>NW_027205270.1:3977500-5365000 GCF_024711535.1 Dipodomys merriami
AATTAACCCATTGATCAGGTCAGAGCCCTTCTTATCCACCTCCAAAGGTGTCATTCCTAATATTCTAGACATCTCTCTCTCTTTCTCTCTTCTTTTTATCCTCCCTCCCTCCCACCCTCCCTTCCTTCCTTCCTTCCTTTTTTCTTTCTTCCCTCCCTCCTTCCTTTCTTTCCCCTCCCTCCCTCCCTCCCTCCCTTCCTTCCTTCCTTCTATCTTTTTTCCTCCCTCCTTTCATCTCTCTTCCTTCCTCTTTCCTTCCTTCCTTTTTCCTTTCTTCCCTCCCTCCCTCCTTTCTTTCCCCTCTGTCCCTCCCTCCCTCCCTTCCTTCCTTCCTTCCTTCCTTCATCTTTTTTCCTCCCTCCTTTCATCTCTCTTCCTTCCTCTTTCCTTCTTTCCTTCCTTCCTTCCTTTTTCCTTTCTTCCCTCCCTCCCTCCTTTCTTTCCCCTCTGTCCCTCCCTCCCTCTCTCCCTCCCTTCCTTCTTTCTTTCTTTCTTTCTTTCTTTCTTTCTTTCTTTCTTTCTTTCTTTCTTTCTTTCTTTCTTTCTCTCTTTCTTTCTCTCTTTCTTTCTCTCTTTCTTTCTTGCCTGTTCTTTTCTTTTTGGCAGTACTGAGGATTGAATTTAGGGCCTTGTATTGATAGACAGGCACTGGAACCACACTTCCTGCCCTCCTAGTCATTTCTTAGTCCATGAAGTTGGATGGTTATCACAAATCCATCTTTTGTCAACTTGTCACTGAAACACATCACTTTAAATCATAACATCCCACCCTTTCTCCACCCATACTCTCATATATTACCTGAAACATAAAATGCATCCAGTCATATTTCAAGTCTCCAAAGTCTAAATAGCTCAAACCATTGTTGAGAAGACCAAATTCAAACTTCCTCTGAAACTCAAGGCAAACTCCTAGCTGTGAGATCCTGTAAAATCAATACATTATACACATAACTGGACATATTAAATTGAACTCCTTTGTACAACTATTGGAAAAATTATAATAAAATGCTATATTTTAATATACAATGACACAGTATAAACATTCCCATTCCTCTGCTCATTATGTCAGTGTTTGTTTTTGAAGGGGTTCCGGAATGGTTGTTATTACAGGTCCTGGGAGGTTGTAATATTCCCTTTGGTGTAGTTCCCTTCATCTCTCCTTGTAAATAGGTTATTCATAAGAATTATGCTTTCTGTATTCCAAGGTAACTATAAAATGAATGGATTAGACAAAAACAGAGATAACATGTAGGTAAGGATACCAGGCTTTTCTCTTGCTTGTAGTTAATTCATGAGCATGAGTAAGGAGTCAGTGTGTTTTTCAGCAAAAGCAACTTTTAAGCACCTACTGCATGATAAATTTTATATTTTACAGTGATTGTCATAATAAAAACGTAGTGGGATCTTTAGTGTTCTCTGTTGTGTAAAAAAGACAGATCAAGATTTTGAGGAGCCCTAGATAGGGAGAAGAGTAGAGATGGAGGAGGTAGAGGGGCTGGGCCTTGAAGATCTGAGTGGAAGGTAGAAATTCCTCACCATGGGTGGTTTGAGAACAGTAGGCCAATGATGTCTAAGTTTCGACTTTAAGCAGCTACCAGCTCTGTGCTGTGCTGTGAGTTGATCCCCATTATTATTTAACTTTTAGTAGAAGGCTGCTACATGGTACAGTTTTGTGTTAGTGCTTTGGGGTATGGTGATAAGTGTGGAGTAGGAGAACAGAAGGTGGTCTGGTGGGTCCTGGGTTCTGAGCTCTCTTATCAGACTCAAAAGTCAATGATTAGAATTATCAAGTTGGAAGCCTAAGTTCACAGTCAAAAGACCTGGCATGGACTACCTACTAGTGGACATGATATAAAGTTTTGGATTTTCTGAAGACAAAAAAAAAAATCTAGACAAAAGTAGAGACGCAAATAATTTTGGGAAAGAGGAGCAAGATCCTGTATTTACATGGAAGTGAGAGCTGATAACATTATTAAATTTCACAAGGACATCTGGGCTATAATTATATTTCCACATTTTAGCCCTTCTTATTAGCATTACCTGAATGGGTGATAGAGACCTGTACTTAAACATGAAGAAACAGGTACCAGGGTATAGAGTCTAGCACTGCCACTTACAAAACCTGAACACATTTCACTCTCCCAAGTCTCAGTGTTCCCAGCTCCAATAGACAGTTGATAAATAGCTCTTCCCACATACAATTGTTGTGGAGGCTAAATGCATGACCATGTGAGTACCTCACTTAAAACCAGAAGCAGTGTAGGTGTACAATAAATGCCAACTACCGCTATTGTTCTTCACATATCCTTTCCTTATTTTCTACCAGGGGACCTTCCTCATCCATTAGGCGCAGATGAAATGCCCACTTTGAAGTTCTCTTCTCATTCTATTCTTTCTTTCCTTGTAATCTCACTAGTTCTCTGGCTTCATATGCTCTTTATAGCCTGATGCTTTCAAGTTGATGTCTTCATTTTGCCCTATCTCTTGAACTCTAGGCTTTCAGAAACAACTGCCCATGTGATATTTCCACTTGGATGACTATGGACATCTTAACACTTGATGTCAACCAGAGCTTTTGATGCTGAACCTAAATATGCTCCTTCTACAGTCTACCCCATCTCAGAAGATGGAAGCTCTGTTCCCTAGTTTTTCAAGTTGAAAACCTTGCAGTAAACCTTGCATTACTGTCTCCTCTATTTACCTCTCACTGACCTCTAATCTGTAAGCCTCCCTGTTTCTATCTTTAACATTCATCCAAAGACCAATGACTTCTCTGTACCTTCCATATCTCCTATGCTTGTCCAAATGCCCATCCAACTCACCAGTTATAAACTGGCCTTCTAACTGCTCTCCCCACTTTTCCACCATTGTGCCCCTACTGGCTTTTCTCAGCATTGCAGCCTTAGCAATCTATATGTTCGTTAGACTTCAAGAAAAATCAGAGCTTAAAATCTTGCTTTTTTTTTTTTTTACTTTTGGTGCTGCTTCTGAGGCTTGAACTCGTGGTGTGGGCACTGTCTTTGAGCTTGTTTTCTCAAGGCCAGTGCTTTACACTTGAGTCACAACTCCATTTCTGGCTCTTAGGAGGTTAATTGAAGTTAACTTTCATGACTTTCCTGCCTAGACTGGCTTCAAACTGTGATCCTTAGATCTCAGCTCCCTGAGTAGCTAGGATTGTAGGCTTGAACCCCTGCACAGCTCATGCATTAAGCTTTACAAGTCTGTAGGAAGAGACTTCATTTTTTCTAATTTCCTGCAGGGACTTTAAACCTTCTCTGGTGACCTTTGTTCATCAATCAGTAGTGTCCGGATTGGTAACATGTCACATGCCAACTCAGATCAGTTGGTGGTGGCTACATGAAGCCTTATGTTGAGAGGGATTTGGGGTCAGTTTTTGGGTTCAGCATCAGCAGCAACAGCATTTCATAGCCAAGAGAAGATGTCTATCATGATGAAAGAAGAGAGAGTTGGCTGCATGGCACCCAGTACTGGCCAGTCCTGTGGATGATTTGATACTAGCCAATTTTATAAAGCAGATGCTACCTTGTACAAACACAGAGGTGACCAAGATTTCTACCAGGAGTCACTGATGCACTTTGATCTTCTTAATCCATCATTTTCTAAGTTCTTCTACATCTTTCTCAAGAAGCACCTCATCCTTAAGTACTGGAGATTCTGGCAGCCCCCCATCCCTTGAATGGCAGGTACTCATCACTTGATAGACTGTATCCAGCAGCTTCCACCTGCCAGCCCAGCATGGGGCATTCAGAAGTCTCTGATAGGCCACTAGGGACAGTGGCAGATGGCTGTGTGATGACCTCAGAGGAGAGCAGTGGGAGGATGGATGGTTTACTGTAGTGTGACTACAGATAGCCTGGTGTACCATCAATTTCCTTAAGCCTCTGCCTCAAGTAAGGCAAGCTAGATGCCTACTTTGCCCTTTTTGCCCTTCAAACACAAGATGCTTGCTTCCATTACTGTGTTTTTGCCACGCAGCTCCCTTCACCTGAGCATTCTCGACATGGCCACCTCTTTTTCCTCATTAGGTTTCAGCTTTTAAGTGGCTTCCTCAGAGAGGCCTTCTCCAACCACTCGGTCTTTTATTTTGTCATTCATTCATTCAACATGTATTTATTGAGGACCACGTAGTGCCACATGCTGTTCTCAATGCAACCATGAAACAGACAGAACCTTCTTTTCATTGGTACATAGAACTACTGGGAAAGCCAGGTAATTCGTAAGTAGACAAATAAATGTATGATTTGTTAGATGCTAATAAATATTGTGAAGATTGGACACTATGTTGAAAATAAACTATACAACTTGTTGGTGGGAGAGCAAGGGAAGGAGCAACATTGTCCAAAGGAAATGGACTCTTTACCTGACTTAGGTAACCATAACTCGTCTGGACATCACCTTTATAATAACAATAAAAATTTAAAAAGTGCAGGCTTTTTCAAATGCATCAAGATGTCCCTTCAGGTGGGTGACCCAGATGCCTCATTTTCACCCCCAGATACCAGGAGGACCCCAGGCATTTCTTGTGAAGAACTAGTGTAAAGAACAGGCAAATTCCTATGGCATTTAGGTTAGAAAAACAAATGGGTTGGGCACAAGTGGCAGAACACTTGGTGAGTAAGCATAAGGTTCTGAGTTCAAACCAAACACCAAATACCAACAACAATATCAAAACAGCATGGAGCTGGCAGTGGTGGTTTATACCTATAAGTCCAAGGCCTGCCTGGACTACATACTGAGATCCTGTCAAAAAAAAAAAAAAAAAGGAGGGGCTGGGAAGGTGGCTCAGTGTAGAGTGCTTGCCTAGCATGCATGAGGCCCTGGATTTGATTCCTCAGCACCATGTAAGCAGAAAAAGCCAGAAGTGGTGCTGTGGCTCAAGTGGTAGAGCACTTGCCTTGAGCTGAAGAGCTGAGGGACAGTGCCCACACCCAAAATTCAGGCCCCATGACTGACAAAAAAAAAAGCAACTAGGAGATAGTGACTTAGGTTGTTCTAGTAGGATGTCAGGATTATGACCAAGTTTCTCCCTTCCTGTTACTTTTCTGTACTTCCCCTATTTCATCCGAGGAAAACATTATTACAAAGATCATCAGAATTAGAGGGCCAGAAAATACTGTGAAGAAAATAAAATGCAGAATAAGGGCAGAGAAATGAGAGTACAGTAAAGGTTCCAGGTGGAGCCATAGGTAGGGCAGTTAGGAGGCCACTTTGATGTGGTGAAGGTTGAGTAAGAAGCTGGATAAAGTGAAAATGTGGGCACAAAGAATGACTGGAAAATGGAGTTCTGCCTAGAGGGATTTCCCACTTCAGTGCAAAGGCCCTGAAATATCTTCTATCATATTATCTCATTTAACTTACTTCTGTTTTTCTGTTTTGTTTTGTTTTGTTTTTGGTGGGTAGGAGTGGTCCTGGGGTGTGAACTCAAAGGATGGGTGTTGTTGGGAAGTTTTTTTTTTTTTTTTTAACTGAAGGCTAACACACTATCTTTTGAGCCATAGCTCCAATTTTGGCTTTTTTTGGGAGGAGATGGTTAATTGGAAATAAGAGTCTTATGGACATTCCTGGCTTTGATCTACTATCCTCAGACCTCAGTCTACTGAGTAGCTAGGATTTAAGTGTGAGCCACCGGTGCCTGACCTTCTTTCTGTTATTTTATTTTATTTATTTATTTTTTGGGGGGGTCTGGTTGTGGGGCCTGAACTCTGGGCCTGGGTGCTATCCCTCAGCTCTTCAGCTCAAGGCTAGCGCTCTACCACTTGAGCCACAGCACCACTTCTGGCTTTTTTCTTTTCGCTTATGTGGTGCTGAGGAATCAAACCCAGGGCCTCATTTATGCAAGGCAAGCGCTCTACCACTGAATCACCTTCCCAGCCCTCCTTCTGTTATTTTTAACTCTTAGACATTATTTGTTTTACTTATTTGATTACTATTTATGTTACATTATAGAGTGTCTATAAGAGCAATAATTTTACTGTTTACTCCTTTATCCCCATATGGTTAGAATTAAGTCTGGTATTAAAATATGTCTAATAACAAGAAATGTACTCACTACCTTATGTATGTAACTGTAACCCCTCTGTACATTACAATAAAAACTTAAATAATATGTCTAATTAGTAGAGTCACTTGTTAACTTTTTTATTAATTAGGATCCCCTTCATGCAAACTACAAGAAACATACAAGGGAAACAAAACAAAAGCAGAAAGGAATTTTTTGAAGGATACGAGAGCCCATAGAACATAGGCAGAGCTAGAGAATGGGACAGCCAGGCCGAGGAAAGGAGAGGAGGAGCCAGAGTGGTCCTGGGGACATGAACAGACACCCATGCAGAGCACTGCTGAAGATGTGATTCAGCTTCCCTATCTCCTCTCTGAGGCTTTCCTGTCAAGAAGTCAATAGACCAACCAAGGCTGGTTTCATGGGCATGCAAGTGTGTTTCAAAGGACCATTATTGGTGGAATGTTCCATTGTCATCAACTTCAAATTCTTACTAAGTTGAACAAGAGTTCTTGAACTACCATTTTTGCACTGCAACTTACGTCCTGGGGCCGACTTGGGTTAGGTATCCATCCTCCTCCTTGGTTAATTAGGACAGAGTCAACATGTCTGATGGTTTCCCTAAAGGAAAATGGAGAGAAGCTAGTTGAATTGGGCTGGGGTCAGGCAGATACAGCAGTCATGTTAGTCCTGAGCACTGTTAGGAGATGGAGGAAATAGCACTAGCCAATCTGTACTGAAATCAGAGAGGCCTGGCACTTGCCTGTTTTTAACAACACCCACAGATGCCAGGGAAAGCTTGGAAACCTTCTGCTTGTCCCTCAGTGTCAATGAATGGCTTCCCAATAGTCCTATGTAAGCTACTATAAAGACAGGCGTATCTCTAGCTTTATGGAGAGCTAATTCTTATTTGTAAAGTACATGTAATGTAAAAAATATTATTTTCTTAACCATATGTGGCTCTTTCTGCTTCATGAAAATCAAACAGAACTCTGTAAAAAGGAAAAAAAATCTTAATTGTACGCATAATTACATATTATTTTTACTCCTTCAATGATTGTATCACCACTTCTCTGTGGTAAAGGCTTAAATTTCCAGAAGCACATTCCTGCCATCATTTTTGTTCTCTGCCCCACTTATTAGGCACTTATGGCCACTTTAAAAGTGTGTGCAACTGCTCTGATTGTGCTTCACGGGCAAGTTAGAAGTAATTATATGGTTTTAGATTTTATTACTACATTTGAATGGGTTTTATAAAAGGGAACCAGCTGTGTCCTGGGGACTTTAGAAAGTCACTCTGCTGTCATTGTTAAGTGACTCCTTTCTTTCTTTCTTTCTTTCTTTCTTTCTTTCTTTCTTTCTTTCTTTCTTTCTTTCTTTCTTTCTTTCTTTCTTTCTTTCTTTCTTTCTTTCTTTCTTTGGTTCAGTGTGATCAGCTGAGCTCCCTCATTTACCTCTTTGCTCTCCCTGAACCTTGTTGAAAAAGAAGACAAAATACAAAGAAAAGCATGCATTTATAAAAGCATTATACATCAGAAATTATGAGGCTCTCTAGAAGATGGGAAATAGGTTTGACTGAGTGATAAACACACTGGCATAGAGAAAGGCTTGTGATAGAGGATCAGGGCTGCCTTCCTAATAGCCTCTAGATGGCCTCACATGAATGACAGGGCAGATCATGTGGAAAGACTCAAAACTGAACTATGGAATGAGCCCCTGCAAAAGGGCAAAATCTCAGTAGAAAACAGACAGAAGTTAAACCACATATAAATTACGTATAACCAACTTTGAACTTCAGCTCTAAGCAGAAAATCACAAAGTGAAACTAAGCTGAGATATCATTTCTTATGAAATTAGTGTATTAGAATTATTCAGAGAAATAGAACCAATAGAGAAAAGAGAAACGGAGACAAAAGGGAGAGAAAGAGAGGACACGCACACACAAGGATGGACACACCCACAAGGATACACACACATACACACATACACACACAGAGTATGTATGTACCTATTGGAAAGAACAGGTTTCTATAATTGTATGGGAGCTGCTATCTGTGAAATCTGCTGGAGAGCAGGTACGCTGGAATTGAAACTCAAGTCCAGAAGGAGTTTGGAGAAATTTCAAGTGTGCCTGAGTCTCAGTCCAGGAATCCAAGTTTTAGTTGTCTCTCCTAAGGAAATAATCACATGTGTGCACATCAAAGAAATAACCTATTTAGTTAGCTACCAGAAATGACCGAATAAGTTATGAACCTTCATGTTATACAGCAAGTACACTGTGATTGCTTTGATCTTAAAGAAGACTTTGGACATATGTTAAGTGAAAGGACTAAATGACAAAAAAATCCAAGCCCACTGTCATTCACAAGTTTAAGCTGCAGTTAGGCAAAAGCAAAAACAAACACAAAAATGGCAGAAGCTGGGGTAGGCAAGGTTCCTACTTAGGTGGCATCTCAAAGGCTTCCTGGAGAGCTGACAGAGGATCTAAACAAGACCAGTCATTCACTAGTGGTGGTGCCCACTCAGCGGGGAGAGTATTGTGCAGGGGCTGGCGAGAGGGTAATGAGAGTGGGTAGATGTGAGACTGGACAGAGGCTTAGCATGGCAGATTCCACAGTACCTGTGGGTTGTGTCTGAGAGCTTGAATTTTTATCCTTAGTGCAGTGGGAATCCACTGGAGGCTTTCACACAGGGAAATAACAACATGACCTGATTTATATTTGCTGAGCAGTGATGAAAATAGATGGTAGAAGTGCAAAGGAAGCAAGGAGCTATTATTGCAAATTCCTGCTGATTCCTCTCTTTTTTGGGGGGAAGGGTATCTTATTATAGCAACTTCAACATGGTGGGGGGGTGCTAGGAGATTGCATGAAATAGGAAAAGATTCTAAGAACTCCTGTGGGTCTGTGCGCATATCATAACCCTCTTTTCTCCATACTAGTTGCAAACTAGCTCCACAAATCCACTTAACCCAGAGCTCTGCTTTATCGACCTGGTCCTTTACTTCTCCATACCATTCTCTTTCCATCTGGGTTGTCAGACACTGGCTGCAGTGACAAATACCTGTGAAAAATGACTTAAGAAAGATTCATTTTGTTCACAGTTTCAGAGGTCAGCCTCAGGTTAGCTGGCTTTGTTGCTCCAGACATAAGGCAAGGCAGAAACATCAAGGTGGCAGGAGAAATTGGAAGGGGCCAGAGCCAAGGGAGGTATTTCCAGGCTGTACCTCGATGAGCCACTTCCTCCAATGAGGCTCCACCTTCTAACCTTCATAATATTATGAAACCATCAAGGCATAAGTGCTGTGATGAGTCCAGAACCTTCAAGATGCAATCACTTAGAGCCCCGTAGCCGATCAAACCACCAATGCATAAGCCTATGTGGGTCCTCTCAGGTTCAAGCCATTACACTATTTGCTCTTGGATATAGGGACTTGTATAGTCCAGCTTCAGAGAGAGGCTAGCTGAAGGGGAGCTGTGGAACAAGGAGTAGACTGGTGTCTTGCCTCTGTTTGGCTGTGTTTTTAGTAGAGGACCACACTCCTCTCATGGCAACCCTTCCCATACAACCCTGTTCTCAGGCATGAGGATGAAATCAGCTCCTTTTTTTCCCTGAGGAACTACACTGTCCCTTGTAGTTTCATTCCACTCCATCCACACTTTTGTAAACATACCTTTATTAATTCTCTTTAAATTCTCCTAATTTGAGCATCTTCTTGGAACCCTCCCTGATATATCCAAGCATCTTCCCTCTTCCATCTCTGTCTGCCTACAGTCTATCACCAAAAGCATGTTATTTACTCTTTTTATTTCAGCCTCAGAACTAGTATCCCAATTCAGTTATCAGCTTTCACCTAGTTTTCTTTTGTTTTTCTGAGATAGGTCTTACTCAGCCTCCCAAGTGCTAGAATTATAGACATGTGTCACCTAGCTTTTTCACATGGATTTCTGAAAAAGTTTCCTAACTAGTCTTTTTGTTTTTAATTTTATCTTCCTGCAGAAATGGTTTCCATTGTTGCTAAAGGATCTTTCTAAAACGAAAATCAGACCGCATGATAAATGGCTCCCCCTTGGTTCTAAAAATAACTGTCTTGGAGGATCTGATAGCCTGGAACTCACAGATATTTATAGCATTCAACAGTTGTTGAACTGAATTTCTTAGAGAAAACAGTGAGACCCACTAGAATTGTACTGTTCAATATGGCAGTGACTAGTCACCCGTGGCCACTGAGCACTTGAAATGTCATTAGTTGTCTAGCATGGTGGCATGTCTCTAATCACAGCATATAGGAGGCTGAGGTAGGAAGATCATGAGTTTGAAGCCAGCCTGAGCTACATACTGAGTTTCCAGGACAACATGAACTACACAGTAAGACCGCCTCTCAAAAAACAAAAATAGACAAAAAAGGAGGCTAATGTAATTCAAGCTGTGTAATTCAAGCTAATGTAATAAGCTGTGATATACAATGTACCCAGAATTGTAAAGACTTACACTGTAAGAAGCATTGCAAAACTCTCATAATTTTATAATGATTTTACACTAAAATATTATTTTAATGTATGAGTTTAAAATACATTGTTACATTATTTCTACTTGTTTCATTTTTTTCTTTTGTGTTGCATCTAGAAGATCTACATTATATGTAATGTGTTGCAGTAGACTCCAGAGCTCCTTATTCCTCTAAGCATGCTCTGTGGACCAGCACAATCAGCATCATCTGGGAGCTATTCAAACTCCCAATCTCAGGCCCCACCTGAATGTGGCAGTTCAACAAGATGCCTAAGTGATTCACATGCACATGGCATTTAGATATACTGTAGTAGAGAGAAAGATGGGATGAACAAAGTCTTAGTAATCATTTCTGTATGTGAACACTTATTACATCTCTTCTCTCAAAGACTGTAGGTATGCTTTTTGTTGTTGTTGTTGTTGGTCATGAGGCTTAAACTCTGGGTCTGGGCACTGTCCCTGAGCTCTTCAGCTCAAGGTAAGCCCTCTACCGCTTGTGCCAAAGTGCCACTTCCGGGTTTCTAGTGGTTAATTGGAGATAAGAGTCTCATGGACTTTCCTGCCTGGGTGGCTTTGAACTGCAATCTTCAGATCTCAGCCTCTTGAATAGCTAGGATTATAGGTGTGAGTCCCTGGTGTCTGGCTTGTAGATATGCTTTTTGCTTTAAGGTAGAGTAAAAGGGAAAGAAAAGAAAAAGCTAGAGAATTTTTTTAAAAATAAGAAATTCTTTAAACCAGATATGCATTCCTAGATCCTAATCAACCATTTTGAGCACAGAGGTTTCAAAGGAAGTGAATTCGACAAATTGAAGGTTAAACAAAAATAAAACTGTGTATTGAATCGGCCTGATCACTTGAAGCATGAACATCCAAAGAAAGAATAGAAACTCTTTTAGAATCAAGTAAAGCATGAGATTCTGAACAATCAAATTTCAGACTAAAAGAGCCATTACTGAGAATGATTAGAACCATTAGAGCAATAACAGAGTTGGTGTTGTCCAGAATTGTAGAAGGTCTGCACATAACCATCTACCAGCCACCATCATTCTAGGGGAGTAGCAGAAAAAAAGTGTATAAGGTTTTGTTTTTCTTTTACTTTGATTACTTTTTTGCCACGCCTACTCCAGTGGAGTCTGCTTAGCATGGGAAACCAGCTTTCAGACCTGAGAATGGGGCTTCAGAGACCTATCTCTGAGTATTGGGACTTCACCGAAGTCTACCTCAGAGAATAGGGCTTCAAAGAGGCCTACTCCTGGAAAGGCTGGCAAACCCCTGGGAAAGATGTGTTTCTGCTTTTCTTCTCTTCACTGTATAAGAGTGCCTATTAATCTTTTACTGTTTCTACTGCTCTTTGTACTTACTCATTGTCAACGTTCCCTTATTCAAAGCTCTTTCTTAAAAGTGTTGACGACTCCAACATCTGATGAGTGTCTTAAAAATACGACTAACTCACCAGAGTTAAGTGCTACCCTGAAAGCCCCTCTTATGGAGGCTAGTAGACAAGTCATAAGTAAATGTAAAAGTATTGGGGGTTTCATGACATCACTTCAGCAGAAGGAATTGTTTGTAAGAGATTTGCAAGAAGCTGTAGGCGAGGCTAGAACAGAAAGAATGTATGGCAATTGCTGAGATAACTACTTAGGAGAAAGAATTTCCGGCTACTCTCTTTTATTTACTAAGAGACTTGCTAGATCTAAACTTCCTTGGTGTTTACTATTAAAAAAGGAACAGGAAAGATCTTATGGGACAATTAAGGCCTCTATAAAAGAAGGTAATGGTTAATTGGTGACAAACATTGAAACCCATTGTATTTCTTAGAGATAAGTTGGAAACAAGTGCTTATCAGGCAACCAGCTGGTGACCACCCAAGAATGAAGCCCTGCAGCAAGATTGTGTAACCTTTTGCCCTTTCTCATGGAGACTTTTGCTATAAAAGTCTGTTATCCTCTGCATTAAATCGCACTCAGCATCCACTCCTCTTGTGTGTGAGTTGTCTGTTTGCCATCTCCCCACCTATTCCAGTTCCTCCCCTAGGTGTCCTCCGTCGTCCCGACAGAGCTGGTCCATGGCACTTTTTGATTACTTTGTAGTTTTACCTTTTCATTTTTGGTGATATTTGGATAGTTAATATTCTTTGTTACTAAACTTAAAGCTATACTTCCAAAGAGATTTCAAGAATGATAAGGATAAGACAATATTTGTATAGCTACTATAGTTTGGCATTTCTAGATCCAGTGCTTGAAGGAAACTGACCATGCTAAACTCTCCTAGACAAAAGGAAAGGGTTAGGATAATCTTACTTATTCTGAATGTATTTTCATTTTTATACTTCATTTATTGACTTTTATGGACAATTGTACTCATTTGCCTACAGAAAGAAGAATTGCATAGTCATAAAATTCTTTTGTCACTTGATCCTGGAAACACATGCATGTCTAGCAAGTACAAAGCCCCAAGTCCAAACTCCATTACCACCAAAAAGTAAGAAGTACATAATACATACCTATGTACCAAGATAGCTACTTCTGGCATGATTTTGGTAGTAGTAGTAGAATATTCTACTTCCTCTAATGATTTCTGATGTTCTGCCCTAAAGCTTTTTTGTAGACTTTAGGATTCTACTCAGATGAGATCTTAAATATTCTTTTAAAATATACAAGCAGCCACCACCTCCTGAGAGGTCCAGGGAAAAGATATTTACTTCCTGAATGGTATCATACTTGTTCCAAGTCATGGAGCCACTAACTGATTCCTTAGGCATTCTAGTTTCTAAAATAAACTCAAAGTGTATGTTTTTATTTGTTTAATTGAATTTATTGTTTCTCTTCCTAAGTTTTTTTTTTTTTTTTTTTTTTGTCGGTCGTGGGGCTTGAACTCTGGGCCTGGGCGCTGTCCCTCAGCTCTTCAGCTCAAGGCAAGCACTCTACCACTTGAGCTACAGCGCCACTTCCTTCCTAAGTTTTTTTAATGCAAGTGGTAGCAAGGATGAAGGCAACAAAACATTTAATGTAAAAATAGAAAGTTAGGACCAAGACAAATAAGTGGAAACTGATAAGCAGGCACCAGCTGTGGGTGACACCCAAATTGCTCTCCCAGAATCCAGAGATGAAAGGCAAGCAGTCAATATTACAAAAATCAAAATCAGGAAAGAGGAAGTCTACCAGTTTCCCCAAAGAGTCACAATTTTCTTGGCAGTGAAGTACGGAAGAAATTCTCATGTGGAGATTATTTAAGGAGTCTGGTGTGATATTGTGAATAAATGCATTAATAATAGCACTTTCCTCCCTAGGGATATATGAAGATTCAATGAAGCCAAACATGGTAGGCCCTTTGAATTTTGATCGGCATATAATAAACAGAAATAAACACTAATTATCATCATCATTATGATTACATAAAAGACATACAAATTACATAATAATAAACAATGCAATATCCACATTGATTTTGGTAAGTGGTGAAGTGGCCTTCATTTAATTGCTTCTTGACAAAGTTCTCACTAAGACCATGATGGTAGCACAACTCAGTGAAGGCCATGGCTAATGTGGTCCAGTATGGGCTGTCTGGTGTCTTCACTGGATCAGAGAAAACAGAGGCAATATAGAAATGTCTAGATTGCACAGCTAGATTTCCTGGTCACACAGTAGGACTCTAGGACCCATCAGAAACACAGGGAACCAGTCCAAAAATCCAAGTGTCTATAGGCAAGTGGTGTACAATGCTATATAGGCTTTTAGTATATTGATTCCTACTAAGTGATTGATTAATGGTCACTAAAATTTGGCACTTAGCCTTATGCCAAGAGGCCAGGCTGTCTACTATATTCCATAGATAATGTTGTATGGTGAAGGGTGACTTCTTAGTGGCTTATTATTAGCAATATCGTGATTTTACTGGTTTTTTCCATGCATCTATTTTTGAGATTTAAAGTACTAATTTTATTTTCTGAAGGTTGTTTGGTTAGGTTTTTATGGGTTATTAATAACCCATATGCATTCTAGGGGTTAACAACCCTCTTTGGGTTATTATGTGTGCTTGCACCAACTGAATAATAAACTAAAGATAATACCTGAACAATCCCTTCAGAATGTGCTTGCTTCAGGGTCTTAATCACATGAATTTCTTGTATAGTGAAGTAGTGTTTTTCTAAGCGTGACAAAGAAAAACTTGATTCCCCCGTATCTCCAAGATTCAGAAGCTTCTGCCAGAAGCTTTCCTTCTCCAAAGGAAAGAACTGAATAAAATCATCAGCCCTGCTATTGCTGACTGTCTGTATAGGTTACTGTTCTATCTGGAAAGAAATCTGAAAACATTCAAGTTTTGCTGCAGTTGGATGCCACTCCCTGAGATAGTCAGACTTTTCATTGTTTTGACAAGCACCTGAAAGAAATTATTTAAAAGAAGGGAAAAACTGGATGCTGGTGGCTTACATCTGTAATCCTAGCTACTGAGGAAGCTGAGATCTGTGGATCGAGGTTTGAGGACAGCCTGGACAGGGACTCTTATCTTTATTTAATCAGAAAAAACCAGAAGTGGCACAGTAGCTCAAGTGGTAGAGTATTCACCTTGGGCAAAAGGGGCTCAGGGATAGCACTAAGGCCCAGAGTTCAAGCCCCAGGACTGGCAAAAAAAGAGGAAAGACTTACATTGGCTCATGATTTCAGAGGCTTCAGTCCATGCTCATAGTGTTCTATTGCTGTAGTTCTACAATAAGGGTGAAGACCAGGATGGGAAGAATATGGTAGAACCAAGCAGCTCACTTCTTTACAGAAAACAAAAGGAGAGATAGGGAGCAACCATGTACCCACAAGGACTTGCCCTTTCTCCTCTGTCACTAACCTACTTTCTTAAACTAGAGCCTTACCTTCTATGGTTTCTATCACCTCCCAAAATAGTGTCAACATGTGGGAAACAGGCATTCAACACACGGACCTGTTGGGGACATTTCATAATTAAACCACAACACTTCTTTTTTCCTTGGTGTTGAATTTGCTGGTGGGATCATAACTATTCTTTCCAAGTGCAATACTACACTCCCTACCAAGCAGGCACTGACCTCCATTATCTCACTAGTTTGGTGTCAGATACATGAAGGTGGGTGTGGCCAAATATAGCAACCTGGACAGCAACTTGGTTGTCTCACAAGTATATCTCCTGCTTCCCATAATGTTCTTCACACTGAATTCAAGTGTGATATTGAGGCCAGTGGCATCCCTAATGCCTTCTGCTGTGGATAATATAGGAGAGTAGAACAGGATTATCATGACTAATGACAAAACAAAGCATATGGTGCAGGAAGCTGAAGATGAAAAGCAGAGGGCAAGGTGTCATCCAAGAGTCTGCTGCCACCCTGTGCACTCAACAAAAGCACTTGCTGCAGATGACAAACTTCAAGGCATGATCAATGGTGAGGATGAACAGATGATTCTGAACAAGTATAATGAAATCACCAAGGGGATGGGTAAGAAGCAGTAGGCAGAGAACAAATAATTTGAATATCAGCAGAAAGAGCTGGAGGAAGTCTGCGATCTCATCATCACCCACCAATATCAGAGTGCAGAGGGCAGGCCAGGAGGAAGACGGGATTTCCCTCATTCCAATGGTGGTTTCTCAGGGACCACCATGGGACAGGTTGATTAAACAAACCAAGAATAGATGTAGTATTGTTCCATATTAAGCAAAGCCAGGAATAGACGTAGCATTGTGCTATATAGCAGCACATCTAAGGTTACAAATTTGTAGCAAATTCTGTGGCAATTTTTATGTTGGGTTTCTACATTAAGTTCAGTGTTCTCAGTACTAGGATGTGATTCATGTATGTACATAAGAAAAGGAAATAACACTGTACTTTATGAGTCTTTTATTGTAAATGGAAAATACAATGTCTTTTGATTTGCATTTCTTTTATGGCTAGTGAGGTTGAGCATTTCTTCATGTGTGTATTGGCTATTCTTATTTCCTCTTCAGAGAAGTTTTTCTTTAAGTCTTTAGCCCACTTATTTATAGGGCAGTTGTTTCTTTGAGGATTTGTTGTTGGGGGATTTAATTTTTTGAGTTCCAAGTATATTTTAGATATGAGACCCTTGACTGTTGTATGGTTAGTGAAGATCTTCTGAAAACATTACAGGAAGGAGTAGGAGAAACCCAAGGTCTCCTTGGCATAGGCTGAAATTTTCTTAATAGAGACCCAGAAACAACAAATCAAAGAAAGGTTGGACAAATGGGATTGCATGAAGCTGCAGAGCTTCTGCATGGCGAAGGCCATAGCTAGCAAGATCAATAGAAAGCCCACGGATTGGGAGAAGATATTCACTAGCCATACAATGCACAAGGGTCTCATATCTAAAGCTCCATTTAAATTGGAGAAAAAAAGAGTTAAAAAATTTCCAGAAAGTTTCTGGGTGCAATAGCTTACTCCTGTAATCTTGGCTATGTGGGAAGCAAAGACTGAGAGAATCACAGTTTGCGACTAGATCAGGAAACAAAAAGCAAGTGAGACCCTGTTGTTGGAATTACATACCTGTCATCTCAGCACTGAACAAATAAGCAGGAGTATCACAATTCAGGCTTGCCCAGATAAAATCATGAGAACTTATCCCAAAAAAGTCACAAAGCAAAATTGGCTGAAGGCTTGATTTAGTGGTACAACACCTGCCTAGTGAGCCCAAGATTCAGATTTCCAATTCTAATCCCTCCAAATAAGCCCAGAAATTCAAGGTCAAGAATGGCTTTATTTTGCCAGGTGCTGGTGGCTTATGCCTGTAATCCTAGCTACTCAGGAGGCTGAGATCTGAGGATCTCGGTTCAAAGCCAGCCTGGGCAGGAAAGTCCATGAGAGTCATATCTCCAACAAGCTACTCAGAAGTGGCACTGTGGCTCAAGTGGTAGAGCACTAGCCTTGAGCTGAAGAGCTAAGGGACAGTGCTCAGGCCTAGAGCTCAAGCCCTAGGACCAAAACAAAACAAAACAAAAAAACCCATTCTATTATATTCTGTTTTGTTCTATCCCTCAGTCACCTGGGGGAAAGGGACCACTTAAGGCCATAGAATCACATAGATTTTCATGTGCATAATGCTCTTGGAAACATTTATTTCTTCACTCTTAATAGTGGATTTCACATGGGGAATGCAGAAGGGAAAATATTTTGAAACTCTTAAACAATATTCCTCAAAGCCCGGTCCCTGTATCAGAATCAGCTGTGTTGTCTGTTAAAATGTAGATTTGGAGACACCCCTCCAGAACCACCAAATACAATTTCTAGGGAATCTATAGTCAATACTCAAACTCTTCTCTGTGCATATAGCCCTGTTCTCTAACCTCTGGCTGCATCCACTTTCTGCTTCTCAGAGGAAATTTAAACCACCAGCTAGGAGAATTTTTCTGTTAGCCTGCAACCAACTCTCCTAACCTACCTTCAACTTTTGTTTTTACCTTCCAGCTGTGCTCAGCTTATCAACATCCCACTTTCCCAGAAACTGTTTGTGATTAGTCCTTTATTTTCTTGTATATATATTCAACTGCTCCTTCACAAAAGGATCATTTATTTAGGCAGGGGAGTATATTCAAGTCTGTTCTTGAACAACAGATACAAATTAAAAATCTTTCCTTGTTCCCACACTACTTCTAGCTACACTTTCTTTGTTCTTTCTAAACTAGGAGTTTTGAAGGTTTCAGTTGGGTCTGTATTCCTTCAGACATTCATTCTGTACTCATTGTGATCTGCTTCTGTCTCAGACCTCAAACAGAACTCTCAAACAGGTCCTGACAAAGCTACCACTGATCTTTCCATCATTAAACTTACTGGGCATTTTCCATTTCCCTTCCTTCTCTACTAGGTTTTAGTATTTAATCTACAGAATTCTTTCCTTGAAATATTCTCTTTCATTTACCTTGCAAAGCACTACATTCCCCTAGTTTTCTTTCCGTCTTTCTAGACAAATCTGATTTATCTTCTGCTAAGTCTAATGAAAAGTTGAAGTTGATTACCCAATACTACCATATTTGGCAAGTTTAGTCTTACCTAGAGTGTCAGCTACCATCTATAATTGACCTTCAAATTGATATCCTTAGCACAGACTGCTCCCTAAGCTATAGATCTGTGTATCCAATTGCTTTCTTGGTATCTTGACATTTTCAAGTTACGTTCAGCATGCTCAAGATCAGACACAATCTGTCCTTTCTACTTCTCTCCAAGCTTTTTGTCTCAATGTCTTGTTTGAAAGGCACTCTTATTCAACTAGCTATACAAGAAATGTTAAATTCCTTACAAATGGGGCTGTGTCATTCCATTATACATATAATATATATAAATATACATGACATGTATAAATATATTATATATATGATATAAATAAATAAATTTTCTTGATCCATTCATCTACTGAGGGGCATCTGGGTTGGTTTCATATCTTAGCTATGGTGAATAAACGTAGCTGTGATAAACATAGTTGTGCTGGTAGCTTTAGTATGGCCTTGTTTGTGATTGTTTAAGTAAATGCCCAAAAGTAGGATTGCTGGGTCATAGGGGAGCTCTACGTGTAGTCTTTTGAGGAACCTCCATACTGCTTTCCAAAGTGGTTGAACAAGTTTACACTCCCACTAACAATACAGTAGGGTTCTTTTCTGGCTACATCCCCTCCGCATCTGTTGTTATTTGAGTTCTTAATTATAGCCATCCTAACTGGGGTGAGGTGGAATCTCAACATTGCTTTGATTTGCATTTCTTTTTGGCCAGAGATGTTGAGCATTTCTTCATGTGTGTATTGGCCATCCTTCTTTCCTCTTCAGAGAAGTTTCTCTTTAAGTCTTTAGCCCACTTATTTATAGGGCAGTTGTTTCTTTGAGGATTTGTTATTTGGGGGACTTAATTTTTTTGAGTTCTAAAGTGAAGTAAGCCAGACCCAAAGAAACATAGGTCCCATGGTTTTCCTTATTTGCAATAATTAGTATATGTCTAGAATAATCTTAACAGATGAGCAGAATGGCTCAATAGCTACATACATATGGTCATTTATAAGATGATGCTAAGTGAAATGAACTCCAAGACATGGACACAAGAGGTTTTTCTATATTGTTGTTGTTTTTAATGTTCTATGTGATTTCTTGTTTCTTTCGTATGTTCTTCCCCCTATGTTATATCTTTTGTTGTCACTGTATTTGATTTTGGTAGCCTGGTTTTGTGTATATATTTCTCTAATTAGAGAAGGGAAGGGGAACAACAGAATGGTGAGACAAAGGACAAAGTGGGAACCAATGCAACAGCGATACTCACCAGATAATATGCTGGAAAGGAGCTGTACAACTTGGGGAGGTTAGAGGGGAGGGAAAGAGGGAGAAAAATGAGGAAGGGGGTAACAAGTTTGACAAGAAATGTACTTAGGTAACTGTAGCCCCTCTGTACATCACCTTGACAATACAAAAAGAAATGTTAAATTCACCTTTGAAACCTTTCCTTCCTCACAGCCAGAGAAATCCATCATCAAATAAACATTTCGCATGAAGTTCTAAAATACTTCTCAAATGCTTTCACTTCTACCTATTTGCACTCACTAGTTTAATCCAAGACCTCATCTTCTCTTACTTGGACTATCACACTTGCTTCTCCATTAGTCTCTGTGTAGCTTCTAGTGATCTTTTACAAAAGAAGATTGCTCCTATCAGCTCTCAACTCTTTGGATGACTTCTTTCTTTTGCTATAACAGTAAACTTCTTACGATGACTACAAGTGTCTCCAACATCCTCTCCCCGGTCTTTTTCAGCCTCTTTCCCCCTTTTCCACCTAGGCACATTAGTCTTGCTTTTCCAGTAGGTTGGGTAAGCCATTGTTCTTGTGGTCACAGACCCTTCCCCACATCATTCCCTATTCTTGAGATGCTCTTTCCTTCCTGTAGTTATTTCTCATTCTCCCTTGGGGTCTTGCTTTCTCAGCGAAGACTTCTCTGACATCAAATCCTTGGTCCATTTCCTTTGGTAAAGGCTTTCACAAAAGTCTTTCTTCTTTAAATAGTCCTTATGTTGGAGTTCAGTTATTTTCTGATTTATGGGATTATTTGGTAAGCAGTTCTTTTCATTAGCCTGAGAGCTGCTCACCAGGGAAACCATGACTGTTGCATTTCTCATGTCCTGCTGCATTGTAGATCAAGGATTGAAAGCATAAAGGAGGTGTCCTCTGACTCAAAGGAAGCTTTATATTTCAGGGCACAGGGGCTCTTGGAGATTATTTCTAGAGTCTCAAAGCACTACCATTGCCCTTCCTGACTTAGTGGAAATGAGTCATCATCTGTGAAGGAATATTTGTAGAGATTTGGTAAGTGTTTGTCTCAAAGGAGAGTTATGGTAAACGCCGTAATTAGCTCTACTCTCATTTTATAGACAAGTTCTCAGCCATGTCCCTGATGCTGTCCCTACCCTCATAATATCTCCGAGCTGTCTTCATGACGTCTCAGCCTTTTTAGCTATCTAAACAAGGATAAATTGAGGAGAGTTGAGGTTTATAGTTTATGTACTTTACTTTTATACAATCCTAACTCTCAACTCAATTTTATGACTATTTCAATTATTTACAATGTTTTCTTTATGTTCAACTTAGATTTATACCCAAGCATGGAAGAAATCTATATACCAGGGCAATGTTGTTTATGTGGGCAGGAAGGGAGAGGAGAAGGGTCAAAAATAACCAAGACAGAGGCAAGGGAAGGAGGATATATTTTCTTTTTACAATAAGCAAAGTACATTTTTATAAAATGCAAATAATTCCATCCTGAGTTGGATACAGTTTAAGAGTGGGGCCTCCCACTGTCAGCAGCTAAGACCTCTATCTGGGAATCTAGAAAATTTATACTTCTGTTCTGAGTTTGCAAACTTTCATGAAGGAAGAGCAGGAAGCAAGAGAAAAATAATGAGCTTTGCACTGGAGGGGTCATTCTCTCCTCTTGTAGTACTGAACCTGGGACCTTGCTCCCAGCTAGATTTGCATATCTAGTCCTTTGCATACCTAGTACAAGAGATGCCAACCTGGGCAAAAAGGAACCTCTTGGATTCATCGGTTTAGAATTCATCCTTTCCTGACAAGGTCCTTCTTTATTGGCTTTCCAACCTGTTTTCTGTTTTTGTCTTACCTGTCAAGGAGTCACATGGTTCATCAGCACAATAATCACTAACATACAGTTCATTCACCCAGGCTAAATGTAAGACTCTCTGTAGATGAGACTAGAAATTTAGACTTGATAAGTCCTCTAAATTGTGCCATTATCATAGGTTTTGCAAACCATTGCCTTGGTCTCACTAGTTTGCAAGTCCCAGTTTTTGTTTTTGTTTTGTTTTGATTGGTTCTGTGCTAATCTTTTCTGTGTTCCATTAGCATAGATAGTCAAGAGGTCCTGGCTCCATCCTCTCTGTCTCCAGTACCTAAGTATGTCTGATCTTAGGGTCTGGGCATGGATTCATAAGTGAATAGTTATAAGCACAAAGCATAATTTTCCCCAGTGATATTTTAAAAGAAGACTTTATCTTCCAAAGAAAATGTATATCTAGGGAGTTTCATACATACAACATTAAATGTGTCAAGATTAATTTCAGCTGGAAATACTTGACAAGTTCTCTTCAAATCATCGTTGGCACCTGGCGACACATCCCATTTAGTTGCAGAAGTGTATATGGAGACTGTGGAGACATTTTTCCCTTTGGAATATTTTTCTGAGGATCTATTGGAACTATGGGAAACTTGATGTTCCTGGAACACCACCTTGTGAATTAGCTTCCTGGTAATGTCTTTGGAGGAGGTCACATCAGTCTGGATTGTCTTGGACAGCAATATGATGAATAAATGAGATGGTTCCTGGTCAAAGGAGGGAAGGTATAGCTTAACATTTTGAACTTGCTGAGATACAGTTCTGGGAATGCAATCTCAGACACATTACTGTAACGTTGGTTCATTGTTCTCTTAGTAAGGAAATATTGACATCATGGCATTTAAGGACTGAATTTGATAATAGAGTGCTTAGCACCAGATTCAGAGCATAATAATTATTATTATCATTGCATTTATTATTATAATGTTTGAGGTGGGGAAAGGTGATGAATAATTTTACTTTTGGAAGGCTTCAAACTTGTCTGAAGTATACTGACATCTGCTATACTTTCACCAACATTTTCTTTCCTCTAACAAAGAAAGATCTGGTGATAGCTTACAGCAACTCTTCTCACTCTCCATTTAGTATCCAGACACAGTCCAGGCAATAAACGAGAGTTCTCAAACCTGACAAGAGCAGAGGAAAGGGTAAGTAAGGGCTTCCCACCAACAGTGAGAGTTATGGAGTGTTCTGAGTTCACTGTGTGCTGGTACATAGCTTCAATTGGGAACCCTGTTCACAATCTGAGAAAGTATGTGGGCATGAGGTAAGAGTTAGAAGATGAAGAGAAAATATGGATGGTATTACGGTTTGAGATGACATGCACCTCTCCAAGACTCCTGTGCTAAAATCTTGGTCCCTAATACAGCATGCTCAGAAATGGAGCTTTGGAGGAAGTGATTGGATCATCAGGGCACGGACTTCATCAACAGATTACTCCATTGATGGGTTTATAATTTCATGGTATTACTGGAAGATGGTGGAAACTTAGAAGTGAGGCTTAGTTGGAAGAGGTAGGTAACTGAGGACATGTCCTTGAGAGCTATAGCTTGTCCTTAGTCTCTTCCATACTCACTCTGTTTCCTGGCTTCCATGAGATAAACAGCTGAATTCCCCTGTGTTGGAACCAGCTTTTCATGAACCACTCAGAAACATTGAGCCAAAATAAATATTCTTCCTTTCACGTGATGAGGTATTTTGAAAGAAGAAAGCTGACAACCAAAGGCAGATTCATGAGATGAGAAAGGCAGGATTTGGAGAAATGGATTCAGGAATTTGTGAGTAGAGGACCAGTAGAGGACAATCTTCGTTTGGCTGCTATAAGAGAATCACATAGACTGGGTGGTTTAAACAATAGGAAACTATTTCTCACAGTTCTAAAGGCTAGAAAATTCAAGATCAGGGTACTGGCATGGTTAGATTCTGATCAGGGCTTCTTCCTGGTTTGCAGATAGTCATCTTCTGACGTTACAAAGACAGTAGAAAACTCTCTCATTTCTCTTCTTCTAAAGATTCTAATTCCATCTTGGGGGCTCCTCCCCTGTGGCCCAATTATCTTCCTAAAAGCTCATATTCCAACAACATATCCGTGAGGGTTGGAGTATATGAAGTTAGTGACATATGCATGCAACCCACAGCACATACTAAGTCCTGTATTAGTGCATCAGGAAGATATCTAGAATAAAACAGATTTCATCAGGGAGAGAGTAAGGAGGAGAATGCTGTCAAGGATGAGAGCCAGGTCAAATTAAAGATTGGGGATTGAACAGAAACTACAAGTGAAAAAAAAAAAAGCTAAAAGAAAGGAGACAGGTGCACACAATGCACCTGGGTTTGAATTGGAATGAACATTTCCAAAGCAAAAAGAATACAAACAGCTACCATGGATGGGACAGGGATGAGGATAGAGCTGGCAGCACATAGAGTTTGTGTCATTGCTGATAGCCTTTGGTTAGTTGTTAATTAACAGTCTTGTCTCCTTGCAAGCTGCCTTGCCCGAGAGAAGCCAGGACCAAAGCCTGCAGCCCTTTTATGTTGAATCCGGTGTCATGAGATATGTGGCTATGTGATATGATTGCTCTGTGATCTATCTCTCTGTTTTCCCAAGCTGGGTAGAAACACATGACAGTGTCTCAGGGCATTGTCTGTGGAGGTCAGGAAAAGCAGTTCTGTAATTAGATGATGATGTCACCTTTGATGATGAAAGAGTGGAATATTCCCTGTGTGGAGCCATCACTGAAATGCTACTCTCTGCTTCAGAGCTGAGGAGATCCATATACTCAGCACTCCCCCTGTTTACCAAGGGGATTGAGGGATCTCAAGGGAGACTATTACCAAGGCCAGGTATAGTTCCCAAGGGTGCAAACCTTTTGTGCCCAGGAGTAAATGAAAAATCTTTGCATTTCTGTAGAAATGTCTGCACCTCACATCCTGCAGTATTTATCCAGTTATAATTAAGTTGCAGTCTTTCTTTAATGAGAGAAGGGTAAGTGCACTCCCTCATCATGAATTTGGTGTTTTTAGTTCCAAAAATGTCTAATGGCTTCTGCAAGTTTAACACACAGAGGATTGAGGTGAATTATGATTTTATTCCAAATCAGGGCTCCATTCTCCAGCAGCCAATCTACTTTTCCCAGAGCTCGTCTGCCTCTCCCTATGCTGGGAAGGTCCCAAGGCTCCTGCAAGCAATGCTCTCTTTTTAGAGAGCAGAGACTTAGTGATTTCTCTTGAGTGGATTCAGGTTTCATTGTACTTCTCGTAGGGATCTCAAAAGAGACTTGTAGATCCACTTGAGATTTATCCCAGATACTCATTTACCATTCTAAATTTAAATAGAAACAAGCTTTATTATTTATTTATTTACGTAGTATTTCTTACACTACATGGGATACCTGACTATATTTTCTTCGAACTCCTCAGTGCATCACTGAAATTCTGCTAACAGCTCCTCATCACTCTCTTGTGATCCTGTCTGTGGGTTGAAGGGGGCCCAGGGAGTTCAGGAGTAGGAGGCATATTACCTGCATTTGCAGCCATCACCACTTGTGTGTTCAGTCTTGCAGGGTTTCCTGTTTGCTTGCAAATATGGGACTGGATTAATGCTCTGGTGCCAAGTGTGCAGCTATACAAGACAGACCTCTTTTGAGTGATGAAAGGAAATAGCAAGGGGTGCAATTAGCTATTGGTCTTGAGCTTCAGTGCTTCAGGAACTACGATAGGGTTTGAGTGCAGAACGCTTTCCAGAGGGAACCCCCCTCCCCACCCAGGAACAACGATAGGGTTCAAGTGCAGAACGCTTTCCAGAGGGAACCACTCCCCCCCAGGAGCTGAGGGTGGTAGGGTATTCATCTATCAATTTGTACCAATCCAGGACTTCTATGTGGGAAATCTGCACACTGTTGGGCTTGCTGATGGGCCTCCTGTCCCCTTTCTCTCCAAGATATCATATCTGCATGGTGGTCTGACAGCATTTCCTGCTCCTGCTGCCTCTCACTTTGATCTCTTGCCCAGGTGCTCTTTACCTAGCCCTGTCCCAGTACATCTCTTGTATTTCTCATGATGCCCTGGTGTCTGCTTCTTGGACTGCCTGAACTGGCAATTCTCTTCACAGGTGACCTGGTTGGGCACAAGACACAATTCTACTTCACCTTTCCAGTTCTCAGCCTAGAAGTTTCTCAGAGCTTGCCAACGCATGCCATCACAGAATTTAGAATTTACTGCATGTTGGATTCTACCCTTGTATGAGTTGTTAGGGTTCCAGACACCATTCCATTTAGACCCTTAGAGAGTGCTGCTGCTTCCTAGAGAAGAGACAAAGGCATGAGACAGTCAAGACCAAACTTTATTCTGGTATAGAGATTCTTTCCAGGACCCCAGGCAGGAAAACATGGAAACCCCAAGAACAATTTCTCTCCACGTGCATTCTTCTCTCCTAAAATCAGGCCAATGGAGTCAGCTCCTGAGTACCCTTTCCCCAAGATTCCATTAAGTACTATATCTTAGCATCCTGGCAAGAAGTAAAAAAGGTCCCCTCTCTACCCTTTCTACTGTGGGTAGAGTACATGTAAGTACATGATATACATCAGGGCTCCTCCCTGAGAAACAGTGATGACTGAGAGAAGATTGGCATAGCACACACACACACACACACACACACACACACACACACACACACACACACACACTCACACACTGACAGTCACTGGACACTGGATCCCACAGTTGGGAGTAATGTAACCAAGATGGCCCCATGATGTCTCCTATTCTATTACTACTGGACAGTACATCAAGGAAATACGCTTAGGAGATTAACACAAGGTGACACATTTCTATAATAAGTATGAGACCCATGCACAGTGCAAATCATGGTGTTCTTCACATATATGAGCCAACAACATTTTTGTAAGTTAAATGGGCCTTGGAGCATGGGGCAGTAGAAGACTTGCTGGCACTTTCTGAGGTTTCTTTTTTTTTTTTCTTTTGTGCCATATTTGAAACAATCTGGCACCACCCACACAGTCCTTATTTTGCATCTGGTGATACTGTTCAGCTACATCCTTTTAGGTCCCCTTGGCTGATTGGTGGGTTTCCTTTGGAATTATCTCAGGGAATTGTTCATTGCAAAAGCTCTCCAATAGCCCCAGACTTTAGCTGAATAATCCATGTTGAGAGTGGTGAAGAATCTGCTTCTCAGCTGCTTCACACTTGCCGGGAAGTCTGCCCTCATTAGTCTGATTTGTTAGGAATGGTGGGGCATGGTGAGCTTCTTGTGTTTCTAGCTCAAGGCAAATTCAGAGCAGATGCTCAGTAAAGCCTTATTGAGCTCAACTTTAACCTTCTCTTCTGGCTCCCAAGTCTTGATACTTTCTTCTTAGGTACTTTCCATAATCATGTCATTAGCCAGATTCTGGATTGGAAGCATGACTAATGCTTTGGGAAATTTTTGTGTTTTCCACTGAGAGATCTGTACTGAGATGATTTCACTTAGTTTGTTTAATATTTTTCATGCTTCTTTGGAGAATATGGTTCTCAGGCTTTTCTGGTTAATGCCATTGTCACACAACTTCCTCTGGGCAAGTGAATGCCCTTGACAGGTTAAAGTCAGCAACAGTGGTGGGGGGTTGCATTGGTGTGGGTGGCATAGGTCTTCCCTCAGCACTATGAATTCAGGCCGAATGGATCCATACTCAAACGATGAGGAGGATGTCACCCAAAGTTTTTGCTTCCAGCCACATCTGGACACAGTACAGATCTAGGAGGCCGCACGCTCACCTGCTGGAGACCCCAAAGGTGTATCAGGACACAAAGCATTCAGTTCATGGCTCTTTGCAGGCTAACTGTCTTTTGGCATTGGTGGGTCATTCTACCTTTGATAGACAGGAAAGAAGCAAAGCTATGTAGCAGAATGGAGAGACTGAAGGTCTGAGGAAAGATGCAAGGTATCTCTTCCTAGAAGGACAGCTACAGGATCAGATTTCTTTCTTTATGCACATCTGAGCATATGCCTCTTGCTTGCAAAAAGTTAAAATCTAGGTTAGGGACTCTGATCAAAGATACCAAAAGCCCAGATAAAAACCCACATGTTTGACTTTCCTGATGGGGTTCTCAGGTGTGGCATTCAGCCTAGTAAAGCCTGCTGGAGAGTTTCAGGTTTTGACCCATGGTCCTCTGTGCTGGCAAAGACCAAAGAGAATGAGTATACCAAGAATAAATGGGTGAATGTTAGAGAATACCCATCTTCAGGAGCTAGGTATTGTTCATTCTGTTCTTTTTGAGACTACCTTTTTTGGTATCACAAACAAAACTTATACAATCATTGACCCATGGAACATTAAGATTCAAAGGGCTGCTTTGATCATCTAGTTCAGTGCTATTGCTTAAAAAAAAAGAGCTGGGCACTGATGGCTCATGCCTGTAATCCTAGCTACTCAGGAGGTTGAGATCTGAGGATCGTGGTTCAAAGCCAGCTTGGGCAGAAACGTCCCTGTGATACTCTTATCTCCAATTAACCACTCAGAAAACTGGATGTGGCACTATGGCTCAAGTGGTAGAGTGCTTTCCTTGAATATAAAGAGGCTCAGGGACAGTACCCAAGCCCTGAGTTCAAGCCCTACAACCCACCTGAAAAAAGAAAAACAGAAAGAGGCTAAGTGACCTGGGTCTCCTGACTCTTGCTTGGTTCAGAGATTAGCTGGCTTTAGTAGACAGACAGCTTCTGCTTGCATCTTCTGGTTGCTCAGAATGGTCACTAGGAATGTAATGCAGAAGAACCTGATAGCCTCATTTCCAAAATGCTTAAATGAACTGAAGTATTGGGATGCCAAAAGGAGGTGACTGTGTTTTCATGGTTGCTTGGATTTTATGTGGCACCTTCTTTTGCTTACCCTGTCAAGTGATGTGTACTACCAGCTGAAGAGGACTAACCTAAGCATGGCTGAGAATGACTGAAGGAGCTCCAGGCAAATAGATCTGTTGGATCTGGTACTGCGCTACAGAATTCACCCTTAAAGGAGTCACCCACATGCAGCTAAAGTCATTTCTAGAATTATGGCGTGATATATAGGGAAAGTCTAGTTCAGCCATGCCAATTTATAGAGCTCAAAGAAGTTCAGTGATTTGCCTTGGGTCACACAACATGGATGGAGGAGGCTGGCAAAGACAGAAGCATCCAGGTTGGACATACAGATTGACTTTAAGAGTGAACATTTTCACTAAACCATTCACCCTTTCCGAAAGCTCCAATGTTAGGGTGTTTCTGATGGGTTCCAGATCATAGAAATATCCATGCATGAATGAAGCAGGACAAAGACAGTGGTAGTTGCATTTGCTGAAGGCTACCACTTAGGACAGCATGTTAGAGTAGAAGCTGAAGCTCTCTGTCATGGTCTTGGAGTTGCTGCGAGAGGAGCCATTGGAGGTCGGGTCCATGGAGGAGGGTGTAGCCTTGGAGGCCTCCTCTGGGTCCTCCTCATGGGCCCCTACCACAGTGGAGACAGTTGTCTCCAGGCGGCTGACCTTGTACACGCTGCCCTGGGTCTGGAGGTACCGGGTAGATTTCATCTCTAGCCCCTCATAGTCACCAGCATTGATGAAAGGGCAGCATCGGAAGGCATGCTTGAAGCCCAGACGGAACCTGGAGAGAGAATCCAAGGAGAGTGAACTGTGAGGTTGGCCGGCTATCAGAGAACACTCCCACCATTGCATTGAGTTCTCAACATCGGACACACTCAAGCATCACCCTGCCATTCTTTTTAAAATTAGTTCACAGGTTAAAAAAAGATTCCAAGGCCAGTCAGCAAAGTCAAATATAGGACCGGAAGCCAGGTTCAGTGAAGTGCACATTGCTTCTGAGGGCATCTCAGGGCATCCTGTGAGGTCAGAAGACTCTGAGTCAATTCACTGTCAACATAAACCACTCACTCCCTGTTCACTGTGCTCATGACTATCAGGCTCATGGTATAAAAACCTGTTTTAGCAATTCATCCTTTCCCAGTGAAGTCCAATGACTGTAAATAGACTCTCTGTGAGTCTATTTCACAACAGAGGAACCTCCTTCACTTTCTCTGTTAAACAAGCAGAATCTGCCTTTAAACACATGCAGGGAAATTGTTACTGAAAAAAGGAGGCAAGTTGTCAAGCTTTTAGAAGATCTTGCAAATTAGATTAACAGAGATGACTGGGGCAAGTTCAAGAGCATGTCTTTCCTATACTCAATAGTACTTGAGTTTGTCTCAGTTACAAGAAGCTCTTCCCAGTTGATGACTACATTTTTTTTTTGCCAGTCCTGGGGCTTGAACTCAGGGCTTGGGCACTGTCCCTGAGCTTCTTTTGCTCAAGGCTAGCACTCTACCATTTGAGCCACAGCACCACTTCTAGCCTTTTCTGTTTATGTGGTACTGAGGAATCGAACCCAGGACTTCATGCTTGTTAGACAAGCACTCTACCACTAAGCCACATTCCCAGCCCAGTTTGTGTGTGTGTGTGTGTGTTTTGTCTTCCTGCCCCACACAGAGGCTGCTGCTTTGAATGTGTACTGTGTTAGAACCTGGTGTTCCTGCCTCTGCTGGGCACCCTTTGCCAGCAATGGTGATTTCCTTACTGAGGCATTCCTATTGATGAGAGCTACCTCTGATGGGCTCTTCCTGCCCTGACTAGTCTGAATTTGGCTTCTTTTGTTGGGGGGGAGCGGATGGGGAAGGGGTCCTTACACCAATCTGATAAAGTAAGAAATGTGGTTTTCCAGGCCCTGACTCTCTTTTGCTTACTGGTCCTGTTAGAAATACAGTGTGATGGGAATGTGACAGGAGGATCCAACTTACAGGCTTGCCTTGTGTGCATCAACAAGGGAGGTTTTGAATCAGTCCCAACTTCCTCTTCCCTAACACAGTTGCTATAGAAATCCATGGATCCCTGGTTTGATACAACTCCCAATCAGCAAGGGACACAGTGTGTGGTTATATGGCTGCAGTTCCCCAAACTCCTTCCTGTTTTAGTCAGCTGTGCTGATTTAGGATGGCTACTTGTAGACCCTAAAAAGGGAGTGGGGGCTCACCTGTCATTTAGGCAGCAGTAGATGATGGGGTTGTACATGGTGGAGCTCATGGCCAGCCACATGATAGCCAAGTAAACCTGCTGGATAAACTTCTTCAGGTAGAGATCCGGGTTGATGTAGGGCAGGAGGAAGAAGATGTGGAAGGGCAGCCAGCAGATTGCAAAGGTGCACACCACGACGATCATCATTTTCACCACCTGGCAAAGAATGTGAGGCAGGTGAGTCCACCAATACCATCTCCTTTCAGTGCTATTTTCTTCCCCTCCCCCTTCACGGCATACACTATAGGGTATAGGGTAGGAGATAGTTACAATACTGGCTTACAGAGAGGAGGAGGAAGAACTTTCTTTCATATTTAGAGCTGAAGGATTTTGATTATGTCAATATTTTTGAATGTGGCCCAGGATCTGCAGCATCATTATCACTGGGAACTTGTTAGAGATTCAAGTTCCAGGTTTCTGGAATTAAAACTCTGAGGGTGAGACTCAGAATCCTTTGGTGGATAAACCCTTGAAGTGATTTTGATATTGTGGAATGTGGCCCTCCTGGGTGGCCTGGAGATCAGCTGGCTGGAGCAGGCACTTGTTACTTGGTCTGAAGGCTGAAGGTGTGGGAAGGGGGAAAGGGAGAGAAGAGACTGGGAGAGCCACAGCAAGGACCTATTTGTAAAGGAGATTCAAAATAAGATTTTAGGAATACTGGGTATTGTAGTCTGAATTCTTGCGTGATTTCCAATTTATATGTTAAGATCTGAATTCTCAACATGATGGTAATTAGAGGGTGGGGCCTTTGGGAAGAAATTAGGTCTTAAGGGAGCCTCCTGAAAGGGATTAGATCCCTTAGAAAAGAGGCAAGGGTGCTTGTGTGTGGGTACACAGAGGGAGGAGCCCATAAACCAGACGTGGTCCTCACCAGACACCCAATCTGCTGGTGCCTTCATCCTAGACTTCACAGCCTCCAGAGCTGTGAGAACTTGCTTCTCACAAATTTCCAAAGGCATTTTCTTAGAGCAGCCTAAATGGACTAAAATTCTGGATGCCACAATCTTTTCTCTTCAAGAAATCCCAGGGAAGATGTATATGGCATCCATATAATCATATACCACTCAAGGAAGTACCAAGTGGAGAAAAAGAACAGAGAATCCTTCATTTACTGACATGCAAAGTTCTTAGAATTTTTATGTAAAAGAAACACCACTGTGTATTTACTATTTATTGATACAAAGAAAACAATGTGTGTGTCTGATATACAAATCCTCATATATAAAAGGCTTAGCAAAAAAATAACAGGGGGTTATCATGTTGTGTGTATCTTTGTGCATTTGTGCATAGGTGGTTTCCTGTACATATGTATATTTGAATGTATATGCATGTTTTATGACTAAATGTACTATGTGTGTATGAGTGTATGTGTGTATGAATGTATAAGTGTGTATACAAATGTTTGTATATGTATTTAACAAGTGTATATGGATATGTATGAATTCATGATTGTATATTCGTGAAGGTATATGAGAATGAGTTTATGTATTTATGTGTGTAACTGTGTGGCATAATTGAGTATGTCTGTGTGTGAATGAGTATGAATGTGTTTGAGCTTGGCTAAGAGTGGGTGCATGCAAATGAGATTTATGAATGCGTGCAATGAGTACATGCATGTATGTATGTGTAAGTACATATGTATTGTATGTGTGTAATATAAGTATGTATCTGTATAATGAGTGTACATAAGTGTGGTATACATTTGTGTAATGAATATATATGTGTGCACACATGTATATGGAAATGAGAATATTACACAAGTAGTAGGTATGCATGAGTGTGTTTCTATGAGTGAATGAGTATGTGGAAATGTGTTTATGCATGTGTGCATGTGTGAGTATAGTGCATGAGTATAAGTGTGTATGTGTACAAGTATGAGGGTAAATGAGTTTCTTATGCACATGAGTAGTGTATTTATGCATGCATGAGTGTGTAGGGATGTATGAGCACGGATGTATGAGTTTATGTATGCAAGTGTGTGAATGAATGTATAATGTGTGTAAGGGGATGAGTATAGGCATGTGTATGAGTGTGCATGTATGTGTATGGGCATGTGCAGAAAAAGACCCCTCTCTGTTCCCTAGACCTAGGGACATTTTATGCCTGATGCTCTAGTGCCAGCAGGTTGTCAACCCTGCTTGCCAGTCTGTTTTCTGTGCCAGGGTGGGTGCTGCCTGCCTCTTGCTCACCTTGCGCTTGGCAGAGACTTGCTCATGGTACCGGTCTGAGGAGTCCCCAGGGATCTCACTGGCCCACAGTGTGATCCCCACCACAGTGTAGGCATAGCCGATTACCAGCAGGGGGAGGAAGTAGATGAGCACGGTGACACAGATGTGGTACCTGCAACAAGGTAGACAGGAAGGTCAGTCTAAGAAATAGCAGGGGTGGTTAAGGCTTGGCTCAAAGGCTTTGGGCTCAAAGGCTGGGTGATAGGGCACAGTGTGGACCATGTTGATTTCAGAGCAAATGGATTTTGAGCTATGTTACTGCAGCAATACACATTCTATCTTGTTAAAGGCAAGCTTCTGCTAAGTAGAAGATAGAAGTAAGGGTTTTGCATTTTGAGAAAAGACAAATTTTTGTCAAGGAGTCTTTGGTTCATTTGTCTAGTTTTAACTTTTTTCTCATTACTAATAGTTGATAATCAAATAATAACGGTAATAATACTATCTTGGGAACACTTACTCTAGCTCATGGCTATGGTTTGGTTCTCAAAGCTTCATGTGCTAGGAGCTTGGTCCCCATTGTTGGTAGAGGTGGAATCTTTAAGAGGTGGGGTCTAGTGGAAGGCTCCAAGGTTATGGGGAAACCGCTTTCGTGTCTGCATTAGTGCTGTTTTCTAGGAGTGGTCAGGCCCCATTGAGACTAGTTTTGGTTCTTTGTGAGAACGAGAGTTTAACACCTTGTGTGAAATCACTGGGTGAACAGATTGCTCCCCATTCTTGCAATACTCCTGCCTCTGTGCTACCATCTACCATGAGGTTTCTTCTAGGGCTGAGCTGATGCTTGGGCTTTTAGAACTGTGAGCTAAGTAATTCTCTTTTTTTTTCTATAAAATACTATGCTTTTGTTATGAAACCCCCAAAATACTGATAATCACTGTGCTAATAATATAGTGAAATTATTCGTAGCAGAAATGGTAGCTAAGTTTGGAGTACTTATGAAGAGAATAATGCCAAACATTTTATTGGCATTCTCATATTCAGTCTTTAAAGCACATTATCATCATCCCATTTTGTAGATCAGGAAACCAAACTTCAGAATTCTTTAATTTGTCCCAATTCTTAACAGGTAGTGGTGAGGGGTTGGGGTCAGGATGTAAGTTGGTGACCCCAGACCAGTTTCTTGTTACTGGAGAAAATTCACCCAGATTCTATTTCCTGCTCTTTATAGCTTATGCTAATTTTCTGCAATTTTTTCCCAACAGTGAAAACACACTTATGCACTCAATTTCTCCTTTATGGACACTCAATTTGCTTCCAGGTACTTGTTTGTGAAGCCCCACAGCTTTGCCACTTCTTCAGTCCCCTCTGGATATTAAAAATACTTGAAGAGTTCTTAAGCAATGAACCAGAGATTCAGTGAAGTAGAGTAAGAGCTTGTCCTTGTTCTGTGCAGACAAGCTCCTGGATCAGCAGGCTGTCAAGGTCACCTGGGTTGTGTTTTCTGGGACCTGCTGGATCCTCCAGTAGCCACAGCAATGACCATGTGATGTGTTTCCTACATGATCTCAGTCCCTCTGTCAGGTTGATTACTAATGGTGCTTACTCTAAGCAAAGCACTTAGAGACAAGGTCCGAGTGGGCTGGGGGTTGGAGAGTTGCCAGATGCTGAGACCCCCAAGAGGACTCCTGTCTTCTCCCTGGAAGAACAGCTCTGTCTCATGAAAACTGATGGACCTAAACACACTGGCTGAGCTTCTGGGAATGCATGTGGGCTCAGGGTTCTGATGAGAGGACCCTGCAGTTCAGTTGATGCTTTCTTCTCTACACCAGTGGTTATTACCCTCAAACAAGCCACAGACCCACTGGAAGGGCTTGTGCAGTGTCAGAGGGCTGAGCATTTATAGCATGTTCCCAGGTGCTGCTGCTACAGTTCCTGGTTCAGATTCTTGAGAAATATTGTCTTTAACCAGTGGTTCTAACCCCAAATGCCTAGGAGAGCCACTGGGGAGCTTCTGAAATGATGAGTGTCTGGAGGTGGCAATTCAATCAGCCTAGCTGTGGGAGCAGAAAATTCTCCAAGTGATTTTAGTAAATTTCCCAAGTTATTCTAATGAACAGCTAGCATGGAAAAAAACTGCTGTTTCTGATTGTAGATCTTTGAGGCCAAAGAGTGCCTGCTGGAACCCATGGTGGGTTGTGGTTGAAGGACTTCATTAAAATCTGTATTGAACATGCTTTATGGTGTCTGTATCCGATGATTTGGCAGCAGCAGCCTTGCTGGTAAGGAAGGTCTAACTAATTCCTGGAGAAAACGAAGCACTCTGCTGGTAACATGCCTTCCCATGCAAACTAATAACTTATACCCCATACCTGTCTGCTTTTTGGGGGTTTGCTAGACCCAAAGGACACTTCTGTCCTGAACCCTCAAAGCCAGGCATCGGACTTCCATAGTGTAAAGCCTGCAGAAATAATTCAAACTAGCCAATCCTCAACTTGCTTACCAAGCCTCATAAATTCTTTCCAGAGAAAACCCCAGTTAAAGCTTTCCCTGTGGTGTGAGAACAGGTTCCTTCACTTTAGGAGCTGTGAGGAATAAAGCCGTTTTTTTCCCCCCAGTGTTGATTATTTTGATTTACAGATCTCACCAATCCTAAATAAGAAAGGAAACCAGAATTTTAAAACAACACATCCTTTGGGAAAACCTGAATCAGGACATTAGGGTAACGCTGAAGTAAAACATCTTTTGCCAGTCTTTTTTCTTTCTTTCTTTTTGAGTGTGCAAGTCTTGGGCTTGAACTCAGGGCGTAGGCACTGTCCCTAAGCTTCTTTTTGCTCAAGGTAGCACTAGACTACTTGAGCCACAGTCCCACTTGTGCCTTTTTTTTGTTGTTTCTTTTAGTTTATTGGAGATAAGAATCTCGTGGATTTTCCTGCTTGGGCTGGCTTTGAAAGTTGATCCTCAGATCTCAGCCACTTCAGTAGCTAAGATTATGGGAGTGAGCCGCCGGTGCCCAGCATATTTTTTTATTCTTCCTTTTTCAAAGAAGAAAAATAATTTTGTTATTTATTTGGAAACACAAATAAGAAGAACTTAACTTCAGCAAAAAGTGTTACATCAACTAAAGCATTGGCTTTTCTATGTTCAAACAGGAATAATTAGAAGTAATAGGAGATCAGGTGATCAAAGTTCTAGGCCAGCTCAGGTATAAAAATTTGTGAGACTCCATCTCAATCAATGGCTAGGGACAGTGGTGTAAGCTTCCCATCCCTAGGAACACTGGGGAAGCACAAATATGAGCATTGCAGACCAGGATGGCTGGGACATAAAGGAAGACTCTACCTTGAAAATAACCAGATAAATGGATAAACAAATGTGGTGTATTTATGCAGCAAACTACCATTCAGAGCTAAATTGGAATGGAATTCTGAAATATGGGTAAACATTTAAAATATTATGCTAAGTGAATAAACTAGAAGGACAAATACTGTAGAATTCCACTTATATGAAATACATGCCATAAAGACAGGAAGAGACAGAAATTAAACAGTAACTCTTACTCTTTAACTCCTGTTATTTAACTGGCTGTAAATCTTCTGTTTGGGATGATGAAATTGATAGTGATGACTGGTCATACGACATTGTAAATATTCTTAATGCCATTTTATTGTACATTTTAAAATGATTAAGCTGGTATATTTTTATATTATTGCATTTTAATCACAATAAAATGATTACAGAAAAAAAAGATTTCAACAAGTCTTGGATCATAGGTCTCCAGACTTACAGTTTCCTGTTTCCCCCAGGCATTTCTGAAACCTCACTTTTACAAAAATGATAGATTTAACCCTTGGATAAGCTCCAAGATGAAACATATCCTTCCGAATCTTGTTCAAACAAACCCTCAAGGCTGATAAATTACAAAAGTTCAATCTAAGCAGTGTCCAACTTATCAAAAATTCTAGAGGAATGTATGTTGAATGGAAGTTCATCACTATAATATTATAAAAATAAACTCATTTTTTTTTTGCCAGTCCTGGGGCTTGAACTCAGGGCCTGGGCACTTTCTCTGAGCTTCTTTTGCTCAAGGCTAGCACTCTAACACTTGAACCACAGCACCACTTCTGGCCTTTTCTGTTTATATGGTACTGAAAAATTTAACCCAGGGCTCCAAACATGATAGGCAAGCACTCTACCACTAAGCCACCTTCCCAGCTCGTAAACTCATTTCTTTCATCTTCATACTTTTTTGAGGGAAATTTTGTTTTACCAAATTTTATAATTAGCTCAAGTTAGCTATAGGAGTTACTCAAATGTGTGTGTCTATTATTTTAGAAAGCTGGTCAATGAACCAGTATAATCCTATTTTGTGTGATTTCACACTTATGTTGGCTTTCATTTCAAAATATATCCTAGATCCCTGCCAGGCAGGATTTTATGAGCTTTCAAGAGTAATATCTTCCTTGGGAGAAGAGATCTAGGGTCAGCAATGAACTGGAAGTGAGCTGGAGAAAGAGCCAGAAATGAAAGGAGAGGCAGTGACAGAAGGAACTGCTTTGTCCACTTAATGAGATGCGTTCCAGGTAGTGTAGACATGGGGGAGGAGGAACAGTACAGTCATTGTGATCATTAAATCTTGCTGATGTGCTTATCGGAACCTTCAGAAGAAAACTGCATGCAATGGATTCATGCCTTTATTCCAACTAGTTCACTCCTTTAAGCAGTGAATAGGGCTGGAAGCATTTACAGGATAAACTTGTTTAACATGGACCATGTAGCCCCCAGTCTCACAGATTCCTGGTCCTCAATGCACTAATACCTTAATGCTCACTAATCCAGGTTTAGCAGTTTTGGTTTCTGAAGTAATCCTCATCATCTGAAATCCAAATTTACAGTTTATTAAATAATATCTAGGTGTCTTCATAATGGACTTACTGGAGACTCTAGATGCCTTGGAATAGTGGAAGAAGGAAGCCAAATGCTCATGGCTCTGTGTCTCCTATCTTCACCTCTAACTTGCTACATATGGTTGTGTTTAGAAGGTGGTAGGTGGAAGAGTTCAGCTCCTACACAAAGACTGAAGAGCACTGATGCACTCCTAGTCTCCTTCAGTGCATTAGCCATCTCTACAATATTGCTGCAACATAAACATTTAACATCCTCTCAAGTAACCCCTGTGACATACTGCTCATTACCTCAAATGCTGAGCTACACCAGTGACCTTTGGAGGCTTGTTAGAGATGCAGATTCTCAGGCTCAACCCTGATTGGGCCAAATCAAAAATCTGAGATTTCATAAGCAAGTTCAAGTTTGAAGTGCATGGCTGTCCCTCTTGGCTGTGCTTTGGGAATGACCTGTGGAATCTTGAGAAATTCCAATGTGTGGAGCCCATCCCAGAGCTTCTGATCTAATTAGCCTGCAGTAGAGACCTGGGCACTAGAGCATTAGGAGCTCTCAGGGTGTTTCTTCTGGGTAGCCAGGGCTAAGAATCACAGACACAGAACTTTCTGGCTCTGGTAGCTCCTTTGAAACAGAGGGGAAGTCCCTGGCCTTAGAGTATTCACTACTCCATTCAAGGTTAAAAGACGCAAACGGACTCCATCTTCTTGGCATGTCCTGTAAACACAAGATGGCTTGACTGTGTTAGTGGGGAAGTAAAGGGGAACTGGTCACCAGAAGTGGATCCAAGTGGGCAGTCCAGAGATGGTGGTGGCTACAGAGTTCCCAGTGGTGAGTTTAAGTTGTTAGGTGGTAGCAGAGGCTATGGCAGAGAAGGAGGCCCCACGCACGTAGACAGAGGTAGTCTATGCAGAGGTGTCATGTCCCTTGGTCAGGCTTCCCAGTTTAGCAGATGATACCAGATCATCTGAAGATTTGATGTCCCTGAAGATGTTCTGTAAATCCCTTCCAGCCCCAGGGCTCTGGTATAGAAATGTTTGGCGGACAACTTCCACCAGGTGGCACCATACTGCAGCTGGCCCCTGGACCAATCAGTATTTCCTTTAGATTACTAGCTCTCAGTAAATGAGCAGAAGAAAGAATGCACATTTAAGTGCTTGGACCCATTGGACAGTCTACATTGCCTGTCCTTTACTCTACCCACACACCTTACCCTATCATATATAATTCTGTTGCTTGTGCTTGTGTAAGCATGCACTTTGCAAACCCTGGAATGTTCCAAAGCTGTGGAGAACAGAGCTGCATTTTATTGGTGACATGCTTGCTCTGAATGTCAGTGGGTACTGGCTAATGTTTTGCTGCTACAGCTCAATCCCTTTGAACCCTCCACCTGGATCTGGCACTCGGTTACATTATTCTTTGGCTGAGGATGGGCTGGCTGATCCATCACTGCAGTGTGTCCTGGCTGGATGAATGCCCAGGGATGGATTTGGGTGGATTCTGCCTGGACTATTACCACCCACGATGAACACTGACATATGGAGACCTGGGATTTGGGCATGAGAAGTGGAACTTGTATTTTATCGTTTTACCAGGCATTGAAAATATGGTTGTTTTTGGTGGGACATTGTTTAGAAATTGCTTCAAGCAGTGCCAGCTAATAAGAATAAACTTTTTTCTGTATAAATAAGTCAAACCATAAATGTGAGTGTTGGCTGGCATTTAACACTTCATCGTCCCTGGGGTATAGGAAAACACATAAAATAATTGGAACAGTCCTGGTCCCAGTAGCCTAACTACCAAACTTCTGGCCTTTGTCCTAAGTTGTCATGACAGGAAAACAGTTGTCTCTACGAGAGAAATCTCAGCATAGCAGCCACTAATAAACAGCCAGAAAGCTGAGGACTATTGAAGAAGACTTCTAGTAGCAAGGGTGGAACAGTGAGAATTGCTATAGGCTTGTACAAGATATAGAAATTTGACATTTTCTATGTGTAGTAGTTTCATTGTAAAGGTGTTTCTGGGAAGTGGATTTGACTTTATCCCGTTACCTCTGGGACTTCAGGGAGCAGCTGCTGCTGACCCTTTTTTAAACTGGAAAATTAAAAGGACAGGAAAATAAATTGCCTTGTTCAAGTCACACCAAGTTGAAATGGGAGTAGAAAACAGATCTGTCTTTTTCTCATTTCAGCTCTTTGCATGTTTTCTTTTTGCTGCTAAGATGTGTAAAGAAGAATGGATAGTTGTCACTCAAATCATACAAACTAGTTTTTTTTTCAAAAAGCAAATACATCGAGCACACAAATTATCTGCAGCATTTAATAATGGCATACAACTCATTAAACAGCATAGCTTAAAACATCAGACGTAGAGCTCAATTCCACATAGATGGATGACTTGGAGTGTAGCCAACTGGATTCTAATTTATATCTGGATTCCTCCTAGTAGTTTCATAGCTTCTGTCAGGTAACTGAGAATCTCAGTTACCTGAGAATAACATGTGGGAAAGACAAACACTGTGCTTTCTAGCATAGATAATAGCCACTTATTATGCCCCACACAGGTTACCTATGTATAGTTTCCATCAACAAATTGAACAAGGCCATTTACATGTCTCACTGAAATGATTAAGAAGATGCCATTAATCAATTTGAAGTCTTGTATGTGAGAAGACAAACATTCTTAATGTGGGAGTGTTGACAGATTTTTCTGCTTCCCTAAGTTGGCCAAGGTAAATGTGATAATTGTGGACCATCTTTTATGTGACTCACTTATCCTACAAAACAGAGACCCCCTTTTTTTTTTTTTTGTCGGTCGTGGGGCTTGAACTCTGGGCCTGGGCCTTGTCCCTCAGCTCTTCAGCTCAAGGCGAGCGCTCTACCACTTGAGCTACAGCGCCACTTCCGGTTTTCTGGTGGTTTTATTGGAGATAGGAGTCTCACGGTCTCTCCTGCTCAGGCTGGCTTTGAACCGCGATCCTCAGATCTCAGCCTCCTGAGTAGCTAGAATTACAGGCGTGAGCCACCAGCGCCCGGCTAGAGACCCCCTTTTTTTGATAGAAAGAAAACCTAGGTTGATTTCTACAATACGGATGGAAAACCCAGGTTGCTTTCAATGAAGACAAAGAAGCATTGGCGGAGGAGTTGTAAAGGGATTTGTGGTGGGACATGAGAGTAATGAGAGAGACTTGAAAAATATATCTAACGATGGGCTCTTTAATAAAATTCTTGTTTTATTATTTACACCCATTAAATCGGGCTTCCTGAATTTGACTTTGTGTAGCCGCTGCGTCTTTACAAAATCACATACCTTCTTAGAAAAATAATCTTCAAGCTTGGGGATAGCCTTGGACTGAGAGACAGCACCTACAATTAGCAATTTTATTCCCTTCAGTGCTGGCGATTGACTGGAGCGTGAGGCCTGCTAGGCAAACACTTTACCATTGCTGTTCTCTCTCCCCCATAGTGCACCTTCAGCAATGGATGAGGACCATAGAACATAGAGACTGCATAGTTGCTGCAAGGCCCCATTTAATCCCCCACATAACTGTCAATGAATCTTCTTCTTGGACTAGGTCCAGAGGATGTACTAATAGGAAGACAGATAATAAATGACTATATCACAAACAAATATAAAATCATAAATAAGTTCACTGCACAAACAGAACAGAGAGCAATGGTAGAGAAGACCAGGAGATAATACTCGAAGGACTTGGATGGGGTCATGTTTTCAGAAAGCCTTAAAGGCCTGTCAGGTAGTTATGTGAAGCATGCAGGGTTAGGTGGCTCATGGAGAGATAAGAGCAGACAACTTAAAGTTCTGAGGTCCAAATGAGCTGGGAACACTGGAGCAGCCAAGAGAAAGCCCTGGTGGCAGGAGTCAAAGAGTTCATAGCTGGGTGCCATGAAATGTGACTATATCCAGCCTCCAGGGAGGTGGGCCTTCACTTGAAATGTCACAGAAAGTCAACGTAGGGTTAGGCAGTATAGAACATGATCCAGCTTTGATTGGCAGGGCTGGCGGCAGGGGTGGGAGTTAGGTACACAAACCCAGGCTCAGATAAGAGGCTGTTCTTTCATGCAGACCAGACACAATGGAAGCCAGGAATGAAAGGCAATATTGTTCCGGGTTCTCCAGGGAAATGATGTTTTGGTTTTGGTCTGTGTCTATCTTTTTCTGTCTCTCCCCCTGCTCCTTCTGTTTGTATATCTATATAGAATAATTTAAAGAATTACTTCCACAGTGGTGGGGATGGGTAAGTCTGGGATCTGTGGTGCAGATTAGCAGGCTGCAGACTTGGGTAAGAGTTGATGCTGCAGCCGTGAGGCAGAATTCCTTCTCTTCAAGCAAATTGCATGTGCTCAGATGGCTTTCAACAGACTGCATAACGGTGTGGCATGAATATGTATGAAAGGTCCCTAAAAGCTCATGCACGGAAGCAAGAAAGGCTTGTTCTCAGCTGGTGGTGCTATTCTGGAGGGTCTGGAAAGTTGCGGACCTTGTTGGAGGAAGTCAGTCACTGGAGGCATGTCCTTGGTGGCTGTATCTTGCCCTGGACTCTGTCCCTCTGTCTCTCCCTGTTTCCTCTCAGCCTTGAGATGAGGAGCCTTTGCCACATGCTTCAGTTGCCAAAATATTGTCTCAGCATAGGCTTGGAGTCAGCTAAGCCAAGGAATACAAAGTTAAACTTGTGATAGCATGAGCCAAAATAAGTTGTTCTGTCTTTTAAGTTGTTTCATTACGTTTTAGTCACAAGGGTGAAAAGTCTGATATAGATAAGTGTAGTTGACATTATAGTGGGTAATCTCTTTCATTTAAAGGAATGTACATTGACAATGCCTTCACAGTAACATTTAATGTTTGGTTAGTAGCTTAGCCATCTGACATACAGTGGACCATCATATGTGCACAGCTTGGATAGGGAGATCTGGAGAAAAGTCAGGGGATGATGATGATGATGACCTCCATCACTGCCATACTAACAGCTAACAAGATATACAGACTTTGTTTTAAATGCTCATTCACTTCCCAACAGCAATGTCTGTTTTTTTTGTTTTTGTTTTTGTTTTGTTTTTGTCAGTCGTGGGGCCTGAACTCTGGGCCTGGACACTGTCCCTCAGCACTTCAGCTCAAGGCTAGCACTCTACCACTTGAGCCATAGCGCCACTTCTGGCCTTTTCTGCTTCTGTGGTGCTGAGGAATCAAACCCAGGACCTCATGCATGCAAAGCAAGCACTTTACCACTGAGCCACCTTCCCAGCCCAGCAATGTCTGCTTTATAGACAATAAAACCCAGACACAATGATTGCAAAGTGCTTCTATACCACTGCACTCATCATGACTCCAGGGCCCACTCATAGAGGTTATTGTGTAAATAACAGTTCCTGAAGTTGTGCAGTGCCATTGACCTTGACAGAGAGTTGCAGTAACTGGCCCAAGAATTTTATATTATACAGAGTATCTAGGGTGAGAAGGGTTGTAAAATTACATAGAAATATATTTTTATTCTCTGTATATATATTTAATAACATAGGAAGTAAAAAAAATAACAAAAATATTAAAATAGTTATCACAGTAATTTGTTAAGGGATAGGCATATCAAAATGCAAATGGTAAGTCAAACATTTAAAATATGTGTGTGATAGGATCACAGAGATGGTGGCTATCTGACTATATGAAGAATGCAAATGACTCAATCGCAAAAACCCAAATAGTCCAATGAAAAATGGACAAAAGATCTGAAAACATATTTCAAAAGAACATACAAATGACCAACATATATATGAAAATATATTCAATATCACTAATTACCAAAGAAATGTAAATCGAAGGCATAGTGAACTATCACCTCATGCCTTTAGAACAGATGTTATCAACAAAAGACAGCAAGTGTGGGTGAGGATGTGGAGAAATGTGAACCTTTATTTATTAGTGGTGGTAATATAAAATAGTGCTCTTTCAGAAGACAGTAAGAAAGTTTCTGAAAAATGTAAAAATATGACCCAGTTTAGCATATATATCCAATTCAGTGTATATAACTAAAGGGAATGAACTCCGTATGTTAAAAAGATACCTTCACTCATGTATTGGTTACAGTGTTGTATACAACAGCCAAGACGCAGAATTGACCTGAAGTGTCCATCAATGGATGAATAAATAAGGACAATGGGATATCAAAATACACAACAGAATTCTATGAAGCCATTAATATATGAAATCCTAGCACTTGTGATAGTATGGATAAATCTGGAGGACATGAGGTCAAATGAAATACTCAAAATCTTCTAGTTGTTTTGAATACATACTACGTTGTTGACTGCGGTTATCATACGATGCAAAAAAAGTCCCAAACTCATTTCTCTTCTTTTATTTCCCTTCACCATCCAGTCTTCATCTCCTCATATCCTCTCATGCTCTCTGATTTAAGGAGGTTTTTGCAGATCACTGGGAAGATAAAAGTTAATGTGCCGGAAGTATATATTTGATTAGGAATCGAATGCTAACTGGGTGTGAAGTGCCTTGGGGGTTCAGAGGACTGGGAGGGATTTAGGAAGTCCAACTTGAGTAGCTCTCAGTGGCACGCTATGGACATGAAAAAGGATAGATTTGGGTTGGTGCCAAAGAAGGGAGGGGATCTCAGACTCTACCCTTTGTAATGTTAAACTGGTGACTTTAGGTTCTCAGAACAAAGGTGAACACATTCTTTTCAGAGGCATGGTAGTAATTATTTAGGTTTTGCAAACCCAAAGTTGCTGTCACAACTGCCCCACTCAGCCATTGGAATGCAAAGCAACCACTAAACTTTCCTTCCTCTCCTGGTCCCTTGCCCTCCTCCCATTTCTTGGTGCTAGTATTAGGGCTTACACTCAGGACCACGGTGATCTCCCTTAGCTTTTTGTTCAAGGTTGGTGCTCTGCCACCTGAGACACAGTTCTACTTTTGGCTTTTTGCTGGTTAATTGGAGGAAAGAATCTCATGTACTTTTCTGTCTGGCTAGCTTTAATCTATGGTCCTCAGATCTCAGCTTCCTGAGTAGGTAGGATTATAGGCATAAGCCACTAGAGGCTGGCACACAGATAATTCTTAGATGAAAGGGCTTGACTGTGTTTCCAGGAAAGCTTAGGAAATTTCAGAATTCAACTTATTGAACTTTTAATTTCATATAAACTTCAAATGCTATGGAATAATACTCAATCGGGGGATTAAGATCAAAGTTTCAGCCAATCCCGATCCTGGGTTATGAGGTTAGTATGGGTTTCACCGTCAGATGGGGTCAAATGCCATACAGCAGGAACAAGAGTGTGTCATGAACAAAACATCCAAACCAACCACCTATAGCACATTCAGTGACATCTCTTTGCTGAGAGGAGAGAGTAAAGCAGCACCCGGGAGGGCAGCATGCAGTTTGGAGAAAGCATGGAGTGGATTTGGGTTCAATAGAAGGAAAAGATGATACAGATTGCTTAGGAGGAATAGAAAGGGGATTGAGAGCAGAAGGAAGGGAGAAAGGAAGGGAGGAAGGTTCAGGCTCTCTCAGTGAGGTTAACATAAGTCATTTGTAGAACCAAGGATGGGGGGTAGGATCAGTGACCAGAGACCAGCCCCAGGAATGCAGCTGATGGCACCAGATAGAGAAATCTTGAAAGACTGGCTAGTAGTATTAATTCACGTGGCCACAGTGTGCATAGTTTCTTGATTTTTCTAGTGTTCTTTGGAGATAGAGAAGGTAGAGGGGAGAAAACATAAAGGGAAACATGTAAGAGACAATATAAGGGAAATATAAGGTAGGAAAGTTGTGCTGAGATTGGAGCAGGACCATAAAGAGTATGGAAAGCCTTGGGAAACACACTTATTGAGCTATCCTTGATTTAGCACTAACAGAAGTATCAAACTTAACCATGCGTTACTCTTCTTAATGCTGGCACCAATTCTGTAAAGATGGGGTTTTATTACCTCCATTTTACACTTGAGGATCAAAGAGATGCTTTGACTGATAGCACGTGGACACAGCTGGGCTTACCGTGCAAGTATTTAATTCTTTTCCCAGTCTACTGTTCTGTTTTTATGCCATGGAAATAGTGACTCATGAGGTCCCAGAATGCTACAGATTAGGTAAGTTAAGCACTGAAGAGTGAAACTCTGCTGCCTCGCTTCTGCCCAATCACATATCCTTCCTCTCACTGCAATCAAGGCTCACTTTCCCTGTCACAGATTGTGCAACCAGTCTGGATGGTGCTCATGGCCTACCATATTCATCTGTGTATAGACTCCCAAGGGTCCCAGTTCCCACCTCTGGGAACACTGAGAAGATGGATGGAGAAGGTAACTCTTGGCTATGCCCTCTCTCCAACCCCAGAACATCAGGAATGGGAAGTGAACTAAGGAAGGTACAACTTCAGGATCCCTCTGCATATGACTCTCCAGCTGCCCCCTGGTATGGACTGCACATTTGTCTTACACAAATTCGTAGGCGGAATCCTTTACCCCCAAGCAGATGGCATTAGGAGGCGAGGCCTTAGAAAATGATAAGGTCGTGATGGCGAAGTCCTCACGATGGGATTAGTGCCCTTGTAAGATACCAGAGAGCCTGATCCCTCTCTGCCTCCATCCTGTGAGGTCACAAAAGGGAGGCATCATCCCATCGCACACCAGGAACCAGATGTATTTTGAGTTGGACCACCCAGGTTTCAGGTTGCTAATACATGCCAGTTGTTCAAGTTGCCCAGGCTATGATACTTTGTTACAAAAAATCACATTGTTGTATCAAGCCTAAGACTTGTCACAGTTCATTCCATACTTTCTGAGTACAATCCTGTGATGAAAAACTATTTTGGTACCAACTCAAAAATTACAACCAAAAAGAATTTGTGTGTGTGTGTGTGTGTGTGTGTGTGTGTGTGTGTGTGTGTGTGTGTGTGTGTGTGTGTGTATGTGTGTGTGTGTGTATGTGTGTGTGTGTGTTGGTCCTGGTCCTTGAATCCAGGGCCTGGTCACTGTCTCTGAGCTTTTGTGCTCAGGGATAATGCTCTACCAGTTGATCCATCACTCCACATCTTGCTTTTTGGTAGTTTATTGGAGGCAAGAGTCTCACAGACTTTCTTGCCTAGGCTGGCTTTGAACCATGATCCTCAGATCTCAGCCTCCTGAGTAGCTAGGATTATAGGCATGAGCCATTGGTGCTCAGTGCCAAAAAAGTTTTTAAAGCTAAGACAGAAACCTTCTGGGTCTGGAAGGAGAAAGACAAAGGTTTTCCCACCATTTGTAAACCCATTTTCTGTCTTCTATCTCAATGGAAGTTGTTAACAAGAAACAAAAAGAGAAGAAAGAAAGAATGCATGCATTTCAAAGACCATTCTCAGGTCTAAGCCCAGCCTGGAAAGGGAGTACCACTCACATGTGAGAAAAACAGTGCTCTAAGAAGGAGCTTAAGTCCACAGATGTAAGACAGCTTAAGTCCGAAGGGCATCTGATCTAGGGCAGTCATCCAAATTTCTCCTAAGAGACAGATTCCCCAGTGACCTTTTCTTCTTTTCAATTTGAAAGAAAATGGGCATGTGTGGCACTCAGCCTCCCGGGAAGAATGGCTGGTTGTCTGCCAAGACATCTCCCCAAAGGGCACTTACCTTGAGAAGTTCTCTTCAGTCTAGGAGCTGGTGCCAGTTTCAGTTCCCAGAAGCCTGATTTGTCTAATGACTAGTCTCTGGGGCAGGAGCACCTTAGCCATGCTCTCAAGTCTGTTGTAAGCCATTTTAAGGGAAGAATATGACTGCCAAGACAATGGGTGTTGGTGTTGGCTGGATCAACTAGATGTGGTTCATACATCCAAATGCAGCACCAGGAGGCTGGTTGGCTGATTCTAGCATCTCCTGGCACCAGACTCTGAGATTGAAGAGCCGGTGTATCCCAAACCACAAGAGCATTTCCAAATTAGGAAGACAAAGATGCGTGTACCCTAGGGGACACAGCTGTTTTGCAGAGTGCTTGGCCCAGGACGCACAGTTGGTGTCCTGGAGATGGTTTAGTGACGTGAAATCCACTTTAAGACATTTCTAAGACTTCTGCATTAAATGGAAAAAAAAAAAAACTAAACAAAATTTCAGGAATGATGTAGGCTTTTTTTTCTCCCCTTCAGTCTCCTGTCAAGTAAAGACATTTAACTAGGCTAAGCTGAGCTAAGCTAAATTGCACTACACTAAGTAACTAGTGTCTTCATTACTACTTCTAATAAAGAATATGTTAACACCAGAAAAGAAAGGCATAATCTTAGCACAAAAAAGCAGACCTTTAAGGTTAAAAAAACCCTCATTATATTAAAATTAAAAAAAAAATCCCAAACACTGTTCCTAGGTGTCTAGACGGGGTGTTTGGATTGTGTGGTTGCCTTCCAGGTGGGCTAGTGTGGCTGATTTCATTTGCATCAGCTCTGCTACCACCATCATCCAGCCTCCCCTCTCCACTCCCCCGATCGATCTTTAGGTGTTAAGAAACAGCTCAGATGCAAGGCCCTTTTCTATAGGAGGATTTGAAATCTCAACCCTTGAGACAAATAACAAGACATCTGTGTGCTCCCCACCTTCCATGCTGTCTTCTCCTCAAATGAAACAAAAACAACAAGTCCTGGAATTATATGGTTTGTACAGTAATTGAGATGAAGCACACATGCTTGGACTTTATTACTCATCAGTTTTTCCTTCCACTTATTGTATAACAGTTTTTATCAAATGGAGAGGAAGTATTAAAATATTTTTACAGCCAGAGCTTCTGTCCCCATGTGCCGCTGCTGGATGCTCAAGGAACACTAAATTTATTTGCAAGATGAGAAACAGCCCACACAAGGGCTGGCTGGTGCTGTCCTAACTTGTTGGGAAAGGAGAGAAATTGACAAGGGGTCCTGTCATAGTCATCCTCTGAAACTTAAGTTTCTAGCAAAGGCCCTCTTTTAGTCTGCTTTTAGACAGAGACTTCTATCAGGAGTGTGCCCAGGCTTCTGAGGAAGGCAGAACTCAAAGTTCTTGTGCACACAGCACAGCTCTGAGAGAATGTGGCTGATTCTCCCAGGCAGACTGGCCCTGGAGTCAGTATTATTGTTGAGATGTCATATTTCTCCAGACTAGGGAAATAGGGATTTTTTGGAAAAAGAGCTTCTGAAGAATACACTGACATAAAATACAATATGATCTCCATCTATATGTGTGTGTGTGTGTGTGTGTGTGTGTGTGTGTGTGTGTATATATATATATATGTATATATATATATATAGGTCGTAGGGCTTGAACTCTGGCCTGGGCACTGTCCCTCAGCTCTTCAGCTGAAAGCTAGCACTCTACCACTTGAGCCACAGCACCACTTCCTGTTTTCTGGTGGTTTATTGGAGATAAGAGGCTCATGGCCTTTTCTGCCTGGGCTGGCTTTTGAACCATGATCCTCAGATCTCTGCCTCCTGAGATGATCTGTATTTTTTGTTAAGGTAAGATAATATTTTTCTCTCATTTTGTTCATCAAAAGATGGACCCTGAGCACAATCCTCCACTATTTCTGTGTCCTTCTATCTCTCCTAAGAAGATAACCTCAGATTATAGTCTGTTGGTTGCTACCTATGATACGTGGGCCAGTTTGGAGTATGCATGTCTTTTGCACAGAATAAAACAATTGAGTACTAGCAGGGTGAAGAAACATCTATGTGTACACTGTGGCTAATGGCTAACTGGTCTTGGTTTCATTAGGCTTTTCCCAGCTTCTGGACACTCCCCAGTTCCAGGCAAACCAGGATGATGGGTTGCACAACACATGGGAGTGCTGGCAGCCTGCCCTCTTTCCAGTCTTCCTGTCTTACTGATAAGTGAGGGAGATGATGGTATATTATTTTAAGAACAATTCCTTAACTCAAAGGAATATTAAAAAGATAAAACTCTTGAGAAGGGTGATGTGTTAAACTATCATAATTGAAAAGCAACCTTCTACCTAGTTGATCATGCCTTTCTGCTTCAAACAATGTGTCCTTCCTCTGAGAAATACAAATCAGAACTACAAGAGAACACTTTACATTAGCTAGGGGACGAAAGTAAAGAAGTGTAACAATACTAAGTGTTGGCAAAGACAGAGAAAAATAGAAACTACAGATGAGTGCATACTTTGTTGTACTTACTTTAGAAGTAATCTATTATTTTAAAAAGTTGAATGTATGCAAACCCAAGTTTTTCTCTTTTAGATAAGTACCCTAGATAAACTTTCAAACTGAGGGCTTAGGAATCACATTTAAGGATCTTTATCACATCAAAGCATTGGAAACTACCCAAGTGACAATAGGCAAGAAAGTGGATGAATAAATTATGAAGCATTTACAACAGAATAAAATAAAGCATTTAAAATTAATGAACCATAGCTACGTACAATGACATGGATTAACCTTAGAAGCAAAATGTTGTTCCAAAAACTTAAAACAATGCAAAACTGAATATACTATGATCTGATTTCTATTATTTAGGATCCCATTTAAGCCATCTGTGTGAGGGATGCAGTGAGCAATTTTATGGCCTAACCATACTTTAATGCACAAGATGGCTGGTAGGGCCTCACATTTCAAAGTTTTATAATTCCCCATTATTTACGCAGATGTTGCCTATCCTCATTTTGTAAAATTGCAAGATGTTTAATAAATATTTTATAAAAATAAGATGGAAATTAATAAAAGTGTAAACAATCACAATAAGTGTAAAGAAACTAAAGGAAAGGGCACGGCTCCTTCAGGCCAGACAGGTCAAGCAACCTGCCTGGGATGGACCAAGCAAGGGATGTATAGATCTCCTACTAAGACTCATGACATTTAATTTTTGTTTGGGTTTAGTTCCTATGTTCTTTCTATTTCTCAGGGCCATTTCCTATTCATTTTACCTGGCCACATGTATACAAGGACTATGTATAGCAGCTTTTGATGTCCTTTACTGTCTAAGTACTATAGCATCAAATAAATTCTGTGAATTAAAAAAAAGAAAAGAAAAGGTCACAGATGGTAAGATTACATTTAAACACCAACCACAAATCCCGCTAAATGCAGTTTGTAAGAATCATACATAAAGGAAGAATGAAAGTAAAAGGGCAGAAGAAAATATTTCAAGCTACAGACAGGTAACTATATGAATGAAGACAAAAAGACACTAAAGCAAAAATAAGGAACATCTGATATTCAAAGTGCCAACATGGGGAATCAAGAGAGTATCTACAACATCCTCATAAAGGTATAATTTTCTTGGATCTATATAGCATAGCATTGCTCTACAAAGTAAATCTTAAAACAACTATTAGGAGAGATGGACAGATTCACAACCACAATGGCAGATTTTAACCCAGCAAAGGAGAGTGCCATTTGTTGGCTGTGCTTGGATTTACCTTTGCTATTTTTATTTCTTCTAGTTTCCTCTGTGACCTGGAATAAGTTTCTTCTTTTAGTTAGATGATCTTGGTTTCACCTACTTTCTTTTTTAAAAAAGGACTGTACCAGATAGGTGAGGGATCCCTCTAATACCTACACTCCCATGCCAGGCAGAGTCTGAAAAAGGCCTTGTCACATGATGAATGCTCTACTCTCCATGGCAGCTGGTGCTCTTTCTCAGTAAGCCCCTGGACAATCCATCACCTGTTTATTTTTCCTAAGGATGCCACATCTCAAATCCTCTCTTCCTATTCTAGGCAGCTCTACAAATGCAGAAGCTTAAACCTTATTCCTCATCAGTTGAAGAGCTGACAGAATAATAGCATAGCCCACAGATCCAGATGATAGTTGCTGCTTATCTGGTTTGGCTCTAGAAGTCAATTAGGAGGTGACAGAATGAGGAAGTCAGTCCAGGTCAGCTCTGCTGGGAAACTCACATTAATACTGAACTGTCCCTGAAATATGGAGGAAGCCAGCTGTGAAAGCTGAGTGGGCAGCATCCCTCAGTGGTGATTTCAGTGCAACTTAAAAGGACTAATTGAGCAGTACTATGATGGTAATATGATCTTGGGACCAGAAGTTAGAAGCCTGCGGTGGCTTTTCTGGCCTTGACAATTACTAGTGCAACCTTGAATAAGCTGCTACTTTTCTCTGTATTTCTTCCTCATCCTTAAAGTGATGGGGACTTGTTCTAACCTGGTGGCTTATCCCAACTCTGGTAGAGAACAAGAATACTAAGTCTTGGATAGGTCTTCGGACTTTTTTGTTCAGTAGCAATAAAGAAGAAAGTTTGTCAGGTCCTGCTAGGTTTCACATAATTTATACATGTAATTTCATAGGATTCTCACCATGCATTCATTATTCTTTTTATCTTACTGATAAGCAAAGAGGATCAGAGAGAGACTACTAAGAATAGTGGTGTAGACAGCATTTAAACTCAAGTTTTTTGAAACCAAACTTGTCCTTTTTTCCTTCTTCTTTGGCTGATACTGAGTGTGAATTCATGGCCTTTTACTTTCTCAGTTTGATTGTTCAAGTGGTGATCTACAACTTGAAACATGACTCCAGACAGGCTCTTTTGCTAGTTATTTTGGAGATAGAGTCTCTGGACTTTTCTGTCAGGGCTGGTTTTGAATTGCGGCCCTCTGGATCTCAAACTGCTACATATTTAGGATTACAGATGTGAACTACTGTAACCTAGCTAGATTGTGCTTTTTCTGTTACAACCAACATACTTCAATGGCTAGCTTCTCTAAGAGCTTGATCAGTTGTGAATCTTTGTTCCTGTAAAGTAGAATGTATCTAAAAGGGACTAAAGGGAAGGAGAAGTTCTTGTTATATGGTTGACACAGGCAGTAAACACCACAGATGACATGTAAATAATACAAACACACAAACATTAAGGGCTAAACACACAAACTATAAGGGCTACTTAGTAGGCTATCTGGAAGCACAGCCCAAGCCAACAGATCAAGGTCTGCACTCATTCAAACATTCATTTCTGCATCCATTTATCAAGTATTATTTTCTGACTTTAATAGGATTGGGCCTTAGGTACTAAGACTACAGTGACTGGCAACACAGAAATGATCCCTCATCTCTAGAGCTCAGGTCTACTGAGACTTGAGATGAACTTTTGGAAGCGTGGTGTAGAACCTCTCCTCTGGTTAAAAGGTATTAGAGAAGGCTCCCAGGAGCATAGCCCACCAATGATATTCTTTTCCCTTTCTTCTCCAAGCTCCCCTTTTCACTGAGTGTTAGCTCTGCGATCATCTCTCTTTATATAATTGGACTTGAACCAGCAAAGTCAAGTTGCCAAGTCCACTCATATCTATTTGCATGACCCTTTCTGGAAGATGTGCATTTTAACTCAGGATTACTGATAGAAAATGTAGGGCTTCTCTACTGATGTGATTGCTGTTATTGGAGCAGGGAAGAGAGGGGCTCCCTAGGTCACTCAGGTAAGACTCCCAATGCATCACGCAGTAAAGAACAGTGCAGAGATGAAATAATACTCAGTAACTGAATTATCAGCCCAGTGACAAATTCAGCGCACCTGATCAAGTTCTTTTTGGGATCTTGGGTGGCTGTCTCATTTTAGCTTGGAATAATAGATTTCGCACGATTTTTCCAATTGCCTGACCTACTTTGCATCTGTAAAGTAGAGGCTATGTAACAGCTCTGCGCAGAGGAAGTCCTGAAAATTAAATGGGATTATTTACTTACCACAAACTCCGAGCATAGTTTTTGAGTCATGGTAAGAGACTCATAAAAATCAAGAATTGGCTTTTAAAAGTAATGCAACTAATAACTAATAAAAGGAACATTAACAAAACTAACTTAAAATCTCAATAACAATTATTTAAAATGAGAAGCTTTAGGTAAAAATTATTCAGAATCAAACATTTTGTTATTTACTCAATCTACGTTTTAGTTTTCATTTCAACTAAGGCAAGATGCCAAAGGCATCTTGCTTTAATTTCCCACCTTCCACCTCAACCTCCACATTTCTGCACCGGCAGAACACAAACAAAAGCATGGCCATGTGGCAGAGGCATCCACAGGAGCTGAGAATCTTCTCCAGGCATCAGACAACTGCGATTTGAAGTGTTTTCCAAGTTGTATATTCTTAATGGCATTTGTTCCTTTTCTGATCACCCTATTGCATAATGCTTAGCATTATGAGTCCCTTTGTGTACTCTTTATCTCTTTCATTCTCCGTCCTTGCCCAATGTCTGCTTACTTATCTTGGAGATTTTCAGAAATATAAGTGTAAAACAAGACAAAATATTTTTTAAAGTTCATACAGATAAAAGAGTAAGATTGACTCACACGTCCCCAAGCTCTCTGACAAACAAGAAAATGCCAAAATGCTAACCTTACTTGAGGTCCTACCAGTGTGGAACCTCACTACCTCACAGAGCAGCCCACAGTATTACTTCCCAGGGAGAATGAATCCTAAAGTTGTCTTTAGATGGAAGCCACATGCCATGACATCATGCCACTTAAATTTGTTCTTTATCTTAATTTTGTTACTCTCTCATTCAAATACATCCCTTGCCATATCAACTGCTGTAGTCTCATCATATTCTAAAAGTCTTTTTTCAGCATGTCTCTGGGTCTAGCCTTTCTCTATCTTCTCCATTCTTAATCAGATTTCTCTTTCCCAAACTAGGTTATCAACTGCTGGTTACATTTGGCACACTTTAGCTAGCATTATCATCCATGTTATCCTTTCTGCTCCCCATTTCTGGCCCTAACCTGCCCCATCTGTCTTCTCATGTACCTTTCAAAGCACCCCTAGGCCAGTGGATATTCATAAATATCTTCAACTGTGTGGACAATTTGTTGCTGAAATTTGCTTGTGATTTTCTGCCTTCTTGATTTCATTTGTATCATATATATATATATATATATATATATGTATATATATACTTGTATATATATATATATTCTTTCTATGGAGGGATCTCTGCCTTTGTGTGCAAATGTGATACATTTACCCTCTCAGAAGAAAGTTCAAAATTCATCTAGACCTAGGTCATATCTTCCTTGGGAGTAAGTTATTCCTATCGATCCTCTGAGAAATTACTCTTCAGGAGGATAAGCCAATAGAACAATCAGTCTTCTGGAAGACTGATATTGTGGAGGTTTTTTGCTGTTATCTGCAGGGATGAAACACTACTGGTAGAGAAGGCATTTTTCCTAAGCAGTGTGCCTGCTCAGGTGAATGGTCATAACACAAATGCAGAGAAGGTGGTTGGAAGCTGATCTGAAGTAATTAAACTGTTCAGTCTACCATCAAAAGCAGTCACTTTCCCATTGTAATAGGTTGTAACCGATCTATTATACTTCAGCAAATTATGATTGGAATGAAGCTAATTCTTACCAAAATTAGAAATCAAAATGCGATTAGAACTTTCTAATTAAATAGGCATAAATATTTATGAGTATGATGTACAGTTCAAATGTTTGGAAGACTGAATGTCTCTTTAAAATAGAGGAAGAAAGGTACATTGCTCAGTCATGCCATCATGTGAAAATGTATTCTTTCATACTTCCATGCAGTGCTAACAGGCACATTTCCTATTTCTTGTGACTGTGTTAGGATATAGAGAAAGAAGCAACATAGAAACACTTGGAAAACTTAAAATGTAATTATCACTTCATCATTACCCTACTGGCAGACAGATGAGCATATACAGAAGAAAAAATTCCTAAACCATATGCTTGGAATAGGAGAAAGTTAGGAGGATGGAGGCCATTGGTCAGGGCCAGGTAAGGAAATAGGGAAGATGGTGTAAGAATGAATGAATTCATTAGGAGGAGGTAGGGAAGGATCATCTTCACTAAGTCAGTTATCAACCTACTATAATTCTAGACCGGATGGCAGATTGTTTTTAAAGACTGATGCCAGTCAATGCATCAGTCCCTTAGTCTATCATACTGTAGGAGCTAGGTGAACTACAAAAGAAGAGCCAGTCTGTGCAAGAGGGCTATTACAATTCAGTCAGAAACAGGATGTAAATCAGGAAACAGAATAAGACTGTATAATAATTGATACCACATTGTATAAAGAGAGCAGATGAGTGCTACCAACCCTACTCATAGTATATCAATGACAATGATCACTTAGGTGAATTATGCAGATAACAGGGGTCCCTATCCTGGGTCAAGTCCTTCTATGACCAGTGTTCCCCCTTCCCCAGGGTGAGAAGTCTGTAGCGCCTAAACAACATACCAGGAAGTAGAAACTCTGCTCATCATGCTGTTGAAAGTGGGCCCTCTTCTAAGACCTGTGTGAGCCTCTTCCATTGGATCAGCCTCCCCAGGCATGGACAATTCTGACCATGTTGTCTGTGAGGCTGGCAAACTCATGTAGGAAGAACTTGGGTGTAGACATTGATGTGTCAGATATGTGAGACTTTTTTGGGTAGGAAACAGAGGCAGAATAAGGTGAGAAGGAAAGCGGGCCAGGCTGAGGAGTGGGTACTGCAGAGAACTCTAGGATTCCCAGTGTTCAAACCTGGCACGAAGGTATATTTTTCAAAGTAAAAGAGATTTGAATTAATGGTATATCAGTTAAATTTATACCTTTAAAAATATTTATGTACTACGCTCTTGTTTCTGGCTTGCAAATGTCAGTAGAAGCCCTGGGTGCTCTACTCATTTGGAGGAGGAGAAATCAGCATTTCCAGAGTGGCTACCCAACCCTAGGCAGGATAGGGAAGGTTCTGGAAAGCTGGCTTTGAAGTAATTAAGCAGACCTGTTCACAGATCATAGCACCAGAGAAAGTACTGCTCTCCAATTAGGAAAAAGGTTGTTACAATGACTATTACACTCCAGGATATTAAGATTTTGGAAGAAGTTAATTTTGACTGAAAAATTAACTGGCAGCAGTTAATTTCAGGAAGATTTCCTTTTTGGAAAGAGAGATTTCACTTTTACCTTCAACTATCTGTCAAGGTTGGGAAAAAAGTCCTGAGAAATCTGAGTGACTGGGCACATTTCTGGAGGGAATGATGATCTAGTTGGAACCAGTCACTCCTGTTCCCTACTGTAGCTGAATTCCTGTCTTGTATTTGTATCCTATGGAGCCTTCCCAGATTCCTTCAATCCATAAAATCAGCTTTCTTTTCTGATCACCTCTGTAATTCTTTGTCTCCCATCACCAGGGTGCACAAGCATGCGTGAAGTCACCTATAGTAGCACTATTTAGGTTTGAATTTAATTGTGAAACTAATAGTTTGAATCCTTATAAGTAAAACTCCCTGGAAACCCATCAGCCCTTTATATAAACAGAGAGTGATCTTGAAACTAGGCAAATTCAAGGGCATTCTGACAGCTTTTTATTGTTTAGGCTGCGGAAATGGAGGAGGGAAAGCAATTATTTGACTTGTTAGACTTCATCAAAGTTGCCTTTTGAAAGGGAGGAACTGAGAATGTGTCCCACAGGGACACTGAGGGCATAGCCCTTAGCTATGCGTGTCAAGCCTACACATTTGTGTGAACTCTCTCTTTTTATCTTAAATCATGCAGATTTTATATTCTACTCCGAGATATATTTCTGTGCCTGCTAAAATTAAGTTTTAGATTATTTATCTATGAGCAAAACTCACTCTTTTGGAAGATTAGTCATGTCAGTTGTGTAAAGTGTGAGTGAATCCCAGGGCCCAGTACAGCCTTGGCACACAGAGGGCCCTCAATAGATATTTACTCAATGGATGAATAAATGAAGGCCCCCACTGTGGTTTGCACTGCATTTCTCAGAGGATGAATGACTGAGTAGCGTGAGCAAAGGGAGATCAGTGTGCTAATTCAATGTTTCCTGTGTGAGGGAGAGGTCTGGTCATGCCTCTGGCAGTGCAGAAGAAGGAGAGGTAATGAAAGAGACTTCAAAGGCAGAGTTAATGGGACTTAAGGACAGAGTGTAGATGGAGGCCCCAAAGAAGGATGCTTGGCAATAGAATTGTTTAAAAAGCGAAGGAATGTTTAATCCAATGTTAGCCTTTCAGTTTGGGATGACAGTGGCAGATTAAGGTACATGCGTCATCTCTCCCTCACTGAGGAGATTCTGTGAGCTACTGTCAGTGTAATGAAGGTGCAACTCCTCATTCTGGTAGAAGAACGATCACTGTCTAGATACATCCTCTCCATTGGAGTAGCTACAGAGTGCCTATGGCTGATGAGCCTTCAAGTGTGGCTAGTCCAAACACATCCTGAACATGGAGGACAGCACACCTTCATATTCTAAATACCATATTCATATTTTGTATTAATTATGCAATACTGTAGATGCATTTGGCTGAGTACTGCTTATGATAAAACTTACTTCAGTGTGCGTGCACACGCTCACACGTGCATGTGTGGGTGAACTCAGGGCCTGAGCACTGTCCCTAAGCTTTTTCACTCAAGGTTGGCACTCAATCACTTGAATCACAGCTCCATTTCCAGCTTTTTGATGGTTAATTGGAGATAAGAGATTCCTGGGCTTTCCTGTTTAGAGCCTTGATCCTCAAATCTCAGTCTCCCAAGTAGCTAGGATTATAGGCATGAGCCCCTGGCACCTGACTTACTTCATCTTGTAAAAATGTGGCTACCAGAAAATTTAAAATGCTTCAAGCACCTTGTATTTATTACCTGCACTATATCTCCATCCAGCAGTGCTGACTTAGACTAATGAAGTAAGATGACATGGTTAGGGTTCCAGGCAAAGAGGTCTCAGTAGCACTTCCCTAAGGATTACTAGGGACAAGATTTTGCCAACCTCCTCTGTAAAACAGTATTTATCTTGCTGGGGTATCTGGAAGTCACTGTTAATAGTTGATTACAAAGAACAATTACTATTCACCACATGCTTTTGAAGGGCTAACTGTTGAGAAAGGCTGTGGAAGTATAACTCTAAATCGAAAGTTAATTAAAACCCTTGCCTAAAGAAATCTCATTCTTCCTCAACAACTGCAAGGAGGAATCTGTGATTATATTTCCTTTATCTCCAGGTTGTCAGCGACTCCCCACGCTGCTTCCATTTTAAACAGTAAATAATTAGATTTCTGCTCACTTCCTTGATATTTGGAATCACTTCTCTCCTGCACAGGTCTGGCCCTTTTAAAGATAATCAGTCTATCCACTGAGACTCTTGGAGGAGCAGAAACATTTCTGATCTGGTTATTTAACATCTGACAGAACTCTGGCAGGTTCAGGATACTAATTGCCTGGTTGCTAATTGTGGTACAGAGAACTACCCACAGAGGAGGAACTGAGGCCAGAGGCACACATTCAAAGACCGTTTTGGAATCCTCCTAAGGGAGGTTCTTCTCAGTGCTGGTGCTGGGATGAACTTCTGGCATCTGTAGCCTGGGTCTAGCTGATCTGCTTTGGAGTATGGTTCCACAGCTGGAAGCTTCTACCTCCCCACCCCTCTTGTGATAGATGGGAAAAAGACCTAAACCCTCAATGGAGCCAGCAGGGCTCTGCCTGACCAGGCCTTACTGCTTCCTGCAGCCTCGGGTTAGACTATGTTCCCTGAAATGAACCTTTACCTGGCTCTTGTTCTGTTTGGTCCTGTGCCTTCCAGCCTTGTGGCTTTTTTTTTTTTTTTTTTTTTTTGGCTGTGCTCTCTGCCTAAATTGTGTCCCCTTTCTCTCTCCAGCATGTGGTTGACTCTTTGCTCCTCAGGCCATTGTCCCTTAAACCATCATCTAATAAAACTTTGCTCCTATGGAGGCTTGGGCTTTTCTTTCAAAGTGCTTATTGCAGTTCATGACGTATGGCTTACGTGGTCATAAGACTATTTGTGGTCTGTCTTTGCCACTTGATTCGAAGCAGCTGGAAGGTGAGGGTAATGCCTGTGTCACTTACTTTTGCATCTTCATGTCAGAGATTCAATAAATCTTTGAAGGGATAAACGTATTCCCTCTCTCTGCTTCTCTAGAAGCTGTGTGGCAAAGGAAACAGCCTCCTGTCCCTTCGCCCTCCTGCCAGGAGGTGGAGCCCCTAGTGCTTTAATCTCCAGGTGTTTGAAATCTGGCCAGTTCAGGCACTGGATGGCTCCTTCCTTCCCGATATTTCCTTATCTCCGTATTTCACAACTTCCTTTTCTATGCTTTAACTGTCTGTGCCTCCCTCCTCTCCCTTCTTGCATGCTGCCCCGCCTTCCAGCTAATCAGCCAGTTCCCTCAGGGAACATCTAGCTCTCCAGAGATACACAGAGGCACTTGCCTGTGTAATCACTGTGGCTTCTCATGCTAATACATCTATGAAAGACCACACAGATTCAATTAGCGATTGTGGAGCCCTAGCATAAGCATCTCCTTCTGGCCTAGAACATAAGGAAGTACTGATACTGACTCCACTTGGAGTTTGTTTTCAATGCTGATTAAAGAATTAAAGGGCAGGGAAGTGTTTAAGCAGATAGAGTAGGTTTATTTGAAAACAAAAGAAATCAACAAAACGGCTTCTCTATACAGGGCTAGACATATTCTGCCAAGAGTTTCACGATTGTTTTCACCCTACCTGGGAGTTCCTACAGGAAGTTTCCCTTTGATTGTACCACCAGTCTCCACTCACCAGTATGGAAGTGATTCCTGATTGGATGGAAGCTAGGAGAACACTCACCAGGCCATAGTCCAGTGCATGTGTTCCCCTGGCTATGCTGGAGTGGTCATGGCTGTCACCTTCTATCCCCAACTAGCTAGGCTGGGAAGCCTAACTTCCTCTCAGGTGCCAGGTATTGGGTTCTAGTCAAAGCCCAGTTCTAGTGGAGGACACTCATTGGGCAGATTTTCATCTGGAGATTGCATCTGTTTTGATCATACATGCCCACTGCATCATGACTTACCTTGTGAATCAATGCAAGCCTTTCTCTTCAGCAGAATCTGTTGGTTTTTTTTTTTTTTTCAGACATGTTAAAATCTGTAAGCTCTTACCACCTTTGCTGGCAAGCCCCTGTCCAAGCCACCGCCATCTTTTCTCTGGTATCATTGCCACATGCTCCCTGCTTCTGTCTTCGCTTATCCATCCCAGCCTTGCCTTCAACGTGATCTGGAGGAAATGTAATCCCCCTACATTTTCCCTCTGCCTGGGATCCTCTAAAGAATAGTCACTCAGAGTGAAGCTGAAGCCCATGTAATTGGCCTCTTCAACCCTGTCTCCTATGATAGTCCCTTAGCTCATTCCACTCCAGTATCACTGACTTCCTCCTGGTCCCTCCACTATGCCGAGTGTTTTCCGTCTGCACTTTGACTGCTTCATCCTCTGTGTGGAGCACCATTTTTTCAGGTGTGTACATGGCTTGCCCTCCTTTCCTGCAGGATGCTGCTCCAGTGGAATCTGACAGGGTCCTGACTCTGCATCTTTCCCCTCACCTTCTATTTAGCTCCTGTTGGCTTTACTTTCTGAAAACAGAAAGCCCACTGTTCTGATCATTGTTAAGTGCGGGCAGGTTAGCAATCCCTTTACAGCTCCCTCATGAGGGCTTCTTCTAAGGGAGAAAAGATCCAAGAGACTAAGGCAATGGTTCTAAACTTAAACAGACATTTAAACCTCTAATTGAATGAAATCCTGTGCAGAAGACCTCATTTGTGCAACTTTTTAAAGAAAGGAAATGTGTGACCATGTGGGTCACATGCTGGGATGCAAGGTAGGCTGGTGGTAGAGGCTGTCACTGCCTTTGGTGACAGAGGAAGAAATAAGAACTAGAGAGGTTGAAATGTTAATTTAGCAACTTAAGGTTATAACAAAGATCTTGGGCCTACATGTCTTAGTTTTGTTACCACCACTACTCTATGTCCTGTGCTCTGACTTGAATCATGGTGTAACACAGGGTTTTATGAACACTACAAGAAATACCCTTCTTATTAATTTCTTAGCACTCAGCCCAAACATGTCAAAGAGGCCAGTTCATTGTAATCTGCATCAACGTTCTAATTGGTACCATTAATAAATTGCCTATGTTTGTCCATAAGGAGAGTTTTGGAACTCAACACTTGCTACAGTATCTCCCCACCTCCTTAGGGTCACTTCTCAGTTTCACCATGATCCTTCTGTCCACTCTCCGGGTATATCCATGTCTATCTATCCTGCTTTGTGTTTTTCTTTGGTCCCCATGGCATTTCTGCCTTTCTAAAACATGACTAACTTACTTATCTATTGCTTTTCTATTGTGTATTTTGATCTTTTTCGCCTAGAATGCAAGCTCAGCATTGGCAGGTCCTTTGTTGTGCTATTGACACTGACCTAGAAAAGTGTCAAGCTCAAAATAAGCAAATAACTATCATTACATTTTCTTCATCTTGTGTTTAGTCAGCCAACTCTCTATTTTGGCTCAAAACCAGTCTGAACGTGGTTGCCATTCCTCATCCATCCACTTGGTGAATATTCATAGCTTATGGATGTTTTTCTCATGGTTCTTGAACTCAGGGCCTTGTGCTCTTGTTTAGCTTTTCCATTTCAGGTTGGTGCTCTACCTCTTGTGCCACATATCCACTTCTGACTCTTTTGCTGGTAAATTGAAGATAAGAATCTTCAATATAGTTCTCTGGTCTAGCTTCAGACCTCAATCCTCAGATCTTAGTCTCCTGAGTAACTAGAATTACAGGCCTGAGTCATTTATGTCTGGCTGGATCTCATAAATTTTGCCATGTTTTGTTCATTATTCTTTCTAGCTCTTTCATGATCCCCTCCTTTCCTGGTCCTTCAGCATTTCTCACTTGAATGATTTTGGTGTTCCTTCAGTTCCTCATTCTTATCTGCCTTCATCCAATCCATCTGAAATTCTGCATCTGGAGAGAAATCTTAACTATTCAAACCAAATTATGCCATTCTAGTGCTGAATCTCTTTCATAAAATATGGTGTCTATGAATAGTTTCTAGAACTTCAGTTTTATGAAAAATATTTACAAAGTTTTCAGGAATTTTCTCTAAAAAATGAGTACTTTTTTTTGCAAATACTAAGCAAACCCCCCCAAAACAAAAAATGACCCTCCCCAAACCATATAGCACATTGTTGGGCAAAAAGTACATTTTACAAAATGGCTGAAGAGGGATTTGAATCCAAACCTGGCTTCAAGCTTCAACTGTTTCAAATAGTTGACTGTAGAAACAGATGCAACCACCAAGTAGCTATGTGACTGTGGGTGAGTTACTGTGCTCAGTTTCATTGTGTATAAAACAGGAATAAGAGCAGTACCTATTTCATTGTGTGGTCATAAAGATTAAAAGGTACATCTGAAGAATTTTAGTTTCTCACACCTACTAATCAAACCATAAGTATTAGCTGGTTTTAAAAAACTCATATTACCTGATTTCCATTCTCTTAATCATTACACTATCTTACACTTTTCAAGAATAAGGACTAAAATATTCCTAAGAAAAGGTGATCAATCTCCTTAAAAATGTGTCCTCCCTCATCCCAAGGCCATCCCTCTCAAAGAATGGAGGGGATAGTCTCTATCCAGAAATGTGACAATTTGCTTGTGGTAATTCTAACTGGTCAACCTCCAGACTTGCTTATCTTGTCTGGAAAAAAAAAGATTGTCACCATCCCTTCTGTTAGGGATCTACTTTGGCTTCAATTTCCAATGAAGTTTTAACCTTCATTCTAAGTTCTGGTTTGTATGTGTGCTATCTCCTGATTATTCATGGAAATTGTTTTATCCCACACATTTTGGTGCTTGGAAGAATCACTTTTTTGAAAACTTTCTTTTTTTTCCCCCAATCCTGGGGCTTGAACACAGGGCCTGGGCACTGTCCCTAAGCTTCTTTTGCTCAAGGCTAGCACTCTACCAATTAAGCCACAGTGTCACTTCCGGCTTTTTCTGTTTATGTGGTACTGAGGAATCAAACTCAGGACTTCATGCATGCTAGGCAAGCACTCTACCACTAAGCCACACTCCCAGCTTGCTTTCATTTTTTATATACTTGGATATGTTAAAAAAAATTCTCACTGAACTTCTACTCCTAACTCTGCCATAATTCATGGCAATTTTTGGAAGCTGTTCAACCGCTTTAGATTTCACCGTCTTCATTTTATAGAGAAGGAGTTGAGTTAGGCAAAATCCAAGCACTCCTCAGATTTTGCTTTTTAAGAGATCAGATCTAGTTTTGTAGTATAGATCATATTAAATAGCAGTAATGACAATTTCTGCTTCTAAGAGCCTAATAGATTCCTTATTTATCTCCTATTTTTTTTAATAATGTTGAAAGAGAAGTATGACAAAGGGCATTTTACAGATGAGAAAAACTAGTGGTAGGAACTGTAACACACACACACACACACACACACACACACACACACACACACAATTTAAGGGTTCGTTAGTGATTCTGAGCAGGTGCTCTATCCTAAGTCTATCACACTGTTAAACCTGTGTTCTTTCTCCCTTTTAGCTGCCTTGGCTCTTTTTTTTTTTTTAATTTAATTTAATTTTATTTGTGAACATACTGTACAAAGGAGTTACAATTACGTGGGCAGGATAATGCATACATTTCTTACCAAGCATTGCAGCCTCCTCCTTTGTTTACCCTTCACATCCCTTCCCAGCCTCCCCCCTCCCCCCCAATCCCGATCTTCTTCCCCCCCCCCCCCACCGACGTTGTAAAGCTCGTTTTGGAATGACAACTTGTACTTCTCATTGTTGCAACTGCCTTGGCTCTTGTATTTCTTTTATGTCACATGATCTGAAGTGAATTTTAAATTGCATTTCAAAACTGAAGGATTAGAACCAAAGAAACACAGGTTGTATGTTTACTCTCATTTATAGTAATTAGAACGTGCTTATAAATCTACAAGTAAACACAATGGATGGTAAAAGACAAAAATTTACACCTGGACATGATAAATTAAACAGGACTCTAAACATTCATATATGAGACCCAAGGAGGATAGTCTTAAGAGAGAATGACAAGGCTCAATAGCTGTGTGCATAGGATCACCTAAAATGATGCTTATCAAAATGAATTACTAGAAATGGAAACAAGAGGTTTTTTATTTTACTTTTTGTGATTTTGTTTTGTTTTTGCTCCCTCCCTTTTGTACTTTTCTGTACTATTTGTTATGTATGTAAGTTTATCTCTTTGGGGGAGGGTAAAAGAAGTACAGAAATAATGGGACAAAGGGTGAATGAATTCAGCAGTGATACTAGAGACTAGAATTGAAAACAAACTATATAACTTAGGGGAAGGTGGTTCAGGAAGGAAAAAACTGGGAGAAAACAAGGGACAAAGAAACATGTCATTACCTGACCTATGTAACTGTAACACCTCTGTACATCACCTTTATAATAAAAAGAATTATAAAAAATGAAGGATTCATTTATATTTTCTTGTTCAGTCTGGAGACTTCGCTGTGTCTACTGGGGCAGACCCTCAAGGTCCTCCATACTGGCATCTGGAAGAAGACAGCTCACATGGGAATTAGCAGTTGTAGTTGTAATAACTAATAAATGACTGTGTGGACAGGTTATGTAAATTCTGTAATCTTACTTTACAAATATTTTTCTTCATTAAATAAAAATTCTAACACCTACCTCCTAGGAGTGTTTGAAGGAGAAATTTAAATGAAGAAATGAATGTAACCTCAGTATGTGATGTGTTGTTCCAAAATGACATTGATGCAAAACTAGACTATCTTGTAGTGTGGGTCTCTCAAAAGAGTACACACGCGTGCACACACACACACACACACACACACACACACACACACACACACACACGAGAGGCAAGGACCTCCCAAAGTGATAAAACATCAGTTTTATATCACAGCTACTGTAGCAAAACAACTCAACATCCATATTCTGGGTTGTATTTTTCTCACGTGATATTCAGTCTCACAAGTTCTTATGTCCCTCCCTATTTGTTTATGGTGAATGCAATCGTACCAGCTTTAATTCCCAAGCTTACATTCCCAACTCATTATGATGCACAGAAAACAGAGACCCTGCCAGTTAACCAGACTCATCATTCTCCTTGGGCAATTATTTGGTTATAAACAATAAAGTATGTTTACCTTAAATATTACCATCAGAAACTTCTGTGGGTGACATAGAATCATAATGTACAAAGAGAGATGATAGAAAAAATGGAGATGGGTTTATTTTAATCCAGTTATTGAAATAACTGTACATGGATCAAGTGAATCCAATGCTAGGTAAAATAGCTCTGAAACTGAATTTCCTATGTTTAGAATAATAGAATAAATTATATTCATCTACCAACGCACACCTACTTCTCAACTCTGATTGAATGTAGACTGAAGGCCTAGAAACCCACTGAATTATCACTGACTACACCTCCTTTCCCTCTGCCTCCACCTTCTTTCTTGCTGTACTGGGATTTGAACTCATCCATGCTAGGCTGGCATGATGCCGCTGAGCTATGCTCCTAGCCCATCTGCATATATGGCTGAGCTGTGATCTGTGGCTTCCCATCTTTGCTTCAATCTCAGGCTTGGACCACCACATCCAGCTTCCTCCATGGAGATGGAATCTTGCAGCCTTTTTTCTGCCAACAAGGTTGTCTTATAACCGTGATCCTCTGATCTCAGCCTCACACAGCTTGGGATGACAGGAACTCAGCAATGCTCCTAGCTATGTGCTGAGATGACGGCATTACGGGGGTGAGGGGGAGGGGGCTAGTTGTCTTCTGAACTTTTCTGCCTGGGCTGGCCTTAAGCTTTGATGCCCTCATTTGTAGTCATCCAAACAGCTAGGATTGCAGGCACAAGCCATGGGTGCCTGGCTCCAATAAATTTTTTATAAGTGTGATGAATATGAGCAAATATACAAACGCGCCTTTTATTCAGGTACATAGGAAGATGTACACAATATTAATGTATTTAAAAAGCCACTATAGAGAACTGCATGCCATAACTCAGGAACTTTTCTTAGGTTCCTTTCTTACTCTGAATTTTCAACACCAGTTCTTCACTGAATTTTTTTTCTTCCTATTGTTCTGTGGAGTGTATTTTTAGAGATTTGACTTAAACATCCTTTTATCTAACACAAGCTGTCAGGATCAGAGTCAATCAGAGTATTTTAAAATCAGTGATGAAAACTATAGTGTTCAATACATTAAAAATAACAATAGTTGTACTCCTATTTGGCTCCTGTCCTGATGGAGAGTCACTATTTTCCTTTTATGGGTTTCTTTCATTTTCGAATACACTTGCTCTGTTTACCTTAAAAAAAGAAAGTAAGGATGATTGCAGGAGCATTACCCAGGAGTCAGGACTGAGGGGCCCTGTCTGCCCCAGGAATCCTCTCACTCCTCCGTAAGCCTTTGAACACAGTCCATGTTTGGAGGGGAGGGATCACTCAAAATCCAGGCAGCCATTTCTCTGTAAATCTCAAACAATTGGTTTTATTGTTCTCTGCTGGGACATAAACAAGTTGTTGTTTTTTTAAAATATCTCTAAGGATCTGCATCATAGTAAAAACAAATAGAGGCATTTGCCTGTTTCTGGTGGTGGTACACAGCCAGTGGTATGTGGATAACACGTGCTTTCTGAAAAGAAAAAAATTCCTATCTTGTAGCATGTTGAGTTGTAAATACCTCTGCTGATTTCAATTTTAAGCAATAGGACATGATCACTGAATGTGAAGCTAGGAAGAGATGGGTACAATTGCAATTAGCACTGGCACGCTGTGGAAGATGTTGCATGTTGTGCTCAAACAATAATACATGTGCTGAAGAACACTTAAAAATAATAGAAATGCCGAGCAGAATTCAAATAGAGCAAAAAAGTACCAGGAGCTTTAGCACCCAATAAAAAAGACCATTGTTTGTTAGTCTCCATTTCTAAAAACAAAGAAAATGCTGTGCTCAGATTGCTTTTAATGTTCCGTATCATGTAACTCTCACTCCATACCTTAACAGAACACATGCATTTCCAATGTTTTTTTTTTACAAATTTCTCCTAAACATTCTCTATTGACTAATTACACCAACAACATCATAGTACCTTGAGTTTGATTCTAATTCTCTCTCCCTCCCTCCCTTCCTCCTTCCCTCCCTCTCTCTCTTTCTCTCTCTCTCTGTATATGAGATATGATATTCAGTCTAATTTTCCATCCTCAAGATATTTCATTATGTGTGTGCAAATATTCCAAAAGAAAAAATTCTGAACTATTTCTTATCCCACCATCTTTGTTAGGAGACATTCAGCATACACCTATACTTCCTTCTTTTTACATCCACATAGCCACTGCTGGACAGACTCCTCCTATTCCCTTGCTCTTTTCTCCCTCTATGATTCTAGCCCTATGAAAATCTTAGCTCAGGATGAATCCAACTACATAGTGTCTAGTCTACTGCGGATTCAGGGGCTGCTCATTGGAAGAAACTCATAATAGCCAGCTTGACTGATGTGACTTTAGGTTCCGGGGACCTTTTCCTTCCATGCTGCTAAGTTAACACCCTCAGCTTCCTGCCTACCTTGCTAACCTCTGACTCACAGCCCACTTTGCTCAGTTTTACCATTTTACTGACTCCCTCTAATTAGCTTTCTTCAGCTGACTTCTTGGCTATTTTGTAAGTCCACCTAAGTGTGTGACTCACATTTTTTTTTTAATCTCTTCCTGAGCCCTCACTGATCAGGAGCACATGTCCACTGGGATGTTCCCATCTCTTGCTTCATGCTGTTCTTTTCCAGCATTTCCTTCACATTGTGTCATGGCAAATTCTAAACTTAATGGGCCTACAGTACTTTTCATGATATCCAGCCTGGTATTTCTTTACTTCTATTTTGTCTCCTCTACCACATCAACACACACACACACACACACACACACACACACACACACACACACACACACACACACACACACACACACACACACACACACACACACACACACACACACACCACTCTACACATCCATAGTAAATTTCTTCAGAGATGCAGGATGATATAATAGCTAACAACTGAGCTCCAAAATCAGATTTTCTTCATTTGAAATTTGGTTTTGTTACTGGGGATTCTCAGACAATTTGCCTATATCATGGAACTTGCTGAGAGGAGGAAAAGAGACAATACAGGAACAATTTTTGGCAGTGTCTAGAACTCCATAGCTACTTAGTGAATGTTAGTTATTACCATTTAAAACTGAGTATTTTCAACATAACCTGTGATTTCTTTAAGGATTTTGTGCATGTAGTTGTCACTATCTTCAATGTTTTTCTTTCAATGAACCTGATTTCTTAGTCTCCTTCCACCAAGATTCTGCCTAACTTAGGCCCAGTTTCCAGACATTTGCTGAGTATGTGGCTTGCTAAACTTTTCATGGCATGTGGCAATGACCTGGGTGCCCTTACTTTGTGTTCTTGAATACTGTTAAGTTATTGTCATTGCTATGCCTACTGTGTTTACAGATTTGTTTGGCCTCTCTGCCTAGTAGGAGCACAGTTTAGTCATTGTTTTATATTTAAAATAGTATTTCCTATAAAATGTTCATTAATGTTTGTGTGTGTGTGTGTGTGTGTGTGTGTGTGTGTGTGTGTGTGTGTACATGCCAGGACTGAGTCTTGAAATTAGGGTATTGAGCTCTTGTTCTCTCATAGCTGGGGCTTTACCACTTGAACCATGCTTCTACTTCTGGCTTTTTGGTAGTTACTTAGAGATAGGAATCTCACAAATTTGTCTGCTTAGGCTGGTTCTGAACAAACATTCTTAGATTTTTAGCTTCCTAAGTGGTTAGGATCATAGGCAAAAACTACTGGTAACCATCCATAAATATTTGTTAAGTGAATGCATGAATTGATAAACATACTGAATAACCATTGCTTTCAATTGAAGAGAATATCAGAAACTTTGAAGAGTATGGAGAAACTTTGAAGGAATGTAACTCCAGCTCCAAACTCACAGAACTCCTTGGTGATATGAATAAGTATTCCATGCTATAGACTACAAAAATGTTGGCCTAGCTCATTGATATATGTAGGAATGCTCATTAATATTCTGTCTTTAAGAAACAAAAGAAACTTCCATTGAATGAATTCCAACATCCATACCTAACAAAATCTAGTGATAAATGTAGTTGCCAAATTTAAAATGAAGAATGGGAAATATGTTGGGCAAAATTGGATTAGTCATATAGAGGATAACCTGATTATTCTTGGAGAATACTCTTGAAAAGGGATGCAAGATGAAATCTAACAGAGACTGAGTGAGATTCTCAAGGGATCCTCTCTACTAATGAAAAGAATTTACAATCAAGATCAGAAGGTTAGAGATGAAGAAGTAACCAAACATGATGTAAGTATCTGTTTTTGTTTTGAGATAATGTCTCACAACATAGCCCAGGCTGACTTGAAAGTTGTAATGCTTCATTTTCCAAGTGCTGGGATTTCAGGTGTTCATCACATCAGGCATAATGACAAGATACGCTCACAAACTGACATGCTGGATTAAAACTACGTTGTAAACTACTTAATGATAATAAAAGTGATTATTATGTACCAGAAACTGAATAGCGTACAGTATCTCATCCAATTCTAATAACTCATGAACTAGCTATGGTTATTGCCAGTATTGGATGATGAAATTGAGACTCAGAGGAGTGGTGCAGTGTTTTGCCCAAGTGAATGGTGCAGATAAATGGTGGCTCTTTTGGAGATTTCTTTTGGAGTGAGCTTTTGACCCATATTGGAAAAATCATCAGCATGATTCTGGAACTCTAGCTGGCAATTAACAGAAAATACATGCACACGTTTTCTACCATATGTTTTATTTGGCCTGTGGCATGCTAAAATATGTAAGATAAACAGAAGCTTGGAAAACACTAGTGCCAAAGGGCTTGGCTTGGACTGCTGTTGTGAATGTAGCTAGGATATGAAGGAATGAATTCTCTTACCAGGTGACAAGGAACACATGGTTCAATCAACCCTTATAGTAAAAACAGGTTATCAGACAAAACAGTCATATAAATATTTTATAGCCTTATATAAATATTCTCATAGTCTTACAACTATTTTTTAAGGTGGTACATTTCAGGTTTATTTGCAAAAGAAGAAACTAATTTGGCTTCTAGCAATAAAAACAAAACCTTTTTCATTGGCAGAGATGAAAAGGAAACATATAAATATTCCACAAGCTACAACCAATGAAGCATACATATCTGGAAAAGAAAAATATTCTCAAATACACATCGAATCTTTTTTGTAAAGAAACTACCAAAAAGCATGTTCATAAAGAATGAGAAATTAAGAATTCAAATAAAAAGGCCATAGTGTAGTATTTTCTTCCTTCCTTCCTTCCTTCCTTCCTTCCTTCCTTCCTTCCTTCCTTCCTTCCTTCCTTCCTTCCTTCCTTTCCTTCCTTCTTTTCTTGGTTTCTTTCTTCATACTGGAGATTGAGCTCAGGGCCTTGTGTATGGTAGGTAAATGCTCTTCTACTTCATCCATGCCCCTAGTCCTTTTATTTTTAACTTTGAGTTAGAGTCTGTTACTAACTTTGCCACAGCTGGCCTTTGGCTATGATACTGCTACTTCTGACTCTCAAGTGGCTGGTAATATGAGTGAAAACCATCATACCTGGCCAGAATAGAAACTATTTTAAGAGAGCAGATTGATATGAATTTTTCTCAATCTGTTTTGTCTGGGAATCTGTTTTAACTAATAAAAATTATTGCAGACTCTAAAGAGCTTTTGTTCATATGACACATTAGAAGTAAAAGCTGAGAAGAACACCTTGAAGGTCTAAGTCATTATGATCTTGGTTCCTAAGGTATTTCAAGAAATGATGATTATAGGACCAGGGAAAAGAAATATGCAAAATAAATCTGGTTTATCTTATAGCACTACAATATAAGAAAGTGCTCTAAATAACACAATAAAAATCAAAACCCAAATCTCAATGTATGGGCAGCATCATGGTAGGGAATGTCGAAATGATATAGAAACTTTTACTGCAATCTGAAAGAAATCTCAATGGTCAAAATCTGGAACAATATAAGCAACAATGCAAGTAACCAAAAGAGATTATCAATATATAATAAGTATATACAAGCTCATATGAATATAAATAAGTGATTGAATAAATAAATGGTGGGGAAAGGGACAGGTTATCAGTACACAAGAATTCCATATAGTATGAGGAGCCATTCTGCTGTCAAAGAGGGAAATGTAGCTTTTCACTTGTGAAATGTGCACACAATGATGCCTTTCAAACATTATGGCATAGTAAATGGGAATAAAAGGGAAAAGTTCTCAGTGGAGAAACTTGACAAAGCCTAACTTAAGCCAGGAAATCAAGACCAAAGACTGATATCAACAAGGCGATGAAGTAGAAGATATAAGGCTAAATTGTTACAGCTTATAATAGATTTTTTTATTATAAAATGTTCTGTGTAAGCCTCACGGTAATCTCAAAGCAAAATTCATAGCTAATGCATAAAGGGAATAGGAGAAAGAGAAAGAAATGAAAGTGTATACTATATAAAAGAATCAAATCAGAAAGGAAGCCAGCAACAGAGGAAGAAAGGAACAGAGAATCTGCAAAAGAACCACCAAACAATTGACATCATGGCAATAGCTTTTTTTTTTTTTATCAGTAATGGCTATGAATATCAATGAATTGCATTCAATCAAAAACCTATGATGGCTGAATGGATGAAAAAAAATAAGAGTCAACTATATGCTGTCTGTAAGACACACTTTGTTTTACAGACACAGAGTAAAAGTGAAGGGATAGAAAAAGATATCCCATGAAAAGAGACACAGAAAGAGGTTGAGGTAGCTAAACTTGCATTACCCAAAACAGATTTTAAGCATAAACTGTAAAAAAAAAAAAAGGTGGAGGTTGAAGATGTAGCTTGGTGGTAGTTTGCCTTGCATGCATAAGGTCCTGCATTCAATCCTTGGTACTAAAATAAACAAACCTGTACAAAGAAAGTTATTAGGTGGCTATTGGTAGTTTACATCTGTAATTCTTATTATGTGTATGGCTAAGATATAGAGGATCATAGTTTGAAGCCAGTAGGGGCAGACTAAACTTCATCTCCAGGTTGGAAGCATGGCTCAAATGGAGAGCATCCTTGAACAAGCTGGCCAGGTAAGCATGAGGCCCTGAGTTCAAACTCCAGTATTATTAAAAACAAACAAACAAAAAGGCCATTTTTATATTGACAGAAGGGTTGATGCAGCATGAGAAGATAGTAATTATAAATAAATATACTCAAATATACAAAACAAATACTAATAAATCTAAGCAGAGACATAGCAAAAAAATACAGCATTGACAAAGAACTTCAGTAATCTTCTTTCAACAATGGATAGACCATCCAGACAGAAAATCAATATGGAAACATTGAACTTGAGCCATATGGTACACCAAGTGGACCTAACAGACAATTTATAGAACATTCCATTCAATAGCAGTAGAATGAACTTTCTTTTCCAGGCTGTACAAAACATTCTCTTGGATAGATCAAAACATTCCATTCAACCACAAAATAATGGCGTATGACAAATTTAAGAGTGAATTCATGGGAAGTATCTCTTCTGACCACATAGTATGAAATTATCAACCAGTAATAGAAAAAAAACTCACAAAAGAAGGAAACATGAAAGGTAATCAATATAGGACAAAAAATTCCAGCAACAAAATCTACCATGAGATATTATTTCAGAATTGTTACAGTGGCCACTATGAAAAAGATAAGATCAGTTTTGGGAAGCATATGGAGAAAATAGAACATTTTTACATTGTTGATGGGAATGTAAATTTGTATAGCCCTTACGAAAAATAGTATGGTGGTCCCACCAAAATTAAACCTAGAACTGACATGTGATCCAGAAGTCTTGCTTCTGAGTATATAGCCAAAAGAACTGGAAGAGACATCATCTGCTATCCTATATTCATTGCAGCCCTATCCACAATAATAGAGATGTGCAATCATTATCATGATATGGAATGGTTAGGATATGGAGCCAACAGATGAACAAATAAAGAGAATGTGTTATAGGTACACAATGGAATACTAAATATCTGTAAAAAGAAGAGAATCCTGGCATTTGTGATAACATGACTAAATCGGGAAGACATTTTGCTAAGTGAAATAACCTGGGTTCAGAAAGGCAAATACTACATAATCTAATATTTGTATGGAATTTTAAAAAGCAGGAAGCAGAATGATTCTAGAGGTTAGAGATGGGAAGATGTTGGTGAAGAGGTAGGAAGTTCCAGTTAGAATAGACAGGTGAATGTTTTTTTTTTTTTTTTTGTCGGTCGTGGGGCTTGAACTCTGGGCCTGGGCGCTGTCCCTCAGCTCTTCAGCTCAAGGCGAGCGCTCTACCACTTGAGCTACAGCGCCACTTCCGGTTTTCTGGTGGTTTATTGGAGACAGGAGTCTCACGGTCTCTCCTGCTCGGGCTGGCTTTGAACGGCGATCCTCAGATCTCAGCCTCCTGAGTAGCTAGGATTACAGGCGTGAGCCACCAGCGCCCGGCTTAGGTGAATGTTTTGTAGAGATCTACATCTAGATCTACATCTAGCATGGTGATCATAGTTCATGGGTTGTATACCTAAAAATTGCTAAGAGAGTATATCTTAAGTGTTTTCATCTCAAAATGTATGTGAGGTGATGGATATGTTAATCAGCTTGATGTAATGGTTGGACAATGTATCACAGCATTGTATTTACACCACAAATTTACATACATTTTATTTGTCAACTATAATAAAATAAAACTGAAAGACTAACACCAATAATAATAAATTATATTAGTCACATATTCCCTTCATAAATGTAATGAGACTGCCCTCTACCTCTATAGGTTGGCCCATGAGAAACAAAAATTCCAATTAAGCCTCTTCTACAAATTACTTGGTGAGTACTCCTCCAAGCTGTCAGTGTCATAAAAAACAAGGAAACAGTAGGAATCAAGATCAACACCTTCCTAAAGATATATGCAAGCTAAATGTAATATACCTTAGATGGGATCTTGGAACAGAAAAAAGATATAAGGAAAAATGGAGGAAATCTGAATGAAGAATGGCTATTAGTTAATAATTAATCAAATTGAATTTATAAAATGAGTGATAAATGTACCCAGCTGAGATGTTAGCAATTAGGAAAATGCCAGTCCTGGGAAACAGGGAAAACTCAGGGCCTGTGTGCTATTCCTGAGCTTTTTCTCTTAGTGGTAGAGTTAGCATTCTACCACTTGAGCTACAGCTCCACTTCAGCTTTCTTGATAGTTAGTTGGAAATGAGTCTCATGGACTTTCTTACTAGGGTTGGCCTCAAACGTTGATCCTCAGATCTCAACCTCCTAACTAGCTAGGATTACAATTGTGAGTCAACAGCCCTGTATTTAGTTTTAAAATAAGGCTTGACCTATGCCAAGGAGCCCTACGGTAATCCTCTATCCCTTCCTGTAATATTTTCAGGGTATCTGTTCTTACCTCGAGGTCAATCCATTTGGAACTGATTCTGGTGCAGGGTGATATATAAGGATCTGACTTCATTTTTCTACAGGTGTATAATCAATTTTACCAGCACCATTTGTTGAAGAGGCTGTCTTTCTTCCATCTGGTAATTTTGGATCACTTATCAAAAATTAAGAGGCTATGGATTGGTGGGATCATTTCTGGGTCTTCAGTTCTGTTCCATTGGTCTTCAGGCCTGTTCATGTGCCTGTACCAAGTTGGTTTTTTTAAAATAACTACAGCTTATTTTAGAGTTTGAAGTTTGGTATTGATAGTCCTCCAGCACCCTTTTTCCTGCTAAGAATTGTTTTTGCTATTCAGGGTCTTCTATTATTCCATATGAATTTTTGGATTGCTTCTTCTAATTCATTAAATAATGTTTTTGGGATATTGATGGGGATTACATTGAATTTGTAGATAGCTTTGGGCACTATTGCCATTTTCACAATGTTAATCCTCCTAATCCAGGAGCATGCTTTTATTTCCTTTTACAGGTTTTAAAGTTTTCATTATAGATGTTCTTCACCTCTTTGGTTAATTCCTAATTTTTTTAGGCCATTACAAATTAAGGTGCTTTTCTGATTTCAGCCTCACTCTTCTCATTGTTGGCATACAGAAAAGCTACTGATTTTTGTGGGTTAATTTTATACCCTACTACCTTGCCAAAGTTTTCAATCAGTTGGAGAGGGGTGTCTGGGGTTCTTTAAATACAGAATCATGTCATCTACAAAGAAGAAGAGTTTACTTCTACTTTCCCTCTTTGGATTCCCTTTATGTTTGTCTCTTGAGTTATTGTTCTGGCTAGGAATTCCAATGCTCCTCAGTCGATGAATGGATCAAGAAAATGTGATGTATACACACAATGGAATTTTATGCTTCCTTAGAAAGAATGACATTGCTCCATTTGTAAGGAAATGGAAAGACTTGGGAAAAAAATAATCTTGTGAAGTAAGCCAGACCCAAAGAAACATAGGCTCCATGGTTTCCTTCATTTGTAATACTTAGTATATGTTTAGGATAGTTCTAACAGAGGATCAGAGACTCAATAGCTAATGGTAGGTCTGTCCATATAAAATGATGCTAATTGAAATGAACTCCAAGATACGGAAACAAGAGGTTTTTTTTTTTTAAGGTACTGTGTGAAATTTCTTTTTTCTTTCATGTCCTCCTGCGGTTTACCCCTATTGTCCCTGATTTTTTTATTTTGGTACCCTGTGTCTTGTATATACATTTATCTCATTTGGGGAAAGGAAGGGGAATAACAAAATGGTGAGACAAAGGCCAAAGGGTGAACCACTGCAACAGCAATACTCACAAGACACTATGTTGGATATGAACTTTACAACTTGGGGTGGGAGAGAGTCAGGGGTGGGGGAGCGAGAGAAAATGAAGGAGGGTTAACAATGTTCCACAAGAAATGTACTCACTACTTACGTAATTATAACCCCTCTGTATATGACCTTTACAATAAAATAAAATAAAAATTAGAAAAAATACAAGGTGTGAAAGACTGTTGTAAAGAGTAAGAAATACTGCTTTTTAAATAAAATCATGGCTCTCAAATTCTAAATGCCTGGAGCAGTGAAGATCTTAACAGTTTCATCTGAGATGCTTGATCTCAGCTCTTGATCTTACAGTTTCATCTGAGATGCTTGACAGTTCATCTGGAAACTAGAAAAATGACGAAAGAAATTGATTATGAAATAGTAAGTACAACAGTAAGGGACAGACTCAAGGGAAACACTTTTCACATAGCACTAATTCAAAAGCTGAGTAGACCAGAGGGGAGAAAACAGTTCCTTTAAAGTCTTGCTTCAAAAGAAAATCTCCCTGAACTAGAAATCTGACTCTAGTCAGATTGCAAGTTTTCAGCAACAAAACCCCCAAACAAATACCTTGAAAAATAGTATATAAAGAATAAAGAAACATCTCAATTACATTCAGATGTCTGTTTTTCTAAAACAAAAAAAATCAAGTTTCTTCACACACTAAATACCAAGACTGAACAAGGTCTTAGGACTTCACACAGAAAGTGATTGTGATCAATGTTCACATCAATATTTGCTTTATTTCATCTTTTTATCCCCCAGTGATTTTTTTAGTGATAATATTTTATTGTAAAGTTGAATGCCTAAATTAGAAGATGTCATGGAAAGGAAATCATGGAATTTGATCCAAGTATATTAAGTACATATCTGGAAAGCTCACAGAGATATCCTTTATTCAATTAGTATGCACTAATAAAAAAGAGCGCATAAAAGAAAATGCTGTACAGACATAATTTTTAGTAGGTCTGGAGAAACTGAAATTGTGTACAAACAAATGCATGTATGATAAAATCATTGAGCATTAAACTTCCCCATATCTTCAGACTTTTCAGCTACAGTGTATATTTGTAGACTTTATAACAAACACAAAAATGATATGAACTATGCATATAATTTTGAAATCTGTTTTAGTTTACTGATCAGAATATCATGAATGTATCTTTATGTTAATAGGCTTGCACTGTGCCACCTTAAATAACTGCACAACTTTCTTTGTATCAATGACTCATTGTTTATTTAATCTGTCCTCTATGACTGGGCATTTGTTACTGACTTTGCAATATTGCAAATCATGTTGACATCAATGCCTTATATCCATCCATCTATCTATCTATCTATCTATCTATCTATCTATCTATCTATCTATCTATCTATCTATCTATCTATCTATCTATCTATCTATCTATCATTTCCTTTACAAATTCCTTTCCCTTCCCTTTCTTATTTTTCCCTTTTCCTTTCTCTCCCCATCGTCTTACCTCTCTACTTCCCTCTTCTTATTCCCTCCCTTTCTCCTCTCCCTCTTTCTTTTTGTGTTGAACCCTTGTGTTACAAGGCAAGCGCTGTTCTTAACTCGAACCACACACTTGATGTTTGGATTCAGGTTAGCCTCAAACTTCTGCTTCTGCCCCCACGCCGCCCCCGCCACAAGTAGTTCGGGTTATAGGAATACTCCAGCATACCCAGCCTTTCTTAAAAATCTCGAAGAGTTCAATTGCTCATTCATATCAAATATGAGTTTAAAAGCCCTGATGGCTGTTGTCAAATTATCTTTCTACCAAAAGCAGCCACCTGCCTCACAATCTTAACACTCACCAATGCTTAACACTTTCATTTTGGAGATATTATTTTTCACATCCTTTCCTGATCTGTCAGGAAAGAATTGTTATTACTATATTACTACTACTACTACTACTACTACTACAATTATATAATTACTCAGATTTCCTTTGGGTTAATTGTACTAGTCATTTGTCTTATTTTTACATTTTTCTGTTTGGCACCTACAGGTGTCCTGCATGTTTTCTGACATACAGAATGTAATAGACATACCTATGTGTATGTATCTATATTTGTAGTTATAGCTATATTCAGACTAGCAAACGCTTTTTTTCTTTATTCTTTTCTGTTTAAAAATTTTATTTTATTGTAAAGATGCTGTACAGAGGGGTTACAGTTACATGAGTAAGGCAATGAGTACATTTCTTGTTGAGCATTGTTACCCCTTCCCTATTGTTCTCCCACTCTCTCTTCCCTCTCCCATCTTTCTTACTTCTCTCCCAAGTTGTAAAGTTAATTTCCAATTTAATGTCTTATGGGCATCATTGTTGCAGTTGGTCATCCTTTGTCCTTGTTTCAGCATTTTGTTATTTCCCTTTCCCTCCCCAAATTAGACAAATGTATATACAAGATGGTAGGGTACCAAAATCAAGTACAGTGACAACAGGGGATATACCATATGGGGAAGAACACACAAAGGAGACAAAAAAAATCACACAGTTCATTTAAAACAACAACAAAGAAGGACCTCTTGTGTCCATATCTTGAGGTCCAATAGACTAGCAAACTCATTTTGGCTTTTGCCTTGGGTGTTAAGCTTTGGAGGCATCTATCCCACCTTATTTGGAAGATACTGGTTTTAATTTGCAGGAAGGAAATGCAGTTTTAAAGTTAACCCAGCATTTCTCTAGAATATAGCTTATGAATAACGTTTCTGGAAAATGTTGACAGTTAATCAGAAGATTCTGTGATTGAATAAGCTTAGGAAAAAGGATTTAAGCAAAACCGTCAGATTTCTATAGTGCATAACTAACAGCAGTGGAGACTATTCATTGCAATATAGTTGAAAGGGGGCAAAACACTGGGAACAACCCAAATAGAAATCCATGTCCTATCAAAAAGTACATTATAGAGCCCAGCATGATGGTTCAATTCTGTAATCCCAGGTACTTGAGGGGTAAAATTTGGGTGGATTGTGGTTCAAGGCCAACCTAGGCAAAACATTAGCCAAATTTGATTTCAAGCACTAAGCTGGCTTGGTGGTGCATGTGATCCTAGTTACCTAGTTAGGAGCCTAAGGCCAGAAGATCAATGTCAGGTGGGTTCCTGGCAAAAACACAAGACCCTATCTGAAAAACAAAGCAAAAAGGGGCTGGGAGTTGTGTGCTTCAAGTGGTAGGGTACCTGCTTACGAATTATAAAGCTGAGTTGAAACCCCAGTACTTCTCTCCAAAAAAGAAATACACTATGGTATTTTTCCATACAAAGGAATGCCAGGAAGTTAGAAAGAAAACAAATAAAAAGAAGACTTGCAATATACTGAGGGGAAAGGATAGTCAAAATAAAATCATCAGGGAAGGCAAGAATAGGATGTACTATATATTGTATTTTGGTTCAGAAACTTAAAATAGGAACACAGGGTTGTACTTCCTAACATAGGAAGAAACTTTGGGAGCTCACCCCAAACTGAGAAACTTCATTATGGAAAAGGACTGGATGAGGAAGAGAAAATCCTTTCCAGTCTACCTTTTGTGTTTCCTGGTTTATAAGCAACAAAGTAGATTATCTGTAAAGATGAACTAAACATACTGTTTAGGAAGGGAGCTTCTGTAGGGGGTTCTAATTATTATTGCAGCTCTCCTAGTTAGAAGTTATGCGGTTATCTAAAAACTCATTTTAGAGAAGAGTCCCAAAGTGTTCTGGTTTATCCAATTCAAAAGAAAGTATGAGATGAATCTTGAGGAGTTGACAAATCTTTAGCATGCACAGATATAAAATTTTATATCCATGGTTTCTAGTGTGGGTGGTAGAGGTGGTGTGTATGTGTTTGTGTAATTTTTTAGTCTCCAGTACCTGAAAAAGCAAGTTGTTTCTTATTCTATTTCATTATTTTCATTATCTTTCATTATTTTTCATTATTATTTCTCCTTGGTCAATAGTTTCTTAAACTATTGGTTACCATTTATTCTTTCAAATAATGAACTTTATAAATCACCTAGACATATTCTTGGATATACTTCGAGAGTCTGAGAAGAACTGATCTCTTTATGGAATTATTTAAAGATAAAAAGGAGACTGCTCTCTATAGACACATACTTTTTCGAGTCTTGCATCTTGTAAAATATACTGCTCATCTATTCCTTACATCAATCAGTAAAGCCTAGAATCATAGGGCTTTTTTCTTTCATTTAAGTCCTGGCTGTTTTTAAATTATTCTAAATGCTCTTGTCTTGTTTTACTTTTGTTATAAAAGAGATCTATTTTGTCCAGGTTTATTGTTGATGTAGGTTACTTTTTTTCTTTAACAGATATTGCATTAATATTATTTTGAACATTTGTTGAGATGAATTTGTGAGGTTTCTGCTTGGCGAATTAATTTGATGAAATACAATAATAGATTTCCTGATAATTTAATAATTTTATTTGCCAGATAAAGTCATGCTTAAAAAGGAAGCATTGCTCTTCTAAGATGATTTTGGATTTTTTTTGTGAATATGTTATCTGGGGTGTTTGTGTCTATGTTTGTGAATGAAATGCACCTGTAGGTTTGTGTTTAACCAATTCTTTTCTTTCTGTTTATATTTCAGGTATGCCAGACTATGTAGTAAATGAATCAATTCCATATTGTTCCAAGAATCCTCCCCCTTCTCCTTTCCTTTCCTCTCCTCTCTTCTTCTTCCCTCCTCTCCCCTCCCTTTCTCTCTTCTCTCCTCTCCTCCCTTCCTCTTGCTTCCTCTCTCCTACCTTCCTCTCTCCCTTTCTTCTTTTTCTTTCCTTTCCTCCTTTCCCCCTTCCTCTTCTTCTTCTAGTTCCCTTCCCTTCCTCCCTTATTCTTCTCTCACTCCCCTTTCTTGTTTTCCCTTTGTTTGTTCTAATTTCTTCCTAGCAGTCAAGATGCAGAGCTTATTTTTATGGCATGAACTTCCCCATAGTGTCAATGCACTCTTCATTCTTGGTTCAACTGCTTTTCATCAACAGTGGTGACAATGTTAGAAAGCCTGGGATATATTTTTAAATGCAGTGGATGTCAGGGAAGGAGATGAATTACAACAGCTACCATAAACAATCTCTCCTGAAAACACAAACATGCTCCTGCCGCTTAGCCAAGGCCTGGAGTAGCTTGGCAAAAGAATCTTCTCTTTCTCTCCCTCCCTACCTTCTTTCCTTCCTTCTTTCCTCCCTCCCTTCTTTCCTCCCTCCCTTCCTCCCTTCCTCCGTCCTTCTGTCCCTCTCTCCATTCCTTCTTTCCTTCCTTCCTTCCTTTTTTCCTTCCTTCCTTCCTTCTTTCTACCTCTTCCTTCCTCCCTCCTCCTTTCCTTCTTCCCTCTTTCTCCACCCCTTCCTCCTCCTCCTTCTCTCTCTCTTAAATATTTGAATCAAGAAAGTAGACAATTTGAGAAGTAATTGTAATGATGCAAGCTATTTTCTATCATTTTCTCCTGCTTTTACTCTATCAGGGAGCTGATTTTCTATCATTATTATTATTTATTATCATTATTGAAAGTAAAGAATATAAACATAAAGCTCTTAACTGGTTTCCTCTAATGGATCATAATATCTCCAGGGGAAAGTGCTGTAAATGTTGGCAGGGGCTTGTTTTTATGTTCTTCCATCATAATTGACACCTGCTGCAATTGTGGCTGGTACTTATAATCAGAATTAATATATTTATCTTCATGTACCTTTCCCAGGTAATTAGAATCACAAATGCTACTGCTTTCTACAATAGCCTCCTTTCCCACTCCTGGTGGAAGGATAGGAAGGTCTCCTTTTTGCTAACCTCCTACTAGAATAGACCAGGATAGAAGTTTGTCAGACAATGACCTATGATCAACATTTTTAAATGACTCAGGGAAGCTAAAATGTCACAGGCTGCCCAAATCTCACTCTTTTGGATGTCGTTCTCATCTTTCTTCCTCATTCCAGACTTTGTGGTAGTCCTACTGATACAAGGTCCTCTTTTGGCTCATTCATCCCCCTTAATCCGCAGTGACACTGTCCCCTTACCTTATGGCCACTGAGGTCTCACCCCCAGTACAGTATCTGCAAGAGAGGCCTTAGCTTTCATTATTATTATTGTTGCTGTTGTTGTTGCCATTCCTGGGGCTTGAACTCAGGGCCTGGGCTTCTTTTGTTCAAGGCTAGCACTCTATACCACTTGAACCACAGCACCACTTGTGGCTTTTTCTGTTTATATGGTATTGAGGAATTGAACCCAGGGCTTCATGCATGCTAGGCAACCACTCTACCACTACCTTAGCTTTCATTAACATTGAAAACTCCTGCACTTTTCTTAGTTTTATCAAGCCAATTTTTTAAAAAAAATTCTCTCATCTTTCTTTCTCTGTGCTTTCCTTTATATTTTTATTATCTTCAGGTAGTTGTACAAAGAAATTGCCATTCCACAAAGCAGTTTATGAATACAATACATTTTGATCACTGTCACCCTTTCTCTGTGATTTTTGCTCTGGCAGAAAGAGTTACTTTGGGCCACATATGAAAGCATCTGCTATCATTTGTCAATCAAATCCATTTTTATGGGGTTATGTAACCATTGTAGAAGAGAAACTATGGCCAGGCTCCTAGGTTGCTAATTATGACAGGACTCGATTACAAATTAAGACGATATGATAGTAATGATAAGCCAAGTTTCTATTTTTGTGAATGCTATAACATTAGCATAATTTTCTGTTACTGAGGGTTGTAAACAGAGAATGGCAGAGGAAACAGGCCAGTCCTCCCAGGGATTTAGAGATGCAGCTAGACCAAGCCTGTTTTCAAGTCTGGTGTTTGGACTATCCAACGAAGAGAAACCACTGGATTAACCCATTTTCAAAGGAGAGGATTCATTTACGACATGTATCCAGGCAGCACATACACATACACATTCACTTCATGATATAGAAATACATTTAAGGATGTGGCAAATGAAATAAACAGATTGTGAAATGTACATGCAAATACCTAACAAAAAACTGAAAAGGGTATCCAATCTCATTCCCAATAAGGGAAATATAAATTTTAACTATAATGAGATATCATTTTTTTCCCCATCAGATGAGTGAAATCAGAAAGCCAAGGCTATGGAGAAACTGGAACTCTCACACGTTGCTGGTGGGAATATGCACTGGTACAATTTTGTTTGGAGGGCAGTTGTCAAAATTAAAGTGACTCACTTCAGAGATTTTATACTACAGCTATTCTCAACTACACACTCTCCTTCCTGTGGTTGAGAACCAAGGTCTTTGCACACTGGCCACTGATAGTTTTGCCATGCACTTACATATTTTAAAAAGGGCATTTCATTCTGTTTGCTCTAGAACTTTGTTTATAAGAGTCACCAATGTTATGTGAAATTAATTTTACTTTATTAATGATAAAGTATTCCATTATGTGCTGGCACTACAACACTATTCTACCGGGAATAGACTTATGAATTGTTTCTAGGGAATTAAGAATAATGATAGGAGCAGAACGTTAGATGGATTTGGCTTTGTATGTCTATTTGTTTGTTTGTTTATTTATTTATTTTCCTAGCCTGGGTGTTGTCCCTGAGCTCTTTTGCTCAAGGCTAGTGCATACCAGGTAGAGCCACAGCGCCACTTCAGTGTTCTGGTAGGTAATTGGAGATAAGAGTCTCATGGACTTTCCTGCCTAGGCTGGCTTTGAACAACAATCCTCAGATCTTCTCAGTAGCTAGGTTTATAGGCATGAGTCACCAGCATCCAGCTTCAGTGCTAGGTTTCCAATTTAATGCTTCATACTTGTTAGGCAAGCCTTCTACCCCAGTTTTTTACTTTATTGTTTAAGATAAGATAAGATCTCACAGTTTTTCCCCCCAAGCTGGCCTCAAGTCATGTTCATTCTACCTGAGCTTCCTAAGGATTTGGAATTTTATATACCTGAACTACCATGAGTGGCTTATTGGCAGAGTTGGGGTCTTGCTAACTTTTTGCCTGGATTGATTTCAAACAGATAATCCTAATCTCTGCTTCCTGAATAGCTGGTACTGTTGGTGTTCACTACCATGCCTGGCTCGATGTATGAGAGTTACAATGTTAATTATCTCAGAGTAAAATTTCCAAGTTATAAGATAGTTTTATTTTTTTTACTATAAAATATTTTCAATGTAGATTTAACAATTTATACTTCTAACAGTTTTTACTACTTCATATTTGTACCAAAAGTTCAAAATAGTTTTTTCAGGTGTGTGTGTGTGTGTGTGTGTGTGTGTGTGTGTGTGTGTGTGTGTGTGTGTATGTGTGTGTTACTGAGGATTAATCCCTGGGCCTGTGCTTGGGTAAGTGTTCTACCACTTGAGCCACGCTCTAACCCCCTTCTGATTTGTATTTGTTTATGACATAGGATCTTATTAATTTTGCCAGGGTTGGCCTAAAATCATGCTTTTTCTGCTTCTGTCTTCTGAGTCACTGGAATTATAGGCATGCATCACCATGCCTAACTCAGACTTCTTTTTTTAATATTTTATTTTATTTGTGAACATACTGTACAGAGGGGTTACAATTACATGGCCAGGATAATGCATACATTTCTTACCAAGCATTGCAGTCTCCTCCTTTGTTTACCCTTTACCTCCCTTCCCAGCCTCCCCCACCCAATCCTTCCCCCCTCCTCCCCCCACCGACATTGTAAAGCTTGTTTTTGACGTGACAATTTGTACTTCTCATTGTTGCAACAGGTCCACCTGAATCCTTAAAATCCCCATCTCCTCCACAAGTTATACTGACATCAAATATAGTGAAAGCGGGGGTTATACTGTGGGGGAGGGACATACAAAGCAACAAAGAAATAATCTAATAAATGCGTTAGAAACACATGCATGAAAGAAAAAAAATTAAAATACATATCTAAGGGTTCATTTTCCTGACATCACATTATCTGACCTTTTCCGCTTGACTCATACATATACTAGATATTACAAATAAGGGAAACCATGGGACTTATGTTTCTTTGGGCCTGGCTTACTTCACTTAATACAATTTTTTCCAAGTTTTTCCATTTCCTAACAAATGGGGCAATGTCATTCTTTCTGATGGAGGCATAGAATTCCATTGTGTATATATACCACATTTTCTTGATCCATTCATCTACTGAGGGGCATCTGGGCTGGTTCCATATCTTAGCTATGGTAAATAATGCTGCAATAAACATAGTTGTGCTGGTAGCTTTAGTGTGGTCTTGTTTGTAAACATTTGGGTAAATGCCCAAAAGTGGGATTGCTGGGTCATAGGGAGCTCTATGTGAAGTCTTTTTAGGAACCTCCATACTGCTTTCCAAAGTGGTTGAACAAGTTTACATTCCCACCAACAATGAAGTAAGGTTCCCTTCTGTCCACATCCCCTCCAGCATCTGTTGTTGTTAGAGTTCTTGATTTTTGCCATTCTAACTGGAGTGAGGTGGTATCTCAATGTTGTTTTGATTTGCATTTCTTTTATGGCTAGGGAGGTTGAGCATTTCTTCATGTGTCTATTGGCCATCCTTCTTTCTTCTTCAGAGAAGTTTCTCTTTAAGTCTTTCGCCCACTTATTTATTGGGCAGTTGTTTCTTTGAGGATTTGTTGTTGGGGGGCTTAATTTTTTGAGTTCCAAGTATATTTTATATATGAGACCCTTGTCCGTTGTATGGCTAGTAAAGATCTTCTCCCAATCCGTGGGCTTTCTATTGATCTTGCTAGCTATGTCCTTTGCCATGCAGAAGCTCCGCAACTTTATGCAATCCCATTTGTCCAACCTTTCTTTGATTTGTTGTGTTTCCGGGTCTCTATTCAGAAAATTTCAGCCTGAGCCAAGGAGACCTAGGGTTTCTCCTATTCCATCCTGTAATGTTTTCAGAGTGTCTGCTTTGAGTTCAAGGTCTTTGATCCATTTGGAGTTGATTCTGGTGCAGGGTGATATATAAGGATCTAGCTTTAGTTTTCTACATGTAGTTAACCAATTTTGCCAGTACCATTTACTGAAGAGGCTGTCTTTCTTCCATTCTATTGTTTTAGCTCCCTTATCGAAGATTAGATGGCTATAGGTCTGTAGGTTCATTTCTGGGTTTTCAGTTCTATTCCATTGGTCCTGAGGTCTATTCTTATGCCAATACCAAGCTGTTTTGATTACTATGGCTTTATAGTAGAGTTTGAAATTTGGTATTGATATTCCTCCAGCAGTGTTCCTTCCGTTGAGGAGTGTTTTTGCTATTCAGGGTGTTTTGTTGTTCCATATGAATTTTTGGATTGCCTCTTCTATTTCCTTGAAGACTGAGGTTGGAATTTTGATAGGTATTGCGTTGAATTTGTAGATAGCCTTGGGAAGTATTGCCATTTTCATGATGTTAATCTTTCCAATCCAGGAGCATGGGAGGTTTTGCCATTTTTTAAGTTCTGTGTTGATTTCCTTTTTCAAGATTTTAAAGTTTTCATCATAGAGGTCCTTCACTTCTTTGGTTAAGTTAATTCCTAGGTATTTTATTTTTTGTGGGGCTATTACAAATGGAGTTGCTTTCCTAATTTCAGCCACACTTTTCTCATTGTTGGCATACAGAAAAGCCATTGATTTTTGGGGGTTAATTTTATAACCTGCTACTTTGCCAAAGTTTTGAATCAGCTTAACTCAGACTTCTTAATGTGTGTATTCTGATGGTGTATGGTATGTTATCATTATAGTTTAATTTTCATTTTGCTGGTGATAAATTAATCTTCATAGATTTATTATCATTTAGATTTTTTTGTCAAGTGCATGCTCAAAACTTTTGGGTATTCTTTTGTTAAAGTGCTCACCCCCGCTCCTCCTTTTTTCTTTTTTTTTAAAGATTTGCCTGTCTTTAACAGTGCTTTTTAATCTGTGTATTAATAAAGGATCTGAATGAAAAATGATTAGGGTTTGAGGCTTACCACATAGCCAGAAGGCATTTTCAGCAATCTACATTTTTTTTTTTGCAAAATGCCTTTATGTAATTAGTTGGCAGAAATGATCTATCAGACAAATTGAGCCTAAGTCTCTGCCCAGACCATTATCTCCAGTCATCTGTCAGTGGACCCTATTAACAAATGATGTTAATAATGGTGGTTAACCTTAACCAGATCTTTCCATAGGTGCCATACTAGGTCACTGGGTTGAACACATCATGTGAGTTTCTTCTTCTCCCCTCCTCCTCCTCCTCCTCCTCCTCCTTCCTCCTCCTCCCTCCTCCTCTTCTTTTGGAGGCTGGTGGTGGGGCTTGAAGTCAGGGCCTAGGTTCTGTCTCTTATTTCTTTTTCTTTTTGGTTGGTCATGGGGCTTGAACTCTGGTCCTGGGCACTGTCCCTCAGTTCTTCAGCTCACAGCTAGTGCTCTACCACTTTGCACCACAGCACCAATTCCAGTTTTCCTAGTGGCTAATTGGAGACAAGAGTTTCACAGACTTTCCTGCCCAGGCTGGCTTCGAACCTTGATTCTCAGATCTCAGCCTCCTGTGTAGCTAGGATTATAGGCGTGAGCCATGGGTACCTGGCAAACTGTACCTTATTTCTTTGCTCAAGTCTGGTGCTTTACCACTTGAGCCACATCTGGCTTTTGGGTAGTTAGAGATAAGAATCATTCTGTATGGAAAGTACTATTAGGCTTAAAGACTTAAATGATGTGAGCATTATAAATCAGCTAGTGAGTGATGGGGCTGAGAGTGAGATATCATCCAGTTCCAGAGCCCACATTTTGATCTGAATTACTATACTGCTTCAAAACAAAGTTTCCATCTGGCTTCAAATTGGGGCTTATTGTATACTGTGGAAATGAGTCTAAAAGAAAGGAAAATAATTAAGGACTTAGTTTAGACATTAAGTTCCCCCTAGAATAGCATATTGTGTTATGAAGAATTCTGACAGAAAGAAAATGAGGTTGAATAAAGAAAGCTCTATTGAATCTTGGAATTATATTTGTATCCCAGTCAAAGCAATTTGTAACTGACAAGTTTGGGATCTTTGGACTTAATATCCTATTAATAAACATATTGAACATCTTGAATAGGTAAAATCAACTGCTCATAAGCTGGACTCAGTTTTTAGGTTAGGATGATGAAATAAACAAGGATGGCAAATCTATCTGTGCCACCGATAATGCTTCTCAACTCTCAAAGCAAGGAACTGGGACAATACAATGGATTGTGTTGAGTCTCAAAAGGATTTGCTAGTCATTAATAAACACAAAACACAAAAACGTTGAAATGCAAGACTCTAAACATCACTGCTTCTGGGCAAAAAGACTCTTCTCAAACAATAAAAACAAAAACAGTCTCCACCCCAAAAAAGCACAAAGTACAGATCTGGGGGGGGGGGAAACATCTATTTCCAAGTTAACCTTAGAATTTGTTGTTTGATGAAAGAATTATGAGTATTTTGAAATGAAGTTGGCAGCACACAGATGAAACTTTGAAATGACCATGAGAACTAAGTACTCAGTTGCAACCTGTGCTGTCAAAGGAGTTTATATCAGATTTAATTCACAGGTGTTTCTCTCACCACCCCCAACCCCACCCCGCCCTTGGGGGGAACCTTCTGGCTGGATCATGTTCACAGATCCAATCTGGCTTGTAAAGTTGTGTTCTTTCTCCCTCTGAGACCTTGCCCAGGCTTGTAGTTTCATTGGAAAGAACAATTTTCAATTTTCAATGTTTCCTTCTAGACTAAGCATTATTTCCCCCACTGCTTGATCGATGAAATCCCACTGTCTGTGTCTGGAAGGCAATGTCTGAGCTTTATGTATTGCTTCCTGGCAGGCCACATTTCCATGCTCCATGGAACAGATGCACCCGTGTAACTCTGTGTGCCACTGGCTCTGGAACCTTCCATCTTGGGGGTATGGCAGAGATTGTGCTTCATTTTAGCCGTTAGAAATGTAAAGGCCATGCAATTATACTACTATCCAGTGAATTTGGTTCGGAACTCTTGTATGGCATTTAATAGCTCACTAGGTGAGAATACTTTATCTCATTTACTCTGCCCAACTATTGTTTATGGGAAACGGTGCTTTCTGTTCTTCCATTTAGTAATGAGGAGGGGCTGTGACCCTTGCCTGTGATCCTATAGCAAGGAGCAATCTCATCACTAAAACCCAGGTCTTCTGATTCTAAGACCAGTATTGTTTTATGATTCAGATAACAAACTCAAGATTGGAGAATTACAGAGGGCTTTCAGAAAGAGCCATTTTCATCCATGTGCTGTCAGTCTAGAAAGCTAGTGGTTATATAAATGTCACATCGCTGCTCATTTGAGCAGAGCAAAACAAAAAAGAAACCATTTCCTTGCTGCCTCTAGAATAAGAAGTATTAGAGAAAATTGCCAACATACTTTGCAAAACCCTAAACGTGACCAGCCCTCCCTGTGTGAGATAAGCAGGGCTCTCCTGTAATTCCTCTGTAACCCTAAAGGTGCTGGGCTTTACCTTCCCAGACATCTCACTGTGTGTTGCCTTACTTCTCCAACAATTGAATTCTGGAAAGGAGGCGTTTTTGTTAGTTCTTCCACAGACAGAGAAATTGGGATAAAAGATTTGAGTACACCTATCTTATTTGGGAGGAGAAAGAAGCACTGTAGGGTATGGGGCTGTAGTACAGGTAAGGAATGGTAGCCAGTGAAGTGTGATGTTCTGGAACCAGCTAGCACTGGGGCACCTAGATCCTTTAATCTCATGTAGAAACTCTGAACACAGTGTTAAATCCAATCCTCAGAGACATTGTCTGTGAGAGGCATGGAACCAGAGTCTATGCCAACTCCCATTAGCCACTGTTGAGAGATTCTGGAGGGTGGCGGAGGCGGGAACCCTGTCTCCCAGTGTGCTGTGCTGGAGGGGAAAGTGGCAACAGATAACTTAGGAAAAACAAGTTCCTAGACAAAGAAGTATAGATACCGAAAGGGAAAACATCTCAGAAAAAAGCTTAAGGGGCACTTGGGGTGCCTAAAGAGCTTTCTGTAACAGAAACCAGCTCTTGTATTGTTTTCAGATTCTCTTTTGAGAGCACAGAACAGCATTTGGGATACGATAATCCCCTGACAACTTCTTACAGAGGTATACATTACATCTTAATGGACAAAAGAAGATAGGAAGAAAGAAGCAACAAGGAAGGACACAGGAGTTGCTCTGTACCAGAGCAATTCCAGAGCAGGTTCAAGTCTCTACTCACACTTTCTCATAAATCTTGTCAGGATGCTCTGGCCACTCAATCATGCACACCACTCTGCTAGGCATGGTCTCCGTGGTGGAGTAGTAGCCCTGCGGGAAGGCCAGCAGGAGGGCCAGAGCCCAGATGACACATATGACCACTTTGGTGGCCGTGGCTGACAGCCGAGGCTGGAGAGGATGAATGATGGCCATGTACCTGGAATGAGAAGAAGGACACAATTAACCAAAAACCCACATCCATAATTTTGATTTTGCAGTGAAAACTTCCAGATATTATTTTTATTAGTTTATTTTTTAAAGTGTGTGTGTGTGTGTGTGTGTGTGTGTGTGTGTGTGTGTGTGTGTGTGTGTGTGTGTGGGGTGTGTGTGTGTGTGTGTACTGGAGCTTGAACTCAGAGCCTGGGGGCTATCTTTTTTTTGCTCAAAGCTGGTATCCTATCACTCGAGCCCCAGCTACACTTTTGGATTTCTGGAGATAAGAATGTCTGGGCTGGGAAGGTGGCTCAGTGGTAGAGCGCTTGCTTTGCATGCATGAGGCCCTGGGTTCGATTCCTCAGCACCACATAAGCAAAAAGAAAAAAGCCGGAAGTGGTGCTGTGGCTCAAGTGGTAGAGTGCTAGCCTTGAGCTGAAGAGCTGAGGGACAGCGCCCAGGCCCAGAGTTTAGGCCCCACGACCGGAACCCCCCCCAAAAAAAGAATGTCATGAATTTTCTTGTCCAGGCTGGCTTTGAACTGTGAGCCTCAAACCTTAGCCTCTTCAGTAGGTTGGATTACAGGAGGAAGCCACTGACAACTATAGTCTATAGTCTATTTTTAAGCTCTCTGACTTATGAGATACTATGCTGAAATCCATTTAAAAAACCTCCAAATGTACATTTTAAAATATTTGAAGACCCATCTAGCAACATTCTAGGAGACATTCGTATCACTTAAATCCTCACATTAGGGACATGATAACCAAGTACAAGTCAAAGGATTCTGGAAAAATTAGATAAGAATGATGTTGCAAATTTATGCAATATATAGACTCTTTTATCTCTTTTGGAGTAAGAGACAATGGTGGTCTATATATACTTCTGAGCTAGGTGCCCTGGCTCACATCTGTAATCCTAGCTACTTAGGAAGTTGAGATCTAGGAATCAAGTTTGGCCAGGACAAAAAGTTCCTGAGATTCCATTTCAACCAATAAAAGGTTGGATGTGGTAGTGCACACATGTCATCAAAGGTACAGCAGGAAGCATAAATAAGAGGATCACTGTCCAGGCTTGCCTAGGCAAAAAGTGAGACTCTTCTCAAAAATAACCAATGCAAAAAATGCTAGAGACATGGCTCAAGGGTAGGGTGCTTTTCTAACAAGCAGGAGGCCCTGAATTTCAAGCCAAATACCCACAAGGAAAAAGAAAAAGTCATACATTGCAAAAAGCAGGTTCAGTCAATGACAGATTGCATATATGAATGTGGTACCATAAAATGATATTGCCTAATGGTTTCAGAGCTGTCTTAATTTCTATGAACATGCTCTATGAGGCTTGCACAGTGACGGAATTGTCTAATGCATTTTCCACAACATGTCTCTACTGTTAAGTGGCACATGACTGCAGGCGTTTTAAAAGTCCTCATATAGTATTATCAATACATACTAACCTATTATCAGCCATATAATCTGGGGGGATATGAACGTGCATGAGACAGAAATCAGTGCCCCAAAGGTAGCAACCCCCATAGTTCCTGGAGAAATCTCTCATCTCCTAGAGCATCTTGGGTGAATATGAGGCACGTGGCCTTCATGAAGAGAAAGTCTCCCTGCATGCAAAAGCAGATGCAGTAGATGGTGTGAAAAGCTAGAGGCAGGATGGATGAAGCCTGGCTGCAAGAAATGGGAAACACAGTGAATACATCTTTGAGATCATTGGTGCCATTCCTACCATACCTCACACCTAGGGTTTGCACTAAACATGTTGTCTGAGGGAGCAATATCCCATTTGCCTTTGTGTATCGTCTCTGAGATGTGGCAGGGATGTGAACAATAATAGATATCGCAATCAGCATTTCTTATCACTTATAAGCAAATCAGTTCTGTCTCTTCCTTTGCCCAAGAATTTCCCTATGGATATTTTTCTTACAAAGTTTATGGGTTCCTCTCTTAAAATACACATTTTTTTTTCAGAGTAGGGATGATCTTTTTACAGCCTTTGGGATTTAAATATTATCTGACAACACCTCCGAATCACACTTTTGAGTCTCTGACATGCAGGTATTTCTGGCATCTTTGGGACAGAATTGTCAACAGAAGCTTCACAAATGTACAAATAGCAGCACAGTTGTTAGCTGGCTCTACAAAATTCCATATAACTCTTTTTACTGAGGCCTTTAGACTCCTAGGATCTCCAGGTGAGGACTACGGCCAGGGATACAAGTAAAACTATTTCATTCAGTATGTGCTCAACAAATTCTTACCCAGCACCTGCTACATGCAGAGCATGGCTGTTCCCTTCTGGCCAATAAGCACCTAATTTCTCCAGGAAAGCAAGACGCTTCAATAATCAGCGACAGAATGTGACAGCAGGCTAAGTGACCTCAAGGGATAATCTGATCAATACCACAGAGCCTTAGGGAAGCTGCAGAGATAATCAAGCCTTGAACTGGCAGGTGGTCTATTGGAGAGGTTTAAAGAGGTGTGCTCAGCTGGATTTGGGGCAAACCTGCTGAGCATCCTGTTCTAAGAGCAGGAAGCATTTGAAGCCTTCTCTCTCTGTATTAGAATCATATCTGACTTCCTGGGAAGCTTGATAGCTTTGTTTTGACAAATGATTGAAATCTGAGAGTAGATTTCTGTGCATTTTTGTGCTGGGGCCTGGGCTTTCCTTCTTTGAGCTGTAAAAGCAATGATACTGACAGTGTAGGGAGGGTGGATGTTAGGGGGATGCTTCAGGTCTCTCTCAGAGCATGCTCAGAGCCAGTGCCTTCTTGTCAGTGGATGTGTATTATTAAAATCAGGGCAGATTAGAATTAGGAAGATACGTGGAGGAGTTCCAGGGATTCATAACAAATGTAAATTTTTTTTCTTGTGGGATGTATGTGTGTGTGTGTGTGTGTGTGTGTGTGTGTGTGTGTGTGTGTGTGTGTGTGTGTGTGTGTGTGTGTGTGTGCTGGTACTTAGGCTTGAACTCAGGGCCGCCTGGGTGCTGTCCCTTAACTTTTTTGCTTAAGGCTAGTGCTCTGCCACTTGAGCCCCAACTTCACTTTTTGGCTTTCTGCTGGTTAATTGGGGATAAGACACACTTCTTGCATGGGCTGGCTTTGAACCACAATTCTTAGAGCTGACCCTTCGGAGAGGTAGGTAATGTGCATGAGCCATCAATGCCTGGTAACCAAGAATAAATCTGAGGATCACAGTTCAAAGCCAGCCCAGGCAGGAAAGTCTATGAGATTCATTTTCTATTAACCATAAGAAAACCAGAAGTGCTGTAGTTCAAAGTAGGAGAGTAGTAGAGCAGTAACCTTGAGCAAAAGAGTTCAGAGACAGGGCTGAGCCCTATAACCAACAACAAAAAAGGGTGAAGATAACTCAAGTGGCTTTCAATCAAGCATTGCTTGACTTCTTTAGCTCATTCTGATGAGCCTCTGCTACCATTAGAAGAACCTAAGTACAAAACAGACTCCCTGATCTTTCATGACTGTCTTGAAAAGAACCCTGAGAGGTCTTGATTTTTTTTCCTGGACACTGTGTTGTCCCCCTTGTCCATGGACAGTGATGGGACCTTGCTTTCTTAGTCATGGGATGGTGATGAGGGAGGGGAACCCTAGCATCTAAAGCACTGAATATAGACTCAAGCAACCATCATCTTTCCACTCTGATGAAGGGTTGAACTTGCAAGGCTATGCCCAGTATCTGAGTGTTTGCATTAAAACTGTAGGATTACTTAGCAGATCATTTCCCAAAGGCAAGATTTTTTGTCCCCTCCCCCAAAAGCGAGATAAGCAACCATGAAGATGTCTTAAATCACTTTCAGTCTCCAACTCCACCCAGGTGTCTCTCCTCCCTGTGCAATCTCAAACAGTGCAAGAGTAAGAGACACGGGGGAGACTGTGGCAATTACATTGTCCTCTTTTCATATAATCTCCAATGCAAGATTTTAATTTGTTTCTAACTCAGGATAAATGCTTGATCTTAAATAAATGAAGCATAATACCCATACGCCATACGCCAAATTGATGCTACACCATATAGAAGCTAACATGTGTGCTTCAGGGGGATTGCATCAGAACGTTGGTGCCATAGATCCAAATTGACGGCAGAAAGCCATACTTTATCTTTATTGCAAAAATTGCAGTGTGAGATCCCCTTTCAGTTAACTCTGATGTTCCTGAGTGTGGGAGCTATTTTATTGACAGATAAAACTACAGCCCAGTTAAAGCCAGAGACAGTAAAAAAGATTGGCTTTTAAAAAATGTGGATATTTTAATTTGTTCAAAACAGAATCATTTATAAATCTCCCCTTTTCAAAGCAGTCTGCCTTTCTTCTTTTTCTTGTATTTCTTAATTCTGTGACTTGTGTAATGTGCTTCTTTCTTATTTATTCAAAAGCTATGTCATTTGGATAATTTGTCCATAGATGGATGAGTATTTTCTTTCCTACTCATTCCTAGCTTGCATCCCATTAACATACATTTGTATGTTTATTATGAGCCACCCTGAATAATTTCTTCTTATTTGATTATAAGATATCACTGAACAAGTGCTGCAAGCCTTGGGAAAATACATTTAATAAATATTTATTGATTGCGTGGTGCTCATGAGACTCTAAGGCAGTCAATGAAACATCTTTCTGGCTTACGCATTAATCAGTCTGCCAGAGTCAGGGGTACAGAGGCTGTGGGGGATGTGGATTTTGTTCTCCACTTCAGATTATTTCTAATCCACAGGGAGCCATCAGCTCTGATTTGAATTGTATATGGGCCCCACCCATCCAGTTGAAATCTAAGGGATCATCTTCTTCTTACATATTCTACCTTATAAAAAGAGCTCTCACTCTGTGTTTCCTCAGTATGGCAAAGTCTATGCTGTGTGTGTGTTTTCATAATTTCTACTCTAGCCCTAAATCACTAGGCAGAGAAATTGTCCTTCCTTAGTAAGGAGGTTTGTCCTGTGAGCTCCTTCATCCATAATTCTCTCCCCGCAAATTCTAGTCCCCATCTTTCCTGATCTCTCCTCATTTGTTTTAGAAATGGCACAAATTTCCTTTAGGGGACCTATATCATCCTGAGTTTAAATAACCAGGGTGATGACAATTGACAATATGACTAGATCAAGGGTTGGCAAACTTCTGTGAAGTTCAGACAGTAAGTATTTTAACTTCCAAGGAGCATATACTTTTAATCAGAACAACTTAACTCTTTTTTTTTTTTTTTGTCAGTCATGGGTCTTGAACTCTGGGCCTGGGTGCTGTCCTTGTGCTCTTCAGCCCAAGGCTAGCGCTCTACCACTTGAGCCACAGTGCCACTTCCAGTTTTCCAATGGTTTTTTGGAGGTAAGAGTCTTAGGGAGTTTCCCCGCCCGGGCTGGCTTTGAACACTATTCTCAGATCTCAGCCTCCTGAGTAGCTAGGATTACAGGCGTGAGCCACCAGTGCCCGACTCAACTTTACTTTTGTAGTGTCAAAGTAGCCATAGACGTTAAGGAAATGATCCAATATGACTGTGTACCACTAAAACTTTATTTACAAAAACAGGCAGTGGGCTAGATTTGCTGCCCTCTGGGCTATTTAGGTGAGTGAAGAGTAGGAGGAATTAGAACCATAGAAGAATACAATGTCATCTCCAGGAACATTCTTCACCTTCAGTGGCCCGAGGACACCAAAACTGAACCTCATTGGGTAGATAAAGTTATAGCCCACCAACAGTCAGGAAGGTGGTTACCTATAATTTGGTGTCCTATCTGAGCACAGTGGTCTGTCGGTATAGGACTCCCTCCCTCCCTCCTCTTCCTTCCTTCCTTCCTTCCTTCCCTCCTTTTCCCTTCTTCCCTTCACTTTTTCCTTCCTCTCTTCTTTACTCCCCTTCTTCCTTCTTCTCTTCCCTTCCATCTTCCCTTCCTCCCTCTCTCCCTCCCCTTTTTCCTTCCTTCCTTTCCTCCCTCCCTCCCTCCCTCCCTCCCTCCCTCCCTCCCTCCCTCCCTTCCCTCCCTTCCTCCTCCCTCCTTTCTTTCATTCTCTCTCTCCCTCTCCCTCCCTCTCTCTCCCTCTTCCTCCCTCTCTCTCTGTCTCTCTCTCCCTCTCCCTCCCTCTCTCTATTTCTTCCCTCCCCCAGATGCTACTTTCTATTCCACTACCATCTGTGGAAATCTTATCTATCCTTTAAACATAGATGAAAAAAATCAATTTCTTGGCTAGGTACTGTTGGTTCATGCTCAGGAGGCTTAGATTGAGGTTCAAAGCCAACCTGGGCAGGAACATCTGTGCCAGCCTGTGCAGGAAAGATGGTGAGACTCTGATCTTCAATTAACCACTCTTATCTCCAGTTAAAAGCAGGAAGTGGAGCTGTGACTCAAGTGGAAGAATACTAGCCTTGAGTGAAAAAATCTTAGTAGACAGCACCTGGGCCCTGAGTTCAAACCCCAGGACTAGCATATATACAAAATCTCCCACAAAAACCAAAATCAAAAAACTACCCCCCAACCAACCAGCAAACAGAAAAACCCCAAAACATCTTTTTTTAGGGAAATTTTTTTTGTCAGTCGTGGGGCTTGAAGGGGAATTTGTTTTGATTATTTAAAATTCTAGAGAGATAATTGTAACACAGTCAACAGAATCGCCCCATATTGTCCTGGTAGCCATTCTCTCTTATACAGCCCCACATTCTATCTTATAGCAATTTATACTTTACTCTTCCTATGGCTTGATGGCCAGCTTCTTGAAGCGTGGGACTGCCTCACCCATCTCTTCATCTTCTGTAATAGATAATTTTGTTTGGATGTGTCAACTGACTGCCCAAAGAACTCCAACTTTATTTAATAGCTGCAAGCTGGTAGCTCCTCTTGGGGCATCCCAACCAGTAAAATACAACTGGCCACAATCTGAGATAGGGTAGAATGTTCATCTTATTGTGCAGTGTAACATTGGCATTAGTTTACTGTTTACTGTCAACCAATTTTGAAGTTTTTGTAAGCAACAACAAGATGTATTTATTGTGAGGCTGAAACACTCAAAATGTGTTTAGCATTTCCCATTCTCTGCCATTCTCTTCTCCAAGTGATAGCCATTATGTTTGGATGGTCATAGACTTAACTTTTAATCTTGGCAACAAAAACTTAAGGCAGGGACAGCTGGGACAAAGGGGGTAGCTTTTTAGTTGATTGATAGACTGAAGATTAATTGGTAGTGCTTTCTGGGTTACAAAAGTACTTAAAACACGTTATGTCGAAAACAACCTTTACAACTTTGGTGGGGGCGGGGGGGGGGGGAGAGGATTGGGTGGGGGGCAGGGAGAGGATGGGATAGGAAGGGGAAACAAAGGAGGAGGCAACAATGCTTGATCAGAAATGTACTCATTATCTTGCTCATGTAATTGTAACCCCTCTGTACAGTATTTTCGCAATAAAAAAAATAAAAGCAGAACTAAAAAAATACTTAAAACATTTTTATTTTTAAATTATATTTTATTATGTTTGAGTAGTTATAAAAAGGGCTCTTTTGGCAGCAATCAGTTATAAATAAATGTGCCTCCTTCATCAACCATTAAGTGCTTGTTTTCTATTTTCAACAAAAGTTTCTAATAAATGTGTAACTTGTACCGAGAAAATTTACAGATTTACTTTCTATAGGACTATTGTATATGTGAGAAACAAGAGACTAATCTGCTGAAGAAATACATCTATAACAATTCTTTAGTTATTAAGATAGCTTTTTAGCTGGCATGGAGTCTCATCCCTATCATCCAAGCATTTGAGAAAGGCTGAGGCAGGAGGATCTCAAGCTTGAGGCCAGCCGGAACTACATAATGAAAATTTATCAGAAACCAAAACAAGCCAAGCTGAGCAAAACTACTGCTCAGAGACAGTGTGATATGCAGAGAAAATGGAGCATTTGTCCATTTCATTTGAAGCATGAATTGTCATTTAAATAATTAATTTCAATGATTTTCAATCCCAATATTTTTTGTGCCTCTACAAAAGGTCAATTGTTGGCTCAGTCAGCAGAAGAACTTGGCAAGTGGTTAAATCATCCCAATTTTATATCAGGCCGACCATATTTTTCAAACAGAAAATCAGTTCAATAATGATTCAATTCTCTTTTAATCCAATTAATTCCTGAATTCAGTTTTTGGAAGGTGAAACAGTCGACATTGTGAATGGCATCATAAATTCATTTCAAATTTCAACAACGTAGATAATTGATTTGTTTTGCATTGCCACTAATATGAGCACATGTTAAAAATAATGTTTTTGCTAAATTAAGAAACCAATGGAACAGAAATGTACTTGGAACAGGTGACACATAATTTGCAGCTGTGTCAAAGCAAGCCTTGATGTTTGATCAGTTGAAACAGAAGACATCGCTGTTGAAATTTACAAAAATATGATAGGAGTAGAGTAAGTAAACTAATTTACTTTTTTTGGGTGCTTGTCCTAGAGTTTGAGCTCAGGGCCTGGGTGCTATCCCTAAGCATTTTTGTTCAAAGCTAGTGCTCTACCATTGGAGCCACAACTCCAGTTCTGGCGATTTGATAGTTAATTGGTGATGAGTCTCATGGGCTTTCTTGCTTGGGCTTTGAACCCATAATCACAGTCTCCTGAAGAGTTAGAATTACAGGCATGAGCCACTGGTATTGGTTCATTAATTTATTTTTGATAATCATTTTATTTGACAAATATAAAATTTTATTTCACTAAGATTTTAGATGTGTTTGAGCCTTTGACAAACTGTTTTATGAACAATCTCAAGTGTCATAACTGTGGTTGCATTTTATTTAAAATGAATTGAAAATCTTTTATCAAAATCTTTTTAGCTGGTGGCCATATCCATAACCTTTGCTTCTACAAATAATCATTTGATTATTTTTTGGAAATACTGGGGTTTGGCCTGGGATTTGGAGGGCAGGTGCTCTCAGTTTTTGCAATGGTTATTTTGAGACAGGATGTTATTTGTTGCCTTGACTGTCCAGGATCACAATGCCTATTCTGCACTTCTCAGTGGATAGGATAATAAGCACATGCTGTATGCCCAGTTTTTGGTTGGGATGGACTATTTTGAGTTTTCATGCTTTGGGTGGTCTTGAACTATGATTTGCCACTTTTTGCAGGTTCTGGGGTTTGAACTCAGGGCCTGATCTTAAACTTCTATGCTCATGGCTAGTGTTCTACTACTTGAGCCACAGCTCCATTTCTGTGTTTTGGTGGTTAATTGGAGGCAAGAGTCTTTCCTGTCTGTGTTGGCTTTGAACTGTGATCCTTCAATTTCAGCCTTCTGAGTAGCTAGGATTACAGGCATGAGTTAACAGTGCCTGGCTTATGTACCTGTTTTTTTTTTTTTGTCATTTGTTTAGTAAGCCTTACTTAATCCCCTTTCTGTGTCACAGCAGAGCATAGGAAGTTCATGTGCAGTGGGAGTCTGTCTCTTGGAGAAGTACACACGGAGATAAAGATTGGCATGCTGCTGGCTGCAGCAGTTAACATGAGCATGAAGCAAAAGCACAACAGACAGGAGCCTCTGAGAAACAGTCAGGGAAATCAGGGGCATTTTGCAGTGGAGATGACATTTGAATTTGACCTGGAAGGTTGAGTGGGTGTGTGCATCTATAGAAAACCCTGTGCAGCATATTTTGTAGGAGAAGGCAAAAGCATAAACAGAGGCCTAGAGGGCTGCAAAGAAGGGGCTTGTTTATAACCACATCTGACATTTTATTAGAAGCCTATCCAGGAGTTCAGGACAGCATCTTCTGTTCCTCTGAATCTTGTAAGACCTGTCCAGCACAAGATAGCTCTTACTTACAGATGCTCCTTTTCCTATTTAGTATGCAGGTTGACTTTTGAGTTTGCTTTTTCTAAATGATCATGGAGAAGCAAGGACAGAAAGAGGGCTGGTGGGGAAGGACAAAGTTCAGTAGTCCTCTGAATGTTCGGTTCAAACAGCCAGGTGTCCTGATCTTGAGGTCCCAGAGCAGTGCCTTTATTTATGACCATTCCTGCTTTACCCGTCTCTCCTTGACCGACTGTAACCCATTTGTCTGGCAACAGACCGGGGCTTTGAACAGACCAAGACTTTGAACTGACACTAAGCTTTCTTCTTTCTCTTTCTCCAGCTGTGACCTATTTTGCATGTTATATAGTTATATATGTCCCACCATTTGTTACTTTCATACCAACCCCTTACCCACGACCCACTCTAAAAGTGTTAGCCTGTGAGCAAGAGTGAGTCTTTAGCTTTGGCTGGAGGCTCCTCTTCCACAGTTTTTTCTCCCTAGTAACTCTGCTCTGTTGTTGAGCTGTCTCTTTGCCTAATCCCAGTGAAGAGTCCAGAGAGAATAGCTGAGTTTCAAAGGTAATATGAAAGCTGCTGGGGTTAGCAGTTGCCAAACACAGAGCAAGAGCTCAAAAGAAAGAAACATACTTTCCAGAAAGTAAACACTCCCCAGACATGTGTTTAGAATCCACCCTGGGGCCTGCCCTCCCTGTGAGGAGGATGTCCCTGGCCTCCATCCTCTGCTGAGTTATATATTACAGACGTTTGTTCTGTTGGCCTCCTAGCACAGGATGTGTGTTTTCTCTTGATTGCTTTTATTTACTGCTGTTTCAGCTACTTAATCTCTCTTAAAATGGTAGCTAAGAATCCCAGTTATCTTCTTCTCAATGAGGATTAATGGCATTTACTATAATTACTGCCAGAGGTGGCTGGGTAACACACATAAAAAGACTAGATGGTGCCTGGTACGTTCCACACACAAAATACCCCTTCACGTTCCCTTTTGTATCTTCGTAGCTCATCTCTACAGAGGCCATGTGGTCTCTTCTCAGACGCTCAAGTGCCTCACTTAAACCCAAGGTGCCCAAGGCACCAGACATTTCAATCATCAACTCGACTGACGGGGTCCAAGGCTAAGTGCCCAAAGATATTCCAAACAGCGAAAGGCCAGTGAGGCAGTGGCATCAGCTTAATAGCTGCTGTTAAGGAGGGAAATATTCAATTTACAACTTACATGGTATTTCACTGGGAAAAAAATAAGTTAAAGCAGCATTATTCATTCCCACAGTCCCCCTGAACCAAATTCAGGGAGACATTTCAACATGGTAATCGATGCAACCTAGAGTCGCCTCTGGTTGGAGTGGGCACCAGCATCTGGCCAGCTACATACTGGAAAGATCATTCACAAGGAGACTCCAACACTCAGATACCTTGCAAAGGAAGAGGCTGACATACCCTCTCCCACGCTGTAAGCCTCCCCTTTCCATTCAATTTCCTGTTTCCCTACCATCCTCTAAATCTAATTTCTGAGAGTGGTTGGACAGCTTCACAGAGAACTGCCATGACACCAGGAGCCAGTGGTTCACTGTCAGAAGATGAAACCTATGGGCAGTGAGTGTTAGGTTCATATGAGAGGAGAAAACAGGAAGCACCAGGAGGGCAGCAGTTGGTGGGATTTACACCTGTGGACAGGTATAGAGGCATATTAGCTCTGAGGGCATAGCCCAGCTGCCAGGAGGTCCTGGATCCCTTTGTGTATTCCTTTCCTTCCCCTCATCTCTCTTTCCTTTCTTTCTATCCTCCCTTCCTCCCTCCCTTTCCTCCCTATTTCCTCCTCCCTTCCTTCCTTCCTTTCTTCCATTCTTTCTTCCATTCTTTCTTTCTTTCTTTCTTTCTTTCTTTCTTTCTTTCTTTCTTTCTTTCTTTCTTTCTTTCTTTCTTTCTCTTTCTTTCTTTCTTCCCTCCCTCCCTCCTCTCTTCCTTCCTTCCCTCCCTCCTGATACCTTCCCTTCCTTGTGTTTCAGTGTTCCCTCAGGAGAGGTGGGGCCAACCTTCAAAGGCGTGGCCCTAGCTATTTCATTCTTACCAACCTGAGCAGAGGCCAGGCTGGCCACATGCTTATAAATGTGTGACAACAAGCACAAAATTGACCTCACCAGCTGCCCAAATTCCTCTCATGCCCACCAGAAGTGGGCAGGGTCATGATAGGCACCTGTCACAAACTACCTCCTGTGGTTTATCTTGATCAAAAGTAAGGGCTTGAAATCATGTGGGGAGATGGTTAAGAATCTCATAAGGGTGCGGCTGAAATCAGGAAAGCAACTCCATTCATAATAGCCCCACAAAAAATAAAATACCTAGGAATCAACTTGACCAAAGAAGTGAAAGACCTCTGTGATGATAACTTTAAAAACCTGAAAAAGGAAATCAAAACAGAACTTAGAAAGTGGAAGAAAATGGCAACATTTCCCAAGGCTGTCTACAAATTCAATGCCATGCCTATCAAAATTCCAACCTCATTCTTCAAGGAAATAGAAGAGGCAATCCAAAAATTCATATGGAACAATAAAAGACCCTGAATAGCAAAAATGAACCTTAACAGAAAGAACAGTCCTGGAGGAATATCAATACCAAATTTCAAACTCTACTACAAAGCCATAGTAATCAAAACAGCTTGGTACTGGCACAAGAACAGACCTCAGGACCAATGGAATAGAATTGAAAACTCAGAAATAAACCCACAGACCTATAGCCACCTAATCTTCGATAAGGGAACTAAAAGAATAGAAAATAGTCTCTTCAGTAAATGGTGCTGGCAAAATTGGTTAATCACCTGTAAAAAAACTAAAGCTAGCTCCTTATATATCACCCTGTACCAGAATCAACTCCAAATGGATCAAAGACCTTGGAGTCAAAGCAGACACTCTCAAAACATTACAGGAAGGAATAGGAGAAACCTTAGCTCTCCTTGGCACAGGCCAAAATTTTCTTAATAGAAACCCAGAAACACAACAAATCAAAGAAAGGTTGGCCTTCATGAAGTTGCAGAATTTCTGCATGGCAAAGGACCTAGCTAGCAAGATCAATAGAAAGCCCATGGATTGGGAGAAGATCTTTACTAGCCATACAACGGACAAGGGTCTCATATATAAAATATACTTGGAACTCAAAAAATTAAGTCCCCCAACAACAAATCCTCAAAGAAACAACTATCTGCTAAATAAGTGAGCTAAAGATTTAAAGAGAAACTTCTCTGAAGAGGAAAGAAGGATGGCCAATAGACACATGAAGAAATGTTCAACCTCCGCAGCCATAAAAGAAATGCAAATCAAAATAATATTGAGATACCATCTCACCCCAGTTAGAATGGCTATAATCAATAACTCAAATAACAACAGATGCTGGAGGGGATGTGACCAGAAGGGAACCCTACTGCATTGTTGGTGGGAGTGTAAACTTGTTCAACCACTTTGGAAAGTAGCATGGAGGTTCCTCAAAAGACTACACATAGAGCTTCCCTATGACCCAGCAATCCCACTTTTGGGCATTTACCCAAATGATCACAAACAAGACCACACTAAAGCTACCAGCACAACTATGTTTATTGCAGCATTATTTACCATAGCTAAGATATGGAACCAACCCAGATGCCCCTCAATAGATGAATGGATCAAGAAAATGTGGTATATGTACATAATGGAATTCTATGCCTTCATCAGAAAGAATGACATTGCTCCATTTGTTAGGAAATGGAAAGACTTGGAGAAAATTATATTAAGTGATGTAAGCCAGGCCAAAGAAACATAGGTCCCATGGTTTCACTTATTTGCAATAACTAGTATATGTCTGGGACAAGCAGAAAAGGTCAGATAAAATGATGTTAAGTGAAATAAATCCCAAGATAGGGACACAAGTGTTTTTTTTCTTCCTTGCTATTGTTTCTAATGTATTTATAAGGTACCATATGATCTTTTTTTGTTGCTTTGTATGTTCCTCTCCCATGGTATAACCCCTGTTTTCACTGTATTTCATGATGGTATAATTTGGGGAGGGGAAGGGAAAAAGCAAAATGTGTAAATAGGGATACAGTTTGACCCATTGCAACAATGAGATGTACAAGATGCTATGTCGAAAAATGAACTTTAGGCAGGGGTAGGGAGTGGGGGGTGGGGGATAGGGGGTGTAGTTGAGGAGATGGGAGGGATGGGATGGTAGGGGAAAACAAAAGAGAAGGCAACAATGCTGGATAAGAAATGTACTCATTACCTTGCTCGTGTAACTGTAACCCTTCTGTACAGTATTGTCACAATAAAAAACTTATTTAAAAAAAAGAATCTCACAACACAGACATCTAGGTGTAGAAAGGATAGAAAGACAAATCATGATGCTGGTTAAACCACACACAGAACTTGGAAAGATCACTAACCATTGGGGTTGCATGATGGCAAAAAGAAAGAATGATAGATGTCCTAAGGGTATCATTGTGTCCACATCTGGCTGAGACCCAATCTCCAATCAAAGGAAGATGTTCCGATGAACATTTATGTTGTCTCTTGGTTTGGACTATTAGGTAAGAGCTTCATTATACTAAAGCAACTTACACCAAGATGAGGTTAGAGTGCCCACCATCCTTGCATGTTGAGCACATCCAGGACCTCAGAGAGTAGGTAGGCTGCTAAGATAAGGAAAGTGAGCTGGAGTCCAGCTCCTTCTCTAGACATGAGTTCTATGAGGCCCAGAGATGTGGCATGGACATATATGGGAAAGTCTGAGGCTAAGCTGTGGTTAAAGCCAGGAGTGGCTCTAGAATTTCTGTATTGGAAGGGCTAGGGGAAGAAATTGGACTAAGGAGATAGGGGGTGGTTACTTGAAGCTGCTTTTACACAGCACTGAGAAAGTGCCAAGTGTCTATTCTGGTAAACAGGAGGAAAGAGCTGATGGAGATGGCAGACAACCAAGGCCTCCCTTTGGTGCCAGCATGGCTGATACTATGGAACTCTCCTGCATTTCTCACTAGGTGTGGTCATCTGGGCCTTCTCAAGCAAAGGGAAGAGGAAAGCTAAGTTCTCCTGAGGCCCACAGCCATGACCTTTAACTCTGCTGCCCATGGCAGAGTTCCAAGGAGGAAGATAGGAGGGTAGAGACAGATCCTGCCATGAGCCAAGCGTGTTCTCTGCACAGAGATGTGGGCTTCTCTACCTCCTGCTCTGATTTAGACTATCAGGAAAATAATTTCTAGCAACAAACTCATTAGCACCAACCTTCATTATCACAGAAAGCAATTGGAAGGCCAACAATGTTCATTAAAATGGGATTTTATTTATAATAATAGCAGCATATAGAGAAGATAATGGTTCATGCCCAGTTGTAAATGCTCTCCAAAGGGGCTCATGAAAAGATTCTTCCTCCTACTGTGTTCTGAAGGGCTTTGGTCTTCGGAGGGAGGGGAGACTTTTTGTGTGCCTTGGCAACAGGTGTCCCAAACAGATTAAAGACATTTGTTTGAACAGCTTCAGTAGCTTTGTTTCTGTTTCATGGCTACCTAACCGGCTTTAGGGCCTCTCCTCTCAATGCTGTCTTTCTTCTTTCTTGTGACTATTTACTCTGAGTGGGTGCAAATTCACTGGGTGATGGCGCCAACTGACAGAGATGGCCATGTGTCACTTCAGGAGCTATTTATTATCTTACAAAAGGCAGGAAGGCTCACATTCTAAGTGGCTCCTGGAATCTTGCTGTGCCCTTGTCACTAAGTACGGAGTCTCTAACATGATGATGAGGGCAGCATATAACAAGGCTTTCATGATATCAAGTCATTGTAGAAAATTGCTTTTTCATTCTTGTGCCTCAGCCACAGATGGCATTTCTACAGTCTCCCTCTCTAAGGGACCATTTGTTGGGGGTGGGGTGGGAATGATATGGGCTAAGATGTGAGATGGAACCCAGGAAAACACCTCAAATCATAATGACCAATATCTATCTTCATCAGCCTATGCAATCTGTCAAGTACTACCCATTTGTAGACATTTACTTCTGAGTATCCAACAGGTTCAGTGACCACCCACTTTGTATCATGAGATGACCTGAGAATAGAAGCCACTTGAAGGGGATCAGTTCATTAAATGATGGTTTCATAGAGATTCCCTATCTGCCCTTCTGTGTCTACTGGCTTGCACACAAACCTAGAATTTTCATGTATCTATCATACTTAGAATACTGATCTCTCTCTCTCTCTCTCTCTCTCTCTCTCTCTCTCTCTCTCTCTCTCTCTCTCTCTCTCTCTCTCTCTCTGTCTCTTATTTTATGTAACAGAATAAACCCTTATTATTTAAGGCACAGCACTCAGGGTTTAATACTGTTAGATAATTTGAATGCTGACAACAGAACTTTCCATTTGGTAAGGACAAGAACGGTGAGATAAGTTGATGTTAGGCGAAATGAACCCCAAGATAAGGATTCAAATGTTTTCTCTTTCTTGTGATTGTTTCTAACACATTTATAAGATGATTTCTTTGTTGCTTTGTATGTCCCTCCCCTAAAAATAACCTCTGTTTTCACTGTTTTAGATGTTGGGATACTTTGTGGAGGGGAAGGGAAAAAACAAATTATTTAAATAGGGATACAGGTGGACCCATTGCAACAATGAGATGTACAAGACGTCATGTTGAGAAACGAACTTTACAACTTTGACGGGGGCAGGGGTGGGGGTGGAGGGGTGGGGAAGGGGGAAGGGGGGTGGGGAGGATGGAAGGGATGGGAAGGGGAAACAGAGGAGGAGGCAACAATGCTTGATAAGAAATGCACTCATTACCTTGCCCATGTAATTGTAACCCCTCTGTAAGGTATTTTCACAATAAAAAAAAGAATATTCACAATAAAAAAAGAACCTCATCTATGGCATTAACTTATTTGGGGAAAAGGAGACAGATGTTAAAAACTCATCTATTGTAGGGTGACCTTCATTATGTAGTCACTCCATGGCCCATTGCAACCTTGGAAACCAAATCTCAAGCTACTCTCATCTGATGCAGTATGACCATTTCTTGCCATTTTATAAAGTCCTATGAGAATACTGAACTCAATCTAGAGTCAGAGGCTGTACACAGATGGGAGGGAATATAGCCATCCTATACAAGGTTGCAATTGGGAGTACAACTAGTTTGAAAGAGTAAGATGCTCTTGTACCAAAATGTAGTCCAATGGTGTGCACAGTTGGTTTTTCCCTACCAAAGTGGTGAGCTCATGTCTTAGCTTCAACACCAATCCCCTTAGTATTTTGGGGAGAACACTGGACACATTTGTGCTTACTAGATTTCAGGGACACCCAGGATGTGTGTGTTTTGGACATTCTTAGGACTTCAAGGAACATATTCCAGTTCTTTAAACCACTTAATAGACAGATCCAGAATTTCCAGAAGGAAGGAGACAGATTGTTTGGTTTCATTTCTACAAATTATTTAAAACTAGTATTTCTAAAATAGAATCTCTATAAACAGAATCTGAGCCATTTAGGTAGAGTGATCACATATGGTGGCCTCTTTGATTCCCTTCCTCTTGCAGGCCTGAGAGACAAATCTTCCTTAGTGATCCATCTACATACAGAAAGTCTTTGGTATTAAGATACTCCTGTACTTGTGACTGTGTTACCTTTGTCCTTTTCACAACCCTCTCCTTTCTCTATACGCCTTCATGATGGGAACTTTGGCATAAGACTTTGGCTTGTAGACATACAGCAGTTAAATAGTGGGGATGGGATCATCACTTATCAGTTCTGATTCCAAATTTATGCTTTGGAAGATGTATGTACAGTCCTCCATAGTTCAGAGACCTAGTGGGAAGATAGAGAACTTAGAATAACTTTGCCACAAATATTGGTGTCACTGCTGGCACTAGGTCCTATCTGCTTGGAGCTCTGCACCATGAGCCAACTCCACATATTAGTGATTAAAATAATGCATTGCAATCTTTGCCATCTTGCAGCTGGGTTAGTGAAGACTTAGGGTCATCTTAGATCCTCTGGCTCTAATGTTTATGACCTCTTGGGCATATATATTCATATAGCTAAGGATACTTAAGAATGAAATCAGGCTACACACTCTATAATCTAGTGTTCTGCATCCTGAGAGTTCTGAAGCTCAGGACCTCAAGAGGACCTGGAGGAAAGATAAAGCTGCTAAGGGTCTAGACAACATCTCTGCAAGCATCCTTGTCCATTGCTTGCACTGATGGGAAGGATGAACAGAAGGCAGGCTGTGTGTGTCCTCCAGGGTACTGGGACAATCTCTGACCCTGGGTTGGGAGCTTGGAGGTATTTGGTAACCACCTCAGGACGGTCACAGAGTTATATAAAAAACTATAATACAAAAAAGATGCCTTACTCTTCTCTAGGCCTACTAAATCAGAATTTCTAGGGGCAAGGTCCAGAAATCAGTACTTTTAATGTGTTCTCAGACTTAGATTGCATCTAAGGTCTCTTCCTGCTACTGAATGATGGTTTTCCTTTCACCTATCAGCTAGGAGAGGAGTGGAAGAACCAGAGTGCTAAGGTACTTTATGCATCTCTTATTGCTTAATTCTCAATCTAGCCCTTTCTGCATGTCTCAAGCTGAGTCTCAGGAGGTTTACTTAGATGAATTAATACGTCACTCTTACTAAATACTGGATCCAGGACTTAACTCCACTTGTCTAGAAGCTAACCATCTTAAATAAAAAGCTAACCACCTTTCTGCTAACACAGGGATGAGAAAACTCTGTGTTAGGGGCCACACAATAATTTTTTTTACTTCTTTGAGTCTTTTATTTTTATTGCAACTGTTTTCCAGTCCCCATTATAGGGTAAAGGCAGCCATAGGCAACATATGAATGCATGGCTGTTGCAAAACACTATAAAACAGATGGCCGGAAAGATTTAGCCCATTTAGTTATAGTTTGCTGATCCTTACACTAAACAAAGTATTAACTTATCCTCCTTAAGGAAAGGGAAATAAAATTAACATTTATTAAAACATTTGATATGGAGTGGTTAACAAATAGGGTTGCTTGGGTATCATATTAAACACTCCAATAACGTTTATTTCCTATAAATTGTTCTCTCACCCAGGAATTATCATTCATATTTTTACCTCTAAGGAAACTAAACAATTAAGCCATTGCCAGGTGCCACATTGGACAGGGTTATTAGTCGTGGGGGTCATTGATCAGGAAGGACTGAAATGGGCTTCTGACATTGGCATCTGTGGGTTTTGTAGTAAAGGAGATTGCATGTCAGGCTTTCCTGGGGTGGCTACCACTGTATCTGTGGATCTGGGAGCTCAGTGTGACTCCGGGCTTCTCCATCCTTTTCACCCTGATCCAGTAAGGCACATGCTCTTTCTCTACTTTAGCCACACTAGGAACCTCCCTGGAGAATCAGAAACTGTTGTTTAGGAAATGGAGTCGTTCAGAGTGTACTTTTCCCCACATGATGAACAAGTATTGTCAAAGTTTGGGTAACACAATAATCTCTTTTCTGCTGAGCTTCAGATAAAGGATTTGAGAAGTTCCATTGAGAGGTTAAAAACCTGAATAGTAAGCTTACTTGAGACATAGTCAAAATTTAACATATCATTCAGAATTGGGAAAACAGGGTGAGGCCAAGAGAAAAGTGCCAGAAAAATCAGACAACAGTGAAAACAGCAGTCCTGGTCAACAACCCTCAGCAAATACGCAGTGGAAGTGTTAATTTCACATGCACATCGAGTTTACTAGAGGGGAGGTAAGACATTTAACTCAGAAATCTACATTTGTTCATTTAAATCAACATGTTTCTATTAAAATGGAAAATTCAAGTCCCACCATACCAAGTAGTCATTTTCTGGATAATACGTGGTTATCTTTTTATCTTTTCTTTGGTCACAATGGAAATGGAGATGCTTAAATTTACCTATTAGCTTTCAGAAGTTGCAAATCTAAAATTTTTGAAATAGCCACTACTCTTAGTGCTGTGTATACACACTCTCGTTTTTAAGGATGGAGGCTAAGTGGTTGGCAATGGCCTATATGCTTCCCACTCAAGTTAATTTGGAAAAGTAAAGAGCAACTGGAAATGAAGGTGGTAGGCTGAAAGTCGCTGAAGAGGATTATTGTTGTGGTTGTTTGTTGGCTTGCTTTTTGGAAAAAGAGCAAAGGCAGGCAAATGTCCCTAGCCACTTGGAGAAGTGGCTTTAAAAGTCACGGGGAAGAATCAGACAGCCAACGGTGCCTATATAGTTCACAGGTAGATTATGTGAGGCATGGACTTAAACCGCGGCCTAAGCTGCTTTTTGTGTTGTCTGTCTCCTGGCAGGTTTGTCTTAGGAGGTTCTGGCACAGAGCTCTTGAAAGGCTGTTCCCAAGATCTGGCCAGGTCAAAGCCTATCACTCCCCTTGTAAGATTCAACTCAAGGCAGCTCCTTCTAGTCCTTTCTCTCTACTGAGATTGAAGTGCAGCTGAAGGCATGCTGCCCAGTAGTTGGCTTTGCATCCAGTCTGCAGGATGAGGCTGTAAGCTCCTTGAGGGCAAGGACTAAGCTGCATGCCAATCACAAAACAGAATTAGCTGCCTCTCCAACAAGAATCCATCATAAGAAACATCATAAGAAAATGAATATATTTGGCAAGACAATTTGGTGAGAGAGTGGCATTATTGTACATTTTTGCAGATATGTCTACTATTTGGTTCACGAGAAGGCATTAGAATCTGAAATCTGTTTCTGCATTCAATCTCAACAATAGCTGTTTGGTTGAAATACATGAAAAAGATCTGGCCTAAACCACATCTTTAAATAGCATAGAAATATTTATGAAGCTGGGTATTGGTGGTTCATGCCCATAATCCTAGCTACTCAGGAGGCTAAGATCTGAGGATGGCAGTTTGAAGCCTGTCTAGGTAGACAAGTCTGGGTAGGAAAGTATTTTCTCCAATTAAAAACAAAAAAGACAGAAGTGGAGCTGTGGATCAAGTGGTAGAGCATTAGCCTTGAGCAAAAACATCTCAAGGGTAGATCCTAGTCTCTGTTTTCAAGTCCCAAGATCTGTGTGTGTGTGTGTGTGTGTGTGTGTGTGTGTGTGTGCGCGCGCGCGCATGCGCGCGTACACACATGCACATATACAATATTCACAAAAATTCAAGAACAAATAAAAATAATCACAGTTGTTATTCACATTTCCCTAAGAAATCTTTTCCTGGCTGCTACAATGATCCAGATTAACTTAGCTCAAATTCCACTTTAAGAATGGATCAAGAAAATGTGGTATATATACACAATGGAATTCTATGCCTCCATCAGAAAGAATGACATTGCCCCATTTGTTAGGAAATGGAAAGACTTGGAAAAAATTTTATTAAGTGAAGTAAGCCAGGCCAAAGAAACATAGGTCCCATGGTTTCCCTTATTTGCAATAACTAGTATATGTCTGAATCAAGTAGAAAAGGTCAGATAAGTTGATGTTAGGGGAATGAACCCCAAGATAAGTATTCAAATTTTTTTTTGTTTTTTTTCCTTCATGCAGTTGTTTCTATCATATTTATAAGATGATTTCTGTTGCTTTGTATGTCCCCCCCCCACAGTATAACCCACACTTTCACTGTATTTGATGTTGGTATAATTTGTGGAGGGGAAGGGAAAAAAATAAATCATTTAACTAGGGATACAGGTGGACCCATTGCAACAATGAGATGTACAAGTCGTTATGTCGCAAAACAAACTTAACAACTTTGGTGGGGGGTGGGGAGAGGATTGGGTGGAGGGGTGGGGGTTGGGTGGGAAGGGATGGGAAGGGGAAACAATGAGGAGGCAACAATGCTTGATAAGAAATGTACTCGTTATCTTGCCCATGTAATTGTAACTCCTCTGTACGGTATTCTCACAATAAAAAAATAAATAAATAAAATTCCACTTTAATAGTCTTAATAAAATCCAAAGCTTGATCCATGGTTCAGGAGGATTCTTGTGGTTTTTATTTCATGGTTGCCATTGTGACTAGTTCCTAAATGCATAGACTCATTAATGTGGATACAAAGCTCACTCTTTTACTGATTTCCATGAAAGTTAGTGTTTCTCATACAACTGGGAATTTAGAGGTCTTTAGGGGTTCTCACTGGGCAAAGCATGTTGTTTGATTGGCTTTGCTTCCTCTCTTACCTCCCTCTAGGGCTACATAAACCATTTTTTTCCTTTAGTGTTTGGAGCCTTCCAATTCTCTTAGTTTGCAAACCCACACCTGTATAATCTCAGCATAAACAAAGCTGCCTCATCACAGAACTCATCACCCTTAGAAAACAGCTAGAGCTTCAACTGGTAACTTTCCCTTACAACAGTAAATAAATAGAACTTGTATTGTCTCCAATACGAAGCCCTCTCATAAAAGTGCTCTGTAACACTCAGAATTTGATCCAATAAACAGAAGTTCAAAGTTATCCAATAAATGGAAGTTTAAAGAGTCAGGGTAGAAAACTGGATACTGGGATGGCATGACTGCACTCAAGTGTGCATATGTACGAAATAAAATGTAATACTCAATAATCACCAGCTTACTTCCATCTCACATGGAGGAGAAACACAAACTTAGAGCCAACACTTTCTTTGGATGATAAAAGCAGCCAAGAACAGAAGAACTGGGGCAAGACAGGCTTAAGCTATGCCTTTGTTCCTAAACAATTCCATTTACAAATGTTTCTTGATCCTGTTATCAGGTTCTTTGTTGAGCACTAGGAATACACAGATGAGTGTGGCATGGAACAAGGAATGGCCTGTTTCTCAAAAAGCACTAAAGTTTGCTGCAAACATATTGTGCCACTCCCCCCCCCCTTTAAAGCCACAGCTTGTGGACCTTTGGATGTTCTGTGAAGGTGACTCTTATTTTTCATACTACTGGAACTGTGGTCTGCTTGTTTCCTGAAGCTGCAAAGCCCATGTTTTCCCAGGCTACCTTGGAAGGAAACTCTAGGCATTATGCTGTACCCTACTGTTCTGCTAGAATTTTCCCCAAAGCCTGAACTGTACCAATAAGGAGAGAGGAACCGTTTATTAGACACATAGATTATTTCATCTGATTCTCATGACTGCCCTAAGGGCGATCACCCACTCTGGCGAGGTCAGAGAGAGTACTGACGTGTCTGAAGTAACCATTAGTGAAGGTCAATGAAGACCAATGAAGATGAGATGGTGCTCTGCCCAGCACTTCCAGTCGTTCTTTCTACATTCTGTCTGCTTCACCAGTCAGTCCTTTTAAGGTGTGGCTTAAATCTTCTGTCTAGCACTTAGTTGTACAATGCCTTCTGCCAAACCTCATGCCAAGCTGGAAGTTGCCAGGTATTTAAATTAAAGCAAAAGCTGTTCCACAATAACCCCTTCGATACCCAGGGTTTTTATCTTAAGAGGACAAGGTAGTGGTGGGTATGGTATGTGTGAGGAGAGGGGCAGAATAGAAGCATTATAGTAAGTTTGGCAGGAATATCTAATGTATATTGCGAAACTAGAAACAATGGGGTCCTGCCTCCTTTATAAGCTTTTATAGTCTCCTCTCTAAATCAAACACGAGTGAGCAGAACTATGAACAAGGGTTAGAAATGCCTACTACAACTAAAGGGGAGAGGTGCTCCAATTGTTCATTTGTTTATGCAACACATATTTTGAGTGCCAGGAACTATGAACGGTGCTGGGGACATAAGACAGATAGAACGTAGGGCCTTCCCTTAAGGAATTCATGTCCTATTAGAGAAGAGTCTCTGCTAACCAAAGGGGAGGAGACCAGCTTATCCAGAGAGAGAATACATTATCCAGGGGGAGGGAAGGTTAACTTGAGAGGAGAAAGCATGTTAACCAGAGCTGAAATCTCGTGGATTCTCAGAATCACCTCAGTTGTTTTATAAATACTGCATTCCTAGTCAGCCTTACTGTGATTGTGTGAACTAGAATTTTTCCTACCTCTACAGTCATCATCTGTGCTATTGATAAACCCCTTGGTTAACTTCAACCATCCTAACAGCTGGAGAAAAAGCCTCACAGGCACACTTTAAGAGCTTTGTGCTGTGTGTTACTGGCTTCCCGGAGGAAGGGGCTACTTGGTGTATTTCTGGGCTTCATAGAGCCAGAGCCAGTAATATGTGAAGTAAGCCTTCAAAATTGTAGACAGACAGAGTAGGTACACAGGCTACTGAGAAAGGAGGAAGAAAGGCTTTCTTGGTGGATGGTACCTTTTGAGCAGGGCACTATCATGTGAACTACCATGCTGAGCCTGGGAGCTCTGACTAGGTATGAGAGAGAACCACATTAGAGGAAAAGCTAGAAAAGGTGTACATTCCTGGTGGCTTTATTAATCCCACAGTTGAGGATCTTCCATGTCAAAAAGGAGAAAACCACCTATCTTAGGCAGTCTTTCTTTGCTTCTTGGCCACCATGAGGTAAACTGTTCTCTTCTGCTCTGCCCTCCTCACCATGATGGACTGTAACTTCTGAAACTATGAGCAAAACAAGTCCTTCCTTCTGTAATTTGTTTTCCTTGGGTATTTTCAGACAAGGATGAAAAATTTAACACACTAATAGAGGTGCTAGTGGCTTCAACTGAGTGTTGGACCAATATTTCTCAATTCTATTTGTATATAGGAGAAGTTAATCCAGAAAGTGGGTGGATGGGCTACACAGTTCAACTGCTATAAACTTCTAAGCTTAGAATTTTTCCAAACAAGGAATCCCCAAGGTAGAATATAGAGGAATAGCTCTAATGTCAGGACCAAGACGAGCAAATCCTCCTCTGCTTGGCAGTGAAACTGTCAGCCACAGGTAATTATTTTCCCTGTTTCTACAACCAAAGAGACTTCTAACTCTGCACGAATGTTCCTAAACTTGAGCAATAGATTCTGGATTCCATGGGCCACTATTTCAGAAGTACAGTGTCCTCCACTCTGCAACCAAGAGAGGCATGATAATTAAAGTGCAGGCATAGACGGTGGTGTTCTGAGGTAGCCCTCTTCTTCACTTTGGACTGGAAGGAATTCTTTGGTACAATATTAGGTTCTCTTTGGTGCCAAAGCCTCTTCTGCTCCTCATACACAGGTGTATCCTGTAGAATAAAGCTGGGGATTTTTCTCATTTTCTTGGGTGTAAGATTCATGTAGGCAAATCTAGTCTCTGACAAAAGTCAGCATAACCCTGAGTGAACAGTATTGTCTCAGGAAAGATGGATAAACATAGATTTATGAAATAATTACAAAATTACAACTAAACAAACAGAGCAAATGTTCTTCTTCAATGGACTCTTCTCCCCCCCCAAATGTGACACAGCAAACAAACAAACAAACAAACAAACAAACCCCCCCAAACTCGACGAGATTTAAGATTTGAGCATCTACTTTATCTAAAAGTAACAATCTTACATCAGAAAAGATTGCTCTTAAAAATGACTATATTATCATATGAATTTATAAAGTCAAATATCAAATTTAAAAATTTTATTTGCTAGTGGTAGCAGTGAGTAACAGATTAGTTGGTATAAAGGTCTTGTCAATCATTCAGAAGCGATTCAAAAGTGTAGCTTGAGAAGGTCCCTCTAAAACCAGAAACATGAGAGAAAATAGGGAGGGATGACACTGTTCAACAAGAAATGCATTCAGTTCCTCACTTATGTAATGTGACTCTTCTGTACATCACTTTTGCAATAAAAATTTTAAAAAATAAAATTAAAGAGTTAAAAAATAAAACTATAAACAACACACAGAGAGATACGAATATAATACAAGTTTAGGTTTAGGCAATAAAATAGGAAGCCTGGAAGTAAATTAAATATAAAATACGGAAGTAAATATAAAAATTAATATGATTGGAATATTGTCTCCTCAGCTAGATAAGATTCTAAGTTCTTAAAGTAAGTAAATCTTTTTTGAGAAAAAATTCCACATTACTACAAAGATGATTCAATGCTAAGAACTCAATTAACATCATTTATCATATGATAGAACAATTTGTAATAATTTCTTTGAATGACTAAAAATATTCAATAAACATTTAACATCATATACTAATACAAGATGAAAATAGAATAATATGCCATTAATAAAATGAAGTATATATATTTAATTTCAGATCAAATAATTGTAAATATAATGATGAAAACAGAAGTTGTTCATTCTTATTAAAGTAAAAAAAAAACACATAAATGACTATTTCCAAAAGTGATATTGTTCTAGGCATACTAGTCAGTGTAATTAAGAAAAAGAAGGAATATAAATAATAGGAAGTTGGAGAAAATGGCCATTATGTGTAGATGATAGCCTATCTGTAAAAGTAAAGGTAATTGACTGAAAAACTAATTAAAAACTAATTAAAATGAAGAAAACAAATGAGATTTCAGGAGAGAACTAGTTTCAGAATAAGGATGTTGAAAATCAGTAGGTCTTAGCCTAGCCATTTGTAAAATATAAAGGAAGTAGAAGCATGTTACGATTATCACGAGTGTATTTAGTGCCTAGAAATACATAAACACATGTTGAAATATATAGGACTTACATGACAAAAACTGCCCAAGAGTCCATTACTGCAAGAAATCTTGGGGACATAAAACATTAATGCTGCAGAAAGGGCAGACTTCACTGCAGTGTTAGTCTAGTATAGTAAATTCAGTCTTAACATGTGCGCAATCTGATGTTCTTATGGCACATCCAGGTGCAGAGATGCAGAAAGCATTGGCATCTATGTCTATATCTATCTATCTCTCGGTATAACAATACAGATTTCTAAACCTCATGTCTCATATATCTCATTTGCATTTTGAATTCAGTAGAATGATCTAGGTTGGCTTCAGAGAGTTGAGTCTTACCCTGTAGGGTGAATGAAATAATTGAACAATAATGAGAACTCTACGAAGGTATGTGAACAGAAAAAAAAAGGTGGTCAAGATAAGTTCTCAGAACAGAGAGAAAAGTCAATGAGACTGGTTTATAAAAGAAGGAAAACTCAGAGAGAGTAGTTTTTTAGAACTCAAAGAAGGTAGCCTTAAGTAAGGATCAAGCTGCATTGTACACATAAACTGGTTTGTTAAAAGGCAAATATGTGTGTGTGTGTGTGTGTGTGTGTGTGTGTGTGTGTGTGTGTGTGTGTGTAAAACCTAATATCAGGATAAGAAAGGGAAGGGGTAGGTTGGGAGGGGTGAGTGAGAATGTTGAAAGGGGTGACAGTAATCTAGCAATTCCTTTGTACAACTACTTAAAGATAATAAAAATATTAAGAGGCAGTCTATAAGGTCATGTCAGACAAGTTAAGTTGGAAGAGAGCCTGCTGTATCTGCCCTCTATGAGAAAACTGGCTGTGATGATAAAACTATGTTCAATGGAATTATTGGGGTATGAAAGCTGAGCTGAGGATTATTGAATTTCTTGTGATACTAATAACCATGGAGGAGCTAGTCCAAATGGAACGTGCTACTTACTATGGGAAGTCACTAAATCTTAATGAGTCCTACCTAATTTCCTTATCTATAGAGTTGCAGGAAAAACTGTGATAAAGACTAAGAAATGTTCTTCTTAAGCTCTACACCACTATGCAAACAGATGGTATTATTTTGGGTTCTGGGGATCTTCCAGGTGACACTGTTACATGAAATTGTGCTAGAGGATGGCACCGAGATAATAGCCCTGAAAATTTCCTCATCACTTCCTCCACACTGCTCGTTTTGTCTAATCCCCGAACGTGTTCTGTAACCTTGTTAACACAGAAACACGATCTGCTGTGTGCTTTTGCACTGACGCAAACTGAGCTGTTGGGGAAGCCACCCGTGTTGCAATGTGGTGCTTTGTTTCAGCCACCGAAAGGGAGCAGAGTTCCACTTCCAGTCAAGTGAGGTGGCAGAATGTTTTCCTGTTTGCCTAAGTAGATGCCAGCACTTAAATATACACCATGTTCCTTCCCAGAACTTAGCTGGAAAGCAACCCCACCAAAAATAACCCAGAGATACTTGGCTTCTGGCCCAATTGGCATTTCTACTGCCCTTCACTTACACTGTAAGGTTTCACATGGCCACAGGCCCGACATTTCTCTAGACCCTCTGTGGGAACATTTTAGTGACAACCATCAAATGGTCATATTGTCATGGTCTTCATCTTACATTTCTCCCTTCCTTGATCCATCTCCACAGTGTGTATTTGGTAAGCATAAAGCACTTTGCCAGGAACAACGTTTTGCAAAGATGAGGGATGTTGAGTTGGCTAGGAAGAGCTCAGTTTAGCATAAAACAAAAACAAAACAAAAAAAGAGAAACACATTGGCACTTGTTTATAATTACAATGAGTTAGGTTAATAAACTTTTGTTAAAAATTCTGTGGAAATCTGGAAAAGAAGCATCAAGAATGTCAGTTCAGCCAAAAGGTCAAGAGATGAAATCTCAGAAGTCTGACTCCTTTCAGCTCTGAAAACAGAAAGGTTACAAGTTGGTACATAGTTGATGTTCAACTAATGCTTAATAAGCGATTGATGAATATTAATGAAGAGGCCTATATGGCTCCCAGCTTTCCTAACTACCCCAGTTGTATTCTCTCTCATCCATGCAATTAACTTCTAAGAGTATCTCCTGGGGAAGATGGATATGTATATTACCATTGTCAGTAGGTAGATCCAAGACTATTAAACCAAAGAAATATGTAGGCAAAAGTTCCCGAACTGAATCTAAGGAGATGCCTTTGATGTTGTCAGGAATCTCTTCTGAACTCATCTATGTCTCAGTTGGACACAATGAAAGACTGATGCTCTCAGGATGGTCTTGACACCAAAATGGGGTCACGGGGCAAGGATAAGCCACAGGTCACTGTGAGCATTGAGGCTGCCTGTGCCCTAAGGAAGCTTCCAGAGCTAACTTAAATTATTCTAAGTAGAATCATTTTTTTTTAGGATTGGAAAAAGTCCCCAATGGAAATAAAGCTCTTAATCTTTATGTTCTCAAAGTTGTGTAGCACATGGCGAGCAGCAAGGGTGACATTCCTGAAATCCACCTGGCACAGACCCTGTTTCCTTCCTGTGGCTGCTGGTCACCTTTGAACTTGTAGACACAGGGGATCCAGGCAGCCCTATAAAGGGGGCAAGGGAGGGGAGGCAGTTTTCATTCTCACCTATAGGAATTTGCCTCCTAGATGTCTTTTATTTCCATGGAAGCTAATTATAGTTCACCAACATACTTTACATACTTTAATCAGACTCATTAAATGTTCTACCAGAGTGACTCTTTGTGAGTAGCACAATTCAGCATTATTCAGGGCACTGTACAATTAAAAGGCCTGGCACGCTCCCTGCTGTTTAAGGACACTGGTCTGGCCTTGCTGTAGGATGTCAGTAAATGCTAAGCATGCTGGCTGAGGAGTGTGGGGGGGGGGACATTGTGTGGCAGAGGTGCTGGCTTCACAGAACATAAGCTCCATTGGATGTGCCTACCAGTGTCCAAAGCTGAGTATGATACACTGGAGAGCTAGCCTGGTGCTACTTCATGCACCATCTAAAAATCCAGAGTCCTGCTATTATATAGAAGCATGAAATCCTGTTTCTGTACATTTCAAACGCCACCACCCCTGGGGGAGGGGAGCTAATGGGGAAGGAGTTAGTCCTTCTGGAGTGCGCATGTCAGAAGGGAGGACCTCTCTGAAACTGCTCCCCCTGGGAAATTTCTTAGTGGGAGTTTGGCTTAGGGATCATCAGCTAAGAAAATAAATAAGGAAAATAAACAAGGGAATAATACAAAAGAAATACAAACACTGGGAGTTTAACATCAAATCCCGCACAACCAAGGGGGAAATTAGAGTCTGTCCATTATGGTGGCTCTAAGGAGGGGATCTCCTCTCTCCCCTCGCTTTCATTCTTACTGTAGGGCAGCACCCCCCCCCCCCCCCCCCGCCCCCATGCATCTTGCTTGAACTATGGCTGGAAGGCTTCAAATGGGCCGGTTTTGTCCTCTGACCTTCTTGGCCGGGTTGCTCTCTGTACACCCACCTGTGTCCTGCCAGCCAGGTGGACTCCTTTTTTGCTCACCTCTCCTCATAGGGTTATCAAACCCCTGCTTGTCCTCCATCCCACCTCCTCTCTGCAGCCATTTGCCCCCAGCTTCCAGGTCACAGGTGGTGGCTTTTGCCTTCCTTCTTTCCCTCACTCATGGAAGCAGGACTAGAAAGCAGCCTTTTCCCCCAAAACTCTGCTGCTTCACTCACTCAAATTCACACAGCAGAGAGATCTCTGACTCCACCTTTCCAAGCCAAAGGAAAGATCTCTGAAATTACAACTTTATTTTGGAAGGTGAATACGCCTTGATCTCCATTTTGAAAACAAACATAACCTCCAAACTTCTGGAGCTCTCTTGTAGCCCAACATCCTTGCCCATTTTGCCCTTGAGTCTTTGGGAATTCTCTCTTTATTCTTGGGATTGTGACTCCACACCTGCCGTAATTTTCTTCCAGTCTAAGACATCTCTGTCTTTTCTTATGGTAGAGGCCTAATAAGTGTCAAGTTCATTTAGTATCTTTTGGATTTAATATGATCTCATACAATGAACAAGCTCAGATCTTCCTCCATTTCTCTTGCTTTTTCCTCTCTTCCTACTCTTTGATTACCCCCTGTTCTCCTCTTTTTCTTCTTGCTGTCTGTGTCCCTCTCAATGTCCATCAGCTCTTCACAACTCCCCTATCCACCCTTCTCAGAGATCACCAGCTCAACTGATCCATTATACCTATCAAAGATTCTATTCCTTTCATATGCTGTTCTTAGGCTCGCATAGCTGAAATACATGTAAAAGAGATCAAGATCATCATTTTCTTGCTTTGGGAAATCACTAATTACCTTATTATATTTCTTATGAAGCCACAATTACATCTGATCATATTTAAGTGGCTAGAGGAAGAGTTTCCAAAAAGTGAGTGGTCACATTGTGTATCAAGAGACACAGAAACACAATGTAGGTGGATAACAGGTAGCTGGACTTAATAGAAGGCTATCAAAGATCTTCAAAAGATGATTTATATATATATATATATATGTATTCTGTTATTCTTACCCTGGATTGTCAAATTATGGGCTGTGAGCCTAATCTGGGCTGTTGCCTGTTATTTCATATAGCCTAAAAGTGAAGATCTATCTATCTATCTATCTATCTATCTATCTATCTATCTATCTATCTATCTATCTATCTATCTGTCTGTCTGTCTGTCTGTCTGTCTGTCTGTCTGTCTGTCTGTCTGTCTGTCTGTCTGTCTGTCTGCCTATCTATATTTATCTGTCTATCTATCCATCTATTAATGACTGAAAAAATGAAAAGGAGAACATCTTCCAATGTGTGAAAATTCTATGATATTCAAGTTTCAGTGTACAGAGATTAAGTTTTCCTGGCAGGCAGCCATGCTCTCCCATTTACTTACCGTCTGGAGTGGCTTTTGCATTGCAGTGGCAGAGTGGAACAGTTGTAATAGAGACCATATGCCCAAGACACCTACAGTGTTTACTATCTGAACTGTAATGTGCTGAGGTGAGGTTCCCCAAAAGATTTGTCTATGTTTAACACCTGGCCCCTGTGATGTCTCCTTATTGGAAAAAAAAGTGTTTGCAGATGTAATTAAGGACCTTGAGAGATAATGTTGGATTATTAAACACAAAGGCAAATAGTCTTTTAAGACACAAAGGTGGAGAAGACAGGCAAAGGGGAGAAAGCCACATGATTGCAGAGGCAAAGACTAGAATTAAGAAGCCACAGACAAGGACTGCCTGGAACCATTAGTACCTGAAACAGGGAGTTAGGATTTTCCAAGAGCTCTGACAACTCTGGCTTTGGGGACTTGTGGCCTCCATAAGTGTGAAATGATAATTTTCTGTTGTCTTAAGCCACCTAGTAGCCAGTTATGTTAAGAAATGCAGGCACAGACTTTTTATTAGTTGTTTTCCAACCTCTGCTCCTCATTGTTTTTGTATATCTTATTTTGGTAGGCTCAGTAACAATCAGTTTATCTTCCCTAAAAAAGGCAAATAGGTAGTGAAATGTAAGGCTATGGTTCCTTTCCATTAAGATGAATAAGAAAATGAGAGTGTGACTCACCACACTGTGAAGCTGAGACCCTCTCCCTCTCAAGCTGAGTGGGAACAAGGGCTGGTTTCTCCATCTATTTCCCCAAGGGCTCATATCTTCAGTTCTTTCCAGCTGCTTCCCTGGACCGAGGGTCAGACAGAGCCTGGGGGAGGTTGTCTCCTCAGGTTTGTGGTAGTGGTGTGGCAGGTGTTAGGGGATTGGAAAGGAGGAGAGTGAAAGAGGAAAGGTATCTGTCACCTTGGAACAACCTGTAACCCAAACTTAGGGGAACCCTAGACCCCAGCTCACCAAGTCGAAATAAATCACAGTTTCTTCCATTTCCCTTTTCACCCTCCTCTTATCGTAGTCCTCTGCACACACCCATGGAAGCAAGAAGTACACTTCTCTTCCTTACTTTCCCAAATGAAAGAATTCAGATCCTGGCAAATAAGTCTCATATAGGTATGGTGGTAAGGTCCTCTAATGATAAGACTTTGACTTAGTGTCATCAGAGATGGTACCACCAAGATCTGTGCAAATAATGTACCAAGGAAGGGGTGGGTCCCCCAATAGGCCAGGGCAAGCAAGGGCTTTGCCAAGTGGGAAACCCCAGGGCTGAGTCCAAACATAGGGATGCCCTATCCTCATACCTGGCAGGAACTGTGCCAATTTTATTTTTAAAAGAAAGTTGGGGTAGGGAAAACAATTAAAAAGGTATTCTGAGCAATACCTAATAAATACATATCTAAAATACCATAGTGGCACTTCTTGGGCTCACTACATATAAACTAAAAAATAAAACTATAAACTAAAAAAATAAAATAAATGGCAGAAATGAATGGGAAGAAAATAAAAGTCTGGCATGGTGGGGGGGGGGTACCAGAGCAAGAAGGGAAGGCTAATGGAAAGCATGAAAGAGGATGAATACGTTCCCATGCATGAAAATAAAAACATAAATCCTACTGAATTTGTTAAGTAGGAAAAGGGAGAGGGTGATAGATGGGACAGCATACAATGTGTATGTGTGGAAGTGTTACAATGTCCCTCTTACAACTAATATATACTAATAAAACAAAGGAAGGGGCATAAATGTATTCATCTTACTTGGCAAGAAGCTGGTTTCTTAAGCAATTTAAATTCATTCTGTTCTTTTGCTGTTGTTGTTCAGTTCTGGCTACTGGCCATTATCAGGAAGATGTGGGAAGAAACTTGAAAGAAAATCTACTAATTATTGAGAAAGAATTTATAATGGCAAAACAATTTGCAATGTTTCTACCTAGAGACAGGGAGGGAAGAGCATCTGAGTCCAAGTCTCCATGGGAATGAGCTTTAGTTTGGAGCTTGTTTTCTCCAAGAATTTGCATGTACATGTAAAAAGATCTGTGAAATTTTTATTATAATCTCCTGGGTTAGGTCTAAACCTTATTTTACCAGTGGGGGAAAAATAGAAACTTAACTGGATATTGAAGGCTCAATCCTATAGTCCTAGCTACTCAGTAGACTGATATCTAGAGGATTAAGGTTCAAAGCCAACCCAAGAAGAGAGGGGGAATTTATGCAAGATTCCATCTCCAAGTAACCACAAGAGGCTAGACTGAAGACGGGGCTCACATGGCAAAGTACTAGCTGTAAACAAGAAAGCTGAGCCTGAGCATGAGGCTCTGAGTTCAAGACCCTGTAGGGGCACACACACCACCACCACCACCAAACAAAACATCACAGCTAAAGAATTTAGCTGAGATCACAGAGATAGTTGAGAGCAAAGAGAATATGAAACTTTAGCTCACTCTGCTACTTTTACATTTATATAATTGTAGAAAAATTTCTCTAAGATCTTCAAATCTTTCAGGTGAATGCCTGGGTAGGATGGGCAAGCACTCTTCTAGATAATTCCATAATCAGTATAATTTCAAGTAGATATAATAGACATGGAGATATTCTCAAGGCTTATTAGCTTTTCTTGGCTTGCTGTATTTTTTTTCCCCTAAGCAGAATATGTGTTTCATGTATTCCTGTGGCCTGATTCAATAAGAGGAATTACAATATCAGGACAGCTGTTTTCCAAGATATATATTACATTATATAATATATAATTAGATAAAAAGCAAAAAATAAAAATGATCCTGGGGGGGGGTCTATCTCATGCCACTAATGAAGTTCTAACCTTAGAGCCTGTTAATTTTTAGTTGCAGTGCAGTGTTAAAAGTTGTTTTTGAAATGATCTTTGGGTGGTTGCCATATATTTTCATCAATTAATTTTTGTTTTAATGCCTGCTGAGTATGTGGTGTAGCATGGAGAGACAGCTGAATGTTCACAACATAATCTAATTTGGCATCTGGGCTCTGAAAACTGAGTATTCCTGCAGTCAACGTGACTAGGATAGCAAAGGAAGCAAAATGGAAAGGGGTGGGATCTGTGGTCAGGTGTGATGCTTGCTGTGTGGCAATTTAGTTAGAGTTGAGCCTTCATTCCACCCCTAGGTGGTCCTATGTTCCAGCTCTGGCTCTACCACAGACTGAGCAGCAGTGTAGCCTATGGCAAAGCCATCTCTATCTCTGAGCATCTGCTCTCATCTGTGACTAGAACTGAAGTTGGGCACCAACCTTAAGAAGTCTCATTAAATGGCTGAGGTGTATTACTTCACTTAATTCCCACAATAGCCACAAACTAAACAAATCTTTTTGTTGTTACTTTTATTTTTGGAGGAACAAGTGGTTAGTTTTGTCAGAAAGGCTAGGGAATAGGAGACCTGATTTCTAGTGCAGGTTGGCTGTTAACTCATTCTAGATCAGAAAGATTTTAGAAAGCACATAGCAAACCTATTTTCTCATGCCTCTAAGCATTTCTTGAAGACATGTAAAAAACTCAGAATTTCCACTAGCTAAAATTCTGAGGAATCATAAAGATAAGAGAGAGGAAAAGAATTATGATCTTTTCATTAGATTTTTTAGCAGATATTTTCCTAAGAAACGTGGAGTTTTCCTACCAGAGAAAGATAAGCAGTTGCACATTTAGCTTCTAAATTAATCACATCATTTTTCACCATTTTTTCCCCAGAGCTAGGTAATATTTTCTTGCATTGGTTCTGGGACTACAATTATCCATAATCCTGTGTGACTTGGAGAGCTTATATCCTGTGTGACTTGGGGGGGGGTGATTGGCAGTTGGAAGGAGCCAGTTGAAGTGCATTCTGGGAGTTTTCATTGGACACTGAAGAAACTAACATGCTGAACACTTGTTATAATGAGTCAAGCAACCCTACCATTCATTCACTGGGCATGCTCATAAAGAATGTCTGACTAGAAAGGAATCAGCACCATGAAAAGTTAAACAGGCAGTAGGACTCCTTATAATATATTGTCAGTACATAAAAGACTTCAAAACAGGAAAAGTGAGCTGGAAAGTATGAATATCAAATAGTACTTGATCTTAAGATTCTGAAATGAGAATTCTATCAGCAATAATGTGGATAGTGAAGGGAGCCGAGTTAAAATATATATATATATATATGGAACTTAGTTTAAGTAAATTTTGCCACATGAAACAATATACAGAAAAAAATTGAACTTTGTGACAATGAATTATGAGTACATGTTATAAAGGGAAGAATTAATGCTCAACAGGCAGAGGAAGAACATATCTTTGAATGAAAATTTACAGGTTTCTAAAACAAATTATATGTATTTATATTGTACTATGTGATTTTTTTTTGTTTCTTTTGTATGTTCTTCTGCCATGGTATAACCCCTATTTTCAGTGTATTTAATTCTGGTGTCCTGCATCTTGTATATACATTTTTCTAATTGGAGAGGGGAAGGAAAATAACAAAATGCTGAAATAAGGATAGAGGTTGACCCATTGTAACAATGGGATGTACAAGACACTATGTTGAAAACAAACTTTACAACTTCGGGGGGCGGAGGGAGGGAGGAGTTGGGGAGGTGGGGAGAGAAGGGATGATAGGGGAAAAACATAGAAGGAGGTAACAATGCTTGATAAGAAATGTGCTTATTACCTTACTCATGTAACTGTAACCCCTCTATACAGTATTTTTACAATATAATATATAAAAAATAAAACAAATTATAAAAATATTTAAATTAAAACTTGGTTTAACATTTAAATCTAGTTCAAAATTAAAATTAGATGAGAGAGCTTTCAATTTTAAAATTGATTCAGAATTACAGAATATAGGAAAGTTCTAAAATTGGCAACCAAAGGAATAAATGCTGAAATAAAAAAGGAGAGGATATGTAACTTTTAGAAGAGAAAATTAGCAATGGAAGAATCAATTTTAGAAATGGTTCCATAATGAAAAGGAAAAGACAAAAGACAAAAATAATGAAAAAACTTGGATTTCCAAACAGAAGAACTAAATGGTATGAGCAGAAGTAATGATTAAAAAATAGAAGAAAAATACTCTGGAACTGAATAAAAGTGTAGGGCTGCTTATACTAAACTAAATCAATATGTTTGGGAGAGGTTATATATGATATTCTGATATACATTCTTCTTTCAATAATAAATTATGCATTCTACTAGCCACCCAAGAAGTCACATCTTGCAAATAAGTGAGAAATATCAGGCTGATCTTAACTTTTTTCTTACTATAATGTCAGAAAATGGAACTACATTTATAAAATTATGGCAGGAAAAATTTTATACATTATGAATTGTTGACCCAAGTTACTATTAATGTGTTAAGATAATAGAAATACTTTGCAGACCTAATAAAGCACATAGAAATACTATCCCTGAAAAAAATACACACAAGAAAACCAAAGGGGGAAAGTAACCAAATAAACAAAAACTACTCAAAAACATTACTCCATTGGAAACAACTCAGAATGATACAAGAGAAAGATGTGGGCTAAAATAATTATTCAAGCACTGCAAACATTTAAAAAAATGAGTATTAATAATAGCTATAATATCGCTATATTAATACTAATGTGAAGGACAGCTTTTGAAAAAGAAAATAGCACAAATAAAACAATAGGAAAATGAATTAAAATTAGATATACTGGTAAAATACCAAGAGGAAAGAGAAAGGATAAGGCAATTAAAGATGGATGCTGAAATGCTAATGTTTCACAGACATGGCCAGCAGAGTTGTATTTTTATAATTAATAGAAAAAAATAGTGTTTTTCAAATGTAACAGTAATATGAGAAAAACAACAGCATGAATATATACACACATATATATGCACAGATAATTAGACTAGAGAAAAATTAAAACAAATAGGATTCATAAAGGAGGTAGAAAGACAACAAATCACCCCAAACAGAAGGCAGCATAGATTGTTTATTATCACAAGAAATAAAGATCACAAATATGTAAAAAATAGCATGTAATAAATATGAACTGCCTAAAAATACCATTAAAAGTCACAAATGAAAAGATTGATAATCTGTGTGAGTATGTGGCTTATGGAACTGAGTTATGTCTCCTTATCAATAATAGAAGAAACACAGACAGTATTGGGTCTGCAGTAATCTGGTGAATCAGATGACCACTTATCCAAAGGGAATGTTGGATATGTTTTTCAAAGGAAAGAAGGAAGGAAGGAAGTCCAATCAAAGTTCTAACAAACACAGTTTATAGAATAAGATTTATGAAGACCAAAGGCATTCTAAAGTAATGCATCTAAATAAAAAAAATGGCAGAATCTTAAAAAAAACATGGCAGAGGGACATACTGTAGTATACCCTAACTAATTCAATGGCTAATGGTTTTAGTCCAAAATACAGAAGAGAGTCAATGTCTTTACACGGATATCTACATTATTCAGTTATTTTATTTTAGAAAAGAAACTAAAACAAGATATCTTAGTGGAAATTGAGAAGTTCCAATTGCTATGAGTGAAAAATATATCAAAAGGAATAGCTTTTTTGAGCTCTGTTTTATCTTAGACTTTCTTGGTTGGGGATACATTTCTCTGGCATTGAAAGTTAATCTGATTATGTTTTTAGTGTTTTGGTGCACTACTTATGTCTCAGAGACAATTAAGATGCAGATTAATTTTTGACTTCAAATCTTTTCTCATTAATTATATGCTGCCATTTTATTTAAAAATGAATGGTTCTGAGACATTTTGTTGATTTTTTAACAAAAAGATAAATCCATACTTATTGAGTTAATCAATGATGAATATTCATTAGGAAGCATACAAGTGTCCTTTGTTAACCAACAACTAATATTCATTAGGAAGCAAACACGTGTCCTTTAGTCTTTACCCTTCAATTAAATATGAAGATTCCCTAAAAGAATACTTTTTTCCCACTCATTGTGGAAGATTACAGAGCAATAGTATTCTAGAACAGCCTAAAGCATGCAATTATACAGGCATACTGCTCTAATAAAACAATACTGACAATATTAGAACATTCATTGTCAAACATGGGTCTTTCTGGTGAGAGACCAGTAATGGATTCAATAAAACTCAACATACAATGTTGAGAAAATCATATGAACTAGGGAAAATCCTTCTTTATCTGATAGAAACATCATGAATAACAAGTATCTTATGGAATGATGAAATTAGAAAAGCATTTTCATTCTGTGGAGGAGATCCTCTATCATCTGTTACTACGTTTTCATACTAGAGCTGCTTTAAGTAGCTGGTGACTGGTTAACTTGCAAATTTGGAGATAGTGATAAATGTTGGCTTGGCTGTTGGTTAAGTGATGAGTACCTCTAACTCTTACTTTCTCTCCGCCTGCCCCTCAGAAGCAATGAGCCTCTAGGCTAGCACTGACTCCTCCAGAGGGGGAAAACTGCAATAGGTCTCACAAATAGTTTCTTCTGACAAAATGGAAGAAAGAGAACAGGAGTTAGAGGACAAGAGCATGGTAAATGAGTGGGCTAGGGGTTGTGAGTGACTGATGTTGCAAAAAAAAAATCTAAAATTTAGATGCTATCTGAGGTTATATGCTTTTTAAAAATTTAGTCAAAATTACCCCAAAGAGGCAATTTTGCTGGAAAAGAGAATGATAGAAGAGAGCATAGAGAACTGTAGAGCTAAGGATCAGAAAAAACTGTATTCCAACATACAGCTATGGTCCTGTTTCTGGATTATAGATGCTTTTGTATTTCTGTAATAAAACATATTTTGCTTATTATAGCTGGCTAGTAAATATGGATAAAACAGTATACTTTTTATATGCTCACAATAATAATAAATAAGAACGTGTACAATGATAAAATAGTTTTCCATAAAAGTAACAAAAAAAGATAAACTGCAGGAACAATCATACTACAGTGTGAAGGAATATATGCTGAATACATCTAGTGCTGAACACTTAAAAGTGAAAAGCTAATAATGGCAAAGGAGGTCATTTATCTCTCAAACTTGTTATGTTTTAATGCAATAAAATGTGCAATACTATTTTTCTTAGTGATTCCAAAGGTCATACAGTAAAAATAAACTGGCAAAACAGTCTAAAAATTGGTGTGTTTAGAATGGTGGTAGAATGTGCATGCTTACCCACTCAGATATTAAAGTCCTAATGATTAAAACCATGTAATATTAACACAAAGGTTGAAGGTGGATCAAAGGACTACAATCAAATGCCCACAAACAGACACTGCTCATATATAGTATGAACTATCCATGACATTGTAAAAGAAAAAGATTTGCCAAGAATCCTTCTGGCAAAACTGGTTAAAATATTTGGCAAAATATGTACTATCTCATCCTGTAAAACCCATCAGGAAATATAGGCATTAGTCTGTTGGAGTGAAGGGAACTTCCTAAAAGTACACAAAATAAATGCGTAATAGATTATGTATCATATAAAGTTATGAATTAAAAACATATAAGAAAAAAGAAGCAGAAACTTGAAATATATTTTCATCTTATTTTAAGAGTTAGTGTTGGATGGCATTTGAAAGATTGACACATAGTAATTGTACACATTTCTGAGTATCCTGTGACATTTCGATACAGGAATACAATGTATAATGATTAGATCAGGGTAATTGGCATATCTAACATCTCAGACATTTATCCCTTCTTTTGTATTGGGAACATTCAAAATCCTCTCTACTAGCTATTTTTAAATGCTCAATTAATTATTGCCAATCACAGCCATCTGCCATGCTGTACACATCATTAGAAGATGCTTCCTGTCTAACTGCACCCCTGCACGTATCAATGGCACTTTGTTCATTCCTTCTTCCTCACACCCTTCTGAGGCTCTGCAACAAGCAATTTAATTTCTGACTCAATAAGACCAGCTTTAATAGAGAGCATGTGATATTTGTCTCTCTGTGCCAGATGTATTTCACTTATCATAATCTCCTTTGGCTTCAAGCAAGAGTTAACTTTTTTTTGGGGGGAGGGGGCCCAGTTGTGGGGCCTGAACTCTGGGCCTGGGCACTGTCCCTCAGCTCTTCAGCTCAAGGCTAGCACTCTACCACTTGAGCCACAGTGCCACTTCCAGCTTTTTTCTTATGTGGTGCTGAGGAATCGAACCCAGGGCCTCATGCATGCAAGGCAAGCGCTCTACCACTGAGCCACCTTCCCAGCCCAGAGTTAATATTTTTAATATACAACAACCCTTATGAACACATTTTCAGAATGGGTAACTCTAATACGAAGGTGGGGAAAGTAGATAAGCCAATTCCAAAACATAAGAAAGACATATAGCTAGTAAAAAGAAGGTTAGGAGCCACACCTATTGTAGACCCTTCTTATCAATTAGACTGCTAACATTTCAGAAAACACTGACATCACTGGAGAGAGGCAGTTATTGTGAAGGGCCCCAGAGGACTCTTGAATAGTCACTTCAGTCACAGCAAAGTGAACTCAATCTCTTCGGAATGGAGAGGACGCTCTGATTGACAAGTGGTGGGAAATAGAAAGGATCTCGCTGTCATTCCAAGTATCTTTAGGTCACATATAGGACTTTGACCATGGATGTCACACTTTCATTAAAAGGCAAGTTTTGTAGCTGCTCATTTCCCATCAATCACAGTATTCAGAAGAATAGATCTTCTATTAAAACCAGAAATGTCTTGGGTGAAAAACACAACCTGGACCTTCAAATCAAGCCAGGTGTTTCTTGTTCAATATCTCAAGCTCATAAAGATGAGTTAATCCTTAAAGGAAATGACATTGAATGTGCTTCAGATTTAGCTGCTCTGATTCAGTAAACTACCATAGTTAACAGTCAGGATATCAGATGGTGTTGAAGAAGGAACGATGCAGCAGGCTTATGAATAATATCTGATAGCTCTTCTGTTCAGAAATGAGATTGTAAATTATATGAACAACTTGTGACATTTCAATCATACAATAAAAGATCTGTATTGGAGCTAGGTGTTGGTGGCTCAGTCAGGTAATTCCAGATATTTGGGAGTCTGAGATTGGGAGAATTGTAATTGAAGGCTAGTCTTGGCATACCCTCAAGACCCCTTATCAGCCAGGTATTAAGTGTGGTGGCATGCAACTGACACCCACACTGTGCAGGATGCTGAGATGAGGAGAACTGACAGCCTAGTTAGCAAGTACGTGAGACTCCATCTCAGTAGAAGATGGGCTTGGTGTGTACCTGTTACCTCAGCTACAATGGAAAGCACCATGGATTGCCATCTAGGTATTGGCCTAGGCAGGAGATAAGACCCTATCCGGGTAAAAGGAACCAATATTACAAAAGGACTGCAGAGGGCTGGGAAGGTGGCTCAGTGGTAGAGCGCTTGCCTTGCATGCATGAGGCCCTGGGTTCGATTCCTCAGCACCACATAAGCAAAAAGAAAAAAGCTGCAAGTGGGGCTGTGGCTCAAGTGGTAGAGCGCTAGCCTTGAGCTGAAGAGCTGAGGGACAGCGCCCAGGCCCAGAGTTCAGGCCCCACGACCAGACCCAAAAACAAACAAACAAAAGGACTGCAGATATGTCTTAGTGGCAGAGTATTGGCTCAGCAAATACAAGGCCACAAGTTTAAGGCCTAGTATTAAAACAACAACAACAACTCTATTGGTTTGTAACTTTTACTTTTAAAAATGTTTAGGTTTATTAGTTATCAAAAATGTAGTCAGTACAATGAATTTATTTTTATTGTAAAGATGCTGTACAGAGGGGTTACAGTTACATAAGTAAGTAATGAGTACATTTCTTGTGGAACACCATTACTCACTTCTTTGTTTTTCTACCACTATCCCTTCCCTTTCCCACTCCTCCCCCTCCACCCTGAAGGTGTAAAGTTCATTTCTGACATAGTCTCTTGTGATATAGTTGCTGCAATGGGTCATCCTTTGTCCTTGTTTTGGCATTTTGTTATTCCCTTCCCCAAGTCAGATAAATGTATATATAAGAAGTAGGGTACCAGAATCAAAGACAGTGATAGCCAGGGATAAATGAGTGGAAAAAGAAAAATGAAATAAAATAAGAAGAAAGAACTAGATACAGTATATTGGTGACAACAAGGTCAACACCAAAAAAAAAAGTTCGTTTTTCAACATAATGACTTGTACATCTCGTTGTTGCTATGGAGCCACCTGTATCCCTATTTAAATGATTTGTTTTTCCCCTTCCCCTCCACAAATTATACTAACATCAAATACAATGAAAGCAGGGGTTATATCGAGGGGGAGGGACATACAAAGCAACAAAGAAATCATCTTATAAATATGTTAGAAATAACCACATGAAAGAAAAAAAACATTTGAATACTTACTTGGGGTTCATTTCACCTAACATCAACTTATCTGACCATTTCTGCTTGTCTCAGACATATACTAGTTATTGCAAATAAGAGAAACCATGGGGCTTTGGCAGGGGGTGGGGGAGGTAGGGGTCTGGGGGGAGAAGATGGGAAAGGATACGAAGGGGAAACAAAGGAGAAGGCAACAATGCTTGATAAGAAATGAACTCATTATCTTGCCCATGTAATTGCAACTCCTCTGTACAGTATTTTCACAATAAGAAAAAGACCTGTTGTTTCCATATCTTGGAGTTCACTTCAATTGGTATCATTTTGTATGATCATATGTACATAGATATTGAGCTATTATGATTCTCTGCCAAGACTATACTAGGCATATACTAATTATTACAAATGAGGGAAACCACTGTATTTCTTTGGATCTGGCTTACTTCACTTAATAGGACCTATGTTTCTTTGGGCCTGGCTTACTTCACTTAATAAATTTTTTTCCAAGTCTTTCCATTTCCTTACAAAAGGGGCAATATCATTCTTTCTGATAGAAGTATATAATTCCAAGTCTTTCCATTTCCTTACAAAAGGGGCAATGTCATTCTTTCTGATAGAAGCATAAAATTCCATTGTGTATATATACTACATTGTCTTGATCCACTCATTGATTGAGGGGCATCTGGGTTGGTTCCATTTTTTATTCATCAAATTTTCAAAGATTAAAAAACAGATATACAGTGTTCCTATCCAAAGTACAAAATCAAGCATTATCATATGCCATTGGAGAAAGATGAGTTGAGAGTTTTTTTTTCAGGAAGTAAATCCAACAATATGTCAAGAGTTTTGGCATTTAAAAAAGTAGCCACTGACTTACAATTATATTTTTAGAAAATTGCCTGTGGAAATACTCAGACTGCTGTAGCCTATTTGTTATTTGTTTCTTTAAAAATATTGAAACAAATGCCAAAGATAATTGGTTAAATAAGTTTCAACCATTGAATACTCCATCTATTGGAAGAATAATGCTTCTCTTATCCCCAAGAGGTCCAAGCTCCTAATCCCAAGACTGATCAGTGTTACCTTATATGACACAAAGGACTTTGTAGATGTAATTAAGGACCTTGTGAGGGAGATTATTATTATACAGATCCTTAAAAGCAGAGTCTTTCTCAGCTGTGATCCTTGGATGCTGAGTGGGCAGCAAGTGAATGAATGGTCAGAGAAATGAGGTGTTCTAGCACTGATGATGGAGGAAGGGCTAGGAAAAGCAAGGAAACCTTCAGCCTAGAGAGTGCTGGAAAAGAGCAAACCCCCACAAGTGAGACCCATGTCAGACTTCTTCAGAACTGAAAGTTACTAAATTGATGGTGTTTCAATCAATCGAGTTTGTATTAATTAGCTACAGGAGCAAGTGAAAACTAATACAAATGGGATATTACTTTATCAATTACTAAAGAGTTAGGAGTCTATTCAGTCACATGTAAAGAAGATTATAAAACTAAAAGTTGTGGCCTAGTTCCAAAGATGCAATGTAAATACAGTAGCAATAATTGTTTCCAGAAGGACAATTACAAGAGATTTTTTTTTTGTCTTTTCTTTTTTGGTACTGGGGATCGAACCCAGGACATTGCACTTGCTAGGCAAGCGCTTTGCCACTGAGCTACATCCCAGCCCACAAGAGATGTTTTTTGGTTGATATTCTATTCCCTTAAATTAACATAGTCTCCTTTGTATTAGCAAAAACAAAAATAGATTAAATACACATTAATCTATATTTATGTAACTATTAACTCACCACTAATTTAAAATGGCTTTGGTCCTTGTAGCAAACATCTATTTCTACCTTTCTAGCCCCAATCTAAATCTTTGTCTAATGTTTGATGAAAATTATTATTATTATTTTTGGGGGGGTCTGGTCGTGGGGCCTGAACTCTGGGCCTGGGCGCTGTCCCTCAGCTCTTCAGTTCAAAGCTAATGCTCTACCACTTGAGCCACAGCACCACTTCTGGCTTTTTCCTTTTTTGCTTATGTGGTGCTGAGGAATCGAACCCAGGGCCTCATGCATGCAAAGCAAGCGCTCTACCACTGAGCCACCTTCCCAGCCCGATAAAAATTATTATGTTACTGTTCTAAATAAACTTTCCAGGTATTGGTGGTTCATCCCTATAATCCTAGCTACCTCAGGAGGTGAAGATCTGAGGATCACAGTTCAAACCCAGTCCATGTAGAAAAATATGAGACCCTTATTTCCCAGTAACCAGCAAAAGTAGAGGTGTGGCTTAAGGAATGGAGCACCAGCTAGGCTCAAAGAAGTTAAGACTCTGAGTTAAAGCCCTAGTACCAGCGCAAAATTTATTTTTTTAAATTTTACTTTCAATTTAATTACTATATAGAAACGTGTTGAAAATCATGTTTGGTGGATTATAATTCTCAGTCTCATTGCTCTTTTGGGTCCTCAATTTTACCTTAGATATTCTTTGATTATAATACATCTTTATATTGCTTTAATTTTTATTCAGGAAAATAATATGATTTTTCTGATTTGAGAGTCTAGGACATCAGAATATCTTTAATATATGAGTTACATAATATATAATGTCACAATATTTTCTTCTAAAATATTATATTGATTTACTCATTTACTCTCTGACATTTATTGCCATTTATCAGAAGACTGAATTCAGAGTAATTTTTGTTTCCTTTTACGAACTTTGATTTTTCCTGCTGAGATTTGTGAAGGAACTTAAAATTTTAAACTGAGATTCAAAAATTAATGAGTACAGATCCCCCCCATTATTGTTACCTTAAATATGTAAGCCCATTCTAAGAAAATTCTGGAAGGTAGATTCTGCTAAGGAAAGTTGTGTTCTGTCATTTTGTGACAGTTATCCAACTAAGGCTGGCTTCTTTTTCAGAAATACCTGGGATATTAAATTGGACATTTTGACATGTCATTTTCATAACTGATATCTTCTCTTTCAAATTTTCATTTGTCTTTTCCTTTTTTCTTTGTACTAGTACAGTTTTCCTTCATATGCAAAAAATGGGCTTTTCTATGTCTGTTACTTAATGCTTCAATGCAACTTTAATTCTGAAATAGCATTTTCATTTTCCTTGTGGTTTTCTTTCAATCAGACGTTTGGATTTTTTCCTCATTTTTTTTCTAGTTGAAAGAGACAAAATCATCTTGTATACTATTGTGGATATCTTTAGGTTCTTTTCTTTCTTGTAGTAAATTGTTAAAAGAATACTTCTATTTTAAAAGAGCATCCTTATCTTGTGCTGTAGAATTTTTTAAATATACTCCTGATGGATCTCTTGAATGTAGAATTAATCAGATCTGGGTTTGACATGATAGGTAAAGCCCCTTATAGGATCTATAGCTGGGAGGCACACTGAATAACATAAATTTAAATTTCTGGATCTAGAAAGAAATTTTGTCCTGTTGTTCTGAGCAGAGCTAGAAATTTCTCTTTTCCCAAATGCCTATTTATCTATAAGATGCAATGCTCACATCATCCTTTGATCTGAGAAGCTTCTAGTGTACTTCTTTTGGGGCTCTCTCTCCCAACTTGATAGCTCCCTTCCATGTTTTCTCTAAGTGTCCTGAACACATATCTCAGATGCCAATACCTACCTGTTCCTTCCCTGAAAGGGAAGTTGGGGTCTCCCAGGACAGTACAAAAGGCTGTTAGGTGAGAAGGAGTGAAGGGTGAGGGCATGCTTCTGGACACCTCATCAAATAATGACTTGCCTGAAGGCTACAACTTCTACTTCTTCATGGTAGCAGAGAAAGTACATGGATTAGTTGAAGCTCAAGCTCCATGCCTGAAGAAGGTTGCTTCTTTTAGAGAACTATGAGGGAAGAATTATGATAGACCTTTTTCTTTGGTTTGTGGGTGGATATCTTCTGGATGTTTCTCTTGACATTGTCTTACCTCTGTCAGATTTTTCTTTTTATAAAGACAACGATCACATTGGATGAAGGTCCACCGTAATGCTGTCATGTCACTTTAACTTAATTACCCATGTAAAGACCCTATTTATAAATAAGGTCACTTTTTAAGGTACTGTGGATTTATATGTACATATATATGTGTATATGTGCACATGTACAAACACAATCTCTATCTATTGTATATATACTATATGTATTGTGTGTGTGTGTGCATGAGTGTGTGTGTGTGTGTGTGTGTGTGTGTGTGTGTGTGTGTGTGTGTGTGTGTGTAAGTCTTCAGCTATGCAGCATTGTACCTGACTTTGGTCTTTCACATATGAATAATGTCTGTGTATGTGTGCATGAATGCACAGAAAATAAAACTCACAACAGTGCTGGTAGGCTACGTCTCCATCTACTACTCTAGACGTGGTAAACTCTTGGTTAAAGGAGTACAGGATGTGCACATAAACTTGTGAAAATCATCCCAAACTGGCACAAATTCAGCTATCAACCTGAGCTGTTGTTGGTTTTCATACTCATGTTTACTTTGTTGAGCACTGTACTGGAGTTACACAGCCTAGACAAAGCTTTGTCAGTGATTACTGACGTCCAGATGAACCTTGAAGTTCCAGTCATGAAATATTTGTCAGCAAATTAATGATTTCAGTCCCCATCACTGTGCTTCAACAATACCTTATCATTGACAATTGTATTTATGCCCTTCAGGTTATTTGCTGGATTGTGAATGATGATTGGAGTTCATCTTCTACCTAGGAATTTTTGATTTACTTAACAAATCTAAAGGATTGTGAAAAGTGAAGGGAGATGCCAATGACAGAAGAAATTAGCTGCTGAGTTCTTCATAATGAAGTAAGAGAAACCGACTCATTTCCTCATCTTCACATTGGGAGATAGATGCATGGAGCAAACCCTCGGGTGAAGTGTGGTTTAATTACACAACAATTATCTACTCTTTTAGCTTGAAAGACTATTCATCACACTTTCCTCTCACCAAAAAAATCCTTTGACTTGGTAATGATCAAACTACATTCTTAAGTAGAGAGAAAGGGAGATATTAGAGCTTCTAGTTCGTTCACAGGCAAAGAACAGTTTTGTAATGAGCTGTCTTATCTTGCTCCATTTTTTTTTTTCTGCGCTACTTGGACTTCCCTGAGGACAGACAGCCTGATGTGCTAAACAATGCGCTGCTGCCTTGTCTCCCTGGTGAGGGCTAATTACAACATTGTAGCTCAGGAAGGGAACATTCCTCCTCACCCACGCCTGTACTTCATCCCCCCCAACAGATTTTCCTGCCTTGTTCTTTAATGTATGTTACCCTCTTTGAATTACGCAGTTCTTTCTCTAGGTATTTCACCCAGAACCTCTCCCCTGAGAGGCATCAGTGTTAAGTCATCCATTGTAACACAGAACATCAGTATCTATTGTTTGCTAACATTTCTCTTAGGAAAACAGTTGCTTACCATTCCCCATCTTTTTAGATAATAATAAAAATAACTGCACAGGAAAGAAGTGCTATATGAAAGACCTCTAAATCCATAGCAATAGCCAACCAAAGAGAATCACTCCCTTTTCTATTTTAATTGCAATAATTCTCAGCACTATTAAATTTTTATCATGGCTAGGGATTTCATTAAGATGTCTCCCTGGGAAGCTAGAATCCTACGGATTGCTAGGGCTCCCATGATCAAATATAGATTCTGTCCTCAATTGCACTATCAGGGGCAGGAAATAAGGTGGGGCTAAGCACAGGCTTTTAAAAAAATCAATTTGGAAGTTTTTATTGATGAAATAGAATCTCCATAGGTTATTGATCTTGACTCTGAAATGATCTGCTTTGAGGCTACTGAGTGCCGAATAACTAAAGGTCCCTGGAAGCTTTCTGGTTTAGAACAGTGCTCAGATTGGAATGCTCTCTCCTCTCCTTGATTTTAGGTGGAGGGCATTTTTTTTTTTGCACATTAGAACTTTGGGGAGTATTTGGTTGATATAAACAAGCAGGGGAGCTGCTGGTATTCAGTGTGGGAAGTAGGGGTGCTGGATGTCTTGCATTGAATTATATGGTCCTACATTAAGGAAATATTATCTCACATCCCTAATGATTTTTTTGGATAACCTTCTAGATATTCATGCAAGTGGAAAAAAATCTGCTTATAATTACTCTGACATAGAACCTACGTCTGATTTTATGTTCTCCTAAAACCCAAACACCCTCATGCTGTACAAATGCAATTCTGAATTTATAGACAGCCTATGGCAAATATACCCTGGGTCCATGAATATAATGAAAGAATTAAGCTGATTTCTGCCTTCAAGGAGGTTTTGGTCAAGTGGGTGATAGATATCAATAAAACGTTAATCAAATGAGTATTCAAATCAGTGTATGAGTATTACCATCTTAAAAATTAGTACAGAATATTAATGTTAGAAGATTAAGTTCAGGTAGCTAGATAGTTTAGGATTAAAATCTAAGGGAAAAGCAGGAATTAGGGGCAAGGTTGTAAAGGGTAAGCATTGAGGCAGATACTATAGGTTGTCTCTGCAAAAGCCATTCAAAGAAGCGGTGCTGTGGCTCAAGTGGTAGAGCATCTGTTTTGAACTGAAGATCTGAGGGACAACACCCAGGCCCAGAGTTCAAGCCCCACGACTGGAAAAAAAAAAGCCATTCATATTGCCATCTCTACTAGTGACACTGTCAATGCCTGAGCCTTCCTCGTAGAGAACATGAGTCACACTGCAGTTTTGAATAATCATATTCAGAAGAAAGACTTTAGGTCAAGTTTTCTTCCTAAATAAAACTTACAAGGAAAAATTCTCTTTAAAAAAAACCTTTCTGCTTTCCCCTCCTGTTTGAAACACAAGTGAAAGGTTTAGAAGTGCTCAACCCATCTCCACTTACAATGATGGGTCAGAGAGTTATTAGAAAGACCCTAGAATTCCTTTGAGTGCACCCTCAATCTACACCCCTACAGTATGTAGCTTGGGGCTTCTTGTTACGAAAAGCTTTTCACCATCTATTTCTTTAAACCCCCTGAGAAAGAGATTTTTCAGTTACTTACAACCAAATATAATCTAATTAAGAGAATTGAGTTCAGGTGGAGGAAAGAGTTATAGACAAGTGAACTGTATTTATGAAAATTCTGGGCAGGAGGAAGTATGATACACTGGAGAAACAATTACTTTTCATTTATAATTTCTATTTCTTTCATTAAACATTTATCTGTGGATAAAATTAGAATAGGTTCTCACTGTCGCTTCCAAATCATTACTCCTTTATCTTTACCTGAGCAGGTAATACTAGGTTGCAGCCATTCCCTAACTCTGCACCTCATTCCTCTGAGTGATTAGTAAGTTTAGTCCATGGACCACTGTCTTTCTTCTTACTACTTGCCTTACCTCCATTTTTAGTGACTATAATATCCACAGATATCATCATTCCAACCTCTTGACTCAGTTTCTTGGCTTCCTCATGTCCAATTCTGGTCTTTCCCACTTATTCTACCTGCCTATTATCATGGTAACATCATTATCTGACTTCATCATCACCAATAACCACATCATTTCCAAAATTTCTGGTTTGGTTCTCAATTTCTGACCAAGACCTTCTTTCTTTTCAGTTCATGTTCAATAGTACTTAATACTCAACACCATCTCTAGCCCATTTCACTACTTTTATTGTATATATACACTCATGTCATTTTACTCTGCATACCCAGCTTAGATTTCATAACCCATGTCTATGATCACACTACACATATACACTGACTGCGTTTCTCTGTCAAAACATCATCACTAATGCCTGCCATATGTTTGCTCCATAGAATAATATATATTATGTTTATTGATTTTAATTCCTCTCCATTCAGAAATCTCAAGTGGCCCTTGAGTATTGTTGGAAAACCCTAAAATATGTCTCTAAGTGATTCAACTCTCTAATTCTGTAATATTACTGTTTCAAAAATTTCAATTCTCACACTTTCATACTTCCTTCGTTCTTACTTTCAACTAATGATCTTGCTTTTTGTTTCCTTGGAACACAGAGCAGTGAAAATGGACTGTGCCATCTTATCATAAATTCTGTCCTCCATTCTTTTAGCTGAAATAGCTTGCTCCTCCTTATCTCTTTGAAGTCCAGCCTTGGAGACATCCCCATTTATTCACTCAAAAGCATCGTTCCCCTATTCTACCTTCACATCATCCTAATTTTCTCTTTCCTCCTCCAGTTATAACCTATACAAACATATTGTAATGCTTTTCCTCTTAAGGATCATCTCTTCCTTTAACCTCTGGCTCTTCTTCCTACTTTCTCCTTTGTTTCCATATATATTTCCATTTTTAAGGATCATCTCTTCCTTTAACCTCTGGCTCTTCTTCCTACTTTCTCCTTTGTTTCCATATATATTTCCACTTCTTCCCTCACGTTCTTCTGTTAATTCATCACTATTCCATCCTACCTTTATTGAACCAGTAGTAATCCTATTTTCTTTCTTTTTCTTTTTCTTTTTTTTAGATCTGATAGTTTATTCACAAAAGGATACAGAAAGATAAATTACAGAAAACAATTCATAGACTACAATAGAAGTGAGCACATAAATAATATTTTTCACAGTAATCCTATTTTCTTATATCTAATGGTCTAGTCCTGGTCCTTACCTCATCTTACTTAGTATTTTATTCCTTAGTAGGTATGCCTTTCTTCCTGAAATGATTTCTTATGTAACTTTCAGAGTACCTCCCCTATTAGTTCTTAACTCATTGGCTATTTCACTGTCTCCTACTCTTACCTTACCTTTATTATTTTCTAAATTTGGAGTTCCTCAAGGCTCACATGGGGAAACCTTTCTCATTCATTTCCATAGGTGGCTGTTTATAGCACAATGTTTTTAGTTATATATTATTAATGGCCACATTTATAGTCCTAATTACTTTCTTCAACTCCTGTTTTAAAAATCAACTGCTTCTTCACTCAGTGTCTCCATCTGATTTCTGCTCTTGAAACTGTTCCTTATCCACTATTCTCCATCTCAGGGAGTCATGATTCTTTCAGTGGCTTAGAATCAAACACCAGCCCCAGAGTTGTGGTTACTTCAAATTTCAGAGACAAGCTCTTATTGTGTAGTCCAAGTTGGCTTTGAATTTGTGATACTCTTGTAGCTACTTTCTAAATGCTGGAATTGCAGTCATGAAGTACCATGCCTAGCCTAGCCTCAGAATAATTATTAATTTTTCTGCTTCTCTTTTATCCCACGTGTATTTTGCCTGCTAATCTTTGGCTTTACTAAACAGTAATAATAATAAACACTTTTTACTTTAAAAAGCTCTACCATTAAATTCTGATATTAGCTAATGCAATCTCTACCAGATTTACAAAGGGAGAGCTCTTAACTGGTCTTGTTTCCACATTTGACTCCTTATTGTCTTTTCCCTACAAACAACAGGTATTGTGTTTCAAATGTAGACAAGGTCATGGACATTTTGTTTGCATAATCTTTTCATCAAAATTTACTTGCCTGAAATAGACTTCTAATGCTTATTAAATATTCACATGCCATCCACATTTCCCAGAGCCATTGTAATTGGGCCAAGTCATGTGACTAATAATGCAAAGTGCAATAATGCACTTTGAGGACCTGTACAAAGTTAAAGTTCATTCTTTTTCTAATGTGGCAACTGAGTAGCTCAATTTTGAGATGGCAGAGCCACAAGATGGAAACAGCCAACAACCAAGTATTACTCTCAAGAAGTATCCCAGGACAGAAATTAGACTGGGAATAGAATTGGAGTGGGTGATGAGGAACTGTGTATTGAGACACTGAAATGTGGGATTTGTCACCCAGCCTTCTAACCTACCCTGAGGAATGCAGAGACCACACATCTTGAAGCTAACTTACCTCCTTCTCTGTAATGAAAGTAGATCCAACATTATCTCTAGGGACACGTCACTCTCATTCTCTTGCTCTTCTAAGTTTGAAATAATGGCCAGACTCATAGTGACAATTCAGGGAGCTCAGCTTATCATGTCCACTGTCAGCCAGCTGTGAGTTTCCATTACTGATACTCCATTAAAAGTTGGGATGGTAATGAATTCCTATGGTGCTTATGAATTGTGATTTTATGTTTTCTCCTCATTCTAATTTTATCCACAGATAAATGTTTAATGAAAGAAATAGAAATTATAAATGAAAAGTAGTTGTTTCTCCAGTGTATCATGCTTCCTCCTGCCCAGAATTTTCATAAATACAGTTCACTTGTCTATAACTCTTTCCTCCACCTGAGCTCAATTCTCTTAATTAGATTATATTTGGTTGTGAGTAACTAAAAAATCTCTTTCTCAGGGGGTTTAAAGAAATAGATGGTGAAAAGCTTTTCATAACAAGAAGCCCCAAGCTACATACTGTAGGGGTGTAGATTGAGGGTGCACTCAAAGGAATTCTAGGGTCTTTCTAATAACTCTCTGACCCATCATTGTAAGTGGAGATGGGTTGAGCACTTCTAAACCTTTCACTTGTGTTTCAAACAGGAGGGGAAAGCAGAAAGGTTTTTTTTAAAGAGAATTTTTCCTTGTAAGTTTTATTTAGGAAGAAAACTTGACCTAAAGTCTTTCTTCTGAATATGATTATTCAAAACTGCAGCGTGACTCATGTTCTCTACAAGGAAGGCTCAGGCATTGACAGTGTCACTAGTAGAGATGGCAATATGAATGGCTTTTTTTTTTTCCAGTCGTGGGGCTTGAACTCTGGGCCTGGGTGTTGTCCCTCAGATCTTCAGTTCAAAACAGATGCTCTACCACTTGAGCCACAGCACCGCTTCTTTGAATGGCTTTTGCAGAGACAACCTATAGTATCTGCCTCAATGCTTACCCTTTACAACCTTGCCCCTAATTCCTGCTTTTCCCTTAGATTTTAATCCTAAACTATCTAGCTACCTGAACTTAATCTTCTAACATTAATATTCTGTACTAATTTTTAAGATGGTAATACTCATACACTGATTTGAATACTCATTTGATTAACGTTTTATTGATATCTATCACCCACTTGACTAAAACCTCCTTGAAGGCAGAAATCAGCTTAATTCTTTCATTATATTCATGGACCCAGGGTATATTTGCCATAGGCTGTCTATAAATTCAGATTTGCATTTGTACAGCATGAGGGTGTTTGGGTTTTAGGAGAACATAATTGTTACTTTAAAGGCAAAGTAATGATGAAAATAAAATATGCCAGACTTGACTTTTATAGAACCAGTAACCTATATGCAACAATGACTTTTCAAACTCAAAATAAAGTTTCTTAATATTTCCTTTGGACCGTATCTACTATCTTGCCTTCTTCATATTGTCTATGGGAAAGAAGAATGTGAAAAAAAAAACCACAATTCAGTGTGTTAAAGGGTAAGTTTAATTTAGAAAAATTGCAATGTTTATTTTCACCTTCTAAATGTTAATTGTTGAGATCTTAAAAATAAACAGTTATATTAATCACAGTCTTGTTAAAGCTCTTATGAAATACATACTCAAGCTGAAAAAGCCTGCAATGGTATGATTATCTTATCTGTTACATTTCCCTGCTTTTTTATCAAAATCTAAGTCTGTTCATAAGGATCTGTCTCTCCTGGGATGCTGTGTATACTGGCTGGAAAGACAGGGAACATGACATTCTTCTAAGTGGCTTAAGTTCACTGAGAATCATGGCTGGTTTCCCTTCGTGACTGACCCCATGTAGGACTGGCTTTTGCAGTAATCCAGCAAAATCCAGATAGTGAGTGTACAGTTTTTTTCTTGCGTTTACGTTATTATTCCTCCTAAACTGAGAGGCCCAAATCTTCAAACCACTGTGCAGACCTCATTCCCATTGGCTTTCTGCAACAATAGCTCATTGTGTTATTTCCCTTTTCCTTTGCTGCATCTGAAAAGACTCAGGAAAGCCAAGTGTTACTGTTGATGAATAAGCAAGGAGAAAAGGGAAGCAATAATCACTTAGGAAATTGATTGGGAGAAAAGCTTCTTAGCAAAGTTCATTTATTTCATCCAACAGAATAAACTTTAGAAAATGCTTATTTCACTTATTCATAGTCCTGAAATTTAAATATGAAAATAACAACAAAAAGCTTAGACCAGTTGTACTTTATAGCTAAGATGCAAAAAAAATGTGAATAAAATATTAGCAAACAAATTTAGTAGTGTGCTAAAAGGACAAAGCAGAAGACAAGAAAAGGAGTTGTAAGGGAAATGAGGTAACAAATGTATTGCTAGATTAAAAATATGACAGTTTGTAAATTAAATGTTTAAATCTGATGAAAATCAGTAGATTAGGAAATGAATGATGTAATTTTAAGATATCTGTCTTAAACCAACAGGCAATATATTTTAGTGGGGATTTTAAGAGAAATATTCTGATTACTGTTAGGGATAAGAAAAAGATATAATTATCAGCTTTTAGTAACATTGTGTGAAACATATAAAAAAGAAGTAAAGCACACGGATAATAAATGTGATATTAAAAATAATTACTTAAAGAGATTATGGTTATCTCAGGAAAACCTGAGAAAAACAGAACCAAAAAACATGAGAACTGCCTAAAGAATAGGTCATATTACCATAGCTAATTTAAAAATAAATATTAGAAAAACAAGTAGTTTCCTAGTGCACCAACAATAACCCATTAGAAAAAACAATATAAACAAAAAAAACCCTAGCTTGTAATTCCAGCACTGGCCAAGCTAAAGCAAGAAGATTTTGAATTCAAGGCTAGCCTGAGCTAAAATGCAAGTTTTTTTTTTTTTTTTGTTTGTTTTTTTGGTCAGTCATGGGGGCCTGAATTCTGGGTTTTGGTTCTGTCCCTCAGCTCTTCAGCTCAAAGCTAGCACTCTACCACTTCAGACACAGTGCCACTTCTGGCTTTTTCTGCTTATGTGGTGCTGAAGAATGGAACTCTGGGCCTCATGCATTCAAGGCAAGCACTCTACCACTGAGCCACTTCCCAGCCCTAAAATGCAAGTTTAAGCTCAACCTAAACTACAGTAATGGATACCCTGCCTCAAAAAAAAACACACACACATAAAAACCCCAAAGATTAAAATAAATGGTAAATAAAGAAATAAATAAAAGGAAAAAATGAGAAAATTACCACGTTTTGGAACCCAAGAACTTAAATTCACATCTACAATAGCTATAATTTATACACATGATATTTGCAATTACATACTACATGTAACTTTAAATGATTGCTCAAGTCCTATATAAAGAAAAATATGAAAAAGTTTTGAAAGACAACTCAAGTATGTAGAGGATATGTCATGTTCATACAATGAAAAAAATTAATATGCTAACAATCTCTTCAAAGGTAATTAATTTCTAAATGTAATCCATCTAATGAATTTTTAATGAGCAGGACTTTTCAATGGAGCTATTTAAATAATGAAATTGCACTTTATTAGGAAGGATAAATGCATTTAAGATATTACTATATCACATATGGAAAAAAACCAACTTGAGAGTGAATAATAATTACTAGGGACTAGAAACAGTGAAGGGGAAGGGAGGAGGAAAGGTGGAAGAAGGAAGAAATGTTGGATATGATCAATGCATGCTGTACATCTATATGGAAATATATAGAATTATGTTAGTATCTATAATTAACATGGGTCAATAGAAACAGAGTTTGCATAATAAAAAGAGTCTAATTGTGATTCAAATTCAGTATAGGACAAAGTAGTATCTTAAATCAGTAGGGAAATGGTCATTCAGTAAATGGTGCTTGGACAAGGAGATAAACATATATATCATAAAAAAAAGAAATCATCTAAGTTAAATTTTTGATGGGTGGAATATTTAAGACTTTCTAGAGTATAAGAATAAAAAAATTATAATTAAAATTAAAATTATTCATGCATATTTATTTATTGTTTGAGGAGAACTTTCTAAACATAATGCCAAAGAGAGAAACTTTTTTAAAGGTGGATTTAAAAAAAATTAAGGTAAGTACTGAAGAGAAAATTGAAATTTTAACCAAAAACACTAAAAATATTTGCTTCATGTCACAGATCAAAGTAATGTTCTTAATATAATTTCCAAAACTCAACATGTAACTTAAACATAGACTTAAAATTTAAAAATCAGCGAGTAATTTACAATAATAAAAAAAACTGATAACTTTCTAAAAATAGAGTTACTAGTAAGAAGTACAATACAGAAAACATCTTTATTCTTTTAAGTTAGACAAAAGACTCTGAAATTGTTAAGAACATAGGTAAAACAACACTTCTATACATTGGCCTATATATGCAGACTTACATTGTTATATGATATAAGCCTTCTGAAAATTAAGCAGAATGAAAACAAAGCCTATAAATGTTTAACACTCTAAACAGACAACTTTTCTCCTCAGAATTTATCCTAATAGGTATTTATATGTGCAAGTTTCGGTAAAACATATTGAGCCCAAATTGCATAGAATAGTAGAAACTAAAAACACCTATTGAATATAAGGAAAATGGGGTTATTAAAATTGTGAAACCTTCTGACTATATAATATGGTTTTATGGAAGAAATTTTTTATATGAAATATTTATTGTGGTAAATAAACATGTATAAAATTACATATGCTAAAAGACTACTACACTTTTGACCTTGAATGTCTCATCACCCCTCTACTCCCATGGGCCCTTGTACTTCAGATTGATGAACAGCTTTTAATGGCACCAGTGCAGTGATGCTATTGGGAGGTGGGGACCCTTTAAGAGGAGGGGCTTGGTGAGAGGAAGTTAGGTCAAGAGTGGTGTAACCTTGAAGGGAACCATTCCCCTCCATCCTCTCTGCTTCCTGACTGGCAAGAAGTGAGCTTTGGGCTCCTGTGGTGCACAGACACAGGCCCAAGACAAGAGGCCATGGACTGAAACCACAGGCCAAAATAAACCTCGTTTTCTTGTTCAGATGTTTATCTCAGAAGGATTAGAATTGTGAGAAAGATCCTTGCATAGAAGATACATCCTAGAATGAAATAGTTCTTAAGAACTGATGATAATAGTGTTTGGCACTGAGATGGACACAAGAGGTTTTTTTGGTGTTGTTATTTTTAATATACAGTGTGATTTTTCTGTTTCTTTTGTATGTTCTTCCCACTATGGTATATCCCCTGTTGTCACTGTATTTGATTTTGGTGCTCTGGTATTTTATATGTGTTTATTTGAATTAGGGGAGGGAAGGGAAGCAGCAAAATGATGAAAAAAAAAAACAAGGTGGGGGGATCCAATGCAACAGTGATATATATATATATATATATATGAGACAATATGTTGGAAATGATCCATACAACTTTGGGAGCGGAGCGGTTAGGGAGAAGAGAATTAGGAGAAAATTGAGGGAAAGTTTAAGTGAAAGGTTAAAGTTTGAGGCAGTGACCACATGTTGCTTGTTTCTGTCTAGCAAAGCAACACGTGGTGGTAATCAAAACACCTGGTTGATTGTGTGCCTTTATAAGTCCTGCAAATCCTTAGCTCGGGGCTCTCCTCCTAGGCTCCACTGTGTCGGAGTGTAGGACGAGGCCCGAGCTGCAGCCCATTTACATAAAACAGCTGTAGAGTCTGACTCTTGGTGGTCTTCTTGCGGGGGTCCTGCGACCTTGGCATAACATTAAGAAGTTTGTCAAGAAACATACTCATCACCTTACTTATGTAACTGTAACCCCTCTGTATATCACCTTGACAATAAAAAAAAGAACTGATGATAATAGTGTTTGGTACACAGATAAGGGCTGCTTTTGCTTTTGTTTTTTTTAATATATTTTTGTAAGTTGCCAATTCCCTTCAATAAACTATAATATTTTATAAATAAATTATAACATAGATACAACAAATGTGGTGAGAAGAGAATATTGAGTTGTGCAGATACTACTCAAGAGTAAGATTTTTTCCCTTAGAAAACAGTAGCTTATGTTTATACCTAAATAATGAACAGCCTTCATGAATCTTTCCAGGTTCCTTCTGGACTCATTTGCTTAATTAGAACACAAGTAATTTGATTTTTATACAGTTGTGCAAATGTTTTGTACATAAGCTTTTATTATTTCATTTGATCCATCTCTGTTTTTTTTGCACTGCTATTTATTGGATCTGTGCTATGTCCAAACACTGAGGAGGGTCTCAGAAGAAATGGAACAAGGACATTTTTAGCCAGGTGTAGAAGGAAAGGAAGAAAGGAAAGTCAGCAAAGAAAGAGAAAGTTTCCAGATGGAAGATGGGTTCAGACAGACTTTGGCAAAAATCTTGCTTTCAACCCAGGACTGGAAAACAGCACAATCACACTACTACTAATGCTACAAGACTGAAGAATCAAGCTTTGTCTTACAGGATTGCACTTCAGACCTGAGTCCCAGCTTACCAGATCCTTAGCAAGGGCTGGGACTGTGGTCCAAAGCTCCTTCTTAATGAAAACATCTTTCCAGGTTATAGAAAATAGTACATGTTTACAAAACAATTACTGACTTACAAAAAGTATTCAAGACAGAACAAATCCAACCTTATTTCACTATCCAACCACAAATGGAAACTTCACTGGTGCTTCAGGGTTGAGACAGGAGAAGTTCTTCAAGAAACAATCCAGACTCATGACAATGGGTCTTCTGTATTCTCCACCAGTCTCTTTGGTAGGCATATGGTGATATTTTGTGAGAAAGCAATTTTGGACATTTCTGCATTACCTAAATTCCAGCACTTCTTATATTTCATGCTAGCTCAGTCCCTAAAATTGTTCTGATTCTGTATAATCATCTCTACTCAAAGAGCGCCATAATCGGAATGAACACATTCCTATTTAAAAATACAGATGACCTTGGAGACAAAAAAAGTCCCTATCATCCTCACCTTATGGTGATTTTAATCAGAGATGCTTCTCTTTGTTCAATTCCATTTACCAAACTGGATTGGGTTTATGAAGAGAATAGGCAGGGATTTGGGATCATGTATTTATGAGGTAGGATTGGGAGAGCGCTTCAAAGCAGGCTGGAGCTGGCTAAAGCATCACTAGAGGGAAACTCTTATGGAGAAAGAGGACAGATCTCTGTCTTCTTTTCATTCAGTTTAGCATTTTAGACTGTCAGTACCTTCACTGGGTCACTGAAATTCCATGATGGTTTTGACTTCCATGGTATTCTGGCTGCATCTTGGACACACTAACTTCTAGATCATTCCAGCTGGGAAGAGAACTTGGATTACAAATGTAAATGAGAGCTCCAATAATGATCTGGCAATAACATTTTGTCCATTATCTCCTGGTTGCTGTGTGAAGAGCCCACTTAAGTTGTCCAACTCACACACAGGGCTGCTTCTAGTTGGGGTCTCGTCATGAATTTTAAAGCATTTTAAAACCCATCCTGGCTCACTGGGACTATTTAAGTGAGAATTTCAGTTGCTTCTAGGCTTTTCTTTTGTTTTATGGATTTCAGAATCAAACAATTTTGTTCTGTTTTTGGAGATAGGGTCTTACTAGTATCCCAGGTTGGCCTGGAAGTGGAGTTCCTCAGCCTTCCAAGGGATTACAGGAGTGTACTGCCATACCCCACAGACAAATCCTCTTATGAAAAGTTGTCAGTTATTCCAGAGGACATTCCTCTAGAGTAAATAAAAGTTAAATAAATTGTACAAGGTGAATATTTAAGCTTATGCTTCTAATCTCCTCACATGATAAAAATATGCACACAAGGGGTTTTAAAAATTAATGTCTCAATTATGTTCTCTGAGAGAATAGAATGTTTGCTGACCTGACTACGCAGAGGCCTCCTGGCCTGAACTCAGGCAGCGACAGAAGGCCAAAGGAGGCCATGATTATCAGTCCACCTGTGGTCTCGAGCACATTGCTGAGCAGTAAGCATAGAACATAATTTAGGTAATTTTTTTCTGCAATTGTTGGAAGTGAGGAGAAAACGAAGGAGAAGGAGTCCAGCACACTGAAAGCTATGAAAAAGCACGTAGTCAAGTTGATCTGAAGAGAAAACATATCCTGAGGCAGTTGGGAGATTCAAGAGGACGAGATGGTTTTCCAGATTCCAGGAAAGGAGTCTCTACTACTGACAACTTTGTGCCAAGAGGAAAGGGAGCTACTAGGCTGACCTTTGATATCAGAGGCACAAACAACAAGCTCTGGAGCCCGGGTCGGTCCCAGACATGTTGAAAACTTGGGTTTGTTAAAACCAACACATGCAATACTCTTTTTGATGATTCATGTGGAGAACAGAATATATACAGCAAAGTTCTGGCATATGTTTTGTGATCTCAAAGTCTGAGAAAAGAAACTGGAAGACCAAAGATAGGTGGCCGTTGGGGCTGGGGAGGGACATTGGTTTTGTTTCCATATTTTTCTTCTTTGAGTGGGAATTGTATCCCCATTTAGAGGTAGTAAGACAGTGGTGCTACATGCCAGTAGCTTATATCTATTATCCTAGCTACTCAGGAAGATGAGATCCAGTGGATCATTGTGCAAAGCCAGTTCAGGCAGGATAATCTGTGAAACTTCATTTCCAAACAACCAGCAAAATGCCAGGCTGAAGACATGGCTCAAGTAATAGAGCACCATCCCAGCAATAGAAAACAGAGTTCAAATTTCTACACCAGTAAAATAAGAATCATAAAACAAAAAGAATGGAAACCCCATCTAGTTGTGATGTTTACAAGTGAGGCCTTTGGAGAGCGATTAGGATTAGATAAGGTCATGGGGGGGGGGACCTTGTGATTGTATGCTGGGAAGGAGACCAGTAGAGACACAGAGACACATATGTATTTACCATGTGGCAAGTTCTAAGAACTTGCCTTAGAACTTTGCCAGTGTGAAGTCCATTGCCGGAGGTGGCCCCTAAACTTGTATTTCTAGAACTATGAGCCAGACTGACTTCTAGTCTATAGTAATTAATGATGGGGAACAGATAAATATACATTTCAATAAGCAATTCTCATCCAAAGATAGATTAAGTGAACTGACAGAGGGTATAGCCAACTCTAATTAGGTGGAAAGAAGCTGAATGCAATCCAGAAGCGTAAGGGTGAGGGTGAGGCTCTGCAGGATTGCATCCAGATACAGGATATATATTCCAAGGACTTCTCAGTGGGATCTCAGTGGGTGGACCTAGTGGCTCTGAGCAGGCAGAGTTTCACTGTGGGAAGAGGCTCAAGTCTTAAGGTGTAGTATGTGGGTAATAGCTTGTAATGTACCCCCAGATTCAGACTTTTGATAGCCCCTGGTTTTCCAGACCTCCTGCTGTTCTTTCCAGATGGTAAGTCTGCAGCATCTACTTCTATGTTTTTGTAGTGCTGGAAAGGTATTTAATGAAATGAAATAGACAAGGAGGAAATTCTATTTGGATGTAAGTTGTTGTATGCATTAGTGTGGTCAGTCTAGGTTGCTTTATTTGTGACTTGCATTTAATATGTTAAAAATGTGCATCTGATATGTTAGAGACATTGACTTAATGGATAAGTCATCTTAATTGCATTACTTAGGAGGATTTAATGAATTCATTTTGTAGTCAATATTTAGATGCTCATGCTAACCTCATTTGCTGGATTTATAAGTTTAATTTGTAGGAAGTTCAAACACTTGGAGAGAATTTGATGTGCTAAGTTTAGCAGTTTTTATATATTAGACTTATAAGAGCTATGTAAACCTTGAGAGGGATTTTGTTTCTTTTATTTATAAGTCATCCTGCTAGGGATTTGAAATTTTTAGGAAAACTGGATGTACTAACTTTGTGGTTATAGTTTGAAGTGTTGGGGGAAATTTATTCATCAAGTTTATAAGTGCTACTTCCATTTTTTAAAGATCATTTAATACAAGTTCCTAAAAAGTCACAGCTAATAAGACTACATGATTGAATAGCTTGAGAATGATGTTAAGACATTTAAGAGCAAGGACTCCATGCCACATTTAAAAGCTAACTGAACTTCAGTCAAAGGTCAAGAGAAAGTGGCTGTTTAATATTGTTATCCATACAAACTTGACTTACAAGAAAGTTACCTGATTTAGAAGGTGTGTTCAAAGGCTGTATAAACACAACAATAATAAGTTGATTATCAACTGGAAATCACATAGCTCTGAGAACTTTTTTCAATGAACAGGGTTTTCCCTTAGGTATTAAGCATGCTCATGGCATTCTCCCAGTGGAAGTGGTGAGGTGGGGAGAGAAGGAGTTGGGTAAACAAGAAGGTTTTTTATTTTGTTTTTGTTTTGTTTTTAGTGTACTGTTTTTGATTTTGGTACCCCATGTCTTGTATATACATTTATCTGATTTGGGGAAGGGAAGGAGAACAATAAAATGGTGAGACAAAGAACAAAGGGTGAACCAATGTAAAAGTGATACTCACAAGACACTATGTTGGAAATGAACTTTACAACTTGGGAGAGGGGGGAGTCGAGGGAAGAGGAAGAGGGAGAAAAACGAGGGAGGGGGTAAGACTGTTCAATATGAAATGTACTCATTACCTACTTATATAACTGTAGCCCTTCTGTACATCACCTTTACAATAAAATTAAATTAAATTAAAAAAAAAAGAGCTGGGCAGTGGAAGCTGGGTGTGCTGTAGAATCTAGCACTTGCAACTGTGAAGTGGGAAGATTGGGAAGTCAAGGGAGCTTGGGTTGCAGAGATAAATACGGTTCCCCCAAAAGATTCGGGATGTGAATGATGAATGATGGGGAGGGGGTTGGAATGTGTATACATCCCAATGGAAACTTAAAAAGTGCTTAGACATTTCCTGAGCAAGCAGAAGGACTTTAAGTTAGAGTTTTGGTGGGGAAGGATACAAGTATTTCACTTCCATTGCAATTATAATTTATGTAGAAGGAGTCCAAGAAGAGGAGGAGATAGGAATGGAAGTGTCTAATGGATTCAATAACTTGTTTGTTGGAGATGGCAATGTTACTTACTACCAAATTATTTGGGAATTTTGCATAACTTTCCTACTCTCTGCACAACAACATTTGAAGGTGAGTTTATTATATCCATGTTATGAGACCAAGTTAATGAAGCCAAGATAGGTTGAGTGTCTTGCTTGGGTTTGTACCTCTAATGTATGGTAGATCTGTACTCCTCCCGACAGGCTAGAAGGAAGACTATTGAAAGTTGTGATCTTCCAAAGCACAGGAAAGGCATTGCTGGGGAGTCTCAACTATTAGACATAATGTTAAGGCTGAATCTCAAGGTAGATCAAAGAAACAAAGGGCAGGGATGGTAGGGGAAAAACAAAGGAGGAGGCAATAATGCTTGATAAAAAATGTACTTATTACCTTGCTCATGTAATTGTAACCCCTCTGTATGGTATTTTCACAATAAAAAAGTATTTAAAAAATAAGAAAAAGGCAGCTCATGTGTTGTACTGAAACTCATGCTGATGTTTAGACCTCAAGGTTATAGTTATAGTACCTTTTCATTCATGGGGTACCTATTTCCCCTCCCACTGTGGTGGGATTGCAGCCTGTCAGGTGGTTCAGGTGGTCAGGGGTTCCACTGCAGTCTTCTAGGCTATCACCCAGTCTATGGCTTTTTCGGGCCATTACATACTAGATTTTCCCGTGTGAGTGGAATAGACAATAAGGCAAGATCTCTACCATAAAGTCCCACTACTTAGCTATATCCTTTTACTCATCCTGGACTAGTAGCATGTAGAAAACTAGTTTGGCTACAGGTTTGCCAGGGTTTGGCAGACTGTAGGTTTCTGTTGGTCTTGCCTCAAGTCGACCAAATAAAGAAGAGAGTAGGCTTTTTGATGTTAGAAATGTAAAACAAACAAACAAACAAAGGAACAACTGGGCCTGAGAGAGGTGCAGAAGTAGCCTGAGCATTCTCAGTATGCCTGGAGAGACAGGAGGTATGGTGGAAATGTACCCTATCCTTTCCAGTAGAGGTTTTGTTCTGGAGCCCAGCACATACTGAGTGCAGCAGGGTATGGGTTCAGAAGGGTAGAGTGAGAAAGAGGTCATTGTGATTAGAAATTGTTCTGTGTTTCACCACTAATTACACTTTAGGGTCTGCCTGATATATTGGATCTGGTTTTCAGATTTTGTTAAATGCAGGAGGGAGGTAGAACAAGTCGCCATAGTACACACGTTGTGATGATTTCACACTTTGTGTCACATACTTGTGTAGGTGCTTGGGACAGGAAGCTGCAAAGCATTCTTGTTTTCATAGAGCTTGTAGTCCAGCAGGCAGGGAGATGAGATGGAGACAAACACATCACAGGCAGTAACAACATCACTGAATAAAAGATGTGGGAATAGATAATGAGGACACTTCATTTAGATTTGCAGCTATAGCAAATCTACGAGTGGAAGTGGCTCCTTATCTAAGAAGACAACAAGGCCACCAGGTAGAGTGTCAGTCCTACAGCAGATGGTGCTATACAGAGTAATGGTAAAGGTAATGAGCATATAGAGATTGAAGGACACATCCTCTCTGAGATAGTAGGATCCTTACATCTCATTTTGTTTTCAGTATCAGCTTTCCCTTAGGTAAGGCATATAAAAGCAAATTGCATAGCTCTCCAAGGTGAGAAGAGATGGAGAGTTGGAGGGCAGTGAGTAGAACATTTGTGTTTGTTCATGTGTTACCCCATTTTCTATGGAGACATTAGTGCTTTGATTGCTTGTTGGAAGTATATGTAAAATATCATAGTGTCTGCCCTACTTAAAAAAAGATTTCTAATAGTCTTTACAAGGTATCAAACATGTTCCCATTGGCATCATGAGGATTGTGTGAGACAATGGATTGGAGAACACAAGATAGGATGTCATCATTAATTTTAATAACATGGAATCTCCTTTCTAGCTTCTAAGTAATAAAGATTAATAAATCTGCCAGGTGCTGATGGCTTATGCCTGTGATCCTAGCTACTTAGGAGGCTGAGAGCTGAGGGTCACATTTTGAAGCCAGCCCTGGCAGGAAAGTCCCTGAGATTTTTATCTCCAATTCATCACCAGAAAACCAGAAGTGGTGCTGTGGCTCAAAGTTGTGGAGTGCTAGCGTTGAGCACAAAAGCTCAAGGACAGTATCTAGGCCCTGAATTCAAGTCCCATGACCCACAATATATAATAATAAGTTAGCATTCTTGAAGTTAATGTATAAACAAAGGTTCACATTCTTCCCTCTGTACAGTGATGCTCTTCCTCTTTCTTCTCCTTCCTTTCATTTTCTCCTACTTTCTGTTCCCCTCCCTCTCCTCCTTTCCTAAAATCCCAAGGCAGCTCTTTGCTGTTCACAAGCTCCTTGAGCATGTGCTTAGGGTGCTGTATTCCCTGTGGTGTTTGTGCTTATGCCAATTCACCAAAGACTGAAGGCACAGAGAGAAGTGTCTCACTATCTCAACATCTGGCACATGGTAAGTAGATCCTCAACCATGGTTTGATGGATGGATAGGTGAGGGGGATTCTATTTCAACTCACTGCCATCCAATATTACCACCCAATCATATTTTACATACATGGTGACTTTAGAGGTCACTGATGTTTATCTCTCTATAGGTCACTGATATTCTTCAGAAGAAATCCACTGTTCTCAGTGTCCTTTGGTTCAATGACACTAATGAACACAATCAACCACAAGTTGACTTTGTTGACTTTTGTCACTCCACATATTCTGGCTTCTGTACTACCTCCCTGTCTGCTTTTGCTCTTTGTGGTACCTGGTAGGATGTCCCTGTGAATCTTCAGCCTCCTCATTGGAAACAAGTACATAGAAGGAAGGTGATGCTCTACTTCAGTTCCATTGGATGGTGATAACCTCTCTGTTTGGCAAACGTCTCAATGAACATTTTGATCCCTGGTTTCTCCATTCTGTAACTCCACCTGGTGAGTTACTTTTTGGGTATTTCCATCTAATCTATCATTATAGCACATTAAATTCAACATAAATTGTCTTTACTTTCTTCCTACTAACTCCTCCATTCATATCAACTTCCATGTCACATTATTTATTTATTTATTTACTTATTTATTCATGTTAAGGCCTGGGCACTGACTTTGAGCTCTTTTGCTCACGGCTAGTGAGCCACAGTGCCACTTCCAATTTTCTGGTGGTTAATTGAGATAAGAGTCTCACAGACTCTCCTGCCTGGGCTGACTTAGAACCACAATCCTCTTATCTCAGCCTCCTGAATAGCTAGGATTATAGATGTGAGCCACCAGTGCCCAGCTACATGTTGCCTTTTTACCCCAATCATTCTCTCTAAAAAACAAAACAAACAAAACAAAAACAAAAACCCAAAAAGTCATATATAAGGTTTAAGGCTGAGTCAATTTCCATCTTTTGTTAGCTTTCTTGATGTTTACTTACCCTGACTTCCCACCTCTTCCCCCCAATAGAATTTGTCTGCACAACACATATGAAACACTCCTTAGTACCTTAAATTACAGTAGACTCTGAATCAGTCAGATTTGTCTTAATATGTAGCATAAGTATTCTGAAGGAAAATATACTGCCCTGAGTTAGAAACATATCTTCTTACCTTAGTGGCATTTAGCTCATTTCTCAATGGGATGAACGTCTTTTTAAGTTGGAATAACAGTCTCCCTCATGATCCTTAGCTTACCATTTTCTAATTCAACAACAATAATAGTAGCAAAGTCTTGTGTTCCTACCATGTACTTTCACAGTGAAAATTGCTCTTCATTTCACCTCCGTGAACCCATATTACTGACAGTTTGGAAAAACAAATGAAACAAAACAACCAACCAACAGCTTTGACCATTTAGGACACTGAGACTCCTAGGAGTTAGGAAAGGATCTAACAATAGTAAAGGGATGGCTCATAAAGTGAAGCGGGCATTGAGTCTTTTAAGAGAAAATCTTAAAGACTAAATACCCACCTGAGATGCCACAAAGTTATGTCTGATCCCTGTCAACATTGACTTTGAAGGGTCCTGATTTGAAAAGATGGACATTCGTGGTAACTGAGCCTTTATTGAATGGCTATTCTCAGTATCTCATGAATGCTTGGGTTATGAGTTCTCAAGTCCATCTCAATTAGTACAAAGATCTTGGGACCTGATTCTAGTCTCTGCATGGGGTGGGAAGGACTGAAGATAGATAATAATATCTAGCCTAGCCAACACAAAAACATTCAAATTTAGAGACCAGGGAAGCTGAGTGTTGTCTGCACAGAGGGGAAAGAACATCACAGTCCATGGGTAGCATGTTTGTTATTTGTGCCTGTCTTTGTTCTGTGTTCCTCTTTTATTCTCCCAGAAGGCACATTTCCTCTTTTCCCTTCAACAGTTACTGCTATCTGGGCAACTGAGATGATGCTGAGAATATCTCGTATTTTCCAGCGACCATCCTGAGAAGATTCTCCTTTCACTTCCTTTCCAGAAACAGTCCAGTAGAGAGCAATCTGTGCTTTTCTTCTCACTGAAATCATACCTGCCCTTGTAGGCAGAGGATCCGTAACAGTAGGCTTCCACTGGGAGCCTTAGGTTGATGCATGTGTGGTATCAAGTACCCTGTCTATTGTCCCTTCATGCCCTCCTGTGAGGCTTAGAGACTTCCCACTCAGTACCAGCACCAGTCTACTCCACTGATAGCACTGTCTCCTCACCCCCAGTCCTTGTACTCTGAATGTTACTTCTCAATAACTGCTTACTTTCATAAAATTTCTTATGTATAAGGAATTTTCAACTCTAAAGTATGAGAAATTACATAATCTCAAAGGGTAAATTTCCTGGGATTTGTTGGGATTTAACTAGAGTTAGAACTGATTGGCTATATCTGCATTAGTCTTTGGAACTTTATTATTTTTCTAGGTAAAATAAGTATTCTTTATGAGGAGGAATCTTTTCCTCACTTCCACTTCCACTCAGGGAAAGACTAAATGAAGCCTTTCAGTCGGTACTGCAATCCACAACTGAAGGTGTGAAAAACAAATCTTCTCATACATCTTGGTTCTAGAAGGGAATCAGGAAGAGTCTAGCAGGGTAATTTAGAGCCAACAATTATATTTAAAGAGTTTATCCTAAGGGAACTTTCAAAGTTGATGTCCAGGATATTCATTTTAAAGTTACTTGTAGAAATAAAGAATTAAAACAATTGGCATACAAAAATAGAGAAATGGCTAAACAAATTATAGACACTTAAGATGATGCATCCACTGAACATACTATTTAAAACTATTCTATAATATTTAACAACAATATCAGCCTCAATTAAAAAAGAAAGTAAAAAAAATCAGCTATTAAAATTGCTTTAGTTAGAGGCATGAATCAAGTGGTGGAATGCTTGTCTAGTAAGTGTGACTAGAAAACCTCAATACCACAAAAAAACCTCACAAAAACAAAATAAACAGGAAATGAAACTGCTTTTATTATGATCAGAAATTTACTATTGAAAGTGTGAATGGCTATACATGGTATATAAATGTAAGGATAAACCAGCACTTCAGAACTTAAACTGGTAAATTATCACCAGTGGGATTTTAAAGTGATACTTATATTTTCCTTAATTGTATTTATTGTTCATATGCTTCTCTAGGGACATGTGTTATTTGTTCATTTATTCATGTATTCAGAAACACAGGTGATAGTTAGGTGTCAAGTCCTGATTAGTGTTGAAGATATTAAATAAATAAGACAAGACAGCTATGTTCCTTGCTCTGCTAAGAGTTTCTAATCCTTCAAAAATAGGTTTGAGGTTTGTTTTGATTATTGCATCTGATCTAATATTCTCACCTCTAGGAATTCCTCTTAAGGAAATAGTTTTAAAAAAAGCAAAACACAATGATCACATAGAAAGTAACTAGAACTTAAATCTAGCAAAAAGTCTAGAAATCACTTAAATACCCAGCAGTAGGTGACTGGTTAAATAACTACTAGCACATTCATGCAATAGAATAATACTGCACCATTCAGATAATGTTTCCAAAAATGTTTAAATAGCACAGGAAAAGCTATTAATTTGGCTTTCTGTTCATATTCTGGAAGAAAATAAGCTATAAAATTGTATAGAATCTGACCTCAGTTATGTAGTCTCATTCATAAAAGAGAAATTCCAGTGTTAACAGGTGCTGCTTTTAGATGCTATGGTAATAGTTTTTGAACACTTGCATCTATGTTCTTCATATTTTCCAAGTCTTCTGCAATAAATAATGTTTAATTCTATAATCAGAAAAACCACATTGATGTTTTTAAGGATTTGATTCAGATATGCCATCAAAATTCAAAGACTGTACCAAAAAAGACTATTTCTTGTGACTATTTCCATGTTGGGGAAAGGAGAGATAATTCTTATGGAGAGAGCTCAAATCACTTTCTTTCTACAACATTCTTCGGAGAGAATGGATAACCCTCCATGCAGGAGCCCACCATGGTTCTAAGGGGATGCAATCAATCATTATGTGCTCCTGAAGCTGAACAAGGAGGAAAAGAAAGTGCACTTATAACTAGTAGATGTCTGGGACAAGCAGAAAAGGTCAAAAGCTATGTACATATGACCAGATAAGAAGATGTTAAGCGAAATGAACCCAAGATAGGGACAAAAGTGGTTCTTTCTTTCCTGCTATTGTTTCTAACATATTTATAATGTACCATGTGATTTTATTTTGTTTCTTTGTATGTTCCTCCCCCCACGGTATAACTGTATTTGATGTTGGTGCCCTGCATCTTGTATATACACTTCTCTAGCTTGAGGAAGGGAAGGGAAAAAACAAAATGCTTAAATAAGGATACAGGTTGACCCATTGTAACAATGACACTATGTACAAGACACTACGTTGAAAAAAATGAACTTTACAATTTAGATGGGGAGGGAAGGAGGGGGGAAGGGGCAGTACAGTTGTGGAGGTGGGAGGGAAGGGATGGTAGGGGAAAAACAAAGGAGGATGTAACAATGCTTGATAGGAAAATATACTCATTATCTTGCTCATGTAACTGTAACCCCTATGTACAGTATTTTTACAATAAAAAAGTATTAAAAAAAAAAGAAAGTGCAATTGAGGGAGGTGGTGACAGATCAGAAGCAATCCTACCTCTTACTTGACTCTACCCCAAAGCATGCCATTGATAACCTCCCTGGGCCATATGTGCATATTAGAAACATGGGATATGTCTTGTTGCTGTCATTTTCTGTAGCTTTGACATCTAAGATACTCTGATTCCATCCTACAGATGTCACAGAAGGTCAGGATCCAGTCTTGTTTACCTAAGAGAAAAACAACAGTGGAGCCATGCAAAATCTGGCTCCCTGACCATGATCCACTATGAGGATCCTGACCCTGATTCCCACCCTTAATCTTCTAAATTACCAAGGAAAGAGCTGGGCTGTTTAAAGAGCTGCGACTAGACCTGTTCTTATGTGAGCCAGAGGGAGAGAGCTGTCTGATGCTGCTGTCAGCTGCCCACTGCTCCAGTGTCTACTGATTAACAGGTCTCCTTAGAGCCCTTGCAATGCAGTAAAATGCATCTTTACCCTCTAATTTAGCGATCATCAAGGAAGCGCATGTAGAGCTGAAGTGGTATCACCTTTCCCCACACAAATCTTTGGTTACTATATTATAGGGTATTTTGGGGGTAGGGAGATTGTGTGTGTGGGGGGGAGTGTGTGTTGGGACTAGGTACTTGAACTTGGTACTAGGGCATGAACTCTGAGATTCAAATATTATTGCTTGCCTTCTTTGGTTTGGGCTGGTGCTCTACCACTTGAGCCATACTTCCACTTCTAGCTTTTTGCTTGGTAGCTGGAGATAAGCATCTCATAGATTTGTCTGCCTGGAGTAGCTTTGAACCATGATCCTGCGATCTCAGCTTTCTGAGTAGCTAGGGTTACAGGAATGAGCCACTGGTGCCCAGCTAAGTTTTGCTTGGTTTTGCTTTATTTAAAAAAGCTGCTATGGGGTTAAGGAATGAGTCAACACAGAAAGGCTAACAGGTGTGCCTCATGATCAGTGAATTGAATATCTGAAAACCCAGTATAGCATGTAAGATAAACTTACAAAGTGCTTCATTTCATAGCTGCTTTAAGTAACTGCTTTACCTTCTAGGTTTAAAATATAAATGCATTCACACAACTTGTTTTGCACACACTGTATTAAGCACATATTGCATAAAGGCAAGCATACATGAAATTCACAAGTTGGGATTGGACACCACTTAAAAGTGTGGAAATACAGATTTTCCTAGTTTTCAATGTGCTTGTCTTCAGAAGCACTATAAGCCTTCAAATCAACAGCCTAAACAATCTTCACTGTAAAGGGATTAGTAGTTTAGATCTGAAAAAAAGTTTTCTCCTAGTCTCCCTTGGGTTTCCTGTATTCATTTTTCTCAGCAATCACATCAACAGAATTTAAAAAATCACACTGGCAGATGCTTCCAACACACCCCCATATCCCAAATAAACATTTAACACTTTTGCCCAAATAGATTGAGCATCAGAGGTCCAGGACATTCACAAAAAAACCCACTCAATACTAATAAGGTTACATTCTACTGACCAATTTTCCCTCATTCCACCTGATGAGCCATTCATTCCAGAACACCAACCTGTGTGTAAAAAGGCCAACCTTTTCATTTTCAATCAGCTTGTGATGCCTGAACCTGTTGGTTGGAAAGGAAGAGTTTGCAATTGTTTTTGCCAAGCACGTTTCTCTGTGGGTAGAGACTGGCTCAACACATTGACCTTCCATAGCAAGAGAAATCTAGAAAAGTCCCTTGGGTAAGCTTCCTGGATCCCTGACTGTGATGTTTCTTAAGACCACCATTTCATTCTTGAATGCAAAATCCTAGCAACACAGAGAAAGCTGAATTAGAGCCTGGGATATTTTATGACTCTCGGGAAATACTCTTGTCAAACAAATAGAACTATAGAGTCGAAACAAGAACTTAAGAAGTTCCTAAATCTTCAGGGGAAAAGAAGTGGGGGGGAAAAAAGAGAAATTTTGTCTTAGTGTACTTAAAACACAAAGCAACAAGAACCTGCATAGCCGAAGAGCAGGCCTGGAGGAATTTAGAAAGCCCCACTTTGAGGGTGGCCCCCTTGAGCAAGGCCTGAGTAATGGCCTTTCAGGCTTTGAGAGAGGTTAATGGAAAAGAGCAAAAGCTGGAGTTGAAAGTGTTGGGGGAGATGAGGGCAATTACATGAAGAACATGAGAGTGTGTATGGAAAGGAAGTAAGATCGGTGATGAGTAGCAAAAGGGGAGACACAAATGGCGTAGATATAGCGTGGTGACTGGATGACTGGGTAAGAGGTGGTCAAAGCCCCAGGGCATGCATAGGTAGGTCAGTCTAATCCTTGGCTCACACAGAATGCAGCCCAGGAGCTACCTAGCAAGGCCTCCTTGGCCACCTTCTCATTCCCACTAGGGGCAAGCTCACCTGTCGAAGGCCACGGCCGTCATGGAGTAGATACTGGCGAAGACAGCAGCGATGGGGAAGAAGTTGTGGAACTTGCAGTAGAACAGGCCGTAGTACCACTCGTTGTGGACGGCATAGGTGAAGTTCACCACGGTGTTGAATGCAGCCATGGAGGCTTCGGCGAAGGCCAGGTTCACCAGGAAGTAGTTGGTCACTGTTCTCATTCTTTTGTGGGCTAAGATGATCCACATTACCACCACGTTGCCCACCACGGAGGTCACCACGATGACCGTGTAGGCAGCTGCCCAAAGGACAATTTGCCAGGCCGGCTGCACGAACTGATTGGGTTCTGAGGTGTTGGTGGAGATGTTTGGGAAGAGGTCTGAGTCCACAGGAAGGACGTTATCCATGTTTTAGGTAGGAGGCAGAGCCCCTCCACCTCTTTCTAGAGACTCCCCCCCTTTGGCAGCCCTGTCCAGAGGCTCGAGGTCTTACCTAAGCGAGACAGAAGGTAGGAAGTTTAGTATGTAGAAGTCTGTTCTTGCAGGCAGGAAGAGTCTGGGAGCTCAGAAGATGAATGATTCTAGATGCGCTGCGTGTCTGACTGCTCCTCGTGGCTCCGAATTCCTCCACTTTCAGGCTTCCAGGGGGGCGTTTTGAGTGCAGGATCTGGAACACGAGGGTCTCTTCTGCGTTAGGCTGAAAGTGGGAGAAGCATTTCCTACCCGGATCGGTTCTACCAAGCAAGAGAACCCCGCCTTCCTGCACCTGCTGCTGTGTGCTTGGAACTCCTCTTCCCCCTTTCCTGCGGCGGGAAAGGCAAAGCTCTGTTCCTGGGCGAGAGGGAGGACTTGCTAGACAGAAGAAAGTTCTGATTCTATAGCCAGGATTCTGGGGATCTCGTGTCCAGCTGGGGTTTATGTATGTATTTAATTTTCCTTTCTCTTCCTCTCGGGTTCGCAGCAGCCACCACCCCCGCCGCCGGCGCCGGCTGCCTGCCGCCTGCAGCCTCGCGGGTGCTTCTTGGTGTGGGTCCGGCTTCAGGCTCGCGAGTTCGCAGAACCCCGGCGGGCTGCGCGCACCGGCTTTTATAACCCGCTGCAGACGCGTCACCAAGAAGAGGCCGTACCTGGCGGCGTGTCCTCGCCAGTCCCGGTGCGCAGCGCGGCGCGGCGCTGCAGCTGCGCCAGCGGTTGGCATCTGTCTCGCTCCCCAGCCGCAGCCACCACGCCTTGTGCTGCTGGTTACCTGCTGTGGGCGTGCGGGTAGCAGGCGCTACCCGGACATTCCCACCAGGGGGCGGTGCGTGGCCTGGGGAGTAACGGGGCAGCACCGGGGGCCCCAGCTGGAGCCAGGGTTGCACCAAGGATGCATGGAGTGAGGATGGGGATGGGGATGGGGGGGGGAGACAAGGAAGGGTTTGAGGAGGATTTGAGGGATGGTCAGCTTCCAGAGCACAGCCCCAGAGCCCTGCCACAGCTCTGCAGCGGTGTTTGTGAGGGTGGTGGTGGAAATCAGGCAAACGTGGTGGCCAGGTGCCAGCGCGGCGCTCTGGCCTCTCTCCAGCTTTAGTGCCTGGGGTGCTACATTGGCCAACTTTCCTGAGGTGTTGTTCTGGACTCTTCTTCGTCCCTCCCACTAGCTTCTTCCCCCCCCCCCCCCCCGCCTCTCTCCACCTCCATGGTGCACTGCTTCCCTTGGGTAAACCTTTAGGACATCATCCCCAGCCACCCTGGTGGAGCTGTCCTCTCGCTCTAGGAGACTCTCATCTGAGTCCTCTGATCAGCCTCCCCGCAGGGACCGGGGACAGGACGAGGCTGGATTCCCCGCCAAGCTTAGTGACTGCAAGAGCAATCCATAAGCCAGCGTGCTGTCCAGAGGCTCGACTCTAGCTCTTGGCCGACACCCACTGCTGACCGGACTCTCTCCTTTTGCTACCCGGGGACCCGGCACAACCTCCATCTCCTCGCCTGTCCGGAGCCAGACTGGGCCGGGACGGCATGGGGACTCTTCCCGGTAACCCCCTCCACGTTGGCACGGAGACTGGCCAGTCTGTCTGCCTTTTCTCCCCGCAGGCATCCAGCCCCAGACGGACTTGGAGCCTTCAATAATCTAAGGCAATCTGAAGTGTCCGAGCCGTGACAGGGCGCTCTGGGGAGGAGGGGTAAGAGCGCAGTACCAACCATGTTGGAGAAGCTGAGGTGGGGCTGAGCTCTGGAGTGTTTCAGGTGGATTGATTGCTACCAGCTAGGGAGAATAGAACAATTGAAGTCTTCCGGGAGGGAATTCGCTCCTTCTGCCCCTCCCCCTCCGTTCACTACGGGGACACTGCAAGACTCCAGCCGGGATGGGTAGCACCCGCCCATGCACTGGTCTGGGTTGGCTTCTGTGGTCCTCCCTGGAGAGTGGCGTTTACGCACTGGTCTGGCAAGCGCGCACTGCATCTCACATGAAGCGCTTCAAGGCTGGGAAGTGCATTGTACTGACTTATGACAAGGGAAATTCGGCTCCCCTCGCTGGAGCAGGGAAGCTGCTAGCTCAGTCTGGTTTTGTGGGAGACTGAGATTTCAGCGTTTATAGGAAGCGCATCTTGCCTTACCATGTCTCCGGGGCATCACTAACATCCCTAAACCCTGCAGAGAGAACTCCAGCACAGCGCCTCCGGATTAGATCTGCAGCTGAGTCCGGAGAACCGCGCCTTCTCCACGGTGGATCTCTGATTTCTCACAGCTGCTGCACCAACTCCTAGAGAGGCAGAGACCCCAAGAAGGGCGAGGGGAGAGGAGGGAGCCATAGAGAAGCAAATATGACAGCCTAGAGGACAGAGGTAACTGATTTTGCACAGAATGGACAATATCATAAGGAGAAAAGCACTAGCCCGGAGCGATAGAAGAGGAAGCCCTCACCTAGCTAATGAGGGGAGTTAGGGTGGAAGGTAGAAAAAGTCATCCACAGAGAAGTTTGGAGGGCAAATTAGGATGAGAAGAGACTGTGTGAAAGGGAGAATATTCCTAGCAAATCATGTCATCCTACTTTAAGTTCCCAGACAGACACTGTCCAGCTCACTTCCAGTGACACAATGGCGCTCAAGTCTGCTTTGTTCTCCACTCTGATGGGGGGGGGGGAGCTGGTCCATCTTTCAGCTCCCAGTTCTAATGGCGCATGTCCATTTTACCAGGGATACTGAGGACTCGATGAAGTTAATTTCTGTTCCCCATGAAACCAAGCATAAGTGTGAGTGCTACTCAAGAGGCTGAGATCTGAGGATCATGGTTCAAAGCTAGCCCAGGTAGGAGAGTTTGTGAAACTTTTTTTTTTTTTTTTTGCTGGTCCTGGAGCTTGAACACCAGGCACTGTTCCTGAGCCTCTTTGTGCTCAAGGCCAGCGCTCTCCCACTCTCTTGAGCCACAGTGCCACTTCCGGCTTTTTCTGTGTATGTGGCATTGAGGAATCAAACCCAGGGCTTCATGCATGCTAAGCAAGCACTCTACCACTGAGCCACATTCCCAGCCTTGTTGGTGAGACTTTGAACTGCAATTAACCAGCAAACAGCCAGAAGTGTGCTGTAGCTCAAGTGGTAGAGTGTCACCTTTCAGCAAAACAAAACAAATTCCAGTGAGAACTCAAAGCCCTAAATTCAAGCCCCAGTATCAGAGCAACAAGGATGAAAATAAACATGATGAGTACATAATTAAAGAATAATCTTCAGCTGGTGGCTCACATCTGTAATCCTAGCTACTTAGGAGGCTGAGATCTGAGGATCATGGTTCAAACCAGCCTGGACAAGGAAAGACCATGAAAACCACCAGAAAACCAGAAGTGGTGCGGTGGTTCAAGTGGTAAAATGCTAGCCTTGAGCTGAAGAGCTCAGAGACAACACTCAGGTCCAGAGTTCAAGCTCCATGACTGACACCTTCTTCTACCCCTCCCCCCCAAAAAAAGAATAATCTGGAGTGGAGGCAGGATGACTGAGAGCTTGAAACCAGCCTGAACTACTCAGTGAGACCCTACAGTAAAATAAATAAATAAATAAATAAACAAATAAATAAATAAATAAAGGTTGGGAGGGTTGGCTCAAGTAGTAGGGCAAAGTCATCAGTTCAAAGACCCCCAAACCTTAGCCATATAGTTCAGAAAATGTCTTCTGTTCACACACTCGTTAGGTAGGGAGCTTTCCCCTGTGCCAATTACATTGTACAACTATGCAGAGGTGATTTTTTTCAACATTATCTCTTTGTTCCCATTTCTACTCTGGACACAGCACATTCACCTGTCTCAATGTAAATCCTGTTGACAAAGTATTATAAATCCTTGCTTATTTGTCCAGGCTCACTCAAGCTAGACAGAAATGTGAACACATGCAACGGACCCATACCTGTGAATGCAGAGAGAGGACTTTTGGTGGTGTCTGTATTTTGTGTTTCTCACTCAGAAGTTTGTCCAAATACTGTTGAATCAATAGATAAAGATTTAACTCACTCTTCTCAATGGCTAACTATTATTATGCCACAGATGAACTGCAACTTAAACATTTGTTTTTCCACTCATGAAAAGACAGTTTGTTTTCAGTTTTTGCCAGAAGAGACAATGCTACAATAAAAATTCTTGAACTACATTCCTAAATCTTAATTGTGTCTGCATTTCTCTCTCTCTCCCCCTCTTTCCCTTCATTTATTTAGTTTTGCAGTGCAAGGAATTGAACACAGAGCTTGATACATATGAGTAAATTATTCTATCACTGAGCTATACTTCTAGCTCCTAATGTTGCCCTTTATGAGAAACATTCCAAGTAAAATTGCTGAGTAATTTGTAGTACCCATAGTTATATTAGAAATCTCAACATGAGTATTTTTATTAATATATTTATAATCATATGTAGATATGTCATGAATTTCTGTTTCTATTTTAATGCTGCCTTCCAGAGGATGTTTGATTTCATTAACAATTAGGTGATCCTTTCCCCCACATCTACTCCAGTTGTATTAAAATTAAAATTCTTGTCACAAGGTTATGAAATATTGTAACAATGCTATCATAGAATATAACTTTACCCAGCTACCAGAGAATTTGCATTTTCCCTTCTATAAATTCTCTATTCCTTACCCTTTATTTTTCTATCAGTAGGCTTTTAGTCATTTTTCTAAATGTTCTCTACATTATTAGCAGAAATATGGTGCCTGTCCATGACATTTCAAATATTTTTTCCCAATGTGATTATTTCTCTCCTGAATTTATGAATGTGTCAAAAACTTGAACAATTTTTATGTAGTTACACTTGCTTTAGTAACATTTGGATTTTCCCAGTCTTGAATTTAGAACCTTTTAAATTCTAGCTATTTTCAATCTCCTAGATTTTTCTTGACAGTTTTTAATTTTATTTTTTATTTAATTTATTTCTTATTTTATATTGTTAAAAGTAAATGAAGCCTGGTGCCGGTGGCTCATTCATGTAATCCTAGCTACTCAGGAGGCTGAGATCTGAGCATTGTGGTTCAAAGCCAGCCTGGGCAGGAAAAGTCTGTGAGACTCTTATCTCCAATAAACCACCAGAAAACCAGAAGTGGCACTGAGGCTCAAGTGGTAGAGTGCTTGCCTTGAGCTGAAGAGTTGAGGGACAGTGCCCAGGCCCAGAGTTCAAGCCCCATGATGGACAAAAAAAAAAAAAGTGAATGAAGATGTTTTATTTTCCTTCATATAGTCACCTAGTTCTGACAGGTCCATTCATTTTCCTAGTGAATTAGATCATTATCTCTATCATAGATTAAGTATTCAAATATATGATTTAATGTTTATGTTTGCCAGTCTGCCTACTGATCCATTTGTCAATTCTGATAATAATGCCATATATTTGTGTGTGTATATATATATAGGTGTGTATGTATAAATATATACATACATATATACATATATATGCATATATATATATATATATATGTACTTTTCATATACCCCCGTATTTTCCTAACTACAACTTTCCTTTCATTTAGGCAGAAATGTGTAATTACTAATTCAGGTCAATAGACTACTGAGTAGATAATGGGGAGGAGGGAGAGAAGATATCAGGAAGGAAAGAGAGGGAGAAAGAGAGGAGAGAAAAGAGAGAAGAAAGAAGAGGAAAGAGAGAGATGGACTGGGGCTTCTCCATGGGTTCTCTTCCCTCCTTCCAATATCTGGTGCTCTGAATAATGCTGCTACAAGATGACAGTCTCTATCACCTTGAGTTCCCACATGACTTTATTGCAGGCCCTTGCCAATTCATTAGAGACAGAGAAGCATGAGCAAGAAATGGATTTTTGTTGTGTTGAGACAACGCTAGAACTTGGGATTCATGTGTTACTCATCATGTAGTGATAAGTAATTAACTAATACAGAATAAAGATTTTTGTATCTGGCAAGGCAAGTTCACATGAGTGCGCATTTAATGCTTTTCATATTTAAACATGAATATTTTGTATTCCATTGAAAGATGTCCAGACAAAGTGAACTATATTAGTAATCTAATTGCTATTTTAATTAGAACTACTTGGAACTTATTTGTTAATTTGACAGAATTGACACTTTGGATAATAAGGTCTTTTTGTCTGAGAATTTACTATGCTTTTCTCTTTTCTCAGGTTTTGTTTTTCATTGCTTAAAAAGATTTTTATAATTTAGGTAAACTAGATCTAGTCTTTTGATTACTTTAATGTATTATATAGGTTTTATAAAAATTATACTGCAAATGAAGTATTTCTCCTTTTAGCGTTAGATAAAAGAAAAGCTATGACTTTTGTGTGTATGTTTGTATTTTAGCCATATTGATAAATTATTTATTCTGTTATTTTAAAATCTGAGTTTCTTTAGTTTTCTGTCACTTTATTTGTCTTTATTTCACTGAATTTCCTTTACCTTTCAAGACAAGTGAAATTAAAATGATGATAGCAGGTTTCCCTCTATGGTTTCTAGTTTTAAATTAACATGGTTTTAGTTTCTTACCATTTAGAATGATACTTCTTAAATTTGCCAAGAGACTTCTATGTTTAAGTATTTTTTTCCTAGCTCACTTTGAAGTCTTATTAGGAATGTCTTTCTTCACAAACCTTTTTTCATGGTCTGTTGATTGATTGTGCAATTTTTCTCAGTAATTTATTGACATGATGGATTAAATGGATAAATTTCCCAACATTGTGTCAAACAAGGACCCACCTTTGCATTTCTGGCTTTGTTAGAGACTGTTATGCCTATAATTCATTCAACTTGCTAGCATTGTAGTTAAATTTTCAAAGCTGATTTCCTGAGATTGGTATCTATATCCATACATACATCCTTTATTTTTATTTATGATAAGCATTGTTATTAGTGTTATAAACCAAAAAAGAATTGGGTTGTATTTCATGGGTTGTATTTCAGAAATCATGTTAGTACTAGTTCCAGATCTAGCATTATTGGACTAGCATCTCCAACTAGCTAGTAATTTTTTTTTCTGGTACCGGAGTTTGAACTGAAGGCCACGCACTTGATAATCAGATACTCTATGACTTGAGTCATGTCTCTAGTCCTTTGTGCTTTTAGTTTTTTTTTTTAAGATAAGGTCTTATGTTTTTCCCTGGGAACAGCCTCAGACTTCAATCCTCTTAACTACAACCTTCCATAGTTCAGCTGGGATGGCAGGCATAAACTAACCTTGTTTAACTTACTGACAAAGATAGGGTGTTTTGGACATTTTATCCAGGCTGGCCTCCAATTTTTATATGCCATATATGTTTCTCAAATGGCTAGAATTACAAGCATGAGCCACCAGGCCTGTCCAGAAAGATTAATTCTTGGACAGACTCTAGACCTAGAACTATTGAACTACAATCTACATTTTAACAAGATCTTAGATGACTTGCCTGTTCACTTAAGTTTGAAGTAAATAAATAGGTCAAATGCTTAAATTTCTCATAAAATGAAAACCCTGTGGAGTACATCTTAAGTAAACATTAAGTGTTACTAGAATATTCTCATCTATTAAACTTTTGGTGTACAGAAATCTGTATTTTTAATAAGTATTCTGGCTGAATATTATCTTCAAGTCAGTTTAAAGCATATGAGAATGTTTTATTTTCAATCCAACCTGAAACTAGAGGAGTTCTTTCTTAGGCACTTTTTTCCTAGTATATTTTCAAATGATTACCATCCCTTCATCTTTTGCTCTCTTGTTAGAACTCCTATTGTCAGCAGGCTAGTCTAATAGATCCATCCTTCCTCTAAAGGTTTTAGAATTTTTTCCTGACCTTTGGATGGTGGCTAGCTTTTACAAATTGAAGGAGCACAGGACAATCACTGTCCAGGAGGTAGAAAGAGGCAGTTAATTGTATATGTGGGAATATTGTAATGAGAAAGGTACTGGTTTTTGTGAGAGAAGAGGCAGGCTGCTTCACCTACACAATCGGGGGTTAGGCTGAAGGGTACAAAATGTTATCCATGGAGAAGCCTGGATCAAATGATAGCACAGAATGGAAAATGCCCATGTGCAGAGCACAGCAAGGGTAAGTTTTGCTGTGTGCAACCCCTTATGAATAAACCAGCAGTGTAAAATCTGTCTTTTTAAAAATTTTGTTTCTTTAAAATCACTGCCTTTTGCTGAGAAATATTCCTTACATTTGAACTTTCTAGCCATTCCTTTGGGTCTTTTAATACAACTACTGGATATTTTGGCACCATATTTTTGTTTAGTTTGGTTTCTGAAGATCACATTTTTCTTCATTTGAGCCTCTTTAAGGATACTTATTTTTACTGTTATATTTTATGCAAACTTCCATCAAATTTTTTCGGCAACTCTCTTATTCAAATATGTTTTCTGGTTGTATAGCTTCTTCTGTCTTCCTTGATTAAATAAGCATTGGTTAAATAAGCATTATCTTACTCTCTGCCTCTCACTTTCTCATTCTCCTTCCTTTCTCCCTCCCATCATCCCTCCCTCCTCCCTTACCCTCTTCCATCCTGCCTTCTTTCCTTCCTAACCATCCTTCCTTTCACAATGTATATTAATGGAATATAATATGCTTGGTGCATATTGTAAACCTAATTAACATATTCATTATCTCATATATTTATATCTCTGGAGCATTTAAGATCTCTTAGCAGTTTTCAAGTATGCAGAATATTATTGTTAACTGTTCTATAATATATCTCTAGAATATATTATTTCCTTCAAGCTGAAACTTCCTACCATTTGGTCAACATTCTTGCCCTCTCCCAACCCCAGGTCCTGGTAACCACAAATCTTCCCTCTATGTTTAGGAATTAGACTCTTTCAGATTTGCATTTAAGTGATATGATGCAATGTTTGTGACACTGGGCCCAGCTTATTTCACTTAATATAGCATCCATCAAGCTCACTTATTTTGATGCAAATAGCAATTTTCTTTTGCTTTTGTGAATGAATTCCTATTGTATGTGCAACTTCAGTTTCTTTCCATTTATCCATTGAGAGACACACAGATTGATTCCAGATCCACAGATTGTGAAGAAAAGAGAACATTTATGCATATTAGTGAGAATGAAAATTAGTGATTATTATGGAAAATATTATGAAAGTCTCTAAAAAATAAAAAAATAGAACTACCATATAACCCAGAAATTCCACTACTGAATATATATCCAAACGCAATTAAATCAGTATATCAACAACAAAGTATCTGCTATCTGCATTTGTTGCAACTTTTTTTTTAAATTATGGTGGAGCTTGTTGGAATTTGAACTCAAGGTCATGTGCTTGTTAGGTAATTACTATACCTGAACCATACTCATAGTCCCTCTTGATTTTTTAGTTATTATTATTATTATCATTATTTTTTAGATAGGCCTGGTCTGGCCTTTCACTGAGATTATCCTACTTATAGCTTTCTGACCTGGGATCACAGACATGGTTCTCTATGTATTATATATTTGTTGAGATGGGAATCTCACTAACTCTTAGCCTAAGCTGGCCTTTACTGTGATTTTCCCAATCTCTGTCCTCTGAGTTGCTAGATTACATTAGAATATCATTCACAATGCTGAAACGAAGCTTTATTGATTTTATTTTTTTTTGCTGGGTCACAAGAGTTCAGGTATGGTAGTTCAAGGTTTTTTGTTTTTGTTTTGCTAGTAACAAAATTCTTACTAACTTACATAAATCTGTTATTTTTAAGAAGGGATTTATTTTGGTTCATAGCTCTTGTCCAAGGTTGTGAGGTGTCTAGTGACATCCTGCACATGGCAAGACACAATGAATTGGAGAGAGAGAGAGAGAGAGAGATCTAGCCAAATTGGCTTTGATAACAGAGCCATTTAAGTAATTGATTAAATCATGAGTCCATAACCCACATGAATGGATTAACCCATTGAAATACAGATACTGGATCTAAGTAATACCATGTTGGCATCGATTGGGACTTTCTGAGAACTCCAGAGGTGATAGAGGACATTCTTTAGATTGCAGATGTGTCATGAGTTGTTGGGATCTAGGAAGGAAGGTCTTGCTTCTCCTAGATAATTGGATCCTGATTACTCATGATTGTTCCCCTGGACAGTATGTTCTGTGCATGTATAACGCTTTTGTTAGGATTAAGTATCCTCATCTACTTTTCTCTGCCTATATATAGCACTTTTTGCCTTTAAGCTTTGTGCTGGCAGCATTGGCAGTCTCCAGCTTTCTAATAAAGACTCCCAATTCAACCTCTTCAAGTGTGGCTTCCTGGTATCTCACTGACTGAATTCCCATATAACACCATCTGTAAGGACAGATCCCCTAATCATTTTTAGGTCTCTTTTGGTGTCATTTCCGAACATCTCATAATGGGGATTAAATTTTAGTGTCACTTTTAGAGAGGAATAAACCATATTCAAGCCACAGGAAAATATCTTTAAAAAAGTGGCAAGAGTAGGTCATTAGACCCTTTCCCCTTTCCAGACAAACCTGTATCATAGGAACTTCCACTGCCCTGTTTCAAGAGTGTGGATACTTTGTTCATCCTTTCTGCTCCCTCTTTTGGACAGCAGGAAATCTCTCTGGTCCACTTAGTGGACACTAGGTGATAGCTAAGTGCTCCCATTCTCAGACCACTGGGTCCAAATTCTCCCTACACTTCTGTGCTTTAGGCCATTTTGTAGGACTTCTCATCTTCCGATTTTTCTCCCAGAAATGCTCAGCCTTCCAGGGAATCCCTGCCCAAGTCGATTGTTCCCTTAGCCCAACCTTCCAACAGAGCTTTACAGCTCACTTATACCCTTCAGTGCAGAAGTTATGTGTATGAGAAGGGACAACCTACCAGTATTGCAAGGACAGGAGAAGCACCTAAATTTTGATTCCCTTAAACCTGGATCCTCTCAAACCACTGATGTGGAGGTATACTCTTACTTTCCCTGTGGTGTGGATGAGTCGCCTTTAGTCACTTCCTTCTTTGCTTGGCCATTCTTTTCAGAAAGAAACCTGCCTGGTGTGTGTTCTGTCTCCTTCAAATTAGGTTGTTGTTCCCAGAGGGCTGGAACTATGCTATTTACTCACTCCTGTTTTTACCACCTTCCAGGCAGCAAGTGGCCCAAAGTGATCAATACAAATGCATTCAGTTAGGATGAGTTGCATGAAAATAGGTGGTTTTAGGAAGATTTTAAAGAAGCAAGGAGGTGACAACAGAGCAGAAATCATCACACTGTAAGTCTCTGCAGAAAACAACAATAAAAATTAATAAAAATGACCAGAAGCAGGAGGAGGATGAGGAGGGCATGAGGTGTTGGAATAGTATTTATTATGTGCCAGGTACTGTCTTACCTGCTTTGTGTAGTTTATCAGAATTTCTAACCCATCAGTCAAATACTGTGAGCACAACTGTAGGTGGACAATATTCCTCTCCCACTCCAATCATTTTCCATGGAGGCATTGTTCTACATGCTGTTCATGTACTGAGCTGTGAGTCTTGGGAACTGCAGGTGGTATACAGCAGTTGCCAATGTGGTCTGACAAGTCAGAGGAAGGACAGAGAGTTATAATCTATTTGAAAAGCTCCTATTCAAAAAGATAAATTTTTTAATGGGTTGTCTGAATTTATTTTTACAGAAAGAAGTTCTCCACAAAAAAATTGTAATAAAAATATATCTAAAGATCTCAGGAAAATAAAAGGTATGAGAGTCTAAATGTTCTTTTCCAAAACATATGAGAGAAGAAAAATAAAATAAACAAGCATTCCATCTAAATTTTAAGTTAACTTAAAAGGTAAATGAAAAACTAATACCTATGTTATACAGGAACTCAATTGGTGAGAAACAGAGAAGCCACATTTTGAGAGGTTGAATGAGTAGTCTATATTGGAAAGCTGGTGACGACAGCAGGTGAACTCCTGTCTCAAAGATCTGCAGCCCAGAATGGAGCTTGCACAAAGCTTTTAAAGACCAAAACCATGTTTAGGTAGGGGACTCAACCCAACAAAAGCAGACCATGCAGAGAAATACTCAGGGGGTGAGCAAAGCAGACCATTAGGGAAATACTCAGAGGCTTGCAAAACCTTCCATATAGAGAAGCACTCAGAGGTGAGCATTCTCTGTAGCAAAGCTACATTCAAAGAATGGCCTAGCTCACCTTTAGGCATTTCAGAGTGGGGTGGAAAGCCCCCTCCACCCAGCAAGGCACCAGGATGGCTGTGAGTACAAGATGATGTTATATAGACATAGTCTTCTTACTCACCTATGTCAATTATGCTTCATTTTTTACTACTTATTTCCCAGTTATTAGGATATCTTCCTAGATCAGATACACACACACACACACACACACACACACACATACAGATATACACACATGCACACAAATGTGTGTGTTTGACACATATTACATTAATCAGAAAGCATTCAACTTAATCAATGTTTTTATAGGTAGTCACCTCTCTTTTCCTGAAACACAAGGTGTAAAAACTGGTTAAATTAAAACATTGTTTTACAATTAAAATTTATTAATTCAAAATTAACATTCCTTTCTGAAAGTAATAGAATTTTATTTAAAATTTACTTAAATATGTAAAAAATACCTTCTAATTAAAACTCCATGGACTAGATAAAACTCAAAATTATATATAATAGTAAAGGAAGAGAAACATTTAATTTTAAAAACTTAATTGTTGGTTCTTGCTCCTGGTATCTGATAGAAAGAGATCTATAGCTAGAAATTAAGGCCCTTAAATGTTGAAGCAGCCATCTATGGAATCCCAGGTTACTAAAGGTCCTAGGTAAATGAACATTTTTTTTGTCTCAAGTTCTTGCTAGTAAAGTCTCTGGAGCCCTTGTTGACATATTAAGAACCTTGAAACTGTACCAATGGCTGTATTTCTACATTTTTATTCTAAAGAAGAAAAATCAATATGCATAAGGATTCTTGTTTAAGAGAGCTTACTAAAGCTTTGTATTCCAAACAATGAAAAGAAACTAAATGTTCAATAATAGAAACTTAGAGTCTGAAAATTCATGGCATATATATATATACATATATATATATATATAATAGAATATAATTCAGTAATTAAAAGTTGTATTTTCAGCATTAATGGTATAGGAAAGAGCTTGTAATAGGCATTTTAAAGGTATAGAGTACCATACAGTATTTAAAATCCTAATTTTATAGAATTAGCATAGAATTTTATACAACTAGGATTATATTACAGAATTAGTACCTATAAGTAACAGAAAAGAATGAAAACTTACCCAAATTAACAGTGGCAACAATTTTGTAATTGTTTTAGATTTTCTTTACTTTTCAGCATTTTCCATATCTCTTATAATTAATGCATTTCCTTTAATACTGTTGTAAGTATTATCATCCCAAAAGTCACATTTTGAAATATATAATATTTGAGTCTTTATTATACAGTTAGCAGGCTGTAGGCAGCCAGTCGTTACAAAGGCCTGCAGCCCCCAAATACACATAACACAGTGAGGAAACAAGCTAAAGAGGAAAGAAAGAAAACAATACCTACAATACCAACAATTGGGATGCCATGATGACTGGAGATGAGACAGGACACAGGAGACATCACAGAGACACACTTGGCATGGCGTCCTGGCAGCTGGTTCTGGTCTGGGCCTAAATAGGGCCCAAGCAGAGGGAGGATCCACAGGAAATTCCCAGTCCCAGGCACTGAACTACCAGGTTCAGTAACCTATCAGCCAAGTGCCTGTTCCTGCCTCCAGGGTCAGGGACACACCATAGTGTGGGGGCATTTCTCTCCCCCAGCATGAAGACAAGATGCCAGACCCTACCATCCAACCATGTGGCCAATATGGCGCCAGCCAGACCTGACCACCTTACTTCAATACAAATTAAAAAATTAAAAACAAAGCTCTCTAAAATTGGAAAATCAGAGAGAGTGTCATGAGATTTTTTTAAGGTACTAAATTAAAAAGAACTTGTCAACCAATAATTTTATGCCAGTAAATATACACTTTAGAAATGAGAGATAAAGATGTTCCCAAACATAAGCTGAGAGACTCCATCTTTTTCAGATCTGTCCTGCAGGACATTCTGCAAGGGTTCTTTAAACTGAAAGAGAGAGAAGTTATGGAGTAAGAAGAAAACATTGGAAGGAATAAAACTCACTGGTAAGTAACTATATTGACATATTCAGAATGTTCTTAATAATGTCCATATGGTATTTTAACAATGTACATCTTTAGTATGAAGATCAAAAAGAAAACAATGAAAAATAATAAATATATTAATATGTTAAGACATACTAATATAGAAAGGCATAAAATGGAATATCAAAAATTCAAAATGTAAGAGGACTAGACTCTGTGTAGAATTTTTAATAGTTTATTTCTAATTTTTGTGTGTTTTCTTTTTTTGATCAGTCATGGGGCTTGAACTCTGGGCCTGAGTGCTGTCCCTGAGCTCTTCAGTTCAAGGCCAGCGCTCTACCACTTGAGCCATAACACCACTTCTGGTTTTCTGAGTGATTTATTGGAGATAAGAGTCCCATGGCATTTCCTGCCCTGGCTGGCTTTGAGCTGCAATCCTCAGATCTCAGCCTCCTGAGTAGCTAGGATTGCAGGCGTGAGCCACTGGCACCTAGCTTTTGTGTGTTTTCTTTATGATTATGATAATAGTGTGTTGTTATCACTTCAGAATAGTCTGTTCAAAATATGTGCTTGGTAAATCTCATGGTGATTACAAAAGAAAAATAATATAACAGTCCAATCAGACTAACAAGAAATAACAAATATACGGTTTGAGTAAATCACTTAACAACAAATGAAGAAATAAATACAGAGAAAAAAAGAAATGACAATTAAACAATAAATCAAGATACAAAATGTCTTTAGTAAACAAATATTTCTTAAGGATAATTACCTTAAATGTAATGAATTAAATTATCCAATTAAAAGATACAGAATGTGGCAATGGATAAGAACAAAGTGAAACAAAAACTAAGATCTAACTGTGTATAGTTTACAAAAAAATAAGACCATACATAAACACATAGATGAAAGAGATGTTTATTAGTCAACATTTTATTACTACAACAAAACATATGAGATAACTTACAAAAGAAAAAAGGTTTGTTTTGTCTCCCAGTTTTGAAGATTTTGGTTACTTTGGACCTTGTAGGAAAGCAGTACATTTACCTCACAGTGGCCAGGAAACAAAAAATGAGGAAGAGACTGGTATCTCACATGTTTTTCAAAAGTACATCTTCAATGACATGAAATCTTCCACTAGAACTCACCTCTGAAAAGTTTCCACCACTTTCTGCAGGTGCCAAGCCAAGGCACAGTCCTTTGATTTTAGGAGGGATTCCAGATTCAAACTATAGAAAAATGGAATGAGCACCAGGTGCCGGGGTTGCTCATGCCTGTAATCCTAGCTACCCAGGAGGCTGAGATCTGAGGATTGTGGTTCAAAGCCAGCCCAGGCAGGAAACTCTGTGCAACTCTTATCCCCAAGTAACCACCAGAAAACCTTAAATGGAGCTGTTGCTCAAAGTAGTAGAGCCCTAGCCTTGAGTGAAAAAGCTCAGGAACAGTGCCCAGGCCCTGAGCTCAAGCCCCATAACTGTCAAAAACAAACAAACAAAAAAACCAAAAGAAAACAATCCCCAAACCAAAAAACCAACAGTAAATAAAATGTAATTCGATATTCCATGTAAATAAAACCCAAAAAGAAAAGAGATGAGCATTTGGAGAGATGGAGATATGACTAAAGTGGTATAGCACCCTTCAAACAAGCAAACTGAGCAAAGAAAGAGCAAGGACTATAGTTCAAACCCCACTAATACCACACACACACACACACACACACACACACACACACACACACACACACACACACACACACACACACACACACACACACACACACACCACAGTAAAAGACTGGGAATAGACAAGAAGGGTAATTATATAATTATAAGGTATCAATTCAACAATAGAGATCAATCAATAATAATATTGGAACACTCAATTCTATATAAAGTCAGTATTAATAGTTATGAAAGGAGAGATAAGATTCCAATGCTATAACAGTAGAAGAAGTTAGGCCTGGTGGCATATACTTGTAATAGCAGCTACTCTGGAGGCAGAAGCAGGAAGATATGGAGTCTGAGACTAGCATAGCCAAGAAAGGTAATGACTCTGTTTCTCAAACAAAAGGATTGGAAGTACAGAGTTCTTGTTTAACATGCGAGGTCCTGGGTTCAATGCCCCAGTACTACAAAATAAACTTTACAAAAATACAGTAGAAAAATCCAACACTCAACTTTCATTAATAGATAAATCATCCCAATAGAAAATAAATAAAAGATAGGCTACATTCCATCTAAACCTATGTGGATCTATGAGACATCTGCATAACATAATAACTGCACAACAGTTATGGTCTGCCTAGCACATGAAACATTTTCTAAGATAGATAATATGATAGGTGATAAAGTCTCAATAACTTAAAACAATTGATATTATATTGACTATCTTTTCCATTTACAATGTAAGTCAAAAACAGAAAATTAACAAGTGGAAATAAGTCAATTTGAAGAAAAACTTTGGTAGGTACAAAAATACATAAAAATTGGATAATTTACTTTGGGAAAACCAAGGTATTGAGAAAAATCTTCAAGAAGAAAAATTTTAAAAATTCTTTAAACAAGTAAAAATAAAAGCATAACATACCAGTTACAAAATGTCTGAGGGATAAAAAAGCAACACCATGAGGAAAGTTTATAGCAATCAACTTTTATAAATGAAGAGAAATTTCTTAAATGAACAACCTATCACTGTACTTCAAAGGACTGAAAATTGAGAAAAAATCAAACTGAAAATTAGTAGAAGGGAAAATAATGTAATTCAGTATAGACCTAAATAGAGACAAAAAATTACAAAGAGCAACTGTGGAAATTATTGCAAAACATAAAATTGACAAACATTTAACAAATTGAAAAAAAAAAAGAAGACTCATGCAGACTCATAGATGAACAGGGAGATGTTACAACCACACTACAGAAACACACAGGATTGTTGAAGTTACTGTGAGCAAATATTTACCAAAAAAAATAACTACCTAGAAGAAAGGGATAAATTTATGGACAAATATACCTTACTAAGACTTAGTTGTGAATATATGAAGTAACTAAATAGACAAGTAATGAGAAGCAAATTGAATCAGTGATTAAAAAAAAAAATCTCCCATCTGAGAAAAATCCCAGAGCCATGGCTCCACTGTAGTATTCTACCAAATATTTCAACAAGAAGTAATGCCAATTATTATTATTATTATTATTTTTGGCGGTCCTGGGGCTTGAACTCTGGGCCTGGGCGCTGTCCCTCAGCTCTTCAGCTCAAGGCGAGTGCTCTACCACTTGAGCTACAGCACCACTTCTGGTTTTCTGGTGGTTTATTGGAGATAGGTGTCTCACGGTCTCTCTTGCCCAGGCTGGCTTTGAACTGCGATCCTCAGATCTCAGCCTCCTGAGTAGCTAGGATTACAGGCATGAGCCACCAGCGCCCGGCTGCCAATTATTTTTAAAATTACTCTAAAAAAGTGAAAAGTAGAAAGCTTTGCAAACTTATTTTATCTATTTACTTTATTTTTTAACTTTAAATAATTTTTATTTTATTGTAAGGATGCTATACAGAGGGGTTACAGTTACATGAGTAAGGTGATGAGTACATTACTTATTGATCATTGTTACCCCTTCCCTTGTTGTTGTCCCTTCCCTCCCCCAACTCCCACACTTCCCCTCTCCTCCCTCCCCCCCCCCACCTGAGTTGTAAAGTTCATTTCTGATATACTGTCCTGTGGGTATCATTGTTGCAATGGATCATCCTGTGTCCTTGTTTGAGCATTTTGTTATTCCCTTACCCCTCCCCAGATTAGACAGATGTATATACAAGATGCAGGGCACCAAAATCAAGTACAGTGACAAGAGGGGATTACCATAGGGGGAAGAACATACAAAGGAAACAAAAAAAAATCACATAGTAAAACAATAACAACAAAGACAGATTTCTTGTGTCCATATCTTGGTGTTCATTTCACTTAGCATTATCTTATATAGACATATGTACATAGCTTTTGAGCTTTTCAGCTCATCTGATAAGATTATCCTATATATATATATATATACTAATAATTCTTGCAAATAGGAAAATCATGGGACTTAAATTTCTTTGGGGCTGGCTTACTTCCCTTAATATGATTTTTTCCAATATTTCCATTTCCTAACAAATGGGCTGATGTCGTTCTTTCTGATGGAAGCATATAATTCATATATATATATATATATATATATATATATATATATATATATATATATATATATATATATATATATATATACCATAGTTTCTTGATCCACTCATCTACTGAGGGGCATCTGGGTTGGTTCCATATCTTAGCTATGGTAAATAATGCTGCAATAAACATAGTTGTGCTGGTAGCTTTAGTATGGCCTTGTTTGTGATCATTTAGATAAATGCCCAAAAGTGGGATTGCTGGGCCATAGGGAAGCTCTAGGTGTAGTTTTTTGAGGAACTTCCATTCTGCTTTCCACAGTGGTTGAACAAGTTTACATTCCCACCAACAATGTAGTAAGGTTCCCTTTTGGCCACATCCCCTCCAGCATCTGTTGTTATTAGATTTTTTTGGTAGACATTCTAACTGGGGTGAGGTGGAATCTCAATGTTGTTTAGATTAAAGCAGAACTAAGGAAGTGGAAAAACCTCTTGTGCTCCTGGATAGGGAGGATTAACATTGCAAAAATGGCAATACTGCCAAAGGCTATCTACAAATTCAATGCAATACTCATCAATATCCCAACCTCATTCTTCAATGAAATAGAAGAAGCAATCCAAAAATCTATATGGAACAATAAAAGACCCCGAATAGCAAAAATAATCCTTAGCAGAAAGAACAGTGCTGAAGGAATAACAACACCAGACTTCACACTCTACTACAAAGCCATAGTAATCAAAACAGATTGGTACTCACATAAGAACAGACCTGAAGACCAATGGAATAGCACTGAAGACTAAGAAATGAACCCACAGACTATAGCCACCTAATCTTTGATAAGGGAGCCAAAAAAATAGAATGGAAGAAAACAGCCTCTTCATAAATGGTGCTGGCAAAATTGGTTAAACACCTGGAGAAAACTAAAGCTAGATCCTTATATATCATGCTACACCAGAATCAACTCCAAATGGATCAAAGAAGTCAAAGCGGACATCCTGAAAACATTACAGGAATGATTAGGAGAAACTCTAGGGTTCCTTGGCACAGGCTGAAATTTTCTTAATAGAGACCCAGAAACACGACAAATCAAAGAAAGGTTGGACAAATGGGATTGCATGAAATTGCAGAACTTCTTCATGGCAAAGGACATAGCTAGAAAGATCAATAGAAAGCTCACGGATTGGGAGAAGATCTTCACTAGCTATACAACAGACAAGGGCCTCATATCTAACATGTACTTAGAACTCAAAAAATTAAATCCCCAACAACAAACCCTCAAAGAAACAACCGCCCCTTCAAAAAGTGGGCTAAAGACTTAGAGACTGCTCTGTAGAGGAAGGAAGAATGGCCAATAGACACATGAAGAAATAATCAACTTCTCTGCAAATTTATTTTATGAAATCAGGATTATACAATTACCAATATCTGACAAGGAAAAAACAAAAAAGAAGAAAAGCACTAGCCATTATCCTTGATGAACATAGATACAAAAAGAAAAAAAGACAAGAAAAGAATTGGTCAAAATATTACAAACTAAATTTGAAAGCATATTAAGAATATTCATCAAATGAGTTTCATCACGAATCATCATCAAATGAGTTTCATCTCAAGGATGAAACATACAAATTAATAAACATAATGTACCACATTGACAGAATGAAGGAGAAAAATAATCATCAGGAAGATATTTGATAAATTTAATATCCATTCATAAAAAACTCTTTAAATATTAGCTATAGAAGGAATATACCTCAAAATAATGAAGTCCATCTATAATAAAGCAAACTGCTAACACTATATGGAATGGATAAAAGCCAGAATCTGATATCTGGAACATTAAATTCACTGGGAAAACTTACTGCAGTCATTGGATATTTACATGAAACCAGATCCTTCTCTTTCACTAGTTATACAAATCAACTATTCATGGATTAAGGATTTAAGTGTATGACTTTGAACTCTGGAACTACTGGAAGAATACATAGGGGAAATGCTTCAGGATATTGGGAACAGACTAAGGTTTTCTTTGGAAAAGACTCCCAAAGCACAGGAAACAAAAACATGAATGCTTTTTGTGTTTTGTTTGAAAAATGTGCCTATTTCAAGGTCATAAAAATGTTCCCTTCTAGTAACTTTTACATCTAGATCAATAGTCTCACAACTGATTGATATAAATGGTTTAAAGTAGGATTTCCTTGTTCGTCAAACTTTTCTCTGACAAATACCTGGGAGAAACAACTTAAAGGAGGAAAGACTTACTGTTGCTCATGGTTTCAGAGACTTCAGAGTTTGGACTATTGCTTTCAGGCCTGGTGAAAGTGTATGGTGGAGAAAATATTCACTTCATGGTATCCAGGAAGAAAAGAAGACTAATAGAGAAGAGACAAAATAGAACCTTCAAATGTATGACCTTCAGGGACCTTTTTCCTCCAACTGAGTCATATCTTCCACAGTTCTACCAGTTCCCATAATCTAGACTCCATCTACTGACTAGGCCAGTATACTCTTGATCTGCTCTTCTTTGAAAATGACCTCACAGACACATTCAGACATATGACTTGAGACATGCTACTATATTTTTGCTTCTTTATGTTTTTTATGGTTTTCAGTGAAGTCTAATAATTTTCCAAATGTCGGTTTTATACATCTTTCATTATTCTTTTATATTGTTAGGTGTTTGATAATGTTGGTGCTGCTGTAGGTAGTAATTGTATAAACTTAAATGTATAATCACTAGTGCATATGGATGCACAATTGGTCTTTTTTTTTTTTTGTCGGTCGTGGGGCTTGAACTCTGGGCCTGGGCGCTGTCCCTCAGCTCTTAATTTCAAGGCGAGCACTCTACCACTTGAGCTACAGCGCCACTTCCAACAATTGGTCTTTTAATTTCAATTTTACATGTGAATTGCAAAATTCATTTATTAATGATCATGGTTTAATTTTAGTTTCTTCTGGAGTTTTTGTGTATACAATTATTGGAAGGAATAATGACAGTTTTGGCTCTGTCAGTTTTTACTTTCTATGTTTTGACATGAGTAGGATCAGTTTGTACAGATTTAAGATTGACATATCTATAGCTTTCTGCTAAGTTCATCTTTTTATCTTTATGAAACATACTTTTGCATTCCCAGTTATAATTTATGCCTTCAAGTTTACTTTGTCTGATATTGGCATCTTTTAATCTACCTTCCTTTTGATTAGTATTTTCAGTGCATATTTTATGTTTTTGGTATCAAACTACTCATTGGCTTTTATATGGTTTCCCGGACTTTAATTTTGTAAACGTATGAATTATAGCTTCTTTAGTATCTGTGGTTGATAATTCCAATAACTGGCTATCTTATAGATTTATTTTTATTTATTTTGGTTTTTAGTCAATTCTTGAGTTTTTTTGGTATTCTTAGCTATTTATCATATGATAGAAAAAATGTCTAAAAGTGAATACAATAATTGGAGAGTGGTATATGCTGTTATATTCCCCTAGAAGGAAGTTATTTATGCTCCTGGCATGTGGTTAGAATGAATTTGATCTAATCAGGACATGAGCTGATTGGAAGTGACAGTTTGGTGAGTCTGAGGCCTGGTCTATTTTCAGTACACCATTACTTCATGTTCTTTGCTGTCTCAAGTGAATTCTTGGACATTTATCAGGTCCTTTAAAGCTTCATATCACTAACTTTTTTTTTGGTCTCTTCATCCTCATGATACTACTGAAACCTTTTCTTAGTTCCTCAGTCTCTACACTTTGTGGGGAGAGGAGACAAAGTGATTGGCCAGAGTGGGAAACAACTATGATCAATGAACTGTACCTATTTATTATTAAATATGGATGTATTTCAGTGTTTTGTAAATTAACAGGCTTTAATGTAATTTATTTTTGGCAGCACAAAAAAACAATCTCCACCTGCTATGCTCTAATTTGAACTCAGAACCTGGCTCTTGCTTAGTTTGCTCAGTTGTGTCAAAATTCCAACCTGGCTTTTTGCTGGTTACTTTGGAAATGGAGTCTCTTGGATTTTTTCTGCTAAGGTTTGCTTCAAATCATGGTCTTCTGGTAATCTCAGCCTACTGAGTAGCTAGTATAGTATAGTGTGAGCCATCGACAGCTGGCTTATTTTTTTCTTCTTTTTCCTTCCTTCTTTCTTAATTGCTCTTAATAAAGAGCAATTTTAGGTAATAGAAAAAATGGAAAGGAAATACAGAAAGCCCCTACACATCCTCCCTCCCCCAGTTTCCCCAGCAGAAAAACCTTGCTAGTGCACATGGCTGACTTCCCACCAGTCTTCATATCTCTGAAAGATGAGTCCAAGCACTTGTGAAGTCTTATGCATGGCCTTAATCTTCCTCTTTCCTGAGGACTTCTAAACTTCTGCCTGCATCTCTGAGGTGACAAATCAGCACTGGCCAGCAAAGGAATGGATACTTTATCAGTAACTATTTATAAAGAGAATTGATTGCTAATGTTGGCCAAAATTCTGTTGTGATAGACAGTGTCACCTAAAGCTATCTGACAGACACTTCTGGCAAAAAAAAATGATCATCATTGGCAGTAGGAACACACACATTTACATATACATTCACACAGAGGCTTGAGAGGCTCAATCAATGGCTCCACCTCCTCAGCTCCCTATTGCCACCAACTTTTAAAAGGAAATGTATTTCTCACTTCCTGCTCTACCCATTGCACCAGCTTGGGCCTAATACCCTTGTATCCAGTTTAAAAGGAGCATTGAGATATGGAAATACTGCTTTACCAATTCCCTTACAGTTAAAATGACACAGTTCTTCAGTTTTCCCATAGAACATTCCACAGGCATTTACTTACAGTGGTTATGAAGTTGCTAGAGGGTAACATCTGAAGTATTTCCTCCATCAGAGCCCATTCTCACCTGGAATAACTTAGACCTAATATATTTTATAAGGTCTAGGTAAGCCTGGCACTAGCTAAAACATCTCCCCAAAGTTTCAGCCAGATGATTTAGAATGTTTGCCTGTCTAATGGCTTTTTATGTGTGTGAACATCTTCAAGTAGTTCTCCCCAACACCTACCTTTCCCTCCATGAAACATTAAAATTAAGAGAGGAATCTGGCGATGTCTGGAGACATCTTTCCAACATAGATTCAACTTTCTAGGCAAATGAAGGCTATTTTTTCTTAATCTCTCAGAAACCTGGGTATCTGATATTTCTACTTGGAAACAGCAACACGGTGAATTATAGGCTTTCTATCAAAGATTCCAATATAGCCTGTCCATGGAGTGCTATGTATTTATCATTATTAATCAGATAATTAGGAGGGGTATATCAAACTCTCAAATGCTTGTATCCTTTTTATTTTGTCAGTACCACAATTTTCTCAGATCCAGTTAAACATCACTTCTTTAATGTGATTCCCCAGAACATTAATTTCAGTCCATCTTTCCTTGGAAGCTGTTGAGTCACTTGGCATTCTGGTTGTGCAGGTTGCCTTGAACACATGCCATATCACTTTTTTTTTGAAAGAGATTGTCTTGCTGTAGCCCTAAGTACTTTCTTTCATCTCTCCTTCATGTCTCAGAAACAAGAAAGGTCATCAAACTTACATCAGTCTTAAGCTTATGGAATTTTCCAGAACAATGCTTGGGATGAAAGTGATTTGAGAGTAATTTTATTTCCTTTTTTTACCCATGTTCTGGTAGGAAGACTAGAGTGATTAATAGAGAACATAATGAAATGCCTGCTCTCAGCCACAAACTTCAGAGGGGTTAGTGCTTACCCTAATCAGGACATTCCCCCACCCCCGCTACTGTTTCCACAGGATGTGAATATTCACAATAGCCGGTTCTACCTCTTTATTAGTTGTTCAGTGGATTGTAACCTCACCAACCTAAGCTTAGTAATCAACATTTCTTTCATTCAATAAGTATTTGAATGTCAGTCTCTGCCTTGCATATGGGACATAAGTATGGCCCCTGTATCCGAGAGAGAGACACATAGAAAGTCGGTACAATATTGCATGATAAATGATAAGTTTGGGAAAGCACATAATGAAATGGCATATCCTGAAGTGGAGAGTCAGGGTAGGCCTCATAATAAAGAGTGACACCTCAGCTCCCCAGGCCATGCTACAGTATCAAACAGCCCCGCCCCCCATGCCAGTGGCTTAACCAATAAGAATTTCTTTTCTTTATTCTTCTACCCATAGAATATAATTCCTTGTGTCAATCAATTCAGGTATCCTAGTATTAGAACATCAAATCTAAAGCCTAGAATTATGGGCTAAATCAGATATGAGTGTGAGTTCCCTTTGTCTGGAAACATATGGGCTAAATAGAAAGTATCTGTTCTTTCCATGTGTTGTGGTAAAATAGGACCAGAACAAAAATCACAGTAAATATTCATAGAGAATGTGAGAAGCATAGTCAGTAGTCCATGGCCATTCTGAAATCATGCTGGATAGACCTCCTTAACCCAGGGAAGCATCCCTTAAACAGGGCAATTTTGCATTGAGACATTTAATGATGTCTAGAGACAGCTTTGGGAGAAGAGATGCTACTGACATCTAGTAGGTCTAAGTCAGGGATGCTGTTAAAGATCTTATAAAGGACAATGTGTTACTCAGCCTTCTGTTACTGTAGCAAACACCTGAGATAACTCATCTAAAAGAAAATAAAAACTTTTTTTGGCTCACTGTTTCAGAGTTTCAGTTTGTATCCAGTTGATCCAATTGCTTTTGGAAGTGTGCCAAGGCAGAATATGGGTACAGGCAAAACAAAGCTGCTCACCTGATGGCATCTGAGAAATGAGAGTGAGAGAGACTAAGAGAGAGAGAGAGAGAGAGAGAGAGACAGAGAGACAGAGAGACAGAGAGACAGAGAGAGACAGAGACAGAGAGAGATAGAGAGATAGAGAGACAGAGAGACAGAGAGAGACAGAAATAGAGAAACAGAGACAGAGAGAGATAGAGAGGGAGGGAGGGCTAAAACAGGGAAGGTAAGTGGGGGGAAGAAGGAAAGGGGAGGAAGAGAGGGAAAGAGAAGAAGAGAATAGAGAAGAGAAAAGAGAAGGGAAGGGAAGGGAAGAGAAGAGAAGGGGAGAGAAGAGAAGAGAAGGGGAGAGAAAAGAAGAGAAGAGAAGAGAAGAGAAGAGAAGAGAAGAGAAGAGAAGAGAAGAGAAGAGAAGAGAAGAGAAGAGAAGAGAAGAGAAGAGAAGAGAAGAGAAGAGAAGAAAAGCATCAGGTCACATTTCCAGTAACTCAAATTCCCCCCACTCTACCTCACCTCCCATAGGTAGCACCACCAACCATGACTAATGGAGGCTGACCAAGCCTTTAACACGTGGAGCTCTGGGTATATTTATGCAAAACATATCACACAGCATGTCCTTCTCTCATGACAAGCCATTATCAGATCCCAAAGGTTAATAGTGCTGAGGCTGAGACTCCCTGACCTGTAGGTGAGGAGTGTTCTATGAATAAGAACTTGGCCCTCCCCCCTCCCCGCCCCCATTCACTGTGACAGTGAATTGTGGCTCCCAGTTCTTACCTTTTCGAAACTTTTGCCCTTTTCCTTTTTTTTTTTTGAGCCACATCTGAACTGAGCATTTAGTAGTATTTCCTCTTTGAATACTTCACAAACACCATTGCTTTGAATCTGAGTGATTCAAGTGTTGCGTAAAGTTTTGAATAGGCAAGATTTGGTTATCTGTTTCCATAACATTTTAACTCTTTCTAAAACAGATGTATTTGATTCTGATCAATTCCTTATGTTTGCACTCATGGCCACAGTTTTTTTTTTTACAAAGCATCTCTCACGTCTGCTCTTTTTCTTTGCTTTATCATCCTTCCAAATCTTTTAAGATCCTGAGTATGTAGGAAGGGCATACCTCCTTTGAATTCTGACACAGGACTGAATTTTAATGGGCCTTTGCTACTCAAAGTTATTCTTAACATACTCTTTTCCTGTCTGGGGTATAAAAGTAATTGGCTTTTTTTTCATTATCCAAGATCACGAGTTTTTTATTTCTTATTTTCTTTTCTCATTAATTTCTTCCAGCTTCATCTCCTTTTGTAATTCCTTGCCAGTTCACCCAAATAACAAGCAATACATATTATTAAGTTTATTTTTTTCTATTTTTTTCCATTTGAGCTGAACAAGTTTGTTGAGGAAGTTGTTACCGAGTAACTACAGGAAAAAATGATTAAATGCATTACCACTTTATAATGTGCGTTAACATTTTTCAGCCTTCAATAGCATTTTTGTTACACTTGCTAAACTAGCAGTGCTAAGCCAATGCCACATATTATGGAGGAAGTACCTAACTCCTGACAGCATTCTTGTACTAGAAGAAACTAGGCCAGCCAGATGCCAGTGGCTCATACCTATAATCTTAAATATTTAGGGAGGAAGAGATCTGAGGTTCAAAGCCAGCACAGACAGGAAAGTCTGTGATACACTTATCTTCAATTAACCAACAGAAATTGGAGCTGTGGTTTATGTTGTGCAGTGACAACCACCTTGAGTTTAAGCAACAAAACAAAACAAAACAAAAAAACAAAAGATTAGGCCATGCTTTGCTATACACATTGCAGAAATGAACACCTTTTTTTGCTTTTTGCTCATACAAAGACAGCCATAGGCTTGGGTGACTCTTTAGTCCCTCAGTGACTGCTCTGATCGTGCGACTTTGCCTTTTCCTACATGGCTTCTAAGTTTGTCATAGAAGCAGCAGCTAGACATACAAAAATCAGGCAGAAGCTTACATTGTCCTCTGGCTGGATGTGACCCACATTGCTTCTGACCCCATTTCACTGGCTAGTGCTAGTGCTATGGCTCTATGTGACACCAGACGCCACGAGAAGGGCACTTTTCCAAATACTCAGAAAGAGGGACTCTGAGATTGGATTCATTGGACAAAGAGAATATTGCTTTTGCTATAATGAATTAGTGACATGAGGGGACGGGCAGGAAAGAGAACCACTCTTTCATGAAACAATGGAGAAAGTATTAATGGAGAAAGTATCACTAAACCTGTGGAAGCCTAAAGACTGGGAAGAATGTGGTTCATTGTAGCAACTGACAGTGTCCCATTGTTGGAAACTGATGAGGACAGGATGGGGAAAATGAGGCAGGAGAAGGGAGTAAGGAAAGTGAGGGAGAGGCTCTTACCATGCTGACCTATGGAAGTCATAGTAAGGAGAAAAGATTTCATTGCATGTCAAAGTAGGACCTAAAAGCAAGAGAGTGACAACTTCATTAGAATAAAAAAGTCATTCTGGCTTCCTGAAGTCCAGACTGGGTTAGAGTAGGCAAGACTGGAGGCTGTGATTCAGTGAGGATCATCTAACATGAGACTGGGCAAGGAATTGTAAAACCTAAAATCAGTTCAGAGAAGACAGAGCGAAAAGTTGAAAGTCACTGGGGACAGACTCCAGAGGAGTTAGTGCCTAGCTATAAATTGGTAGCAGAATTAGAGATAGAACTCAGGTTATTGAGGCAGCAACTGTGTGAACTGTGGTTTCATCCACTGGTGGATGAGAGAGGAGGTTCAGCATTCACCCGCAGATTCCCCATTCTGCCAAGTTTTATAGGAGGAAGCTGGCCAAATGTTAGCTGCAGAAAGAGTTGACACTTAAACTAGTCAGGAGACAAGGACGTCTTCACTGTATTACCATTTCTCTGAGCCTTCTAGTGAGGGCTGTACATTCTAGGGAACCCCCCCCCCAAAGGCTGCTTGTCAATATCAATGATATCTCAATGGGAAGCTGAAGATCTCCAAGTTTTTTCACTATGGAAAATAATATTACATACAAAAGTTGAGCATATGTAGTGATGACTAATTTTACTTCCACTTCTGTTGGAACCTGATGTCCAAATATGTGTAAACTGTTATATTTCTTTTTTTTAACATTTTTAAATTTTTTTATTGTGAAAAAACTATACAGAGGGGTTACAATTACATGGGCAAGATAATGGGTACATTTCTTATCAAGCATTGTAGCCTCCTCCTTTGTTTCCCCTTCCCATCCCTTCCAAGCCTCCCCCCTCCCACCCAATTCTCCCTCCACCCCCCCCCCAAACTGTTATATTTCAATCAGAAGACTTTAAAGCTGATTATCTTGGGACTTGAACTACAGCATTGGCTCTTCCCTGGGTCTACAGCCTTTTGAAACATCCTGCAGATTCCAAACCTCCCAGCTTCCATAATATGTTAACTGACTCTTTCTGTTTTGTTTTTTTTTTTTTCCTTTTGGAGGTGCTGATTGGAATTTGAATTCAGAGCATTGTGCTTGCTAGGCAGGCTCTGTATCACTGAACCATACCCCTAGCCTATTATTGTGCTGGGTTTTTTGTTTTGAGATAAGATCTCACATCTTTCCTGAACATTTGTTTAGATCACGATTCATCTATTTGCAGCTTCTAATAATAGCAGGGATTACAGGTGTCTGTCACTATGCCTGGTTTTTTTTTTCTGCTAAGATGGCTACAAATTTTTCTGACTAGATGACCTTGAATCATGATCCTCTTGATCTGAACCTCAAAGAAGCCATCAGCACCTGGCTATGTAAGCCAATTTCTTCAAAACAAATATTTTTCTAATTGTATGTGCATATCCTTATTGGTTCTGTTTTTCTAGGTAATCCAGTAATTTTGCCACTAGGTATATACCATAGTAAAAGTTGAAAAGAATGCTGATTTACCATTGTTCACAGATGTCCAAAATTGTAACTACCAAAGTAGAAGGTATGGAAAAGTTTTGTTGTAGTTGTACCATGGAATGGTATACAACAAGAATGAATAAACTAGAGTCACACACAAATAAATGCATGAATCTCGTAACAGTCATATACATTAAATTATCTTTTCATAAATTCAAAAGTAAAAAGTAAATTAGAATGTTAAGAATTCACACATAAATATTAACAATAACAGCTATTACAAAAATGCAGAGTAGTTATTTTTAAGAAATACAAAAAAGAATACACAGGAAATTTCTGGGAGCTGCAACATTCTAGTTTTTGTTCTCAGTTCTGATTATGTTGAGTCCATATTTATGTTACTTATTTGTATACTGATCAGTATACTGATCATCACCATACAGGAAAAAAATCAAAGAAATATATTTCTATTCTTTTCTGAAATCCTAACATTTTTTGTCCATTCAGAAGGTGAGCTTCCCTGATCATTGGAGCTGACTGATAAATTGTATTAATCCTCTTTAGGACAATGTATGTGCAAGAATGTATGTGTGTATTTGTGTGTGTGTTTTTGTGTGTGTGTGTGTGTGTGTGTGTGTGTGTGTGTGTGTGTGTGTGTGTGTGTGTGTGTGTGTGCATGTAGAGCGAGAAAATTCTCTGCTAATAGAGATGGAAACTTGGAAACTTCCTCTTCTTTTTTTTTCCTAAAGAAATTTAAGGATCCTAACATAGCCTCACAATGTTAGGACACAGTCACTTTAATTTCTACCACTGAAGCCTGAAGCAAGGCTTTTTGTGTCTTGTGCTTGCCTTCTGTTCATTTGCTCCTTCTGATTAATAGTGACAGTGAGGATCTAAAGAGGCCTTGAGATTTTAATACGTTTTGAGTGTCCACAGTAGCATGTCATTGTTTATACATTCTGTTATCACAGAAACTATGACAACACATATTCAACACATGTATTTTGAGGGAACACACACACACACACACACACACACACACACACACACACACACGGTCACATTAGTCTGTCTCTGCATTTACTGGCTCTCATTCTCTGTGCTTTGGGATTGGTACTTTGAATGTAGATCCAATTTAGGGGTGATTGTACCTGTGTTTTGGACACCCAAAGTTTTAATAGTCAATTAGAACAAAACCTCTAGTAACCTTGAGGTTATGTATGACTTCTAATGCAAGAAACAGTGACTTTCTGTGATTTTTGTTTTCTTCTCTTTTTGAGGGGGCCTAGCACAAAGACACTGTCTTAATTTAGCTCAAGTGTTAAAACAGAGCCCATCCTGTAGTCTGAGTAACTGTTGAACAACAGATATTTGTCTCTCCTACTTCTGGAAGCTGGGAAGCACAAACTTATGTTACATTACTGGCAGATTCTGTAGCAAGCACTCATCCCTGGTTTATAGATGAGGGGTTGGCCAAGGTAGCTTTCTGTGACCTCTTTTCCAAGGACACTACTTCTATGACCAATGACTTTAACCTTCATGACTTAATCACCTCCCAGAGGACCTACTTCCTGTTACCTTTGGTGACTAGGATTCAATACATGAATTTTGAGTGAATATGAACATCTAGATTATAGCTGGTATCACCTCAGTAGTACATTCTCCTACAATTCAAAAATCTTCTTGTTCATGAACTAGGAGTCAGAGTCTCTACACATACTCATTTTATGTGCCACTGCTTCTTCTGTAGGCATTTCAACAAGGTGATTCTACCAAGAGAGATGGAACAATTGAAGAAATTTGAATTAATTCAGATTTATTTGCTATGATAGGTCTTTATCCAGACACTATCATAAAAAAATAATTGAACAAAGTTGGTTTCTGTAAATACTGGCTTTTAGAACAACACTTCAGCTGACACTTCTCTTGGTAAAGGCCAATTACACAACATTGTAAAGATTCTATTCACCATAATAAGTAAGGTGGTATTTGTTAACTTCTCAGAAGTTAAGCAATGAGCTTCAACAACATTTTTTCTCCTTCACTTTGGACCACCCAACCTTGGGAGCTAGCATGTATTTTGATGCTGGTCTGATAATGGGTGGGAAGTTATGTAGCAGATGCATTCTTGGTTTTATTCTATGAATATTTATAGTTTTATTATACAAGTGGAATCTGTGTTGGGGTTATCAGAAACATTGAGCTAGGTCTTCTAGATGATAACATCTGTTCACAGGCCATACTTCATTTGGTGGCAGTACTGTATTGATGCCAATAAATCCTACTCCTCCCATTCTGGTCTCTCTCCTTTACTAGAAGGACCTCTGGATGCTGGAAATTCCAACCTAGGAGTCTGTAAAGAGGGATGCCAGTAGGTTCTTACTAACAAATACTTGTACATGCCACTTGATTTATGGGCCTTACCCAACTTTCTCCAGTGAGGTTGGCTACTGTATTAAGTAGGAGACATTGTCCTATCTCCTTTTTCATGTGACCTTTTTTCACCCCAGTGTCTCACAGTGTTTCAGTGAAAGTAGCCCCTTCCATTCTGCTTGCAACTGCTCTCTCCTCAGGACTCCCAGGAGCCTCCACAAAAGCAATTTCCGTTTCTCCTCAATTCCTTCCTTCCCACTATTCACCAAATCCCTTGATTGCTGGACTCAGCTCTTTGGACATGAGACTTATATTTTACAGCTTTTTTTCTACAATAAGATGCTTCTTCACAAGTAGAGGAAATTAAAAGACTGTGACAATAATAAAAAAAGAAGTAGAGAGCACTCTGGGATCCAAGTAATCCTCCCCAAATAAATACATTAATCTTGTCTGGCCATTTGAAAAGTTTGAATTCTGGCTTGAGAATGAGTTTTGGTGAATAATTTAAGAAAACAATTTGAAAAAGGCTTAATGATCTACATTTTCTTTAGACATAAAATTACTTCAACACAGAATTGTGTTCTGGAGTGTAATTGGGCAGAAGGCCCTGGCGGCATGGTAGACACAGAAAAGTGACTCTATGGGGAAGAAGAAAATTAATACAGGAACAGGAAAAAGAAGATGGGGTGGTCAGTGATAATAACTGAATTCTTTTTATATTCTTGTCAATATAGAGTGTTCTGTCACAGGAAAAACAGGTGGAAGCAAAAGGGCTTTATAGAAAGGCAGAAATGAAGGAATTGAAGTTCAGATGGTCAGGGAGCTTGGTATGTAGCTGGTAGTGGAGGTGCTGGTGAAAGAAAAGAATTGTGTTTTTCCAGCTAATGTAACAACAGGACCTGATCATGCTCAGGGCTTGCTGTGTGTGTGTGTGTGCGCGTGAACTGAGCTGTGGGCTTTCACGGCCCTTTGTGGTCAGAGTTGGTGGGGTGGATCAGTGGAAACTAGGAAATTCTTGTTTTCATCTTATGAAATGCTGGAAGGGAGTTGGTAGTAGGGTTTCTCATGGGGATGAATCATCTGTATTCACGAAGAGCACAAAGTGGTTGGCATGCCTTCTTTCTCTACTATCATTTCTAGGTGACAGCTTCTTTTTATCTATGCTTCTGTCTCATTATGCCCTTATTTTTGGTCAAAACCTGATAGAGTGTGTATTTGCCTCAACAATGGCAGACACCATCACATTTAGAGCCCTTTCCAAAGGTAATATTCATTATTTAATGTCCATGGTCACTGTAGAAATATAGGGGATTATTTGCTTAGCAGAAGGGTGCCTTAAAGATCATCTTCTTCTATTTGATACCTTGTGGTTTATAGTTTATTAATCTAACCATTATTTACTATCTACTGTATGCCAGGTAGTATATAAGATGTGGGGGTATAAAAGTAGGAAATAGGGGATGAACAAGACAAAAATAGTTCCTCCACTAATGGGATTCATACACAGCATAAAGAGGTGGTATAGGCTGTTGTGGGATTTATCAGAGGGGCTTCTAGCCTTGCTTTGGAAGGACACACACATTCTTCAGAGCCAATAAAGAATGAGGAGAAGTAGCCTAAATAGCCTAGCCAAAGGAAATCAGGGAAGTGAGGACCAGAGAAATTGCCTTAGGAGCAACAGGACTGTTTCTCAGACCTTCAATCTTCCAGGGTTTTTGTTGTTGTTGTTGTTGTTGTTTCATGAAATAACATACCCCAAGACTATCCTGAGCGGTAGAATTAAGAAAACAAAGTCTCAAAAAAAAAAAAAAAAGAAAACAAAGTCTCACTAGTTAATAATTCAATGGTCTGATAGAGAGATCTGCTCATAAATCATTCCAACATGTCAATAAGTACTGTGCTAGCTCCCAATACAGTTTGCAACTTGAACTTCCAGGCTTTGAACATGGCCATCTTACCAGAGGTGCTGCTATCTACTAAGACAGGCAATGGAGAGAAGAGTTACAGACTGAGGATCTGGGAAATATATGAAAGTAACTTTAGACAAGCTGAATTTAGGTGAGGGTAGTATTTCTACATAGAAATTTATAGAGAGTGGGCTATATCTAGAGTCCTGTTTTCAGATATGGATTAGAAATACAGATTTGGGATTCATACGCAGATAAAAATGGTGTTTGGAAAGACTTCTGTTTAATATAGCAAGATGATCTTTGTCTCCTAATGTGTGTATATGTATGTACATTGTACATACCTGTATGTTAGATTATTTATAATATGTTTATTATAGACAACCAATAAATATAACAAAGAATAAATAACTATAATAACTATATTTAAATTAGTTATCATAAATATATAGTCATATATATTACAAATGTATAATCTTGTTTCATTTAAAAATTTTTGAATTTTAATGTCAAGGTGATGTACAGAGGGATTACAGTTACATAAGATAGTGAGTACATTTCTTCTCAAACTTGTTACCCCTTCCCTCATTTTTCTCCCTCTTTCTCTTCCCTCCAACCTCTCCAAGTTGTACAGATCATTTCCAACATATTGTATCACTGTTGCATTGTCCCCCTTGCCCTTTGTCTTATCATTTTTTGTTCCCCTTCCCTTCCCTAATTCAGATAAATGTATAGCCAATAACCAGGGTACCAAAATCAAATGCAATGCCAAAAGGGAATAAACCATAGAGATAAAATACAAAAGCCAAAAGAAGTTACATAGTATATTAAAAACAACAACAACAACAAAGAAAAACCTCTTGTGTCCATGTCTTGGAGTTTATTTTGCTTAGCATCATCCTATATGTCATATGTTCATCTGTTAAGATTGCCCTAGATAGATACTAATTATTACAAATAAGGGAAACAATGGGACCTATGTTTCTTTGGTTCTGGCTTACTTTACTTAATATGATTTTTTTCCAAGTCCTTCCATTTCCTTCCAAATGGAGTGGTGTCATTTTTTCTGTTGGAAGCATAGAATTCCAGTGTGTTGTTGTTGTTGTTGTTGTGTGTGTGTGTGTGTGTGTGTGTGTGTGTGTGTGTGTGTGTGTGTGTGTGTGTCTGTGTGTGTGTCTGTGTGTGTATTTCCCATTTTCTTGATTAGTTCATCTACTGAGGGGCATCTGGGTTGGTTCCATATCTTAGCTATGGTAAATAATGCTGCCATAAACATAGTTGTGCTGGTAGCTTTAGTATGGCCTTGTTTGTGATCACTTGGGTAAATGCCCAGAAGTGGGATTGTTGGATCATAGGGGAGCTCTAGTTTTTTGAGGAACCTCCATACTGCTTTCCAGAGTGGTAGTGTAGTAGTGTCCTCTTTTGGCCACAACCCTTTCAGCATCTGTTATTATTAGATTTCTTGATAGGCATTCTAACTGGGGTGAGGTAGAATCTCAATGTTGTTTTGATTTGCATTTCTTTTACGGCTAGAGAACTTGAGCATTTCTTCATGTGTCTATTGGCCATTCTCATTCCCTCTTCAGAGAAGTCTTTCTTTAAGTCTTTAGCCCACTTATTAATGGGGTAGTTGTTTCTTTGATGATTTGTCTTGGGGGGGGGTTAATTTTTTGAGTTCTGAGCATATTTTAGATATGAGGCCCTTGTCTATTATATGACTAGTGAAGATCTTCTCCCAATCTGTTGGCTTTCTATTGGTTAGTCTTGTTTCTTTAATAAAAAAGGAAAAGCTAAGTAAATTAGAAATGGAGAGAACAAAAATCTCAAACCCCAGTGCTAAGCTATCACTGAAGTCAAAGGAACAAGAGAAAAATAGGAAATGTCTTAAAGGTTAATTTTGACTTCAAGATCTAAATTCAAGATTCTAGATTGAAAAAGAACCTTTTGTATTAAGTTGCATAGCAGGAAGTGGCATCCATATGTCTGTGAATCACAAAGCTAGCCACCTGCTCAGAACTACAGCAGGTGGGGGCTGGGAAGGTGGCTCAGTGGTAGAGTGCTTGCCTTGCATGCATGAGGCCCTGGGTTTGATTCCTCAGCACCACATAAGCAAAAAGAAAAAAGCTGGAAGTGGTGCTGTGGCTCAAGTGGTAGAGCGTTAGCCTTGAGCTGAAGAGCTGAGGGACAGCGCCCAGGCCCAGAGTTCAGGCCCCACGACCGGACTCCCCCCCCCCCCCAAAAAGAACTACAGCAGGTAAAGAATAACTATTTGGTACTGGAGTTTGAATTCAAGGCTTTATGCTTGCTTGTGCTTGCTCATAGCTAGACTTCTGTCATTTGAGCCACACCTCCAGTTCACTTTTTGCCTATTATTTTGGAGCCAAGGTCAAGTAGACTTTTCTGCCTTGGCTGGCTTTGAACCACAATCTTATGAATCTTATTTTCCTGAGTAGCTAATGTTACAGGTATAAACTACTGTAAGAGTAGCTCTTGAGAAATAAGAACTTCAAACTAATGCTGTGTGAATTTTTCTTTTTTTTTTTGTGATGGATGTCCTGTGGAAAATGTGGCTGTAGAAAGGAAAAGCACATAGATAGATGAATAAAGACACATACTCCTTACTATGGGAGAAAGAAATAAGATATAAGAAATTAATGAATCCATAGATAATAAAGCATTATAAGCAACTTCTAAATAAATTTGTGTGAAGGAGAGACAATACTGGAAATAATCATGGAAGTGTTTAGAGAGAAGCCATTTATTAAATCCTCAGCAGGATAAGCAAAGGAAATGTATAAACATTTTGTAATAAAATTGCAGGCATCATGGATATTGAGTAGACCTTAAAACTGCCAAAGAAAGGATACAGATTATTTATAAAGGAATGACAGTAAGACTGACAGAAGATATCTCATTAACACCAGATGTCAAGAACAAAGACATAACGTCTTCAAAGTGTTCAGGAAAAAAAGGACACTTAGAACTTTATGTCAAGTTAAATGATCACTTAAGAGAAAAGGCTATATAGAAATATTTTTATAATGAAGTTTTTTGCTCTCAAACCCATCCGGAAATAATTACTGAAGGATGTGCTTAGTAAGAAGTAAAATTGAACTCAGAAGCAGGAAGCAGTAGTTAAACAAAGACATTTATAAAACATGGTAGTAAATCTGATATCAATTGGCCAGAAAATATGTTTAAAATGTTGTTTAAAACAAAATGTTTAATGGCAAGATGAAATGGTACTTTTAACAATTATATATAAAGCCGGAGAGTTTTTTAGTATTCTTAAAATATTCTTAGATGATTGTGCAGAATGGTAGGCATATTGGCTAATTTTGGAGTAGATGTGTTAAAACTTAAGGATGACAATAAAAAATAATAGAAACAAAATAATTTCCAAAAAAAGGAAAAGAATTTAATTCAACAGATGATAAGGAGGAACAGTAAAAGGAAAGTAATACATAAAATAGAAAATAGAAAATAAGCTTAAATATGTCAGTAATCATAGTAAAGATACACTTAAATTTGTGTTTCATTTTAAACTGTAAAGATACTCAGATTGATGCTTGTTTTAAGATGGGACTATATCACACCTGTAATCCTGAGCTACTCAAAAGGCTGAGATCTGAGGATCACTATTGAAAACCAGTCCTGGCAGGAAAGTCTATGAGACTTTTATCTCCAATAAACAACCAAAAAGCCAGAAGTAGAGCTGTGGCTCAAGTGTTATAATGTTAGCCTTCAACAAAAAATCTCCCAGACTACAAGTTCAAAGCCCAGGACTGGTTTCAGAAAAATGAAAACAAAAACAAAACACATGAAACAATCCCAAGGTAATGTATTTTATTTTATTAAAGTTAATTTTATTGTTAATGTGATATACAGAGGGGTTACAGTTACATACATAAGGTAGTGAGTACATTTCTTATTGAATTTGTTACCCCTTCCTCATTTTTCTCCCACTCTTCCTCCCCATTAATCCCCACCCTCCAAGTTGTACAGTTCATTTCCAACATATTGTCTTGTATCGCTGTTACATTGGTTCCCCCTTTGTCCTTTGTCTCACCATTTTGTTGTTTCCCTTTCCTTCCCTAATTCATATATATGTATATATATATATATATATATATATATATATATATATATATATATATATATACACACACACACACACACACACACATACACCATACACAGGGTACCAAAGTCAAATACAGTGACAACAGAACTTTTAATACAATGGATACCACTAGAGAGGTGTTACACAAACTTCACACATGCTTTTGTATGATTTTTTTTGTCTATAAGAAACAACAGGTGAGCACTGAAAACTCTACCCAGCTAGGCCAAGCTGGCTAAGAATACACAGAACATAAACAACTCCAACACCTACCAGGTAGATATATGGGTTTCTCCCATTGCTCCAGGCGTTACAGCTTTCCTTCTGCTTTCAGACAATCCTTTATATACCACTTCACAATAACTAACAATCTGCAACCCCTATGATTTCCACATGAAAACTTGAGGTTTTTTTTTTTTTAAAGAAAATGCCATACCTGTTGCAATACTCTCAATATTTCATGACTGCCCAAAATTACATTAAGCTGTTGCCATTTTTCCCTTTTTTACAAATATGCTACCAATGAGTGTTTTGAGTGTTATGCCATCAAGTGCATTTTTCATAAGCCTGAAGTTTTTATCGTCCAACTTTCCAATCTAATTTTTAGGAATGGGTATGTTATGCAATCACTCACTGTGTTTTTAATCCTACAGGCATTTATAGAATGAGCCACTACAGTATACTGACATGGAAAGATTAATATTTAAAGGATTGGCTAGACAAACAAAATCCAAACAAAAGAAAGTGGATGTAGCAATCTAAATATCAGAGAAGGAACAGTGCAAGTTCCAAAGCACTGACAGATTAAAGATGTCTGTGTTAAAATAAAGGGTAGAAAGATCAGCCTTTAATGGGAAGAATACCTTCTCCACTGAGACTAGACAGGGTTCAGGATGAATCTGAAGATAATAGAGTGGCAAAAGATCTTAAAGAAGTTTGGGCCTGTTGCCTGTATTTAGCCCTATTTTCTTTCTTTCTTTTTTGTCGGTCGTGGGGCTTGAACTCTGGGCTTGGGCGTTGTCCCTGCGCTCTTCAGCTCAAGGAGAGTGCTCTACTGCTTGAGCCACAGTGCCACTTCAAGTGGTTTACTGGAGGTAAGAGTCTCACGGACTTTCCTGCCCGGGCTGGCTTTGAATGGTGATCCTCAGATCTCAGCCTCCTGAGTAGCTAGGATTAAAGGCATAAGCCACCAGTGCCAGGCTACCTTTCCCAGTTTTTCTAAAAAATGGTCAAATCCAAGACCCTGAAGCTTCTGGGGCTGTCTTATGTAGCCAAAATGACTTTATAGCTGTGATGGAGCAAGAATCTTCAGATTGAGGAGGTTATTGTAGATTCTTTGGTGAGCTCAAGGTGCCTTTATAGAAAAGGAAAGTAGGAAGGGTAAAGTCAGAGTGGAAATATGACACAGAAAATAAGAGTTGTAACAATATGAGAGAGATGCTGAGCCCAGGAATGCAGGAGGCCTCTGCTAGCTATAAATGGCAAAGGAGAAAGCTCTTTCCTGAAGCTTCCCGAAGAATGAAGCCTACAGACACTGTGATTTTAAACTTCTGGCCTCCAGAACTATCAAAGAATAACTTTTGACTGTTTTAAGCCACCAAAGTAGTGGTATTTTGTTTGAGGAGAAATGGGAATATATATATATATATATCATAAAAGGACAGCTGGTTGGGCTGAGGTTTTAGGGATGGAAAATATTCCTTGTGGATAATTGTCCAGTGAGGAGGACCTATGAGCATTTCCAGGCAATGTTGAAGACCCAGCAGTTATTAGCACTTGGTGAGTATCAGCATGTCCTGGGACCAGCCAATATGGCTGTGGGAGTTTAGTCAACCATATTCAGGGAAAGAGAACAGAACACTGGGTTCATCCAGAATTGGATTTTCTACAGGTAAGTGGAACAGAGAAATGAATCAATATGCAAGAGAACATGAAGTTTCCGTTAGCTATAGGACTTATCTGAAAACTTGAAATAATACGGAGGTGATTGGTAGATAACACCAATGGATTTAGTTGTACTTAGTGAGTGAAAAGGGCAGGTGCACAGGATGTGGTTCTTGAAAGGTTAGACATTTTTCTTAGTGGGTAGGTATGGGTGATGGTGATATCTATGATTTGGTAAATGGAAGAAAAACTGTTTGAAGTAACCCAAGATAGCTTCATTTCTTCCTTCCCTAGCAATACCTATATTTATGAGAGTCCAATATAACAGCTATGGATATATGTCAAAGTTCTATTTAATGGTAAATCAGAGGTGATGTATGCAATTCTGGCCAGGCACAACAAGACATAACAAGAAGAGGCATGATCTTTGCTGATTTTTTTCTCTTAGTGATGACAGAAATCCAGACTTAGAGGTGAGCCACAGATTTCCATGTAGAAAGAATGTGACCTACAGAGAGCAGAGGAATGAGGTAATCATGGAAGCCTTCTAGGCTTATGGAACATAGCCAAACAGACCTTTATGCAGCATAAAGTTTGGAACATAGCCAATATAACAGATTGAACTTGTACAAGACACAGAAGGAAACTGTCTTAGTTAATCTACCAGCATTCTATAAGTCTGTTCATGACATTGAACCTATTATTTAACCACCAGGATTGTATTTGACTGTAATGAAATAGAACTGAACTTTAATGATATTGTTAGATCAAAAACCTTTGAGGCCACTTAGGATAATGACAGGAGCAAATGACTTTGTTAAATGATGATGTTGTTAAAGAATGAAAGGATGGGTAAATGAAGTGAGAAAAGAGTTACACAGTATGAATCTCAAAGTAAAAATAATTTTATATAAATATGGTGAAAAACTATTTTGCGAATAGATGTGGGGAGTGGAAATAACTTACAATCATGCCTTTCTAGCTACTGTATGCAAGCTGTGAGACAGTGCACTGTTTTCCAAATGGAAGATGTAGGAAGAAGTAATTTTCAGTTAAGGTGAATCATCATTCTGTATAACAACAGAAAAAGGTTTGCTGATCATTGAATGGAGTTTTAGAATGGACAATGGAAAGGGTCAATAGTGAGGTAAATGGTATAAGTCTAAGGTATCAAAATGGAGTATTGTATGGTAAAGAAAAAGGAAGGAGGATGGTCAATATATCTATCTTCAGGACACTGGAAGGTAGCTGAATTTGATTGATTTAGATCAACTGAGGAGATTTGAGTGAATAGACTATTCAGTAAGATATAAATAGGTGATGAGGACCAGCAAAGAATGAAAAGGCACTTAGAAACCAGCTTAAACTGTTGCACCCCTAGTTTTGAAGGGTTATGAGGAGTGTGATGAGTTGGTACCATGGAAGTGGGAAGGGGTGCCAGAAGAAAATGTTGTTGTGGAAGGATGCTGCCAGTGTCAGAAATATAACTCCAAGTAGGGAGATTGTGGGAAAGAAACTCAATCTGCCCTGTGTTTCCAGTGGCCAAACTCAACTGGAATCCAGTTGATATAGTCCTCAGTGTCCTGTGAGCAGAGTGATGAAGTGGAAGGTGAATTTGCAAAGAGAGAAAATCAAGCATTAAGAAAGCAAGAGGGTGAAAATCACCAGAACTCAAGATTCAAATGTAACTTTGATTGTATTTTTGTAGTGTGATGAAGACAGAGGCCCCAAATATATCTGAAGTCTACAAATATGAGTAGACACTACCTTGCTTGTATTTCTCTTAAGAAATTCTTACCAAAGTGTGTAGTTGATGGGATTAGGCAATTCTGAGGGCCTTCAACTTATAATAAAAGTAACAAAGCTGGGTGATGGTAGCTCCAATCTATAATCATAGCTACTTAGGAGGCTGAGATCTGAAAATCTCAGTTCAAAGCCGGCTTGGGAAGAAAAGTCAGTGAGTCTCTTATCTCCAATTAACTAGTAAAATCCAAGAATTGGAGGCATTGCTCGAGTAGTAGAGCATCAGCCATGAGCAAAAATGATAAATGAGAGCTCCAGAGTTCTTGAGTTCAAGACTCAGCACTGGCAAAATAGCATTAATCACAAGATGTAAGGGAGAAGTCAGACCTTTCTGGAGGAGGAAGCAATACCCAGTAAAACTGGTCATGCTTTTCAAAATTCCCAAATCCGTGTCGATGACATCCCCTGGTGTGAGGGAGAAATGCAGATTCTGAATAGGACCTACCATAACGTTGTTAACTTTCAGGCAATCCCATGCCTTGTACCTGATGTTTTTGGAAACTGTTCTTCCCAGGGTACCACCTCCCTACCCCTGCAGAGGCAATGGTCACATTCTCATCTTAGAGGGTCAAACAGTGGACCAGTTATCAGTGGTGGCCAATTATAGGTTAGGTGGGAAATGTCATATGAAGCAATAGGCACAAAGTTAGACTTTGTGGTTTGTAATAGATTGCAAGAAAAATGATGCTTTTCCTTCCCCCCAGCTATTCAAATTGCTTTACTCATTCTCAGGACAAGAGAGAGCTATTTTCATTAGCTTTTAACTTAGAGAAAGAGCTGTCAACATAAACCCTTAAAAGCATTTGTCTCTAGATTGTAGACAGCTGGATTGTAGTAAATGTTATGGTAAAAGCACAGATTAAACAAATGCTCAAATGGATGTATTTGTCCTCTGAATCTCATTAAAGAAAACAATGAATAAAAGCTAGAATTTACAAAGCAATGTTTAAGTGTGTTTCTAAAACATAGGCCCTAGATTCTTTATTTTCCCCAATTCTGCATTTAAAAATTTTAAATATGGAAAAATAATAGCACACTAAATATCCACGTAGACAGTTTATACTTGTCAGCTGTCAGTGTTTTGTCTTTTGTTTTTCTTTTTTTAAGAGAAAAGAAAGACATTCAGCCACGTAGCCCAGGCTTCTTCAAACAGAAAATTCTCCTGCTGAGATTTCAAGTATGTGCCAGTGTACCTGGCTATTTTATCATCTATTTACCTACCCTCTAAACCATCCACCTATACTATATATCATCTATCTGCAGATAGACACGTTTTGGAGAATAAAGTAAAAATTGTGTGTGGACACTAAGGTACTTTGTGCCTAAAATATTAAGCTATTTCTTCTAAGAAAAAGGACATTATCACGTACGCCCTATCTTTGCTATTTTTTGGAATTGTTGACCAGGTAAAGTGAAATAAGACATAAAAGCCACTTTAAGAAATTTTAATGGTTTAGGAACTCAATCATTATTACTTAGCTGTGTAGCTTCCAGTTTACGTTATCGCTAAACTATGTTTAAGTCTCACTTAATTTTGTATAGTTAAATCATCTTATTTTTTTTATCTTGTGACCATCCTTGAATTTATTGGAGTGTAGTGTGACAGATATAAACATCTAGCTATTGTTTCCCCCTTTTCTTCTGATCCTGAAATATGAAGGATTTTCTCTCTCTCTCTTTTTTTTTTTTTTTACTGTCTGTCTGTTGCTGTCTCTTGTCTTTCTCTGACTCTCTCACTCTGACATATGTACACATTCATTCTAGAGTTCTCACTTGGCCTAGTTCTGCTATCCGTGGACTTTAGTTGTCATGATTTGGTTAAATGACACCAACACATGATTCACATTTTAGTGTAGTGTGCTCTATGTCATGATCAATGACCAACCAGATCCCTTTCAAACCTATCCAGTATCTGTTGTTTAGTTCACAGTCAGAAAAGTTTGGGGTTATGTTATTTCCTTTGTCGCACAATGATGAATGAAGGTGATATTTTACAAAAATGGGCAATTGAAAGAGAAATTGACCAGCAAAAACAAAAGTATAGCAAAGAAATGAAAAGCAATAGCCTTGGAAGGAGAATTGGAACTACACATAGAGTTATAAAAGAAATAGAAGACTGAGAATGTTAAGCCTGCTGCCATCGAGTAAGTAGCCAGTGGAGATTTAGTGAGAGTCTATTTATTGGGAAAAACAAGGAACTCTGTCATGATGAAAGCGAGCAGGATATCCTGGAGGAAGCCATACCAGAGAAAACTCAACAGTAAATGAAGTCTTAGATGAATTTCACAGCATCGAGAGTGCAAAGGATAGAATAATGAAGCTGATTCAAACTGAGAAAGGAGTATGACAAGTAAAAATTATGGTCTAGAAAAAAACAGAACTTGTTCTGTATTGAAGGAGGGCAGAGAGACAGAGAGAGCCAAGTCATGCTAAAATTATTCTTAATAAGTGTGTAACAGAGCAACCGAACACTTAATTCACAGTATTTCTAGTGTTCTGAAGTTCAATGTGCTATATGTTTTATTTTTGCCATTTTTTTCATTTCTCTTTGGATAGATAGCTATCTATGAGTTTTCAGTGTTTTGACATTTTTTTAAACTCATAGAACAGTTGCAATTTCTCACTGATGACAAAAACTGATTTACATGGCTTCCGCTTGAATAGGCATTTTCAGTTGGTATTGTGTTCAGTGAAGAATTTCATCATTCTGTTTTCCCCTTCTCTTCCCTAATTCAAATAAACAGAATGGCGATACAAAGGAACAGGGTGGGGGGAACCAATGCAACAGCATTGGTTGGAAATGATCTGTACAACTTGGAGGTTGGGGGTTGGAGGAAGAGAAAGTAGGAGAAAAATGAGGGAAGGGGGTATCAAGTTTGCCAAGAAATGTACTTATTACCTTACTTATGTAGCTGTAACCCCCCTGTACATCACCTTGACAATAAAAAAAAAGAAATTCAGACACTGGTTTTATTTTATACCATTTGTGCTACAAGTATTTTATCTTATATGCCAAAACTTTAACATCTGGTAGAGCAAATTCCAACCTCATTATTCCTTAATTATACATTTTCTTAGCTTACATTAGCTGCACAAGAGGAGATTCACTGGGACATTTCCACACATATAAACAATATATCCCAATCAACTTCATCCTTTATCATTCCCTTGGCCTACTTCTCCCTCTTAAAACAATCCCAACAGTTTCCATTGCTCTATTTTCAAGCACACAAATTACTTAGACCATATTCATCTTCATTCACCCCTTTGTTATCCCAGCCCTGCTTCTACTTGTACCCATTCCCCTCAACAAGCTATAAAAATTATCTAGTATTCTCTGTAATATAAACCTCTGAATTTAAGTATAACTCCATCAAATACTGCCCACTGTGGAAGTTCAGGTAGAGTTCGGTTACACACACAATACTTAGGTGGGAAGAATCAACATTTTTACAATACCACCTCCTTCGTTCAAGAAGATAATTGTCTTACCCTTCTCTGTTCCAGTAATTTGTTATACAATCTCAGTCTTTCTTTTGTAATGTTCTTTATGTAAATCTCACACAATGCTTTTGGCAATTTTATAAATATGCTCATTGTTTCACTTAGGATTATTGTCTTATATTTCTTAATCGGTAATAGATATTCAGGAAATCTTTTGAATGACAAATGATTAAAATTCTGTATCCCAACATTGTTCTTCCTTGTTCAGAGGTCAGGAAATAACAATCAGGATAAATAAAATTGTTTTTGTAAATAAAGTTTTATTGGGACACAGCTAATGACTATTTGCTTATGTATTGTCTTTGGCAGATTTTGCACTACAAAGTCACAATTGAGCAGTTGTGACAGAGGTCTGCTTGGCCCTTTATGGAACTGGTGTGATTGACTTCTGCTGTACAGCTATCAGCGATTCCAAGGGTTTTTCAGTCCATGTTCTTACATTTCCTGGGTTTCAGTTTAATTTGTATTTAATAATGACAAATTTTATAACCTCCCTTATTATTTTACTTTAGTTCTGTTATGCCTTAGTGCATTTTAGAACATCCACAATTCTGCTGAATAATTTCAAAGATTATTCCTGTGAGTAGAAAAACTGGCATATTCTTCTGTTATAATGTAGATCATGTGATTTTTTTTAACACATTATGGAATTGAACCTCTGCTTACTAAGATTGTATGTAGATATTATCTACCTTTAAGTATATGCACATGACAACAATGATATATTTTAAACTTTGAAGCCCATCCTTTTGTTACTTGAATAAATATACTTAATTTTTTTTTTTTTTTTACTGGATTTGGTTTACTTTTTTGTTTGGTGATCTTTATTTACAACAAATTGTTGAAGTCATATTTTAATAATACTTTTGTGCCAATGTCTAAAAACAATATGAAAACTATCCAGTATTTTTCTATTGCTTGCAATGGTTCTTGTAACACAGAAATTTTCTGATCTTTAAACTTGTTTTGTGTGGGTTGTGGGCTTACACTCAGGGCCTGGACACTGTCTTAGCCTTTGTTGCTCAAAGCTAGTGCTCTACCACTTTGGGCAATAGCTCCCTGTCCAGTTTTCTGGTGGTTAATTGGGCATAAAAATCTCTCTTGCCCAAGCTGGCTTCTAACTCCCATCATCAGAATAGCCTCCTGAATAGCTAGGATTACAGGCCTGAGTCACTGGCACCCAGCTTGATCTCCAGACTTTCAGACTAACCTGTAAAGGTATCTATCTCTGTCCAGCAGCTCTTTTTAGGAGGTAATTTTCTGACAAGATTATAATGTGAGTACATATTCATTTGCCAATTCAAGTGTTTTATTTCTTAATGAGAAAATTATAATTGTGTTTATTTTAGAAGCACATCAATTTATAGTTTAAAAGTTTAGAGGGAGGTAGAAAGAGGGAGGCAGGGAGGAAGAGGAAAGTGATCAACGGCCCCAAATTCTTTCCTTGGTTACTCTGCCCTCTGATCTGTGTACTCCTTCATTTTCTTAAATATTTTTCATAAGTTTCTGTTAGTGAGATACATGGGCACTTAGACATATTCTTCTTTAAATTCTAACATATTCTTATTTCATATGACATGTATCTTAAGCATAATGAAACCCACCTAAATACAGATGTTGAAAGCAGGAAGGAAAGTGAGAGGATACAAATATGAAGGAGGGATTGAAATTGTTCATGTGTGTGGAAGCATTACACTGAAAACTTCACATTATTAATATATGCTAATTCACAATAAAAAAGATCTTCCATTGCTCCTAAAATATTGCTACCATTGCTGATTGAGGGTTCTCAGATTAAACTTTTTTCCACAATATTATTAATTAATTACCTTTTAGCTTCTAGAGTAGCAAATTATATCAGCATCAATAGTGTTTTATTTTTTTCCTTAAAGAGTAATATATCCTTTCTGCCTGAAAGCTGATAAACTTTCTCCTAATACTTCTTGTTAAGGAGTTGTATCAGGATAAACCTGATGTGAGTCTTGTTTTTAATTCCTGCTTGGCAGTAAATTGGTCTGTAGCCTACAGACTTTGATCTTTTTGATCATAGAAGAATTTTCCAATCGAATCATTTAAATGAGTGCTTCTCTTCCAAGTGTTTCCTTTTATTTTTCTGAGGCTATTGTTTTTGGTATGCCAAACCTCCTGAATCTATTAACTACTTTTTCTTATGAGTGTCTTTTCCTTTTATCAATACTTTATACTTTGAAGCTTTTGTTTTGTTTTCTTTCTTTGTATCTACCCTTGCATGCCACTGATTTAAGCCTCAATAGACAGCTCTTCTTTAATTCATCCACTGAATTATTCAGTTTGATCAGCATTTGTGGTGCTCTTCATTTCTTAGAAGCACTATTTCCCTTCAGTTCAAGAAATATTCCCCAAAATTCCTTTTAGTATGGTCTGGTTGACAACAGATTTTGATTGATTTATTTATTTGAAAAAAAATTTTTTTGGTAGTGGAGCCTGAACTCTAGGCCTGAATGCTGTCTCTCAGCTCTTCAGCTCAAGGTTAGCGCCCTACCACTTGAGCCACAGTGCCACTTCTGGCTATTTCTGCTTATGTGGTGCTGATGAATCGAACGCAGGGCCTCATGCATGTGAGGCAAGCACTCTACCACTGAGCCACCTTCCCAGCCAGATTCTTTTTATTTTTACCCTAGCTTTTAAAGTATATGTTCCCTAGATGTAATAGACTGGGTAGACTATGTAAGACCTTTCAAAACGGTACTTCTGCTAAAGGCATGTCTCAGAGATAGTATGCCAACCTAGTATGTGCAAGGCTCTGAGTTCAAACTCCAATACTACATAAAACATTTTTAAATCTGAAGTGTAACTCAGTAGTAGAGCACTTTCTCAGAGGAAGGCCTTGAGTTCCATTCCCAGAACCTCAACCCTTCCTTTCCCCCCCCCCCCTCCCTCCTTGTCTCTTTCTCCCTCAATGGTATTTCTTAATCTTTTCATCTCAGTTTTTTTTTCTTTAGGAGAAGTCTTCACTAATTTTAATTTCTGATCTCTGTGTTTGATTTCTTGTTCTTTTCAAAGTTTACTTTATGTCTTTTTTTGTTTTTAATTAAGTAGTTGTAAAAAGAGGTTACAATTCCGTAAGTCAGGTTCTCAGTACAATGCATCTTTATTAATGTTATCCCTTCCATACCTCTCTCTTACTTCCCCTTCCCATCCCTACCTTCAAGTTACATAGTTCAGTATTTACATAGTGCACAATGAATATAATGACTGCATTTGCTTATACTACCTCCTTCCTTTTGTGAGCTCCTCTTCCCACCACTCCCATTGCTGCTTCTTGGTATTCATTTTTTTAAACATTCCGTTAGTTGTTCAGAGTTTGAGTATGATGTATTTCTGTATTACTTTCTATGAATTTACCGTGTTTGGAATTCATTCAGCCTCCTGTCAAAGGTTTTCACTAATTTGGGGAAATGTTCGGTTATTATGTCTTCAAGTATTTTTCTTTCTGCCCTATTCTTAGTTTATGTTTTTGTGAGATTTCAGTTTTGACTGAATTAGGCATTTTGATATTGTTTTGTAAGTCCTTGAGAGATTGGTCATTTGTTTTCAATCTTTTTTCTCCGTTGATGGGATCATTTCTATCTTTAAGTTAATTAATTCTTTGTTATGATTTTTCAACCTGTTACTATTAAGCTTGCCTACTAAATTGTTCATTTTACTTAATGTACTTTTGAGCTCCAGAATTTGACTTGGTGCATTTTTCCTTACAAGTTTCTCCTTTTCTGTCAAGACTCCCATCTCATTAAGACTATAGTTTTTCAAAGTCATTAAAGAAGCATCAAATCTATATTCTGATGTATTTGCCAATTCCAACTTCAGGGCCACTTGACACTATTTCAGTTAGCTTTAACCTCTTTGACTGTGGGTGACATTTACTTGTCAGATGGCCAGTTCTTTTTTGCTATAAACTAAATATTAAGGATATTACACTGTAGAGATGGTGAAATGTGTTGTTTTCTTATGAAGAATTATATTTTTTGTTCTTATTGTGTAGGCTAGGTTACTTTGTTAGGGAAAAAAAATCTCTGAAATATCTACAAGCTCCCAAATCCGTACTACTGGGAAAGATCCAACCTTCAATGTCATTTTCTCAATGGGTCTTCCCCATGGAAATATTTACAGAAGTACTAGGACTAATATTCATGAAACTATTAGCCAAACCTAACCTTAACGTAAAGTCTCAAGAAAATTAATTAGAATGATAACTATTTTTATACTTTATATGGCTTCTTTCACACTAAAACTGTAGAATTGTGTAGTTGGAACAGAGATTGTACAGCCTCCAATGGCCTAAAATACAATGATCAGGGGTTGGGTGGCTCAGTGGTAGAGCGCTTGCCTTGCATGCATGAGGCCCTGGGTTCGATTCCTCAGCACCACATAAGCAAAAAAGAAAAAAGCTGGAAGTGGCGCGGTGGCTCAAGTGGTAGAGCGCTAGCCTTGAGCTGAAGAGCTGAGGGACAGCGCCCAGGCCCAGAATTCAGGCCTTGTGACTGAAAAGAAAAAAACAAAAACAAAACAAAACAAAAAAACCAATGATCATATACCTTAATGGCAAGTTGACAAACTTTGACATGGCAGCGTCATAGCTGGATATGAAAACTCCACTATATATTTTTATTGTCTGTTGTTTATCTTCCCTCTTTTTGGCTCATTTGTTCTACTAGGTAGATTGTCACTGTCTTGGTTCACCAGGCTTCAGGACAAGTTATTGGAATACCCTGTATCACTGTAAATATAATCTGATGGGAGTCCTATTCTGTAGAGGCAAATCATTAGCCCAAAGCTGAAGAACCTGCAGTAACTTCCCCGCATCCTGGCTTCTGGTATTCTTGAAACCTCTGATGCAGGAAGGCTGAAAGTTAAGTATATTCAAATCCCCTTCGTCTTTTATGAGTTGAATGACCAGTACTCTCATGTGGGAGTGAAGTCAAATCTCCCTACTACCATGCTCTGAGCCCCACATGCTTCCCAAGATGCTTTGCTTTCTACTTGCATCTATCATTAATATGTTCTCCCCTGACACATGTCCTTCTCATGGAAAGGAAGATGAGCAGTAGTTCTTTTTGCTGAAACCTTTATAAGAGTCTAGCCCTTATATTTTGCTCAGGTACATGTGTGAGCAAGCCTTTAGCACATGACAAACAAATGGCTTAGAGTTTGAAATAGAAAAGGAAAGGAAATGATCAGATCCCAATGTTTGCTGAATTTTTATTTATTTATTCAGTCGATATTTACCGAACACCTTCTAGGTTGCAGGCATTCATTTGGGCAATAGAAACATGATGGTGAGCAAAACAAACATAATGTCTGTCTTCAAGGAAGCTAGTGGGAAAGACAGACTTAAGCATGTGATTCCATAAGCAGATTCATAATTATGAGTCATCCTAATAGCTTCGAAGGGAGGGAATGAGGGAGCACAGTGGTGCACCAACTTAGCCACACATGAGAGCCCAGGAGCTGATTAATGATTGAGTCACACAGAGTCTCCACTGAAATCTCTCCCTGAGAGTATTTTTGATTTAGCTTTCAGCATCATTTTCCCTATGAAAATGTCTTCTGCCCTGGCCATGTGAGTAATAAGGCTCATCAGGCTAAATGGCTCAGAAACATCTAGATTTTCACAAGAAAATGATGCAAGGCTGAAGCTCTGTGATTCTGAATTATTAGACAGAACAAAGATAAGACTGGCTATCACTGACAAAATATCTCCTCCAGTGAATAAGCATGAATATTCCGAAACAGGTTCACAGAATGTGGGTGGGAGGGGAAAGGGGCAAATGTAGGGGCAAAGCTGAGGCCTGAAGCAATTTCCTAGAGAATCGTGACTCATTGACAAAGGAATGGGTTTCATCATTCCTCATTTCATCAAACTGATATAAAGTGAAAGTTAGTGTTCCTTAAGTAGGATTTTTTTGGCCATTTTATTGCTGGAAGGATTTGTGGCATATATTTGTCTAAATCCCCAAACCAAAAATTAATTCCTGAAAGGAAAACAGATCTAAAGAGAACAGATCACCAGTGTAGGTAGACCCAGAACTGAGTCAGATGACTCTCAGTCTGGCACCCTATCACTAATGTCTGAATCCCAGAGGCTCAGATCTGACCGAGAGTTTTGTTGACCTGTTTCCATGGCTCAGTAGAGTCTTTTTACTTGAATGTTAACAGAATTTCCTTGTAATGAAATTGATATTAAAAATATTTCAAGCCATGGCTTAAGTGGTAAAGCACCAGCAATGACCAAAAAACCTGAGGAAGAGTGCAAAGCCCTGAAATAGCACAAAACCCAAAATGGCACAAAAAATTACTGTGAGGAGGTAGTTATTACTAGAAGAACATATTCAGAGGGATCACATTTTATTTTATTTTTATTACTAGAACATATTCAGAGGGATCACATTTTATTTTATTTTTTTTCAGATGATATTTTTAAAATTTAGGTTTATTTACCATCTAAGATAAATGAAAAGTTAACATTATACTTGAAAGCAACAAGGTTTCCTGAAATGGATATGTTTCCTGTTAGCAAAATCAATCTGATTTTCCAATAGTCATATTCATTGATACTCAAGATGGCTTATTCATTTTGTATCAACTAAGAAGTTTTACCAAATACTTGACATTTTCTTGAAATTTTCATGCACCTTTACAATTTTTTACAGTTATCTCTGGGATATCTATAGTCTTATTGTGTATATCTATATGTATATATCTAGATATATGCATTTTATAAATATATATGAATGTTAAGCACATTAAAGGTCTATGTATTTACCACATATACACATATGTACATATACACACACAAGAAAAAAACTGCTTTATTGATGCACCATGAACATATAAACATGACATTAATTTATAGGGAGTTTTATCTTCTTTGCAATTACTTCATAAATACTCAGATTGTGTTTGACAAACTGAAAGGAGAAATGGATGTCATACTTAATATCACCATTAAGGAAAGTGAAATGTATAACAAAATTCTGGTAAAGGTTATATGTATTAAGAACTTACATATACATATGTGTATCTATAAATATGTACAAAGTAAAATGATGTGTTCATCATATATAGAGAGACAGGATACATTAGAGTTTTTTATTTTTATTTTTTTATTTCATATTTATTTGATTATGTATAAGATATTTTTTGCTAATAGACACATAAAGAAATGCCATTTCTGGCCATAGAAGAAATGCAAATCAAGCCGGGCGCTGGTGGCTCAGGCCTGTAATCCTAGCTACTCAGGAGGCTGAGATCTGAGGATCGCGGTTCAAAGCCAGCCCGGGCAGGAGAGACCGTGAGACTCCTATCTCCAATAAACCACCAGAAAACCAGAAGTGGCGCTGTAGCTCAAGTGGTAGAGCGCTTGCCTTGAGCTGAAGAGCTGAGGGACAGTGCCCAGGCCCAGAGTTCAAGCCCACGGCCAACAAAACAAAACAAAAAAAACAAAAAAGAAAGAAAGAAATGCAAATCAAAACAATATTGAGATTCCACCTCACCCCAGTTAGAATGGCTATAATCAAGAAATCTAATAACAACAGATGCTGGAGGGGATGTGGCCCAAAGGGAATCCTGCTACACTGTTGGTGGGAGTATAAACTTGTTCAACTACTGTACAGTATGGAGGTTCCTCAAAAGATTACACATAGAGCTCCCTTATGACCCAGCAATCCCATTTCTGGGCATTTATCCAAATGACCACAAACAAGGCCATACTAAAGCTACCAACACGACTATGTTTATTGCAGCATTATTTACCATAGCTAAGATATGGAACCAACCCAGATGCCCCTCAGTAGATGAATGGATCATGAAAACTTCCATTGTATATGTATACATCCCCCCACACACACACATAATGGAAGTCTATGCTTCCATCGGAAAGAAAAACATCATCCCCTTTGTAAGGAAATAGAAGGACTTGGAAAAAATCATATTAAGTGAAGTAAACCAGACCTAAGGAAATATAGGTTTCATGGTTTCCCTTATTTGTAATAATAAGTATACATCTAGGATAATCTTAGCAGATGAGCAGAACAGCTCAATAGCTGTACATATGATCATATAAGATGATACAAAATGAACTCCAAGACATGGACACAAGAGGTTTTTCTTCATTGTTGTTGCTTTTAATGTACTTGATGTGATTATTTGTTTCTTTTGTATGTACTTTCCCCAAGATATATCCTCTGTTGTCACTGTATTTGATTATGGTACCCTGGTATTGTATATATATTTATTTGAAATAGGGAAGGGAAGGGGGACAACAGAATGGTGAGTTTAAGATGTTTCTGCAGCAGCGATATATACAAGACAATATGTTGGAAGGGATCTATACAATTTGGGGGTGGGGGTGGGGGAGAAAAAGTAGGAGAAAAATGAGGGAAATGCTAACAAGTATGAAAAGAAATATACTTATTACCTTACTTACATAACTGTAACCATTCTGTTCATCACTTTGACTATATATATACACATATATACATATATAAAAATTATTTTAGAAGTTAAATTGATAGTTCATGTCACTCACTTTCCATGAAGAATTTCATTTTCCCTCTTACTTTATGTAATTTGTAGTGTAGTGGTGTGTGTGTGTGTGTGTGTGTGTGTGTGTGTGTGTGTGTGTGTGTGTGTGTGTGTGTGTGTGTGTGTGTGTAGCATGTACTTCTGGATGTATAAAGACAGCATGAATTTTATTTTGGTAAACAGTGTATAACCAATTGACCATCTCAATCTTTTTTAATGTGTATAGTTCAAAAGTGCTGCCTTTACGTATATCCTTGTGGAATATACATCTTAACCTCACTCTTCAAAACCCTGAATAATTTGTTCCTTGCTTCCAGGAACCTACACTTCCAGGAGTTAGTAAAGATGTTGATATCAATGCAATTGAATACTAAACAATAGGGAACTAGATTTCCTCCATTACTGGGCATACACAGGAAAGTCTCCCTTTCCATTATTCCTACCACTAACACCCAACTACCACCACCCCACCCATGAGACTTGAAGTTTATTTTTAGGAGAAATTGAACAGAGGCTCAGTCATGGTGGCAGAATAGCTTGATTGTACTCTCACTGCTATGAAGAGGTCCTTCAAGGTGGGTTTCAACAAACTGAGGAATGATTTGTTGATTGTTTTCAACCTTTGGGGTTTGTAGGTTCCTGGAAGGAAGTAGCAAACTATTCAGAGTTTTACCAAGTGAGTATAATGGAATGATTTGTAGTGTGGACAATTAAACCAAATTGGATATTTCAACAATTGAAAAAAATGTAGTTCCCATTTTTCCTTCCTAAACCAAAGAAGCTAATGATGGATGGATTTCACCAAACCCAGGGATGAAATGAGAAGAAAAGGTATCCAAGAAGTGAAGGCTTTTATGGGAGAGAAACGGTCAGATCTCTGCAAATCAGATGCTCAGCTGTTCTGGATCAGTCATCTTGGTATCAGGGTTAGATGAAAAAATAAACAATGCAAGGTTCTATGATGAAGAGATGTTAGACTACTTAAAATTCTGTTTATAAGAATATCATTCAAGAAAAGGCCATTACCACCATGGATATCACACCCTAGTTCATACTTTGAATTGTTGCATTTGCAAATTCATTGAGTCACTGCTCAGTCTTCTGTTCTATTTGTAAATCTGTCTATCATCTATCTAGGGGGAAGCAGGACTTAATCAGTTCATATGACATCAAGACTTTTTGGTAATATATTTGTCAAGTAAGACAGAATGGGTCCCATTCTAGAGTTCAAACTTGTATTGACTAGAAAGTGGACTAGGCAGGAGACAAGAGGCTGGCTGTATGCTAGCCCTTCCAGTGTTAAGCTGTGCAATTTGGGTAATTTGCTAATCTATTCTTCTTTTTCTTTGGCTAAGTGCAGTCAAAGCTATTACATTATCACAATAGGCATTTCTAAATTGCAAATTAGATTATGCAATAGTTTTTCAACTGTAAAGCCCTCTAAAATGTCACATACATCTTCTTAACTTGGCTTCGGAAGAAATTATGCAAACCGTTGTAGTAGTAGTTATTTAAAATTTGCTGATATACAAGGAGAATCTTTGTTTAGGGACATTCTATGTGGGATTAAGGTGAAAATTAAGGACCAAAGCATCTGGTCTGTTTCCTCTTCTTTAGTCTTTACCATTATGTTAATGTGTGATTTCATGAGATCCCAGGTGGTTCTGGGATTGCTAATGAATGGCCAGAATCAGTTTTAGGGATATTAGAATTTGATGAGTAGTTAAATTGTATAGAAACTCAGCAGGGCAAAGACTAATAAAAATAGACACACAAAACAAACACAAATATTTGCTTTCTCTACACTATTCTATTGAATATATGTGCATATATATACATACTCTAAAGAGATGAAATATACACATATGCATACATACACACATACATACACACACACTTCATACTCAACAAGATACTCTGGAAAGAGCATAATTAAACTCTATATTTTTGTTTTAGTCAGGCTCTCTGTGGATGATGCACACCGTCATTGGGAAGCGCCATCTCCTTTACTCAGTCTACCAATTCAAATGCTAATCTCTTCCATAAATATTCCACAGACATACTAGAAATAATGTTTAATCAGATATCTGGGCACCCCATGACCCAGTCAAGTTGACACATAAAGTTAAGCATCACAAGAGTCATTCATCTGTACATTTGCAACATGTAAAAACATGTACAGAAGTGGCTACAATTGCTTGTGCCTGGTCAAATTTCTTGAAGTAAATACAAAAAGTTGGGAGAAGATCAAGAAATTTCAGCTGCAACTCAGAGTGTTTATTATCAGCAGAGGATTAAAAAACAATTTCACACCTGATAAATAAGGTACAACTAATCTGATTTCACTACAAAGATTTCAAATAGGGCTTTCTTTTCTAAGGCCACACTTATTTCTCAATGGTAGGGATCATTACACTCTCACTTTTTTTTTTAGCTGTGGTTCAAAGATGCTAAATATCTTTAGAGCCTGGAACACCTGGGTTTACATTGCTCTGCCAGAAATGTGCACTATAACTAAGGGTAGTTATCAACCAACTTGCTTTTCCTGTGTAAAATGTAAATAGTATTAGTAGTATCTTCCTCAGAGCCAGTTTGGAGCATTATAGGAAGGAATGTGTGCCTTGAGCATTGTGCTTATCATACAAATGGGGAAATAGCAATGAAACTTCAGTTTGCTTAAATGTATCACCTTTAGCATATATAGTCTTCATAGCACATAGTATATGTTAATACCTATCTGATGAATGACAAAAGTCTAATTAAATGCACATGATAAAAAGTTGGTTAAATACATTATGATGTATCTACTAGTGAAATACCTGATGTTGAAGAATTAGGTCAAGACTTCAGCATTAAGTAAGTTCAGACAATAGAGAGAGAATAGATTGGCGGATTATCCATTCCATATCTCAATGAATGTAGAGCAAACTTCAGGGAAATCCAAGGTACAGAGCATGATAATAAAGATGATTATGTCTTGAAAATTCTATCAGTGCTGAGACCCCAGAATAGGTGAGAGATACAGAAGGACCTGATGCTATTTGAAGAAATGCCTGTTTCCTTAGTCACCATGGATATGACATGAGTACTGGAGAAAAACTTTCAAGATGGATGATATGGGTAGATTGAGGTTTTTCAGTAAGTATAAGTCAAATGTGTTTTTTCATTAAGTCATTAATGATTTCTAGGCACAGTGATACAAAGATGAAACTACATTAGACAAGTTACACAAGAACAAATCTTTGGCAGCAGTGAAAATTCATGTTCTCCTTTATGCATGGCATCTGAGTACACCACTGGAATGCCATCTGTATGAAGACAGAACTCTATATCTATTTCATTCTCTAACATATCCATTGTGCCTTGAATAGTATCAGGCACATAGTAGATGTGTATGAAATACTTATTGAATGAATAACACTTTTTAAACATTATTTTTTTCTTTTTTTTTTGGGTCGGTCGTGAGGCTTGAAGTCTGGGCTTGGGCGCTGTCTCTGCACTCTTCAGTTCAAGGCGAGCACTCTACCACTTGAGCCATAGCACCACTTCCAGTTTTCTAGTGGTTTATTGGAGATAAGAGTCTCACAGAGTTTCCACCCGGCCTGGCTTTGAACCATGATCCTCAGATCTCAGCCTTCTGAGGAGCTAGGATTACAGGTGTGAGCCACTGGCGCCCAGCTTATACATTCTTAATCAATTTACTTTCTAATGCATTTGTTTTTCTTTTTTGAAATGAGACTGTTCATATCATTTCCTCCCTTTAAAATTCTTTATGACTGAGTTTTCTGAATTTTTTTATATATTTTAGATAGCAATTCTTTGTCGGATGAACAGCTTGTCAATGATTTTCCTCATTATCTAGGTCATCTCTTCACACAGTTTGTTTTTTTGGTCTGTGCAGATGTTCATTATTTCAATATGATTCTATTTGTCTAGTTTTGTTAATTTACAGTTGCCTATACTAACATCTATGTTTTCTTCTAGTATTTTACACTATAGAGTCTCACATTACGTCCAATTCATTTTGAGTTAGTTTTGTATAGTAAGAGATAGGGATCAAGTTTGATTACAAATAAATCTATTGGCTATGATATATTGCACTAATTGATTTTTTAGTTTGAGCCAAGTTTTCATTCTTTGGATAAATCCTACTGTGTGCACAATTGCTTTTATAAGTTGATGTACATAGTGCTAATTTTAGTCAATGATCTTTGCATGTATATTTATAAGAGACATAGGATGATAGTTTTCTTTTGATATATTTAATTTTAACATCAGAATATTGCTATTTTCATAAAATATATTTAGATTTATTCCTTTCTCTTCTATTTCAGAGAAGATGCATAAAGAATTATATTAATTCTTTTACAAACTATTTGTTAGAATTTATCAGAAAAGTCATCTGGACATTTCTTTGTGTGAGGATGTGGATTAGTAATTTAGTTATTGTGATTGCTATAGATTTATTTACACTTTTTAGTTTTCACTAAGTCAGGGTTAGTAGATTTTGTCTTTTTCACATAAGTTAACTTATTTGCATACAGTTGTGTATAGTAAAAGTTTATAATCCTTTATATTTCTACAATGTTGGTAGTGACGTATGGCATAAGTTCCTTTCACTCCAAATTTTTGTAATTTGAGTATTTCTGTTTTTTATGTTTTTAATTGTAAAAAATACTGTAGAGAGGGGTTACAGTTACATGAGTAAGGTAATGAGTGTATTTTCTATCAAGCTTTGTTACCCCCTCCTTTGTTTTCCCCCAATCATCCCGTCCCTCTCCACCTCCCCAACTCCTCCCTCCTGCTCCTGGAAGTTGTAAAGTTCATTTTCAACATAGTGTCTTGTACATCTCATTGTTATAATGGGTCAACCATATACTTATTTAAGCATTTTGTTATTTCCCTTCCCCTCCCCAAATTATAAAAATGTATATACAAGATGCAGGTCATGGGAATCAAATACAGTGAAAACAAGGGTTCTTTTAAATTTTAGGTTAGTCCAGATAAAGTTGGTCAGTTTTGTTTTTTCAAAGAATACCACCTTATACACAATGGAATGTTACCCAATCAATACAAAGAATAATATTATGTCATTTGCAGGGAAATGGATGGACCTAGAACAAATCATGTTATGAGGGAAGTTAAGCTCAGAGATACAAATGGCATATTTTCTTTCATATGAAGAATCTAGAGCTAAAATACATGGGGACATAATAAATTATACAGGATTCTAGGCATTCATACACAGTGAGATCAAAGAAGGATACTTTTAGGAGAGGAACATAAAGGTGCAATGTCTATGTGCATCTAATCATATAAATAGTATGTATCAGAATGAACCTTAGCAAATGGAAACAAGAGGGTTTTTTTCTTTTTTTCTTTTTTAAATTAAATATATTTTCATTGTAAAGATACTGTACAGAGGGGCTACAGATAAAGTAAGGTAATTAGTACATTTCCTATCAAGCATTGGTATCCCCTCTTTTGTTTGCCCCCCATCCTCCCTTCCCTCCCCACCTCTCCAACTCCCACCTCCCCCACTCCCAGAGTTATAAAGTTTGTTTTTGACATAGTATCTTGTACATCTCGTTGCTACAGTGGGTTAACAAGTATCCTATTTCAGCATTTTGTTATTTTCCCTCCACTCCCCAAATTATAAAAATATATATACAAGATTAAGGGCACCAGAATCAAATACAGTGAAAACAGGGGTTATACAATGGGGGAAGAACAGACAAAAGAAACAAAAAAATCACACAGTACATTATAAGTATATTAAAAACAACAGCAACAAAGACAAAACCTCTTGTGTCCCTGTCTTAAGGTCGTTTCACATAGCATCATCTTATACGGTCATATGTACATAGCTTTTGACCTTTTCTGCTTGTCCTAGACATATATTAGTTATTGCAAATAAGGGAAACCATGGAACCTATGTTTTTTGGGCCTGCTCTACTTCATTTAATATAAGTTTTTCCAAGTCTTTCCGTTTCCTAGCAAATGTGGTGATGTCATTCTTTCTGATGGAAGCATAGAATTCCATTGTATATATACCACATTTTCTTGATTCACTCATCTACTGAGGGGCATCTGGGTTGGTTCCATATCTTAGCTATGGTGAATAATGCTGCAAAAAACATAGTTTTGCTGCTAGCTTTAGTATGGCCTTGTTTGTGATTGTTTAGGTAAATGCCCCAAAGTGGGATTCTTGGGTCACAAGGGAGCTCTATGTGCAGTCTTTTGAGGAACCTCCATACTGCTTTCCACATTGGTTGAACAAGCTTACACTCCCACCAACAATGTAGTTGGGTTCCCTTATGGCCACATCCTCTCCAGTATCTGTTACTAGATTTCTTTTCTTTTCTTTTTTTTTACATGTGGATATCCAGTTTTCCCAACACTATTTATTGAAGAAATAATGACTTCACCCTTTTTTTTTGTTCTTTAGCTATTTTTCAAAAATCTATTGACCATAAATGTGTGGATCTATTTCTAAGTTCTCTATTCTGATCCATATTGTATGCCAGTACTATCTTGCTTTGATTAATTTGAAATCAGAAAGTATGATTTCTTGATTATAGCCATTCTAATTGGAGTGAGGTGGAATCTCAATGTGGTTTTGATTTGCATTTTTTAAAATAAGTTTTTTTGTTGTGAAAATACTGTACAGAGGGTTAGAATCACATGAGCAAGGTAATGAGTACATTTCTTATCAAGCATTGTTGTCTCCTCCTTTGTTTTCCCCCTACCATCCCTTCCCTCCCATCTCCACAACTACATTCCCTTCCTCCCCTACAGGTTCCCCTCCCCCCCCGCCCCCCCCCCCCCCCCCCCCCGCCTAAATTGCAAAGTTCGTTTTTTGACATTGCATCTTGTACATCTCATTGTTGCAATCGGTCAGCATGTATCCCTATTTAAACAATTTGTTTTTTCCCTTCCCCTCCACAAATTATACCAACATCAAATACAGTGAAAACAGAGCTTATACTGTGGGGGAGGGAATACAAAGCTACAAAAAAAATCACGGGCTTTGATTTGCATTCTTTTATGGCCAGAAAAGTTGAACATTTCTTCATGTGTCTATTGGCCATTCTTATTTATTTTTCAGAGAAGTCTGTCTTTAAGTCTTTAGCCCACTTATTAATGGAACAGGTGTTTCTTTGAGGATTTGTTTTGGGGAGAATTTAATTTTTTGTGTTCTAAATATATTTTAAATATGAGACCCTTGTCCATTGTATGACTAGTGAAGATCTTCTCCCAATCCATGGACTTTCTATTGATCATACTAGCTATGTCCTTTGCCATGCAGAAGCTCTGCAGTTTCTTGCAATCCCATTTGTCTAACCTTTCTTTGATTTGGTGTGTGTCTGGGTCTTTATTAAGAAAAATTTGACCTGTGCCAAGGAGTCGTAGAGTTTCTTCTATCCTTCATGTAATGTTTTCAAAATATCTGCTTTGACTTCGAGGTCTTTGATCCATTTGGAGTTGATTCTAGTGCAGGGTGATATATAAGGATCTATTTTTAGTTTTCTGCAGGTGTTAAACCAATTTTGCCAGCACCATTTACTGAAGAGGCTATCTTTCTTCCATTCTATTTTTTAGCTCCCTTATCAAACATTAGGTGGCTATTGTTCTGTGGGTTCATTTCTGGGTCTTCAGTTGTATTCCATTGGTCCTCAGACATGTTCTTGTGCCAGTACCAAGCCGCTTTGATTACTATTTTGTAGTAGAGTTTGAAATTTGGTATTGATATTCCTTCAGCACTATTTTTTTCTGCTAAGGATTGTTTTGGCTATTCAGGGTCTTTTATTATTCCATATGAATTTTGGATTGCTTCTTATATTTCATTGAAGGATGTGGTTGGGATATTCATGGGTATCACATTGAATTTGTAGATAGCCTTTGACAGTATTGCCATTTAACACCATGTTAATCTTCCCAATCCAAGTGAATGGGAGGTTTTCCCACTTTCTAAGTTCTGTTTTGATTTCCTTTTTCAGGTTTTTAAAGTTTCATCATAGAAGTCTTTCACTTCTTTAGTTAACTCCTAGGTATTTTATTTTTTTGTGGGGCTATTACAAAAGGAGTTGCTTTCCTGATTTCAGCCAGGCCCTTCTCATTGTTGGCATACAAAAAAATCCATTGATTTTTGAGGGTTAATTTTATACCCTGCTACTTTGCCAAAGTTCTGGATCACCTTGAGTAACTTGGAAGTAGAGTCCATGGGGTTCTTTAAATACACTATCATGTCATCTGCAAAGAGGCAGAGTTTTACTTCATCTCTTCCTATTGGGACCCCTTTATGTTTGCATCTTGTCTTATTGCTGTAGCTAGGCATTCTAATACTAAATTAAAGAGAAGTGGAGAGAGTAGACATCCTTATCTCATTCCTGAATTTAGAGGAAACTGCTTTAGCTTTTCGCCATTAAGTATAATGCTGGCTGTAGGTTTGTCATACACAGCCTTTATTATATTGAGGAACGTTCCACAGGTTCCTAGTTGTTGTTGTTTTTTCATCATAAAAGAGTGTTGGATCTTGTCAAATGCTTTTTCTGCATCTATTGAGATAATCATGTGGTTCTTCCTTGCTCTTGTTGAGGTGATGAATTGTATTAATTGATTTGTGTACATTGAACTAGCTTTGCATACCTGAAATGAATCCTGCTTGATCATGGTGTATGATTTTTTTTATGAGTTGTTTAAATTGATTGGCCAAAATTTTGTTGAGAAGTTTTACATCGATGTTCATCAAAGAAATGAGTCTATAGTTCTCTTTTTTGGTGAGTTGCTGCCTGGTTTGGGGATGAGGACTATGCTGGCTTCATAGTTTGGTAGAGAACTTTGACTTTCAATTTCATTGAAGAGTTAGAGGAGTATTGGTGTGAATTCTGCTTTGAAGGCCTTGTAAATACATCCTGTCCTGGGTTATTCTTGGGTGGGAGGTCTCATTGCTGTTTCTATTTCAATGCTTGAATCTGTTAAGTTGGTTTAACTCATTTTAATTTAGTTTGGGCAGGTCAATATTTGCTAGAAATTGGTCCATTTCTTCCAGATTCTCAAGATTATTAGCATAAAGGTTTGAGAAGTATTCCCTTATAATGTTCTGAATTTTTGGTTGTTTCTGTGGTGATGTTACCTTTCTCATCTCTGAGTTTGTTTCTTTGGGTGTGTTCTCTTTTTTTTCCTAATAAGATTTGCTAGGGTCTGTAAATTTTGTAATTTTTTTTAAAGAACCAACTATTTGTTTTGTTGATTCTTTCTAATTTTTTTGAACTCTAATTCATTGAATTCTGATTTAATTTTATTTCTTTCTTTCTGTCTACTGGTTTGGGGTTTAGCTTGTTGTTCTTTTTCAAGGAGCTTCAGGTGCCTTGTGAAATTGTTTGTTTCAGATCTCTTTAATTTTTTGATGTAGGAACTCAGAGCTTGCCTCTGAGTACTGCCTTTCCCATGTCTCAGAGGAGCTGGTGATTTGTGTGTTCATTTTTGTTAAATACCATGAATATTTGAATTTCCTTTCTAATCTCTTCTGTGACCCACTGGTGGTTCAACAGTGTATTGTTCAGCCTCCATATGTTACAGGATTTTCTTTGGTGGCTTTTGAAGTTTAATTCTAATTCTAATTTTATTCCCTTGTGGTCTGAGAAAATGCAGGGCATAATTTCAATGTTTCTGAATTTGTACAAATTTGCTTTGTGACCTAAAATTTGGTCTATTTTGGAGAATGTTCCATGTGCTGCTGAGAAAAGTGTGTATTCTGATGTTGCTGGGTGAAATATTTGGTAGATGTCTGTTAAGTCTAGTGGATCTAGGCATTTGTTTAGATCCTAGGTTTCTCTGTTGAGTTTGTATCCAACAGGGATAGTGGTGTGTTAAAGACCCCAACAATTAATGTCTTTGGATCTATGTGAGATTTTAAGGAAAGTAGTGTTTCTTGGATAAATTTGGATGCTTCATTATGTGGTGAATAGATATTTAGAATCGTAATTTCCTCCTGAGGGAGAGATCCCTTAATTAGTATGTAATGACCTTCTTTATCTCTTCTCACTAATTTTTATTTGAAGTCTCTTTTATCTGATACTAGGATTGCAACTCACACCTGTTTATGGGGGCTATTTGCTTGGTGGATTTTATTCCAGCCTTTCAGTTTCAGAATTTTTTTTCTTATGGGCAAGGTATGTCTCTTGAGGGCAGCAAATAGAAGGATCTTGCTTTTTGAGCCAACTAGACAGTTTATGTCACTTAATTGGAGAGTTAAGTCCATTAACATTGAGAGTTAGGACTGAGAATTATTTGTTAGTTCCTGCCATGTTATCCATCTTCTTGGGAGCTGTGCCAACTTTGTTCTTCCTATGATTCTTGAATTCTCTGTTTAGGGGCTGTTTCTTGGCCTTTATTGTGCTCTTGTTGGTTTTCTATGTGTAGGACATCTTTAAGTATCTTTTGTAGGGCTGGGTTTGGTGGACATATATTATTTCAATTTTTCTTTGCTGTGGAAGGTTTTTATTTGTCCTTCCTTTATGAAGGAGAATTTAGCTGGGTATAGTAGTCTTGGTTGATAGTTGTCTCTAGGGTGTGGCATACATCATTCTAGACTCTTCTTGCTTTCATTGTCTCGAGAAATCTGAAGTTACTCTGATTGTTTTCTCTTTATAAATGATTGATCTTTTCTCCCTGAAAGCTTTAAGGATCCTTTCCTTGGTCTCAATTGATCCTGTGTGGATTACAATGTGATGGTGGGATGTCCTGCTCTGGTCTGGTCTATTTAGGGTTCTAAAGGCTTCTTGTATTTGTATAGGCGTATCTTTTTGTATGTTTGGGAAATTCTCTGCTAGGATCCTGTTAAATAAATTTTCGGGACCTTTAACTTCTGTCTCTAGGCCCTCCTCTACACCCATTAACCTTAAAATAAGCCTTTTGATGGTGTCTTCTAAATGTTGAATAGATCTATCATATTTCTTGGATTTGTCTTGAATACTCATCTGTTCTTTCTCTATAATGTCTAGGTTGTCTTCAGTCCCAGAGATTCAATCTTCTGCATGGTCTAAGATACTGTCAAGACTTTCTGCTTTGTTCCTTTCTTTCCTTTCCTTCTAATTGGTCAGATTTGATGGTTTCAAATTCTTCGTTGCTTTGTTTTAGATCTTGTATGGACTTCTTTACCTCCTTCATTTGGTTTTCAGTGTTCATTCTCAAATCCCTTAGTTGATTGGTTATAGTTTCATTTGACTCCCTTTCCTTCTGTTGGGCTTCATTCAGCATTCGCTTTATGGTCTCTATTGATTCCTCCAGCTTTTTGTTTGTGGATTCCATGAATGTTTCTACTAATCTTTGTTTATTCTCATTCCATTCACGCAGTTCCTCAATTAATCTTTGCTTAGCCTTCTCGTGCTTGCAAAATTCCTGTATTCATCTTTGGTTAGCCTCATCATGCTCACACATTGCTCTATTATTCTCACAGAATCCTTTGCAGGCTTTCAATCTTTTCATTCAGCATATTTACCTGTAGTTTCGTAGAGCATTTTGGGAACTATCCACTGGATTATTTATTAACTGCTCTATTGCCTGGTTATCATGAGTGGTAGTTGAGACCTGGTCCTGCTATTTTTCTTGTGTTTCTCTTGCTTGTCCTGCGCATTTGGGTTTGAAAGCAAACTCAGTTCTGTGCTAGAACACTATTTTAAGGCAAGCATCCACCAGAGCCCTGTAGTTGCACAGATTGTTTGACATAGTCAAAATGAATACAGATACAATCTAGTTCAGCAGCAAACAACTAGGAATCAATGGACTAAAAAAATCAAGGAAGGAGTCAGCAGACCAGAAATTAATAGGTTTAGGGAGAATTGGGAGGAGAAAATAAGATTAGAGGAATGTGGGTAGGGAAAGGAAGAGTAGTTATATAACCAAGACCTAAATGCAGAGAGAGGAAAAGAATAGAAGGAAAGAAGAGAGATAAAGAAAAACAAAAAAAAAAACATTTAAAATGAAACATTTAAAAATTATATTAGTATAAAAAATAATGCTACAATTAAAGGAGATAAGGTAGAGTTTGTGAATTGAGTAATCAATATCTGAATAAAGCATGCACACAATGAAGGATAAGGTCTAATAATCAGAGATGGTATATATCTGGGGATGAACAGAATAGCAATTAGTAAAGCAAATAAAAGATGGGGGGACCAAAAGGGAAAAGAATAAAAAGAGAATTAAAAAAAAACTAAAATAAAAATGATGAGGGCTGGGAAGGGGGCTCAGTGGTAGAGTGCTTGCCTTGTATGCATGAGGCTCTGGGTTCGGTTCCTCAGCACCACATAAGCAAAAAAAGATAAAAGCCGGAAGTGGCACTGTGGCTCAAGTGGTAGAGCGCTAGCCTTGAGCTGAAGAGCTGAGGGACAGCGCTCAGGCCCAGAGATCAGGCCCCACGACTGGACGCCCCCCACAAAAAATAAAAATAAAAATAAAAATGATGAAAAAAGAAAACAATTAGATTTTTTAAAAATAAGGTAGAAAAAAGAGTTCATCTATGTTTTTTTGGGGGGGGCGGTGGGTTATCTTGTGTCTCCCCTGTATCCATAACCAGTTTCTTGGTGGAGTCTCTGGTTTGCTTGTGGTGTTTGGTTTTCCTGTGGCTTGACTGGTTTCTTAAATCAGTTTGTTTGAGCAAGCAGAATGAAGCTCTGCATTACCAGGGACTTTATGACCCTCCTTCCAGGCTAGTTCAGTGGGAGGAAGATCTGCTTTGAGTATTACAAAAGAGGGAGATGGCTGTTTCCTCTAGCTTGGAGTTGCTGTGATGGGGCTAGGTTGTGGGTAGGGTTGAGGCCTATCAGTAATCAGTAGCTTTTCCCTGAGAGGCTAGCTCTTGAGACATTCACACAGCCCAGTCTGGAGCCATTCTCAGGATGTATGTGTATTGAGTTTCCTATTGTCTTTCTTTTACCCTTCTGCAGGTAGATCTGCTGCAGTGCTGCAGAGGTGGGGTAGCCTCTGGCCCTATTTACCCTGTGAAGAAAGTCACTCCTCCATGGGCAGAGCTTTCTCTGCCTGAGAAGGGCAACTTTCCCCAGGGATGTAGCTGAGCCCCACAGGCCAGATTACTTGTTGATTAGTTTTTATTGTTTTCTTCCCAGGCCTGAGGTGTGTGCTAGCAGCTCTGGCCTGGTCTTTATCAGTATCAAAGATAGAGTTCTTCTCCGTGGTGGGGGAGGGGCTACCTTCCCACCACTGCTCCATGAGAAGGAGTGAGGATCCTTTGTGGAGGTACCTTTCCCTTGGTGTCTGGGTCATCCCCTGGTCTGCAACTGTCTGTGATCAGCAGGATGAAGATTTCCACTCCTTGTCCTTTCTTGCTGGTGGTGAGCAGAATTTGCTTGCATATTGCCTGTGGCACCTTTATCCCAGGCTCTCTGTTGATATGGCGGCCAGGGGCAACAGTCACCTTCACCTCTATCACCACCAAGGGCACTGGTGAGTGCTCGAATCTGTCTCCTTAACCAAGCTGCCTGAATTTTTTCCTGTTTGGCCAAACTCTCTGCACTATGAAGACACACTTGGTGTGACTCTCTAGCCTTGGGCTTTTCACTGGAACACTAAAACTGGTTTCTATGCCAGAGCTTGTTTAGCCCCCAGCTTCTTCTCCACCATCTTCCTCTGGACCCTTCTTTTTGCTTTTTGTCTTGTTTGTTTCTCTATCTATACAGAGGGCAAGTGGGGAACATATAAATGGAAGGACAAAGGGTGCTACTATGTTGAAAATGAACTATACAACTTGTGGGTGTGGATGGGAGGGAAAAACTGGGAGTGAGGGAAAGGGTGACTTCATCCAAAAAGAAATGTACTTTTTACCTAATTTATGTAACTGTGACCCGTTTGTACATCATCTCTATAATAACAATAAAAAATTAAATAAACTAATAAAAGTATTTAAAATGCTTAATCATTTTATTGATTTTGACTTATTATTTTTTCAATCCCTATTCTATTATTATTATTATCAATTTATTTGCTTTTTCTTGATTTATGCAGTTTAATCTTTTATATTGTTTGTATGGAAAGCTAGGTTATTGTTTCAAGATCTTTCTTGTTAAAATATATACACACAGATATATAGCTTGTTCTAAAATACTGATTTGACCCTATGCCATATGTTTTACTATACTATTGTCATTTTCATTCATCTTAAATTTTTCTAAATTTTTCCTTGTAATACTTTTTCCTTTGGCCCATTGGTTATTTAGGGATATATATTTGATCTTAGCAATTTGTGAATTTTTCAAATTTTTTGTCTTGTTAATTTTTCTAATTTTATCCCATTCTTATCAGAGTACATTTATATTACTTCAAACATTTCCAATTTTCTTCATTGTTTATATAAGCTCTTCTAATTGTATAATCTTTTTTTTTTTTTTAAATTGTATTTTATTTTATTTGAGAACATACTGTACAAAGGGGCTACAATTACATGGGCAGGATAATGGATACATTTCTTACCAAGCATTGCAGCCTCCTCCTTTGTTTACCCTTCACTTCCCTTCCCCGCCTCCCCCCTCCCCCCACCCAATTTTACCCCCCTCCCCCCACCCAATTATACCCCCCTCCCCCCCCCACACCGGCATTGTAAAGCTGGTTTTGACATGACATTTTGTACTTCTCATTGTTGCAACAGGTCCACCTGAATCCTTAAACGACTTGTTTGTCCCCATCTACTCCACATGTTATACTGACATCAAATATAGTGAAAACGGGGGTTACACTGTGGGGGAGGGACATACAAAGCAACAAAGAAATAATCTTATAAATGCATTAGAAATACATGCATGAAAGAAACGAAAACATTAAAATACATATTTAAGGGTTCATTTTCCTAGCATCACATTATCTGACCTTTTCCGCTTGACTCATACCTATACTAGATATTGCAAATAAGGGAAACCATGGGACCTATGCTTCTTTGGGCCTGGCTTACTTCACTTAATATAATTTTTTCCAAACCTTTCCATTTCCTAACAAATGGGGAAATATCATTCTTTCTGATGGAGGCATAGAATTCCATTGTGTATATATACCACATTTTCTTGATCCATTCATCTACTGAGGGGCATCTGGGTTGGTTCCATATCTTAGCTATGGTAAATAATGCTGCAATAAACATAGTTGTGCTGGTAGCTTTAGTGTGGTCTTGTTTGTAAACATTTGGGTAAATGCCCAAAAGTGGGATTGCTGGATCATAGGGGAGATCTATGTGAAGTCTTTTGAGGAACCTCCATACTGCTTTCCAAAGTGGTTGAACAAGTTTACATTCCCACCAACAATGAAGTAGGGTTCCTTTCTGTCCACATCCCCTCCAGCATCTGTTGTTATTGGAGTTCTTGATTTTTGCTGTTCTAACTGGAGTGAGGTGATATCTCAATGTTGTTTTGATTTGCATTTCTTTTATGGCTAGGGATGTTGAACATTTCTTCATGTGTCTATTGGCCATCCTTCTTTCTTCTTCAGAGAAGCTTCTCTTTAAGTCTTTCGCCCACTTATTTATTGGGCAGTTGTTTCTTTGAGGATTTGTTGTTGGGTGGTTTAATTTTTTGAGTTCCAAGTATATTTTAGATATGAGACCCTTGTCCGTTGTATGGCTAGTAAAGATCTTCTCCCAATCGGTGGGTTTTCTATTGATCTTGCCAGCTATGTCATTTGCCCTGCAGAAGCTCTGCAATCTTATGCAATCCCATTTGTCCAACCTTTCTTTGATTTGTTGTGCTTCCGGGTCTCTATTCAGAAAATTTCGACCTGAGCCAAGGAGACCTAGGGTTTCTCCTATTCCATCCTGTAATGTTTTCAGAGTGTCTGCTTTGAGTTCAAGGTCTTTGATCCATTTGGAGTTGATTCTGGTGCAGGGTGATATATAAGGATCTAGCTTTAGTTTTCTACATGTAGTTAACCAATTTTGCCAGCACCATTTACTGAAGAGGCTGTCTTTCTTCCATTCTATTGTTTTAGCTTCCTTATCGAAGATTAGGTGGCTATAGGTCTGTAGGTTCATTTCTGGGTTTTCAATTCTATTCCATTGGTCCTGAGGTCTGTTCTTATGCCAATACCAAGCTGTTTTGATTACTATGGCTTTATAGTAGAGTTTGAAATTTGGTATTGATATTCCTCCAGCAGTGTTCTTTCCGTTGAGGAGCGTTTTTGCTATTCGGGGTCTTTTATTGTTCCATATGAATTTTTGGATTGCCTCCTCTATTTCCTTGAAGAATGAGGGTGGAATTTTGATAGGAATCGCGTTGAATTTGTAGATAGCCTTGGGAAGTATTGCCATTTTCACGATGTTAATCTTGCCAATCCAGGAGCATGGGAGGTTTTGCCATTTTTTAAGTTCTGTGTTGATTTCCTTTTTCAAGATTTTAAAGTTTTCATCATAGAGGTCCTTCACTTCTTTGGTTAAGTTAATTCCTAGGTATTTTATTTTTTGTGGGGCTATTACAAATGGAGTTGCTTTCCTAATTTCAGCCACACTTTTCTCATTGTTGGCATATAGAAAAGCCATTGATTTTTGGGGGTTAATTTTATAACCTGCTACTTTGCCAAAGTTTTGAATCAGCTTGAGTAATTTGGGAGTGGAGTCTATGGGATTCTTTAAATACAAGATCATGTCATCTGCAAAGAGGGAGAGTTTTATTTCTTCTTTCCCTATTTGGATCCCCTTTATGTCTGCATCTTGTCTTATTGCTGTAGCTAGGCATTCTAATACTAGATTGAAGAGAAGTGGAGAGAGTGGGCATCCTTGTCTTGTTCCTGAGTTAAGAGGAAATGGCTTTAGTTTTTCACCATTGAGTATAATGCTGGCTGTAGGTTTGTCATATACAGCCTTTATTATATTGAGGAATGTTCCATGGATTCCTAATTTTTCCAGAACCTTCATCATAAAGGGGTGTTGGATCTTGTCAAATGCTTTTTCTGCATCTATTGAGATAACCATGTGGTTCTTATTCTTGCTCCTGTTGATGTGATGAATAATATTAATTGATTTGCGTATATTGAACCAGCTTTGCATCCCTGAAATGAATCCTGTTTGATCATGGTGTATGATTTTTTGGATGAATTGTTGAAGTCGATTGGCCAAAATTTTGTTGAGAAGTTTTGCATCAATGTTCATCAAAGAAATGGGTCTATAGTTCTCTTTCTTTGATGAGTCCCTGCCTGGTTTTGGGATGAGGGTTATGATGGCTTCATAGAATGTGTTCGGTAGTGAGCTTTCTCTTTCAATTTCATTGAAGAGTTGGAGGAGTATTGGTGTGAGCTCTGCTTTGAAGGCCTTGTAAAATTCCGCTGTAAAACCATCTGGTCCTGGACTTTTCTTAGCTGGGAGGTCTCTTATTGCTGTTTCTATTTCGCTGCTTGATATGGGCCTGTTAAGCTGGTTTAACTCATCTTGGTTTAGTTTTGGCATGTCAATATTTGCTAGGAAAAGGTCCATTTCTGTCAAGTTCTCAAACTTATTAGCATAAAGTTTTGAGAAGTATTCCCTTATAATGTTCTGAATCTTGGTTGTTTCCGTGGTGATGTTTCCATTCTCATCTCTGAGTTTATTAATTTGGGTGTGTTCTCTCCTTTTTCTGATAAGGTTTGCTAAGGGTCTGTCAATTTTGTTAAGTTTTTCGAAGAACCAACTCTTTGTTTTGTTGATTCTTTCTATAGTTTTTTTGGATTCTAATTCATTTAATTCTGATTTAATTTTGATTATTTCTTTCCGTCTACTGGATTGGGGTTTATCTTGCTGCTCTTTTTCAAGGAGGTTTAGATGTGTCATTAAATTATTAGTTTCCGATCTCTCCAATTTGTTGATGTAGGAGCTCAGAGCTATAAACTTGCTTCTGAGTACTGCCTTTGCTGTGTCCCAGAGGAGCTGGTAATTTGTGTGTTCATTTTTGTTGAATAGCATGAACATTTGAATTTCCTTTCTAATCTCTTCCATGACCCACTCATGATTCAGCAGTGTGTTGTTCAGCCTCCATGTGATACCGGACTTTCTTTGGTGGCTTTTGGTGTTGAGTTCTAATTTTATTCCCTTGTGGTCAGAGAGAATGCAAGGTATAACTTCAATGTTTCTGAATTTAGACAAGTTTGCTTTGTGGCCTAAAATGTGGTCTATTTTAGAAAACGTCCCATGTGCTGCTGAGAAGAACGTGTATTCTGATGCTGCTGGGTGAAATGTTCGGTAAATGTCTGTTAAGTCTAGTTGATCTATGCAGCTGTTTAGATCTGCGGTTTCTCTGTTGAGTTTTTGCCGAGTTGATCTATCTAGTGGGGAGAGTGGTGTGTTAAAATCCCCAACGATTAATGTCTTTGGATCTATCTGGGATTTGAGGGAAAGTAGTGTTTCTTTGATAAATTTGGGTGCTCCATTGTTTGGCGAATAGATATTTAGAATTGTAATATCCTCCTGAAGGAGAGATCCTTTAATTAGTATGTAGCGACCTTCTTTATCTCTTCTCACGAATTTTAATTTGAAGTCTATTTTATCTGATATTAGGATTGCAACTCCCGCCTGTTTATGAGGGCCGTTTGCTTGGTAGATTTTGTTCCAGCCTTTAACCTTGAAAATATGTTTGTTTTTACGGGCAAGATGTGACTCCTGCAGGCAGCAGATAGAAGGGTCTTGTTTTTTAATCCAACTAGACAGTCTATGTCGCTTAATTGGAGAGTTCAGTCCGTTAACATTAAGAGATAGGACTGAGAGGTATTTGGGAGTTCCTGCCATGTTATCCACCTTCTTGGGGGCTGTGAAAACTGGGTTCTTCCTAAGGTTCTTGGATTCTCAGTTTGGGTGCAGTTTCTTGGCCTTTGTTGCGTTCTTGTTGGTTTTCTATGTGTAGGACATCTTTAAGAATCTTTTGCAGGGCTGGTTTGGTGGAGATGTATTGTTTCAATTTTTCTTTGCTATGGAAGGTTTTTATTTGGCCTTCAGTTATGAAGGAGAGTTTAGCTGGGTACAGTATTCTTGGTTGATAGTTGTTTGTTTTTAGGGCATTGCATACATCATTCCAGGCTCTTCTTGCTTTGATTGTCTCTGGTGAGAAATCTGAGGTAATTCTAATTGGTTTCCCTTTATAGGTGATTAACCTTTTCTCCTTGACAGCTTTAAGGATCTTTTCCTTGGTCTGGGTTGATCCTGTGTGGATTATAATGTGACGGTGGGATGTCCTATTTGGTCTGGTCTATTTGGGGTTCTAAAAGCTTCTTGTATCTGAATAGGCCTATCTTTTTGTATGTTTGGGAAGTTCTCTGCTAGGATCCTGTTAAACAAATTTCCTAGACCATTAACTTCTGTTTCTAGGTGCTCCTCTACACCCATTATCCTTAGATTGGGCCTTCTGATGGTGTCTTCCAGGTGTTGGATAGACCTATCATATTTCTTGGACTTGTCTTGGATGGTTGTATGTTCTTTCTCTATAATATCTAGGCTGTCTTCAATCCCTGAGATTCGATCTTCTGCATGGTCTAACCTGCTGTCAAGACTCTCTACTTTGTTTTTTATCTCTTTTCCTTCTAATTGGTCAGCTTTGATGGCTTCAAGTTCTTTGTTGAAGCTCTGTTTTAGGTCTTGTATGAATTTCTTTACTTCCTTAATTTGGTGTTCAGTGTTTGTTCTCAAATCACTTAGTTGATTGGTTATGGTTTCTTTGGACTCCCATTCCTTCTGTTGGGTTCCATTCAGCCTTCCCTTTGTGGTCTCCCTGACTTCCTTCAGCTCTTTGTTAATGGATTCCATGAATGTCTTTAGTGATCTTTGTGTATTCTCTACCTGGTCTCTTAATTCGTGAATTACTCTTTGATTAGTTTCCTCCCTTCTGTGGGATTCCTGCAGTTCTCTTTGAGTGTTCTCTGCCTGCTCACGCCATTCCTCCCTTTCTCTTTGAGTATTCTCAAGTTGTTCACGCAAATCCTGTATCAGTTTTTGAGAAGCTTCCTCACGCTTATGATGTTCCTGTATAAACTTCTGGGATGCCTCCTCTCTCTCCCTATCACGCTCATACAGAGTCCTTTGTACATTGTCAAACTTCTCATTTATCATGTTTGCTATTAGTGTTTGTAGAGCTATTTGGGAACTCTCCTCTGGATTATTCTTTATCTGTTCTAATCCCTGATTATCAAGGTTGGGAATTGAGATACCCGAATTTGCCATTTTTCTTGTGTTTTTCCGGCTTACTCGGCCCATTTGAGATACAGATTGCACCAGTTTTGTGCTAGAACACTATCTTAAGGCAACCATCAACCAAAGTTTGCATTTGTACAGTCAATAGTCTACAGATACAATCTAGTTCAACAGATACATCTATTCAACATCAAATGACTATATGTTAAAGGACTTCGAACCGCAGAAAAGAATTTGGAAAACCAGAAATTATTAGGATTAGGGAGAGATGTGGGTAAAAAATAGGAATAGATTGGTGTGGGGAGGCACAGGGAGAGTTAACTATGTCCTAATCACAGTGCAGGAAATGGGTTGGGTAGGATGCAAGTAGAGAGAGAGAGAAAAAGAAGAGACGGAAAGGGGAATAAAGAGAGACCAGAAAAAGAATAGAAACGTAAAAATTAATGTTATTATAGAGGTTAAAAGACCGTCTATTTAGAGAGGAATGTGAATATGTTCAGAGAAGGGGAGGGACATAGAGGAGATGTGGAAAGCTTTAAGGATGGGAAAGGGAGAAGAAAAGATCAGAAGTTCAGTAGAGCTAGATAAAAAACAAAAAGATAATTAAGAATGAAAGAAAAAGAGAAAGAAGACAAGAAAAGAAAGGAAAACTCTCATTCACGTATTCCTAAAATAAAAATTATAAGATGAGAAAAAAAAAATACTGGAAAACAATTATTTTTTCAGAAGAGGCAAAAATTAAAGATTAATAAAAGTTTTAGAAGGGAAAAAATTTATATATATATATATATATATATATATATATATAAGGTAACAAAAAACAAAAAACAAGCAAAAAAAAAGAAAAGAAGAAGAAGAAAAAAAAAAAAAAGAAAAAAAAGTCTTTTGATTTTTTTTTTTTTTGGGGGGGGGAGGAGTGGGAGGAATCCTGTATCTCCCTTTTGTCTGCGACCAGTCTCTTGTTGTAGTCTCTGGTCAGCTTGAGGTCCTGTGGCTTGATTGGTTTCTTAAGTCGGTTGGTTGGAAGAGGCAGAAAAATGCTCTGCTTTACCCAAGATTTTGAGATCCCCCTCCCAGGTTAGTTTTCTGGGAGGGTGGTCTGCTTTGAGAGTCACAAAAGAGGGGGATGTGGTTATGAGGCTAGGTTCTGGGTAGGGTTGAGGCCTTTCAACAAACAGTAGCTTTTCCCTGGGGCTATTTTGTGATAGAGCTCACAGCGCCCAGCCTGGAGCCATTCTCAGGGTTTCTGTTTTTCAATTGATTGTGGTGGCTGCTAGAGGGAGGGGCAGCCTCTGGCTCTGGTTACCCAGTGACGCTAGGCACTCCGATGGCTGGCGCCTGAGCTGGGTGACTTTTCCCTGGATGGAGCTGAGTCTAGCAGGTCACTTCGGCGTTAAGTTCTTGTGACCTGCTAAATGACTCGTTTTATTCCAAGGCCTGAGCTGGAGCTAGCAGCAACTCCGAGCTTTGTCGGTATCCAAGATGGAGATCACCGGTGCTGGGGGGGGAGGGGTGGCCTTCCCTCCTCTGCTCCCTGAGGAGTGAGGATGTCGGGCTTGTACTCACGCCGAGTCTTGGATCCTGGGTCGTCTCTGGTCTGCAAACAGCAGGATGAAGATGTTCGCTCCTTGTCGGTTCTTGTTGGTGTTGAGTAGAATCCGCTCGTCCGCTGCGTCTGGCTCCTTCGTCCCCGACTCTCTGTGTCTCAGGTATGACTCCCGCGGCGGTGGTCGCCGCCGCGACCCCGCCGCCAGAGCGGCAGCTGGTGCGTTTCCTTGGCTTCCCCTCTCTTGTCTAACTCTCTGTCCTGTGATGGTACACTTGGTGTGATTCTCTGGCTTAGGACTGTTCACTGGAACTCTAAACCTACTTTCTATGCGAGAGCTTGTTCAGATTCCAGCTTCTCCTCCGCCATCTTCCCGGAACCCCCTAATTGTATAATCTTTACTGCATAATGTTTTATTTTGCTAATGCAAATTTATTGTTGAGCCCTTTCATGAATTTTTTCACTTAGCTTATTACACTTTTCAATTTCAAAGTTTTTGTTTTTATTTTATAATTTCAATCATTTCATGTGACAAGATGTTCCCATCCTCTTTACATATGGTTTCTTTAACTTTTATGAACACATTTATAACGCTTATTTTGAAGCCCTTATCTACTAATTCCAGTATCTGGACCCTCTAAACTGTAATGTCAACTGATTCTCTTTTTCTGTGTTTGAGTCATTCCTTTTCCTCCCTCCCTTCCTTCGTTCTTTCATTCCTTTGTTCGTTCATTCATTCGTTCCTCCCTCCCTCCCTCCCTTTTTCCTTCCCTCCCTTTCTCCTTCCTTCCTTCCTTCCCTTCCTCCTTTTCTTATTTCCCTCCCTCCCATCATATTTTTTTTTGTGGCACGAGGTATTGACTCAGAGTCTTTTACTTGCTAGCAGATACTCTATCACTTGGGCCCCACTCCTAGCCCAACATTTTCTTATTTTCATTTTTCATAATTTTTGTTTGAAAATGGAAGTTTAGATAATTTATTGTAGTAACACAATACTGATTCATCCCTGTGCCCTCCCTCCAGTTAACTAGTATTGTTATTTTCTGGCTTACTAATTTTTTAACATCTTATTACTTTGACTGAGCTATTTGAGCCTATTTGTCCCTGATATTGCTTCACAGAGGGTCTGAGTTATAGGTATATGCACAATTGCCTTGAGTGGCATTTATTTTAGCTCCACTCACTTTGACAATTTCTTTCCTTGATCTGTGTTAAACTGTCTCTGTTAAAATAATATCTAGTTTTTAACCTTCACCAATTTCTACCCTAATATTCCTTGCTTTCAACCCATCATTTACATCTAGGTAAATTTAGACCCCTTTATAATAGTAGTCTTTACTTTGAGACTTATTTCAGTCCCAGATGAGCTCTTCTTAGCTACCTTTTCCAATGTTTCTCTCTATCAAATTTATAGCTTGTCTATAGTTGAGTTTGTTGCTCATGCTGTTTTGGCCTTGAAATTCCACACAGTGTTCTAAATAAATTCAATTACCTTAAGGGGAAATTCAGTTTCCTTAAGTTCTTTGTTCTTGTGACCCACACTACTCCTTGAAAATATCTCAGCATCATTGTTTTAGAGCTGGAAGTGCACAAGTGAAGCTTCTTTTTTATGAATGGGGCAGTAGGTGGGGACATTAGCTCCTTGTGCTTGGTGCATGTAACAGCTAGCAAGAAAATCTTGCCCTGTGAACAAGTTGCAGTGGGGACAATTTATCCTGCTATTTGATAGAGCTTCTTCTCTGTGAAGAAGCTTTGAAGAGACTCTTTCCTATAGTTTTCCATATGAAGTTTTAAAAAGACTCTTGAATATAGTCTCTTCACTATGAAAAAAATCTTGGCATGGGAAATGGAGATGATAAATATTTGTAACATACTTCTCCTAGAATGAAACCTTAGGCCTAGAGTTTGAGTTGGGGAAGCAGCAACCCTATGTTCTTGACGTTAACCACCCATAGTAGAGTTTCTATTATTGTGGACTGAAGGACAGAGAGGAAACAGGTTATAACTGAAAGGACACAGACTCACTTTCTTTCCAAAGATACTAGGTTTTCTTGACCATTCCTCCATTTCCATATTCCTTAAGACAATTTCAAGAGATTCAAAGGTTTTAAAATAATTTCAGCAGTTATAGTTGTTTTGTTGATATAGGAATCTATAGAGCTCCCTGCACTCCCATCTGAAAGTCTTAACTTTTTTAAAGAAAATTTTTAATACCTCATATTGCAAATATCCACAAAAGTTACAGAGAAAATACCAACAAAGCTAGTCACAGAAAGGCTAATTGCATGAAGGAAATTGTAGGGACACTTTACATTTTATATTATTTCTAGAAAATATGTAATCTCTACTTCATTAGCACTTCCCTTTTATTCAAGAAGCCTCAGGGTATCATAAAATTGGATTACCAGCTTGTTATAATAATATCAACTAACATCTTGATGACACTTAGCAGTGTTAGTTTTTTTTATTGTGAAAATACCATACAGAGGGGTTACAATTACATGGGCAAGATAACGAGTACATTTCTTATCAAACATTGTTGCCTCCTCCTTTCTTTCCCCTTCCCATGCCTTCCCATCTCCCCCCCCCAACCACCCTGCCAAAGTGGTAAAGTTCGTTTTTCAACATAACGATTTGTACATCTCATTGTTGCAATGGGTCCACCTGTATCCCTTGTTTTTTCCCTTCCCCTCCACAAATTATACCAACATCAAATACAGTGAAAGCAGGGGTTAATACCGTGGGGGAGGGACATACAAAGCAACAAAGAAATCATCTTATAAATATGTTAGAAACAATTTCATGAAGCAAAAACCTTCGAATACTTATCTTGGGGTTCATTTAACCTAAAATCAACTTATCTAACCTTTTCTGTTTGTCTCAGACATATACTAGTTATTGCAAATAAGGGAAACCATGGGACCTGTGTTTCTTTGGGCCTGGCTTACTTCACTTAATATAATTTTTTTCAAGTCTTTCCATATCCTAACAAATGGGGCAATGCCATTCTTTCTGATGGAAGTGTAGAATTCCATTGTGTATATATACCACATTTTCTTGATCCATTCATCTACTGAGGGGCATCTGGGTTGGTTCCATATCTTAGCTATGGTAAATAATGCTGCAATAAACATAGTTGTGGTAGCTTTAGTATGGTCTTGTTTGTGATCAGCAGTGTTAGTTTTTTTTAATTTACCTAATCTTGTGATTGTGTGATATTGGATTTGTTCATAGTGGAGTAGTTCAGGCTTTGCCATTTCTGCCTCATCTTTTTCTGCCTCTGTCTTGTTTAGAGGATTAAGGAAAGTATATTTCAACTCATTAGAGAAGAAATAATTATGTTTCCATCCAGCCATTTATTCTTCCTTTAGAAAGCATAAGGTTTATTAATATTTATTAAAGTCATAGCAGGTGCAAATGTAATATATGAATGTATATATTATTTATTTACACATAATGTAATAGATGAAAGTATATATTATTTATTCACATCACACTTTTTTAAAATAAAGAATGTAAGGTGTTTTTAAAAATCTGTTTGACAAGATAAAAGAAGTAAAAATAAGAAGGCTGGGAATATGGCTTAGTGGTAGAGTGCTTGCCTAGCATGCACGAAGCCTTTGGTTTGATTCCTCAGTATAACCTAAACAGAAGTGGTGCTGGAAGTGGTGCTGTGGTTCAAGTGGCAGAGGTGTAGCCCTGAGCAGAGAGAGGCTCAGGGACAGAGCCCAGGCCCTGAGTTCAAACTCCAGGACCAGCAAAAAAAGGCACAAAAGTAATATCAGTACAGAAAAATTAAATAGTATACCTGGGCTGGCTGGATTTTAGCACTTCAAGTGCCATATTCAGAGAAATCCCTCAGCCCTTGGTAAACATTTGAACACTATTATTGCCTTTTTCAATATTCTGATTCCTGTTCTAAACAACTAACAACCTTATTTTTTTCTCTGATACCTATGACCTCATGTTATTAACTGTGAGGTAAGCTATTACTATTTTAATCACCTTCTGAAATAAGACCGAAGCATGAGAAGCTTAAGATACCTATCTAAAAATCACATAGCTAGTAACTTGAAGGGGCTGGAACTCAAAACCTCCATGCTCCAGAATCAAGACTTTTCACCAATCAAGACTTTATGAAACCCTGTGCAAATACTGTTAATCTGGCTCTATGATTCCTATAGCAATATGAAGCAGAAAATACAGTTACACAATTAAACTGTTGGTAAGATGCACTATTTCCTCAGAAGCACAGATTTCCTTAGTCCTAAATCCACTCATATATTCATTTATTGTTTATGCTGTAGAGGCCATATCCTAGGATCTGGAATACAGTAGTGACCAAAACAGAGAGACCATCTGCACTTGTGGGCCTGAATGCAGGGAGTTATGCATCAGTGGGACATAGGTATTCTAGAAAGAAGAAAGCAGAATGAGGAGGACAGGAGCTGCTGAGGAGTGAACTAGTCTATAATTTTAAATATAGTAGTGAGGTAGATCACAACAAGAAGATAAATGAGAAAAGCTTAGAAGAGATTAAGAGAGAAACCTAAGCAATAGCAAGAACCAGGGATTTACAATGTGATATGCTCAAGCACTTGGACCAAAACAAATCCAGGGGGAAAACATTAAAAAAAAAATTTAGAGCGGATGGAAGATAATGTCAGGTCTTGAGATGCAGACCATGAGATAATGTCAGGTATTATACAGACTTTGGCATTTATCCTGAGTGAAGTGGAAGTTTTGAAAAAGGAGTGGTATGATTTGGCTGTATTAGAAAATAATCTCTATAGTTGCTGGGTTGAAAGGGAAGGAAAGGGAATCGGGGAAATTAGGTAGGAGGCCATCTATCAGCTAACTGGGATAAGTAGTTGTGTCAGTGATGAGAGTGCATCTTGTTCGTAGAGTTTTAGGTAAATTTCATAGGGTTTATTGATGGATCATATGTAGGGTATAAGAAAAAGGACAAGGAAAATGTTGTGATTTCAGATATTGAAATGATAGAATGTAGCCATTAACCAAAAGAAGAAGTCTGAAGGATGATCAGGTTTGTGACATATAGTAAAAATTCAATTCTGGACAATTTGAGCTTAAAGTATTTGATAAATTCTAGATGTTTAATAAGCCATTAGAAATGTGACTCTAGAGGAGGTAGAAAGGTTTGACCTGAATATTTAAACTTGAAAAGAATTAGTGTATATATTATTTTTTTAAAGCCATGAAACTCAATGAGATCTCCAAAGAGTGAGTGTATGTACGAAAGAGAAATGGGCCTGAGTTCTAGAGCCCTTTTATAAAGAAGCATGAAGAAGACAAGGAACCAGTCTAAGAAAGAGAGGAAGGAAGGAAGGAAGGAAAGAAGGAAAGTTGGAATGAAAGAAGGAAGAGGAAAGGAAAGGAAAGGGAAAACCTTTGGGAGGAGCCATTGATTATAACAAGTTGAATATGACAGAGGCCAAGGAGAAAAAAAACTTTTTGAGGAGAAGGGAAAGAGCCGTCAGGTAAAATGTTGCTACTGAACAATTTAAAACAGAACAAAAAATGCCCATTGGCCACTGGTTTCAGTAACACATAGGTCCATTGATAATCTTGACAAAACAGTTCCAAGGAAATACAGAAGTGAACAGTTTTAAAACTGATTAGGGTTCCCTTTTGACCACATCCCCTCCAGCATCTGTTGTTATTAGATTTCTTGATTATAGCCATTCTAACTGGGGTGAGATGAAATCTCAATGTGGTTTTGATTTGCATTCTTTTATGGCCAGAGAAGTTGAGCATTTTCTTCATGTGTTTATTGGACATTTCGTATTTCTTCTTCAGAGAAGTGGGCAGTTGTTTCTTTGAGGATTTGTTTTTGGAGGATTTAATTTTTTGAGTTCTAAGTATATTTTAGCTATGAGGCCCTTGTCTGTTGTATGGCTAGTAAAGATCTCCCAGTCCCTGAGCTTTCTATTGATCTTGCTAGCTATGTCCTTTGCCATGCAGAAGCTCTGCAGTTTCATGCAATCCCATTTATCAACCGTTCTTTGATTTGTTGTGTTTTTGGCTCTTTGGGAATGTAAACTTGTTCAACCACTCTAGAAAGAAGAATGGAGGCTCCTCAAAAGACTACACATAGAGCTCCCCTATGACCCAGCAATCCCACTTCTGGGCATTTACACAAATGATCACAAACAAGGCCATACTAAAGCTACCAGAATAACTATGTTTATCACAGCAGTATTCACGATAGCTAAGATATGGAACTAACCCAATGCCCTTCAGTAGATGAATGGATCAAGAAAATGTGATTATATATATATATGATGGAATTCTATGCCTCCACCAGAAAGAATGAAATGGTATGAAATGGTATGAAATGGTAAGACTTGGAAAAGATCTTATTAAGTGAAGTAAGTCAGACTCAAAGAAATATAGGTCCCATGGTTTCCCTTATTTGTATGGTCTAGGATAATTTTATCAGATGAGCAGAAAAGCTCAAAAGCTATGTACATATGACCAAATAAGATGATGCTAAGTGAAATGAACCCCAAGATATGAACACAAGAGTTCTTTCTTTGTTGTTGTTGTTTTTAATGTACTATGTGATTTTTTTTGGTTTCCTTGTATATTCTTTCCCCTATGGTATATCTCTTGTTGTCACTGTACTTGATGTAGGCACCCTGCATTTTGCATATACATTTGTCTAATTTGGAGAGGGGAAGGGGAAGAACAAAACACTGAAACAAGGACACAGGGTGACCAATTGCAACAATGATACCCACAGGACAATATATTGGAAATGAACTTTACAACCTCAGGGAGGGGGGAGTGGAAAAGGTGGGGGAGGGAAGGGATAGTGGGAGAACACAAGGAAGGGGGTAACAATGCTTGACAAGAAATGTACTCATTGCCTTGTTCAGGTACCTGTAACACCTCTGTACAGCATCTTTACAAAAAACAATAGGAAGATGAATCAGAGATAAGGATATTGGTCAGGGTTTAGCAAACTATAATCTCTATTCTAAATCTGGCCTGCCATCTGTTTTTATAAGTAAATTCATATTAGAGCAAAGGTATTTGCTTGATTATTGTCTAGGACTGCAATTGCATTACAATAGCAGAGTCCAGTCATTGCAATAGAGCCTAAAGCATTTACTGAATGGAGTTCTACAGAAAAAGTTTGAATTGTATTCAAGCAGCACAAATTGGATTATATTAGGGAAAGAAAGAGGAGTCAGGAGAAAAATTTCTCCTTTTAAGAAAGACTTTTATGTACTGGCCTAGAGTTTCATCTATATCATATAGAAAGCAAAATGGTAAGTGTTGAAGGGCTGTTACTTTTAATATTTTCCATACTGGTCAAAGGCATCACTTCAAAATACTGCTACTAGAAGTATTTCATAGGTGTTTTATGCTGTAATTCAGTAATCTGGCCTCAAGATGACTATAGTAATTTGCATTCTATACCAGCAATCATCTTTCAATTTTTCCTTTTATTCTTTCCTTTCTTTTCTTTTCCTTCCTCTCTCCTCCAGTCTATTCCTTCTTCCTTTCTTCCTCCCTCCCTCTCTCCCTTCCTTCTCTCCTGTATTTTTAGATACAAATCTGAAGATGACAGTATTTATTTTGTTTTGTTGGCAAATACCTGCAATGTAAGTGGTATGTGTTCTGAATTTGGAATATCGCGATCTCCACTAAACTGCAGGCACACTTAGAACAGCATGATATAGTCCCTGATCACAAGCAGCTTGACATCTGGCGATTGTGATATTTGTAACCAATCAGGGCAGCACAACTGTGATAATAGAAAAAATAGGTAAAATTGCTTAAGTAACAATACATAACTATTACTCTTTCCTGTCCACAACTATCCCTGTGTCAGTAGATGGCCATTCCAAATTGTCATTTGCTTGGGTTAGATGACTGGACTCTTTCTCTCACATCCTGTGTCTAGTTTCTTTAAGGTTCATCCCAACGTTAGTTACTTCCTCCTATCTCTATAACTACCATCCTCCTTTTTTCTGTATCACATCTCCACCATCTATCATCAGTCCATCGCATTAGCACTGTTAGCATTGAGCTGGCTGGGATCCTTTTGCTCTACTCAGAGCAAGTACAAGTAGGTGAAGGGCAGAGTGGTGGAAATCTGGGCCCTTGAGAGTCAAAGGCTTATGGGCTGGCCTGACAGGCTCAGAAGCTTATAGCTTCATGCCTTGAAAGCTAGAGTTGTTTTCAATATCTTGAAAGACAGAGACATAGTACTCAGGTTCGAGACAGTGCTCTGCGTTCCATTTACCAGCCCAGCAGGGGATTGCTAACAAAATTCTGTCCTCTAAGAAGCAACTAGTGACAACAGCAATGGGCAGTAGTCAGCACCAGCTAGTATTATGGCTCCAAAGCCTTGGGTGTTGGGACTTTTAGCCTTCAAAGCTTGACAGCTCCCAAGAATTCTTCCAGTGAACAGAGCCTGCCATCTCTCACCCATTCAACTTCTGCCTTCTTGGATCTCTGCTGTCTCTAAACTTTTGTCATTGCTACTGCTTCTGTTCTTTGCTCTCTAGAGCTCTTCAATCACTGTCTCTCTCCATTACTATCACTACTGCTACTGCAGTAGTGTTTGAGAAACTGCGGCTGCTCCTGCCTGTGCTGTTGCTCCATCACTGTTGCCTTTTGTGTTACAAGTTTAGCCTTTTTTGCTTATAATGAAAATCACAAGTAGGCAAGGGAAAGAACTACTTGAGAACCTCTTACTCAGCTTAATCTTGCAGTAACCAGGGACAGCACAGGAAGATGTCTCTCAGCTGACTCAAAAGGTAAGCTGAACAGTCTGGTTATTTAGCTAGGAAGGGGGAAGGTGACATGGAGGATATGCAAATGAAAGATTGTATTTTCACCAATTACAACACAGATTCCTCTCCCACCAATCAGTGGCTTTCTTGCAAAGTTATTGAGTATAGGTGCTCATCCTCTCATCTTGAGTGAGAATAGCTGCAGAGCTATCTAACATTCACTGAGGTTTATCTTGTCTAGGATGTTGCCTTCTAAGGCTGGCATAGGTGGTCTGGAATGATTGTGACTGGAGCAAGGCCTTCTGGAGCAGGCACTTCAGCTGCAATGGTCCTTGAAGATGGAGTATTCTCAAAGTGTTTGTGAAGTGTCTCAAACAGCTGGGCTGCCAGAGAAAGGGCCAGTGGCAGTCCCCCACTCCAGGCTGCCATGCATAAGGGAAGAATCTATTCACTTCTATTTGAAGTCTGGAATGGCCTGCTCTTGAAGGTCTCACTCATTCATAGAAAAAGCAAAACAAACATTATAAAGTGTTTACAGTGAGATTTAAAGAAAACAATGTAAAATTAACTTCCATAGTATTTAATAATACATAACATCACTTACAGTTTGGGTCTTTCTATCTCAGAAGCAGTTTCCTAGATTTTAATTTTCCCCTAAAATCTATTTTCTACAGAGAACCAGAGAAACTTCTTAAAGATACATCAGATCAGGACACAACTTTGCTGGAAATCCTAGGAGGGTGAGTGTGGTAAGGATCTTATGTCAATTAGTGAAAACTAAAGCTCTAAGAGTGTCCTTCAAGCTCTAAGTGACCAGATTCTATTATTGCTTTGCTTTCATCTCCTCCCATTCTCCTTAGGGGAAAGTAGGGTGCATCTCCCTGGCTATTTAGTTGCCTCATTCTCTTACCTCCCCAAAGTACCCCCTTCCACAACCAAATTCCTCCATAATGTTTCTGTAATTCTGTTCAATATGCAACTTTCCCCTTTCCCAGCTCAGAATCCTATTCTTTTCACCCTGCATCACTTTTCCTTTGGTTTCATGTTAATCATTATTGTGCAACAGGCAAGCGTTTACTCCCTTAGTCTTGTAATGGTTACTTACCTCTCTTGGCATTCTTGATCTGCTTTGCTAAACACCTAAAATAGTGCCTAGTGTAAGTGAGTTCAGTCAATATCTATTAATAAATAAATGAGCACCAACTATGTATAAGGCTCCTTATTAACCTTTTTACATGAATTAGTGAATTGAGTCTTCTGAAAACTATCATGAAGGAAGTTTTACTATCATCTTCATTTGAAGAGGATTAAAAAAAAAAAGAAACAGAAGCATAGAGAAGTTGAATAACTTACCCAAAGTCACAAGGTGGTACAACGCAGAGCAGGAATTTGAGGCCAGTGAAGTAAGAAATTTACTGAAGAAACACTCTTCATTCTGGACTAACTCCACAGGATTTCACCTCCCAAGATCTCTGCCACGAGGGAGACAGCTAAAAGGGGGCAAACTTGTTGTATAATTAGCTTGCACTTAATCTGGATATAAGCACAAGTTGCCTACTTGTGATTAAGTCTTAGAGAATAGTTTACAGCATTTCAGTTTGCTTTAATTCAAACATTTAAAGGAAAGAAAGGTAGGGTAAAACAAACAAACAAACAAAAAACAAACCAGAGGCTGAAATTTAGAGTTCTTAACACTTTAATTTGACAGAGCATTTTTTTCACACTTCCCATCCAGATCAAATAATTTTGTACAACAACAACAACACAAAATTCTTGTGTATTGCTTCAGCTGAATTCTACAATAGCTTGTGAGGATGGACGTATAAAAAGTGCCTTTGGATCTGCAGCCTTCTCCATAGAAAGATGACCCAAAAGGCAAGCAAGAACTGGGATAGTTGCAAATATGTCTTGGATTTTTGTTTAGTCTAAGGGACCTTAAATCCCGATGGTAATAAACTGAAGAAATATACATTGCTTTTGCAGAGTCAGACTGTGATTTCATGGAAATAATAAAAAAAGAAACTAAAGGCCTCTTGGTGAGTGCATCCTATTTCTGTCAAGGATTTTTATGACTCAACATTTAGTCAGTCAGCTAAGAGTCAGAAGCCTCATTCAGCTGAAATTCCAAAACTGAATAATGCATGTCATCCTGTTATTTACTGGAAATAAGAGGTTTACTTTACTCTTTGAGATTTATAACCTCAATATATTGCCCAAGAAATTATCTTGTGTGACACCACCAAAGAACATGAATGAGGACATGGAATTATAGAAATGTGTCAGATATCTTTCTATTACCCCCTCCTCCACCTAGAACATAGCTCTACTTCAAAGGCATCTGATTTTCTTCCTCCTTCAATAATAGGAAAGGAAGGAAAGAAAGTAAATTAGCTTAGAGAGGCATCAACTGATTAGCCTGGCCAGGCTTTCCCTGTGTCTCAGGTGGTCCTTTTGTGATCCCAGAAATTGGTCACCATCTCCAATAATCAAAAACATTTGTATAGACAATTCCTGTCTTCAGTTCTGTTCAAAGTAATCTACTTACATTATCTCATTTAATCTTGTAGCCATCAGTTATGGTTTGAACAGAAAGTGTCCCCAGAAAGCCTTACTCTGGAAAGCTTGGGCCCTAGTCAATGGATCCAATCTTTGAAAGGTAATCAGATCACAAGGATGTTTACTTAATCAATGTTCTATTTTTTTTAATTTTAATTTTCTTTTGGGCCCGGTCGTGGGGCCTGAACTATGGGTCTGGGCTCTGTCCCTCAGCTCTTCAGCTTAAGGCTAGCGCTCTACCACTTGAGCCATAGCGTCACTTCCAGCTTTTTTTCTATTTTTTGCTTATGTGGTGCTGAAGAATCGAACCCAGGGCCTCAGGCATGCAAGGCAAGCACTCTACCACTGAGCCACCTTCCCAGCCTTTAATCAATGTTTTAATACATTCGTGAGTTTGGGATTTTGGTAGCATTATTGACAGGCAGTAGAAAGTATGAGCTTAGGCCTAGTTGTAGGAAATAAGTCAGTGGCGATATGTCTTTGAAAGTGTGTTTTGCTCCCAGTCCCTCCTGTCTTTCTCTTTCTGCTTCTTGACAGCCATGAGGTGAAAAAAAATTGCTCCCTCCTACTCTTCTTCCATGAATGCTCTGACTTACATGACCCAGAGACAACAGAGTCAGCTGGAGATAGTCTGAAACCTCTCAAACAGTGAAGCGAAGCATGCTGTCTTCTCAACTGTTCCTTTTGGGGACTTGTCACAGTGGAGAAAACCTAACTCTATGCTATCTGCTAAGTGCATAGTCACCTCTTTTCATGAGGAAGTTGGCTGATAAGTGGCTTTTTTCCTACATCCTGTGTTTTCCAAATCCGACAGTATATCTGCTTAGCAAATATGAAAACTTTCTATCAATATTACTATCTCCATCTTTAATGCATCAGATTATCTAACAGTCAAATATGTTTTACCCTAGCATGTTCATCTGGAGCCTTTGAATATACTGTCCTCATTTGGTTTAGTAGATCCAAAATCATATTTTTTCTCTTCCCTATGCTACATTTGCTGTTTGTTGGAGTCCTGTCTTGCTTTTTCTTAGCTTTATTCCCTTTTGCTAAAAACCTACCTTCCAGTGTCTTTCTTTAAAAAAAAAAATTACATGACAGATAAATATCTGAATCACATCTAAGAATGTCATTTTCCCACCTTTACCCTTATTTATAATTTGAATGATGTAGAATACAAGTTGTTACATTTTTTTCTCGTGATTTGGAAGACATTACGCATAGTCTTCTAGCTTCCAGCCTATTAAATAGTGTAATATGATTCTGCTTATATCTACTTATTGTAGATTTTTTTCTTTCTCTCTTTGAAAAAACTTTTTCAGAACATTCTCTTTATCTCTGAATAAATATCTCTGAATAAATATCTTGCTTGATTAGGCATTTTAAAAGTCATTCTGCTGGCATTTTCATGAACATGAAACTTGTCCTTCAGTTCTGGAGAGTTCTTTGATAACTGTCTGATGTCTCTAATATCACTAATTGCATCTCTTGGGTTTATCCTCTAACATTCTGGTTTTGTTTTTCTTTATCTTCTGTCATATTTTTGTTTTCTACTATCTGAAATATTTTCCTAATTTTATTTTCGGTTACTTTTTTCCCTTTTTAAAAAAATTACCATTTTTGGTGTTCATTTATTTTAGTAGCTTTTTCTTATTTTCATTTTTAAGTCTTAAAAATTAAACCTGAGCCCAGTACTGGTGGCTCACGCCTGTAATCCTAGCTACTCGGGAGGCTGAGATCTGAGGATGGGGTTCAAAGCCAGCCCAGGCAGGAAAGTCCATGAGACTCATCTCCAATAAACCACTAAAAAACTGGAAGTGGTGCAGTGGCTCAAGTGGTAGAGTGCTTGCCTTGAGGTGAAGAGCTGAGGGACAGCTCCCAGGCCTAGGATTCAAGCCCCACGGCCAACAATAAATAAATAAATAAATAAATAAATAAATAAATAAATAAATAATAATAAATAAATAATAATAAATAAACCTGTCCAGTTATATTAGCCTGTCCATTACTATTTTTAAACAAAATATTTGAAAAACTATGGGTTAGAAGTTTGGGGTGTAGTTAAGTAGGAGGGTACTTGCCTAGTACATGTGAAAGCCCAGGGATGATCCCCATACAAAAAATAATAAATAAGAAGGAAAGAAACAAAAAAAAAAGAAAGGAAGAACAATCCTGCAGTAAATCTGTTTAACAATATAACAAATGTATGTCAATATTTTTGAAAATGCTTAAGTATATCTGATACTTTAGCAGTAAAATATGTTCTGAAATTACAAAACTAGTTCCAGTAACTTTAAAATAGAACAATTTGATAATATAACTACAGTGAGTTATACCTAATCCCCCCCTTTACCCCCTCAAAAAATTACAAAGTATGCTTAAACTGTTTTCAGTAATTATACTGTTAGGAGAAATTTATAGCATTTGACATAAAGCAAATAACTATAGATAATTCAAATCTTATTATCTTTAATGTTGAGACCTGGTGAGGGAGGAAGGACAAAACAAAAAACATTAAATGCTCTGTGATGTGAATTGAATGTATCATTTAAAAATTGTCATGTAAGTTATATCAAAGCCCTATGTATGAAAAACAGACCAGAAATCGTCACCAATCTAGTAGCAATAAGTGTGTCCAGCAGCTAGATAGTCTTTATTTTTTTTTTCCCCATTAAAAGAGCCAGGGTCAGTGTGTTCACAAAAAAAAAAAAAAAAAAAAGATAATATAAATTAAAAAAAAAAAAGAGCCAGGGTACCTTAGAGAAAAATGGCTGATTCCTGGCCCACAACAAATTGTCATACCAGACAGCCAGGAAAACTGAATGACTAATGATAGCACGTCAAAAGGACTCAAGAGCCCAGTTAAAAAAACTCCTTACAGGCAACGATGGAACAGCTGAGCATCAACAAGGAAAATAAGCGTAACGGATTGAGACACATGAAGCATTTTTAAAATGCTCATATGCATATCAAGGAAATTGAATTGGTCTACATTGGAGAACCCAGAAGAATTGAATCATTGTTTTTGCAAGATGGTAAACAAAAAGGAAGACTTAAAGAGTTGATGAGGGAAGTTTCCTTTTGTGGAAGTATTTTATCTAATAAATTATAAAAAGGATTATAGAACCACAATATAGCAATTTTGTAAAATGAATAAATCTAGGTATAAGCACCTATGTCTGCTAAAATCATTAAAAGGACAAGGAAATGTCACATTTTCTGAGAAAAGGGCTTAACACCAATAGTTGATGTAAAAATAAACCTGAATCTAATCAGTCTTCATTTCTATCACTTAGTAATACAAAATAATGCAAAGTATACAAGAACATATCAAACTCTACATGATCATATTTTTCACAGTTTAGCACTGAAAGAGCTATGTCTTAGGAGACCCTAAATCCCAGACAAATCAGTAGGATTGTCAACTCTAATAAAGCGACCTGCACAACCACATCAATTGCTGCACTATTCACCATAGCTAAGGTATGGAAACAGCCTAGATGTCCCTCAGTGAAAAAAACAGATCAAGAACAATGTGATGTATACTGTGTGTGTGTGTGTGTGTGTGTATGTGTGTGTGTGTGTGTGTGTGTGTGTGTGTGTGTGTGTGTGTGTAAAATGGAATTTTACTCATTCATTAGAAAGAGTGAAATTATATTATTTGCAAAGATATGGATGGACCTGAAAATAATTATGTTAAGTGAATAAAGTCAGGCCCAAAGGGGCAAAGAAAACAAGATTTCTCTCATATTTGGAAGCTAGAATTAATTTAAAATGTATAAGTAACCATATACAGGGTCATATGAAAGTGTAAACTAATGTATGAAATATGACATTTGTGAGGAGAATTAAATGCTTCAATAGCTTAGAAAATGAACTTACAGTCCAATAAAATGAAAACCAGGACACTTGTACTAGAAAGGTGTGGGGGGATGTCAAGGAGAGGTGGGTAGACAAATAGAGAAAAGGGGGTGAGAATGAAGTAATAATATTCAATGCATATCCTACAGGATTAAGAAAATTGAGGGGAGGGTTCACATTGGTAGGAAAGGGGGACAATGATAAAAGGGGTAATATCAATCAAGATGCATTGTGTTCATAAACTGATTTGTCAAATGGTAATCCTTTGTACAACTACTTAAAGATAAAAATATATTTAAAATAAAAGTCATCAGCAACTATGTGTGGTAGCATACATATAATTTCAGAGCTGAGGAGACTGAAGCTGGCGAGTTGTGAGTTTGGGAACAGCCTGGCCTCCATAACAGGAAAAGAACAAAAACCAAACCAAACCAAACCAAACAACCAAAACAGCAGAAAATCGCATCAACAAAATCCAGAGTATGAGCAAGTCTATTAGTGGGATGAGTACAAAAACCTTGATTTTTATTAATTTCTTCTGCTTTCAGCCAAAGCTTTGCCCCAGAAAATATATTTGACTTTGAGAGTTCTCTGAGACAAGCAACCTGCTCTAGAATATCTTGTCTCTGTAGGCGCTCACATAAAGTCACTGTTGCTCTGTAGCTATTCCTTCTATTTCTTCCTTTTAATTTTCAAATTTATGGTAAAATATATGTGAAATAACATTTGTCACTTGGACCATTTTTAAGTTACAGTTAAACGGTATTATGTACGTTCACCTTGTTGTGCGCAATGATCATCCTCTATAGCCAAGGCTTTTCACTCTCCCCAGTTGAAACTCTACCAGCAATAACAGGAATAGGAAGAAACAAGACAAAACAGAAACTTAAGAACTACAGTAGAGAGCCAGCTGGATGGATGGGCTACAGGAAGAGGTAGAGAGGGAGGTTGTATCTTCGAGCTAATGTCATCTCATGTAGCTGTTAGTGAGAGTAGCTTGCAGTAGCTGATGATTCCAGATCCCTCTGAGAGGAAGGAACATTGGCTGAGGGAGGGAGGTCAGTGGATAGAAAATGGCCTTTTAGTATTCCCTACATAAGTTAAAAGTAGAAAATAGTTTTATGCATATTTATTGTCTTCCATAATGCTCAACTCAGTGATCTATAGTTGTTCAATTAGTGCATCTCAATTGACTGATTGATGATTTCCTTAACTGGGCATGCCATTCACATCCATCTAGACTCAGCATGGCCAGGACGATTCGGACATGTTCCAACAAATTGAAGAATTAAATTTCCCAGAAGAGATCCTGATGATTATAACACCACTAGGCTGAACTCAGTGATGCATTTCTATTTAAATAGAAATAAAGCAATCACACTCCAACCCTATGGGTAACAAGTAGCATAATAAGCTTAGTGATGGTTAGCCCCCTACCTCCAGGAGAAATGAAAGTGGTAGTGAGTTAATTCGGTGATGAATTACAGAACAGCTTCCTTCAGCTCAGCCCACATAGAGAAAGAATTCCAGCAGCCTCCAGAGAAATTAATGTACCCTAATTTGAATCAGGGGCTACTTTGAAATCAGCTATTTTACAAATCTAGTTGATGTTTCCTCCATTCTTAGGTGCTTTTTTTTTCTCTCCACATGACTGGATCTGGCTCTAGAAGCTACATACTAAAATTAAATATTCTGCATGTTGAGTAGTGAAGATTCAATAGTATGTGTGGATCACATCTTTACCTCTCAAGTGGTACCTAACCTTTTTATTTCTCTACAGAGCCTGGATTCCTACTTGTTTATCAAGTCTTCATTAGTTTATTGACAAAGATGTTATCTCCTCCCAGGGTAGTTATGTGATAATAGGAGACTTGGAATGTCAGAAAACTTTATAATTCAAAACAAATTAATGTTTAGAAGGTAGGACAGCGTGTGCTACAAGGCAATTTTAGGTACAGGAAGCATCTGAATGCCACAGAGAATCATTACCAAATGGCATCACTTGGTCATTAACTTGATGTATCATATTGACCATGAACTTTTTTCTTTTTAAACTTCTGTTTCTCTATGCCTTTTGATATTTGCTTTCCATCCACCCATCCTTACTGGCAAAGAAAACATCAAAGGCAGTAGGGCAATGGAAGATTTCTCCTATTCTAGCAGCTTTCACTACTTCTGGAGACAGTGTTGGGAATTCCTGGGGCACAGGCCCTGGTGACACAGAATTGGCCCCAAATGATATGACAACTACCAAGTCTTCTGACATTGCTCTTCATTGCATTGACAACTTCTCTGATAATATGTTTGGGAAGAAGAGGCAACCTACTATTACTGAAGAAAGCAGCTAAACTAGTTTTTGAGTTCAAAGCAAAATTTGAGATAGCTTCTAGCATCTTAGAAAACCTTGGCTGCCCTACCTAAGTTGCTAGGAAATTTAGATGGACTGAATTGTGACTCAGTTCTGTGAGGGAAAAACAAAGGCAGAGAGAATTTTCTCATTTTCGAGTAAATAGAAGGAAGGCAATGGTTATTTTCACTTTTGGAACACTTTATATTGATCTAAAGCTGTCAATTACCTGGGTACTCAGGTCTTGGAAGAAAAAACAACCAAAGGTATATAAAAGAAATACTCATGGTCACAGCAGAGTTAGAGAGACCACTGTACCTGAGTACTGATGGCTGAAAAGTATATGTCTAGACATACAAAGAATAACAGTATATTATAGCTGTTTTGGTGGTACCAGCTCATGAATAGTAATAGCTTAAAATGGTAGAGGTGTGTTTCTTGCTGCACTCTATGTCCAATTCAGGTTTGCAGGCATACTGTTCATCACAGTCCTTCAGGACTCAGTCTCCACAGTTGCTTGTGGCTATGCCAGTGACAAACATAAATGCAAAATCTTATGTGGTAGTGCATGCCTGTAGTCCCAGGAGTCAGGGGCTAAGTAAAAAGATGGTGGAGTTGAAGCTAGCCTGAGCTACAGAATGAGACCTAGTCCTGAAAATGAAAAAAAGTAAGCACAGCAAAATCTGTTGTCTCTAAAAGTGACATGTCTTTCATTGGGAGAGTCACACGGTCAGGCCTAACTTCAAGTGGACATGAAAGACATTCTCCCATGTTCCCAGATAATGGGCCAAACAAAGTATGTGTGACTAGTCTTTAATAACTATCGAGCCCATAGATGAAAGGAACAGTATGCAATATCTTGATATATGTGGAACACATTAAATATTCCCATTGGGGAAAGGGGACTAAAAACCACTAAAGAAAAATCACCAGGGCTGGGAAGGTGGCTCAGTGGTAGAGCGCTTGCCTTGCATGCCTGAGGCCCTGGGTTCGATTCCTCAGCACCACATAAGTAAAAAGAAAAAAAGCCAGAAGTGGTGCTCAAGTGGCTCAAGTGGTAGAGCTCTAGCCTTGAGCTGAAGACCTGAGGGACAGCGCCCAGGCCCAGAGTTCAGGCCCCACGATCGGACCCTCCCTCCCCCCCCCAAAAAAAAGAAAAAATATCACCAAAAAAAAAAAACTGTGTGTGACATACAATTCAGAACTTCTTCTAACAGTAAAAAGGTCTTTTGAGAAGTAGATTTTAACAAATGCTATTTATTTAAAGCAGCTGATAGTCAGAAATTAAAATTCAATAAGCCGGCATAATGGCCCTTGTCACTGCCATTTGTCGAGCTATTTGCTATAACCTGGATGGGCCCCTAGAAGGAAGAAGAGATTGGGGATGTGTAATGAGGACACACAATTTGTTTTTCTGATTTTCTAATGGGAAATCAAAACACTGGGCCATGCAAAGTGAGCAATTTCCTTAGTCACATACACTCCTAGCATGGCCATGCCTGTCAGGAGCTCTGTTGCATAGACAGCAACCAGAAGAACGAGAAGCGCTATTTCCAGACCTGTAAAATTGAGCTCAGCAAATTTATTTATAATTAGTAATCTTAGCTCTTCACCGGGAGCTTTGTCTAAACAACCTGAATCTGAGGGCATACTTCCAAAGTACTTAAGGATTTATAGTCTGAGGTTTTGGCTTGAGAACGTTCCTCACTGCTCTGAACACACAAACCTCCAACCTTACTGTCGTGAGAAGTCAGAGGCCCAAGGTCTCAGACACAGAGAAATGAGAAAGTTATGAAGTATGTGGGTTTCCGGTGACTGCAGTAACACGGTACCATAAAGTGGAGAACTGAAGCTTCAGAAATGTCTTTCTCACTGTTTTGGAGACCTAAAGTATGAAATCAAGGTGTCAGCAGGGCCAGGCTCCCTCTAGAGGCTCTTGGGAAAATCCATTCTTTAATTTTTTGAGATTTTAGTGGTTCTGAGTGCTCTTGTTTCTATATCACTCCAATCACAGGTTCATCGCCTCTTCTCTCCTGCATATCTTCTCTGGATGGTTATCCCAAACTCTCTGTGATTACAGTTAGAGCTCACCCATGACAATCAAGGATCAATTCCTCCTTTCAAGATCCTCACTTTTTCTGACTTATTTATGTTTTGGTATTGTAGCGTTGATATACAGAGAGATTACAGTTACATGAATCAAAAAACGAGTAACGAGTACAATTCTTTTTGAGCCATGTCTCTCCTTTCATCACTCTCTCCTGGTTTTTCTCTCCTGTCTTCACCCACAGGACATACAGTTCATTTTCCACAGTGTCTAGTGAGTACCACAGTTGTATTTCTTCACTCTTGTCCTACTTTTTCTGTCTTCCATTGCCCTCCCAAATACAAACAAACAAGACAGAAAGAAAAGAAAACAAAAACAGCAACAATGGCAACTAAAAAAAGTCTCTTGTTGCCTTTCCTTGGAGTTCTTTTCATAGAAGATCTTCACTCCATTTACCACATGAAGAAACACAGGCTCCAGGAATTAGGATCTCTCTCTCTCTCTCTCTCTCTCTCTCTCTAACTTCATCCCCCCAAAAACAAATCAGAACCTGAAGTATCTTTTGAGGAATTTGCTTCAGGTCAGAATTCTGGTCTTGGACTTTTAGGCTAGACTATAAGTACCTGCAAACTGTCCTTGGCAGCCTGGCTGTCCTCATGGGGAACACTTGCTCCTGGGTATGACAGACTTGTCATTGTTAGTACTGTAGTTTCTGAAGAGAGTTGTAGTAGGAAATCCAGCATCCTCTGACTCAACACAGTCTGGTCATGCTCTTATGCATGTCTGCATTTCTACAGGGACCTCTATTTTCAGGTCTCTGTAGAGAAGGGTGGGATTCTGTTGACATTTTCAGGTACCTCTTTTAAGGTCTCCTTCTAAGGGATCCTTGAGGGTATTTTCTTTACTGAGACTCGGTCTCTTTTCCCTTTTTTCTACTCTAGCCCCTAGGTTCAGAAAATAGCAGGAACCCTTTGTTCTCTGGTGATTCAGCTTCACCTGGTTCTGTTCCATGAGGGGAAATGGAAAATTGGAGCTGGCACTACTCTCTGTTTTTGTCCTCTTGTGTGTACTATCAGAGTGAATGAATAAAGAATTAATTGCTTGGCTACTGCTATGTAATTGTTCATCTTGATAGCTGGAAGCTCTTGACATTTAGCAGATAAAATTCATAATGTCCAGTTTTCAACTAAAATCATGCAATGTGTGAAACAACATGAAAATGATAGCCAAACTAAAGAATGAGAAGGAGGAGCAGGAAGATGAAAACTGTAAACCAGTCTACAGTTAGCAAAGACTTTAAGATCATTGTAAGTATGTTCTAAAAGGCAAAGGAAACGTATGCTCTATGAGTAAATGAGTGGAAAATTCTAGTAGAGAAATACAAATTAAAGAATCACATGTGAATATCAAAGTCGAAAAATATAATTATTGAAGTAAAAAATTAATTAAATTGACTTAGCTATAGCAGAATAGCCAGAAAATTTGAAAATAGATTCAGGGAATTTATCTAATTTGAAGAGTATTGGGGAAAAGATTGAATTAAAATGAGATTTCTTTTTAGAGAATTATGGAATCACTTATCAAGCACCATAATATATATGCTGTAGGAGTCCTAGAAAGTGAAAGCAAAAAGAATAGAGTACAAAATGTATTTCAAGAAATATACTTATAAAGAACAATTTAGAGATCCAAAATGTCCTACAAGCCAGAAAAATACCAAAGAAATCACATGATCACACCAATCTAATCTAAAGACTAAAAATATTGGCTGAGTGTGGTATTACACCCCTGTAATCCTAACTATTTGGGCATGAGAAATTTGAAGAATCATGGTTTTAGACCAGCCCAAGAAAAAGGGTCGAGACATTATCTTAACTAATGATGGGAGTAGTGGTCCACATGTGTCATCTCAGATATGTAGGAAATGTAAAGAGGGGGATTGTAGACTAGGTTAGCTCCAGCTAACCTATATCTCCTGTTCCAAATTCCTGCTCACCTTGAGTTATGATATTTATTCACCATCTCACTTCTAAAAGCTGCTCTTTTCTCTGTCCACTTCAAAGGTGGAAACAATGACTTTGTACTCACTTCCCAAAGTGTCACTAATTCAGTTATAAGAACTAGTTTTATTTAAGAGTAAATACATTTATTTATTAACTAACAATCAATTATAAATTAATAAAATTATTAATTAAAATTAATACATATAGTTATTTAAATAAATTATTTAAGAATAAATTCTGCATAAGTTAGCAAAACTGGAGGTCAGATTCTATTCCTGGGAATTCTTCAGTTAATCTAATGAATTGTTTCTTCTTAAGCTTCTCCATCTTGCTATGGTGTTTAGATAACAAGAATTGTGGAATGATCTAATTCTTGGTGTCACTGTTACTTCCAGTCAAGACTAATTCAGAAACTTACCAATCAGGTTAATTCTCACAATACTGTTTTCCAAGATGTGGATGTCAGGGTCCCAAGGGAAACTGATCATCCAATTAGGACCTTTGAGGAGAACTGAACAAAGGGAACTTTACAGCTGTGTGGGAGGGACAGAAGGAAGCTGTGGAGAGTACCATTACCTGGGGTTATAAACTGCAGAACTATTTTCATCCATCATTTAAGAAGACAGAAAATATTGCACTAAGAAAGAATGAGAGTTACATAGAGGATGCTGTCTGAAAAGGAACAGAGCTTTTAGATAAGGGCTATAGTCAGCTCAGGCCAAACCTGCAAATCAGTAAAGATGGGGTAAAAATACCTTAATGTCCCATCCCTTCCCTTCTTTTCATTTCCTGTCAGGACCCTCCCTTGACTGTGTTCAGAAGGCACCCAGCAAAGGAAAAATTTCAGAGTCTCAGACATGTCAGCCTCCCTTACTCCTCAAGTGAAGACAGGCTCGGAAGAATGGATGGAGGATTACTGGCAGAGATTACCTAGATCCAGTCACTACACAAAATAACTTACTTTACATGTTCCCCCAAGAAGGTACCTGACTATGAGAAATTTCTTGCTCATTGAGATGGACTAATGAGTTTCTGGGAACATAAGCTGACATTTAGTTTGACCAGTTTGTTATAGAACTTAATCTTTGTCATGTTAAGTATAGTTTTATTCCTATATTTCCAGTACACTTCTCACATGTCTTTGTTTTCAATGTTTCATCCTGAAAATAAACTGTACAAGCTCATAGGAAAAAGTCATAAGAATGAACCCAAAACAATATTACCTTCTATATTTACTAAATGTTAAAATTTTGTCACATTTGCATTCTCTCTGACACACACACATTTTTGTGAATCTTATGGGCGTAAATTACAGATATTAGCATGTCTCACTTAAAACATTTTAGTTTATATCATTTCCAGAAAGATGACTTCTTGTATAACTATAATACCATTTTCAAATTCAGCACATTTCATATTTATATGATTTGGCATTATTTAATATAGAATCTGAATTCAAATGCATCACTTATTCTAAAATAGTCCTCTGTAGTAAATGTTTTTTTAAATTCCAAGTCACAATCATGATTACATATTACATTTGGTTATTATATGTCCATATATATGTAAGCATTACATATCTACACATACATATACACATATACATGCACATATATACATATGTACATAAATAAATATATATATACATGTATGGTTGTTATATCTCCCTAGGCTCCTTTAATATAAAAATCATATCTTTGTACTTTGTGACCTTGGTAATTTTGGAAAGTATTGGTCATTTGTTTTGCATTCTGTTCCTTCACTTGAGTTTGCCTGAATGTTTTCTTGTGATAAGGCTCAAGTCATACATTCTTGGCAGACATCTGACATAGTAAGATTGTGTCCTTTTGAGATTTAACTGACTTTCTCCCTTTGAGATTGCAGTTTATTTTCAAGATGAAATGTTGAAAACAGAGACATGTGATAAATTTATTGAAAATATAAGAAAAAAGCTTTCCTTAAGATAACAGACATTAAGCTCTGTAGCAAACTGGTCAAACTAAACGTCAGCTCATGTTCCCAGAAACTCATTAGTTCAGAAGCACTGCCAACTAATTCAAACTATAGCTATCCTTACAAATAACATTTTAAAATGTATGCAACAAAACCAATCATTAAACTTTCACCATCAGCAGAGATATATTTTAGACCCTTCATGCACTGTCTCATTTAAATTTCATAACCATGCTTTAAAGCAGTTACTACTATTGTAGTTTCAAAAAAAAAAGGAGGAAACTGAAGCTCTGCAGAAGGAAAGCAGCCTTCCTCCGACCACATACTCAATAAGCAGCAGAGAAAGGTGTCAACAGGCATACACATCTTCCAAGTCCATGCTTAATCCATGAGTTCAAACCAAAGCAAAATCATCCCAGAAGTCCACCTGCATATAGGACAGGAGAGGATGGGAGTAGTCCTATCCAGATGCAGGACTTGAAGGAATGAGGCAGGTGCATTGGTTGGGTGGGGTTATGACACCAGACACAAGAAGTCCCCCCATAGAAGTAATTAGACCAGAACTCCCTCAATAGGGTTTTCTGAGATGATGAGTTCTATTCAAATATATTATAGGACTATTTTATCTGGCAAGACATTCATCAATATATGGGGCAAGAGTTCCAAAATTCTTAACAATTGACTTTCTTTTGACTTCAGGAGATCAGTGGGTTAAAGTTAGATGAGACATTAGAGCAACCAGGTAAAATCAGAGCAGGGCTGCTTAACACAGGTCTAGTTAATATTAGACCATCTTACCTGGCAATCTGATACTGATTTATGGAAAATACACTGATCAATCTGGACCATATTTAGATATCTTTGAGGGGGAGGGGAGGGAGTGGAATCCTGTCCAGCGATGCCTTGGCACCAAGGTGTGGGAGAATACTGTATGTAAGGGATTCATTTGTAAGGAAGACAAATACTATTGCTCTTATTTTACTTACATTCTAGTGGAAAGATAAAACAGTTATGATGAACAAGTAAGTTATTATGTTAGAAAACAATAATATTAAATATAGAAAAAGTGAGATTGTGTGTGTTGGAGAGGTATTGCGATTTTAAATGAGAAAGTCACTTAAATGATGCTTGACCAAAATCTTTAATGAGGGGCAAGCCAGGAAGGAGTTTTACAGGACGTGAGAGGAGACCGTGTAAAGGTCAGCAGTGAGGCAGAAATGTGCTTGGAAGTGGTGAGAAGAGAGTGCCATGAGAGATAAAGGACAGTTCACGTAGTGGATATTTAATCAGCTGCAAGAGTGTTGAGAGATGGGACCTTTCACGGTTATGAGGTTATTATTTCCAGAGTGGGCTAATAGAGCAAGAGTTGTTATAAAAGAGAGTTGTGCCCCCTCTTGCTATCTCCTATCAGGTGATGCCTTCTCTCATCTTGTAAAGCAGTAAGTAGTCCCTTACCAGATGAGACCTCTCAGTCTTGAACTTTGCAGTCTCCAGGAGCATAAGCCAAATAAATTGCTGTTTGTTCTGTTTGTTTGCTGTTATCTCAGCACGAGCTGGTCTAAGACACATGCTATGCATTTCCGATAGAAATACTGCCAAACTCCATCTTCCCTTTCTTACTTGGCAGGATATTAACATATTATATGTAGCTGATTTCTTTCTTATAAAAATAGAAAATTATTTGTATGCTTATGTTTCACAAACTAAAAATACAGATCCTATTCAGATAGTCTACCCTGCTTCTCAGAGAGCTAGTTTGTTTTTTTTTTTTATTGCCGTTACAAGCTGTCACAAACGTAATGGCTTCAAATAATACAATTTGTTATCTTGCAGTTCTTGAGGTCTGGGATTTAAAATGAGTTAGGATGGGTTCCTTCTAGGGGTTCTAGGGGAAAAAAATCTTTCTTATCTTTTCTAGAGGCCTCTTCCCAAAGCCTACAGTTGCACATCTCTCTCTCTCTCTCTCTCTCTCTCTCTCTCTCTCTCTCTCTCTCTCTCTCTCTCTCTCTCTCTCTCTCTCTCTCTCTCTCTCTCTCCCTCTTGTGCTCCCTCTTGCTCTCTCTCTCTCTCTCTCAGTTCCTATGATTCAACCATCATTTTTTGTCTTTGGCCTGTCTGTCTCCCCTTCATGAGGATCATGATGATTTCATTGGTTCCACTCATAATCCAGGATAATCGCCCTATTTCAAGATGCTCAATTTAATCACATCTGTAAATCCTCTTTTGTTGAGGTAAGACACATTTTGTAGGTTCTGGGGATTAGAGCACAGACATCTGTATGGGCCATTCTTCAGTTAACCACAGACAGACAGCCTACAAAGGGGATACAAAGGGAAAGGAAGGAGAAACAAAGCAAGAAAATGAGAGACAGAGAAGCATTGATTATAGAAGGTCAGTGCAGACAAACCAAAGAAGCTGTAGGTGTTTAACTAGTAGGAAGCTGGTCTTCAACAGCTGAGAGCTTGGAGTGTGAGGCTTCAATCTATAAACTTCAAGGCTCTAGCAGATGGAGAAAATGCCAGGAAGACTGAGGAATAGCAATTATTTTCATTTTTATGTGTATTAATATATTCTTATAGATATTTACTAATAAGAATAATTTCTTGCTTTGACTAGTTTTCATAATGTTTGGATGTATGATGCTTGCTTGTGAATACATTTAGACTCTTAGGAACTCTAGAAATGAAAATGCATGTCTCTAGGAATGCCATAACACAGTAACAGGTGGAATAGCTCAACCCCCCCAAAAAATGTTTCCCATAGTTGAAGGTGTTTAAGATTGAGATGCTGATGGGTTTTGTTTTTCCCAAAGTCCTTTTCACAGGCTTGTAAATGGTCTCATTCTTTCTGTGTCCTCACATAGCCTTTGCTCTGTTGTCCCTTCTTCTTAGAAGGACAGCAGTCTTATTGGATTAGGGCCCTCACCAGCATTACCTCACTTATTACTACTTATCTCTATGGAGGTCCTATCTCCTAATATAGTTACATTGGAAGGCAGGGCCTCGTCATAGAAATTTGGCCTGGGCATGGAGAAAGAAGAAAATAACATATGTCAGTCCATCACAACAGGTATCAGAATGTAATGGATGTATTGTACCTAGTACTTAGTGTACCTACTAGATAACACAGGAGGAGAGGATGTTCCAAATGATATAATGATAAGTAGGTATGACTCCACCAAGCCAACATTTTCGCCTCTGTAGTCTGACTCCTATGCATTTCTTCAGGGCTGATCTGACCTAAAGCATGACAAGAAAGTGTTGATATTAGGCACCCTCCATATAGTCCAGCATTTATGTTCATGGTCCCAAAGGGTTTAGTTTCAAGGTACCAATTACTTGCTTGGGTTACAGTCAAGTAACTAACAGAGTTTCATGGATTGTATGTAAAGCTATGTTCAGTGCCTTCTCATGTGAAGAGATTGATTTCAGTTTGTGAAGTTTAATGTTCCTAACATGTGCATTATTAGTTTATAAAGCCAGACCTGGTTGGACAAGTTTCAGAAGCCTGACCAAAGTGTTCAGTAAAGGGAGGGAGTCTTTAGTTTAGTAGATAGGTAGATAAATAGGAGGGGGGAGGAAGAGGGAGCTCTCTTTTTATCTGCAATTGTATTTCCTGTATGGTAGCAGAGTTTTGATCTTAAATACCTACCCCCACCCAAAGCTCCTGTGTTGAAGGCAGTGTTGGGAAGTGACTGGATGATGAAAATACTGACAAAAATCAATGATATCAATGAAGTTAGTCAATTTATGAATTTATTAGTTTTGTTAGAAAATTTATTTCTTTCAATCTCTACTATCTGTCAAATTCTCTTTGTCAATATTTTTCCATCTCTTTTCCTCTCTTCATCCTTCTACCTCATCCTCTCCCTCTCCTTCTACCTCTCTTCTCTACCAACATGAGGTGAGCATCTTTTTCTATTACTTTAATGTTCTGCATTGCCGTGGTCCAGCGATAATGGAGTCAAGGGACTGTGGACCAAACCCTCTGAAGCCAGGAGCCAAAATAAGCCTTTTCTCATTTAAGCAGATTTCCTCCGGTATTTTGTCACAGCGGTGGAAAGCTAACACACTGGGTTTCAATTATTCAGGCTCAACTATGGTCTAAAATGATCAAATGGAAAATCCTAGAAATAAGCAATTCATAAGCTTTAAATTATACTCCATTCTGAGTAGCAAAATGAAATTTCACACCATCCTGTCTAGGATGTAGATGTTGCCTCTGTACACAGTCTATGCAAGCTGTGTGCACTAACCATTGTTCGTTCATTTAGTCATAGTAATAGATTGACTTGTCATAGCCTAAGAATGCTTATGTTGAAGTAGCCCTTACTTTATTTATTTATGACCCCAAGGCTCAAAAATAGTGATATTGGCAATTTGGATATGCAAAGTGAAGACATAAAGCCCTTCCTTTAAGTGAGAAAGAAAAAGTTCTTGATTTAATAAGGAAAGAAATATTTTTATGCAGATGCTGCTAAAATCTATAGTAAAAATCAATTTATGTTCTTGAAATTATAGAGGAGTAGAAGGAAATTCAGGCTAGTTTTGCTGTTGCACCTCAAATATTCACTGTGACATCCACCGTGAACAGTATATGCTTCATTAAGGTGGAAAAAGCATTAAAATTGTGGGTGGAATACATAACAGAAAATGTATTTTAAAGGAAGTGGCATGTGCTGCTAGAAAGCACTGAGCCTGTAAGAAGAATTTAGGGACATCCTGGAATGAATGTCAGCAAGGCACTTCCCACATATAGAAGATGGTCATACAGATGGAGGACTAGATATATGCAGGTTTGGTACTAGCTGTGGTTTCAGGAATCCACAAGGAGTCATGATACCCATCCCCACAGTAAAGGGTGTGGGGAACTATTGTGTATAGAAAACTGGAAGAGAAGCACCCATGCCCACAGATATGAAAAAGATATTATATAAACCAGAAAATCAAAACATCCTTCGTTACTCTTCTGCTGATAATATACATATATTTATACTATAATATCTATCTCTAATAGACATATATAGATATATGGGGAAGAGAATATGTTTGCTAATACCTTAGTTTGGCCTTAGGGAAAGATGATGATAGTTTTAATGACTAGCCTTTAAGCTTTAGCCATTAAAAGGTTTAATATTCAACACGTGATCATCTTAAAATCATCTATTAAGAATACTCCAAGCAGAAGGGACAGCCTGTGCTGTCCAAGAGGAGAAAAATGCAGAAAGAAGATCTAACTGACTAGAGCATGAAGACAAAAGGGAGGAAGGGGAAGGTAATTTTTCAACCATAGCCAGGGAAAGAGAATATAGGGCTTGGGGAAACCTGAGCAGGGACACATTGTGTCCCTGTCACCATGTAGCTGATGGATTCATAGGAATAAGAGCGGAACCAAGGAGGTTAACTAGAGGGCTATCATGTTTCTTCGGGTGGGAGAAAAGGTGGTTTGGATCAAAGTTATAGCAGAACAGGAGTATGAAATGAACATATTTTGAATATATTTTGTTGGAAGTGATCCTATTGAGACTCACTGTTAAATTAAATTTGGTCTGTGATGAAAAATGAGGATCAAATGGGCCCCAGAGAACCAACATCCTGAGAGGTGACTGGGCAGGAGACATCCAAATGAGGTGTTCGTACAGAGTGGTTCTGGCAATGAAGACTAAGGCTGAGGACCATGGCTACTGAACTACTATGGAGTAATTAGGAGAAATAGTTCTCTCACTCAACTATGGAATTAGAATATGACACTTCCATTGTATTTGATTCCTGGAGTGGAGAAACTGGATTATCTATCTTGTAATAGCAGTGGCTAAATGGAAAAGTCTGGGGGAAGATAATAAAGATCTGTAACTTACTAAATGGCAAATGACTCAACTTTAGCTTGAAGGGATATTTCTTTTAACCATACAAACTAGCCATTGCTCAAACAAAGACATTCAAGTCTTGCTAATTAAATTTGCTTATGACATAAAGCTTCAAAGAGACATGCATACATAGACAACAAAGTCAGAATTCAAAACTATTTACATTTGTATCTAATAAGTTTAATTTAATGAAGATTTGCCTTGGGTCTTTTTTTGGGGGGCGGTCCGGTCATGGGGCTTGAACCCTGGTTCTGGGTGCTGTCCCTCAGCTCTGCAGCTCAAGGCTAGCGCTCTACCACTTGAGCCACAGCGACACTTCTGGCTTTTTTCTTTTTGCTTATGTGGTGCTGAGGAATCGATCCCAGGGCCTCATGCATGCAAGGCAAGTGCTCTACCACTGAGCCACCTTCTCAGCCCCATGCCTTGGGTCTTGTACATGAGTCCAAAAAAAAAAAAAAGCCAGCTGAACAAAGCCAAGTATGGGTAGATGGATCTATATAAAGAGACTCAGCCTTTAGAATTCAGGGAGATCAATATTAGCCCACAGCATGATGTGATTGCCAAAAGAAATTAATCCAATGTCAGCTGATATTGATGATACATTATCCAGACAAATTAATCAGACAACACTTGGTTTCTTCAAACAACTTAAGAATATCAACAAGTGGAAATAATGGTACATAACTGAGAGACACTGGAAACCACAAACAAAATATAGAAAACATAGGCTGGGTTTTATTCATTCAACAAATATTTACTGGGTGATTATTTGTGTTGGGTATTGTCATAGGAACTGATGCTACATGCAGAAACAAATGCTTCATCTTAAGAAGCTGAGATTCTAGAAAGGAGAGATAGCTACAACTGTAACGTAGAAGAGCTATCAGATATATTTTTAATGGGCTAAAGGAGAAGTGATAATGATTAGGAGCTACAAGGAAGCCTACTTTTCTTCAATGTTTCAGGGTGGGAAAAGCAAAATTTTTATCTTTCTGATATATTGTGAAGGAAAATAGGCCTATATTCAATTATTTTATTTTTGTGGGCTGATTTTTGATTATTAAATATTTTTATTATAAATGTGATGCACAGAAGGGTTGCCATTTTATAAGTCAAATAATGGGGGGGCCACATTTCTTTTTGGATCATTTCATTCCTTCCTTCATTATCTCCCAGTGTTCAGTTATTTAAAAACATATATGAAATTGAAAGTAAAAATGCAATCACACACAGAGGAGAGAAAGAGAGAATGCTCACAATTCCATAACATACCACCCACACCATTAGCCCTATTTTCATGTTATATTTTTGAAATTTTGTAATTCAGTTTTATGTCCTTTTTTCACTTAACATTGTAAGCATCTCCATTTTTATACAGATACTGGGGTTTGAACTCAGGGCGTTGGGCTTTCTGGACTTGCTTGCTTGCCTATGGTTACTCTACAATTTGAGTCATCCTGCCAGTTTACATTTTGCTCATTATTTTAGTGATGGAGGAATCTCTGGACATTTCATTCTGAACTGGCATAGAGCATTGATTCTCCAGATCTCATCTTCCTGAGTAGCTAGAATTATAGGCATGAGCTACCACTGGTGGCACTTTCATACCATATAAATTTATTTGTTTTGCTGGAGGAAGCTTTTATAATGTAAATGGGCCATATATTTTTAATTGTTTTTAAGATGCTGGATTTTCATGGTGTTTCTTTTTCGTTGTTGTTGGTTATGGAGCTTGAACTCTGGGCCTGGGCGCTGTAATGGTGTTCCTTTTTGTGTTGTTGTTATAATTGATTCTGTCATGATCTTTGTGATAAGTATGCTTTCACCTTACTATTTACCTGGAATGGAATAATGAAAGTGTAGTTGTGAGGATGATGGGAACTTTTGAGATTTTGAATGTACAGCAAATTATTTCCAGGGAGGTTAATTATATTTACAGTTTCACCTCATTCTTAGCCATATTATTATTTTTTTAAATAAGTCCAATTTTATGGCCAAAAATGCTGCTGCATTTTAATTTGCTTTTCTTTGATGAGTAATGAAGGTAGCCATGCATTTCAGATGCTTATTAACTGCTTGCTTTTTTTATAGGTTGGAGTTCTTATGCTCAGTTTCCCAGTAGTTTTGCAGAATTTTGTTTATTAATTTGATCATGCTTTCTAGTCAGCGAGAATCTTACCTTTTAGTCTTAGTTATGCCTTTATAAAAATTAGCTTTTTGAAATGTACTCATTACCTGACTTATGTAACTATAACCCCTTTTACATCACCTTAACAAAAAGGTTTTAAAAACCTTTTTGAGGATATTCTTAGGAGAGACAAAGGTGTAATACCTCTGTGATCATATAAAATAATATTTATCAAAATGAACTCCAGGAAATGGAAACAAGAGGTTTTTTTCTTTGTTGTCATTTTTTTCTTTTTGTCTTGTTTGTTTATCTATCTTTGGGAGGGTAAGGGGGGGCATAGAAATGGTGGGTGAAAGGGTAAGAAAAGCAGCAACAATGCTCACTAGATACTATGTTGGAAAGTAACAATACAACTTGCAGGTGGGGGTGGAAAGGAAAAATTGGGAGAGAGCAAGTGAAGAGGTGATATTGTCCAAAAATAAATGTACTCATTATCTGACTTATGTAACCATAACCCTTCTGTACATCACTTTTAGAATAATAAGACTGCACTAAGAATTACCTTTTCCCCATTGTCTTTGTTCTTTGGCTTTTAAATTATTTTTACATAGCAGAGAAAATATTAATGAACTCAGTGATCTAAAATAAAAACGCTACATATTATAAAAAGCAAAAGCAATATACATAACCATAGGAAATATTTGCATCAAATGTTTCTAATATATTATCATGTTTAACATTTAACACATCAGAAAATTCTATTATATAAAAATGCAACAAGTAGATACTAAAAGGACACACACTAAAGGCAAAAAAGTGTAACTGCACTATGAATAAAATAATCATTAACAAACATTGTCAGTGATGAAGTTTTATTTTTTATATGAGCAAGTATTGAAGTCACTGTAAGAGAACTATGTGGTAGTACAGATGTACACAAAATTTTGCAAAGCAATTTGGTAATACACTACGTATAAAAACCTTAAAATATCCCTACTCTTTGTAACATCAAGTCTAGAAAATTGCTTAAATTAGGCAAATTGCTCTACTAGGTCCTAGCACCTTAATACCACCACAATGAGTATCCAACATAGCCAATCTTTGGGTACAAACCACATCCAAATCATAGAAATATTGAAAGGGAAACATGTTTATTAAAATTGGAGTCATAGAGGCTTTCTAGGCAAATAATTCTTCCAGCTTATCATAACCATCACAATGCAGTATAAAGTTCTCAATCTATATTGGCTACTTGATCATGAGGAAAGTTGTGTAAAGAAATGTTCTAAAGAGCTGTAGAAGAGTCTGAAAAGATTAAGAGATTAAAAAAAAAACAAAATGTTAATGAAACAAGATTTACTCCAATGTAAAAAAGAAAGTGAGTTATAATCATACCCATGCTATTTATATTTGATTGAATATTTAGGCTGTGTCACTGAATGTTTCAATACCTTTTATGCATAATATTTCATTTAATAGTGACAATTTCTTTACTATTAGTGTCTCCATTACACAGCAAACAGAAAAATAAGGAGAGATAATTTGCAATGGTGCCACAGCAGGATTCAGCCATTTGGGTTTTAAACCTGTCTAAGAAAGGAAATGTAATCATAGCACTTTCGTGGCTCAACAGTGAACTAACAAATAAAACCATAGAATGCAAGATTATCTGACATAGTCAAATAATTAGAAGGATGGGAGAGTGGGAATTAAAAGGGATGTAAAAATAAACAAAGAACAACAAAATAATATGCAGTAATAGAAAGTTAATAAATGTGTATATATTAGAAGGATGGGAGAGTGGGAATTAAAAGGGATGTAAAAATAAACAAAGAACAACAAAATAATTTGCAGTAATAGAAAGTTAATAAATGTGTATATATGCATCTAAATTTATTTAAACATTTAACTTGTTTGCTACAGGTGATATATGTGTGTGCACATATACATAGTGAGTTACATATAGGTTTACACATATATACTTGTAATAGGGAAGCTAGGAGTGTTCCTATATTATACACACACTTCCTATTCATATCTCTCCTCCCCCTCTTTCTCTCTCTCGTCTTTATTCTGGCAAACATTTATATGTCCTGGCCTATAACCCATGCATATGAAAAACATACATTTGTTAAGAATCACTATCCAGAGCCTGAGTAAAATGTCTTTTTGGCTCTCTGGAACCTCTCCTTTCCCCCCTAAACCCTTGTGAGCCATCTCTAAGAGGCAGATTTGATAGTGCAGAAGACAAGAAGCCAGGCTCCCATATCACAGTCAGACTAACAGCAGCCCCCTCCCTACTTGAGTCTGTGCTTAAGTTCTCTCAGTTGTTAAGTATTTCTTAATATTACCTTTGTTTGTGCTATGCGTGTTATATTACATAAGCTGGTACAGAACAGTGCCCACGTTTTTCACAGCAGCTCCTGAAAACATTTGAAAGGCACATAGCCAAGAGTCAAAACACAGATGTTAGTTTTATAAAACTTTAAATAAACTATTTCAACTTACCATCCTTACAATGATAGAAAAGCCATCTAGATGCTAGAGCAGGAAAAGTCCAAGAGCATGCTCCAAAGCCATTTTGGCTTATTGGGGACTATGAAATATCCCCCTAAAAGTTTCATATGTTGAAGACTTTGGTCCTCAGCTTGTAGCACTATTGAGAGGTAGGTGATTGGTCATGGCAGCACTATTATAATGCATAGATTAGCCCATTGATGAGTTCATAGCTAAATGAGAAACTGGGAGGTGAAGTTTATCTGGAGGAAGTAGTCACTAGGGGAGTGTTTTTGAAGAGCATGTCTTTTTTATTTTTTATTTTTTTATTTTTTTTTGGGTCCAGTCGTGGTGCCTGACTCTGGGCTTGGGTGCTATCCCTCAACTCTTTAGCTCAAGGCTAGCGCTCTACCACTTGAGCCACAGCACCACTTCTGGCTTTTTTCTTTTTGCTTATGTGGTGCTGAGGAATCGAACCCAGGGCCTCATGCATGCAAGGCAAGCGCTCTACCACTGAGCCACCTTCCCAGCCCCTTGAAGAGCATGTCTTATCCTTGGCCCATTTCTCTCTCTCCTTCCTCCCCTCAACTCCTTCCTTGAAGCCATGAGGTGAGCAGCTTTGCTCACCACACACAATTGACATGATGTTCTACCTCACTACAGTACTGAAATCAAGGAAATGAGCCAACCATATACTGAAGACTCCCAAACCAAGAGCCAACATGAATTTTTCCTCCTTTAAGTGATGTTCTCAAGCATTTTTGTCACAGTGACAAAAGGTTGACTAACACAATTAGTATCTTGCATTTTAGAGTCAAATTCCTTGGGCTCCTCCTAGGCTTTTAAGCCACTGCCCCATGCAGATCTACTGAAGGGACATATCCTTGATTAGGAATTGTTAACAAAGGAAGAGCAAGTCCCTGCTGTTGCTGGTGTCTATCATACAGCATGTTCAAAAACTCATTAACATCTCAGAAACTGACTTTCTTCTGTAGATTAAAGTGGTTCTCCTAAATTAATAGATACAAACTGTCTGGCATGTCAATGAGGAGAAAAAGCTGCCCAGAACTGTTGAATGGAATGCTGGCAGTCCCGAAATCCCTAAACAGCAGGAGAAATTATAACAGCCCCAAGATGGTGCTCCTCAAGTGTCATCTGAAGACCACTCATGACCAAATCACCCGGAGGTATTTTAAAATACAGACTCCCTACAGATTCCAGGGCCCAACTCTCAACCTACTGAGCTTTTAGCCAGCTTTCCACACCATTCTTATGTGCAGAGTGAATGAGAAGACTCACTTCCAAAGAACCTTTCTTCCTGGTTTCTGAGCAGCCAGCAAGGTCTCAGGTTTAAGGCTGGGAAAACAGGGAGGAGGTTACCCTTGCCTCACCCTTTGATCAAATAAAAGAAATTAATGAATAGAATAAAAGAATACGAGGGAAGAGGAATGACATGTAAGAGGACTAGAAAATCACATTTGAAATGAAGACATTGTCAAAGAGCTAGTTATGGAAGGACTCCACTCTCATAACAGCAAAGGCTTCCAAAAGTCAGGCAGGATGTATTTTTAATGTACCCCAGGCCCACCTCTGTCACTAATTTCCTCATGGATATTTACTGAGTCCCTACACATAAAGAATTTAAGTTAAAACATATGAAGTGAGTATGTAGAGTCACTTAATATTTATAACATGTGTAGGCCATGTGAAGGTATAATAGCCATTACATATTCTATGCCAATAGAACGCACTTCATGATATACACATAAGCAGAAAGGTAATAGTGAAACATTTTGGCATATCACTAATAATCTAGCAAATGAGTTAGACAGAACTTAGTTTAGAGAAATTTGATATGTGGCCGTTACGTTGAGGACTAGAGATGTATAGCAAAGAATGTAATCCCAAACAGACAATCTCTGGGCTATCCTAGACACTGATAATATAAATAGGCACATTCTTTCCTGAGAGAAATTTGATCATATGTACCAAAAATGCATCTGAAACATGCATCATCATGTATCTTGAGATTTTTTAATACCTAGAAATTTACTATGTGGACAAAATTGTATATATGCATGACAGAAACATACCTATGGGTCTAATACTAGTTAACTAAATCAGCAATCAATTCAAATTAAATAAACCAGTGTCTTTGGCATATTTTTGTCAGTGAACTATTTCTCCAGATAAAATTGTGAAGGACAGCTTGGGAAGCTCTGGTTGATTTGGAGGAACTTCCCCTCAGAGACTTGTACTTGGCAAGAGAGGTTTTCATTCTTGAGGTAAGCAGAGGAGTCTTGGACCCTGAAGAATCTCATGACCAGCAGAGGGCGCACAGAGAAATGGTGGGAGCCAACTGGGGATATGTAACTATTGCTTCCTACATCATGGAGGATGGTCTGCGCATCCAGTTGTGAATCAAGAATATGTGACCTCCTCCATCCCCTGGAACTAGCTAACACTGGGTAAAAGAGGGCAGGGAAAGTTTCTAACTTTAACAGAGTTTATCTGAAAGTAAATAGATCAAGGAGCATAGGAAAAGTCAACAAAATGTGTTATTAAAATTGAAATAGTGGTTAACTCTGAGAGGGAGAAATTTTCTGTTTTTTATTAGTATATGTCAGTTGTACAAAGGGTTTCATTGTGATGTTTTCATATATACACCAGATGTACCCCAATCAAACCCATCCCATATCTCATCACTCCCCATTTATGCCCTTAACACTTATTGGAATAGTTTGCAAAGATTTCATTGTTCTATCCTCATACATGTGTATAGAATATTTCAACTCTATTTACCTTACCCCACTTTCATACATTCTCCTTGGATATTTAATCAAGGAGCATACTGGAGCCTCCAGTGTGTTGATCATATTTTTCATCTTAAGTTAGATAGATGGTACATAGTTGGTATATCACATGGAGGTATTGCTGTGTGTCTAGAAGATTCTGCCATACATTATGTAAAGACAGGAGTTAACTTGCTGAGTGGAAGAGATTAGGTGGGACTGTGACATTTTGGTTTCAAGAGACAGATGTAAGAAGTGTGAAGGGATTGCTATTTTTGTGTTGTAAAAATTATTTTTCATGCAAAATGAAAACAAGAGTTTAAAACAAAACCAAGCAAAAATAATGGTGGGGCCATCTGTAAACATTTGCTGGAAGCAGAAAACAGACTTTCTAAAGATTGGCTTTGAGCTTTTCTAGCCCCAGGGTGCAGTGGCACCAACCCCACTCCTACCCGGAAACTCTGCTGTACAGTTGGTGGTAGATGAAGTTTCAAAATTTCCTTCCCACATAACTTGGGTGCCTGTTGTGTGTGTTCACTGCCATCCTACAGGCTGTGTGGGTGTTGGGGGAAGTAGGTAATTGTTCAGATGAGCCCAGAAGCGCCAACAAAAATAAGTGGATGATTTTTTTTTTATTGCAACATTTCATTCTTGATATCTTCTTGCCTTCTAATACTTTGTTTCTTCATCTTTTCTTCTTAGTCAAGAGAGAGAAGAATGATGGGGAACTGGGCACTTTAGCTGTTCTGACCAGGGAGAGTAGAAAATGTCTGAGAGTTCTGACCCATGCCAAATAGGGTTCCCTTGAATTAGTTACTTTTGTGTCACTGAGATGAGGAACCTGACATGAACAACTTAAAGCAGGAAGAATTTATTTTTTTGCTCATAGCTTAAGACTGTTCAGTCTTTGGTAGCTTGTCCCCACAGGCTTGCCAAGAGCATCCTGATAGTTGGAACATATGTCAGGTGAGAATTGTTCACCTCATGGCAGGCAGGAAGTGGAGAGGGGAGAGAGAAAGAAAACAGAGGGGGGAGGCAAAGAGAGAGAGTTAGAGAAAGAGAGAGAGAGGAGGCCAGAGATAACAACATACAAGGACTCACTTCTATTGACCTGTTTGTTCTAGCTAAGTTTTACCTCCTAGTGTTTCCAGAATCCCTAAAAATAATACAAGGGGAGAATAAACAATCAAAACATGAGCTGTGTGGGACATTTTGTTTTTAAACTATAATCATCCTTTCTGTAGATACACAGCTACAGTTTCTCAAGTGCACTCCACCTAAAGACACTAGCAGTCATCAGGTGGCAAAGGTAGGGTCAGGATAACCTGGCCAATTAGAGGTAAGAGATGGTAGCATGTGGTTTTGAGGCATAGCAACCAGGGTTCCTTATGTTCGGTGGGAAGTCAAGATATTAAATTGTTCTCAGGAGCCTAGCACTCTGAGGAAGGTGGAAGAGAGTGACCAAAACAGGCTCATGTCCCAGAAAGAACCTAATGGCAATATTGAAAGATGCCAGAAAATCACATGCAACAGTAGTATATTTACCTATTCTGGCTACCACATGTCTGAACATCCTGAGTTTAATTTGGTGTCATATTCATATTGGAAGGGAGGGAAATGCTACCTATGTATATAGATTCAAAGGGACTTTTGCTAAAGTTGGTCTGAGACTGAAATAAATGCCTTTCATACTTTTCTATATTGACTCTGCACATAAATTATGAGGAATAAACATAGCATGGTTGAATGGAACTAAAATTGGGAGAAGAGCTAATTCATGAATTTTTTTGTTTAAAACAAAATGATGAAGTATGAACATGCTATTTATGCTCAGTTATGAATAAAATGCAGCTTTAAAATTCCATGATTGAAGGATGATTGTTTCCATGGGCTTATTTAATATTGGGCTGACATCATTTAATATAATATACAGAAGTGAAATTTCATTTACAAAAATTATTGGGGTCCTGACCCTACATAATATTTTGTAGCCAAGATGCATGTTTTTTGAGAAAGGTAAGATCATCTCAGTATGAATCACCAATAGGATTGAATCTCTGCTGTTGTATCTTCAGGAAATTAGATTTTGATCATTCATGTAATGTCCCTTATAGGAGGGCAGGATTTTATGAAATTATATAAAAATGAGATTTTTTTTCAAACTTGTTGCTGCTATTATTTATAGCATTGGGATTTGGTTGTAAACAAGTTAGAGCCTAGAAGCTAAGATAAATTGGATGGAAAAAGACACCTATATCCAGGACATTTAATGGAAAGGGACAGGTCTAGGGCTATCTAGGCCATTTGTAAAAATTCCTCTAGACCAAAGAAGACATATGCCTACTTGGGAGAAAAGCCAAGTTGAATTATATACCAAGCAGAAGGAATGAGGGATAGATGTGGATGACAGATTGGTGGGATATGATGGATACATTAGACAGCTCAGGACATAAATCCACAGACACCCAGCCTAGGGAAGGTGTTTCTTTTTAATGTGTGACTTGTAGCCTCTTCCTGAATCAGAATCTGGTCTGAAAAGGGACTGATATACCAGGAATAGGTGCATGTCACAGCTGCTGGGCTGGCACCCTTTCTAGAAGTGCCTTCCTCCAATCTTGAGGCTGGAAAGCTAAACACTAAATATCCTAATTGTCCTGCATTAGGATAACCAGCTACATTTACAGGAGACTCGAAGTCTTTGAGCAGAGTTCTTCAGGGAGGGAAGAGGCATCATGAAAGATATCACTTCTGATGTGGTTCTACCCAACATGTAACTGCTCTGGAGCAGTGCTTCTGGATCCCCTCTTAGACTAGACTGGTACTGGATCCTGGAGCCACCATAGGATGAGGTAGCTTCCCTGTGCACCAGCTTTCTAACTAGGGCTCAAGTAGCAGTTCTTTTACTCAGTTTGGTTCCAAAAATCATTATTGAAGACCCAGCTTAAAATTTGCTTCTCTAACCCTTTCAAAAACTGTAGAGTACTTATTTCCTATTCTATGTTTGGAACTGATCTCAGAGCCCTCCAATTTCATCACTTGGTCTGGTTAATCTTTTCTATGCCTGAAGCCCAAACTAACACCCCCAGAGCAGAAACATGTATTTACACACTAATCTCTTCCCTCCCCATTTGGGCTGCAGAGTTAGCTGTGTTTTTAACTACCACTCAGAAGAAGCAAATGGATAGAAAAATAACTCATCTTCTTAACAGTAGGCTTGTTAAACATAATTGCAAACCTTCAGTTGAAAGTATAGTCTTGAAAAGCAATACATTATGGATTTTCAGGAGCTGGATGCATAGTAGAGCTGTTTTTTTACTTTGAATTTTTTTAAAAAAAGAGAATGGTTTCTTTAGAAGATCAAGCCTGGAATATCAAAAGCATAGAGTTAATGTCTTAAAATGAAGTTTGAAAAACAAAACAAAACAAAAAAACAACCAAAAGAACAACAACATCTGGTACCATTCGGTCTACCGTCCCTAAATCAGCAGCAGAAAGAGCACTTGGATACTGCCTAGATCTGGAGTGAACTCAGTCCCCTAATTCAAGTTGGACATGCAGCGTATATTAGTTAAGGCCAGTGTATGAGGGAAGAAAGTGTCACTGTCAGAGCATAGCCCTGGGGAGGGAAGCCTCACTTACTGTGGGGAATGTTGTAGGTAGTGGGGACAGACAAGCTTTGGAGGCAGAAGAGTGCTTCACTTTAATATTTCTCAGTATAGAGAATTTACTGTAAAGCTAAGGAGGGTTAATTCAGCATCTCTTACTTAACAAGTCTGAGGACTAGTAGAACAATACATTTGTAAGTAAGAGAGCTGCATTCATTGAAAACCACCACAGTGTCTTTCTTCTTGATCTATTTCACTATCAATTTTCTGCTTGTGTGAGATGGCACTCAAGGGACCCTGGATTTCTAGGGGTTTGGGTCAAAGCACGCAGAATGGATGGCATGTTTCAGTTGAATGTGTAGGAATGTGTTTCCAAATCTGGCAGATGCTTTCATTACTTCTGGCAACGAGATGTCTTCCAGACATCTGTGCCAGATCCCTGTGAGGGCAAAATGGAGGCAATGTTTGTATTTTAACATTAACATGTCCTGTGCTGCCCAGAACTACTAGAAAATAGGTGATGGGGAGAAGGGACCTTACCTAAAATATATAGGACCCTGAGTTTATTTGTGGGAAATTCTTCCCAAAAACATATGTGCCATATTATAAGGTAAAAAAAAGTAAATACACTGACATCTTATCAACCTGGAAGTTAAAAAGTAAATACACTGACATCTTATCAACCTGGAAGTTTCTTCTTGTTGGAAACTGTTATAGTTAGGATGTGGAATGTTCCCCAAAAGCTTATGTTCTGTATGGAGAGCTAGATCTCCAGCTGGTGATGTTATTGAGAGTTGTAATAACTTTAATTTAGGGAGTGTGTCTTCATTGGAGGAAGAAGATCAATGGATATGTGCCCTTGAAGAAGATATTGGGACACCTGCTTCTCCTATTTTCTCTTCCTCCTCCTGTTCCTCCTCCTCCTTCTCCTCTTCTTCCTCCTTCTCCTTCTCTTCCTCCTCCTCCTCTACCTCCTCTTTCTTCTTCCCCGGCCCCATCTCTCTCTCTCACACTGCGTCCTAGCACCATGAAGTAGGTGTCTATACTTTATGATATACAGGGTACTGTGATAATTCTATTTCACTACCAGCCCCCAAATAATGAAACCGAATGATTATAGACTGAAATTTCTAAAACCAGGTATTTTGCTACAATAAAAGAAAGTTAACCAATACAGAAACATAGTAAACATATTTGTTTTTGTAATGAAAAAATTATAAAATGTTATTTATTAGAATTTCTTTATTGGTAAGGCATGCCCATTATTAATATTACCAGTAAAGAGTGTGTTTGTATGTGAAACCATGTTTAGTAATCAAGCTAAAGGAAAGATTGATTATCTTTGTAGTCTGTATTTTTCTTTTTTTTTGTCGGTCATGGGGCTTGAACTCTGGGCCTGGGCACTGTTCCTTAGCTCTTCAGCTCAAGGCTAGCACAATACCACTTGAGCTACAGTGCCACTTCCAGTTTTCTGGTGGTTTATTGGAGATAAGAGTTTTACGGACTTTCCTGCCAGGGCTGGCTTTGAACTGCCATTCTCAGATCTCAGCCTCTTGAGTAGCTAGGATTATAGGTGTAAGTTACTGGTGCCCGGCTGTATTTTTCAAAGATACTCTAAAGTTGTCATCATATAAAGGCAATTGAAGAACATGTCAAAATATGACACAAGTATTACTGAGCTAAAACAGTTAATTAACAAAAGTACTTTGCTAGATTTTGCGATATTTGTGGTATCCTAGCTTTTCAAACTGTGTTGTTATGCTTTCTTTCACCATTCAAGTGGAATTTGTTCCTAATTTTCTATATTTTCTTAAAACTTACTCCCTGCCAGGCACTGGTGGCAAGAAAGTCCGTGAAATTCTTATCTCCAATAAACCACCAGAAAACTGGAAATGGCACTGTAGCTCAAGTGGTACAGCACTAGCCTTGAGCTGAAGAGCTCAGGGACAGCGCCCAGGCCCAGAGTTCAAGACCCATGACTGACAACAACAGCAGCAACAACAACAACAATGAAACAAAAAACTAATAAACACAAAAAATTACCCCCTAAATCCTTACAAGGATCATAAACCCGAATTCATCCCTCATTTATAGCTTAGTGTTCCTGAATCCCTCAAAAGGGTTGCATGAGTTCAGATAGCGTTGTGCACCAGAGGTCTGTGCTCAGATGAAGCAAGAAATACACATATGGTTTGTGACCAGGGGCCACATTAGGAGCAGAAAGGCCATAGGCAGAAATGGGCCAGTAGGTAGAGAGGATCTTTGTAAGAACAAAGATTCCCTCCCCCATAATGAATGATAGCTAATTTTCCCATTCCCAGCCTTGACCCTGAAATAATGGCAAACATTAATGCAGGTCTCTAGAGTTACTTTAGTAACTAGGAGGCACCTGTACTACTTTAAAATGGTGAGATATCCATTCGTGGAAATACAATTTTATGTTTGTTTCAACTTTTCAAGATATTAATTTATTATGTGGGTACTATGGTCACCTAGTCCTAATATTTAAAATAGTTTTCAGATTGATGATAAACATACCCTACTTCTCTCACATACCCTTTCTTTCCTGTTTCTTTATCTCCAACAGGAAAATGTTCATCTTTATCTTTCCAGATGTCTTATACATTTCCAAACCTATAGATAGGTCATACTATATATGCAGCTATACACTTGGCTTTCTAAGACATTTTTTAAAATTTCTTTTTGTGTTTTGTGTATCGTTTATACAATATAGTTTAGGAAATATTGTTTTGACATCTAAATTCTAAAGTTCAGTTACAGGGAAATAAAGAAAGGCATGCTTTGGATTCTGGAATCCAATCTGAATATTTTTGGTTTCTTTCCTTGGTTATCAAGGGAAGCTGTTGGGGTAGAGATGGCAGGTTTGGCTTCCTTAAGGGGGTTATCACTGATCATTGGTGAGTTAGGTGAGTATCTATACAGGAAGAGACTTAGAGATGGAAGACTTAGAGACTTAGAGTCTTTCTTCCTTGTTGTCCGGGGAGAGTCAGAGAACAGAGATGGTTGTGGAGTCCCTTTCATTTCATCAATCAACTTTTTTTTTTGTGAGCCTCCTAGGAACTTGTTGATGAAAACGTAGCAGCAAATACAACCTGTTCTTGTGATGTATACGTGTCAGAAGGAGAAAGAGGGACAATATTCAGGAAGCTAGAGCCTAATACATCAGATAGTAATGATACAGAAAAGAAAGGCAGGGAAGTGATAGAGTGATATGACAGGGAATGGTGTTGCTTCACACAGGGGAGTTAGCAAAAGTCCTTTGTGAGAAGGGTATGACAAAATCACCCATGTGGGAGTTGATGGAAGAACTTCCCATAAGTGGAAAATCAAATGCAAAGGCCTAGGACAGGAATTTGGTCTAATGAGAAATGAGAAGAAAGTATGCAGGGAGGGGAAGGCTACACCTTGGGGTTTGGTGAAGACTTTAATTTTACTCTAAGTGAGAGGAGAAGCTATTGTTATATTTGGGACACAGGAACAACCTGGTCAGATTGTTTGTCAGTTAATTCTTCAAATTGAAATATTAAAAACCTATTGGATGGAGCCAGGTTAGAAGTGGGGATATTGATGCAATAATTTATGATAAATTTTGAAGGAGGAATCAATGGGCTTTACACATGGAGGAGGGAAAGAGGGATAATGCCAAGATTTTTATGCTGAACAATTTTTAAAGTTATCAGTTACTGAGATAGGGAGAAGTTGAAGAAGAACATATTTGGGGCCAAAGTTCCAATCTGGACATATTATTTTTGAGAAATCTATTAGATACAAAGCAAAGATGTCAAATAAGTTAGTTGGGTTTAAAAGATGAGTTCAGAGGAGATGATAGGAGACAGAAAATTTGTAATGCATTGAGATATAAATGTCATTTAAGCTGTGGAACTAGAACAGGTCACTTAGTAAGTGAAGATATTCACAAATAGATATAGATACTTACGTCTACATTTATCTATCTATGAGCAGGAGGGAATAAGGAAGAGAGATCTTAAACATGAGATGCAGAAAATTGAATATTTAGAGATTGGAGAGATAAGGGAAGAATAACATAGAGCTGAGGAATGTCTGGTAAGACAGTTTCTCCGTTTAAGTGGCACTTAATTCTTGGAGCTAAAAGAAGCCGCTAGAATTCTGTGTATCAGAAGAGTTTCCTTTTTTTTTTTTTTCCCTGGGAGAATTAGCATTCCTCAAAGTGCTGGCCAGGAAGAGCTGCTTCTTGTGATTTCATTCTTTCAGCCTGCCATAATTTCATGGTGCAGAGCCCCACTAGGAAGGGTATATTGCTCAGAACACTTACCTAAGATGCCACTTTTGATTTGCTCAATTTGTTCACTATTCTGACTTTTCAGCTGTTTCCCCTTGTATCTTTTATGTAGACCCAAGCTTTAACTTTTGTAAGTTGATGTTAAATCTTCCACAAAAGGTGTGGCATATTTTTTGTTTATTCACTACCTCTACTGGGAAACAATATTTCATACTGAGTTTTCTGCCCCTCCAAAGGAAATTCCACTCATACAAGACAAGAGGGTGAGGTAAGTATAGGTAATCGGTGAGTATTTGCATCCCTCAGAGGGCACAGCCTCTACCACCTCGAAACACCTCTGTGCTTTCAGAATTTACAGTCTACAAGGTGGGACTGCTGAGCTGTGAAATGACAGAACATTTCACACAGGACTGTCCAGGCTGGGCAGTCTCAAGAGAACAATATCCAGAAACAAGGAGGAAATGGAAAACCATAACAAATTAGCTTTCAATAGAAAAATGTTTTTCTGGATGCCTGTGGAACTGAAAATAATAGGAATCTGTCCTCAGATTTATACCTCATAGATTTCAAGGCATCAGATATCTTTGGAGTAAAGTTCTGATCTAGAGGATTCCATATGCCCACTTGGAGGTAAGTGTCCCCTACAGATTAATCTGATAATAAAAGGACAATGTCCAGTAAGGCAGAGCATACTTTCTACCAATTCCTTACTAATCCATTTTGTAAGTCTGGTGAAACTGAAATATTTAAGATATAAATGTGAATAATTGGGTAAAGGATAGTTAAACTTTTAATTGCATGGAATAGTAATGACCAAAGACATACTCATGTCCAATAATGTTTGAGCCAAATAATTATATCCTCTTTATTCATTTCAGCCATTAAGGAATAAGCAACTCTCATGCTCTCTATAAACTATACAAGTAAGGGATAACTTCAAGATTTTTATACTGAGAAACATTTTGAACATTATCATTTACTGAGATAGGAAAAACATGAGAAAGAAATATTTGGGGTAAGAAAATCAAGAATTCAAACGTGTACGTATTAATTTTGAGATATCTAATTTAAATGTAGTAAAGTGAAAGCTACCTCATTATATCCAGATTACAAAAATGTTACAATTAAAACTTGAGAAATATAAAACACACAGAACAAACTTTATGTCACATTCCCTCTTCTAATATATCTTACCATTGCAATAACAGAGTAACTTAATAAATCACTTTATCAGACTGAAGTGATTCCTGGATTCCTGGTACTCTAGATTCATTGGGCTACATCAAGAACTTTGTAGACCCACAGGGACACACATTCTTTACCAATGGGGTTGTAACTCTCAGAATTTGTTGGGGCAACCCAATCCCACACACCTATTCCTGCATTGTCATTTTGTAGTAGTTATCAGCTATGGGAAGTTTAGTATAATGGTGGGAGATATACAGTGGAAGAATAGGAGGGACAAGAGAACAAAATCTGCACTGATGTGTTCCAGACTATAGCTCTGAGACCAGGGTTAGGCAGCAAACATGGTGCTGAATCTGCTTGTCTGCTTTCTGGGTGTATCTACAGAATGAAATAAAGCCTTTTTATTTGAGTTTTGTTTATAAGATTTGTAAGAATGGCTCAAAGATTGCAACATGAGCCTTCTTGTTGGTTTGAGTGTTTTTATTTTTTATTATGTTTACGTAGTTGTATAAAGGAGTTGCCATTCAACAAAGCAATACAATGCATCTTGTTCAATGTCATTCCTTTAACATTCTCACCCATCCCTCCCAACCCACCCCTTCTTTCACTCTTTCAGTTTTGTAGGATATCATTGACATTTTGACTATATTCTGCTTTGAGGTTTTCAATGTGCTGTGTATTTTCCGTAAAATTCCTTCTGCTGTCTTAATACAAAGTTGAAAGGGCTATAAAAGAACTGCTGTACAAAAGCCATTTTGAACCAGAGATTGAGATCACTGGATTTTTTTAACTGAACGAATTCACTAACACTCTAACTAAAGCCACTACTTTCTTGGGGCTCAGCCCTGCCACTCACAGGCTGCAGAGAGATGCGAGGTGGCTGGTTTCTGATGCAGTGAGATTTTTTCCATGTGGTTACTTGTAGTTAGCTGTCCCTAATCTTGTCAGGAGCTTGGCAACTTCACTCTCCTTATTTTTGACTTGGTCAGATTTTATGTGCTTAGCTTATTGAATCAGTGTTTTCATTCCCTTCCTTGTTATGTGTTACAAATTCTCCAAAGGGTATGGCTAATAGCAGAGTCAGAGCTAAAAAAAAAAAATGTGTCCTCAAGAAAGAATGTCACAAAAGATCCCTTTGTGCCGATGGCAAAATATATGTCTCCAGCCCATGAAAAGAGACAAATGTCACGGTTTTCTTTTCTTTCCTAGAAATACCAGACCCTTGGAGGGAAATGAGATCAGTTCCAAAAGACAGTTTTCATTAGGTGAAAACAATTAGCCCAAATGCATCTTGTTTGTAAGAGCAAGATTTAGGGAGATGCCAAGAGTCTTAATAACACTCTGGATATAACCCAGAAGAAAGGGAGTCCTTTTTTAGCTAGGGACCCCAGAGTTCCCAGGCTTTGGGGTTGTCATTGGGTGGTAAACACATGGATGTATTACTTCCCAGACCAGCTTTGAGCAGAAACAAGAGAGGAAAGAAAATTTGCAGTTCTTAAAGCCCAAGTCAATTGCAGCTCTAGTTGTCAGTGTCTACCTGCTGTGAACGGGAGAAGGGGCCTGACTTCCCCCCTGGCCACCCTGCAGCAGGGAAGATCACGATCCCAAAACCAAAGTCAATAGCAGTCACACACCAATGTGGGATCCTCCAGGCAGGCCCTGCCCATCAATGCAGGGCTCCCACTAAGGCCCAGAAACATCTGCCCAGATTGCTTCTGTCAGGAGTAGATGTGCTATCCTGTCCTGACATCATCCATCACACCTCTGCTTCCTCATAGGTAACAGCATGACATGCCCGTGCCTCTAGTGTTTATTTTTATTTTCCTTGATCTCTAGAGAAATCCCTCTTTGTTGCTCAGTCTTTTACTTTCAGATGATCAGATGAGTTTGTACTGAGATAACGCATGGAGGCTTTGTAAAATGAAAAGATAAATCACTGTAGGGATGGATGTTATTCTGACAATGCAAATCTTTCCTGTTTCTAAAATGCTGAGTCTGATATTTCAGGTAGTTGCTGACCTGTTTGTAAAAGGAGATCCTCATGCACAGAGAGGAAATGGATGAAGCATGGAGTCATAAATGTGGTTTCTCATCACTTGTTGGGAACTTTGTAGTGATTGAATCTCTCTCAGTTCTTTTCTCACTGGTAAACGGGTCCAAATCCTGACGGTACAGGATTGTATCACTCATAGTTTATGTGCAGTGCCTCCTAACCACTAGCACTTAGTAGGTGTTTAGTGTAATTGCTGTTATCATCACTACCTAAAGATGTATTATATTCCTTTTGGTAAAAAAATTGAGTGAGGTCTGAAAGTGTTTTGAATAAATGGCTAAATAAGTTTAAAAATACTTTCCTGCAAGGCTGGAAAGGTGGCTCAGTGGTAGAGCACTTGCCTTGCATGCATGAGGCCCTGGGTTTGATTCCTCAGCACCACAAAAGAAAAAAGCTGGAAGTGGCGCTGTGGCTTAAGTGGTAGAGTGCTAGCCTTGAGCTGAAGAGCTGAGGGACAGCGCCCAGGCCCAGAGTTCAGGCCCCGCGACCGGAACCCCCCCCCCAAAAAAATATTTTCCTGCTTTTTACATATAGAAATGTCACATGTTTTATGTGGCATATTTTATGTTACATTTCTAGTTGTAACACAACTATTCCATGTAAAATCTTATATGCATTCATTCACCACCATTCACTGCAAGCAGGCTAGCTTAAATCACAGCTAGTCACCTAGTCTACTTCTACACTCAGAGCTCCTGGTGGACACTATGTCTGGGTATAACCTCTTGTATTCTATCAGTTTATGATGTACTGATAAATATAACAACCCCAACACTCCCAAATAACTACTAGTAGAGGGAGTGTGGGAAGGCCAGACAGGGACTTCATCTATAAAAGGGATCTGCACAAACACATTCTAGTATATTCTCTGCTTTGGTGTGCTTGGCCAGTCCGACCTCTCTGACTCTCCTAACCCATGTCCACTGACATCCAGGACCTAGACTGAGAAACAGGTAGGGTCAGTTCCCCTTCAGGGAGCTGTTTAGCTTTCCTACTCACATAACCATGGGGCCCAGGAATTGTTTTAGGTAGTGAATATCATGAACATTTTTAAGCTGAATTTTCTTTGTCAATTTGACATCCTTAAAACTCTACTAAGCTGCCAGTCTATTTGGTTCCTGGGGAAAAGTTATAGCCAGTATCCAAAGCAATGAATTTTTTTTAAATTTCAGTCTTTAACTCTGGACCATACCTCATTCTCTGACAGCTTCCATTTCTTAGGAATAAGGCCTGAGGGCTCTGCCCAGGGGTCCCAATCTCAGCTGGGAGTGCCAGGTCCACAATCAATAAAGCAGTAGCCCTGGAGAGGATGCAAAGCCAGTTTTCTCTCCATCACAATGTGTAACCTAATGGGACCTCTTCAATGTGGGAGGAAATAAAGACCTCTCACAGGCATAATATACAGGGCAGGAGCTACGTGGGGCTAGGGCCTAAGTCTTTTATTTCTGTAGAGTCCCCTAATTCTACATAAATTATTAAAAAAAAAAGGCATACCGGGAGCCTGATGTAGCGAGAGGGACCACTTCTGGTCCCCTCCCTTCTTTTTTAAAAAATAAGAATAAGCTTCCTTTATTAAAGAAACACCTGTTAACTGATCGAATCAGTATAGGTAAAATAAATGGGAATGAATCCAAACTCAAAGGGTCAGATCATCATCATCTATGCCCTGATTGCATATTGCACATGCCATCAACCTGCTCCATCTTGTAAAAGCATTGTTAGAGTAAACTGCTAAACATCGGACACAGCCTAAGAAGAAAAATCATCCTTGGCAAAGTTGCCTAGTTAGGACCACTTAAGAGCCATGAATGTAACAGGGCCTCTGCTCAGTGAGTGAGGTAGGTATATGAATGTCACAGGATATGCTTCCTCAAAACCACAAACAGAAGAAGCAATGATCAAATGGTTTAAAGACCTTTAAGACTTCTGAGTTGGAGCTGGGAAAGTGGTTCAGTGGTAGAGTGATTGCCTGGCATGCATGAGGCCCTGGGTTCAATTCCTTAGTACCATATAAGCAGAAAAGGCTGGAAATGGAGCTATGACTCAAGTGGTAGAGTACTAGCCTTGAGCTGAGACAGTACCCAGGCCAAGAGTTCAGGCCCCACAACTGACAAAAAAAAAAAAAGACTTCTGAGTCATAGCCTTGTTTTGGTGCCCAGGCTAGCCTTGAATTTGGAAGACTCCTGCCTTAGCCTCTGAAGTACTGGGATTGTAAGCGTGTGGCACTAGACTTGTTTCTTAACTAGTTGTCAACTTTTCTTTCTTTTGTTTTCTTCAATCTTTCTTTGAAGTAGGGGAAATCTCTCTAATCTAGGGAAGCAAGTGAGAACCATGAATAGGTGTCTACTATTTTACTTGGCTCAATTTTTATAATGTACTCTTTGGGAACTGGTGAGGGTCTCAGAAAAACTAAATTAATCTCTTCTGAGGATGATGCCTAGGGTAACTGCTTCTCCCAAGTTCTATCCTAGCCTTGCTTTTACTCATAGAGAATTTAACTCACCTTCACAGGTTAGAGGTCACAGAAGAAAGGTCTGCTTGTTTCTGCTTCTATTGAACGGTCAACCAAGTTAGGCTCTTCCTGTAGATTAAAAAAAGTAATGTTTCACTACTTTACTTGTAGAGTCAAAGATTAGCTTAAAATATTGGAAAATCTATAATTTTAAGTCTTCTAGCTTCTAAACTACCCTCTATTATTTCCCACCACTTACCACTACTATTTACTACCCTAAAGACCTCTCCCTAAGGCCTCTTAGAGGATACCATAATCAACACCTAAAGGGTGGTGTGAGCCCAGTGGGCCTCAGGGCCTAGCTATTTGTTGATATCTCTCCATGCTGACTGGTGGACCTGGAGCATTATGAGTTGATCAATGTAGTTTGAATATTACCCTGCCAAAAGCCACAGGAAGTAGACAATACACTCATGATTTGACATTTTCTGCCAAGTTCCTTTAAGTTCTGGGTGAGATAAATGATCTAAATACCAATAAATGGTCAACAGTATAAGAATTTTTTTCCCTAGAGGGTAGAAAATAGATCTGAAAGAGAATAGAATGAGCCACACTTCATGCTTTTAACATTTTGAGAAACTCTGAATTTGTATTTAAAGCCCTATTTGAAGCTTTGTTACTTGAACATTTCACTTCAGGTTTCAATTTTTACATTAATTTATCCTTTTGTTATACAACAAGCCAATTGTCTAAATGAGGCACCAAACAATATCTGGTGGGAATATGTGATAATTTCAGGCAATGAAAAGAAAGAAAACAATTAAGTTTTTACTAAACATGTCAGAATATTTTTATTCAAAAGAATACTACATATTAAAGTAGTCATTCTGAATGGATTTGCATATATTTCAACAGCCATTGCTCAGGCTGTTTTTTGGATTGTCTAGCTTTGAATTTCTTTTAGAATCTACATTTATCTTTTGTATATCTAAATTATGCCAAAAATTTTGCCCTTTGAAGGTGGATTTGATTTTCTTAGAAAATCATTTGAAGTCACATTGAGTGAATGAAGTAACTTTGTCAAGTTGAATATTACTTTTTTGGTGGTATTTTTTAAAGGTTTCTTTTATGTCAGACAGTAGAAAGTGGGCAAATACTTGTGCCTTAACACTGCTTAAGATTCTTCTTCTCTTTGCAAAGGGATTGCTAGCAGATAGATGGTAATTGGCTGGTAATTAGCTGTCAATCTCTTTAGCCAGCTAGGATTTGCTCCAGATGAAGAGGGAGAGAGACAGAATCAGAGAGAGAAAGAAGGGGGAGGAGAGGCAGATAGACAGAGAGAGAGATGCATGGAGAGGCACAGAGGAGAGAGAGATTTGCAAAGTGGTAATAATTACACTTAACTTGTAGTTCATTGTAAGAATTACATGGCTTTATTTTAAAATTCTAGTACCATGCTTACTACATAACAAATGAGTGACAATAGTATTTTCTAGTCCTTAATGCCAGAAATGAGTCTAGGTGTTGATTTGCTTTTCAATCTATGCTTGAGTAAAGAGAAACAGGATTAAAGAAATGATACTGTACTATGCAACATAATAGAAAAAAGAATGCCCTCCATAGGATACCATATACAAACAAAGGCAGGAAGCTTAAAATTCTATGCCGACCAAGGTCAAGGAAACCATGTCAAAAGTATGACAAGCACGAGAAAATGACAAGCAAGAAAACTGCTTCCCCTGTAAGTGCTTTTACCTCATTTTTTTTTTTTTTGCTTCTGTGCTCCCAGGATCCCCATAGCTACAACTGCTGATTTTCCAATGGCTCTGCCTACTGCATGTTGAGAAGCATCAGGCTCCCAGTGGACATGTATGACTCATAGGATGCAGAAGGAGCCTCTGTGGTCCCACAGGTTGTTCATGGGGACATGGCGCAGAGACCTAGCTTTGTGGTAAACCTTTAATCACTTTAGTTTCTCTTATCAATGAAAACTTATAATAGATTCTTTTTATTTTTAAATTATTTAACAAATTTTCAATTACTTGCATTTTTCCTTAAAGTCTCAGTGCATTTATTATATGTATGTATATATAATTTAATTTTATCAAGGTAATGTACAGAGGGGTTACAGCTACACACATAAGGTAGTGAGTGCATTTCTTGTCATTGTTATCCCCTCCCTCATTTTTCTCTCACTTGCCCCTCCCCCAAGTTTAAAGTTCATTTCCAACATATCGTCTCGTAACTATTGCTGTAGCATTGGTTTGCCTTTTGTCCTTTGTCTCACCATTTTGTTATTCCCCTTCCCTTCCCTAATTCAGATAAATGTATATACAATACACAGGGTACCAAAATCAAACACAGTGACAAGGAATAAGCCATAGGGGAAAAAAAAAGAAGAAAAATGCAAGAAAAAAGAAATAACGTCACATAGTACATTAAAAACAACAACATTAAAGTTTTAAATTGACCAATGATTTAGAGAGGAGCTCTATCTATAGATTTTTGTGTGTGTCTTCCCTCTAACTCCAGCCATTGAGGGCTGTAGCTCCCCTTTTCCACAGTTGTAATGGGTATTGTTTCTGGCCCAAATTCTGGAATCTGGCCAGAAGTGTCCTGAGGAACACTGCTGGGCTGTGGTGGACATTCTCTCCTCTATACCACAAAGCCTCTGTGATGGAGGAGAATTAGTCTCTTTTGAGGCACATGTCCCAGTATGCAATGTGCCAAAGCTAGTTCTCTACTGTGTCTTTTCCCATGATGCGTCTGATTAGGTACAGAAGATGTTTCTATGAGGAGCATGTAGAGGAGCAAGACCCCTGACTACTCAGAGGAAAGTTCCAGTGTGTGGAGGGTGATGCGCTCCTTGGAGGGTGTGTTCATGGGGTGACTATATCAGGTATGTGAATCCAAGGTTGTTTCCCTTAACTTTATACTTACTACTAGATAGGGGATAGAAATTCTTCAGACTGGGATATTATAGATTTCTCTTATCTGCAGTTTCACTACCTTTGCTAGGTATTTGTTTGTTGTTGGGCATGAAAATACAATAGCAACAGATATCAAACAAAGCTGTAATATTAGACTCCTGTGTGATAATGAAGACTTTCATTGTGATGTAGTTTCTGCTTGCTTAACATTCATGAGACATATAGATCATCTATTGCCAACTTCATTTTTAGATCTCTTAGTTCAGAGAACTTTTGAACTCACATTGATTTCATATTAAAATGAAGGTACATGATACACACACACACACACACACACACACACACACACACACACACACACACACACACACACACACACAGACCCCATGCCCCAATGACACATGTGCACTAGGCTGATCAGTAAATGTCAGTATTTTAAGAACTGTCTTGAACTTATCAAGCCAGATGTGCCCTAGTTTGTCCTTAATTATTGTTTATCTCATGAGTGTTCTGTTGCCTTCTCCCTGTTGATCGCCCAATCTTTGCCTAAGAATTAGGCAGCTCATCACAAAATTGCAGTCTGGCCCTGCATGTTCTCTTTTGTCATGATTCAGTTTCACTTTATTTTTCCCCTTTGTGGTTGTGCTGAGGGCTTGAACTCAGGGCCTCTTGTGCTCTCACTTGGCTTTTTTTGCTTTAGGCTGACACTCTACCATTTGAGCAATATCTCCAATCCATGACCCAGCCTTTAGATGTCTGAATAAGTCCTGGCAATAAATCCTCTTGTTTATATGTAACTAACTACATGCTTGGGAACAAAGGTCATTTATTGTACAGAGGATGTTTTGTTCTGCATAATTTCAGAGTATAGGCAGAATGGGGAATTTATCAGTCATGATACTTTTGCAATTGATCTTTTATGATGGATTGCATTTTGAGCAGATGATTTTTTAAAGACTTGTGTCCATGAACTTATGGTAAAAAGGCTCTGAAATTTGTTCCATTCTGCTGTTAAACATGCTCATTTGAAAGTTACATAACCCTTTCTTCTGGTAAATCACTCTTAGATTGTATTATGCACCATCTTATTTACTCTCCAAGCAAAATGAACCAAACATTCAAGGATCTTTTAAGTACCTTCACATTGATCCATTCAGACCCACAGGCTTTCAGGCATTAACCCATCCCTGCAACAGTGTTCATGAAATGGCTCATCAAATGCTTGGCAACAGAAGCAGCCATCTGGTATGGCTGAATTGTGATTATTAGCTGTCTACATTTGCCTTCTCATTGAAAACACTATCCTCTCTCTTTCTCTTACAATCAGCCATGAAAACCTTGAGGAAAAAGATAGAAAAATAAATGGATCTGGCTACTAGATGTGTGCGTGTATGTGTGTGTGTGTGTGTGTGTGTGTGTGTGTGTGTGTGTGTGTGTGTGTGTATGTGTGTGTGTGTGTGTGTGTGTGTTCTTCTTTCCTCTTTTAAGTTGAGCTATGATTACATCTGTGGAAATTAGTAATTGGAAACCAATCCCTTTCAGCACACTGCTCCCTAGCTGCTGGACCCCTGAGATGCTTTGGGCCACCATTCTGATCACTGTTTCTTGGTAGGAAGCGTCCCCATGGCTGAAGACAAGATAGGATGACAGGAAAGCCATAGGGCAACTCAACCTAAGCACATTTAGTAGACTCCAGGCACTCTCACCAGAACCACAAAATAACACTGAGGAATGAATCACATATCAGGCACATGTCAGGGCTAATTTTTCTGGGCTCTGTCAAATTGCTTGTGCTGTCATTCCCATCATGCAGCCGATTGAGCCAGTATTCTGTCTTCACTGTGCGTTGGAGTCACATCTCCAAGGCTACTTCCTTCTGTGGTTCTTTCTATTGTGCAGGCAATATACCCCACCTGCGGTGCAGACCAGCAAGGATTGTATCATATGAGACCTTATATGGAATTCATGGTTTCAGCCCTAACCCTGACCTACTGAATCAAGATCTGCCTTAGAAAGACTCCAGGGTTCTGTATGCATGGTGCTATTTGAAATCGCTTAAGTAGGGTACTACTTCCCAAACTATGGTACCCCTCAGAATCACTTGAATAGCCCAAAATTAACAGTAGGATTTCCAAAAGAAGAGCCTGGGTGCTCGCTTCGGCAGCACATATACTAAAATTGGAATGATACAGAGAAGATTAGCATGGCCCCTGTGCAAGAATGAGATGCAAATTCATGAAGTGTTCCATATTTTTTTCTAGCCATAAAAGAAATGCAACTCAAAACAATATTGAGATACTACCTCATTCCAGTTAGAATGGCTATAATCAAGAACTCTAATAACAACAGATGCTGGAGGGGATGTGGACAGAAGGGAACCTTACTGCATTGTTGGTAGGAGTGTAAACTTGTTCAACCACTTTGGAAAGCAGTATGGAGGTTCCTCAAAAGACTCCACATAGAACTCCCCTATGACCCAGCAATCCCACTTTTGGGCATTTACCCAAATGATCACAAACAAGGCCATACTAAAGATACCAGCACAACTATGTTTATTGCAGCATTATTTACCATAGCTAAGATATGGAACCAACCCAGATGCCCCTCAGTAGATGAATGGATCAAGAAAATGTGGTATATATATACACAATGGAATTCCATGCCTCCATCAGAAAGAATGACATTGCCCCATTTGTTAGGAAATGGAAAGACTTGGAGAAAATTATATTAAGTGAAGTAAGCCAGGCCCAAAGAAACATAGGTCCCATGGTTTCCCTCATTTGCAATAACTAGCATATGTCTGAGTCAAGCAGAAAAGGTCAGATAAGTTGATGTTAGGGAAATTAACCTAAGATATGTATTCAAATGTTTTTTTTTCTTTCTTGCGATTGTTTCTAACACATTTATAAGATGATTTCTTTGTTGCTTTGTATGTCCCTCCCCCATGGTATAACCCCTGCTTTCACTGTTGATGTTGGTATAATTTGTGGAGGGGAAGGGAAAAGACAAATGGTTTCAATAGGGATACAGGTGGACCCATTGCAACAATGACATGTACAAGTCGTTATGTGGAAAAACGAACTTTACAACTTTGGGGGGTGGGGACTGGGTTGGGGGAAGGATGGGAAGGGATGGGAAGGGGAAAAACAAAGGAGGAGGCTACAATGCTTGATAAGAAATGTACTCATTATCTTGCCCATGTAATTGTAACCCCTCTGTACAGTATTTTCACAATAAAAAAAAGAAGAGCCTGGAACTCTTTTTATATAGGTTCTTTTTAGGTTCTGCCATCCTGAAAGCAGAGTTTAGAGTCTCTCAGATATCCTTGGTAATGAGACTATTCTGATGGGGATGAGACTTATACAAAAATTCCTAGGCCTCTTCCCAGAGATTTGGTTTCAGTTGGGGCCTGAGATGGAACATGATAGTCTTTACTTTCTCATTCCCCAATTTAATCCCTGAAGTGATTCTTAGGGAGTTTGGGAATAAAGAAGAGGGCTACAGCAGTAACTCATGTTGAACATCTGAAGTGTCTGGGGAGCCTGCTAAAATTAATGATTCCAGGAACCTAAAATAAAGGAAAGCCATCCAAATGGGAGCAAGCAAAAGCTGTTAATTTAGAGCTTGTTAGAACAAGAAAGTCAGCCACCATCACTTGCATTTGGCAGAAACACAGGTTAGGCAGGGGAGTGCAAACGCTTTATCATTAGGAAGGAAAGGGCTCAGGTATGGGCTGATTATAGGCTGGGTCTTGGGGATGCTGTAGGTGATCTAACTAATACAGAGCATAATATGTGATTGATAAGGAGAGCGTATTGTTCTCTCCAGTTGGTCCTATGTTGGAAGTAAAGACAAAAGCTTTGATCAAAGCTTAGGTCAGCTTGGGCTGATTCTCTGTAGAAGTTATGGGTTAAAGTTTTATTTTTCAATGCATGGTCTTCAGTCTCTCAACAACCAGCTCAGATTTACTAAGGAAAAACATCTAGCCTGGCCATCAATATTTTAATACGCTTCCTTTGTTCTCATTGTATGAGCCATCTATCTAAGAATAGCTTGATTTCTATTTGACTGCCTGCCTTACCACATTTCAAAAGGGTTAGACAGTTTTTATCCTAACTCTGACTCTTAAAAACATTTTTCTGTTTTCTATTTGTCTATATTAATGGTAGTGTGATTTTATGACATTTTCATACATATATGTATTTACTTCCAACATATTTACTTCCAACATACATATTTACTTCCAACTTCCAACTCACTTAACTCCAACTTCTGCTGTTCCCTTTCTATTATGTAACAGTTCCCTTTCTCCTTTGATTTTCCTTTTTTTGTATATATTTTTATTGTAAAAATACTGTACAGAGGGGTTACAGTTACATGAATAAGGTAATGAGTACATTTCCTATCGAGTACATTTCCTCCTCTTTTGTTTTTCCCCTACCATCCCTTCCCTTCCCAGCTTCCCAATTCCTCCATCCCCCCCTACAAAATTGTGAAGTTAATTTTCAACATACTGTCTTGTACATCTCATTGTTACAACAGGTCAACCTGTATCCTTATTTCAGCATTTTGTTATTTCCTTTTCCCTCCGCAAATTAGAAAAATGTATATATTCAGGGCACCAGAATCAAATATAGTGAAAACAGGGGTTATACTATGGGGAAGAACATACAAAATAAACCAAAAATAATCACATGGTACATTATAAGTACATTAAAAATAACAGCAAGAAAGATAAAAAAAAAACTACTTTAAAAGCCATATGAAGGTTCCTCAAAAGACTCCACATAGAACTCCCCTATGACCCAGCAATTCTACATTTAGGCATTTACCCAAATGATCACAAACAAGGCCATACTAAAGCTACCAACACAACTATGTTTATGGCAGCATTATTCACCATAGCTAAGAAATGGAGCCAACCCAGATGCCCCTCAGTAAATGAATGGATCAAGAAAATTTGGTATATTTATACAATGGAATTCTATGCCTCCATCAGTAAGAATGGCATCGCCCCATTTGTTAAGAAATGGAAAGACTTGGAAAAATTATATTAAGTGAAGTAAGCCAGGCCCAAAGAAACATAGGTCCCATGGTTTCCCTTATTTGTAATAACTAGTATAATTCTAGGACAAGCAGAAAAGCTCAAAAGCTATGTCCATATGGCTATAGAAGATGATGCTAAGCAAAATGAACCCCAAGATAGAGACACAAGTGGTCTTATCATTCTTGCTGTTGATTTTCCTTTTTTTTTTTTTTAAGATTCCATGTAGGAGAGAAAATGTGATATTTTTCTTTCTGAGTATGGCTTACTTTGTTTAATCTGATAATCTCAAGTTTTATTTATTTTCCTTTGAATGATAGAATATCATTTTCCCTCCTTTTCTGGATGTAGGGAGGTTTGAACTCAAGGCTTTATGCTTGCTAGGTAGACACTCTACCACTTGGCTCATGCTTATGGCCCTTCTTCCTTAGTTATTTTTTCAGATAGAGTCTTGTACTGTTTTGCCTCAATAGGCCATGAACTACAGTCCTCCCAAGAAAGTAGGCCACTGAAGTCATGAACCACTGAACTAGGAAATTCCAGTCTTCTTAATGACTGAATAATACTCCATTGAAATAAACCTTTTTGTTTATGATGCTAGATGTTGAACCCAAGGCCTTGTGCATATTAGGCAAACAGTCTATCACTGAGAGATACCCCTTCCTTATATATCATTTGAAGCCAGAACTGAACAGTCAAAGGATGCTTCTTTACATCCACTCATTATCCACAGACTTTTACTTATATTATGGGTGATAAGCATGATAATGGAATGAAATAGTTGGAACAAGTTGGAATAAAAATATCAGGATGTCATGGTGCTGGTGGCTCATGCTTATAATCCTAGATGCTCAGGAGGTTGAAATCTGAGGATTGTGGTTCAAATCCAGCACCAACAGGAAAGTCCATGAGACTCTAATCTCCAGACAACCAGGAATGGTACTGGAGCTCAAAGTGGCAGAGCACTAGTCTTGAGCAAGAGAGCTAGGGACAGTGCACAAGCCTGAGTTCAAGCCCCATGACTGACAAAAAAGAACAATCAGAATAGCTAAAGGCTAGAACATAGACATGGAGTTCCTATCCCCATAAACAATTTATCAGAATTTCCTAAATAACATCTTCAATAGTAGGGCCTCTAGAGAGGGAAGCATCCCAGAATTGTCCATGTGGAAAGCTACATAGATTTTTAAAAGCAATCAAAATGAGATATTCTCTGTATCCCTTTGTTGAGAACCACTGATGTAGAGAATACAATAATTTAAGGGCTATAAATCCCAATGCCTATATAGGATGTGAGAGTAAAATAATTTACTAGAGTGCTGGAGCATCTGAAGTTACCTTCCTCTGACAAAGGCCCAAGTTGTTTTTCTCATTAAACAAATGGATATATTTTTCACTTTTGCAAATAAACATGATCTGTGTTTATCATAGGAAGAAAAAATGTGTCAATCTGTCTTTCATTTTCCTGCTTTTGACAGTACTAAAAACTCAGCAGTATAAGTATGACACTAAATGATAGATAGAACTCAATATCAAGAGCAGAGCTGTGAAGACTGGAGATTAGGACAGAGTGGAGGTGGACAGTTTGGCTGCTACTCAGCTCCAGGCAATTGGAGTCTGTTGCCTTATCTGATTTTCTGTTCTGACTTTTCTAACGTATCCACAAATCATCTGAGCCTTACGTGTTCCCCTTATTTTTTAACTCTAAAGGTTAAACAAGTAAGCCTGGCAGACTTTTCACAGACTTCCTCAACCACAAAGTCCACAATCTTGGCATTGCTGCAGCACGTGTAAGCAAGGTGTTGGCCCTTAACCCAGCTCCTGTCAAGGGAATCAGAATGCTTTGCATATAAACACATCAAAAAGCCGGACCACCTAAACCCTGCTTCACTCCATCTTTACCCATATTCACAGTGGAACTCAAACTTGCTAAACATTTCATCCGAAAATAAAAATGTCAACCAGATCTCTCTTAGCTTATTTTAAAATTTTGAGCTCTTCTGAGCTCCTTTCTTTACTCTCCCCCATCCTTCTTTAATTCATCAAAGCCAGTGGGAAGACTAGCTTAGCAGGGAAAGCTTGTGAGTGGGAAGTGACTGGCCTTTGACAGCACTCACTGAATGGGCTCGGTGGTTAATCTCTTAAATTTAACTAAGAATAAATACAGAATCAGCGAATCAGCAGTGTCTAATTCCTCTCAGAGGTAGAGAAAACATTGCTTGCTTACATATTTTTTCAAGAGTTTTCAGCTTTGTTTAGAATCAGTGAAATCAATTTGGGTCAGAATTAAATGTGTTTCGGTGTGTGTGATGGGTGAGAATTTGGGAGTCAGAAAGTAAGGTTAGAGTCATTTTAAAAAATATTTTCATGAAATTGCTGTAGGAAGAAGACTACTCTTCTAAAGCCATGGTTCCCCTATTTGCATTTTATTGAATACCAGGTAAATGAAATAATACTGAATACATATTTTTGGATAAAAAAATATTTTCATGAAATCTTTCTGCAAGAGATATTGACCTGTCTATCTACGATGAGGTGAGTAGCCTCTGTCCCATGCTCCTACCACGATGATGTTCTGCTTAAGAATCACTGAAGCCAAGGACTATTGGTTGATACTTCTGAAACCATGTGCCAAGATAAATCCTTTCTCCCATTAAATTGTTCTGTAGATATTTTGTAAATATAATTACCATTAAAGAAAAGCTAACTAACACAGACAGAGATAGTGATAAGAATAGTTATCTTCAGTACAGATACATTTTCCCCCCAAATGCATTCAGTGGTGGTTTGTGGAATTCATGGATTAAAGACCTGTAGATACAGAAGGTTAATTCTATATTTGTACACACACACACACACACACACACACACACACACACACACACACACACACTTTCTTGTTTACTATTTCCCACACCAAAGAATGGGATAGTCTTGTTTACTGCTACTCCTAGAACCTAATAGAATGTCTGATACAGGTACTCAATAAATATTTGTTGAGTAAATAAATGAATCCCTCCTATAAAAGCAGAAGATAGGTGTTAAAATTGCTGAAGCTTTTTCATCTTTTCTGAAGTAGTCAGAATCAAGAGTAGGCTGAAAGAGGTAGAGGTGAGGCAGTTTGATAAGACTAATATTTTTTAGTGAAGTACTTGATTAAAATTGATGTTGTATATAAAATGGTTGATTCATTTAAGCACTGTGATGACAAGTATCTTTTATAAAAAACTTAATGACTCAGATCTGAATAATAGGATCAGTTAATTCAAGTTTTTAAGTAGAAAAATACAAATTAGAACTTCTTTCCACCCTCCTTTGTGTGTGTGTGTGTGTGTGTGTGTGTGTGTGTGTGTGTGTGTGTGTTTTTCCTGATCCTGCGTGTTTAACTCTGGGACTAGGGACTGTCCCTGAGCTCCTTTTGCTCAAGGCTAGCTCTCTACCACATGAGCCACAGCTCCTCTCCCAGCTTTTTCTGTGATTAATTGGCAGTAAGAGTCTCATGGACTTTCCTGCCCAGACTGTCTTTGAACTGGATCCTCAGATCTCAGGTTCCTGAGTAGCTAGGATGATAGGTGTACTTTATGGATTTTTTTTTTTTTTTTTTTTGTGGGAGAGCTCTCTTCCCCAGCACAATTTGATGTTGCGGAAGTTTCTGTAATGCAGTTGTGTAAGTTGCTTGATATAACTTGACTGGACCACTAACTTCAAGATCAGCAAAGCCATGAGGTAGTGAAGCTACATTTGGAAAACTAAGTAATAGGGAAGAAAATGCTGATTGCTTCAAGTAGGTAAATTGTGGTAACTAAGATTTTAGCTGGCTTAATGTGAAAAATAATGAGTAATAAAGTCCTTAATTTTAAGATAAAAGATGGAGTATTAAACATTAGTAGTTTATTCTGAGTTTATTCTCATCCTTGTTTAAAAAGTGGAGTAACATTTACAAATAGGAAATGCCTTGGATATGTCTTCAAAGTTTTAGCTGAGTGTAGCTTCAAATGATTTTCTGGCCACTTGTTTTTTCAGGCCCCATGTTCTCAGGTTAAACCCATACCTGCTCACGTCTAGATATTGATAACCGGGAGCTAGTGAAGAATAGGATGTGGCAATTTACAGGCTGTTTAATGTCCATGAGCAATGATTTACCAAACAAAAACTTAAAACTTAATCAGCCTAGAAATGAAAAGACTATGGTGAGAACATTTAGCATCTGGAATGGAGCAATCAAGTAGATTAGAATAATAAAAACTCTGCAAGATGAGTTGAAGACATCAAACAACAATTAGAACTGAGGAGAATTGATAAACAAGATGGATCTAATAAAAAAAAAGAGAGAACAAGATCTGAATAATCAACAAAAAGTACTTAGTATGGAAGAACAGAGAAAAGCTATACAGAAACACCAAGCATTGAACTTTGTTCTTTTATGTGTTAATCACATGCCTTCTATTTTAGGATTGGAAATATTTCTAGTTGTATTTCTAGTGTATCCTCATTGCTATAGCTATGAAAGAAGCTTGGTGATCAACAAGAAACTGAGGAGCAGAGTCCAAAGGATCCATACTGCTAACTCACTATCATGAGATGTTTGTGGAACAACTACTGTATGGAGACATAGAACTCAATGATAGGCAAACAAGTAAGATTTTGGTCCTTTGCTTTTAAGGGGTTTGAAGTCTCTAACTGAATTTCTCTCTTCTTTTTTCTTTTTCCTTTCTTTTTGTCTCTTTTTTCCATTGTCTCTCTCTTTCTCCCCCTAATTGCCTTTGTAAAAAACTAATTATACCTGCACAAATTATTAGAAAATTGCTGTGCACGTAGTGTATATTGGACATTTGTATCCATGCTTCTTTCATCATTGCGATCCTTCACCCTCAGCACCCTTCGACATGTGAGGGAGATAACATGATATTTATACTTGCCTATCTGTTTCTGACTTATTTCCCCTAAAATGATATTCTCTAGTTCCATCCATTTTGCTTAAAATCAGATTTTATTCTTCTTTGCAACTGAGTGATGTTCTATTGTATTCATATTCATCGATCCGTGGAGATCTAAAATTCAGACACAAGAAAACATGTGCAGGGTTATCAAGCTGCTTTCTTTATGGAGCAGATGTGAACAAACTATCAATTTAATTTCAAATTAAAATCATAGTCCTTCTGGTCTATTATATATATATATATACATGCATACATACATAAAATATATCTATGTACATGCATACATATTTATGTGGATATATATGTCTCTCTCTTTTATATATATATACATACATACACACACACACACACACACACACACACACACACACACACATATATGGGGGGGACTTGAACTCAGGTCTGAGTACTATCTCTGAGCTTAGTACCTCAAGACTAGCTCTCTACCACTTGAGCCACAGTGCTACAGCTTTGTAGCCAGTTTCTGGTTTTTGTTTTGTTTGTTTTTTTGTTTTTGTTTTTTAGCAGAAGGTAAGAGTCTTATAGACTTTCCTACCTGGGCTAGCTTTGAACTGTGATTGTCACAGTTGATCTGTAATTTCAGATTACAGATGTGAGCCACTGATGCCCTGCATCTGCTGTACAGTGCTGAACCATTTCTCCATTGTGTGGCAGGCATGAAACTGATCAATATAATTTGCTTGTGTTTACTCCATGTTGAAATGTTTGAGATGCCCTATGGAAGATGGACTTGAGAATGGAATGGTGACACTTTCCCACAGTATCTTGAAGAGCTCAGTTTTTTTAACCTATGTGATTATTTCAATTAATTAAGATTTACACTTTGGGGCTGGGAATGTGGCTTATTGGTAAAGTGCATAAACAGAAAAAGCTGGAAGTGGCTCTGTGGCTTAAGTGGTAGAGTGCTAGCCTTGAGTAAAAGAAGCTCAGGGACAGTGCCCAAGACTCAGGACTAGTGCACACACAAAAAAAGACTTACATTTTTAAATAAAATGTTAAATCAACTAGAAAAAAAGAATACATATGCAGGGCCATATCTATACACACTCAATCCCATGGACTAAAGTATGATCTAAAAGGGTAGATTCTAATAACGTAACTTATTTGGACAACTGATAGTTTTTCCATATTTCAAAATCTTATAACAATGTATTTTTTTACCCAAAAGAAGATAATTTCCCATCTGCTTAATTTTTGTAAAGATCATCAAAGAACCAATGTCAAATATTAAAGGAATTTACTGAAACCTATAATTAGCTATTCACTCTATAGTGCATTTTTTTGTCATTGCCTTCCTTAGAAGACTTGTAACTGAAAAACATAGTTATTATTTAAGTATACAATTAGCATATATATATATATATATTACAGGAGAGATACATGTATATACACACTATTTTGTTTCTTTTCTTTCCACTAACAAAATTACTCAATTGTGCTCAGTAATTTAAAGAAATACTAGTAACTCCATCATGGGCTGTGAAGCCCTTGAATAGATGGATGCATCTTTATCAGATGGATGTAAATTGTCAGCTACATTTTCAAGATGACCTTAAGGTTAGTTTTGTCTGCTGATCAGGGTTGTACTTTCCATGGTTGACCTTTAAAAGTTCATTTAGAAAACTTCAAAACTTTATTTTTGCCTGAGGATGCTGTTCTACAGACCACCTCTTCACAAAGGGTGCAACCCCCCACCCCATACTTTACTTCTTCTTAAGCTTGGGAAATGATTTATCTAAGCAAAGCAATAAAGTGTATTCAGAAGTAACTAAACTCAGCATGGCCTGTAATCGCTGTTTTGAGTTTGTGATTTCAAACCTATAATTAGATATGTTGTTCAGTTTGCCAAGCTTTAATGACCTCCATTCTGTTTATGACAAATGCTGGAAAGCCACCCCCTGGGGGAATTGTTTCGGGGAAGGTGAGTTGATGAGAGCTTGTTTTATGTATCTGGTCTTTTGATGCAATTTCCTCATTTTCAGAATGTTAAACATTCCCACAAGTTGGAAGGATGGATATACACTATGTGCAGATGTGTCTGGTAGATAGCAGAGATCCTGTGCGTGTGTGTGTGTGTGTGTGTGTGTGTGTGTGTGTGTGTGTGTGTTAGAGAGAGAGAGAGAGAGAGTAATAATTTAGTCACTAAATGAGCAAAGACTGGGTTGGAAGTTATAGCTAAATGCTCCCTACAAGGGAAGATCTGTCTCTCTTTGATTCTAAGAAGTGATCAATGGGAAGTTGGGCAAAGTTCTGTTTAGTTTTGGGTATTGGATAATTGATGTGTATTGAGTGTGTAGTTTCCTGTGAAGTGCTGTGCTTGGGACAATAAAGGACAAAACAAGAATTGATAACTAACTGGAGAAGACAACACTAAACAGGACAGATAACCAAGAAGCACAACAGAAAACTCTGCCCTCTCCAGACAGAATTAAGACCTGTCTAAGCCTTATTCTGATGTTCATTATACTGCAATGATTGTTTATTTACCTTTACATTCATTTACAAAGCAAGCTGTTAGGGAATGAGAACTATGTTTATTTATGTTCTTAGAGTACCTTTATAAGGTACTGACATTGGTGAGCATTCAGAAATCAACAGTGGTTCTAAGAATTAATGTACATGGCATAGTGTCCCTCCATATTGGAAGAAAACTCTTGTTTGTTGGTAGAGAAAGTCAGATAAAAAAAAAATCTTTGAGGCTCGTTTGGGATGCATACAAAAGGCTCTGTATTCGCCAAAGACACAAGGGTACTGACTAAAGGATTGGTGTAAGCAGAGTACTCTTTCAATGCACTGGATTATTAAAAACTATTGTTAAGGCCCTCTTGTTTTCCTGATACTATTTCCTCAGAGGTAAAGATACTTTCGTTAAAACTCAAATACCTTTGAGAGACATCAAGCATGAATACCTTAAAGTTACTTTGTCAGATAATATTCTTTTTGGAGCCCTGCCTACCAAACAATAAAAGAAAAACTAGAGTTGACACATGGAATGCTGGGAGATCTGGCAGAATATTTAACACAATCTAAAGAGGCATAAGAATATCACCTGTTTGCAATAACTAGTATATGTCTGAGACAAACAGAAAAGGTCAAAAGCTATGTACATATGACCAGATAAGATTTGTGTGTGTGTGTGTGTGTGTGTGCGTGTGTGTGAAAATACCATATAGAGAGGTTACAATTACATGGGCAAAATAATGAGTACATTTCTTATCAAGCATTGTTGCCTCCTCCTTTGTTTCCCCCAGATAAGATGATTCTAAGTGAAATGAACCCCAAGATAGGGACACAAGTGTTTTTCTCTTTCTTGCTATTATTTCTAATGTATTTATTAGTTACCATGTGATTTTTGTTGTTGTTGCTTTGTATGTTCCTCCTCCACGGTATAACCTGTTTTCACTGTATTTGAAGTCGGTCTAATTTGGGGAGGGGAAGGGAAAAAACAGAATGTTTAAATAGGGATACAGTTTGACAGACATGTCAATGAGATGTACAAGACACTATGTTGAAAAACGAACTTTACAATTTAGGCAGGGTGGGGACGGGGAAGAGTGTCTAGTTGTGGAGGTGGGAGGGAAGGGATGGTAGGGGAAAAACAAAGGAGGAGGCAACAATGCTTGATAGGAAATTTACTCATTACCTTGTTCATGTAACTGTAACCCCTCTCTACAGTATTTTTACAATAAAAAAAAAGAATATCACCTAGTAGAAAGTTTATAATAAAAGGTCAGAATAGAAGTAGAAATCAAGCAGAACCCCAAATATAAGCAGACATAGCTTATCATTTTATTTTGAAAAGGCCTCTACATTGAAAAAACAGGACACAAGAAGACACATTAAAAATAGTTCACTTCCTGTGTTTCCTGGGTCAATTGAAGAGTAGTAGCCTTGAAGCTATGACCCCTGGCTGAATTGGAATTTCAAGCCTGAGTTGAGTGAGAGTTGATTTACCCCTCCATAGTAGAAGAATTTGTGACCAAAGCATCAACTTTGTATTTATTTTCAGATTCCTGAGGAAAAACCATTTAAATTTTATTACCATTAATAATGGAACTCAAGGTTGAAAAATTAGTTTAACCTAATGAAAAAAACTGCAAAACTCTATACACTGAGTATAAGAATGTGCTACAGGAGGAAACACCTCAGATGAAATCATCATGTAAAAAAATTAAATTAAAAAAAAATTAAAAAAACCATCGTGTAAAAATAGCAAGTCCCACAAAGTCTGAACTTAATGATAAACCAAACTTATTGATAAAACATAATCAAAAATTGTCTTAGAGGTATAATACGTACATATGCACATACATGCATCTGGTCTCCACAAGAACAAAAATTCTTTTTTGTTTTCTAAGACTGGAACAGTTATAGGTACATGAAAAATTGTATTCATTATATAAAGACAGTCTCTAGATAACATTATTTCTAGGACAGTACATAAGAATCAACTTATGAACCTTGAATAAACTTTGGAAATCTCTGGAAGTTTTATTAGTCAGAACAGTTATTGTTACCCAACAGACATATGAAAAAATGCTCAACATCTCTGGCCATAAAAGAAATGCATAGCAAAATAACACTGAGATTTCATCTCACCCCAGGTAGAATGACCATCCGCAATGATACAAACAATAAGAAATACTGGAGCAGATATATGAAAAAAGGAACCCTAGAATGCTGTTGGTGGGAATGTAAACTCATTTCACGCACTCTGGACAGCAGTATGGAAGTTCCTCAAAACCCTAAACATAGAACTACCCTATGATCCAACAATTGCACTCTTGGGCATCTATCCAAAAGATTACAAACTAGGATACAGCAAGGTCACCACCTTCACCATGTTTGCTGTAGCACTATTCACCATTGCCAAGGTATGGAATAAGCTCAGATGCCCCTCAACCGTGAATGGATCAAGAAAATGTGATACATAGAGAATGGAATTTTACTCATTGATTAGAAAGAATGGCATTGCATCATTTACAAAGAAATGAAAAGATCTAGGGAAAAAATCATGGTAAGTAAAGTAACTTAGAGCCAGAAAGGCAAATGATGCAAGTTTTCTCTCATATGTCGAACCCAGAATAAATTTATAAGTGTACAAGTAGACACTTTGGGGTAATATCTAAGTGTATATTAACCAAAATATGATAAATTCAGAGGAGAACTCCAATGGTGTAATTCCTTAGAAAGACTAATTTACAGTCCAACAAAATAAATACCAGGAAATGGGTACATCCTGGAATCAAGAGGAGGAGGTTAGAGGAATGAAGGGAAGAAGAGCGGGGAGAATGTAGTCACAAAATCCAATTCACATCCTGCAAAATTAAGAAAATTGAGGGAGAGGTGGGGCTGGGAGAGAGAAAATGACAAAAAGAATGATAAAGATGTATTGTATTCATAAATTGCTTTATTGAATGGCAACTCCTTTGGACAACTACTAAAAGATAATAATAAACTGTTGTACTGTTGTTACAGATAGCTGAAAGTCAACTCAAATTGGTTTGAGAAAGTACAGGAGTGTTTTCCGTAGTCTGTGGGTTGAAAGGGTCTCAGGCAAACATGAGGGGAACACACAAATATGATTGTTGGGGCCTGGTCATTCTTGCTCCATGTTGTGACTCTGCTTTCTTGTGTGGAGGCCTTTGTGGTCTCTGCCCTCTTAAGGAAAGGGGCCTACAAGCCTATGTGACTTACCAGCTAGCAGTTAGTAGTCCCAGTAAATAAGGATGTATCCTAGTAATTAGTAAAGTCCCCAGAGGACTCAGTCCAGGCCATTTCGGACTCATTCCAGAGGCTAGTGAGGTAAAAGGCTCTTAGATTCCAGGTCTTTATGGTGCTCACACTCCTGCGATGAGGGTGAAGATGGGGAAGAAGACGGACGTCACTATCACTTGGGCTGCTACTCAGCCGGCAGCAGGATCTATTTTAGAAGTTGAGGGAATGCAAAAAGACAGATGTATTCTTGAAATCATTTCTTCCATACTTTCTAATGTTCAGTTGCTACATGGTTACCTGGTATGAGCTCATTCTTCTGAGCTCCCTGAACAGCTCCAGGAGCCCTGAGTTGCAAAGTGCTTTCCTTAGAGTTGAACTTCCGCTAGTTCTTAGCTCAACTCATGTAACCCCTCTTCGTCTCTTACCTTTGGGAAGCAGGGAGAATTTCCATTCAATGCCAGACAGATTGGGAAAAGTTAGAAGCAAAAGATGGATCTGAATACTGTCTGATAGTCCATTTTTTAATCAAAGGAGAGCAATTTTCTCCTCTCAAAGGAGGGCTCTTCACATTGGGTATTTGGCATCAAGGTGCTTACTGATTAATCACTTACATTTACATAACATTAATCTTCTTTTTCTAACCATTTAGCTGGCTTCCAGCTGGTTCTTATACTTTCTCTTCATCAGTTGGGCAGAATATCCTTGCTCTTAAAAGAACTAAATTACTTTTGTAATGCATAGATTCTGAAAACATATTCAGACAAAACAGAATCAATATCGCAGGCAAAGTGGGGAATAATTATTTTATTTCTTCTGTGTATATTAGAAAGGTACCTGAATACCCCTGATCAACATGCTTTGTTTTGAGCCATGTACATAAAAGATGTGGCTCCTGTCTGGAAGTCCCTTCCCCAAGTTCTGTCCCAGAATTCTATTCATTCATCCACACTCAGCTTCTTTTGAAGGTCTCCCAGGGTCTCCTCCTTAGCAGACATCTTTCAGTTCAAATTCATATCACCAGCTGGAACTATTACTTGGGATTGTATTCATCATTCAACAGAGGTTTACTGAGCTTTTCCAATATTAAGCTTTGTGTAGGTATTGAGTACAAAAGATGTGATGAAAAATAATGCATTGGCTGCCACAGTAGCTCAAGCCTGTAACCCTAGCTACTTGGGAGGCAGAGATTGAGGATTGTGGTTGCAGGTCAGCCTGGGGAAAAGGTTTAAAAGACTGTATTTTATGCTCATGTAATTGTAAGCCCTCTGTATGGTATTTTCACAATAAAAAGACTTATTTAAAAAAATACTGTATTTTAATCATCATTGGGCACAGTGGTGTACACCTGTTATCCTGGCTACATGGGAAGCACAATAGGTGGATACAGTGGCATGCACCTGTCATCCACAGTGACATGCAGAAGCATGTATGCAACACAGCCAGTGAAAAAAGATCATTCTCTACTTGTCTTCCTTCCACCTACCTCATCCCTTAATACTCAGGGATGCTCTCTTTTGGTTCTCCATTTCTGAGACTTTTCCTCCCTGCCTGCTTCCACAGTTCTCCATATTTACCCTCAGTAGCATTTGCATGTAAATGCTAATTTAGAAGGTAAATGCTAAAATGTAAATATCTGCTCACTTATGTGCGTCTTGTACTAGGCTGCAACCACTTCGAAGGCAAGGGAGGATAGCCTCACAACCTGGCTCTTGTTCTCCATAGAGATGGTCCCCCTCATTTGTTGGACCAATATTCATGTTAGCAGGCAGGATTTGGTTTGAATGTTGTATCTCTAAAACTCATATGCTGAAATCCTAAGCCCCAAGGTAATGGTATGAGAAGGTGGAAATTTGGAGAATGTAATTCGATCATGAGGATGATGCTCCCTTGGATCATAATAATGCTCTTATCACAGAGGTCTGCATGATCTTGTTTGCTGTGGCCATCAGGAGATGGGAATTGTGTATTCTAAGACCAGCCAGAAGTCCTCACCATACACCAAATCTTCTGTCTCCTTGATTTTGGACTTTTAAGAACTGTGAGCATTAATTTCCTGTAGTTTATGTTACTTAGTGTATGGTATTATTTTATAGACACAGAAACTTAACTGAAAGCTGAGCGGGGTAGAACCGCATTCAGACAAATTCAGGCACAAGATTATTTAGACACAAATGGGTGTGACAAAGGACACAGAACTGTTTTACTGACCCCCATACATACATGATTGTTCTTATCCTAGAGGAATAAAAAGACATATGCGAAACTATTGACTATCTACTCCTTGACAGGCACTATGTAGTCATTCATATGCATTACCTCATTAAATCCTTGCAAGGACACTGCAAAAGTATTTACAATCTCCTTTGTATCCACAAGGACACTAAGGCCCAGAGAGATGAAATGATTTGTCCTAGGTGATACAATCACTGAGTTTTAGATCCCAGATTTAAATCCCAGTTTGCCTCTTGTCACTGGATCCTACTGCTTCCAGTAGTGGGGAGGGTCACCTGATTCCCAATGCTTGGGAGGCATGATCAAACTCCAGGAAGAAGATAATGAATTAGTGAGGTACTGGGACTAAGAAGAAGACCGAGTTTTCAGAGATATCTCTGAGGTAATCATTGGATTGTAAGTTTCATATAATATTCATTCATTCTTTTATTCCAATATTCATGAAGGTGCTTAAGCTAGAATCCAGGTCCTTACACTCGCTAGGTAAGTAACTGATCTACATCAAATTCTGTCATATGCCAATCATTGTGTTTAGTTAGTTCCAAGGAACATAAATATGAATAAGACTTACTTTATTAATTCAATACCTTTTGATTCTATAATAAGTCTTAGATGAAAACAAATAGTATACTACTGCATTGCCATATCCTCCTCAGCCCGGGGCAACCCCAGACTTGCTATGGGGCACAGTGCCTCTATCTTTTTCTCTAGCCTCTCTAATGGACAGTTCCCAAACCCCTTTTCTCACTTTTTCCTGTAGTAGCCTCATACTCATTCTTCTTGTCTTGTGTGCAATAGTGGTTCAAAGACTACTTTCTTGTTTTCCTGGGATAGCTTTCTAGCATCACATCAAAGCATTAAACTTGTTGCCAGTAATTAGCATTTAAACACTTAGTATGTGCAGGACCCTGAGCACATACCAAGTATATCACTGGAAATGCAATCAGCTTGAGAGTGCATGTAGAATGGGGTATAGAAAAATGTGTAAGCAATTATAAGTTAGTACTATATGGGTGTACAAAAACCACATAATGTGCTAAGTTATGGCTAGACAATATCCCCCAAAGGCCCATGTGTTAAAGGCTTGGTCTGCAGGGTGGTGGTGTTTGAGGTGGGGAAATTTTCAGAAGGTGAGGACTAGGGGGAGGCCCTTAGATCCTTAAGGGCAAGCCCCTAAGAAGGATTAGTGTGCCTTCATCCTTTCCTCTTTCTTTTCTCTTCTTTCTCCCCAGTTACAAAGTGAGTGGTTTTGCTCTGCTGTATACTCTCACCATGATGTGCTTGCTGCCTTGACACAGGTCCAAAAGAATGGTTCCAATAAATCATGCACTGGAACCACGCAAATCCATAAGCCAAGAATAAGTTAATTTCCTCAGGAATTTCATTATAATGATGGAAGGCTCTCTTAGATAGTTATGGTAGAATCTAGAAGATATATTTCACTCAACCTAAAGGAATCAGCTGGAGAAGTAACACCCAAGTCCAAAAATGAAATATGTAAATAGAAGAAATGCAGCATTCTGTCTGACTGAAAAGAACTATTTTGAATATATATCTCTTAAGGCATAAGGAACTTAAAATATTAAATTTGGAAGTTTTTTCTAGAACTTAAAAAAAAGAAAAGGAGATGGAGAATGTTTGCTCACTTTAATAAAAAACTCAAAATCGGGGCTGGGAAGGTGGCTCAGTGGTAGAGCGCTTGCCTTGCACGCCTGAGGCCCTGGGTTTGATTCCTCAGCAACACATAAGCAAGAAGGAAAAAGCCGGAAGTGGCGGTGTGGTTCAAGTGGTAGAGCACTAGCCTTGAGCTGAAGAGCTGAGGGACAGCGCCCAGGCCCAGAGTTCAGGCCCCATGACCGGACCCAAAAAACAAAAGCAAAAACAAAAACTCAAAATCTACTTGCCAGCTGAAACACTGAGAAATATTCTGAAGGTTCAGAGTAAATTTTATTTTTTAATTCTTTTTTTTTTCAGATGTCTTTTATCCTTCTCATCCCTTCTGCTGAAAGATCTGTCAAAGCTACATTTCTCTGTCCTGGAATTTAGATTGATAAATAACAAGGTTATTTCCACTGGGACTATTGATAGGCTCTCTCTGCTTTTGCTAATGGAAATTCATCAGCATTTGGAACACACTGATGCGTTAGTTTTGAAGTTTGGGGTCAAAGGGAGCCTATATTTGTTGGCAGCAAGTACTGGGCTCAAATCAAATTAGCAGTAACCTTAAGACCAGCAGCAATCAAAGACTCCTAAAGTGGTGTTATGTCAAAATTCAGTACACAGCTGTAAGTGATGCTTTTGCTGGAAGCAAAGGATCTCCTTGTTCAGTTTCTGTCAGTTCCTTACCCCACCTGAACTGAGCTATAGACCACTCAGCCCTATCACAAGTTTCCAGTTCTCTCATGGGCCAGGGCCAAGGACTTCCCACCACCTTGTCTGAAGGGCTTCCTGGAATTCCACAGTGGATATTTAAATATTTTTCCTCATTCATCTGCCTGGAAGTCCCAGGATGGAATTTGGCTTTCAATAGAAGACCCTATCAACCTATGACCTTTGATTCTAAGTTTTTCCCACAATATTTCTCTATTGCACATTTTAAAGACCTGACAAACATCATACACATACTGTATGATGATAGGCAGGTAAAATTTCTCTCAGATTTTATAAATTGAAGTTGAAAGGAAAATTGACCTGCTGAGTGAGATCTGGCATTCAAATCCAAGGTGTTCAACTGACTCCACAGCTGTACTCATCTGGTCACTCATATATGAGGCTGGCCAGCAAACCAGACAGAATTTAGCTTTACTTTTCATGAAGTTAACCAACAACATTTCAAATGAAATCACTGAGCTAGCTAGTAGGATGCATATCATAGAGCACTGGATGTTGTATCAGGCTAGTGCTTTCATTTATATCAGACTTGTAGTTAATATTGTTTCTATGATATGGGTTAGTAAAATTTCTCAGTTCCTATTTTTATCTTTTCTTCTGCCAAAGACATATGTACATCATTCATGCTGTTATTCTTTTTATTTCACTCCCTAAATAATGATAACAGGGGAAATGGCATATTGGAATTAAGATCATTACGCCATGTCATTGCCCTTCTAGCAACAGATAGTCATTAAAAAGTATCTCTTCTCACCTGGGTACCAGTGGCTTATGCCTATAATTTTAGATACCCAAGAGTCTGAAATCTGAGGATCAAGGTTCAAAGTCAGCCTGGGTCAACTATTATCTCGTTAACCAGCAAATACTAGAACTGGAAGCATGACTCAAGCGGCAGAGCACCAGCTGTGAACAAAACCATGAACATTAGTGTGAAACTGTGACCTCTAGTACCAGTCCCCCCCACCTCTCCCATACACACACCCTTGGCCTTATTTCTTGAGAAGATAATTCTTTTAGAATCTGTTTTCTTTGTGTTTCTAATCACTCTGGGAGTTAGGAAACTGGAATCAAGCAATAATTTCATTCCTCTCTTAGACTAGTGTGAATATTGTTCAGCTGTACTACAGAATTAATCGATTTATTTTTTTTTTTAATTTTTGGTGATGTTCCTGAGATTTTTTTTTTGCTGTTGTCTTTAAAAAAAAATTTTTTTTTATTGTGAAAATACCAAACAGTGGAGTTACAATTACATGGGCAAGGTAATGAGTACATTTCTTATCAAGCATTGTTGCCTCCTCCTTTGTTTCCCCTTCCCATCCCTTCCCATCTCCCTTCTCCCTCCTCTCCTGCCCTCCCTCCTTCCCCCCCGCTGATCCCCCCCCCAAGTTGTAAAGATCGTTTTTCTACATATGTCTTGTACATCTCATTGTTGGAATGGGTCCATCCCTATTTAAACGATTTGTTTTTTCCCTTCCCCTCCACAAATTATACCAGATCAAATACAATGAAGACAAGGGTTATACTGTGGGGGAGAGACATACAAAGCTTGAACTCTGGGCCTGGGCACTGTCCTACCACTTGAGCCACAGCACCACTTCCGGTGTTCTGAGTGGTTTACTGGAGATAAGAGTGTCATGGTCTTTCCTGCCTGGGCTGGCTTTGAACCACGACCCTCAGATCTCAGCCTCCTGCGTAGCTAGGATTACAGGCGTGAGCCACCGGCACCCGGCCTGTTCCTGAGATTTGAACTCAGGGCTTCACACCTACTAGAAAATTGATTTACTGCTTGAGGCATGTCCCAATCCCATTATCCACTGGTTATTTTTTAAATAGGGTCTTGCTGTTTGCCTCATCAGGCATGTACTGAAATCCTCCTATTTAAATTTCCTGCCATAGCTGGGAAGACACACTTGCACCACTATACCCACAGTCTTATGAACTGTTTTGTTTAAACGGGTGTAGAACCACGATTCTCTTGATCTTAGCCTCCCTCACAGCTAAGATAACAGATGTGTGCCCATGTACCAATGTACCAACTCTTGGTTGACAACTTTTTGCCTGGGCTGGCCTTGAACGGTGATCTTCCCTAACTCCACTTCTTGAGTAGTTAAGGCATGAGCCACCTTGACTTGATTTATTTTTCTTAACAGATTTGTTGTAAGGGTTCCTAGAACCTTGTGAAATTGTCAGGAAGACTGAAGTAGCAGACACATAATGTGGAGTCCAATATGCCTTTACCAGTTTAAACCAGACCACTGCCTTAGTTTTCTTCTTGAAAATAGTTTGGTTATGATGGCATACACCTTTAATCCCAGTTCTGAGGATGCTTAGTGAAGGAGAATTGTAAGTTTGGACTACAGAGAAAGACTGGCCCAAGGAAAAAAATTATCTGGGTGGTGAAGTTCTTAAATATATTGATTCAATATTTCTATTGCTTCAATGTAAGTGATCATTTTACATGAGCAATCTTAAAACAGTGTGTGTCTCTCTCCTCAAAATGATTAGAGTTGATAAATTATTTTCACCATTCATTTTTATTATCATTGGTAAGGTTGTGCTTCTGTTAGAAAATGTGTGTTGTCTTCTTTGCTGGAATCTCTTTGACTTCACATTTTTAAGTTCATTCTGCATTGGCAACAATGTTCATGGTCTTCTACTATGTATCCTTCTGAACTCTTCTTATCCTACTGGGTCTCAGTGGAGAGTTGGATAAGAATATACTAAATCTAGTCTACCTTTAATCTTCTGTAAGCTTAAAAGTATACTTGTATGCATACAATAAGATTAGATCTTGAGTCATAGCTTCCTATGCCTACCTAAGCATAAGCAGAATCAATAGCAGCAGCATCATGATGAGTAGAGTATTTACTATGCGTCAGTGCCTTGCTAAGAGCCATCCTTACGGTAAGCATAATATTTTTAAAGTATTAATTTGGGATATTCTTTCCTTCTCTGAACATCTAATCAGTCCCCCTGGTGAGGTCTGGAAACACGTTCTTGACAACCGAGAGCCAGTTACCGTCAAGGGTAGAAAACAGCAAACAAGCACAGTGCCTAGAGATGTCAAGAGAGACATTTCAACAGCCTCATGCTGGCTGGCGCTGCAGTGAGATTTACATGAACCCTTCGGAGGTGAGTATCAGTCCCCAGAGAAAGAGAAATTCACCCTGCAAAGGTGACCAGGTTGACCTGGAAGGGACCAGACTGTGTTTTCTATACAAAGAGGCAAATATTTAGATTCAGAAATCAGGTTCAATTAATATGATAAATTATATTTACCTATTGACTTGTGGGCAATTTAATGTATCTAAATCTCTTAATCTATATCTCCTCTCTACATTTATTGTTTTAGTTTTTAAAAATTCAAGATTTTTCTACAGAGCTTCCCATAGCCAATACTGCATTAAGGCAGCCCTAAGGATTACTTGATATGTTACTTTTCTTCTGTGTATCCTATAATTTAGATATGGAGAGTTGATCATATTCACAATGAAATTTTTCCTCCACAATAGTTACAGCATTATATGCTTCAATGAGAAGTTATGTATTTGGTTGTCTATCTTTTAGTAGCCGGTGTCACAGTGTTAATGGTAGTGAACAATGTTCATTATTTATTAATTTGCTAAGAGATTGGAAATGACAATGAATCTAATTTTATTTTCCTTTTCTATTTATTATCTAGAGACTTCTACAAAGGGAAGTTGTTTTCTCACTAGTTCTTTAGTTGCTTAAGATATAAGTTATACAAAAAAAGAATGATAAATATTTGTCTTCTTTCACTTTTTAAATTAATTTTGCATATATTGATGGCACAATGGAGTTGTGATATCTCCATACATAATTCACTCCCTCTACCAATCCCATTCATTCTATTTGCCCCTTCTTAAAACAATGTCAACAGATTTCATTGCTCTATTTTCATACATGTATACAAAGTATTTCGACCATATTTACCCTCCTTCATCTTCTCCATTTGCCCTCTCCTTTCCCAGTTACCTATTCCCCAACAAAAACCATTATCTATTCCTGTCATTTGTTTCCTTTATGTATATGTTAATTGTTTGAAAGGTTTTAATCATGGTATTTCATACTTGCATAATTATACTTTAGTCAGATTAGCTTCCTTGATTGTTCTTTCTGCATCTCCCTTGCCCTTCTATCATTCAGCAGCTTTTGGTCAGGTTCTTTATGCCATCTTGATGAATAGAAGCAATGAATTTCAATGTTATTCCCCCTCCAATATTCTCTTACCTTATCCCCATTCCTTCACAGCACCTCGAAAGTCCCACAATTTCAAATGTATGCATCCATCCATACATATGCATTTATATCTATGTATATAAATGTGTATATAGATATATGTATATTTTAGTACTAGATTCTGCATATGAGAGAAGTTATGTAGCAAAAAGTCCTCATAGATATGATAAATACTCTTGGTAATGTAGCAGTATATAAAATCAATATACAAAATTCAGTAGGTTTTCTGTACGCCAACAGTGAACAGAAAGAAATCCAGAGAACAATTCCATTCACAGTGGCCTAAAAATGTACACAATTAATTTATCCAAGAAAAAACAATCTGTATATCCTTCTTTTTTATGTTTTCAAATAACTGATTGGTTCTTCTGTATTCTCTAAAATGGACTAATTGGGTTTGTTGTTTTTATTGTTATTGTTTTCATGGTTATGATGAACTCATGACTTTAACTCTTGAAATGTTTAATCCACTACAGTTATTCCCTCATTGATTTAATGTGTCAACTTGAGCTGATTGGAACTGGTTTAAGTTCTTTATTCATTTGAATGCTAAAATCAAGATTCCAAATGGCCTGCATTCAACAAAGCTAGGATTTTATAAATGGGTTTCATAGCTACATTGTAGAATTAGCTTAGGATTTTAAGATACATATAAATATATATTTGTATATTATTTATTATGCCTGGATCCCATTTTTAGGAAGTCTTGAATAGAGGTACAACCTGCGCATCAAGATTTTTAAGAACTGCCAACCTGGTCCTACTGATTTTCCCAAGTAGAATTGTAAACAAAGGAATCTAATGACTTACAGTAAAAGACAGCAATAAAGGATAAGGGAGGGCTCACCCTTAACTGAAATACATACTCAAGAGTCCTTAAAGATACTCATTTTACAAATACCTAGAAAAACTACTTTGGTGAAAGAAGCAGGGGCATATTTTTTTAATTAATTATGGCTGCTTCCTGTTAAGAAAGATAGATTAGAAATGCCACCACTAAAATATACTCCCTAGTTTTAGTGGGGGTGATGGGATCCTGCAGTAGAAAGAGGTCAAGTAGCAGCACTTATCCAAGATGGTTATCATTACAGATCTCTAGTAGTGCTTAATCAATCACGAAGCCATTCCACTAGGGTACTAACTGACTGCATAATTTTTTAAGATAATATTTTTGTAAAGGTGATGTACAGAAGGGTTACAGTTACATAAGTAAGGTAATGAGTACATTTCTTGTTACACCCCCTACATTTTTCTCCCACTTTCCCTCCTCCTAACTCCCCTCCCACCAAGTTGTAGACTCTTGTGAGTCTTGTGGTTCACTATTTGTCCATTGTCTTCGAATTTTGCTATTCCCCTTCCCTTTCCCAAATAAGACAAATGTATATACCAGACATGGGGTATGAAAATCAAAAACAGTAATAACAGGAAATAAACCAAAGGAAAAAAAAAAAGAAAGACAAAGTAGGGTGCCGGTGGCTCACACCTGTATTCCCAGCTATTCAGGAGGCTGAGATCTGAGGATCACAGTTCAAAGCCAGACCTGGCAGGAAAGTCTTATTTCCAATTAACTACCAGAAAACCAGAAGTGGTGCTGTGGCTCAAGTTGTAGAGTGCTTGCCTTGAGTTGAAAGCGCTCAGGGATAGTATCTAGGCCCAGAATTCAGGCCCCACAACTGAAAAAAAAAAAAAAAAAAAAAAAAGAAAAAGAAAGATGAACTAAATTCACACAGTACATTTTAAAAACAAAAAACCCTCTTGTGTCCATATCTCAGAGTTCATTTTGATTAGCATCATTTATATGTTCTTATGTACATAGCTATTGTGAGACTCTGCTAGGACTATCCTAGACATATATTAATTATTATAAATGAGAGAAACCATGGATCTTTGTTTCTTTGATCTGGCTTACTTCACTTTCTATTTCTTTACAAGTGGGGCAATGTCATTCTTTCTGATGGAAGCATATATATACATACATATATATATATATATATATATATATATATATATATATATATATTTATATCACATTTTCTTGATCCATTCATCCACTAGGGGCATCTGAGTTGATTCCATATCTTAACTAGGGTAAATAATGCTGCATGAACATGGTTGTGCTGGTAGCTTTAGTGGACTTGTTTCTGATCATTTGAGTAGATGTCCTGGAGAGGGATTTCTGGGTCATAGGGGAGCTCTATGTTTAGTTTTTTGAGGAACCTCCATACTGCTTTCTAGAATGGCTGAACAAGTTTACATCCCATCAACAGTGTAGTAGCATTCCCTTTTGGTCACATCCCAGCATCTGTTGTTATTAGATTTCTTGATAATAGCCATTCTAACTGAGGTGAGGTGGCATCTCAATGTAGTTTTGATTTGCATTTCTTTTTTTTTGTTTGTTTGTTTTGTTTTTGGGTCCGGTTGTGGGGCCTGAACTCTGGGCCTGGGTGCTGTCCCTCAGCTCTTCAACTCAAGGCTAGCACTCTACCACTTGAGCCACAGCACCACTTCCGGCTTTTTTTTTCTGCTTATGTGGTGCTGAGGAATCGAACCCAGGGCCTCAGGCATGCAAGGCAAGCACTCTACCACTGAGCCACCTTTCCAGCCCCCCAAATTTGCATTTCTTTTATGGACAGAGATGTTGGACATTTCTTCATGTGTCTAATAGCTATTCTTATTTCTTCTAAAACTATAACATCCTTAAGTTCTGACCAACAGAGGTCTGATGAGCTGTAGTTAAAATGAAACAGTTCCTTATTGAATTATTTGATATATGTTAGTTCAGACACCCAGAGTTCCCTGATTGAATACTTAGAGAATTTGAAAAAAATAATACAAATTAGTATCCTAATGCTCTGTCCTTCCCTCCAGGTTTTGTTGCAATATACTACTGTACCTATACATTCGGAAAAGGAAAATATAACCATACTTTGAGAATTTCTGAACTCTGACTCACAGGTTAATTGCTTGATTTCGGGGCAGATAGGATACTACTCTGGTTCAATAGATAATATAAGAGAGATGATAAATATTTTTTTAAGTCTTGTTAAAATCCATGTTGGAGCCAGGTGCCAGTAGCTCATGCCTGTAATCCTAGCTATTCAGGAGGTTGAGATCTGAGGATCACAGTTCAAAGCCAGCCCGGGCAGGAAAGTCCATGAGACTCTTATCTCTAATAAACCACCAGAAAACCAGAAGTGGTGCTGTGGCTCTCAAGTGGTAGAGTGCTAGCCTTGAGCTGAAGAGGTCAGGGTCAGTATCCAGGCACAAAGTTCAAGCCCCATGATCGACCAAAAATAAAATATACATGCTGGAGTCTATTTGTCTAGTTATTGAGTACTTACTTTGGAACAGGTTTATTCAGCAACTGATGGAATTATACATTAGTTCCTGGGTCCACTCCAAAATTATAGTCAAAATGTAATACTACAGCCATGCTAGGGTGGGGGATATACAAAGGAATTAGTAATATTATCAGTGGACTGAGATGTGTACTTCCTAGTTAACCTTAACCTAGTGAATTAGAAACTCTGGGGAGGGGGGTAATCTCTAACAGCTTGTGCAATAATCTCTCTCAATTATTCTAATGTACAATGTATTAGAATATATATGTAAGGCTGGCTGTGGTGAAATTTAAAAACTATTTTCTGTGCCTTTTATTTCTGACCCATTTATATCCAAAATTTAAAGATATGGGTTTTTGAAGATAATTGTGAGTATGGAAGGCAATAGATATATATATACTGTGTACTATAGTATCACACAACTTTAATAGTTGTGTGAACATAGTTGCTAGTGCTACACCAATCTACTTACCAAAGGAATGAAAAGTCTGAAACTTTTTTTGACTCATAGGAAGAGATGAATTTCCTCAATGTGGGGGGAGGTTAAAAAGATTAAAATATATAAAATATGCATTATGAAATATTCTGGTAAAACCCCTTTTTACAGTTAATCTACACTTAAAAACAAACTACAGGAATATAAAAGGTTCTGCTTGATGGAGGATATTAGCAGAAGAGGGTAAATAAGGGTGACTATGATCAAAGCGCTTTATGTACAGATATAAAAATACAGCAATGAAACCAGTTTAATTTGTTTTAAAAAGAGAATGAGGAAAAGAGCTAGAAGGTCTGAATTTGATCAGAGTGTATTGTATGCACATATAGAAATATTACAATGACTCTCCTGTCTGTACAATAAATATACTTTAATAAAAATGTTAAAAATAAAACAATAACAACAACAATAAAAAACATTAGTGGATCTTGAAGAGGTCCAAATAGGTATTTAGTACTCAGGACTCAGCAGGTATTGTGTGGATGATGGATTCTAGGAAATTATAATATGTTAACAGTCTGTATTTTGCTCAAATCAGGATATAAATCACAAAAGAAAATATCATTTGAGGTTTTATAGAGGTTTGTACCTCAGCACAATGGAAATGATGAAAAGATCAGGGTCCCTAGACTAGTGCTCTCAAAATGTAAGAAACAAAGCATAAAAGCAAAAGACAGTCTTGTTGAGGTATACAGTCAGCTGTTGCATGCAAGCTCAGCATTCCCATTATATATCAGTTCTTTGCTAGTGGCAAGGGGTTTGTATATGGCATGATGACCTATGCATGTTCACTGATCTGACTCTACCTGGCTAGGGAGTTATTCAATTCCACAGCCAGAAGGACAAAATATCTATATATTAGTCTAGGCAAGTTTAGGAATATTTATTACATATGTCAGCAGCTCCTGACACTAGTTAATGGTGGATATGTGTTTGAAAGCAGCTTGCATTAGGCAGAACACACTGGAGCCTGAATCATGACACTTATAGCTCTGTGAGAGGCTAGAGTTTACCTTTATAGACAAACAGGTATATGCCTTTTAAGAAATAATAAATGAAATGCTCATCACCCCGCCATCAAAGAAATATAAATCAAAATAACTCTGAGATTCCATCTCACTCAGGTTAGATTGGCCAACATGGTGAATTCAAACAACAACAAATGCTGTGGGAATGTAAATTAGTAAAACCATTCTGGAATGCAGTCTCAGGGGTCCCTCAAAAAGAAAACATAAGTCTTCCCTACACCCCAGCCATATCATTTTGGGGCATCCACCCAGAACATCACAAGCCAGGATACCATAGGGACCCTTGCACATCCATGTTCATTGCTGTACTATTCACAATAGCCAAGTTGTGGAATCAGCCCTACAATAGATGAGTGCATCAAAAAAGTTGTAGAATCAGCCCTACAATAAATGAGTGCATAAAAAAATGGTACTTATACACAATGGGAATTTACAGAGACATCAGCAAGAATAATATTATGTCATTTGCAGGGAAATGGATAGACTTAGAACAAATGGTGTTAAGACAGGTAAACCTCAGAGAGTCAAACAGAGCATGTTTTCTCTCATATGCAGAAGCCAAATCTAAAACACACAGGGACCTAATAAATTAACAGGACTCTAGACACTTACACACAGTGAGAACAAAGGAAGATGCTTTCAGGAGAGGAGCACAAAGGCACAATGCCTATGTGCCTCTAATCATGCAAAATAATATTTATAAAATGAACTCCAGGAAATGGAAACAAGAGGGTTTTTCTTTTTTTGCCGTTTTTGCTTTCTTTTTGTTATGTTTGTTCATTTATATGTCTTTGGGAGTTTAAGGGGAGGCATATAAATGGAAAGACAAAGGGTAAACAAATGCAGCAATGGTATTCACTGGACATTATGTTGAAAGTGAACTTATGCACCTACAAAAATATTACAATGACAGCTTATAGGTGGGGATAGAAAGGAAAAACTGAGCGAGGGAAGGGGTAACATTGTCCAAAAAGAAATGTACTCTTTACCTAACTTATGTAACTGTCCCTTCTCTGTGCATCACCCTTATAATAGCAATACAAAACTAAAAAAATGGAAAAGAACGATAAACCAAAAAGATGTTAAAATTTTACCGCGGTTAACATTTTAATCTTACTCCATGTAATACTTTTTTATCTAATATAATATAAGGTGTATGTATATATACAAATGTACTTTTTATCTAATCTAATATATATACAAATATATATGAATGAATATACAGCAAAAAAGAAAAGAGAAAAAGAAGAGCAAATGGATTGCTACTAAAGATTGAACATGTAACTAGTAAATAATTGGTGATAAATTTGATCTGTCTATAAGGTATAGGGGTTTTTATATGATTCATCAAATCATAAGCCTAGTCATTTCCAACAACACATATTCCAAGGATAAGTTCAAGTGTTATATAAAGAAACTGTCTCAAACATGGGCAGAAGGAAACAGGGAGTGTGTAACACTGTTTGACAAGAAATGTACTCATTCATTACCTTACTTATGTAATATAACCTCTCTGTAAATCACCTTTACAATAAAATAAAAAAGATTAAAGCAATCACTTGGATCACTTCTCTACTGTACCTGGCATACTGCTAAAAACATTTTGAGCCCAAATTTCTAATCCAAATCAAAGGTCTTACAGAATATTTCTCATGATTTCTTAAGAGAGAGGAAGAAGAAACTTCAAGCCTGGTTTACAAATGCTGTGCATGGTATATTGCCATGATCTATGCCAAGGCAATACTCCAATTCAGAATACCGTGGTTTGAAGAATAACTCTGAAGTGATTCATGGGAAGTGACTAATGGGTTGGCTAGCCTTTCAGAGATATCAAACGAAAAAGACTGAGATTGGTTGAAAGAAGACATAGAAAAGAGTTATATGAATAAAAGTCTCATGAATGACCCACATTACATCCAACATTGAACACATTTCAAAAGTTTCCAACTGTGCTGCAGATGATCAGTAATCAGGTTCAGGAAATCACTGACTTGAAGATGCTGTTCAGTCTCTTTCTCCAGGCCTCCCAGTGTCCTCTTCAGTTACTCAAACACCCACGGTGACAGGAATGGAAGCTAGGCATGTGTTCAACCACAGGGACTTGATCTGCTGTCACCACAGCTGAGTTTTCATAAAGCCAGTAGTAATAGCCAATGCTTAGACATTGATAAGCTGCCATAAACATTGGGGTATTAGACTGCCAGTTGGCAGTAAGTTGATTGCATTGAAACCTTTTTTATCACAAGATGGCAAATGACTTTGCCACACTGAAATCAACATCCACTCTTGGTTGCTTTCCCTTACTGGCAATTGTCTGCCAGCAATGCCATGTGTTTATTGTCTTATTTATGCTTGTGAAACTCTACATTACTTCTAACAAGAGAACTCATGCTACAATAAAGGAGTCAGTAGAGTGGTGCTCATAGGATTCACTAGTTTAAGAATTTATTTCAACTTAACAAATTAGGCAGTCTTAATAAATAATAGAATAATCTAACAAGACTTGGAGTATGAATGGAAACCCATACTCAGTAAGTTGGCAGTTTGTTCTGCATGGCATGTATTCTTTCATAGTCAGAAAATATGGTTCTAGAAATCAAAAAGAGGAAGTGGGGTTACAGCTGTTCTGCTCACTACTATACCTAATGAGGCATTTACAAACATTTTTGCTTTACTCCTGTGACTATGGGCTCTAGAGGTCTTAATATTCATGAAAGGAAAATGAGTCTAGTAAGCCAATATTTCTTAGGCTTTTCTAGGAATTTCCTTTTATCGGGCAAAAAAGTAGAAGTAAAGGATGAGTAATCCTATTTCTAAAGGAGCTGGAAAGAATATATATGCTTTAAAATTAAATTTTAAAATGGTCAAAAGACTTGAAAAAGACACTTTACAGAAGGAAACATTTAAAAATAAGCACAAAGCAGATGAAAAGTTGTTCTACATCGTTTGTAATGTGATTTAAATTAAATGTGTAGATGACAGTGCTAAAGGATTACCTGAACACTAAATGAACATCACAGAAGATATAAATCAGATTAGAGGAAGATAAATAAGCTCATGAACATACCAGCGAGGAGGAGTGAGAGGAAATCAAATGCTACAAAAGGGCAGGAATTGCTACATACCTTTCAGTAATAACTCCGAATGTTAACAGTTCTCCAATCAAAAGACAAAGACTGATTGGATTCAAAACAAGGCCAATCTTTTGCGGCCTATTAGAAACATACCTTGATAGTAAAGATAGGGTTGAAAGTAAAGACTAGGTTAAGAATTTGTAAGCAAATGGATCCTGAGAGCAAATAGAAGTAGCTATACTTATATTTGAAAAAGCAGACTTCAAGTCATAATTATTTCAAAGAGACAAAAAAGTCACTTCTCATGGATAAGGGAATAATCCTGCAAGAAGATATGATAGTTGTACACATATATAAGCTGAATGGTGGCAGGTTCAAGTTCATAAAATAAGATAGTTCTAGACCTACAAGCATGGGTAGGCCCAAACACAATAAATGCCATGACTTTCAGATCCCCAGGTTCGTCCACAGATAGGTTATTCAGAAAAAAGATAATAAACAAGGGTCTGTAGAACAAATGGACTTAATAGACAGCTATAGAATTTGCCCCTACACCACAGAAAACAATTCTTTTCAGTAGCCCATATGATCTGTTTCTCCAAAACAGATCATATTTTGGGACATAAAACAGTCTTAACAAATGCAATAAATTTGAAACAAACTCACAATTGTATAAAACTAGAACTCAGCTGCAAGAGAAAATTTTAAAAAGTTGTATCACAGAGAGTATGAACAATTCATCTTTGAATGATCATTGGGACTTAAAGAAATAAAAGGAAATAAAAAATTCTAGAATCAAATGAAAATAAAAACAGCATACCAGAACATTTGAGAAACATTAAAGACAGTGCTAAAAGAAAAAAGTTTATAGTTCCAAGTATCAACATTAAAAACTCAGATTTCAAATAAGTAATCTAATGATGGACTTCACTCTCACAGAAAAATGAAAAATAAGCCAAACAAAAATAATAGATACAAAGAAAAAATAAAGGAACAGGCTATGAAAGAAATCCGGGGAAACAATTTCATTCACAAAAACCTTTAAACTACCTAGGATAAACTTAACTGGGATGCAAAAGACCTCTACAATACTAACTACAAAACCTTGAAGAAAGAAATTCAAGAAAAAGACTAGAAGATGAAAAGACTTCCCAATAGTCATTTATTGGTATAATTAATGAACTACAAGAAGCAGTCAACAGCTGGGTACTGGTGGCTCATGACTGTAATCCTAGATACTCAGGAGGCTGAGATCTAAGGATCGCTGGTTCAAAGCCAGCCTGGATAGGAAAGTCCATGAGACTCTTATCTCCAATAAACCACACAGAAAACCGGAAGTGGCACTGTGGCTCAAGTGGTAGAGTGCTTGCCTTGAGCTGAAGAGCTTAGGGACAGGGCCCAGGTCCAGAGTTCAAGCCCCACAACCTACAAAAAAAAAAAAAAAAAAAAAAAAAAGAAGCAGTCTACAGGTTCAATGTAATTCTCATTCAAATACCACTGTCATTCATTACAAGAATAGAAAATTCCTTGCAAAAATTGATATGGAAGCACAAAAGACCCCAAATGGCCAAAACAATCCTGAGCAAAAGAGCAATGCTAGAGTTTCAAAACATTTTCAAACTATCCTACAGAGCCACAGTAATAAAAAAAAAAAAATAGTATGGTATTGACACAAAAACATAGACCAATGAAATAGAATAGAAGATCCAGATATAAGCTCTCACAGATAAGAGCATCTGTTCTTCAACAAGGAGCAAAAAAAAACCCACATAGAAAAATGCCTCTTCAACAAATGGTGTTGGAAAAACTGGATACCCACTTGTAGAAAAATGAAACTGGACCCTTCTGTCTCATTCTGTTTAAAAATCAATTCAAAATGGATACAATATCTTAATATAAGAGCTGAAAATTTAAACAACTGCAGGAAAATATAGCGAAAATGTAACAGGCAATACCTTTCTGAATAGGACTCCAATTGCTCAGATCAAAAATTGACAAATAGGGCTGGGAAGGTGGCTCAGTGGTAGAGTGCTTGCCTTGCATGCTTGAGGCCCTGGGTTCAATTCCTCAGCACCACATAAGCAGAAAAAACAAAGCCGGAAGTGGCGCTGTGGCTCATGTGGTAGAGCGCTAGCCTTGAGCTAAAGAGCTGAGGGACAGCGCCCAGGCCCAGAGTTCAGGCCCCACAACTGGACCAAAAAAAAAAAAAAAAAGAATTGACAAATAGAATCACCTCACATTATAAAGCTTCTGCACAGAAAAGGGAACAATAACCAGGGACAATCAACAGAACAGGAGAAAATCTTTTGCCCACTATGTATTCAATCAAAATGCTCCAAAAATTAAATTTCAATAAACAAACAATCAAATCAATAAATGAGTAAACAAGTGAAACCTACAGTTCCCAGATAAGGACATATAGCCAATAAATATATAAAGAAATGTTCAACTCTTTAGTCATAAAGAAAATACAAGTCAAAATGACATTGAGTTTTGTTCTCACCTCAATTAAAATGGTCATCAAGAAAACAAAATAGGGTGACATGGTAAAGATGCCCTGGACGCATAAACTAATATGAATTAAAGCCCCTTTGTACAACTGATTAAAGATAATAAAAATAAAAGAAAATAAAAGAGTTGAGGCATGACTGAAGTGGTAGAGCACTTACCTTGCAAGCATGAGGCCCTATGTTCAAACCCTATTATTGCCAAAAATAAACAAAGAAAAGACAATGATGAATTCTAATGAGGACACCCAGGAGAGAAAACAACTATTCTACACGATTGGTAGAAAGGATTAGGACAGCTTCTATACTTGTTTTCAAGAACATAACAATAGAATTATACCCTATGACTATATAATCCTGTTGTACAACTCCTGGGCATTTGTCTGAATGAATATCACCTATAATGCTATAAGGATACTTATATATCCATATTTTTAGCAGTACTATTCACAATAGCCAAACTGTGGAATCAGCCTAGGTGCCTATCTATCAATCAATAAACGGATAATAAAAATGTGGCATGTATAAATAATGAAGTATTATTCAGTAAGAAAGAAGGATGGAATTAGGTTATTTGCAAGGAACTTGACAGAATTAAAGAACATCATGATTAGTGAAATAGTCTAGACTGAAAAAGCAATTAGCACATAATCTCTCTTACAGGTATGATCTAGAACAAAAAAGAATAGAATGGCATGATGTAAGCAAGGTCTATTTGATGAGATGAACCAATGGTTGAGGAAAAGTTGAAGGGAGGTGGTGATGGGGGGGCCATGATTGTGATCAAAGTATATTAATATTAATACTTAATATTAATATTAATATTAAAATAGAATAATGAACCCCCCTAGTTTTGTTTAAAAGGAGAAAACCAGACTGCATAATGGAAGTAGTAGATTCAATTAAAGCACACTAATGTATCTATGTACATATCACATTGAAACTTTTGTTCCTTAACATACATTAACAAAACCTTTTTGGCCACTCGGTATGTTTCAGAAATTCTCCTACTTATAAACATGGAGGTCTAAAGACTATTTTTGCAATCTGCCTTTCAACTAGAGCCCAGACAGCAAGGCTTCTCCAATATTTTACATGCTCAGATTTGGCATGCAAGAGTTAGTGATGAGAACAGAGTACTATCAGGGCATTCTCTGGGGCAAGGCAGCAGTGAATGGTTATGGAAACACCAGGTCCTTTGGCAGTACTGGCAGGTACTGTGATGGCTCCTGAATCCAGTGTAATGGGCTAGGTGGTGCCATGTTCCATATCTGGCCCATGTTACTTGGAAGTATTGTGCTCACTGAGCCAGTTTTGTGATTCTTGTCTGTTGTTCCTGACTGTATGACCCAATCCCCTGAATCTGATTTTCTGAGAATTCTGAAGTCACTAACAAAACTTTCATTAAATAAATTTCTTTTTAAATAAGCAATGTTTACTTTTCATTGTTGGGATCTAAAGTCGTAACTCATAAAGAGGAATTTGAAGTAGTGTCTTAGAGAAGGTGATACATAAGTTGCATTTAAAAATAAGATAAAATTTGAAAGTAAATAGGAAATAAAGAGAAGGAAAGGATTCAAAGTGAGAATAATGTTAAGTGGTTGTACGTAGATGGAATGTAAATTTCAAAGCAGTCACTAAAGTTTAATCTTGCAAAGTCAGCAGGAGACAGATTATGTTCCTACATGTTATATTAAGGAACTTGAACTTCATCCCATAGTTGATGGACTGTCATTACATGGTTTTCAGCAGGGGGATGACACTGTCTCATTTACATTTTAAACCTCACATTGGCAACCATGTGAGAATGGGTTTGACTGGTATATCATTGGAGCAGTTAGAGCTATTAGCGAGTTCTTTTCATAGATCATATGAGAGAGATTAGGGTCTAGACAGAGCAATGTTCATATAGAGGGGACTAAAGATGAATTTAAAGGGTCTTTTAGGGGTAAAGTTATAAAAGATAGGTGTTTGAAAGTGAGGGATCTGGAGAAATTGAGGAAAATTCCAAGTGAACCCAATTGGCTGTTGGTGATATCAACCAAATTAGAATATATTATAGGTTGTTTTTAGGGGAAAATAAAGTATTTGAATCCTGTTGAGATTGAATGTCTGTGGTACATCCAGGTTTAAGTGCCCCCCCCCAATTATCTGTGTGGATTCAGCTGAATACATATTAGATGATTGGACTTACTGAAGATTAGTGAATTCAGTGATGTGAGATAATTCAACATATCCTAGCACATTAACAAATAAAAAGAAGCTGGGTCCTGGTGGTTCATGCCTGTAATCCCAGCTACCCTCTCAGGAGGTTGAGATCTCAGGATTGAAGCTTGAAGGCAGCCCAGGTAGAAAAATTCTTAAGACTCTTATCTTTAATCACAGAAAAGGAAAAAAGCTGTAAGTGGAGCTGTGGTTCAAGTGGTAAAGCTCTAGCCTTGAGCAAATGAAGCTCAGGGACAGGCCAGGCCCCGAGTTCAAGCCTCAGGACTGGCAATCAATCAATCAATCAATCAATAACTAAATAAATGGAGCAGGGCCACCACAAGGGACCATATACATTGTGCATAAGTAGCATACCAGATGATTCTGACAGTTAAAACTTGGCCCTTGATGGACTGGGAAGTTGGCTCAGTGGTAGAGCACTTGCCTTGCATGCCTGAGGCCCTGGGTTTGGAAGTGGCACTGTGGCTCAAGTGGTAGGGCGCTAGCCTTGAGCTGAAGAGCTGAGGGACAGCACCCCGGCCCAGAGCTCAAGCCCCACGACTGGGCCCAAAAATAAACAACAAAAAACAAAAACAAAAACGGCCCTTGGGCTGGGAATGTGACTTAGTAGCAGGGTACTTGCCTAACATGCATGAAGCCCTGGGTTTGATTCCTCAGTACCACATAAACAGAAAAAAAACGGAAGTGGTGCTGTGGCTCAAGTGATCTAGTGTTAGCCTTGAACACAGAGAGGCTCAGGGACAGTGCCCAGGCCCTGAGTGCAAGCCCCAGATTGGCAAAAAACAAAAACAAAAAATGTGGGCCCTTGTGAGGTGACAGCTACACCCCAAAGGTAGACATATTAGAGCTCCTTTAAAAATTCAGAAATATTGATCAGAGAATCACAAGGACAACAATGAATACTAAAATGCATTGTCCAGTGGACTGGCTAGAGACTATTTCCCTACCTCTCAATTCTAACCTGACTTTTTGACTGGCCTCCATCAGTGTAATGCAGCAGAAGTGTAAGGTACTCCAGGTACACATGTGCTTCCGTGCACAGTCTTGAAATTCTTCCAGGGCTACATGAATAAGCTCTAGCTGGAGAAGGAGACCAAGGAACTCAGCCAACAGTCAGCTAGTTCTCAGAAGCAGAGCTATCTGCTTGACCCCAAGAGGGCCATAAAAGGGTTAAATCCACACCAGAAGACTCATTCAGCTGAGCCTAGCCAAAACTGCTGACCTATTGAGCCATGAACTAAATAAATCTTGGCTCTTCGAGCTCTTGAATTAAATGGCAGTTAGTTCTATTCCAAATAATAATTGATGCATAAAGCAGAGTCCAATCCTGTTAGAAATACTTTTACTGTGAGATATTATTCCACGAAACTTCTAGCTAAAGATGTTGTATTGAGCATGCATATCTATTTTAACATCTGCCTATACTGCCTATAGATGGAGAGTGAATAATTTTATAGTGGCTTGCATCCACATAATTAGAAAGAATGAATAGATGAACATTCTTTGAAAGTAGAAAGCAAAAGACAGGTTGAATTGCAAACTAGAATTAGAAACTTGAACACTGTTCTCTTCCCCTTTCTCAATGTTTCCCACCCCCTTTCTCCCTCCCTCCCTCCCTCCCTCTTTCCCTCCCTCCGTCCCTCCTTCCCTCCCTCTCTCCCTCCCTCTCTCCCTTCCTTCTTCCTTCCTTCCTCCCTTCCCCCTTTCCTTCCTTCCTTCCTTCCTTCCTTCCTTCCTTCCTTCCTTCCTTCCTTCCTTCCTTCCTTCCTTCCTTCCTTCCTTCTTTTCTTCATTTTTCTCTTCTTTAGCTAGGGTCTTGCTGTGTAGTCCAAGTTACCCTTGATCTCATAATCCTGCCTCAGTTTACCATGTCCTGGGATTACAAGTGAGTGCCACCAAGTCTGGCAAGAATCATCTCCTTTGTATCATGGGATTCTTTAAAAGGTTCAGAAACATATGTGTATAAATATACATATATATGTGTATATGTGAGCATGTACATACATCCATATACACATAATCTATATATATACATATAGATACAGTTTCTCATTAAATTATTGGTGTATGAGAATACTACTACTGACTTTAGTATCAATTTTTTACCAAATTATTTGAACATTCTTTATTATTATTCAGCTGATTTCAAAATTTACATTTGTAGTAGCTGTATTGATTATTTTTATCTCTTCCTTTTTAGATATTATGAGTTTTATTATTTTACAAATGATTAGGGTAAAACTCTAGAACTCTGTGAAATAAAACAGAAGAAGCTGGATAAAATGTATAACCAGCTCAGGAACCTTACTTCATTGTTGGTGGGAATGTAAACTTGTTCAACCACTTTGAAAAGCAGAATGGAGGTTCCTCAAAAGACTTCACATAGAGCTCCCCTATGACCCAGCAATCCCACTTTTGGGCATTTACCCAAATGTTTACAAACAAGACTACACTAAAGCTACCAGCACAACTATGTTTATTGCAGTATTATTTACCATAGCTAAGATATGGAACCAACCCAGATGCCCCTCAGTAGATGAATGGATCAAGAAAATGTGGTATATATACACAATGGAATTCTATGCCTCCATCAGAAAGAATGACATTACCCCATTTGTTAGGAAATGGAAAACCTTGGAAAAAATTATATTAAGTGAAGTAAGCCAGGCCCAAAGAAACATAGGTCCCATGGTTTCCCTTATTTGCAATATCTAGTATATGTATGAGTCAAGCGGAAAAGGTCAGATAATGTGATGTTAGGAAAATGAACCCTTAGATATGTATTTTAAGGTTTTTTTCTTTCATGTATGTGTTTCTAACATATTTATAAGATTATTTCTTTGTTGCTTTGTATGTCCTTCCCCCACAGTATAACCCCTGCTTTCACTATATTTGATGTCAGTATAACTTGTGGAGGAGATGGGGAAAAGCAAGTCGTTTAAGGATACAGGTGGACCTGTTGCAACAATGAGAAGTACAAGTTGTCATGTTGTCATGTCGAAAACGAGCTTTACAACGTCGGTGGGGGGGGGGGGGAGGGAGGATTGGGGGGGAGGGGGAAGGTTGGGAAGGGATGTGAAGGGTAAACAAAGGAGGAGGCTGCAATGCTTGCTAAGAAATGTATGCATTATCCTGCCCATGTAATTGTAACCCCTCTGTACAATATGTTCACAAATAAAATTAAATAAAATAAAATTATAACCAGCTAAAAAGGAACAGAAAGAAACTTTTGAGGAATGGTTACTTTCAAGGGGTTGTGAAATGAACATACACACATGTGATCAAACTGAAAACTTTAAACATAGGCATTGTCTTGTGTATAAATTGTCTTTATCAAATTGATTTGCCATAGAAAATACATTTCTGTTTCATTTTGCTTATCTTTCTAAGTCTTGCTATCTTTGTTATTCTGTGCTTTTGTTTCTGAGTTGTCACAAGAACTAACACAAATTGGTTGGCTTGACAATAGAAATGTGTTGACTTATAGTCTAGCTGCTGGAAGTCCAAGATCAAGAAGGTATGCATAGAGTTATTTCTTAATGCGAGTTGTGAGGATAAAGCTGCTCTCTCTCTTTCCTAGTTTCTGATAGTTTGTTGGAAGCCTTTGATGTACCTTGGCTTGTAGCTATATCACCACAATCTTTACCTCCAGGTGCATAGCTGTCTTCAGCATGGCTAGCCATATTGAGTTTGAGGCTACCCTACTCTCCTATATCTATATTTAAATTCGTGTGTACAGTAACCTTACTTCCAAATAGAAGACACTGGGGTTAGAACTTCAGTTCAAACCTATAGGCTGGTGCTTTCAGTGCTACTCTTTTTTCATCATTTCATTTACAATATGAGGGCATTTTTTCATTTATGTTCTTCATCTACCATAGTTCTGTCCTTCTCCTACTATTTAATAATAGTTTTCTATATCTCTGATACTAGTTCATTGTTATTATTGTTCATCTTTATATGAAATAATGTCTTTCTAGAACAACTATTAGGAGGTTCAAAATTTTGGCTCAATTTGTAACCTGGAAGTAAATTTCATGTGATACTTGGATCAAGGTTGGATGTTTTATAGTTACTTTCTCCATTTGGTAGGGATTAGCAGCTATAGAACATGACATTTGCATTTTTTCCTTCGTATTTTCCAACTAGCCCTTTATTTCTTGTAGGTATCTAATATATTTGTGGTACAAAACATTCCCAAAGAAGTTGCTTTAGTTTTATCTTACAGCCCCAACTCCTTGGTTTAAATTAGGGCAGTGGCTTCTCTCCTGCTAAGTGTGCTCCCAACTGTGGAGAATATTTCCTTCTACCAATTATTCCTGAGAGCAGCAGTGCTTTTCTCTAGATTGTGACCAGACTTCAGGACAAACAAGCTTTTAGTTTAGTGGCATAAAATTTCCAAATTTCTCGTGTCTATGTAAACACTTGAAAAAAAGATATAAAAAATGGGATGTGGTACTTTATTTTTATTATATATCATGTTACCATACTTCAATTGGTTCTGAGGCTTTTATTCACATACTAACCTATCTTGCAATCAGTGGGATTAGTATTGTCACATACTTTTCATTGCTTATATGTTTATGAACAGGGCTATAGTTCTTCACATTATTGTCACTAAAATTGAACTATGTGCATTTTTGGTGTTCTATGTGTTAAATTTAACTAAGATATAAATGACCTCAAAATAGATATATCAGTGATTCAGCACTGAAACACAATGTTACTAAGTATACAGAAAAGTAGGGAAACAATCTTAATACATACTTACTATCAGTTTCTTAATATAAAACTTGATATCAGTGAAGAAAATAATCACTTGACAGGAAAAGTGCATTGCAATATTTCCTTACAAAGTACAACCCTTTTGGGCTGGGAAGGTGGCTTAGTGGTAGAGCACTTGCCTTGCATGCATGAGGCCCTGGGTTTGATTCCTCAGCACCACATAAGCAAAAAAAAAAAAAGCCGGAAGTGGTGCTGTGGCTCAAGTGGTAGAGTGCTAGCCTTGAGCTGAAGAGCTGAGAGACAGCACCCAGGCCCAGACTTCAGGCCCCACGACCGGACTCCCCAAAAAAACAAAAAAAACCTCAAAGTACCACCCTTTCATAGCAATAAATAAAAGGGTCTAAGAAAGGATGGTATCTCAGGTAGGTAAGGCTCTGTAATGAATTACTGCGACCTACATCAAGGGCTGTCTATCACTGCCTAAGCAGTACAATTGGAGGCAGAGAAATTGTCAAATACTTCAGAAAGATTAATTTCAGTCCAGAAAGAGACTGCATGACCCATTCAAGCTGTGTAGGACTATTAGTAAGGCATCAAGCATCAATTTGTTAGAAGCTTCCTGCTGTCACATTTAATGGTGCAATTTTACTATATTAGACAGAGGTTCTTTTCCCTCCGACTGTCTCTGTCTGTGTATCTGTGAGTGTGTGTCTGTCTGTCTGTGTGTCTGTCTGTCTGTCTCTCTGTGTCTCACACACACACACACATACATACACACATCTATTTGAGACACAGACTCTTTAAATCCTAAACTTTACTTTTTGTACTAGTCTGGGTTTATGGCTCTTTCTCTTAGATATGCATATTTTACCTACTCAACAAAATAATTCTAAGAATCCTTCTGTCTTTGTTTAAATCATTCTATTGGCTATGTACTTTGTATTTATTTTTTTCAAATATCACTGTTACCATACCTTGTAACTACAGAGGATTAATATTAAGCTAAAACATAATGAATCATGGAAGCAGACAATGTTAGAATTATACTTGCCCATTTTCAGCTTATCTCCAAAGACTATGATATCTTAAGGCAGCACGATTCTGTCTTGCTTATTTGCATGTAGACTTTCCTTTCATATTGTATTAGAATAATCCTGTTAACTGCTATGCCCTCCTACCTGTGTACCTTTGACTCATACTTCACCTTATGAAAAACCAAACCTTTCTGGGGATTTGCAGAGAAAGATGGTCATCTGTGCACTAAAGAAGCTGGATGAACTTAAAATCATTCATTGCCCTTCTCTGAAGAAGCTCTTGTCTTTACCATGGTAACAGACTCTATATGACTATAATTTAGCTTTCTGCTTTGATCACTTTAAGCGACTCCAGGACCATAAGGCATTCTACATAGTGAAGCGGAATTCCAAGAATTCTTTGCATTCCTAAAGTTTCCCAAAACTCATCAGGCTAAGCTGGGCACTGGTGGCTTATGCCTATAATCCTACCTATTCAGGAGGCTGAGGTCTGAGAGTCAAGGTTCAAATCCACCCCAGGAAGGAAAGTCCATGAGACTCTTATCTCCACTTAATCACCAGAAAACCAGAAGTGGCACTGTGGCTCAAGTGGTAGAGTGCTAGCCTTGAACGGAAGAGCCAAGGGACAGCACCTAGACCCAGAGTTTAAGCCCCATGACCAACAAAACAACAACCAAAAAAAAACTCATTAGCCAAAAACAAAACAAAACAAAACCCTCATTAGTCTAGTAACTGAGTATTTTCCCCCATCCATCTCTGTGACATTTCTCTCCTGAGTTGGTATAATCTTTTTTAATGCAGCTCTATAAAACACATCTGGCCTTTTAACTCTATCTGGGATGTTGGCCCAAACTCACCATAAATGGGAAAGTATAAAAATGGCTTAGCCCTTTGAATCACAAGCATCCTTTTAAGAGGACTCTAGAGTTAAGCAGACCTGAAAAATATGCTCTCAGTTAATTCAGTTCAGCACTTTTGTAGTACAGAAGATGCAGGTTTTAGAAGTTGAATTTGCATAACTGTGCACAGCATTAACACACCTGCCTTTTCCCTGTATCTAGTTTTTGTACCAGCAATTCACCAATTGCTACCTGAATTTTCATCCTAAAGAGATTTATATTTTGGGAATCACATGAGAGTAGTCATGTGGCTCATTGCTCTGAAAGCAGCATTCATTCAGTGTATGCGGGCTTTTCATCATCCCTTATCTCTGGCCACAGACAGGTCCTTCCCATTGGTAGGGCTTACTTCATATCCCTTCTCTCTTTTACATTCCTTATTTGTGTTTCTTACAATACATTTATTTAAAAATGTCAACTTCCAGTGATATTTAAATATTTGTAAAGAAAAGCTCTGTTTAGATGAAACTTTTGTGTCTTGTACCAAAAAAAAAAAAAAATAGAACATGAGAATATTTTTTAAGTTTGTTGAAGGTTTTCATTTACTCTTAAAGCCTATCATAGTTAAAAATATAGCTAGGCAATAGTGGCTCATGCCTGCAATTCTAACTATTCAGGAGGCTGAGATCTGAGGATCGTGGTTCAAAGCCAGCCCAGTCAAGAAAGTCTGTGAGATTCTTATCTACAAACAAGCCAGAAATGGAGTAGGAGTCAAGTGATAGAGCACTAACCTAGAGTGAAAAAGCTGATAGAGCACTAACCTAGAGTGAAAAAGCTCAAGGACAGTGTCCAGGCCTTGAGTTCAAGCCCCAGGATGGGCACAAAAACATCTATTTATATATCTTACTGAGCTTTCTAAAATTACACAGGGCTGGGGATGTAACTCAGTGGTAGAGCAAATGCCTAAAATGTGTGAGGTCCTGGGTTTGATCTCAGGTTTCAGAAAAATAAAATAAAATGACCTAAACATATTATTTATCAACAAACTCTACTGCTTAATATATTGTATCAAAAATAAACTAGTGACATGAAATTGTCAAGTCTTCCTAATACTAATGGAAAGTGTCAGTTGGCAAGATATATCACAACTAGTCTGAATGAAGAAAATGAGCAAAATATATCCAACTATAAAAATAGCTAAAAAGTTGTATCTTAAAAATCTCTGCCATTTACTTAGAAAACAGACTGCAATTTCAATATATAAAGAAATAAAATGTTTTAACAAAAATATACCTACCAATAAAATATTCACTCAATGATATAACTCAACTGAAGTCAAACAATATACAGTGGGAACTAGATTGTCATATCTCATGAACTAGATGTGACATGTTTCAATGAATAATAAAATGAAAAGTGTGTCATTTGGAACATTGGAGCATTTCAGGGATGAAATATTATTTCTAATTTACAGTTTTTTGTTATTGGCTGGGAATGTGGCTTGGTGGTAGAGTGCTTACCCAGCATGCATAAGGCCCTGGGTTCAATTCCTCAGTACCACATAAGCAAAAACAAAAAATAATAATAAAGAATTTTTATTTATTTACTTATTTTTGTCAGTTGTTGGGCTTGAACTATGGGCCTGGGCACTGTCCCAGCTTTTCAGTTCAAAGCCAGCACTCTACCACTTGAGCCACAGCACCGTTTTGTGGTTTTCTGGTGATTAATTGGAGATAAGAGTTTCACGGACTTCCCTTGCGTGGGCTGGCTTTTAACCTCGATCCTCAGATCTCAGCCTCCTGAATAGCTAAGATTACAGGTGTGAGGCACTGGCTCACATTTTATTGTTAAGTAGTTGTATACAGAGGTTACAATTCCATAAGTCAGGTTATGAGCACAATGCTTCTTGATCGATGTCACTCCTTCCAATGTCCCTTCTCCTCGCCATTTTTCCCTGTCCTCTTCCTACCCTCAAGTTACACAGTTCAGTTTTTACATAATGTACATTAAATATAATGATTGCATTTGCTCACCCTCCTTTCTTCCATTCCTGTGTACTCTCTTTTAGCCTCTCCACCCCCAAATGTATTTCTGCTTCCTGGTGAGAATACAATTTTTTTCATTTATTTTTTTCATTTTTTATTGTCAAGGTGATGTACAGAAGGGATACAGCTACGTAAGATGGTAATAAGTACTGTTATTGTCAAACTTGTTGCCTATTCCCTCATTTTTCTCCCACTTTCCCCCTCACCCAGAATTGTAGAGAATGTTTCCAACCTATTGTCTTGTGAATATCAGTGTTGCATTGGTTCCCCCCTTGTCCTTTGTCTCACCTTCTGTTGTCCCCTTTCCCTAAATCAAATACAATGACAACAGGGGATATGCCATAGGGGGAAGAACATAAAAAAGAAACAAGAAATCACATAATACATTAAAAAACATCAACACAAAGAAAAGCCTCTTGTGTCCATGTCTTAGAGTTCATTTTGCTTACTATCATCTTATTTGCTTAGTATCATCTCATATGTACGTAGCTATTGAGCTATTCTGCTCATCTGCTAAGATTATCCTAACTTCTTCAGTAAATGGTGCTGACAATATATTTTTTAAACACCAAAGCAACAGTAAATTTAGTCCATTGTATAACTGAAATCTTTATATAGCAGGATTCATTGTAAGAAATGTTATTTTCACAATGATATTTTTTACTTACAACATATAGGGAATAGATAGCTGGAGAGTTTTCTCAATGATATGGTCATCACTGGCTTTCCATTCCATTTTAAGAGTAAAGTGTTACATAGCCTATTGAATAACACAAAAAAGGCTAATTGATGAGTTTCACAATGGGCGGTAGGAACTTGGCTTTTCCAGTGGGAGACATGGTGAATATTGATGAGCTCTTTTTTATATACATATGTCTAATCTGGGGAAGGAAAGGGGAATAACAAAATGCTGATACAAGGACACAGGATGACCCATTGCAACAAGGATAACCACAGGACAGTATATTGGAAATGAACTTTACAACTTCAAGGATGGGGTAGGGTAGGGAAGCAGTGTGGGAGGTGGGGAGGGAAGGGGTAGTGGGACAACAAAAAGGAAGGGAAGGGGTAACAATGATTGACTAGTAATGTACTCATTGCCTTACTCATGTAACTGTAACCCCTATGTACAGCATCTTTAAAATAAAATAAAAATAAAAAAAGTTGATGTGCTCAACTTTTATATTACATCAGCCAGTTTCCTAGTGAGAAACTTTCCAGTATCCTGCCTGGCATAAGGAGACAGGACAGCAGTTGAGGTATAAGGTTGGCACCCAGACTTTCAGGAGCCAAATAGGGACTCACTATTATGGAGCTGACTATTGTTAGCCCTGTGTATCTAGTACAACCACCCATGCTAACCCTGAGTTGAAATCCAACATTTCATCATCTGCAAGTGAATTTCTCTAGTACTCTCTCTGTGAGGAAGGAATGGTCTTGTGGCTGCATTATAAGGAGAGAATGTCAATTGCTTCATTACTCGCTTTAAACACCTTTTCTGTTTCTAGTGTCAATTCATAGCCATAACTTCAGTTTTCTTCATTAGACATCTTGTTTGTTTGTGTGTTTAGGCTATTCTTCTGCCATTCCTAAGACCCAATATTTTCCTTAAACATTCACCAACAAATATCTCATTTCTGGGTCTTTTTAAGTTTTTTTTTATTTGACATTATGAAGTCTGCTCTCTTTTTCTTCCAAATATTATCATCCAAGACAAGACCTCTTTCTTTCTTTTCTAACATATACATTATATGTTTAATTCTTTTGCAGTTTTGCAAAAGTTGGGCAGGAAGCAGAAGTAAATATTTGTTCAACCTGTTTAACCAAAAGTTCCTAATTAATACTTTAAAAATCTCTAATGCATACTTTGAAGGCAAGATTTTCCAAGTGATTCTCAGGATATCATGCCTGCATCCTAGGAAGCAGATGACAATTTCTACTTACAACAGCTAATAGAGCATTCTATTCATGGCCTTGTTCACTAGGGCTGTGATAATTTGCATATGTACTCAGATTACAGTCTGTAACAACCTCCATCATACAACAGTTTGTAATTTTGTCACAACCTGAAATCAGAAAAGCAACTCTATTTGCAATAGCCTTAAAAAATACCTAGAAATTAACTTAATCAAAGAGGTGAAGGACCTCTCTGATGAAAACTTTAAAAACCTGAAAAAAGGAAATTAATGTAGACTTAAGGAAATGGAAACTCCTCCCATACTCCTGGATTGAGATGAATAGCATCGTGAAAATGGTAATACTGCCCAAAGTTAACCACAAGTTCAATTCAATACCCATCAAAATCCCACCAACATTCTTCAATGATACAGAGGAAGCAATTCAAAAATTCATATAGAACAATAGAAGACCCAGATTAGCAAAAACAATCCTTAGCAGGAAGAACAGTGCTGGAGGGATAGCAATACCAAACTTCGAACTCTATTACAAAGCTGTAGTGAAAAAAAAATCTTGGTACTGGCACAAGAATAGGCCAGAAGACTAATATAATAGAATTGAAGACCCAGAAATGAACACACAGACCTATAAATACCTAATATTTGATAAGGGAAACAATACCCAGGATGGAAGAAAGAGAGCCTCTTGAACAAATGGTGCCAGCAGAATTGGCTATACATATGCAAAAAACTGAAATTATCACACTGCACCAGAATCAATTCCAAATGGATCACAGACCTCAAGACCAGATACCTTGAAAATATTGTAGGATGGGATTGGGGACACACTAGTGCTCGTTGGCACCAGTTTCAACTTCCTCACTAAAGATGCAGAATCACATTAAGGGATCTCTCCTTCAGGAGGATATTACAATTCTAAATATCTATTTGCCAAACAACGGACCACCCAAATTTATCCAAGAAACACTACTTTCCCTCAAATCTCACATAGATTCAAAGACATTAATTGTTGGGGATTTTAACACACCACTTTCCCCACTAGATAGATCAACTCAGCAAAAACTCAACAGAGAAACCACAGATCTAAACAACAGCATAGATCAACTAGATTTAACAGACATCTACCAAATATTTCACTCAGTAGCAGCATCAGAATACACGTTTTTCTCAGCAGCACATGGAACATTTTCCAAGATAGACCACATTTTAGGTCACAAAGCAAACTTGTCGAAATTCAGAAACATTGAAGTTATACCTTGCATTCTCTCAGACCACAAGGGAATAAAATTAGAGCTCATCACCAATAGCCACCAAAGAAAGTCCTGTAACACATGGAGGCTGAACAACACACTGTTGAATCACCAATGGGTCATGGAAGAGATTAGAAAGGAAATTCAAAAAAAAAAAAAAAAAGGAAATTCAAATGTTCATAATATTCAACAAAAATGAGCACACAAATTACCAGCTCCTCAGGGACACAGCAAAGGCAGTACTCAGAAGCAAGTTTATAGCTCTGAGTTTCTACATCAATAAATTGGAGATATTTGAAACCAACAATTTAATGAGACATCTGAACCTCCTTGAAAAAGAGCAGCAAGATAAACCCAAATCCAGTTTACAGAAAGAAATCATTAAATTAAATCAGAATTAAATGAATTAGAACTCCAAAAGAACCATAGAAAGAATCAACAAAATAAACAGATGGTTTTTTGAAAAAATTAACAAAATTGACAGACCCTTAGCAAATCTTATCAGAAAAAGAAGAGAACACATTCAAATAAATGAACTCAGAGATGAGAATGGAAACATCACCACAGAAACAACCAAGATTCAGAACATGATAAGGGAATACTTCTCAAAACTTTATGCTAATAAGTTTGAAAATTTGGCAGAAATGGACCTTTTCCTAGCAAATATCGACATGCCAAAACTAAACCAAGATGAGTTAAACCATCTTAACAGGCCCATATCAGGCATTGAAATAGAAACAACAATAAGAGACCTCCCATCTAAGAAAAGCCCAGGACTAGATGGTTTTACAGTGGAATTCTACAAGGCCTTCAAAGCAGAACTCACACCAATATTACTCCAACTCTTCAATGAAATTGAAAGAGAAAGTTCACTACCGAACTCATTCTATGAAGCCATCATAACCCTCATCCCAAAACCAGGCAGGGACTCATCAAAGAAAGAGAACTATAGACCCATTTCTTTGAAAAACATAGATGCAAAACTTCAACAAAATTTTGGCCAATCGACTTCAACAATTCATCAAAAAATCATACACCACCATCAAACAGGATTCATTTCAGGGATGCAAAGCTGGTTCAATATACACAACTCAATTAATATAATTCATCACATCAACAAGAGCAAGGATAAGAACCACATGGTTATCGCAATAGATGCAGAAAAAGCATTTGACAAAATCCAACACCCTTTTATGATGAAAGTTCTGGAAAAACTAGGAATCCCAGGAACATTTCTCAATACAATAAAGGTTGTATGTGACAAACCTACAGCCAGCATTATACTTAATAGTGAAAAACTAAAGCCATTTCCTCTTAACCCAGGAATGAGACAAGGAAGTCCACTACTCTCTCCACTACTCTTCAATTTAGTATTAGAATGCCTACCTACAGCAATAAGACAAGATACAAACATAAAAGGGATCCAAATAGGGAAAGATGAAGTAAAACTCTTTCTCTGCAGATGACATGATCTTGTATTTAAAGAATCCCATGGACTTCACTCCCAAATTACTCAAACTGATTTAAAACTTTGGAAAAGTAGCAGGGTATAAAATTAACCCTCAAAAATCAATACCTTTTCTGTATACTAACAATGAGAAAAGTGTGTGGCTGAAATCAGGAAAGCAACTCCATTTGTAATAGCCCCCACAAAAAATAAAATACCTGGAAATTAACCAAAGAAGTGAAAGACCTCTATGATGAAAACTTTAAAAATCTGAAAAGGGAAATCAAAACAGAATTTAGAAAGTGAAAAAACCTCCCTTGCTCCTAGATTGGAAGGATCAACATCGTGAAAATGGCAATACTTCCCAAGGCTACCTACAAATTCAATGCAATACCTATCAGTATTCCAACCCATTCTTCAAGGACATAGAAGAGGCAATCCAAAATTTCCTATGGAACAATAAATGACCCTGAATAGCAAAAACGATCCTTAACAGAAAAAAACAGTGCTGGAGGAATATCAATATCAAATTTCAAACTCTACTACAAAGCCATAGTAATCAAAATAGCTTGGTACGGGCACAAGAACAGACCTCAGGACCTATGGAATAGAATTGAAAACCCAGAAACGAACCCATAGACCTATAGCCATCTAATCTTAGATAAGGCAGCTAAAAAAATAGAATGGAAGAAAGACAGCCTCTTCAGCAAATGGTGCTAGCAAAATTGGTTAACGACCTGTAGAAAACTAAAGCTAGATCCTTATATATCACTTTGCACCAGAATCAACTCCAAATGGATCAAAGACCTCAGAGTCAAAGCGGACACTCTGAAAACATTACAGGTCTCCTTGGCACAGGCTGAAATTTTCTTAATAGAGACCCAGAAACACAACAAATCAAAGAAAGTTTGGACAAATGGGATTGCAGAGCTTCTGCATGGCAAAGGACATAGTTTGCAAGATCAACAGAAAGCCCATGGATTGGGAGAAGATCTTCACTAGGCATACAATGGACAAAGGTCTCATATCTAAAATATACCTGGAACTCAAAAAATTAAATCTCCCAACAACAAAGCCTCAAAGAAACAACTGCCCAATAAATAAGTGGGCTAAAGACTTAAAGAGAAACTTCACTGAAGAGGAAAGAAAAATGGTCAATAGATACATGGAAAAATGCTCAACCTCCCTAGCCATAAAAGAAATGCAAATCAATGCAACATTGAGATACCACCTCATCCCAGTTAGAATGGCTGTATCAAGAACTCTAATAACAATAGATGTTGGAGGGGATGTGGACAGAAGGGAACCCTACTGCATTGTTGGTAGGAATGTAAATTTGTTCAACCACTTTGGAAAGTAGTATGGATGTTCCTCAAAAGACTCCACATAGACCTCCCCTATGACCTGGCAATCCCACTATTGGGCATTTACCCAAAGGATAACAAACAAGGCCATGCTAAAGCAACCAGCACGACTATGTTTATTGCAGCATTATTTACCATAGCTAAGATATGGAACCAACCCAGATGCCCCTCAGAAGATGAATGGATCAAGAAATTGTGGTATATATACACAATGGAATTCTATCCCTCTATCAGAAAGTATGACATTGCCCCATTTGTTAGGAAGTGGAAAGAGTTGGAAAAAATTGTACTAAGTGAAGTAAGCCAGGCCCAAAGAAAGATAGGTCTCATGGTTTCCCTTATTTGTAATAACTAGTATATGTCTGAGACAAGCAGAAATGGTCAGATAAGTTGATGCTAGGCGAAATGAACCCCAAGATAAGGACTCAAATGTTTTTTTCTTTCTTGCTATTGTTTCTAACATATTTCTAAGATGATTTCTTTGTTGCTTTGTATATCCCTCCCCCATGGTATAACCCTGTTTTCACCGTATTTGATGTTGGTATAATTTGTGGAGGGGAAGGGAAAAAACAAATTGTTTAAATAGGGATAGATACAGGTGGACCCATTGCAACTATGAGATGTACAAGACATTTTGTCAAAAAATGAACTTTACAACTTTGGCATGGGAGGGGGCAAGGGGGAAGATGGTTGGGGGGGAGGGAGATAAGAAGGGGTGGTAAAGGGAAACAAAGGAGACAACAATGCTTGATAAGAAATGTACTCATTACCATGCACATGTAATTGTAACCCCTCCATATGGTATTTTCACAATAATAAATAAATAAATAAATACATAAATAAATAAAAGATGCAGAATCATAACAAATCAAAGATTGGGATAAATGGGACTGAATCAAATTGAAAAGTTTCTGCATGACAAAGGACATACATAGGGAAGCAGATAAAGAGAAAGTCCACAGAATGGGAGAAGACCTTTACTAGATATGCATCTGACAAGGGCCTCATATCTAAAATATGCTAGAGCTAAAATAATTACACCTCTCAAAAATAAATTCTCAAAGAAACCACAATCCCTTTAAAAAGTGGGCTAAAGAATAAGAATGGCCAATAGGCATATGAAGAAATGTTCAATATATCTGGCCATAAAACAAATGCAAATCAAAACATTGAAATTCCACCTCACCCCAGTTAGAATGGCCACTATCAAGAAAGCTAAGGATAATGATAATAGGTGCTGGTGGGAATGTGGCCAGAAGGGAATGCTACTACACTGTTGGTGGAAATATAAACTGGTTCAACCACTCTGGAAAGCAGTATGGATTTTCCTTAAAAGATTAAACATAGAGCTTTCCTATGACCCAGTAATCCCACTCCTGCACATTTACCCAAATGACCACAAAGCAACCCACATTAAAGCCATCAACACGACTGTGTTCATTGCACCATTGTTTACCATAGCTAAGATATCGAATCAACCGAGATGTCCCTTAGTGGATGAATGTATGGAGAAAATATGATATATGCATATATCATATATATATACACATATCCCACATATATGTCACATTTTCTTGATCCATTTATAATATATATATATACACACACATATAGGAATTCTATGTTTCCATCAGAAAAAATGACATTGCCCTATTATATTATGCAAAGTAAGCCAGACCCAAAGAAACATAGGGTATATGGTTTCCCTTGTTTGTAATAATTAGAATCTACAAGGAAATCCAATGGATAGTTAAAAGACAAATAATTATATTTAGACATGACTAATTAGACAGCACTATAAACATTCACACAATGAGAACAAAAAAGGATATTCTTAGGAGAGGATCACAAGGGCTCAATAGCTATGTGCATATGATCTTATAAAATAATGCTTATTGAAATGAACTAAGAAATAGAAGCAAGTTTTTTTTTTATTGTACTGTTTGCAGTTGCTTTTTTACCCTTTCAGCTTATTCCCTTTTGTCACTATTTTTTATTTCTGTACCTTTGTCTTGTATCTATTTATCTGATTTGGGGAAGGGGAAGGAAAGCACAGAAATGGTGGGACAAAGGGTGAACCAATTCAGCAGTGATACTCACTAGACATTATGTTGGAAATGAACTATACAACTGAGAGGGATGGTTTCAGGTGGAAAATCTGGGAGAAAATGGAGTGACATTACCTGGCTTATGTAAGTGTAACCCCTCTGTACATCAGTTTTACAAAAAAATTAATTAAAAAAAATGAGAACCCTCAATGGACCTCCTGCCCAAACAGCAGCAGGTACTCCCTCATTTATTGAATTTATTATTTATAAAACTGCCTATTTCATATTGTAGTCTTTACCATTTAGTGAGATAATGCATGTGACAATCCCTAACACACTGGGTTCAGGCAATGGTAGTTATGTTAAATCTCCAGATTCTTTTGGTTTAAATAATGTCTAGGCCTGAAAGATACCAGTTTCTATATAACATGTTGGGGACAGCTTATTTTATCTGTATCTTTGAGTGTTGGAAATGTTGTCTTTGTGTCTGGTTTATTTTATTATCCATTCATGCTTTTGCTGGCTGAGGTCATCAGTGATGGAGATGGACTCTATCCTCTCCTTTGTGGATGCATAATCAATGTTATTTTTATTCTTTCTTGAATCTGATTTCCTATCTCATCATTTTCCTTGGCCTCAGCATAAACAATGCTATCAGGTCCTGAAGGTTTTAGGCTAGAAAAAGCACCCTGGATTTTTCTCTATCTAAAAGCAGCTTGCATTCCTTGCCTAATAGCCTATTCCTCTGCCATCAAAGTCAGAAAGACAGGGTAAATCCTTCTCACACTACTTCCTTCAGGGCCTTCTAGCAGCTTTAGGTCTCTTGGTGACTTTAGTCATTCTCCCTCACTTTCAAGGACCCTTATGATTACACTGGGTCTTTCCAAATAAACAAGGATTATCTATCTTAAAGCCAGTTGATTAGTAACCTTTGTTTCTCTTTGTTTTGGACACTAACAGATTCTAGAGATTAGTGTGTGAATACCGGTAAAACACCTACATTAAAAAACAAGTTTTAGATTACCGGCAAAGAGATAACTGGAGTATACTAACCTCAGGGAAAATAGGCTAGAGCTCCAATTGCAGTGAGAAAATTGAATGTTAATTTAGAGCTAAATCAGGTAGCTATTCTGTGGCTTGAGAACCTATAAAAAGTGTTGGGAGACATTTATGTTGGGTGAAGATAATTTCAATAGTAACATGTTAGTTTCTGCTCATTCCTAGCTCAACTGGTTCTATTCAAAAGCAAGCAAAGTTAACCATCCTGGTAAGGTAAAACAAAGGAATTGAGAAAACAGCATTTTGCTCTCCATCTCAAGGATGAAACATGGGTCACAAAAAGTCACCTTAGAAATCGGTGACAATTCAAGTAGTAGCATCTTCCTAATATTGTTCCACTCTTCACATTTTTGGAGATACAGGAAAGTAAGGGAGAGAAACCTTCTCATTTTATCTCTAACACTCCCTTTTCCAAACAGGGTCTATGTTAGGTTTTTAAAAAGAGGTAGGTGAGTAAGAACCGCACCAGCACGCACGTGGTATTCAGGTAAGGGGTAGGTTTATTCAGTAGACCTGCTGGGACAAGGCAAGGTTGGCACTCCACGTGGCTGGGAAAGGCCTGGGAATGAGAGAGAGCTGGGAAGAGAGGAAAGAGAGAGAAAAGAGCCAGAAAAGAGCAGAGAGAAGGGTAAGAACAGTAGCACTCACGTGGTATTCAGGTAAGGGGTAGACCTGCTGGGACCAGGCAAGGTTGGCACTCCACGTGGCTGAGAAAGAGAGAGAGCAAGAGAGCAAGAAAAGAGCAGCAAGAGCTAGAAACGAACAGAGAGAGAAAAGAAGGGCGTCTGGGCCTGGGCTAGGCCTTATGTAGGGTATGGGCGGGGAAAGGTGTGACCACATCAAATTCAGATGTGACCTCTTCCAGGTGTCCCAGTTGCCTAGGTAACGCAGGTACTGGGTGGAGACTTTGCTGCGAGGAGGGTGGAGTCTGCTGGCCATCCAGGAGCAGACCTTACAGTCTACTCAATCTTCCTGGCAATTTCAGGTAAATGACTCCAAATTATTGATTGATTATTCTTGTCACTATTCAGCACTTCTCAGTAACACACAAATGTTACCCTCACTTTGTCACTACCAGTTAGATTCTTCCTTAGACCCTAATAAATGCCAGAATTGAGCTGGAGATTCAATTCATTCACCTGGGATATATTTTCAGAGGCTTACTGTCTTTTCCTCTTCAAAGGTAGTTGTGGAGGTGAGAGGGAAGGGATGGTAGGGGGAAAACAAAAGAGGAGGCAACAATGCTCAATAGAAAATGTACTCATTACCTTGCTCATATAACTGTAACCCCTCTACAGATTTTTACAATAAAAAACATACCCCTGCAGAGGTTGTAAAGTTCATTTTCAACACAGTGTCTTGTACATCTACATCTCATTGTTACGATGAGTCAACTTGTATCCCTATTTAAGCATTTTGTTTTTTCCCTTCCCCTCCCCAAATTAGAAAAATGTATATGCAACATTCAGGGCACTGGAATCAAATGCAGTGAAAACAGGGGTTATGTGGTGGGGGAGGAACATACCAAAGAAACAAAAAAAAAATCACGTAGAACATTATAAATACGTTAAAAACAAAAGCAAGAAAGAAATAACCACTGTGTCCCCAGGCCAGACTTATCTAGGCCAGGGACAGGAAGAGGTGTGGCCAGGTGCGGGAAAGGTGTAGCCGAACTGGATCCAGATATGACCTCAGGGTCTGGGAACTGCCTATGGTCAGATGAGAGGCTAGTGACCAGAGGTAGCCCAAAATGTGACCTAGCAGGAGGAGAAGGTGACTGCTTCCAGGTCTGCCAGTTACCTAGGCAACAGATACTGGGTGGAGACTTAGCCAAGAGGTAAGGAGGTGTCCCTGTGCAGACCTTACATTCCAGCCTTTTGATAATTATGGAAAAGGGAGAAGATTCTCTCTGGCTACATCCTGCTGACAAGGGGCATTGACAGTAGAGGTAAAAGGCTGAGATGTGGTCCCCTCTGAGAAGGCAGCAGGCAGCAGCTGTCACTTGGTAGGTGTGAGTCCTTAGATGAAGTCTGGAGGAGCCAAGTCTCTTGGATGAAGTCTGGAGAAAGTCTCATGAGGCATTGAGGGGCTGGAAAAAAATAGTAGAGAGCAAAAAAATGGCAAGGGGAAGGACTTGGAGCTGAAAATGTTGGTAGAAATGTCCCTAGCTACTTCTGACATCAGGTAACAAAGGGAAGAATATCAATTCCTGTCCAGTTAAAAGGTAGACAGGTTTGGACATTAGATGGGCAGGCTTCTTACTTCTATTGACCTCATGGCTCTGGTTAACTTTGAAAGAGCAGGCACAAAGTGGCTGATATGACATTCCCTCTTTCTCCTCTCCATTGTCCCCAGACTGGCTGAGTCTAGGTGCTCATTGCTGGGATGGCTTGTCCCAGTTAGTATTCATGGAGGTTTGAACTCAAGGGCTGGGCACTGTCTCTGAGTACATCTGCTCAAGGCTAGTGCTCTACCACTTTGAGTTATAGTACCACTTCAAGTATTTGCTAGTTAGTGATAAGAGTCTTGAGCCATGCTCTTTGCAGGTTAGTTGAAGTCTTAGGGATTTTTTTGGCCCAGGCTGGCTTTAAACTGCAGTCTTTGCCACAAAAACCTTTCGTTATTTCCAATTAAAGCAACAAGAAGATCAAATAGAATAAGTAGAGCTTACCTGCTCCTTATCAAGAATTGACCAACAAATATTCTGCAATGACAAAACTCATTAGAAGTGATGAGATATGCCCAATATTTTATTTTTTTATTTTTATTGTGAAAATACCATAAAGAGGGGTTACAAATACATGGGCAAGGTAATGAGTACATTCCTTATTAAACATTGTTGCCTCCTCCTTTGTTTCCCCTTCCCATCCCTTCCCATATTTCCCCACCCCCCAAACCTCCCTCCCTCCCAACCACTGAGCCAAAGTTGCAAAGTTCATTTTTGACATAACATCTTGTACATCTCTTTGTTGCAATGGGTCCACCTGTATCCCTATTTAAACAATTTGTTTTTTCCCTTCTCGACAAATTATACCAACTTCAAATACAGTGAAAACAGAGGTTATACCATGGGGGAGGGACATACAAAGCAACAAAGAAATATCTTATAAATATGTTAGAAACAATAGCCAGAAAGAAAAAAATTTGAATCCTTAACTTGGGGTTTAGAACCATGTAGTCAGTACTAGAATACACAACACCAAACAAAACAGGCAAAACTCAAAACCTAAAATTTTTGACAACAATGTTTAGACATCTTTGCTAACAAAGCACATCAGATGGTTAGCCTTAGTTACCAGGGCCTGTGAAAAGATCAACTTGTTAGCAAGGCACCTTAGAATAGATGGATGGACCCACAGTATAACCCCTGCTTTCACTATATTTGATGTCAGTATAACTTGTGGAGGAGATGGGGAAAAACCAGTTGTTTAAGGATACAGGTGGACCTGTTGCAACAATGAGAAGTACAAGTTGTCATGTCCAAAATGAGCTTTACAACGTCGGTGCGGGGGGTTGGGGGGGAAGGAGAAGGATTGGGATTGGGGGGGAGGGGGGAGGCTGGGAAGGGATGTGAAGGGTAAACAAAGGAGGAGGCTGCAATGCTTGGTAAGAAATGTGCGCATTATCCTGCCCATGTAATTGTAACTCCTCTGTACAGTATGTTCACAAATAAAATAAAATTAAATTAAAAAAAATAGATGGATGGAGTAGTAAGCTTGGTGGAAGGTTATGGGTTAGATGAGACCAAACCCTTAACCCACCATGTGGTCAAGAAGGCTAATTTCTGAAAAAATGCAAAGAAAGCCTGAACAAATAAATCAAGCCTAGATTGGCTAGCCTTTGAGAGGAAACCTAGAAGGGGGTCCCCGGGACCCAGCCTGCATCACACTCTTCAGGGCACAAGCCAAAAAGTTGTAGAAAAGAGAAAGGAAGAGATAGGGAAAGTTGGAAATGATTAGCAGAAAGCAAAGAGAGCCTGAAAGTAAACAGACTTCTGACCATTTACCATTACAGCTGCAAAAACTGTTTAAAACTAAGAATGGCATAACAATTAGGTGCTCTGGCTTTCCAGGGAGCGCAGGAGGCATTTCAAAGGGGTTTCATGGTTTGGGTGTGACTCGCAGCACCCCATTAAATGTGTAGGAGAGTCAGTCTGGTGAGTGAAGGAGAGCTGACCAGGCAGAAGTGGCATCCCGACGTCCCCCAGAGCCCTCTAGAGAGAAATGGCCAAAGCCCCTAAACCAAGCTTCCTCCACTTCAGAAGTGACTAGCCTTTCCGCTAAAGGCTGTAGGAGCTCTCTGGCGTGGTGCCACATCTGGACAAAGACTTAGCAACAGAGAACCGTAGAGACTAGTTTCACTCACCAGAGTAGAGAAGTGGTGTGGACGTGGCTGTGAAGGCCAGCAATGGTATTAGAAAAAATCTCGCATGGTGTCTCAAGGCAGTTTGTTTCTCAGAAAAGGGGTGGTTAGGAAATTCTGACATTTCCAACTCAAAAACTCCATCCAAGTCCTGGCACCATATGTAAGGTATATTAAATAGGTAGGTTTCATTAGGTAGCTGATGAGGAGAACACCTCACACTATTCAGGTAGAAGTTTATTTACCTAACTGCTGCCCCTGCCATGCATGGTGGAATGGCGTGGCTGAAAAGGAAGGGAAGGGGGTGACCCATCCCTAGGCCAGGACTTATCTGGGCCAGGGACAGGAAGAGGTATGGCCAGATGGGAGAAAGGTGTGGCCACACTGACTCTGGATGTGACCTCAGGGTCTGAGACCCTCCCAAGGTCTGATGGCCCAGGATGTGACCTAGCAAGAGGGGAAGGTGACTGCTTCCAGATCTGCCAGTTACCTAGGTAACAGAAACTGGGTGGAAACTTAGCCAAGAGGGAGGGAGGTGTCCCTGTGCAGACCTTACAATGTGTACATAGCTTTTTGACATTTTCTGTAAAGCTGATTATTGAAACACTCAACGAGTGCCCTCTCAACCAATGCCGTTAGGATGACCTTATAGTAGATCCATGGCTTGGCATTTCTCACCTCTCAATTATTAAGCATTCTCCACATGTAGGATCTAATGAGATGTTCTCACATTGAATTGATTTTCAATGTATTTGTGAGTTTTGGGGTTTTTTGGTGCCAGTATTAGGGCTTGAACTCAAGGCCTGGGCACTGTCCCTAAGTATTTTGCTCAAGTCTAGCAGTCTATCACTTGAGCTACAACTCTACATTTGGCTTTTTGGTGCTTTGTGCCAGGATCCCCAGATTTCAGTCTCCTGGATAGGCATGAGTCACATGCACTTAGCCAGATGAAAACATTTTGACTGCAAATTAAACTACCTGCTGATGAGGCTAATTCAACCACAGAGATAAGATTTAGAAGGATTCCTCACTGGCTCTTCCTTTAGCTGTGTTCCATCACTGGAAGCATCCACATACTGGGAACACAGCTGTGAGCAATGGACCACTTGTCTTGTCAGAACCTGAAAGTACGTGACATGCTCTTCCATGTGTGTGAAGCATAGGAGAAACGTTTGTAAAAGTGCCAAGAAATAAAGCTGGTTGGAAATTGACAAGCAAATGATCTTATTAAGGAGCTAAAATTTCAAAGCCAAAACAATCTATTTGTTTTTCTTTTTAAAAATCTATTATAAATCGTATACAATTTATGCAATTATAATATACTATACCCTAAATGAGATTTCACAACCCTTCATCCAAGATAAATAAGCCTTGGTGTCATTTGACTCAGTGGAAGTCCCTAACTAACATAAAATTTAATTTGTAGAATCACATTATTACTGGGAGAATCAATAATTTTTTTCCTCAATAAATGAGTTGAACAAAAAGATTTAGTCTCCAAGTTTATGAGGATAATTTTTGCTTGTTTTCTGCAACTATTATCACACTATTATTCACACAGTTAATAATATCACTAAACTGTTTCTAATGATTGATCTGTATAATAAAAAAAATCCCTATATATGCTATTCCTTGGAAGAAATTAAAGAACTTTGCTGGCATTACTCAAAGTCCCACAATTTGTACTGTATAATGCTCAGAGCAGTCACTTCTGGATTCCATGAGAATTGTGTCTGTGTAATGCTCCAGTGCTCCAGAGATATGGAGCAGGAAGGATTTTCAGTAGAATCTTTTTACTTTTCTACCTTCCTGCCATCCTTGTCATTCAGTGCTCTATGACTGTCACTCAGAGTGCTATAGTTTGGTTACCGCTCATTCCTGGCTTCCCTACCTTCTTCCCTTTCCTTGTCCTCAGCCTTTAACAGTATTTACTGCTTCTACATACTGTCTCTTGTCACATACTATTATTGTGTAGGAAGATAATCTGTTTAAAGATACCAACTTCTTCCTCTAGCAGAATTGCGAAAGAAAAGTTAAGGAGAATCTCCATGATTTCAAGATCAGCATTTTTGAAGGAACTGTTCTGTGACCAAAAAAAAAAAAAAAAATCCAAAGTATGAGAATTTTTCTGATTGTCAACTGTTTATAGACTCTTCTGAATGAATCTGTGGTGTGCCCAATGCCAAATGCACTTGAGGATTATGGCAGGTATCCTTCATGGTTAAGAAGCTGTAAGAGTGCATGCCCCCACCCCACCTCAAGAAACTGCAAAACCTAAGATTATATAGATAGCAGAACTGACATCTTCCATTCTTCACTTTTTGATATCACTGCCTGTGGCTGTGGAAGAAAAGTGGTTGTAATTTTTGAACACCCCCCCCTTCTCTGCTAAACATTAACCAAATAAAACACTAGAAATAAGATAGCAAGCTCCAGGTCTCAAATACTGGGAAGACAAACCTATTTAACTTGCTGGACTTGAATAACTGTCCTGTATTACTGAAAGCAAACAATCATTTATTCTCCTGACAGATATAAAGTCTTGACATTTGGAGAATGAATTGAGTTTCTGTTTCCTCTAGTAGAGATATTATGCTCATGGGAAGGTTAAAACTAGCCAGTGGCTAGGCAATCTCAAATGGACTCTTACTATTGTGAAAATAGATCATTGGATTTTAAATTTTGAAACAAATCTTTCAGGAAAAAATAATGACTCCCCCCCACACACACATTTAGCTTATAATTGAAAGATGTGAGATTCACAAGACACTCAAAAACATTTAATGACCCCTATGTGTTACAACTGAGAATAGAGAGCCAAAAAAATTAGTGACTAACTACAGACCCTAAAAGAACATACTTGATACAAATTTTTGTATATTTGATGGCATTTCCATGAAAACAGACTTCCTTTTTGGTAGGAAGTCTTCACAGAAAGAAGCATTTGGCATATGTGACTCTCCATCTATCAATGAAAGTCCCTGCCATTTGTATGTTTTTCTCTTTCAACCTTTTTTGTTAAACCATTTCTATGCTTCAGGTTTTTTGGTGAGGAACAGAGGAATACTAGGGTTTGAACTCAGACTCAGATTTGCTAAGCAGATGTTCTAACATTTGAGTCATTCTGCCAGGCCCTTTTTTTGTGTTGATTATTTTTAAGATAGGGTCTCAATTTATGCCCAGAGCAGCTAGAACTGCAAGCCTCCTGTTCATGCTTCCTTTTGTGGCTTTGATGACAAGCACATACCCCAAATCCTAGTCATTGATTGGGATAGTCTTGTGAACTTTTTTGCCCCAGCTGGCATAGAATTAAGACCTGCCAGGGTCCACCTCTTAAGCAGCCAGGCTTGAGCCATTACACCCTTAATTCAAGTCTAAGCCTGCATTCAAACCCCAGTAATCCCCCCTCCACTGAAAGACATGAAGCATAGAAATAGTTTAATACAAAGGTTGAAGGAGAAAAGCATGTGAATGTCAGGAACTTTCAGTGATAGATGGACAGTCGTTACCATATACTTACACTGCTAAAACTTCCAACTAAGAGGCAAGTCTTTTATAGGTACATAAGAATGGTAAGAATTACCTTTCAAAATTTGAGATTTGCTCTGTGGCCTCATTTGTTCATTCATTCTTTCATATAGTAAAGCTTTGAATGTGAACTGCATGTGCTGGTTCCTATGCCAGGATGGAGGGACAAACATCTAATGAAACAATCACCATAATGGGCTGCAGGCTACTGAAGATTATGTGCATGTAATTCAGTAGACAAACTATAATAAACATAGGTTTACTGGTGTCATGGGATTTTCTATCTTTCTCATTCTGAGGAGTTATCATTACCAGAGCTATGTTCAAAGTTAAATAAAATATAGGCAGATGGACTGTTATGGGGATAGTTTGGTTTTTGTTTTTGGTGAAGGAGTAAAGCTCTTTGTTTTAGGTAGATAACCTTTGCAGTCCTTTAAAAATATCTTAAAACACTTTGATCTGGTGAGTCTGGTGCCTAGGCCTTTTCTTTATCTTCTGATTAGGCAGTTGAAATTGCCCTTGATGTCTTTTGGTTTAGAATTCTGCCACACTTATAAAACACACTTCTCAAATGAATAATAGAACATACAAATACTATTTTAAAATGATTAAAAGTTTCAAAGAGTAAGCCAGATGTTGGTGGCTCATACCTGTAATCCTAGCAACTCAAGAGGCTAAGATCTGAGTTTGAAGCCAGCCTGGGCAGGAGAGTGAGACTCTAATCTCCATTTCACCAACAATGAAGTCAGAAGTGGAGGTGGCTCAAGTGGTAGAGTGCTAGTGTTGGGGACAGTGCTAGCTAAGGGACAGTGCTGAGGCCCTAAATATAAGCCCCATTACCAGCATTTGCACGTGTGGGCACACACACACACACACACACACACACACACACACACACACACACACACACACACACACACAGAACAAAAAGAATAGCCTGACTTACCTGCAGAAGATTTCTAATGAAGGCTATCTACAAATACAATGCAATATCTATCACTCTCCCAACCTCATTCTTCAAGAAAATAGAAAAAGCAATCCAAAAATTCATATGGAGCAATAAAAGACCCTGAATAGCAAAAACAATCTTAGCAGAAAGAACAGTGCTGGAGGAATATCAATATCAAATTTCAAACTCTACTACAAAGCCATTGTAAGCAAAACAGCTTGGTACTGTCACAAGAACAAACCTGAGGACCAATGGAATAGAACTGAAGACCCAGAAATGAACGCACAGACCTATAGCCACCTAATCTTCGATAAGGGAGCTAAAAAAATAGAATGGAAGAAAGACAGCCTCTTTAGTAAATAAATGGTGCTGGCAAAACTGGTTAAACACCTGTAGAAAACTAAAGCTAGATCCTTACATATCACCCTGCACCAGAATCAACTCCAAATGGATCAAAGACTTCGAAGTCAAAGCAGACACCCTGGAAACATTACAGGAAGGAAAAGGAAAAACTCTAGGGCTCCTTGGCACAGGCCAAAATTTTCTTAATAATGACCCAGAAACACAACAAATCAAAGAAAGTTTGGACAACTGGGATTGCATGAAACTGCAGAGCTTCTTCATGGCAAAGAATATAGCTAGCAAGAGCAATAGAAAGCCCACAGAATGGGAGAAGATCTTCACTAGTCATACGGCAGACACGGGTCTCATATCTAAAATATACTTAGAACACAAAAAATCAAATCCCCCAACAACAAATCTTTAAAGAAACAATTGCCTGATCAGTAAGTGGCCTAAAGACTAAAAGAGAGACTTCTCTGAAGAGAAAATAAGAATGGCCAATAGACACATGAAAAAATGCTCATCTTCTCTAGCCTTAAAAGAAATGCAAATCAAAACAATTTTGAGATACCACCTCACCCCAGATAGAATGGCTATAATCAAGAAATCTAGTAACAACAGATGCTGGAGAGGATGTGGCCAAAGGGGAACCCTACTGCATTGTTGGTGGGAGTGTAAACCTGTTCAACCACTTTGGAAAGCAGCATGGAGGTTCCTCAAAAGACTCTATATAGAGTTTTCCTATGACCCAGTAATCCCACTTTTGGACATCTACCCAAATAATCACAAACAAGACCATACTAAAGCTACCAGCACAACTATATTTATTGCAGCATTACTTACCATAGCTAAGATATGGAACCAACCCAGATGCCCCTCAGTAGCTGAATGGATCAAGAAAATGTGGTATACACACACACACACACACACACACACACACACACACACACACACACACACACACACACACACACACACACACACTCAGTGGAATTCTATGCCATTCTGATGGAATTCTATCCCATCAGAAAGAATGGTACCACCCCATTTGTTAGGAAATGGAAAGACTTGGAAAAAATTATATTAAGTGAAGTAAGTCAGACCCAAAGAAACATAGGTCCCATGATTTTCCTTATTTGCAATAACTAGTATATGTCTAAGACAAGCAGAAAAGGTCAAAAATCTATGTACATATGACCATACAAGATGATTCTAATTTAAATGAACCCCAAGATAGAGACACAAGAGGTTTTATCTTTGTTGCTGTTATTTTTTAATGTACTATGTAATTTTTTTGTTTCTCTTGTATGTTCTTCCCCCATGGTATAACCCCTGTTTTCACTGTATTTGATTCAGGTGTGCTACATCTTGTTTTTGTTTTTGTTTGGTGATGGTACCTGAACTCTGGGCCTGGGCGCTGTCCCTCAGCTCTTCAGCTCAAGGCTAGCGCTCTACCACTTGAGCTACAGTGCTGCTTCCAGCTTTTTCTGCTTACGTGGTGATGAGGAATCAAACCGAGGGCCTCATGCATGCAAGGTAAGCACTCTACCACTGAGCTGCCTTCCCAGCCCATGCCCTATATTTTGTATATACATTTTTCTAATTTGGGGAAGGGGAAGGGAAATACCAAAATGCTGAAACAAGGATACAGGTTGACCCATTTGAAAAATGAGATGTACAAGACACTATGTTAAAAATGAACTTTACAACTTGGGGGCAGGGGAAGGGAGGAGTTGGGAAGTGGGGAGGAAGGGATAGTAGGAGAAAAACAAAGGGTTGGGTAATGTACTCATTACCTTACTCATGTAATTGTAATCCCACTGTACAGCATCTTTATAATTAAAAAATTTAAAGAAGACTTCTAATGTTCCAGTCAATAAGATCCAAGAAAATTTAAATGACAACATATCTCATCTAATATCTGTTACTTGAATTTTGCAAGATGTTTTGCTATTAGTATATTTTACTGTATAAAATGTGGTGCAAATATGTCCATTATAAGAAACAGGAAAATCTCAAGAGATGCTGACAATGCCACTGTTAATTTTCAATACATAGTTTTGAAAAACAGTTTATTGCCAGTTTGAAAACTAGGAATGAATATGAAATTCATCAACATGATTTTAAGCTATCTATCTTAGTCATGACACATTTGGAGCACTTCTGTCAAAATCAGCAGCAAGCAAATTACATACACCATCAATATTGCTGAGTTATGCAATGCTTTTGTAGAAGTTATGGCTAATTCAATAAGACATAAAGCAAAAACAACAGTGTAAGTGCCTTTTCTCCATAGCACACAAAACATTTGTAATTAAATAGTGAATTATATAATTATTTGTCACCTCCCCTGTGAAAAATACAAGCTCATGAAAGCAGGAAACTAGGTCTATATTGTTAAAGAATACCAATGCCCTGCAAAATGCCTTTTCCAATAATACACTGCTATTTATTGGATGAATGAAGCAAGACTTCAAAGTATGGTTTTCCCAAAATGCAACTATAAAACTGAGCAAAAATGACCAAAAAAAAACCCCAAAAACAAACATTACCATGCTCTTGGAATCTCCCCCCAAACAAACCACAATTTGAGATTATTTATGCTGGAAAAAATTGTAGAATCTGATGACAAATGGGAGAATATGGTGGTCTTTATCTTTATCCCATTCTCCCACCTGCTCCACTGACTCTACCAAAGCAAAACAGTCTAAGACATCTAATAGTTTTGCAATTGTAGTCCTGTTGAATGTACTTAGCTTGGATAGGTGTCTCCCCAGTGGGCCAGTAGAGAGAGCCTTTGACTCTCCCGCACCAAAGCTGTGGTTGGGACAAATGTACTTTCAGCTCAGGCTACATTCATTTTCAGCAGAGAAACAAAGGCCCAAAGCTTCCTCATATTTCTCATCAACAAACAAACCAAAAAAACAGTAGTAAGAAAAATGTGGAGAAAAACTTAAAATAGCCTCAACTTTGAATGTGGTCACCCCCTCCCCTGGGACCTCATCAACAGCGAAAAGAAGCCTGGCAGACTCAAGCATTTTGAGTGCATCCTTTGTCTAGTCATTGATCAACCACTAAACTCCACAGAAAGAAGAATGATCCTTAGGACAGTCAGCACAAATAAAAACATCAATGGTTATTTTAAAAAGTAATAGGGACACAAGTAGCCCTTAATGAGACTAAAATTTCACAGATTTAGCTCAGACAAGTTACAAAAAAAGGTTAGGAAAGAAAACATGACCCAGAGTTGCTATAATATATCATCTAAAACGTCTAGTTTTCAACAGCAATGAAAAAGTAATTTACAGAGAAATAGAAAAGTGTGACCCCTATTCAGGGAAACATTCAGTTAATAGAGATGATCTCTTAGTGTCTCTCTTTCCTCCTCTGCCTCTCCCCTGCCCCCCTCTGCCAAGCTTTTCTTGGGCTTACTCTTTCTTGCAAATCAAGGCTTCTTCGTTGATGGCTTTAGTTGGATTCAGCCAAGGATACACTTTTGGAGACAGAGGGACAAAGGAGAGAAGAGCCTTTCCTTTTTAGCTTTGGTGTATGTCTCTAGCTACAAGTTCTGCAAAGATCCAAGCCCATTGGGAACATCTCAGTGGTAATTCTACCTTTGTTCTTTGTCCTCTACTAGAAGGGAAGGTAGTTGTCCTACTATTGCCTATTGTGATATTTCTTAACCCCACCCCTTTTGCCTTTTAATTATTCTAATACTTTTGTACCTATTTCCATATAACAAATTCAGCAGTGTTCATGTCATCTACTAATGGACATTTGTGTCATTTCACCATTTCCCATTTACAATGTAGTGTAAAATACAGCCGTGTGTGTGTGTGTGTGTGTGTGTGTGTGTGTGTGTGTGTGTGTGTGTGTGTGTTTTCACTTGTATATTTAGGATAGACTTGTAGGATTAGGATTGTTGATTCAGAGAAAATAAATGCATGTGTCTTAGGTAGCCAAGAGAAGCCAAGGAATCTTCTAAAAATATTTTAGAAAAAAAGAACTAAAATAACTTTGATATATGAAGAACTTTTAACATATTTTTCTTTAGAGAAAAGGAATCTTTGGCATGTAGAGGAAATACACAATTGAAGCTACCTTCCCCCCCCCACAAGGATGCTCATTTCCCACTAAATTTCCTCCAAACCAGGTTTTAGATCTGAGTAATATATACAAACAGTCAATTTCACAACAGTAGAGTACCCACACCCACTGGGCCAAATGAGATTGAAAGTCAGAGGGTGAGAAAAGGACACACTTGCCTCTGATCCCTCACAGTCAGGGTAGCTACTCCGGTGCCCATTGCTACACAGAAGAGAGGTACATTGCTGCATGCTTATAGAGAAGAGATGAAAGAGAAACCTTTTCCCACCAAGCTGATTCTCTATACCTTTCAGAATGCTACTGTAGAAGATCAGTCCAGTCAAAGGCCTTCCAACACTTGTCTGGAAGAAGCTGGAAGTGAAGGGAGGAAAATTAGTAGCAGCTTGATCTCACAGTCCAGTGTTAAACACAGGTAGGGCATCACATATGTCTGACATGAACTAGGGCCAGTGTCCTTTGGCACATGTTGTGATCTGCCATAGTGCTTGCTGGTCAATCACTGAAGCCATTCAAGATGAAAATGGAATACAGAATGAATTCTTACTTCATGTCAGAAGTTGGATAAAGGCAAGTCATGCCCTTTCTGACTCAAGTTTTAAATTTTAGGGAGTGGTTCCAGAGACTTTGAAACACTGAAGATACTGGGAGGATAGGCAGAAAAGACAAGAATTGAGGAGGTGAACCAGCAGGATTTTCCTGGTTTTCCACTACCATCCATGCATAGGAGAACTACCTGGGAGACTACTGTCTTCCATGTAATAATGCTGCTTAGGTGGATGAGTTTATTTTCTCCACCCATTAAAAAATTGAAAGGCAAAAAAGTGTTTAAAGCAGAAAGGGCAATCCCTGAAAGAAAATCCCTGAAAGCAGGGAGATGCTCCAGAGAGAGGCTCCCAAGAGAAGTCCAAAGGAGTCCTAGAAGGGTAGATTTTAGAGTATAAGGCTCCTCCTATATCTCCTCTTTAGAGCTGTGTGCTTATTGCTTGATGGCTTGTCCATGTGCCACCCCAGTGTTTTACATTATATGAACATCCAGGTCATTATGGGAAGAAGTGTTTGAGCAGAAACCTGAGGCACTATGGTAACAAAAGCATCATAATGAACCATGAGTTACCCTCTACATGTTATATCCATTACTTATTATCCCTGTCTACCTACTACTTCTCCTTTCTTTCCCTCAGTATCACATTTTGGGTTAATAAGAAAAGGAGAGGAAACTGGGAAGATTTGGGTATCAAGGAAGAAAACATGGGCACAGTTCTCTGCCCCTTTTCTGCTTTCCCCACCCTTGGGGATGGCTCCTGGATTAAAGTGTAATCTGGAGGTCACTGGAATGGTAGTTTTAGTGAAGTGAGCTTTCAAGGAGGTTAAAAGTCTTGCTGTTGAAATACCTTCTAATTTTAGTTTCTCTGCTTCCCACTGTTGGTGATTTTTTTCCTACTGTAGAACTGTGGTTATTTTTCATCCCCTCACATAAGATATCTTTCCATTACCTTCTGCTTGCCTTGGCAGCTTGCCAGTGGTCTCCAATGGATGAGTTTTGTGTTTTAGTTGGCATTTCTAGTTGTCTTGGCAAGAACTGCAGATATAACAAGCTACTCCATCATGCAAGTCAAAGCTTCCATACTTAATTATTGGAAATGTATATGCTTTAATAGTTCTTTTGTAGATCTTCTATAATGGGACCAGTTTTCAAGTTTTGCATATCTGCCGGAGCCTGCCGGCAATGAAAAGGAATCCTGAATTAGGGGGCGAGGACGGAAAAATAAAGACATAAGACAAAGGATGGGGTCAGGAGGTCTGCAGCTCAAGACTGCAGCACCGTTTATTTTTAACTCCCCTTATTATATACTATTAGAAGTCAAGAGGTAACCTAAGGTCACCATAGTGCAGAAAAGCAAGGAAAATTTTAATAAAAACAAGGTGCAGATTGAAACAAGACAAGGTCAACTGATAGAAAGTAAAACAAACTCTACAGACATAGCAAAGCAAACCCGGGCACCTGGTACTTTTCATGAAAGCCAGTTCCTTGTACGTGCCTTCAAGTGAGCACAAGGGTCAAGATGACCTTGGAGCTTTACTGTCGGCTCCCAACACATATCAACTTTAGAATCTCAGCATTATGTTTCGGTTCCCCAAGTTACCAATTTTACTAAAAGTACAAATTTATCTGGAAATAATTTTACCATGTTGAATATTCTTTATCATGGTTTCCTCATTTATTAAACTGTATCTTTTTGTTTGTTACTTTTTGGAACTCTATTTTAGTCAATCTCAAATATTCAAAATAAGCTTAGAAATATATGTTTAACTGATATACCCAATTTTTCTGCTCTGTATTGCTTCATATGTACCAAATAATCTAATGTTGTGGTTACCTTTTATGCTGGTTATCTTAATTAACTTTTATTAGTTTATTTCCTTTGTTTATGTAGGCCTTCCCTTGGAACTCCTCAGTTCAATGTGTAATTTTCAATTGTTGAAAAGAACTTAGTTGTTTTATTTTTCTCCCCTTGTTGTCTTGTTTCTGCTGACTTCTAGAGAAGTGATAAGTAACACTGGTTCTTCTGTGCTTCTCTGAAATGGGAGTAGTCCAGAATTGTTTTGTCCTTGTTGTTGTTGTGTGGGTGTGTGCTTCTCATGTTAGAAATCATAACTATAATCTTATTTCAAAAAAGAATTTTTTCAGATATTTATGTTAAGTTGTGTGTGTTGCCCACTGCAGTGCCTGTTTAAACAATGGTTTTTCCCACAAGCAAGCATCACCTCCAGCCTATTATTACATAAAAAAATGAAGATAGCAAGTAGTAGTAAGGATGGAGAGAAAAGGTGACTCTGACCTGCTGGTGATATAGCCACTAATGAAAATCCTATGGTGGTTCCTCAAAATAAAAAAAGGGATACATCACATGATCCAGCAAGACTACTTTTGGGCATATATCCAGAGTAATTAAAATTGAGATGTGAAATACAATTTCAAAATACAACTTCAAGTTCACTGTAACATTATTCAAAATAGCTAAGACACAGCAGCAACCTCAATATAAATAAATGGGATGAATAAAGATGATATGCAAATGTATCTACAGAGATACTATGATCTGAGTGCTCTTGTCTCCCCAAATTTATATTGAAATCCTACTTTCCAGTTTGGTAGGTGGGGCCTTTGGGACCTGCTTAGGTCCAAGGGTAGAGGCTTTCTAATGGGATCAGTGAGTGACATTGTAATAGCAGTCCCAGAGAAATCTCTCATCCTTCCACCCTGTATAACCACAGTGAAAAATGGACTTTGCCATATGCTCAATCTGATTGTTTCTTGATTTGGAGCTTCCCTGAAGCTACAAATGTGATAATTCCCTGTTATTTATAAACCAGTTGGTAGTATTTTGTTATAATAGCCCAACTGGACTAACATGGAAAGTATTTAAGTCTCAAAGAGAAGGAAATCCTGTCATTAGCAACAATATAAATGACCCTAGAGGACATGATACTAAGTGAAATAAAGCCAGGCATGAAGGTGCGACAATACAGTCTACTTATGTGAGGAATCTAAGATTCAAGCCCACAGAAACAAAAAACAGAATGGTAGTTTCCAGAGACTAAGAGGAGAGGGAAATGGGGCATTAGAAATAGAGTAGAACGTTTCAATTGCAGAACTTGAATGCATTTGAAGGGTGTAGTGTACAACATACGGCCTATAGTTAACAACACTGTATTATTGAGTCAAAATTTGTACAGAAGGTAGATCTTATGTTGAGTGTTCTTATCTAGATAAGGAAAAGTAGGGTAGGAGGAAATTTGGAAGTGAAGCATATGTTTATTCCATAGATTGTGGTCTTGGTTTAATGTAAGTTATAACTCAATGACACTGTTTTATAATGTAATTTTTTTTCTTTGATCTAATATATGACAAAATATATTTGTATATTTTCTTCTCTTAGACTATACCTGGAATAAAGCCATCTTGCTTATGGCATATTATTCTTTTTTTTTTTTTTTTTTTGGTCCAGTTGTGGGCCTGAACTCTGGGCCTGAACTCTGGGCCTGGGTGCTGTCCCTCAGCTCTTCAGCCCAACGCTTGCGCTCTACCACTTGAGCCACAGCACCACTTCCGGCTTCTTTCCTTTTTGCTTATGTGGTGCTGGGGAATCGAACCCAGGGCCTCCGGCATGAAAGGCAAGCGCTCTACCACTGAGCCACCATCCCAGCCCATTATCTTTTTTTTTTTTTTTTTTTTTTTTTTTGGCTCCGGTTGTGGGGCCTGAACTCTGGGCTTGGGCACTGTCCCTCAGCTCTTCAGCTCAAGGCTAGCACTCTACCACTTGAGCCACAGCGCCTACCTCCAGCTTTTTTCTTTTAGCTTATGTGATATTATTCTTATATTATACTTCCAGGTTAGATTTATTACAGTTCTACCAAGGATTTCTGTTTTAAACTTCTTAATTTCATAGGCCTAGAGATTTCCTTCTTTATCAATATTTACAGAAACTAAAGATTGCATCATTAAATATCTCTTGTAACTTTTTTTCCTCTTGTTTAAATTAACTTTGGAGAGGGCAAATTTCAAAAATTTCCCAGACCTCTTTGAGACTAGAAGTGAGTATATATCTTACATGTGATTTTTTAACACATAAACAAAAGGAAATGACTGACATCTTGTACATGTATTCCTTATTCTTTCATTTCTTTCACTTTTCTTCTCTCACCTGGCTAGATTCCCATCTGAAATGTAGATGTAAAATCTGGATGGGTAGAGGCCATCATATGACCATGTGGTAAATACTGCCTTAGACATGACATTACTGTGTCTCTAAGCCAATGCCAATGTCAGTAACTTGTTTATCTCAGGATTTTTGATTATTGAGAATAAGTAAAATTTTAATTTGTATAAGTGATTACTTAGTGAGGATTGCTATTACTCTCAACAGGCTCTCAATCAGTTGTCTAAGTTTGCTAGATTTTGGAGATATTCTTTGGAAAGTTACAAAGGAGACTTTCTGTAGTTTTCTATAGACTTTCTGCAGTTTACTATAAAACAGTGCTATCACACCCAACTTTGAAAGTAATTCTTAAAGCAATGTAAACTTAATCTTTTTAAGTGCAGAGATTTATTTTGTTCATGTGTTTACTCCATGTGCCTAGAACTATGCCTATTATAAATGTTCAAGAAATAGTTGTTGAGCCATACACTGTAATCCTAGCTATTTAGAAAAGACCTGACAAATCTTAATTGAAAGATATTTTACAAAATTCCTGACCTGTACTTCTCAAATAGGTGAAATAGTGTAATAGAAAAAAAGTTTTTCAGATATATGATACATAAATATATCATATTTATAAATGTAAATATGAAAAGTATAGTGTATAAATAAATATGTTATATTATGATAAATAATACATAAGTGTATCATATATACACATAAAATTATCATATATGTGTATATATGGTGTATATATATTTTAAAAAGAAAACAAAAATGTCCCTTCAAACATCTAAGCTTTCAAAGTACCTTCTATATAGGAGCAAAACAATACTAAAATTATAAACTATTTGGAAATAAATAGTAATGATGTGAGAATATTACAACTCAAATTTGTGATATTTGGGCTGGGAAGGTGGCTCAGTTGTAGAGTGCTTGCCTTGCATGCATGAGGCCCTGGGTTCAATTCCTCAGCACCACATAAGCAGAAAAAGCCAAAAGTGGTGCTGTGGCTCAAGTGGTAGAGCACTAGCCTTGGGGTGAAGAGCTGAGGGACAGCACCTAGGCCCAGAGTTCAAGCCCCACGACTGGCCAAAAAAAATTCTGTGGTTTTGAGGCTAAAATGTATATATAGAAAAAGTTTTTGCATAAATACATTTTGTTAAAGAGTACAAAGAGAATAAATAAGGCATTCAACTCAAAAAATTAAAGAATTATAAAAGAAATAAAATAAAATAAAATCAGTAGATGTACAAAGGAATATTAATGATGTCAAAAATGAAAAAAACAACAAAAAATTGATCAATGAAATAATAGGTGTTCCTTTAAAACAACTACTAACATATTTAAATTTTAGGTCAACATAATTAATGGCAAGTAAAAGAAAAAACACAAATTAACAATGTTAGCAGTGAGGGAGAAAATGTAATTTTGTACTTAAAGAGTACTAGTGAAAATTAAAAGAACAAATAGCACATTAAACCAATTAATTCAATGGATGTATAAGACATATATAAGACACTGATCCTTCAGTTTTTGCCTCAAAATCTTCCAGAGGGTTTAAGGCAGGTTTCGGGGTCCCAGAATTTCTGTTTCATTAGCCTAAATGGCCGCATTTCTGACAAGTTTCTGAGGCACTAATGCTACTGGGCAATATTTCCAGAACTGCCATCTAGAAAAATATAAATTTCCAAGTTAAGCTGAAGAAGAGATTGAAAACTAAGAACCTAAATCTAAGAACTAAAAGCTAGAAAATGCTTAGGCAAAAACATTGTGGTCAATCTTTCTGACATGAAAAATGACCAATGAAACAGTAGTAAGCAGGGTTTTTTTAATCTTCCAAAGATTGCCTAATATTCTTTCAAAATAATTTTTGATATATATTGATCAGATGGGAAGAAAATACACAAATAATCTTGTTAAGTGCTATAAAAACAATTTGAAACTCTTTGGAGGAAATAATATTTGAGAATTTGGGGATAGCAAAGACCTTGGTCAATTAGTTTGGTTAGTCAAAGAAAGATAGTCTAATAGATGCTGGGGAGAAAAAAGAGAGACAAGCAGACGGAATATGAATATGTTTAAAATGTTCTTGGATACATTCATAAGATTATCTGGAAAGAGTCAGTGGGTAAAGTGAGTTTGAATACACAAGGGAAAGCCTATTGATGAAGTGAGATTACAGAGACTAGAAGAGAATATTTTTAAGGATGGAGCTTTAAATAACAAATGGGAACAGAACGAGAGCAGCAGCTAGATTTTAAATTTTAAAAAAAACCTTCAAATTTTAAAACAATTACTTCAATTGTAATATATTCAAGAATCACCATATACTATGTGAGAGGAGATGTCTGCCACTAGCTGACATGGGGTGCAATTTGTTTCTTTGTTTTTGTTTTTGTTTTGGTCAGTCATGGGGGCTGAACTCTAGGCCTGAGCGCTATCCCTCAGCTCTTCAGCTCAAGGCTCACACTCTACCACTTGAACCACAGCACCACTTCAGGCTTTTTCTGTTAATGTGGTGCTAAGGAATTGAACCCAGGGCCTCATGCGTATGAGGCAAGCACCCTACCACTGAGCCACCTTCCCAGCCCAATTTATTTCTTTCTTTGTTAACAAGACATCAGGCATTGCATTGTGAAGTCACAATTGATTACAAATTACCTATCTCCCATTCAAAGGAAACAAAAAAAAAATGGCACCAAGACTCCAGTATCTACATAAATGCAAAAGCCATGGATTTCCAAGCTTTCTATTCAACTCAAAGCTTTTTATTAAAACTACTGAATGCACCTCCCTATTTATTCTCCAAAATAACCACTTCCATTTAGCTCTGTTCTAGAATCCATAAAATGGAACCGTGGGGGGACATCAAACAGAATAAAGTGGGCTTCTGAAAGTTGCATCTAGGATTTTCAATGTAGCTGGCCTTCTGGCTAGCAAGCTCACATCCAGCCCTTTTCAACTTTACACTAAAATATCTATAAAGACATAGGAAGAAAAATGAAAAGAAAAAAAATCATCAACTTGGACTGAAAAATCAATATCACAAAGGTGGTAGAGGAATAGAACTCGAAGTGTCAGCATATATACACTTTGTTATCAGAAATAGTACAAACTTGCTAGGAAATGAGTGTGAGAGAGAGTGGGGAGATGGAGAGGGAGAAAAATAGGGAGAGGGAGAGGGAGAAGAAGCATGGAGGTGGGGGGAAGAAAGAGAAAGTAAGAATAAAATGTCCACTGTCAATATCTTGATGGGAAGGCCATAGGTCAGAAAACCCAACCCCAAGCTAGCTGCCTTATTTCTACACACCTGGGACTGATTTCAGAATCATTCCAACACCTTCACCTATCCCTGAACAATTTCTTTCTAAATGTCCATTGTCCATAATTGCCTGGAAAAAAATATGCTGTACGCATGACAAGAACTAATCATAAAGATGAAATCCTAGAGGGTAGATCCATAGAAGCTGATTGAAAATGTAATAGTCTGATAAAAGTTCATGCTATTAAAGCACTGATACAAGATTGTTCCCTAGTCCCCCAGAGACATGCTAGGTAGATTAATAATACTGGGAGCTTGCACCATAAAATGTTCTCCAGTTTCTGAAAATGACAGATCAAACAGTAAAACAGCAGCAGACTCAAAACTCCCTGTCTTGCTCATGCAGTTGCTTGGAAGAGATGCTGTGGAAACGTCAGGCTAAACAAAGGAGGAGGCAACAATGCTTGATAAGAAATGTACTCATTACCTTGCTCATGTAATTGTAACCCCTCTGTATGGTATTTTCACAATAAAAAACAAGAAGAAGAAGAAGAAAGAAGAAGAAGAAGAAAGAAGAAGAAGAAGAAGAAGAAGAAGAGGAGGAGGAGGAGGAGGAGGAGGAGGAGGAGGAGGAGGAGGAGGAGGAGGAGGAGGAGGAGGAGGAGGAGGAGGAGGAGGAGGAGGAGGAGAAGAAGAAGAAGAAGAAGAAGAAGAAGAAGAAGAAGAAGAAGAAGAAGAAGAAGAAGAAGAAGAAGAAGAAGAAGAAGAAGAAGAAGAAGAAGAAGAAGAAGAAGAAGAAGAAAGCTCTGCTGTGCTGCAATCAGTGGCTATCCTCAAGGGCTGTAGAAATAAGAATGGTAGGGATAGGGTGAATAGAGAGCCTAAAGCAGTACTTGGGCCTATGGAAGAGCAGTCTGGCTGGGTGAAGGTGAACAGGCACACAAATCTAAATTGTGCACTCTTCCCTGCTGCAAAGGGAAATGCTGAAAATTACAAAGATGGATTTGTTTCCTCCCTGGGTTTGGGCTATAATGACCATTTTTTCTTCCAGGCTCTGGCCAATTGTTGCAACTCCTTTTCATAATATTAATAGATGATGCTGATGACATTGTTGATCTTAGAAAACAAAGCCATTCAGCAGACCTGGCAGTGAGCCCAGCTAGGAATCTGATCAAATGGTACCCAGCAGCCTTGGAGCCTCCATTCATGTAGGCAGGAGGAGGAAGGGGTCCCCTGTTTTTGTCCAGTCAGGATACATACAAGTTAAGTATTGTCAGTTGGAGCCATTCTGTCTGTCCCACTGGGGAGGCCATTTTGAATGCGGAGGCTGTCTGTGCTACAGGTAAAACAGCAAGTGATCAATTATAGTGCTAACTCTTTAAGTGAACATAAGATTTTTAACTTCAAATGCATGACCTGGAAGCACAGGAAAGCACAAACAAGCTGTGTGGTTAGGAAACTCCACCATGGTCCATCTCTCCACTTGTCATGCCCACATGGGTCTTTATGCCACCTGTGGAAGAACCAAAGAGGAATTAATTTTTCCCCAGGAACCTGAATAGCAGTAGATACCTACACAGCTAAAATCCTAAAATTTCTGCCACTTTACCTGTCAATACTCAGGAAGGAAGATCAGAAAATATTGGCTAGACAGGAGCTGGGAAGGTGGCTCAGTGGTAGAGCGCTTGCCTTGCATGCATGAGGCCCTGGGTTCGATTCCTCAGCACCACATAAGTAAAAAGAAAAAAAGCCAGAAGTGGTGCTCAAGTGGCTCAAGTGGTAGAGCTCTAGCCTTGAGCTGAAGACCTGAGGGACAGCGCCCAGGCCCAGAGTTCAGGCCCCATGACCGGACCCCTTCCCCCCCCAAAAAAAAGAAAATATTGGCTAGACAGGTAAAAACACCCATCAGTAAAGAAGAGACAACATAATACCCACAAATTTGAAAGCGAATTTGTTATTGGTAGGTAGAAGAGAGCTCTGGAGAAGGAATGTTTTCCCCAAATGGAAATACTGTATTTAGTCCACCCAACATGCCATCATATGGAAGACTTGTTTTTATCACAAACAGGAAAAAAAAAATCTGCCAGGATGCAGTGCTTTTTCTAAGAATTTTTACTTTATTAAATGAGCTTTTGGAAACTTATTATTTAGATACTTTTATCAGCTACCATTCATATGTACTTTCCTAACAGTAAAAGTAATATGGGCTTGTTTAAAATAAATCTGTGAAAAATACTGAAGAAAGTATAATGAAAAGAAGTTTAAATGGCTTATTCTCCAGAGAGTTGAACTTCTGTGCCTTACCATATTGACATTTGGGGCTAATTGCTTCTTTGTAGAGCATTGCTGGCCTCTACCCACTAGATGCCAGTAGCATTCCACTTCACTCATGTGACAATGTCTCCAGATATTGTCAAACGTCTATAGGGTTGGCATTCTAGTTAAGAATCATTGTCCTAGGGCTGAGATGTAGCTCAGTGGTCCAGCACTTGACTAGCATGCACAAACCCTATGGTTCAATCCATAACACCACAAAAACATTGCTCTGGAATATAAATGATGCTACAGGTTAATAGGTTATTTGCTGCTCATTTTAATGTCTTCAAAATAAGGAGCTTGAATCTGAGGCTCAGTTCAGTACCTGCCCTTATTCCCTAACACTATACCAGGAATAACTCTGATGTTCTTATAGATAAATTACAGCTTATCGAACTATCCCTCTATGCTGGAATGAAGATTGTTCCCAATTTTCACATCATTTTAAATAATGTCATGATGACCACCTTGCATACATAACATTTTTGTAAATCTGGTGATTTTTCTAGGCTAGATGTCTCATAATAGAATTAATGAATTGAACAGCACTAAGGTGAGTATGTATGCACAGTTTGATGATTGGCTAGGAACACAGTGTCCAATGCTGCCTCTCAAAATATGCTCTTCAGGATGGATTGAATTTCTTGAGCTAAAATGTAATAATAATAAGAACATTTACCCAATTAATAAAAATTTCCCATTCAAAAGTTTTACCCAGTAAGTCTTTCTTTTTTCTTAGGAATCTGCCCCTGCTTACTAACAGTAATCCCTCACAAATGTCAAATGAACAAGTAAGAAACCAGTATTCAGGGAGAGAGAAGAGAAAATGTAGGGTTTTTTAAACTATATTTTTTTATTGTAAAGATACTGTACAGAGGGGTTATCATTACATGAGCAAGGTAATCAGTCCATTTCCTATGGAGCATTGTTATCCCCTCCTTTATTTTTCCCCTACCATCCCTTTTCTCCCCACCTCTCCTACTCCTCTCTTCCCCTGCCCCAAAAGTTGTAAAGTTCGTTTTCAACATAGTGTCTTGTACATCTCATTGTTACAATGGGTCAACCTGTATCCTTGTTTCAGTATTTTGTTATTTCCCTTCCCCTCTCCAAATTAGAAAAATGTATATACAAGATGCAGGGCACTGGAATAAAATACAATGATGACAGGGGTTGTACCATGGGGGGAAGAACATACAAAGAAACAAAAAAAAATCACATAGTACATTGTAAGTACATTAAAAACAACAGCAATAAAGATAAAACATTTTGTGTCCCTTTCTTGGGGTTTATTTTGCTTAGAATCATCTTATATGTTTATATGTGCATAGCTTTTGACCTTTTCTGCTTGTACTAGGCATATACTAGTTATTGCAGATGAGGGAAACCATGGGACCAATGATTCTATGAATCTGGCTTACTTCACTTAATATAATTTTTTCCAAGTCTTTCCATTTCCTAACAAATGGGGTGGTTTCATTCTTTCTGGAGGCATAGAATTCCATTGTGTGTGTATACATATATATATATATATATATATATATATATATATATATATGTACCACATTTTCTGGATCCATTCATTTACTGAGGGGCATCTGGGTTGGTTCCATATCTTAGCTATGGTGAATAATTCTGCCATAAACATAGTTGTCCTGGTAGCTTTAGTATGGCTTTGTTTTTGATTATTTGGGTAAATGCCCAGAAGTGGGATTACTGGGTCATATGAAAACTCTATGTAGAGTCTTTTGAGGAACCTCCATGCTGCTTTCCAAAGTGCCTGAACAAGTTCACATTCCCACCAACAATACAGTAGGGTTCCCCTTTGGCCACATCCCCTCCAGCATCTGTTGTTATTAGAGTTCTTGATTATAGCCATTCTAACTGGGTGAGGTGGAATCTCAATGTTGTTTTGATTTGCATTTCTTTTATGGCTAGAGAAGTTGAGCATTTCTTCCTTTGTCTATTGGCCATTCTTATTTCCTCTTCAGAGAAGTCTCTCTTTAAGTCTTTAGCCCAGTTATTAATCAGGCAGTTGTTGTTTTTTTTTTTTTTTGAGGATTTGTTGGGGGATTTGATTTTTTGTGTTCTAAGTATATGTTAGATATGAGACCCTTGTCTGTTGTATGACTAGTGAAGATCTTCTCCCAATCTGTGGGCTTTCTATTGATCTTGCTAGCTATAATCTTTGTCATGAAGAAGATCTGTAGTTCATGCAATCCCATTTGTCCAAGCTTTCTTTGATTTGTTGTGCCAAGGAGCCCTAGAGTTTCTCCTATTTCTTCCTGTAATGCTTCCAGGGTGTCTGCTTTGACTTCAAAATCTTTGATCCATTTGCAGTTGATTCTGGTGCAGGGTGATATATGGGGATCTAGCTTTAGTTTTCTACAGATGTTTAACCAGTTTTGCCAGCACCATTTACTAATGAGGCTGTCTTTCTTCCATTCTATTTTTTTTAGCTCCCTTATCGAAGATTAGGTGGCTATAAGTCTGTGGGTTCATTTCCAGGTCTTCAGTTCTATTCCATTGGTCCTCAGGTCTGTTCTTGTGCCAGTACCAAGCTATTTTGATTACTATAGGAGTTAACTCAAGAAGTGAAGGACCTCTATGATGAAAACTTTAAAATCTTGAAAAAGGAAATCAAAACAGAACTTAGAAAGTGGAAAAACCTCCCATGCCCCTGGATTGGAAGGATCAACATTGTGAAAATGACAATACTTCCCAAGGCTATCTACAAATTCAATGTGATTCTTATCAATATTCCAACCTCATTCTTCAAGGAATAGAAGAGGCAATCCAAAAATTCATATGGAACAATAAAAGACCCTGAATAGCAAAAACAATCCTTAGCAGAAAGAACAGTGCTGGAGGAATATCAATACCAAACTTTAAACTCTACTACAAAGCCAGAACAATGTGTTTTCCTTGACTATATATGTACACATTTTGTTGGCCTTAAACTGATCAAAGTTAAGTTGCTTTACTTTAGTCAAGTTTTCTAAAAAGCAGATGTGGGATTTATTGTGGAGACAATGATGAAGGGTAAAGAGAGAAGGCTGAACAGAAAGAGCTTCAGAATGAAGGGTAGTTCTGAGACAGCCTTGGCCAAGATGGTGGGAATTCCAGGGCAAATTTCAGTGCTGCTTGCTTGTTTGCTTGCCTGCTGCCTGCCTGCCTTCCTTCCTTCCTTCCTTCCTTCCTTCCTTCCTTCCTTCCTTCCTTCCTTCCTTCCTTCCTTCCTTCCTTCCTTCCTTCCTCCCTCCCTCCCTCCCTCCCTCCCTCCTTCCCTCCCTCCCTCCCTCCCTCTCTCCCTCCCTCCCTCCCGTCCTTCTTCCCTCCTTCCCTCCCTCCCTCCGTCCCTACCTTCCTTCTGTCCTTTCTTCCTTCTTTTCTTCATGCTGGTACCAGGATTTGAACTGAGGAGCTTGTACTCTTAATAAGCTTTATTACTCATGGAAGACTCTCTATCACTTGACCACTTGAACCACAGCTCCAGGCTATTGTTTGTTTTCCTGATAATAGTCCAGAAAGACAAATAGCTTATTTTTTCTTTCATATGCAGAATTTAGATCTAGATGATGATGATGATGATGATGATGATGATGATGATGATGATGACGATGATGAAATGGAGGAGGAGGAGGAGTGGGAGGAAGAGGAGGAGAGGAAAAGGAGGAGGAAGAGAAGGAGGAAAAGGAATATTTTAAAAGAGAAACTGTTGAGGGGGGAACAAAGTGAGTAGAGAGAAGAAAAGAAGGGATATTGAGAGATGTAGGTGAATGTGATTGAAGTATATTTTATAAATTATGAAAGTACCATAATAAAATTCACCAAAAACCCTTAAACAAAATTGGGATCAATACAGGGAGAAAATAAAAGAGTAATAAAGGGGATGATGAGTTTGATACAGCATAATACATTCATGTTTAGAAATATCTCAATGACAGCCTTTTGTACAACTAGCATACACTAATAAAATTTCTTAAAGGTCTGGTGTTGATGGGAATGGCCCAACAAAACTTTCTTGAAGTGCTGGCACTGTGTGTCCTGAGGAATGTCCACTGGGGCATGGCCTGAAGCTCAGTTTCAGAGACAATCTACCAGTGACATTTTTCATGCCAGATTTTCTTGAAGGTAGCCACAGAGAGAGAAGAAAATGTTCCCCTGTCTCAGATTTTTCCTTGGGTATTTGCTTATCCTACAAGAAGGATTATGTGCTTGAAAGAATTCCTTAAATACAAATCCCAGCTCCAAGATTTTAACTTAAGTAAGAGAAGTGAGTTCCCCCACAACATTTAAGGGGCATTTACCCCTAAGAAGCACTTGTGTAACACTAGGAATGTGTCTTTCCTTAAACTCTGTGGACCTGAACCTTCTCCTACTACTAGGCAAGTTATGAGGCTAGTTATGTAATCTCTGTTTCCTCCTCTGTATGTGAGAATTAGAATAGACTCCTCTCCTACAATAGGTTATCAGAAACTTTTGGTAAAGAAACATTGACTGCTCCCTTGAGCCGACAAGTTAACTAAAAGAAGGAGAAAATATCTTTACATCGTTTCCATTTTGCATCTTTTTCTCTTTTGCTCTTGAGTCTCTCTCTCCTTCTGGTCATTCAGGACAGGACAGGACTGATTGATAATATCTTTAACACAAGGTACTGAAATGATTGCCCTCGCCCCATGAGAGCTTGAAAGGACAAACCAACCATCAATTACCTATGATGAGGAGGCTTCAACCTGGAGCAAGAGTAATCATCTCATGGAGACCAGATTGTTCCCCTCAAGGGATGATAGTGATAATAACTGGTAGATAAACCCTGACAATAACCTCTGGCAGAACCAAGCCACAACCACTTAATTATGTCTACCTCTCCTCTTTGTACCAATTCTTCCTCTGTCTAAATACAAGGCTCATGTCAGTACCCCATAGGTTTGAAATACTTATTTTGCTTCTTCCCACAATATACCCAAGTGGCATACCAAATCTCCTTTCTCTGACTTTCATCATATTTGTGTATTCATTTTGGCCATTGGGGAGACACGTGGAATACCATGAGTTGAGCCTCTGGCCTAGGACTCTAGTCACATTCACAGGACTGCTGTGGACATCAAGTGAACCAAAGACTGTGCTTTCCACATACAAAAACTGAGGGATGGCTGCTTATGCAAATATCACTATTGCATTCCCATATAAAACTCAGATTACCAAAGGCACTATCCAGATTACAAATAGTTTTGATTCAGTAGGGTATATCCTGATTACAAGTATTTTTGATTCAGTAAGGTGGATATGGGACAGAAGAATTTCCATGTAACATGTCCTCTTAGTTATTTCATTCATTCATTCATTCATTCATTGCCAGTACTGTGGTTCAAAGGCAGGGCCTAGCACTCTTGCTTGGTCTTTTTTGCTTACGGTTGGTGCTCTACTACTTGAGCCACAGACTGACTTCTGGCTATTTGGTGGTTAATTGGCTATAAGAGTTCACAGGTTTTTCTGCCAGGACTGGCTTTGAACCACAATTCTCATATCACAACCTCCTGAGTACTTAGGATTATAGATTACATCTATATCCACTGTCTTTCCTTACTTACCACAGCCATTTGCTGATCATTTTGTCTACAAGGACCACAGCATGGATGACAATGACAAATCTTGTCAGGTACACTTTTAGCCCAGAGAAAGCTATGGAGGAAAAAGCCCAAGGAACCCAAGGTACAGTCTCATCATGATGTGACCTAGACCAATTCAAAGTTACTTCCTATCTGGGCAAGATAGCAATGCAAAGTAGATGAACTAAGGTCACGTCACGTGCTAACGCAGGTGCCGCTATAGTCCCATGGACAGCCCTCCTCTAGCCTGTGTGCTTCTCCTGATCTGACTGTGAAACTTCTTAGAGAATGCAATCATTCAGCTATTCATAGTTCTCAGGATCACAACAAAGACTGAGCCTTTTAAATGGCACCTTCCTTTATCACTTGCAGATGCTTCACATACCTAGCTGTAAAAACTTCTGGCAGCAAACCTCCAGGATATACTTGCCCACAGCTTTGAAATCTATCATCCTCGAGATAACAGTCTATGAGAAGCACACTGGGATGTTCTCAATAGAGACTCATGGGGGACAATCACAGCTGATTGCGACACCATCCCACCCAAGTCAGAAACTAACTGTAGTATAATCAACTTGGTATTACATGATAGTACCGCTCTGTGATTACACCATGTTCTGAAGAAATCTGTTGAATATTGGAAACATAAGCTAGAGAAACCTAAGTGTTCTAACTGGATTGAGAAAAGAGACTGAATTTAAAATGAAAAGTCATGCTAAACACAACCTGAGAGTGCAAATTACTGGGGTAGAGAACACACCTCGATCTGTCTACCAGTTCAAAGTGTGAGCCCACATTCAGTACAGATCTTTTTGTGATACCTGTCCTCAGCTCAGTGATGGGCTACAAATAACTTGTCTCAAAGACAAAGTAACAGCCAACAAACTACCAAAAACTCTCAAAATCTATCTTGGAATAAAATACTTAAAATGTGATGTTCAAATAAGAATACAAATCAACAGGGAAGCAGAAACCCAGAAACTACCTCTCTGTTTTCAGTAACTGGTAAATTATTTTGAAAGCTAAACATGGTGATACATGCCTCTAATCCAAGCTACTCAAAAGGTAGAGATCAAGTCACCCTGAGCAAAAACATAAGATTGTATCTAATAAACAAAACAAGAAAGACTGAGGATGGCTCAAGTGGTAGAATGCCTACCTGTTCACCAAGTCCTAATTTTAATCCTAGATTAAAATGCAATCAGTAATACACACACATATTCACACACACACACACACACACACACACACACACACACACACACACACACACACACATACATACAGAGAGAAAGAGAGAGAGAGAGACAGACAGACAGACAGAGCAAGCTGGTAATTAAATTCATTTTGCCTGCTTTACCATGACTGTTTGGCCAATATTTATAGCCCTAATAACTTACATTCTCTAAGTACTATAATACTTTTTATAACCCCATCAGCAGCCACAGCCATCCCTTCTCCAGTAATCAATGTACCACTTGGTACTTCTATGTTGGTAACCAGAGCAAATGGAAGAAAGAACTCTCATGTGCATATTTGCAATTAAGATAATTTTCTTGGCCAGAGCATCCAACTTATAATTCAAATCAGACTGTGAGCTTTCAGTAAGTTTGGAAGATGGACACTTCCTCATTTATTCAGGGATCTTATTTAAGGCTCATATACACAATCACAGCGTCTTCACAATAAAAATATTAATGCCAAAAAAAAAAAGAAATCTGCTCTGCTCTCAAATATTTCCCAAATTGCTGCTGGAAGCTCCATTATCAGAAATGTTTCCACTTTATGAATTACCTTTTCCAGTATTCAAGTCAATAATTCAAGAGTGGCAGGCAATAAATTAAAATAAATTTGGTTTGGGTACTCAACAAAGTCCTTCCCACCAAAACACCATAGAGATGTGATTCTGAGTAAAATGCAAGCAGTACTAAGGACTGAACTCAGATCTTCTGTTTGCAAAGCAGGGACTGTATGACACAAGCCAAACCTGCAGTTCTTTTATGCCTTGGTTATGTTCAAGGTAGGATCTGGCTCTATATGGAGAGGGAGCACGTGGGCTGTGATCCTCCAACTTCTGCTTCCCCAGTCACCCGGGTTTGATAGGCATCCGACATGCCACTGAGCCCAGCCATTTTATGCTTCCTCTGTAACTGAGATGATAGGTATGTACAACCATGACCCATTATGAAAGTAGAATCTGAGCATGGGCTGGCATGGAACCAAGATCCCTGGATCTCCTTCTTTAAAGTAAAAAATAAAATGCAAACTTTGATCTGAGGATCAAGTCTGACTGAGGGATTGCCATCAAGGTCTTTATTAAAGATAAAAATGGAGTGAGGCTCCGGTGTCTCATGCCTGTAATCCTAGCTACTCAGGAAGCAGAGATCTGAGGATGGTGATTTGAAATCAGCCTGGGAAAGAAAATCCATGAGACTCTTATTTCCAATAAGCTATTCTAAACAACCAAAAGTGGATCTGTGGTTGAAGTGATAGGAGTCCTAGTCTTGAACAAAAATATTTAGGTATAGCACTTGGCCCTGAGTTCAAGCCCCAGGGTGGGCACTGGTAATAATAATAAATAGATAAATAAATAAACTTTTCAAATGGAATTGGGAAACTTGAGTGGACGATTGGGGTTGGAATAGGTGAGATGGGAGGAGAATGTTGGGAGGTGAGAGACTGCTAAAAATGCACTATGCTCATAAATAGACATATTGAATTAAAACACCTGTGTCCAACTATTTAAAGTTAATAAAAATGAAAAGCTCCTGGCTCCATCCAAGATTTGAGTGGATCTGAAGATCTTTAGGTGATTTTGCTATGAACTCGGAATCACTACGTACTAGAAGAAGAAAGACACACCTAATACAATAAGTTATTATAACTCAATGTTGTATAGAATTGAAACATCTATGAAGTTCAATGTGACAATCAATTAATGTTGATTAAGGAGATGACATCACAAATCAGGTAGAGATATGGCATTTAGACTGGGAAGTGATGGATGAATGGAGTACATTTGGTAGACCAGGGACTGGGCAAGTAGGGCATTTCAGGGAGGGAGAAGAGCTTAAGTACAGATTCTAAAGAGGGAAAAGATTTAGTATGTTCAGTGGGCAACTTTTTACCTGTTGTGATTTGAACATAGACAAGTGGGAGATTGACAGTATGTGAACAGAGGTCAAACTAGGGGTGAATTCAAGAAGCCTGAAGAGGGCTGGGAAGGTGGCTCAGTGGTAGAGCGCTTGCCTTGCATGCCTGAGGCCCTGGGTTCAATTCCTCAGCACCGCATAAACAAAGAGAAAAAAGCTGGAAGTGGTGCTGTGGCTCAAGTGGTAGAGCGTTAGCCTTGAGCCGAAGAGCTGAGGGTCAGCGCCCAGGCCCAGAGTTCAGGCCCCACAACCTGACCCCCCCCCCCAAAAAAAAGAAGAAGAAGAAGCCTGAAGAAAAGCAATGCGTGAAGGAAAGAATTCATTAAGCTCCTAACAAAATGTAGTCTTTCATTTTTTTGTACATTCAGCATATATTTATTGAGCAAACACCATTCAATAATTCACTGAACTCACTCAGTGAATAATTATTCACTCAAATAGTTAAATAGTGTCAGACAAATAGGGGAGAATTGTGCCTTAGTGCATAGAAGGGAAAGTAAAGATGCCCAAAGATGATCCTTTGTAACATTTCAATTCAAGTGTTTGAATACATTGGTGTTAGAGCCCCAAGAATGGAGAGTCTTGAGATGAAAATAATTTATACTTGAGTACAGGAACTAGAATTAGATAATATATGAAAATCATGTGTGAGTGTGCATTACTACATGAATGTTCTGATTGCTACATGGTCATTAAAAAAATGTAAGGTATAGAATAGGGATCTGGGCCTCATGACAGATCATTTACTGAAGTGTAATTTCATTCCTGGCAGTAGATTAGAACCATGAACACATAGAAGCAGGAGTTGACAGGACATTTCAGAAGAGGAAGATATTTAAGGTCTGACTTTTGGTCCTTCAACTCTCTATCATTAAATTTCCCATTGGAGCCTCTGGGCTATAAATACTGAGTCTGCTTAGAAAAATCTCATTCATTCCCATATGACATAGAAAGCAGGGAATTTATGTTTTCTTTCTTGCCTTCAGTTATGCTCTATTTTCTGATTTGAACTGTGTGCAGGCACTCTAGGGAATTTTCTCTTCTGTTGTTTTGCACTTAAATGTGATTGTTACTGTTTCAGTTGCTTTAGTTGACTTTCTTTTTGGAAAGGCACAATTTAGAATTGGCTGATGACCAGTGAGGTGAGGACAAGGATGCTCACCCAGTATTGCAAGTGGCCCTCCCTGAGGCTCAGGCACTCAGATCTGTTCATCTTAGACTTCACTCCCATGTTGCAGCGGTCAGCTGGCACAACACAGGAAGCACCAGTGAGTGCTGAATAGGAGGGGGCTTTTCTCTTAAGAAGGCAAGATGGCAGAATTGGTGCATGGTGTCTAGTCCCTACTTTTTCCCCTTCTCATTGAAAGGACCAAAAAGGAAATCCTCTATATTAATATTGGAACCCAGAAATGGCTCAAATGCCGGGAAGAACTTTGTAGATATACAATAGAAAAGGAAAGGCACCATTTGGACATCAGAGTGAACACAGAAGACAGAGTCTTGCTAAGGAAAGCCAGGGCTGCAGTGTCTATCCCATGGTGCACAGCAGGGGTGTTTTACTTGCCTAATGATAACATTGAAAGTTTTCAACCCTTGTAGTAATATAATGGACTTCCTCACAGATTAATCCAGCTACTGTAAGGAGAAGAATCTGAAAACATACAGCAGTGCCAATTATGTGCCAATTAAGACACCTGGGCAAGGATAGTAGAAGAGAAAAATGCAGTTATATAGATGGGTTTTCTATATATGTTGAAGGTATAGTGATAAGGAGCTACTGTTGGATAGCACCTGTCTGCAGGTGGTATAACTAGAGGATGAGTTTAAGGGGCCCTCTTTCCTTTATAAGTTTTATACAATGAATATTAATATTATATTAATATCTTTTTTTTTTTTGTCGGTCATGGGACTTGAACTCTGGGCCTGGGCGCTGTCTCTCAGCTCTTCAGCTCAAGGCCAGCGCTCTACCACTTGAGCTACAGCGCTACTTCCGGTTTTCTGGTGGTTTATTGGAGATAGGAGTCTCACGGTCTCTCCTGCCCGAGCTGGCTTTGAACCGCGATCCTCAGATCTCAGCCTCCTGAGTAGCTAGGATTACAGGCGTGAGCCACCAGCGCCCGGCCCTATATTAATATCTTTTAAACCTGACAACCAATAACCAAACCTTCTTGAGTATGCCAAATAAAAGGGGACAAGAATCCAGACTGTATATATAAATATACCATGTAGATCCTGGAGAAATAGCTTCCTCATAAGAAGAAAAGTTCTTGGAAGAAAAGCAATAAGTAAAAAGGAGCAAGTGGGCCTGCCACTATGTGTGAAGAAGAAGCCAACATTTTTGTGTGTGTATGTGGTTGGGGCAGTGGTTGTCAGATTTTTCTCCCCTCTCTCAACACTGGAAATCTTTCTTCAAACAGAATCTACACTGGAGCCCTGTGTGTAGTGGAGATCACTATGGGGGAGCGGGGTGGGTGAGGGGAGGAGGAGATTGCTCTGGTTGAAAGAATTGACAGCCTTCTCCACTGATACCTGAAGTTATTTCCCCCTCAAATTCCCTTCCCCAAGAAGAAAGGCCAAAATACCTCAGAGAGCCACCTCAACAATGGACTTTCTTTTTCTTCTCTGTTTGCTTGGCTTTAGGGATTTTGGCAGAGGCAGCTCTGTTTGATGCATGTGATATGTGAGTGACAGATGGAGCTCAGAGGAAGCCTGGCTTCAATCCTTAGTTGGTCTCAGCCATTGTTGTACACTGGCTAGGAAAATGTTCTGCGAAGCCAGGATTGCATTGATTAGCAAGATGCCCTAGATACACATACACAGAGAAACAAGATTAGGAGGGAAAACACTTTCAAGGTAAGAAAAGATAAATGAGAGATGAGAGCATGACTCGCAAGCAAAATCCTGACTTAGGTTGGGTTTGAACTCTGTCTGTACTTTTCAGTTTGAATCCTGGTCATTACTAAGGACCCTAAGTAGGCCACAGTACTGAGGGATTCCCATGTCCCATGAGCTCACTACCCCTTGTTTGTAGTCAGTCAGACAATGGAGGATGTGATTGCTCCTTCGATAATCAGTTCCCAGCACAGATTTATTTAAGAGTTTATGCAGATTTATTTAAGAGTTTATGCACTAAAGTGGAAACTACACCTTTTCAACCAGAGAAAAGTTAATTTGGAAAGCCATTTGATGAGCAGGTACCTGGTCATTCTCTTTCCATGTTGTACTCCTCCTCCATCCTTACCGTTCCCATGGCAACTGTCCTGTTCTCACTTGACTTTGCCCTCCTGGCCAGAGGTGATGTGCAGGGGCATCAATCCTAATACATCATCCCCATAATCCCAGCTGATTTCGCAAAGGAGGGAAACCTAATCTCTGTTGAGCCTCCAAGCAACTTGCCAAGGTTTTTGGATTTGAAACCATAAATATCAGCTAGCCATTTTCTGGTAACTAAGAAATAGGCTTTTAAATTTTATCTCCTCCTTCAAGAGATGAATAGAGAAACAAATCTTGGCCTATCTACATAGTGGAGTATCATCCAACTATACATTCATATATATATTTATATACTATACATTTATATATACAATACATATATATGTATATATACTTATAATATTTATATATTATATATTATGTATATAAGAAAGAAATCACCAGCACCAGACACCAGTGCCTCATGACAATAATCTTCATTACTTGGAAGGCTGAGATTGGGAGGATCATAAATCAAAGCCAGCTCAGACACTAAAGTTCATGAGATTCCATTTCCACTGAAGAAGCTGGACATGGTGGTACACACCTGTCATCATAGCTATGACTGGAAGCCTAAAATAGGTGGATTGAGGTCCAGGTGCAAGTTTGGGCAAGAAGCAAGACCTTAGACATGATTCAGTGGTGAGCCACTTGCAAGTGTGAAGTTTTGAGTTCCAACACCAATACTGACAATTGTTTTTTAAAAAGAAGAAAACAACCCTGATATATACATGAACTTATCTTCATCTCAGAGGCACTCTGCTGATGTAGAAAGCCAACATCAGAATGTTGCTCTGTGTGATTTTGTCTCTAGAGAAAAGGGGGATGGGTACCGGTGATTCTGGTAGGGGCAGTGGGAGCATAAAGGATAGCATTGCAGGGGTGAGGGGTGAGGGGAGGACCGTGAACCTTTCCTGGATCCTGATTGTGGTGCTTGTTACAAAGTCCACACCTGTTTTAAAATTCAGAAAATTCATGAACTTTTTTTTGTATGTGGAGTCTGTCTTTTTATTTTTATTTTGTATTGTTATAATCAAGGTGATATAAAAAGGTGTTACAGTTACGTAAGTCAGACAATGAGTACATTTCTTTTTGGACAAGTCACCCCTTCCCTCACTCCCACTTTCCCCCTCACATCCATCCCCACATGTTGTATAATTTATCTTTCACATAGATCTGGTCAGTATCACTGCTGCATTTGTCCACTCTTTGTCCCTCCATTTCTGTGTCCCCCTCTTACCTGCTCAAAGAAGTTCCTTTCTTTCTTCCTTTCTTTCTTCCTTTCTTTCTTTCTTCCTTTCTTTCTTTCTTTCTTCCTTTCTTTCTTCCTTTCTTTCTTTCTTTCTTTCTTTCTTTCTTTCTTTCTTTCTTTCTTTCTTTCTTTCTTTCTTTCTTTCTTTCTTCCTTCCTTCCTTCCTTCCTTCTTTTTTGTCAGTCGTGGGGCTTGAACTCAGCCTGGGTGCTGTCCCTGAGCTCTTCAGCTCAAGGCAAGCATTCTACCACTTGAGCACCACTTCTGGTTTTCTGGTGGTTTATTGGAGATAAGAGTCTCATGGACTTTTCCTGACTGGGCTGGCTTTGAACCTTGATCCTCAGATCTCAGCCTCCTGAGTAGCTAGGATTACAGGCGTGAGCCACTGGTGCCCGGCTCCAAAGAAGTTTCTTAAGGCAAAAAAAAATCTATTTTACTGTACTGTATGATATTAAGCAAAGAACAACTATTTGGTTAAAAAAAAAAAAAGCCCTTCCAAACTTTCAATGAGAAAGCAAAGATGGCGACTTGCAAAAGACAATAGGGTAGTGAAGCCTTTAGTGGGTGAGAAGGCATGAAGGTGAATCAGTCTTGCTGGGGTACAGTCCAGCTGTACTAGGGAGGACCACAGGATTCTGTGAGATGCTTTTACTCTCTTCGAATAACTTCACCCTGTGTGTTTATGGGAAGTCAGCCAGGCTGTTTCACTTGTCATCTTGAATCCTGACACAAGTAGTAAGAAGTGACTAGTTGCATTGTGTACTGGTTCATTTAGGGCTGAGAGCTCACGTTTCCATTGATCACATAATGAAGGGATAGCTCTTCATAGACACTGTCTCTTGAGCATTTACAGGTTTTACCGCATGGACACTGAAAACCACATTCCAAACTCCTGACCACAAAGTCCTAACCATTGCTAAGAGATCTACTGTTGCCACATAACACTCTGAGTGTACACTAAATCCAAGAAATGTCTAAGTGGCATTTATTGTCATACACAGTCTTACTGCCCTTATGGGGTAGTTTCCACAGAATGTTCCAGGAATAGTCCCTTGTTACTAGGCTGCTGGTAAATTTTCCCTCTCAGGTAGGGCTGGGGGTAGAGAAAGACCTAGAATGAAGACTAGTCTCTCTCTTTCTCTCTCACTCTCTCTCTCTTTCTTTCTTTTCTTTCTCTCTCTCTTTCTTTCTTTCTTCCTTTCTTCCCTTCCTTCCTTCCTTCCTTCTTTCCTCCTTCCTTCCTTCCTTCCTTTCTTTTTAAAAAAACTTATTGGATTGACAAATTATATTTGTATATATTATTTGTGGAGTGGCTAGGAATATGTACAAATGCAAATATGACCAAATGAAATCAATATGGCCATCACCTTATTTACCTATTACTTTAAGTCACACATTTGAAATATATTCTTAGTTATTTTAAAATATGTAATAGGTTAATATTGACTATTGCCATCATGTTTGTGCACACAGTAGATATCCAAGCCTACTCCCCCTATTGATCTGGAACTTTCTACCCTTCCATCTCCCAACTACTCCCCATTTCCTCCCCTTACCCAGTAGCCTTGTGAACCACTATTCTGCTTCTATGATGTCAGCTATTTTAAGTCTCACATTAGTGAGATTAGGCTGAATTTGTTTTTCTGTGTCTACCTTATTTTACTTTGCATGATGTCCTGCTGATGTATCTTTGGAGATACATATGGAAGAATTACCTTTTCCATCCATACACTAATGGACACAAGTTGATTCTGTTTCTTCGCTGTTGTGAACAATGCTGCAGTGAACATGGGGTACAGCTATCCCTTCGATGTATTGATTTCAGTTCATTTGGATGGATACCTGCTCATAAATGGGATTACTGAATCACACGATCTATCTATTTTTCATCTCTTGAGGGAGCTTCATGCTGTTTTCAAAATGGCTATACTAATGCACATTCCTTTTCTCTACATCCTGTTAACACTTGTTACTGTTCATTTATTCATGAAATCCTTTCCATCGAGAGAAAGGTGATAGCTCATTGTGGTTTTAATGTGCCATTTTCTAGAGAATTGTGATACTGACCATCTCCCACCCCTTGATTATAGCAAATATCTGGGGTGCCCAGTAGGCTTGGCTTATTTTTCATAGAGATTTACTCTATCAGAGTGAAGTATTGGCAATATCTCATTTGTTGAGGGCTGCACTTTTCCCCACTAGCATAAAGGATTAGATGAAACTGTGCCGGAGGCATTCATTCTTGTGTTTATTTACATGCCAAAACTTCTCATTTTGTTCAGTGCAGCTACATTTGCTAGGAAACAAAGATGAGTAAAGGAGTTCGCAGCCACTTAAGGGAAATAGATTTTCCAATAAATATCCACTCGCTAGAAGCAGAAATAACACTGAGTGAAGGATAGATGGTATGGGGCAACTATTTGGAGGAAATATGACACATAGGTGTTAAGGGAGAAGGAATTTGCCATGCTTCCAATCAGAGAAGACCCATCAAGACTGAGGGTGCACATAAAAGGTGAGGGAGAATTAAACTGTGTAGTGGACTTGGGGGACTCAAAGGAGTTTCATGCAAGCAGGAGCAAGGGAAAGCTCAAACTCTGTTTGGAAGGGGTTGAGCAACTGTGTGGAGGTTTAAACAAATGACACAAATTCACATATCACTGTAGTGACCATTGCTGATTACCAATGGGTGCAATCTAAAGACAAGGTAATAACTCAGAGGTCCTAAGCTGTAATCTACATAAGAGAATTAATAGTAATAAAGGAGAACTTGAGATAACAAATTTGGGAGAAAAAATTGCTTATATGTACTAATTAATTTGGTATGTGGTTGGAAGAAGGAAGAGACCAGGATGCTACTCACATTTGTAACTTATCACAGGTGCATAGTAGGTTAATGATGTCAGGGAACAAGACAGAAGACAGGAGAAAAATGAAGGGGGGCATGTTAGAGATACTAAATTCAAGAAGGAAACTGTTTCTGTATTTAATCACAAAGACAAAAGAAATCAGTAGGGAGACCAGTCATTGGAACAAATTTTATTGTGTTAACATAGCGATTCTCACCATTATCATGCTTTTATCTCTTCTAGTTCATATAAAAGAAACAAAGGGGGCTGGGAATATGGCTTAGTGGTACAGTGCTTGCCTAGCATACAGGAAACCCTGGGTTCAATTCCTCAGTACCACATAAACAGAAAAAACTGGAAGTGGCACTGTGGCTCAAGTGGTAGAGTGCTAGCCTTGAGCAAAAGATGCTCAGGGACAGTGCCCAGGCCCTGAGTTCAAGCCACAGGACTGATTTTTTAAAAAAGAAAAGAAAGAAAGAAAAAGAAAGGAAAAAAGGAAGAAAAGAAAAAAGAAAGAAAAGAAACAAAGGAAGAAGCCAGTTGTGGTGGCACACACCTGTAATCCCAACACCAGGGAAGTAGGATCTAGAGTATGGGGCCAGCCTGTGCTGCATAATACAACTCTATTTTAATAAATTAGCAACAAAACAGCACACTCCCACAAAAACAAACACAAAATACAAAACAAACAAACAAACAAAACTGGGGAAAAAAAGCTTGAGAGGCAGGATTAGAGAATGAGGAGCCAAAAGCACTTTTTAGCAGACTAGGAAATGGACTTTTTCTTTGAAGCACTCATGGCCAGTGTGATAACAGGTAGAGCTATTTTGATGATGAATAACCCAGAAGGTGAAAGAAAACTGCAGAAAAAGGCCCATGATACCAATCTGGAAGGATTTAGCAACTGAGCAATCTAACCACTGTACATGAGATTCCAAAATTTTAGAAATTATGAGAAAAGCAAATGTTCTTCTGATGTGGAGTGTTGTGCTGAGTCACCAAGTCTTGTGATTCTAATGCTGAGAGTTTTTTTTTAATTTTAAAGAGGTTTTTTATTTTAAAGAGGTTTTATTTTATAGGCAAACATGCTTTATTTTAAAGATTAATTCTGCATAGATTAGAACTTAAAATGCAAGATCATTACATTGATATTATAGACGTTCTTTCAAACAGTCTCAATCATCTGATCAGCCAATAGATCTCTCGTCTCTCCAAATCCTTGCCCAGACTCAGGCTGTTTGATTACTCTGCCCAATGTCCAGCCATTAGGTGACTTGTGTAGCTACCAAAATCATGTTTTTCATCAAACTCTACTGGTTATTTTATATGATCATAATTAAATACTCCATACTGATCAAATATAATTTCAAAGAGTTAAATGTTTTAGAAGACTTGATACAGCCAAATAGTTTTAAAATGTTAAATTGAGACAATTAGACAGCTATAAAAAAACTAGAAAGAAAGTAAATACCTAGAGGAAATTTATACCTGTTTTTGTTTGTTTGTTTGTTTTAACAAATATTGTTTGATTCTCATTCTACTTCATAAAAACAGAAAGTAGAAATCTTAGCTAAACTGTCCTAAATGTGATCTGAGCAATAAAGGCCAAACTCCAATTGTAGGACCATAGTTCTATATTTTTAAATAATGATATATTTATATATCAGTTGTATCTGTGAATGGATGTATGCTTTAAGTTAATATAACTTATTTTACCTGAAAATGTGTTCTTTTTTTCTTTAACCCCAACTAATATTTGGAAAACCTGCTCATCTTCTGTTCCTCATGAAAACAGATAGGAGTACCTGCTCAGGTACTTCACCCATCCACTCAGAGTGCTTCAGTTGTTTAAATACTGTCTCTCTGAGATAGATAGTTCTCCTAAGATCAGCCTGCTTATTGGTTATTTCCAACTGGATGTACAATAAAAACTTCTAAATTCAACACTCTAAACCACATGCATCACCCTAGGCCTTATTTTAAAGCTGCATCCTCTTTATCATTTCTTATCTCTATGGTCCACCCCGATTTCTAATCCACCCCAATTTCTAATCCACAAGGATGATAGTGCATGCTAAAAACGCTGTGAACTCTTATCTCCTAAGAGTCCTTCATATCTTCATAATCTCCCTAACAATGCTTCCTTCTGCCACTCTAACCTCTCAAGGAGTCTCTGGATTACCACAACAAGCTCCTAATTGATCCCTCTGCTTCAAGCTTATTCCAATTCAAGCGTGCTTCTTACAGGAAATGGATTTTTCAAAAAGGTGCAATCCTGTAAGCCCTTGATGAGTGTCTTGATTAAAATTCTATGGTTTCCCTTTGTCTTATAACAACTTCCAAATTCCTTCATATGATTCACAAGGCTCTGCAGTGTCTACTCTGTAATTATGGCTATTACCACTTTACTTTTATGCTCTAAGCTCTAGCCTGAGCTAACATCTTTGCCTAACTTCTTTCTCTCTAAGCTTACTCCTACCTGCTGGTTTTTGAGTACACTCTTCCTATTTTATACACTCCCCTGCTCATCTCACTTCATGACTCCCGGATTACTCTCATTCATCCCATAATTCTCAACATAGGCATTGTTCCACAAAACACCTTCAGGGACCACCTTGTCCCACTCCATCATATTGGTTAAATGTCTTAAGAATTTCCAAAACACTCTGTACCTTCCCATTCATAGCATATGGCACTCTTGTTAGTATTTGTTCACAAGAGCTAAGACAATATCTCATTCATTGTTCTTCCCAAGTCCTAATAAAGAGTACCTTCTTATTAAGAAGTAACCGATTATGGGTGACTAATGGAAAAGGTCCCTTTGCAAGCAGTTCTAGTCCAACAATGGAAGCTCTTTTCCTCTTCCTCCTCCTCCTCCTCCTCCTCCTCCTCCTCCTCCTCCTCCTCCTCCTCTTCCTCCTCCTCCTCCTCTTCCTCTTCTCCTTCTTATTCATCTTCTTATTCCTCCTCCTCCTATTCCTTCTCTTCCTCCTCCTCCTTCTCTTCCTCTTCTCCTTCTTATTCCTTGCTCTTCCTCCTCCTCCTCCTCCTCCTCCTCCTCCTCCTTCTCCTCCTCGTCCTCGTCCTCGTCCTCGTCCTCCTCCTCCTCCTCCTCCTCCTCCTCCTCCTCCTCCTCCTCCTCCTCCTCCTCCTCCTCCTCCTCCTCCTCCTCCTCCTCTTCTTCTTCTTCTTCTTCTTCTTCTCCTTCCTCTCCTCCTTTTTGTTTACAGATGATCTCTTCCCTTTCCCTGGAAAATTTATCTTCTTTCATACTTTTATGGGTTTTTTTTGTCAGTTGTGGGGCTTGAACTCAGGGCCTAGACACTGTCCCCAAGCCTCTACCACTTAAACCAGAGTGCCACTTCCTCTTTCATGCTTTTAGTACTAAGCTCTTTAGTGTTTAGTACCTTAATGCTAATACTCTATTCTGAAAGGCTTGCAAGGTAACATCCTGGATTTCTCCTCAGGATCAATTCCTTTCTCCCAAATGAAATAATAGGTTTCAACATACATTTGGCAAATAATCAAGTCAGCTATGAACTAACTTGCTTTAATTTCATTGCTCTATAATAAAGTCATCTGTCATCAATATTTCAGGCCAGAGGGTTTTCTGTATTCCAAAGGGCTGATTTGCTATGAGAAGTTGAAACATTCTTGCCTTAACTTGGTTTGTACTAAGCACTTTCTGTGTGTAGTCTTCAGTTCACAGCCAGACAAAAAAAAGAAGCTCATCATAAACACAAGGCTTACTTCTAATGGACAGGCAATAATAGCATGCTGAAAGGCTGAATGTTTTTATTTTTGTCACAAATAGAGCCAATTAGCTAATGAATAAAATAACAAATAAAATAAAATGTTCATTGACTAAAGTTTAGTGGTTCCTATCACCTGTCCCAAGAACTTCCTAACATCTCAAAAAAGTAGCTAAACTGAGGTTTTTAGAAAATCAATTGTTAAAATTTTACAAGTATAGAATTGTATGTGTGTGTGTGTGTGTGTGTGAGAGAGAGAGAGAGAGAGAGAGAGAGAGAGAGAGAGAGAGAGAGAGAGAGAGAGAGAGAGGAAGAGGGAGGGAGGGAGAGAGAGAGAGGGAGAGGGAGGGAGGGAGAGAGACTGTGTGCATTTGCACATGACCAACATTGGCTAAGTACAATTGCTCATTTTGCATGGGCCAAATTCTCTCTTGTCTCTACCCAGCTGTTTCAGTCTCTGGCCAACATTTACTTATTGAGGATGTTTAAAAGTCCTGATGGGAAGGAAACAAGTTGTAGAAAGGCTACAGAACTGCCCACCTGTTACAGCATTAGCAACTTCTCTGGAATGCCATATAAATTAGCACCTATTTGTGCTGAACCGATGCATAGCTTGAATCTGCCATTGCAATTGCTTTAGAATAAATATTGCCATAGTTTTAGCCCTGTCTGTTGGCTCTTCACCAATTTTTCACATCTCTACAATGAAAAAGCTGGCAAGTTAGACAGGCTGGGACCATACCTATAATCTCAGGAGAACTGGGCTCAAGGACAGAGATGGAAAAGGCAGTGAGACTCTATCTCAAGAACAAAGCACAAAGCAAAATGACTAGGGGTGTAGCTTGAGTGGTACAAGGAAAAGCAAAACGCTGACTACAGCCTTGTGTCATGTTGGTTATTCCCATGACAGGTCACATGGTAACATTTGGCTGACCACTTTGGCAAAGATTGAAGGGAAAAAAAGAGGTCAACACTTCTGACAGTTAAGCCTAAAAAAATGACTGTATTGTAAAGGTACTTTTGAACTAAAGACATGAATACTTATTTTCTTCAATGTTGAATGTTTGAACTATTATTATTTACCCGAAGTGTGAGCAGCAGTTGTGTGTCTGCCCAGTAGAGGGAAGTCTCCTACCTTCTCTGAAAGAAACATGCTGTGCACAGTCATGGTTAGCTGTATAGAGAGGAAAATAAGACCTTGGAAAGTGCCTTGGTATGAAATTCATGCTAAATATGGTTACTGGTGACTAGAAATCTACCCAAGATAACAGAAAAAGGCAAATAGCACCAAATAGTGAAGCTCCTGGAGTTCCATGCTAGTTTGCTTCAGTCCAAATTGCCTGGGCTGGACACAGCCCAGTGTAAGGGTGGAATGTCTGATGAGGAGCTGGCTTCTCCCTCTCATACAGTGCAAGCTAGGGATTTATGAAAGATTTCTACCTTTAGGAATGACAGTAGCCAATAACCATATGTTGTGATAGAATATGTCTTATGAAAAGGTGTTTTGAAGCTAGGTGCTGATGACTCATTCCTTTAATCCTAGCTATTCAGGAGGCTGAGCTCTGTGGATCATAATTCAAAGTCAGCCAGCCCAAGAAGGAAAGTTCATGAGACTCTTATCTCCAATTAACAGAGTCCCCCCATGCCCACCCCACTCTGCCAAAAAAAAAAACTGGAAGTGGAGCTATGGCTCAAGTGATAGAGTGACAGCTCTGAGTGCAAAAGCTCAGGACCAGAACCTCACAAAAAAAGAGGAGCAGGAGGAGGAGGACGAGGAGGAGGGGAAGAGAAAAGTAAAGAAAAGCCATTTTGAGTGATAATGTCTCAGTGAGACCCTGTGGTTCTGAACCTGCACAGTCTATGGAATAGCACATCTAGCTTGAAGAAAGAGTCCAAGCACATGCAGACTCTTTTCAACAAAATACTTCCTGATCATGGACTTCTGATGACTAAAACTTACCTCAGGGTATCCCAAACAAGTTTTAGAACAAGAACTTTCCTAGCCCTTTTCCCCACAGAGTTCAAACTCTAATTATAGTTTTATAATTCTTGCTTTTGTGATAGTGAGAAGAGGTAAAAAGAAAAAAAAAGTATAACCCTAAAACAGCAGAGAAATCATTGTCTCTTAAGAGTGCAGCAGATATTGTCTAAGCCATTGGGAACAACAGCTACCAGGCTTGAGGCCTAATGGACTTTTCAAAAACTTATATAAAAAAAATTGAAGACCAGGGCTTGGAATGTGGTATAGTGGTAGAGTGCTTGCCTAGCATGCATGAAGCCTGGGTTTGATTCCTCAGTACCACATAAGCAGAACAAGCTGGAACTGGCACTGTGACTCAAGTGGTAGGGCTAGCCTTGAGCAAAAGATGCTCAGGGACAGTGCCCAGGCTCTGAGTTCAAGCCCAAGTACTGGCATAATACATACATACATACATACATACATACATACATACATACATACATACATACATACATACATACATACATACGTATATACATATATACCTAAGAAAAGAAAACCCTATGTAGTACTGCCATGTCCTAGGCTGTCCTAGCTTTTCTCACACTAACTCATTTGCTCATTGGCGTATCTTTACTGTAACAGTACTAAAAAGATCTCCATGTTACAGCAGAGGAAGCTAAGACATACAGCAGTTAATTATTTTGCTGGTAAGTGCTGATATATTCAGAATTTGAGCCCAAGTGTCTGGTTTCTGGGCCCTTCAATTTGGATCTTCAAGTCAGGACCACTCTAAATAGTGCATTTATTTTTATTTCAATATTAAATGCAACATTTTGTCAAATAAAAAAATTCACTTCAACTCAACTCTTACAACTGCATAAAAATCAAATCAAATCAAATCAAGTTTGATACAGTGAAGCTGGAGGATCGAGGTCCTGTAAAGATTTGCAAAGTGTTGAGTGAAAAGTAAGTAAATGATCTTGGGACAATGGGTGATCTTCAAGGAAAAAATGATATTAGAACTCCTCATTCATTTCATTAATAAAAAATATCATTCTAAGATGAGTACAGTATAAAGAACATTTTTTTTGTCAGTCATGGGACTTGAAGACTAGCACTCGACCACTTTGAGCCACAGCATCACTTCTGGATTTCTGGTGGTTAACTGGAGATAAGAGTCTCACAGACTTTCCTGCCTGGTCTGGCTTTGAACTGCAATAATCAGATCTCAATCTCCTGAATAACTAGGATTATTGACGTGAGCCCTAGCTCCTGGCTAAAATAAACTTTTTAATCTTTAGAAGAGAATACAGGATGCTAGCATTTTGTTTTCAAAATAAGGTAGGATTTCATCAACAAGACAAGAAAACATGAAGCCATAGGGGAATAGACAGATAAATCTGACTTCTCTAAAATAAAATCTTATATTTTGTAGGAGACACCATAAACAAAATTAAAAGGCCACAGACTGAGAGATTTAGAAAGCCTGTAACCTACAAAAGATTGTAAACTGAACTCGTAAATAATTCCCACAAATAATTCAAACAAAACAACTCAGTGAGGGACAAGGGCAAAAACTATGAGCATGTCATTCTCTGAAGAGGTACCCTTAATTGCTAAGAAACATGGGAAAAGATACTCATGACACTAATTAGGAAAATGCAATTTCAAATAACAAGGTACCACTTCATATACGAGTGATGAGATTACAGTAGTGATAAAAACGTGTGTTGGCCAAGAGAGGGAGCTGGGGAAACTCTCTTTTGCAGATTCTGAGAATGTCAGCAAGTACAATCATTTTACTTATCTTCAAATGGCTGTGCAAGGGGGTTATATCTTATCATGTCTAATTATTTGCACAGTTCATCTTTAAAATGCTGATCCTGGTTCAATCATTTTAGAGAGAAACTAAGCAATATCTGGTCAAATCAAAGAGACTCAAATTTACAACCACAAATCAAATTCTCAGACTATTCCCTGGAGAAACTTTCATACTGGTTCCAAAAGAAGATACAAAGAAGATTTTTTTTTTTGGTCTGGTTGTGGGGCCTGAACTCTGGGCCTGGGCGCTGTCCCTCAGCTCTTCAGCTCTTCAGCTCAAGGTTAGCACTCTACCACTTGAGCCACAGTGCCACTTCCGGCTTTTTTCTTTTTTGCTCATGTGGTGCTGAGGAATCGAACCCAGGGCCTCATGCATGCAAGGCAAGCGCTCTACCACTGAGCCACCTTCCCAGCCCCACAAAGAAGAATTTGTATTTCAGCATTATGTCTAACAACAAAAAGCTGGATAAACATTGTGTGAATGAATAGGTAACTAAGCTGTGATGTGTTAGAAAGGATTTGTAGTCAGGTATTTAAGGTATGTGAACTAGAATACTAGTATGGATGAACTGGTAGGGATATAGCTAAAAACACTGTGAGAAAAGGCAAATTGCACAGTAATGTATATAGGTCAAACAAGGAGACAATGCCAGATATTTATAAATTTATGTACATGGTAAAGTGCAAAGGAATGATAAATTCAGGACTGGTAGTTCAAGATGGTGAATTGCTCATAAGAGAAGGAGGGATAGGAATGGGGAAGGAGTATCAATAATCCTACCTGTATCTTCTAGACATTTACAGGATATAGTCTTATCTATAATGTAATTTTCCAAATTTTGCAGAAATACCTTATAATACAGAGGATTTAAAAGGAAAGTAGTCATGCATAAGGTCATAAACCTTCAACCAAATGCCAGAATATCCAAAGGTTTTTATAGTGGATGGGGAAGACACAATTTTCAGATTTGGTTACTAATTAATAGATGCAAGGAATAAGGAGCCACCAAGAGGTGCTGGTTGGTGCTGAGAAATAATGGGATTGCTGGATATTCTAGCTTGCCCACAGGCAATCCAAATTTATGCCTTTTGCCTGCTGCATTATTACTAGTGCCCTTTTCTACTGCAAAAGTGCCTCAGTTAGGAAGATTAATGGCATGCCCCCCTGGGAATACACCTTTACCATTTGTGCCTGATGAATAAGGTTACAGGTATCAAGGGAGTTACTTGGTAAGGCCAGAGGACTCATTAAATGAATAAAGAGCTAGACTTGGGAGAAGTTCAAAGGAACACAAAGAGCAGCCAGTCTTCAATAGATATTTTATACAAAAACTGAAGTCTCTCAAAGTCTCACCTTTTCTTCACAATCCTTTTAGCTTATAACACAGGTCTGTAGTCTTTTAATATTCCCAGAGACACAGAGGATAGAGTATAAAGACAGCAAGGTTAAACACACAAAACCACCTCTGGACAAAAATTACCTTTGAAAAAGAGTCTTAGATTCCAACACCAGATTATTGATATGATATCTTGAAAATTGTGGCCACAAAATCCTTTTGTTTTTATTCTCCAAATAAGTCTGATGCCTAGATGCACACAGGAAATACCAGAGCTGTAATCGTTGTGCCATTTTAAACAGCACCTTATGACTGGTGTGTGTGTGTGTGTGTGTGTGTGTGTGTGTGTGTGTGTGTGTGTGTGTGTGTGTGTGTGTGTGTGTGTGTGTGTGTGTGTGTGTGTGTGTGTGTGTGTGTGTGTGTGTGTGTGTGGAGACAGAGAGAGAGAGAGAGAGAGAGAATTTAAATCCTCAGATACCTCATGTAATCTATCTTTATCTCTTGTCTTTTGGTTTTCTATCCTCTTATATTCATATATAGCTTGCCGCTGGTCCTTTCTCATCGTTGGGTCAGAGTAAGTGGGTATCTGCTATTAAGATTAAGAGGAGAGGACCCAAGAGGTGGAATACACTTGGCCAATGTCTTTATGTCTTTTCTAACAGCTTGATGAGATGTGCATTAGCATATAAAGGGCAAGGCCAAGTCAAGGAGTGCTGTATTCATAACCTGCTCCAAACTCTCATGTCAAACTATATCTCTGATAATTGGCTAACCAATAGATATGTAGGACTCCCTTGAGAGTCCTTTCTCAATTGGAAAATGGTCGAGAGAAGTTAGAATCTTCTGGCTTCCCCTGGGGAATCCTCCATGTTTGTGAGCAGTTTCAGTATGCCACAAGTTCCTAAAATTAAACTCTTGCAGTTAAACAATTTGAACCAAGGCAAAGGATACATTTGTAAACACTTTTCCATTTTCCTTTTAATTTTTACTTTTTGCCAGTCCTGGGACTTGAACTCAGGGCCGGGGCACTGTCCCTGAGCTTCTTTTGCTCAAGGTTAGTGCTCTACCACTGTGAACCACAGGCCACTTCTGACTTTTCCTGAGTGGCTTATTGGAATGAAGAATCTCTCTGGGCTGTCTTTGAACTGTGGTCCTCAGATCTCAGCCTCGTAAATAGCTAGGGTTATAAGTGTGAGCCAGCACCCCCCACCCAGCTCACTTTTCTATTTTTACTAAAACATGTCCATTCCACTTAATAGAGGCTATGCATTACTTGAATGTTGGGAAAGGACTGAACTGGAAGGGAAACATGCCATAGGGAGGGAAGTTTCAAGCTGTGTGAACTTTCATGTGAATTTCCTTTGAGTAGGAATCCAGATGTCAAAAGCCTTTTCCCATATGTGGAGGAATTGGTAGAGCTGCCCCAGTATTCTGTAAATATGATCCAAGTAAGCCAACCTTGAAGGTCTGTTTGGAATTCCACCCTCTTGGAGAGAGTAGGAAGTTCATTCTGGAAATAGTGCTGAAGGTGATAAGCAATATTTCCTGAGTTAGTATCATATGCCAGACTCTGTTTTATTTTCCTGTGTGTTAACTCATTTGACCCATGAAACAGCCATACAGAATATGCTTCATTTTATAGCAGGAAGCTGAAGTACAGAGGAGAAAACAAATTGCCTAGAGCTGCAGTCAGGAAGTAGAGAAGGCCAAGGTTTGACTCCAACAGCTCTTGACTTCTCAGCTCTCCTGGCTCTTGTCAGACATCAGCGTCAGCAGCAGCAGAGTATAAAGTCATCCACTGGGAACAAAGTGAGGCAGGTTGGCCAAATTGCTAAATGCTTGATATGTTGGCTGGGCCAGAGCGGGTGGCGGGGGTGGCATGGAGGAGGTTGGCTGATAGGGAGCCAGTCAGTCATAGCCAATCGTGGGGGAAAAGGCTGTGGGTGGCATTCATAGCAATGGCTCATAGAAATACTAATCTGAATATGTGTCTGTATTGGTGCCCCATGTATTAGAAGAAAGAAGTTGGGTTTCTCCAGATTGGCGTACAGCCTCAACAAAGATGGGGCTCTGGTAGAAGGATGGAAATGCTTCTGAATCAGCAGTGAGAGACTTGGAGAATGCCAGTCCCAACTCGTCCTGGGTTTAGTGTAACTTAGAGGAAGAGGCTGCCTCCAGCCCCAAGGGCTGCAGAAAGAAGTGAGGATTCCCATTACAAAACGATGTGGAGAAAACCCCAGGAAAGGGATGGATAATTGCTTTGAACCTTTCTAACAGGATCCCTATGTCGCCAGCCTGGTGGAATGTGTTAGAGCAGACTCACATGCTGAGAGAAACTTCTTTGGTAAAGGCCTTCATCCATCAAGAAGCAAGCCTTTGTGCAAAACCACTTATAAAGATAGGGAAGCATTTTTTTCTGCCAACGACCATTTGAATGTTATGTATATTAGGATTCACCAGCCATACAAAAATCTTCAGTTCAGGCAGATGGCTGTGGACAGCTGACCAAAAGCATATGTGTCATGTATGGTATGATTGTAGAAGGGCCACATTAAAAAATTATAGCACTTTGGAAGTAAGAGAAATAGAGAAACATAGCAAGGAGTGTGTGGTGTGGGATTAAGAGAGCAGGAGAGGAGAGGTCATCAGAGGGCTTGCATTACAAAGAATAAAGGCATGGGGTAGAGAGGAATCACCCTTCTAATCCCTCTGGGACCCTGGGCCTCAGTTTTCCCTGAATACTATTGTCATGCCCAAAGTAACAGGACCAAGGAATGGTTCTGTAACTAGAGTCCTAGGCTCAGAAACCCAATTCCAAGCATTTCAAATCAGTTCTGGCCAATAGCCCCAATACCTCAAATAAAAAGACAAGTATTAGTGGCGCTGTGGCTCAAGTGTTAGAGCGCTTGCCTTGAGCTGAAGAGCTGAGGGACAGCGCCCAGGCCCAGAGTTCAGCCCCACGACCGACAAAAAAATAAATAAATTAAATAAAATAAAAGACAAGTATTGGTGAATGGCAGAGAAAGGAGCCCAGGCTCTCCTCAGACAGACATAAAGGAAGCACACATTTCCATCTACTTCCTGGGTATTGACGCGAGTTTTAGGTTTAAATGGAGAAAGAGTGGTATACATAACTCATCAGTTCCAGCCAACTTGTGGCCTGGTTTATAATTTCCTCAGGTCTGGTTCTTAAAAGGGCTCTGGAGAAGTTGTTATTATTGTACTCACTAGGGGAGGAAACAATCTGGAGCCCATAAGACAGCTCAGTCCTGTCCTTCCAAGAACCTAAGTGGACCAGAGAGATTCAACAAAGGAGGTAGATGTAAAAATTGAGTTAGGGATGCTCAGCTTTTATTCTGTCTTCAGTTAATTCATAGGCCCAAGTAAAGTTTCTAAGAACTTCTAAGTCCTCTCCCTGATTCCATCATGCTCTTGTTTTCTAATAATTTTCACAGGGTATTCAGGGGAAGACAAAAACGTTGTATGGGGAAATTGGTGTCTTTCTCTTCCGCACCCCATACCTCACTCAAGTCCTAGTGGGAACATCAAGAAGACATATTGGCTCTCTCTCCACCCTCATCTTGATGAGGGTAGATGAGCAGGAGATTTGAAGTAGTACTTGATACAGGCTTCAATTCTTCCCATAGAGTATGGCACAGGCCTTTTGCCTGTCTGATAACCAGGTGCTTCTGTCAGCAGCAGTGGGCAGCATGGTAGCAGAAGTCTCCCAGGGACTTAGGACAAGGGGAACCAGACTTTCACTCATGATAAAGGCAGCCTTACCTGCTTTTGTTGTATTTTTTTTAATGTTTTCACATCTCTGAGCTCTGTAGGTCACCTTCTTTTCTTTGACCTGAACATGAAACCTGAGCGTATTCATCAACAATCTCCCCCCCACCCCCCGCAGTCCCCAACCCCCACCAGGAACCCAGACAGGGAATGCTGGTGGCAGTTTCTTCCACTGTGGTCTGTAGACCACCCACAGTAGGGGAAACCCTGTCCCATGCCTTGCATTTCTCCATCTCCCTGAAACGCTTTAAGGCACATTCCAGTTTGAGAACCACTACACAAGTGTCTTGTCCTTTCTCATTGTTTCACATGATTTCCTCATGACCGTTAGTCATTCACTTACCAAATACCCACAGGAAAGTCAGATGGACAAGGACATGGGATTTGCCTTGTGGTTTACTGTTGTATTCCAAGGGCTTTAAATATTGTCATTCAATTGGTAGTTGCTTAATAAATCTTGGTTAAATTAACAAAATGTCTTTTGAATGTTTACTCTGTGCCAGGCACTAGAGCTACGTACCAGGCATGCCACAGCACACTAGACAGACAAAGATAACTTCAGTATATGGTTTCTGGTGCCTGGGGAAAGAGAGGGCATCAGCAGATGGCCAGGCTTCAGGAGCAATTAATTACAATAAAGCATAAAGAAGTTTATAAGAAAGTGTGGTGGCAATAATACCAGGGTTTGCAAACATGATTCGGGAGGCCACTGAAGAGAGAGATAAGTCAGGGGCAGGTAACATCTCCTTGATTCTACTATTGCCCTGTGGGACCCTTACAGTCTCAGAGGACAGGGAAAGCAAGAAGCAGGATGAGATTCACCATTGGGCTAAAAGAAGTGAGCCAGTATATAGGAAAGCTCTACTACGTACAGGCTAGGAAGATAGGAAGAGAAGGCTGGAATGATTCATGCTTCAATGTCACAAAGACACAAAATGTTCTTGGTTTTGATTGTTGCATCCAGGCTAATATTTAGTAAAAGCCAGAAAGATTGCAGCAGCAAAAACGGGACCAGATGGATAGAGCCTGGCAAAGTAGTTTCCAGAGGTTTGCAAGCCCCTGTGAAGCCAGTAGCTAGGCCAGTGGAAAGAAGAGAGACAGAAGATGAAACTTTTACAGCCAGAGATGAAGACACTTGATGAGCCACCTTCAGAAAGAGAAAGAGCCAGGCTTCCCCCTTTGCCTTCTTCATGTGTACACTTCCCTTTCAGCCTGGTTCTTCATTTCCTCCCACAGGCAGATTCTGTTCTCTTTATTTTGATTGACCAAGAGAAGTTTAATTCTGCTGCTTTCTTTACTTGATCAGCTAGATATCAAAATTTTCCTTTTTTTCCACTTGGCTACTAGAAAATTCAGAACTATAGTTAACATAATAAGATTTTCCTAGGCATTGAATCTGCTTGCTTCCTGCTCTTATTTTGTTTTTTTGTTGTTGTTGTTGTTGTTTTGTTTTGTTTTCTTTTAAAGGTCATCTCTATTTTAACAGCTGCACTACAATTGTTTCTATTCTTAAGAACTGTTATAACTTTGGAGGAAGTTTTGATGCAGATATGTTATGGACATAAAACACATGTGCCCATTTTCTCCTACCTACTAACCCTTTTTTTAATTTTTTATTTTTTTTATTGTGAAAATACTGTACGGAGGGGTTACAATTACATGGGCAAGATAATGAGTACATTTCTTATCAAGCATTGTAGCCTCCTCCTTTGTTTCCCCTTCCCATCCATCCTCCCCCTGCCCCCCAACCAATCCTCCCCGCTGCCCCCCCCACACCAAAGTTGTAAAGTTCGTTTTCAACATAACGACTTGTACATCTCATTGTTGCAATGGGTCCACCTGTATCCCTATTTAAACAACTTGTTTTTCCCCTTCCCCTCCACAAATTATACCAACATCAAATACAGTGAAAGCAGGGGTTATACTGTGGGAGAGGGACATACAAAGCAATAAAGAAATAATCTTATAAATGTGTTAGAAACAATCGCATGAAAGAAAAAAAAACATTTGAATACATATCTTAGGGTTCATTTCCCTAAAATCACCTTATCTGACCTTTTCTGCTTGACTCAGACATATACTAGATATTGCAAATAAGGGAAACCATGGGACCTATGTTTCTTTGGGCCTGGTTTACTTCACTTCATATAATTTTTTCCAAGCCTTTCCATTTCCTACAAATGAGGCAATGTCATTCTTTCTGATGGAGGAATAGAATTCCATTGTGTATATATACCACATTTTCTTGATCCATTCATCTACTGAGGGGCATCTGGGTTGGTTCCGTATCTTAGCTATAGTAAATAATGCTGCAATAAACATAGTCGTGCTGGTAGCTTTAGTGTGGTCTTGTTTGTAAACATTTGGGTAAATGCCCAAAAGTGGGATTGCTGGGTCATAGGGGAGCTCTATGTGGAGTCTTTTTGTTGTTGTTGTTTTGTTTTTGGGTCTGGTCGTGGGGCCTGAACTCTGGGCCTGGGCGCTGTCCCTCAGCTCTTCAGCTCAAGGCTAGCGCTCTACCACTTGAGCCACAGCACCACTTCCGGCTTTTTCCGCTTATGTGGTGCTGAGGAATCGAACCCAGGGCCTCAGGTATGCAAGGCAAGCACTTTACCACTGAGTCACCTTCCTAGTCCCTATGTGGAGTCTTTTGAGGAACCTCCATACTGCTTTCCAAAGTGGTTGAACAAGTTTGCACTCCCACCAACAATGTAGTAAGGTTCCCTTCTGTCCACATCCCCTCCAGCATCTGTTGTTACTAGAGTTCTTGATTTTAGCCATTCTAACTGGGGTGAGGTGGTATATTAATGTTGTTTTGATTTGCATTTCTTTTATGGCTAGGGAGGTTGAGCATTTCTTCATATGTCTATTGGCCATCCTTCTTTCCTCTTCAGAGAAGTTTCTCTTTAAGTCTTTAGTCCACTTATTTATCGGGCAGTTGTTTCTTTGAGGATTTGTTGTTGGGTGGTTTAATTTTTTGAGTTCCAAGTATATTTTAGATATGAGACCCTTGTCCGTTGTATGGCTAGTGAAGATTTTCTCCCAATCCGTAGGCTTTCTATTGATCTTGCTAGCTATGTCCTTTGCCATGCAGAAGCTCAGCAACTTCATGCAATCCCATTTGTCCAACCTTTCTTTGATTTGTTGTGCTTCTGGGTCTCTATTAAGAAAATTTCGGCCTGTGCCCTACCTACTAACCCTTTAACTCTCTCAAAGAACTTGCCATGTGATTGCCTCTTCCTATGGCCTTTCCCCCAGCTTTATAATAACCCTTTTTTCCTGTTACCTACCAATACCAAGACACCTGTGGCTCCTAGCCCTGCTTGACCCCTAAAGCTCAGCATTCATTGTTTTCCCTAATTGTGATACCTCTGGTCCCCAGATTTGGGCCACCATAACACCCATGTTAGGTGAGTGCAATTAGTGTCACCTTTCTTTCCAGGGAAAGAAATCATCCACCCTTAGGAAGTCAAGCATTCATTGAGGGGTGAGCTGTGGTATGAGGGGAAACATAAAAGGAGTTTAGCTCAGAGATTTTTGCACCCTACCCCCTAAATCCTGAGCACTGAAATAAACCTGACCAAGACATCTCTTGTATACTCCTGTCCTGCTGCTTGGTGAATGCACGCTCCCTCATTCATAACTAAAGCTTCTAAGCCTAGCATCACTCACACTGCTGTTTGACAGTCCTGTCTCCCCAACCCTTTGAATCTTAAATTAGTGTCTCTACAATGTTATGATTCATCTCTATCTCTCTCGAGACTGTGTCTGTTTCTGTTAAACAGCTCTTCCATTAAGGTGGAGGAGCCAGCCCAGAACACACACATATGTCATAGGTCACCTCAAACCTCCTGCTCTGTGGGTGGTCCACATTTTGTTCCTAGTACAGCCTCTGAGAAAGAGGAAGGAGAGCTAGGCTTGCTTGTCTGTTCCTCAGATTCGTTTTCGGTGTGTATTGATGTTTCCACATATGGATTATAAGTGTTCTGACTTTTCTTTAATTAAAACTATAGAGAATGAATGTTTTCTAAAGGAATGTAATATCTGTAGGCTGTAATCTCTTTTGAGTTCACCACTCTCAAAGCTGAACTCCTGCTTATCCCAGTTTGGTTAATACAGAGCATGAAAAACATTAATTCATTCAAAAAATGTTAAGTGAGGATGCTCAGTTTTAGAACTGGGAATACAGCAGTGAAGTCCTTGTAGAAATTTTATCCCAGCAGAGAAGACATTCAAACTTGTGAACTTGATGTAATTCTAAATAATACTTTGTGTTGTGAAATAGGAAAAATAGGAAGATAACTTTGGTTTAAGGATGAGGAAAGGCCCCTCTCATAACTATTATTTGAGCAGAGATTTAAATGAAATGAGAAATTTCCCCCTCTCCCCTTGTCCATGCAGACATCAACAATCAATTGACACCACTAGTTTTTATTTGTAGAGCTCTGCAGTCCTTTTAGAACTTTGGACTGCCATTGGTATTTAGGCCTATTTTCCATCCTGTTTCAAAAATGCCTCCTGATGGAGGCATGGAATTCCATTGTGTGTGTGTGTGTGTGTGTGTGTGTGTGTGTGTGTGTGTGTGTGTGTGTGTGTGTGTGTGTGTGTGTGTGTGTGTGTGTGTGTGTGTGTGTGTGTGTGTGTGTATGGAACCAACCGCAATGCCCCTCAGTAGACAAATGTGGTATATCGGGATATATACCACATTTGTCTACTGAGGGGCATTGCGGTTGGTTCCATATCTTAGCTATAGTGAATAATGCTGTGATAAACATAGTTGTGCTGGTAGCTTTAGTGTGGTCTTGTTTGTGATCATTTGGGTAAATGCCCAAAAGTAGGATTGCTGGGACATAGGGGAGCTCTATATGGAGTCTTTTGAGGAACCTCCATACTGCTTTCCAAAGTGGTTGAACAAGTTTACACTCCTACCAACAATGCAGTAGGTTTCCCTTTTGTCCACATCCCCTCCAGCATCTGTTGTTATTAGATTTCTTGATTATAGCCATTCTGACTGGGGTGAGGTAGAAGCATTGCCCCATTTGTTAGGAAATGGAAAGACTTGGAAAAACTTATATTAAGTAAAGTAAGCCAGGCTCAAAGAAACATAGGTCCCATGGTTTCCCTTGTTTGCAATGCAGTGTCTAGTACATGACTACAACAATCAGAGAAGGTCAAGGCTATGTACATATGACCATATGAGATAATGTTAAGCAAAATGTACCCCAAGACAGGGGCACAAAGGTTTTTGTCTTTCTTGCTATTGTTTTTAATGTACTTATAATGCACTATGTGATTCTTGTGTTTCTTTTGTAGGTTCTTCCCCCGTGGTATAACCCCTGTTTTCACTGTATTTGACTCCGGTGTTCTGCATCTTGTATACATATATATTTGTAATTTGGGGAGGGGAAGGGGTATAGCGGAATGCTTAAATGGGGATGCAGGTTTACCCATTGTAACGATGAGATATACAGAACACTATGTTGAAAATGAACTGTACAATGTCGGGGGGGAGGGGAAAGAGAAGTTGGAGAGGTGGGAAGGGAAGTGATGGTGGGGGAAAAATCAAAGGAGGAAGTAACAATGCTCTCTCGATAGGAAATGTACTCCTACCCTACTCATGTAACTGTAACCCCTCTGTCCAGTATGTTTACCAAAAAAAAAAAAAAAGCCAAAAAATGCCTTCCTTTCCTAAATGAAAGCATAAAGCATAAAGTAGAAAATTATATAGGGAACAACTTTTATCTATTACTAATTATGAGACCAGTGATGTGAGTTCTGTGTCTTATTCTTTCTCTTGTAATAAATACGAGGTGTCTCCCTCCTTTTTTAGAAATTGCTTTGCATGTTTGAGTTTATAACTGAGCTCTTGAGCAGGCTAAAATCCATCCAGTCATAGTCTGAGAGATGTGGTAGTTAACTGAGCTAATCAGTCTCAAACTACCAGCTTTCAATTGTGGGTGTTGTTATACCATGGGAATAGTCTCAAACTTCCATATGAATACCCTATAACTAGGAGGTTATTCTTGATAAATTATATATTTATAACTTTAAATTTTACTTCTTTTTCCACCTTCTTCCTCTCCTCCTCCCCTTCCTTCTCTTTTTCTTCTACCTCCTTCTTCTGGAAGTTGTAGAGTTTAAATTCTAGACCTTGAGACTGCTGGGTGGGAGCTCCCTAACCCTTCTAAATTATTATTATTTTTGCTTTAGTTATATTTTGTATAGGCTCTCATATTTTTGCTGAAAGCCTCAAGTTCAACCTCAGACCATGATTTTACATACCTTTGCCTTTTGTATAAATGAGATTACAGAAATATAACACCACATTTAGCTTGTTTGTTGAGATAGGAATATCATTAAATTTTTTCCCTTGACTGGCCCCGAACTGAAATCTTTCTGATCTCCACCTTCTGAGTAGCTGAGATTGCAGGCATGAGCCATTGTGACTGTCCCTGAACTTTTTTTCTACCTTTATTTATTTAATGTCTACTGAGTGTCAAAGTGTTAAAAATGAGTAAGATCTACAGGGACTTGCATAAGTCTTATATAAATGCTAGGATAAACTAAAATTCTATAAATGGAGGTAAAGTCATACCTTATCCTCTTATAATTATTTTTAAAGTCATAGGATTCTACCTATCACAATCACCATGCTCACCAATGACTTCCAGACTGCAATCCAATGTCCAATGTCAATCCTCATTCTGCTTAATTCCTACTTAACCCCCCCCCCATACCTGCAAACCATTGCTTTCTTCTCTATTACTTAGATCAGGCATTGCTTTACTCTTTGTTTTCTCTCATTTTTCTAGATATTCTTTATTATGGGGATCCATTGTCATTGCCAGAGATTCATTTTCATTTTCATGTGGTTGAGTCTTCTGAACACATCCCTGGTTACCAACTCTCTTCTGAGCAACAGGCCCCTGTCCTTATTTAAGATCACATTCTGGAATCTGTGATCCTATCTCATGTTAAACATATAGCCATTGCATTTATCAGTCTTTTTGCTTGCAATTACAGAAATACAGCTTCAGCTTGCTTATATAGGGAAGAAAAGCAGATTCTATTTTCCTGTGGAACCGAACCAAAAAGGGCTAACTTAGATGCAAGGACACAAATAGTATATTCACAAAATCAAAATTCTCCTCTCCTCTTTTCTTCTTCTTTCCCTTTTACTACTTTCACTCTTCTTCCTCTTTTTTTCTCCTTCTTTTCCTCTTTCTCCTCCTTTTCCTCCTCCTCTCTCAACTCTCCTTGTCTCCCTGTCTCAGAAATTCTATAACAGAGTGTTCATCTTATGTTCCCATAAGCACAAGGCTTATCTTCAATGCTTCAGTAAACGTAGGGGAAAGGCAAAACTTGTCTTCTCCAGTAATCCCATCAAAATCCACAACTGAATTCCATTGGATACATTTGGAACACTAATCATCCTGTTACTTGGGACAATGACTAGACTGTTAACCTATCACATGAATGAAAGGTGGGAAAACGCCTACTACTGAAGTCTAAGTCTTTGGAAACAATGGATAAGACTCAATCACATTAACAGAGAGCCAAACAGGCTTAGGTTTTCATAGAAAAAAATTAAGTGAAAAAGAAAAGCATGCTGAATAGGCAAAAACAAAAGGTATCAACTCTAATCCTTCCACAAACTTTCTTGTTCCAGTTAGACAAGATAATATATCAAAAAACATTATGCACATTGAATTAAATCCCTCTGATGTCACTGACTTTATTACTCCACTTTATTCCTATCACCACTATAAATAACTCAGGCTTCAGCCTTCAGAGTTTTGGAGGCTGCAGGCTTCTCTTTCTCCATCCACATTCCAATGTCAAGCTTCATTTTTGCTTCAATTCCACTGAAGTCTGAGGACCATTTCTTTTTTCTCTCCAATTGCCTCTCTCTTCTTGTGGTTAGACCTTCCTGAACCAGTCTTCAATCTAAATTCCCTCCTACCAGTTGTTTTCTAATCCATACAGACTTTTTAAGGCACCGATGCGAGTTGACCATCTTTTGGTTCACAGACTTTCCATGATCTTCAGGCCTAATGACAAATGACCACTTTTACTCATTGGTTCTGAAATGCTAATCCTCCAGGTACTAACTCCAATGTACCTTTCCAGATTTTTTTTTCCCTCCAATAAACTCTTAGAGACATCCCATGCCCCTAGCCAATGGGAACTATTCTTTGGTCCACCTCTCTCCACCTCTGTAGGTTTCGTTACAGCCAGGATGTATTTGCTCTCCTTTCTTTGGGCCCAACTCTAGGACCTCGTGTCTCTATTTCATAGATGGATTGCTTTGTAGTTGTTTAGAATCATATTGAATGAAGTGAAAGACTGCATCAGACAGGCATTTTCTGCTAATCTTAGTATGTTTCTTACTAGATTATCTCATAAATGAGCATATATTACTTACTCACAAAGGGCTTTGGTAAATAAGAAATAGGCTGGTGTTCTGGGAATGGAAATGTTCAGATAAGGCTATTCTTCCCAGAAAAGAAATCAAACATCATGAACACATGCTGTCCTCAAACCAGCACTAGAGGAATTCTAATTTAAGGGAAAATATGGCTAATGGATGCATATTTAATTTAAATGTATTTATTTGGACTTTATTTGTGTCACAAAGTCTTCATTTTTCCTGAAACTGAATACTTCAAGTAGAGGCAGCTCCCTAATTTTTTCCCATAGCTGCCAGTTGTCTCTTCCTCCTTAGAAGTCCTAGAAATATGTATCATTCAACCACACTATTATTGCATTAAACTTTGCAACATAGATTACATACTAAGGCATCAATCTTTGTGACATTCCAACACAAGAAGTACTCAGTAAGCACTTGTCAAAACGATGCCTGTAGAAATTCCTAAAATCTATGCCAAGGGATCTTGGTGGCAAAGAAATTTTTTTAAGTGCTTTAGAAGTGTCTACTTTTTCACAGGTTTTTCTCTAATTAAACTATAGAATCTCTAACTAAACTACACAGACAGTCAGATGTTATCTTGTTTCTTTTAACTAAAAGAAGATATTTTCACCGTGAGCAACTTGAAATAGCCTTGCAGAAAATTACTACACATATTGCAATTAGCCTCACCTCCTTATATAGCAACAACAGTAACTCCAAAATTGCCTGCACACTTCAAAATAGCTTTAGGATGTTAAAACCTAACATTTGGTCACTCTTTCAACACGTTTTCTGGGCAGGAACTGAAGCATGGTGCTGTGTGTTAAGTGCTGAGTAAGATGAATTTATTGACCTTATCCAATTTATAATCAGTGGAAGAGATAGAAGTTTCCTATACAAACAGCCGTTCAGCAGTGAAGCTCATCTACTTTTTCATGTGCAAAATGTCAAAGCTGATAATCAAGGCTATTTCTTATTCAATCAGAAAACACCAACAGTTGTGTAATTCTTCCCATTTTCAGAAACAGGCAAAGAGGAAGAATTGGCATGCTATTTGTACAAAAGTCCTTTAGAAACACCTGCTTACTTCCTGGTCCCTTCAAGAAGCCAGGTCTGTCACCCCACATGTAATAGGAGTTGGTGATGACACTGAGAAAAGGGTCATGGATGGGGTCAGTGCATTCACTTCAAAGTTGATTCACAAAGTTAACAAAAACTACTCAAACATTTGGAAAGAACATCTGAAAGAAGTTTCTGGTTTTGGTGCCTTTAAATCATATTGCTTATAAATAATTTAAAGGCCAATATTCCATTATTGGTTCAGATTTCTAAGAAAACTTCAGGAATTCCATGCACTGGAATCTTTTTAAGGTCTAGAACACAGGTGGAAAGTAACTTCAAATTTCAATTTTAATATATCTTTTGCATTGAGTTTAAATAGGTAGGAGAGGCAATCCTCAAACTTTGTCCTATAGACTCTCACTTTTAAGGAGTGGTAACCAGTGATCTGTAGAACAGAATTTGAGAAAAGTTTTCTTAAGAGACTCAAGTCTGTATAATAAATTATTTCTGGGAATAGGAATATTATTTTAAATTTTGTATCAGTAGCAAATAACTGGTTGTCAGAGATACCACTGTGTACAAATTGCAGAAAATATAATGAGCAGATGTATTCTTGGTTGGGGGGAAAGAAAATTAATCTGAAGTTAAGAGGCAGGTGGGGATAAATATTCTGACTAGAAAGGAAGCCACATGGTTTATTTGACTGACTAAAAAATAGTCATAATACCATGAGACTTCTCCTTTCTGTCTTTCTGCCAATAGAAATGTTATTAGTTTCTAGTTAGATACCTGGGTAGATGCCACTGTAAACCTGAGATTAGCTAAAGTAACCATGTGTGATTGCCCAGATTTTTAACCATCCACCTCTCCTTGACTTTAACCTACACTCCACTTTGCAGTTCTCTATACTACTGACTTTATAGTCTTCCTTGGGGGCCAAAGTTCTCTCTAAAACTACCATTCTCTGATTAGCTATCTGTTCTATCCTCTGAGATTCCTCTCAGTCTTACCTCTTCCTCTAACGCATAGAGCTGACTGTATTTGTAGAGAATCTGTGGTAATGTTTGTGATTATTTTACAATCCTCGAAACACAGATGATAGAAGGATTAGTTTCCTATTAATGCTATAACAAATGACCATAAATTTAGCAGCTTAAAAGTGTTAAAATCTGGAGGATAAGATCTGGATTTCAGATCATGAGTTGTATAGTTTTTCCCCTGGCTGCATTGTATCTGGAGTTGATAGACCTTTTATAGCTTCTTGAGGCTGCCTACATTCCGGGCTCTTGTTTGTATCAGTCCAATCTCTGCTTCTGTTGTCATACTTTCTCTGACCATGACCCTCCTATGAATTTCTTTTAAGGACCTTGTGATTGCATTGAGCCAATCCCAAAAATCCAAGATCATGTCCACATCTCAAGATCCTTAAGTATATCTGCAAAGCACCTTTTAAAAATGTAAGTTAATACACTCACAGGTTCTAAGAATTTGAATCAACATTCTGGGGGAAGGGGCATTCTTCAGCATGCCTTAGTTGGGGGGAGGAGATAGAGCTCTGTATCCTTACGGGAGTGTTTCTGGATCCTAGATAGGACAAAGTCTGATCTTAAAAAGTAAAAAAAAAAAAAACCCATCATGTATCTCCTTTCTACAAAAAAGTTCCCGATTAAACAAATGCACAAAAAAATCATTTGTAAATATCCAGATACTTTCCTGAGTGTCCACACCTTTTCTTCCAAAACACGTGCCAGAGTTATGTGATTTTAGAGTACAGGGCATCAGATACTCCCCATGAAAAGTGTAGATAGACACAATGTCTTCAAACACAAACTTTTAGCATTATGAAGGGAAATTAATAGTTAATCTCCTTGGTCATTTTTAACTATAGAGCTGGTTTTATAATTCTGAGTTTCAATAGACTCCCTAATATGAACTCAGCCTCAGGCCCATAGAAACCTTGCTTTTTAGAACCTCAGAGGTTCCTTGTGTTTTTCAAATGAGAGCTAGAAGCAAAGGTCGTGTTGATTTTCCTGTCATTACCATTACAGCCAAGTCTCTTCCTACTACAGAAGGCAATAAAACCAAAAGAGAGCAGATGGCTAGAAAAAGAAACTTTTATACCATACTTTCTTCTCTCAGGGACTGAATGATGGGTTTTCCCATGAAAAAGGGGAAAACCACGCCTGAGGTCAAATTTATCAAACCAGATGAGTGAGACTGAGATTATCTTGAAGGCAGGAGTAACAAAGGTTACAGGAGTGACTGATTTGGAGAAATATAGAGCCCACTCCCAGAGGATAAGTTTGAGGATTTTTCTTTTATTTGTTCAACCCATAAACGACTGGAAATTGGTCATCACTGAGGTCAAGAATAACCACTGTAGCTCAAGAAGAAACACCTATTGCTTTTAACCTACAACATGTCTTAAAAACTCCATAGGATAAATTGAAATTAGAAATGAAATGAAAACCCTACCAACTGGTCACATCTTAGCAGATAATAGCGAAACACTAGAGAGAACCTACAGACTAAAGAGACAAGGAAATGGTTAGTAGTAGAAGGAAGCATGAAGAGATGAATAAAAGAGATGTTCTTAGACTTAAGAACTTATCCTTGAAGCTGGGAGGTGGTGGCTCAAGCCTGTAATCCTAGCTATTCAGGGGGGTGAAATCTGAGAATCCCAATTCAAAGCCAGCCTGGTCAGGAAAGACTCTGATCTTATTGGAGACTCTTATCACTGATTAAGTACCAAGACAGCTTGAAGATGAACTGTAGTTCAAGTGGTAGAGTGCTAACCTTAAGCAAAAAAGCTCAGGGACAGCACCCAGGCCCTGATTTCAATCCCCGGCACTAACTAACTAACTAAGTAAATAAATAAATAAATAAATAAATGGAATGTCCTTGTCACAAATAATCAGTGTTTGGGACTCTGGAATAGCTGAAAAGGCTCTGTTATACTCTGAGACTTTATTCATTGTTATTGGTACTGGGGTTTGAACTATGGGTCTTGCACTTGATAAGCACATACCCTATCACTTGATATACTTCTAGCTATCTATTATTAGCTTTATTCATTATCAATTATTAGCTTTATTAGTTCAAAAAGTATTGGGTGCAGCAGCATGTATTGTAGTTCTAGCCACTTGGGAGGCCAGGGAGACAGGTGTCAGTGGAAAAATAAACACCAAGATGTCTCAAAAGGTTTTAAAAGAAGATAAAAAGAAAATGAGAGAGGAAGAAACAGAAAAAGGGAGAGAGGGGATGGGAAAAAAAGAAGAGAAGACTCATGCCTATAATCCTATCTACTCAGGAGGCTGAGGATCATGGTTCAGACAGCTCAGGCAGTAATGTCTGTTTGACTCATCTCCAATTACCTACCAGAAAACTGGAAGTGGCACTGTGGCTCAAGGCAGTAGAGCCCAAACCTTGATCAAAAGAGCTCAGGGAGAGCCACAAGCCCCATGTTCAAGCCCTACCACTGACACAGAGAGAGAGTTGAGGGGGGAGGAGAAGAAGGCAAGGAGAGAGAGGGAAGGAGAAAAAAAGGGAGGAAAGAATGGAGGGAAATAGGAGAGAGATAGAAAATAGGAAAGGAAGGAAGAAAACAAAACCCACAAATATGTTACTATGAGGTACATCTGACATGCATACTGATAGCATTGAGAACACAGAAGTGAGTAAAATACATTTCAGCTGCCAGTGGCTCAGACACTAGAGTCTAAAGGTACAAAAAAAATGGTGAGGATACAATAAAAGTGTTTCACTCTGTCTGGAAAATGAAACACAGTTATATCCCAGGCTTAAAAAAAAGTGCAATTCCTATCTTTTAAACCTAAAAGAGCCATACATTTTCAAATTTACAGTGATAAGGTAGGATCATGCTACACATTTTCACAAAGACTTAGAAGGACCACCTATCACTGAAGGCTGATACTTTTGATACGGTTTTAAAATGTTGATTAAACAAGTATTTTGAGGAAGAAAGAATCACATGTTAAACTATAAAGATTTACATGGGCTGACAATTAGAAGAGTCCACTTGTGCAATAACAATATAGTTTGAGAAGATGAAGAAAAACATAAAAAAACAAAAACAAGGCTATTTTTGCTCTGCCCAAGAGCAAGTTTCCCTGCTCAGGGAAACTTGAGAAGTGTGATGTTGAAGCTATGACAGGGAGGTGTTGAGTGAGGAGGTATTGCCACATTCACTTTATTCAACAAAAAAGAATTCAAGAGATGAATACTTCAAAATGGATATTAGAATAAAAGGGAGAAGTCTGGGAGTGTAACTGAAATGGTCCAGTGTTTGCTTCGTATGCAAAGGCCTTGGGCTCAATTCCTAGTAACACATACACAAAATATTAAACTCAAAAAGAAGTTAGGTAAAAAATGAGATTTTGGAGGTAACATTTAGAATGTAATATGAGATATGAATAAAGGACAATGGATAAAATGCTTTATGAATATAAGGTAACTTTAAAGCAGAACAACTTAAAAGCAGTCAAAGAAAATGGCTAGCAAAATAAAATTTTATTTTCTTCTCCACTCTTCTACTCATCCTAAATACTTGACATGTTTCCTCTCTTAGAAAGTCTTCTAAGACTTCTTGGGCTGGGCTAAGTATTATTCCTTGTCCCTTAAGTTTATATATTACATATTATATAGTAATATAATATGTAATATATATCATATATAGTACAGTATATTAATATAAGTTATATAATATAACATATTATAATATATAATTATAAATATATAATATAAATATAATTACATATTATTTGTATATTATTTAATATCACATAATTTATATAATATACTATATATAAGCATACATCATAATATATTCTAGGGGTTACTCTGACTTAGAGAATCCCCTCTGAAGTTTTGATATCAATTTTACATATGAACAATGAGTTAGGAATATGCCTATTTAGATCTAGGGAGTTGCAAACAGAGACTTAACAGCCCTCCTAAACCCAGATTCAGATTTCTATTTCATCAGATCTCAAAATACAATGTAGATGTTCTTGGTCCTGAGTAGCTTTCTTTGGTGACTCAAAACCTAGGCTCTACTAGCTTGTAGATCCTCCAAATGAGAGAGACAGAGAGAGAGAAAGAGAGAAAGAAAGAGAGCGACAAGAGAGACAGAGACAGAGAGAGACAGAGAGAGAGATAAAGAGACAGAGAGAGATAGAGACAGAGACGGAGACAGAGATGGAGACAGAAAAAGAGTAGAGGATCAGAAGTAGTCTTTAGGAATCAGACAACACTGAACAGGTAAATGTCAATTACATAGACATTCTATAATCCACTAGGCAGAACTTGATCACATGGCAACATCTAACTACAAAGGTGGCTGGAAAATGGTGACATCTATGTGCCCGGGAAATGAAGGAAACAGGGTTTAATTAATACTTCATAATCCAACACCAAAGTTTCTGAAAATATAATATTTGACAAACTGTATATCTTACGGGACTCAAAAAGAACAAGACAGACTCTGCTTCTGAAGAACAGGTAAATGGTTGGATTTACAACAATACGGTAAGAGTAGTAAGCATAACAAACAAGGTCATGCTGGCTTAACAATGTTTTGTTTCAAGCAAACTGAATTGGTGCCTGGGCAATGAGAGGTTATGACTGTTTAGTTCTTAGGACAGTTCTGTAAGGCCCCATAATTGAAAGTGAATTATGGAGACTTCATAGGAGGCTGTCTCGTGCCTATTCTGTTAGGCATAATGACAAAGTCAATGTGCAGGATTTAACTGGAAGGTTCTAGATCAGCCATATAGATGAACTAAGCAACTTTCTCTCTCACAAGAGAAGGGCACCAACAGATAGATTACACCATTACTTCTTTTCCATCTAGAGAATTTTACTCTCTGTGACTCATTTCTATATGTGACAGCCTTGTTATGTCAATTTCCCTTCTTTCCCAATTCCTCTCTCCATGTGGTAGTCACCATCTTTTTTGTCAGGTTATTAAATAAGTCTTCTACTCTACTTTGTGTGTGTGTGTGTGTGTGTGTGTGTGTGTGTGTGTGTGTGTGTGTGTGTGTGCACACGCGCGCACGCGCACACACATGAATGTAACAGTCATTAGCCTTGAACTCAGGGCCTGAATGATGTCCTTTTCTCCCCTCTCCGCCTGCCCCCCCGCCCCCAAGGCTACTACTTGAGCCACAGCTCCAGTTCCAGCTTTTCTTTGGTAATTAATTGGAGGTAAAAGTCTCACAGACCCAGGTTGGATTTCAGTGGTAATCTTCAGATCTCAACCTCTTGAATAGCTAAGATTACAAGCATGAGCCACCGACACTTGACTCTAGTCCTCTTTTTAATAATTCGATAATTCAATTACTTTGCAGCCATGGCATATAATCTGCAGAAAATGAGAAGCCCCATAATCACACAGGGTCCATTTTCTCATTCTAATCCTCAAAGTGCCCAGCAAAGGCCAGCTCCAGAGACAAATATGAAACAAACAAATAAAGAACATTTCATGAAACATTTTTTTTATTCATCTTAATTTTGGCTTTAATCTTTACCTCCCATTTCCATTCTTTTCTTGGAACTCAAGACTTTTTTTTTTTCAAAAAACAAAAATGGTTAAAACTCATGATTATCTGGAACCGTCATAAATCTTTCTTCTCTCCAAAGAGGGAGGGCACACACTTTTTTAGTTTTATGCAGCATTTTCAAATATGCATGTCCATATATATAAATTTTATAAACTATCTAAAATAAAAACCCTTCATCCTTAGAGGTTATTGACATTGTCTGGTCCACTGACACATTGCCCTAAATAAAGTAATTCTATTCATTTTCATGAATGTGATGGGAGCTATATTAAAAAAATAGGATTTTAATCCCTGAGGTTCCAGTTAAAATGGAGAGGTTGCTATTGCAATGTGAGATCTTTAGAAATTACTTTTAAATAATAAGCACAGGTCATGCTACCTGAATCAGAATCACCTCCCTAGCAGAGTCATTTAGACAATTACATTTCCTGGGCTAAGGTCACCCGGATAACTCCAGCTTTCATGCTGAGAATCGCTCCTTTTGTAAAGGAATACCACAGCCATGAAGTCTGCACAAACTTCTGAGAACCTCAGAAATGAAGCGAAACCATCCTCCTGGTTCTCAAATCTCCATCCCCATGGTTGGCAATGGAAGCACAGCATCATCCCCAGTCCTGCAAAAGTTGTTTGTTTTACTTCTCCATAGACAACAAGTTGAAAGGGAGAACACAGTCCTCCTGGCTAGAAAATGGCCATGCCCTGCTATGACTCTGCCACCACCATGTTAGTAGAGCTGGGTGCACCTCCTTGGCTCCACCCGTCCCTGCAGGACCTTTCCCTTCCAGCGGTACCAGGGGTTCCAGCTGCTCCCCTAGTAGTATCGGTTCAGGCTCCGGGTGCCAGGTACCTCCGGCTGGCCATTCATCCAGATCTCCCTGATGATGCGCTCCCGTTCCTCCAGGCGCTGGGCACGCTCCAGCTCCTCCGCAGAGGTGAACACGTTCTTGTTCAAAGTTCTCTCAAAGCGCCGGTGTCTCCGCACCGAGAGGTCAGATGCTGTGTCCTCGCTGCCATCGTCACTGTCGCTGCTGTCGCTGCTCTCTCGGTCCTGCAGAAACCTCCTCCGAGGATGCCGTTGGCAGTCTGTGTGGCAAGAGATCCTCACCACCAGGGCAGCCAAGGTGAGGACCAGGCCGATGCACACGCCAGAGACAAAGTACAGAGCTGCCCTCTCAGGGTTTTCTGTAGGGAGAGGGGGGAGAAGAAAAGATTGCAGACATGGCAACTTCATCTGCGGGGGGCCAAATGGGGCTGGGGTCCAATGCCTCTCACTAGGCCCCAATACTTCGATGGTTACCAATACTGTCCTCCCAGGTGGCAAACTTCATGTTTTCAGTTCCCCATTAGTGGTAAACTGTGATTCTGCAAGGGATGATAAGTACATAGGGGATTCTTTTACTTCTTTTATTTTTCAACTTTGGAATTATTTCCAAATAAGTTCAAAGAGAAGAAAAACACATATGCAAACAATGGGGCTTAGATACATCTCATGTTTAAGATGTATCTGCCTAAAGACTCTTTACCTGTATCAACATTTTTTTGGTGCATGGGGGGCTTGTGAATTTCTCATGCAACATCTGAATTATCTTTAATCACTGTGATAGTCAGCTTATGAAGTCCCCACATCCTGGTATATGCCCCTAGGGGAAGTAATCTCTTTCTCTTAAGGGCTGTACCTAAAGACTTACTTTTGAGAAACAGAATATAGCAAACACATTGGGTGATTCTAAGATTCATTTGCATAAGGCTATATGATTTCATTTTGCTTGTTCTCCCTCCCTTCTTTCCTCTTCCCTCCCTTTCTCCCTTCTTTCCTCCAGCTCTGCTTCTTACTGGCCCATTCTGAAGAAACTATCTGTCCTATGAGAGCTGTTCAACAGAGAGGCCCAAGTTTCAGGGAGCTATAAGGATGGCCGCTAGCCAACAACCTTCAAGGACCTGAGTGGTGCCAATAGCCACATGGATGAACTTGGAAGTGAGTCATCCCTTGGTGAAGACTTGGGATGACCACAGGCCCAACTTTGCAGCAAGCAGCCTTGTGGGAGATCTGGACTGCAGCCTCATGAGAGTCCTTGAGCCAGAGAAGCCACTTAAGCCACAGCCCAGGTTTCTGAACCACAGGAAGAGACGTAAGTGTGTTGGTTTAAACCTTTATGGTTTTAGAGTCATTTGAGCATGGCAAAAGAGAACTAAAAGCATCAATCACACATCTAAAACCCATACTGTATAGGCATTTAGGGATGATCTCATCAAGCTAACTGAAAGAAGAATAGTAAGTATGGGAGTTTTTCCTTGGTGAGTGAAGAATCTCATCAGTCTGATGGTGAGCAATATGCTTAGTAGGCCCAGTGATGGCTCCTGTGAATGACAGACAGCCATTGGGTCACAGGTCTGACCCAAGCTGAAGATCAATGAGGATTTGGCCAAGTGAATTTCCCATATTCTACATTCATTTGTGAGTATGAATCACAATAATTCTGTTTTTGTGGTTTAGAATGATACATGTGGAATCATAGATGAGACATATTTGCTTTCTGAATTTAAGAATATTACTTAGATTTTTGTATCTGTGTATTTAGGTCAACAACATTTTAAAAAATTATTATTACATAGAGTTTTGTAGCATAGGGTTACTGAAGTATTTCTTCTCATTCTTCTCATGATTGTTCTTTTTTTTTTGGGGGGGGGGGTCCGGTCGTGGAGCCTCTGGGCCTAGGCGCTGTCCCTCAGCAATTCAGCTCAAGGCTAGCGCTCTACCACTTGAGCCACAGTGCCACTTCCTGCTTTTTTCTTTTTGCTTATGTGGTGCTGAGGAATCGAACCCAGAGCCTCTGGCATGCAAGGCAAGTGCTCTACCACTGAGCCACCTTTCCAGCCCCTCATGATTGTTCTAGTTACAACTCCAAAGTAAAAAAGGTAAGTGTGCATCACCATGCATACCTTTCTATTGGTTGAGATAGAGTCTTGCACACGGTTTGCCTGGGCTGACCTTGAACACTGATCTTTATGATCTTAGCCTCCCAAGTAGCTAGGATTATAGGTATCAGTCATCATGCCTGGCTTGCAATCATTTTCTTAGCAATAATATGCAAATTGTTTCTAATTTTTCACACTTTCAATCAATACTGTAGACAACGTACTAATATCTACATGTACTCATAGAATCACTTATGTAGGTTTGTTATTTAGAAATGGAACAGTTGCATCAAGACCATAGGCGGTTTTAAGTTCATATATTTTAAACTGTATAAAATCAAAAGCTCTGTCAGTCTAAGTATTCCTGCTTTCTCTGAAATCCTTATCAAAATAACAGCCATGTAAATTAAAAGAATAAAGAGTTCAGTGGAAAAGAAAGCAGAAGACAAGCATAGTAAGTGAAGCAGTCAACAAGTGCAGGCTGTGACTGGATTCTATCCAGATAATACCAGTAAACACCGAGAGAACCAAGCGAACGCAGGCCTTAAAGCACCAACAGTGCAGTAGGGAATTAGCCTCCTGCCTCCCTCTCTTCCCTCCCATTCCACTGCTAAGAAGTAAAAGGGGAGCTCTGGAAACACAATTGGATGGAGAAGCTAAGATCTATGGTGGTCAGTCTTGATAGCCAACTTGAATGGACTGAGTGCGCCTTGGTAATAAAGCACACATCTGGCTTCACTGTGAAGGTATATCCAAAAAGCATTCAGTAAAGGAGAAAGTCAGCCTGAATGTTGTAGCAGCTGTTTATCAACATAAAGTCTTTCCTACTCATGTCTTGGCTTGTTTGCTTTGTCCTAGGGTCTCTAGGAGGAGTCTTTTCACTCTAAAACAGGCTTGACTTGTCCTCAGAAATCTATTCTTAATTGCTAACAGAGTTGATTTTCTGCAAACTGTGTGTGTGTGTGTGTGTGTGTGTGTGTGTGTGTGTGTGTGTGTGTGTGTGTGTGCTCGCGCGCGTGCGTGCGCGCCAGTACCAGGGCTCAAATTCAGGACCTTGTGCTCTGTCTTAGCTTTTCTGCTCAAAGCTGATGCTCTACCACCTGAGACACAGCTACATTTTTGTTTTTTTGTTTTTTTTTTGCTGGTTAATTGGACATAAGACTCTCTCAGATTTGTTTATCAGGGCTGTCTTTGAATTTCGACTCTCAGATTTCAGTCTCTTGAATTGCTAGGATTACAGTCTCGTGATTCACTGGCACCTAGCTTGCAAACTGACTTCTCAAGTAGGACGTCACTGTATTTGATATGACAGCTAGCCAGGGAGCCCAGGGTCCTCCTAGGGCCCCATTAAGCTACTGACTTTCCCAGATCTCTATGGTTTCAGAAAGGCCTGAGTATCACCTCACTTCTGTGTACTTTTCTGTAGACAGGCCATGTTCACAATGGGAATACCTTCCGACATAGGAATGTGGACACCAAGAACTAGGAGACCCTGGCACGAAGGGAACCAACGTAATGCCTTTCAGTGGGCAGATTCTTTGTTGTTTCCTACTGGATTTAAGTGAGAAGAGGGATGTGCTCACCTGTTCCATACCTTGCAACTTCCCTTATGTCGTAAGAAGCAGATTAACCTTTCACACTTGAACTTTGCCACCTGAACCATATTTTTCCCCAGAGTGCAAAAATAGCCAGCAAGCAAATTAACTCAGCATATGTTATCGAGGTCAGGAAGCCACAGCCTCTAAAGATTGGGTAATACATCCTCTTCTAAGTCTGTTTCCAGTTCTTGGTTGTCAACAGAACAGAAAAAGGCCTAATCAACTTGTCAGCTGATGGATAATTAAAAATAATTTTTGATGACAAATCACTTTTTTGGCATAGAACACAAATTTAATTCAAAAACTTGAATAATACTATTATAACAAGACTTTTGTTTTTTCTATATATTTATTGAAAGCAACTTTCTCAACAACTAAATGCATAAAAATGAAAACTAGGAATAACATTTTCATTGAATCACTGAGCCTCATCTTGTAAAATAAGTCATACACATTTATATATGCAGAGAAGAAGGAGAAGAAGAAGGGAAAAAAGGAGGAGGAGGAGGAGGAGTATTAGTATGTAGCCCAGGCTAGTATGGAACTCATATGATCCTCCTGCTTTTGCCTCTCAAATGCTGGGATTAGAAATGTATGCTACCATACCCAAAGGCAATTAGCAATATATACCCATCAAGATAGAAGCTAATGAGGGGACTCATTCATCCCTTTGATTTTTTTTTTTTTGGTCAGTCTTGGGGCTTGAACTCTGGCCCTGGGTGCTGATCCTGAGCTCTTCAGCTCAAGGCAAGCGCCCTACTGCTTGAGCCACAGTGCCACTTCCAGTTTTTGAGTGGTTTATTGGAGATAAGAGTCTCCTGGACTTTCCTGCCTGGGCTGGCTTTGAACTGCAATCCTCAGATCTCAGACTCCTGAGTAGCTAGGATTACAGGTGTGAGCCACTGGTGCCCAGCTTCATTCATCCCTTTATGATGTCTATTTCTTATAAACTTTAATTTTGTGTTTCAAAATTCTTCTTTTACCTTGCAGCCTCATATAAAACATTATCTTACACTGAGAATCTTTTACTTCAAGTCATCCTGTTTCTCCTTCTTTCCTTCTCCACTTCCCTATATCCCAGCTATGAGGGAAGCATAAACAGGAGGATCTCAGTCCACACTTGCCCACAGCTCTAAATATAAAAACCTATTCAAAACTAAAGAGCTAAAACAAAAAGGATGGGAAAAAAGTTGTAGAGCACCTGCCTTGTGAGCTCTGAGTTCAAACCCCTATACCACCACCAACAATAAGTAAAAAGTAAAAGAAAGTAGAAATGAAGAAAAGAAAATGGAGAAAAACCAAAATGGGGGAAAAAAGCAAAACTGAATCCTCCTCTTATTAGTGTAGCAGCTGCTTAAAATGATATGCTTTGAACTTCACAAAATATTCTCCATTTTGATAGTATGAAATATTCTAACAAGTTTTCTTATAATTCTGTTAAGATCACTTCAAGGCTGTCAAACTAACATAATTGAAAATAGCCCTATCACCCTATTGCCAAAGAGAAAGAAAGAAAAAGGAAGAAAGAAAGAAAGAAAGAAAGAAAGAAAGAAAGAAAGAAAGAAAGAATGAAAGAATGAAAGAAAGAAAGAAAGGAAGGAAGGAAGGAAGGAAGGAAGGAAGGAAGGAAGGAAGGAAGGAAGGGAGGGAGGAAGGAAGGAAGGAAGGGAGGAAGGGGCTGGGAAGGTAGCTCAGTGGTAGAGCGCTTGCCTTGCATGCATGAGGCCCTGGGTTCGATTCCTCAGCACTACATAAGCAAAAAAGAAAAAAGATGGAAGTAGTGCTGTGGCTCAAGTGGTAGAGTGCTAGCCTTGGGCTGAAGAGCTGAGGGACAGTGCCCAGACTCAGAGTTCAGGCTCCACGACCGGACCCCCCCCCCCCAAAAAAAAAAAGAATACTAGGTTAAACCGGGCACTGGTGGCTCACGCCTGTAATCCTAGCTATTCAAGAGGCTGAGATCTGAGGATCACAATTCAAAGCCAACCCAGGCAGGAAAGTCTGAAAGATTCTTATCTCCAGTTAACCACCAGAAACCAGAAATGGTGCTGTGGCTTAAGTGGTAGAGCGCTTGCCTTGAGCTGAAGAGTTCAGGGACAGCACCCAGGCCCAGAGTTCAAGCCTCATGACCGACAAAAAAATAAATAAATAAAATAAAATACTAGGTTAGAATCATCTAATTTGAAGGGCACTTGTCTACATATTTAAGTTGCTGTTAGCAAGAATATTTCTTTAAGCAAGATTTTGGTCTGGAGTCTCTAAAAGAACATGTTGAATTTCAAGGAAGATGCAACATTACAGATATCTTAAACATTAATACCTAACACTTCAGTTCTAGTGATTTTTGAATAGACTTATAAATTAAGTGAACTAAGACACCTTTAGCTGGAAGTTCTTTTTTTTTTTTGCTTTATTTGCTTTATTTGCTTCTGAATTATTCATATAATTGTCTCTATTCTGCTTTGATTTTTATAAAGCTCTACCTAAATTTATTTATGTTAATCTGATAAGAATGATGCCAAATCTATTTTTCTGTTGGCAATGAAGATGTGTAGGGAGTTTATAAATATTTGAAAATGTAGAATTATTGGATTTTAGAGCAGTTATGGACTGAATTCATTCTAATGTGGAAAAATCTCAGTTTGGAACTTAAGTCACAAAGGTAGAATAGTCACTAAAACCTACATCTTTAATAGTAAATAAATAGAGCTGTTTTGAAAGTTAATATAACAAAACATTAAGACAGAGTAGCTATACAATTCCAGTAATTTTTTTTAAAGATATGGAGAAAAGATCGCTTCATTAACATTCTACAGAAGGCTATTATGAAAATTCTCCCTAATGAAAAGAATTTAGAATGGGCTGGTTTAGGAAGTATGACTTTGAGCATATAAATTAGAGATAAGTTTGTATTACTCAGTAGGGCTTGGCAATAAAAAGATTTTGATTCCTGGCATTGGGGAGATTTGCCTTCTTCATCAAGCTAAAGAGGTTGAGCCAATTATAATTAAGCCATGGCTTTTCTAAATGCACAAAAGAGAGGGACAGTCCTGTTTTGAATATAACACCCTTGAAGGAGCAGTCATCAACATGAAGCTGGAGCTGCTCCCATGGATGGGGAAGGAGCACTGGTAGAGGAGTGAAAGTAAATCACTGTGAATGACATTTGGTGTCCATTTCCTTTGGATGAAACTGTGAGACCCAGTTCTTGTTTTCTAGCTTTTAGTTGGTGGTGGTAGGGCTTGAATGCAGGACTTGGGTGAGGTCCCTGAGCTCTTTACTTAAGGCTAGCAATCTTCCACTTCGAGCCACAGCTCCACTTACAATTTTGAGTGGTGAATTGGAGATAAGAGTCTCATGCGTACTTTTCTGTTTAGGCTGGCTTTGAACCATGATCCTCAGATCTCAGCCTCCTGTGTAGCTAGGAGTATAGGGATTAGCCACCAGTACCTGGCTCTTCTCTAGCTTTTTTCCCATGGACCTGGGGAGAGACACTAATATAGCAGACACTAGGTGTTAGCAAGTACATGGTTCCAAGGAAACTGCCATTGACAGAAAAATGATGTTCAGGATGCAGAGAATTCCATACTTGGTACTTGGAATAGACTACATTATTGTTGTATACATTAATACTGTTAACAAAAAACTAATTCTTATTTCATACTGTTTATCTGAAAAGTGAATCTGCTTGATTCATTTTTCCCATAACCATTCTCCAACTTCCACTAAGGACACATTGCCTTAAATGAATGTAAAATTTTCAATTTGTTATTTAAATTAAGCACAACAATTTTTACTTTGCTTTGGGGGGCACCATGTGCTTTTGGGAAAGCATATATTCACACAAGGTAAGGAAATACTGGACAGATGGCATGATTTAAAAACAATTGAAGATAACATGAAATTGGCCAAGAGCTTCTCTATGCCAACTGAGCTATGCAATGCATGCTGGGAATTTAAAATCTTGTTTTTTGCTTTTGTGTTTTTTTTTTAAGTTCTCAAGAGTTTAGGTATCCACTCAGGCAACAAACAATGTACCTCTCTAATGGAGCATAATCTTGGAATGCCATGATTCTGCCTGTTTTTCTTGCAGACTTAACCTATATATTCTATTAGAGTTTTCAAAATAGAAAGTTCCCATAATCACATTGGCCATATGCTAGCACTGGCCTGTAAATGCTGGTCAGACAGAGTGGAAAAGACTGAACAACTCCTTCACTTTCCAAACCCACCACAAGTGGAATCTCTCTATGTCCCCTTCCCTAACATTAGAACTTAAGAATGTTTAAAAATACATATAGTCAGACATTCTTGTTATGTCAGCATGTGGGAGATAGAGGCAGGAAGAGTGAATGTTTTTGAAGCCTACCTGGAGATACCCGGTGAATTCAAGGCTGGCCTGAACTACAGATCAAGCCATATATACATGTACAGATATACAATTGGCATATGTGCCTACATAAAGAAAAGGAGATACACTAATAAGGAAGGAAGAGAGGGATGAGAAAAGGACGAAGGAAAGGAGGGTGAGAAAGACAGATAGCCCTTCTCATCTTACTGAATCTTTAATAGATTCTCAAAAAATTCCTTTGTGCTGGTCATCTACCTGTATCCACTACTACAACTTGGCAGAGCAGGTAAGTGTTGTTATTCTTGCTTAAAATAGGAGGCTCGTGTGAGTGAGGCAAGTCTATATACTTTTATCAGGAAAGGAAACTCTACTCAACAGTAAAGGAAGAAAATTAAATCATACTATCACGTCCTGCCCTTACCCCACCTAACTTTTTCTGGGATATTTGGTTTGGTTTTAAAAGACAAGGCCTCATTATGTAGCCCAGGTAGGCCGGGAACTCTCATTCCTCTTGTCTCAGCCTCCTGAGTGCTTACAGAGGATGTGTCCCCATTCCTGGCTCACAGGCCTAGGCCCGACATTGAAATCATTTTTGAACTCTAGTTTGGAAATTGTTCTTCTTATTCTAGTTTAACTTCTTGATCCTATTCTGGTCCTTTGAATGAGAATACATTCACTTATTCACATAGTATCCTAGACACAGACTCCTACAGATGTCCAACCACACAGGGCAAGGGGTTTTGTCTGGCTTCACTGGACCCTTGACTCATGTCTTAGTACAGCTATCATCTCTGATGTAATTTGTATCATGCTTCTTCCTCATGTTTATGAAGATATAAAAACTGGAGCCCTGTGATGGTTGTTTTTGCTTTCCTCTAATCCTTTCTGCTCCAGGTCACTTCCTCTTCACCAGTGATCCACCCTGGTTTTGACCAAATCCAGACTGCTGTTAATTACCCAGGAAGCCAGTGGGGAGGGCTATTGTTGGTTGTTTTCCCTTAATAAATAAAAATAACTGTATTACTGAATCTTGTTTCCTGCAGGGTCATTGTTTTCAAGGGCAGGAAGAGGCCCTATGTGGAGGTCCCTGGGCTAATTTCATTTTCACCCTTGGAGGTCAGATGATGCCCAGCAGGTTCTGCAGGAAAGGACAGCAGTAACCACGCCAGGCCAGGTCTCCATGAAAGGGTAACATTTTCCCTTTCTGGCTATCTTGCTGACCCTGAAGCTTTCAGTCCTTTAAGTGGAAGAGATTAAAACTTTGTTTTGTTGTTTTGTTTTAAATAACAGAGCTTCTGTGGAATGAGGGAGGACTGAGCTATGTCTCTGATGAACTCTTAGGGCATTATAAGGATGTCTCTTTATGGTATCTGCCCCAATCCATAGAAAAGAGAAACTCTCACTCACACTTCTGTCCTCTCTGACATGTTGGAGAAAACTTCCTTCCTCCTTCCGTCCTGGACTGTTACCCCTCAGGAAAAAGGGATACGAGAAAAATTATCTCCACCAGCACAGCTCTGAGGGTGATCCTTTGATTTCATCCCCTTTCAAAATCTCATCTCCTACGCAATAAAAACCCCCACAAGAAAGCTCCCAGTTCCCTAGGCTTCTTCCCAATCCACTGGTGATGATGTCCAGTGGAAAGGATTCTCCAAGATCCTGGCAAAGGGCTGGGAAGTTGGCTCAGTGGTAGAGTGCTTGCCTTGCATGCATGAGACCCTGGATTCGATTCCTCAGCACCACATAAGCAGAAAAAGCTGCAAGTGGTGCTGTGGCTCAAGTGGTAGAGCTCTAGCCTTGAGCTGAAGAGCTGAGGGACAGCGCCCAGGCCCAGAGTTCAAGCCCAGGACCAACCAAAAAAAAAAAAAAAAAAAAAAAAAAGATCCTGGCAAAGACTCAGTCAAAGATACTTTATCTATTTGTACTCTCTCTCTCCCTTGTCTCTCTTACTCCTCCTCCCTCCTCCTTTCCTCCTTTCCCTTCTTTTCTTCCTTTTTTACTTCCTTATTTCTTCTCTAGCCTGCATCTGAATCTACTTGCACTGAGAAAAGGCTTCATCCCCACAGCCTCCCTGGGATACAAGTGAAGAAGACAGAGAGAAGACCTTGTCCTGCTCTCTAATTTGGCTTTCTCACTGCTAAAGTCCATGCAGTCTGATGTTTTCTGATTCCTCAGGGTTGGAAGGAAAGAAGAGCAGATAATTTGGTTCCTTCGATCTAGTTGGCACTTCATGTAATTTTGTTATAATTAGTGATATAACTGTTAACTTTTCCACATGTCACTAAGAAGCTTTTAGGGTAGAGCCCATGTGACTCACTGTGGACGTCCAGAACCTCCAGCACAGTGCATTGTCCATGATGGGTTTCTCCCAAATAGTTATTAAGTTAAATCAGGAGCATATAATTTCTAAACTTTCAGTTGAACATTTGTTCACTTAATATTGCATTATAATTTATGTAATAAATTTGCAAATATTTACAAATACTTCTGCATATTTGTTCCTTTCTAGTATGACATTAATTTCAGTTAATACAATTCTGGTGAATTGGTACACATCTGTGTATGTAAGTGCTTGTGTGCATGTATGTGTGTACATGCTTACATACGTGGTCTATATGTACATATATACACATACATAACACTAAAAGAACAAGGAAGAGAAAATATATTAATTAGATTTCTTAATTATAGCCATTCTAACTGGGGTGAGGTGGAATCTCAATGTTGTTTTGATTTGCATTTCTTTTATGGTTAGAAAAGTTGTTTCTTTGAAGAACATTTGCTGTTGGGGGATTTAGTTTATTGAGTTCTAAGTATATTTTAGATATGAGACCCTTGTCCGTTGTATGGCTAGTAAAGATCTTCTCCCAATCTGTAGGCTTTCTTGTATGGCTAGTAAAGATCTTCTCCCAATCTGTAGGCTTTCTTGTATGGCTAGTAAAGATCTTCTCCCAATCTGTAGGCTTTCTATTGATCTGCTAGCTATGTCCTTAGCCATGCAGAAACTCTGGAGTTTCATGCTATCCCATTTGTCCAACCTTTCTCTGATTTGTTGTGTTTCTGGGTCTTTATTAGGGAAATTCTGGCCTGTGCCAAGGAGCCCTAGAGTTTCTCCTATTCATTCTTGTAATGTTTTCAGGGTGTCTACTTTACTTCAAGGTCTTTGATCCACTTGGAGTTGATTCTGGTGCAGGGTGATATATAAGGATCTAGCTTTAGTTTTCTACAGGTAATTAACCGATTTTGGTCAGCTCCGTGTACTGCAGAGGCTGTCTTTCTTCCATTCTATTTTTTTTTCTCCCTTATCAAAGACTAGGTGGCTATAGGTCTGTGGGTTCATTTCTGGGTCTTCAGTTCTATTCCATTGGTCCTCAGGTCTGTTCTTATGCCAGTAACAAGTAGAATGGCTATAATCAAGAAATCTAATAACAACAGATGCTGGAGGGGATGTGGCCAAAGGGAAACCTACTGCATTGTTGGTGAGAGTGTAAACTTTTCAACCATTTTGGAAAGCAATGTGGAGGTTCCTCAAAAGACTACACATAGAGCTCCCCTATGTCCCAGCAATCCCACTTTTGGGCATTTATTTACCCAAATGATCACAAACAGGCTATACTAAAGCTACCAGCACAACTATGTTTATCATAGCATTATTTACCATAGCTAAGATATGGAACCAACCCAGATGCCCCTCAGTAGATGAATGGATCAAGAAAATGTGGTATATATGTTAGGAAATGGAAAGACTTGGAAAAATTATATTAAGTGAAGTAAGCCAGGCCCAAAGAAACATAGGCCCCACGGTTTCCCTTATTTGCAATAACTAGTATATGTCTGAGACAAGCAGAAAAGGTCAGATAAGTTGATATTAGGCAAAATGAACCCCAAGTATTCAAATGCTTTTTCTTTCATGCAATTGTTTCTAACATATTTATAAGATGACTTCTTTGTTGCTTTGTATGTCTCTCCCCACGATATATCCCTTGCTTTCGCTGTATTTGATGTTGGTATAATTTATGGAGGGGAAGGGAAAAAACAAATTGTTTAAATAGGGGTGCAGGTGGACCCATTGCAACAATGAGATGTACACGTCGTTATGTTGAAAAATGAACTTTACAATTTTGGCGGGGAGGGGGGGGAGGAGGGAGTTGGGGAGCTGGGGGTGGGGAGATGGAAAGGGATAGGAAGAGGAAACAAAGGAGGCAGCAATGCTTTATAAGAAATGTACTCATTATCTTGCCCATGTAATTGTAACTCCTCTGTATAGTATTTTCACAATAAAAAATGTTCAGGGAAAAAAAAAGAAAAAGAAAATGTGGCATATATATTATATATACCTTATATTATATATACATATATATATATATATATATATATATATATATATATATAATGGAGTTCTATGCCGCCATCAGAAAGAATGACATTGCCCCATTTGTTAGGAAATGGAAAGACTTGGAAAAAAATTATATTCAGTGAAGTAAGCCAGGCCCAAAGAAACATAGGTCCCATGGTTTCCCTTATTTGCAATAGCTAGTATAGTCTAGGACAAGCAGAAAAGCTCAAAGGCTATGTACATATGACCAGATAAGATGATGTTAAGTGAAATGAACCCCATGTAAGGGACACAAGTGTTTTTTTTTCTTGCTTGCTATTGTTTTTAACGTATTTAAAATGTACTATGTGATTTTTTTTTGTTTCTCTCATACGTTCTTCCCCCACAGTATAACCCTGTTTTCATTGTATTTAATATCAGTGCCCTGCATCTTGTATATACATTTTTCTAATTTGGGGAGGGGAAGGGAAAAAACAAAATGCTGAAATAAGGATACAGGTTGACCCACTGCAACAATGAGATGTACAAGACACTATGGTGAAAACAAACTTGGGGGGGCAGGGAGGAGTTGGGGAGGTGGGAGGGAAGGGATGGTAGGGGAAAAACAAAAGAGGAGGTAACAATGCTCCATAGGAAATGTACTCATTACCTTACTCATGTAAGTGTAATCCCTCTGTACAGTATTTTTACAATAAAAAACATTTAAAAAAAAAAGAAAAACACCCTAAAAAAGAAAATATATTAAATCAGTATAATCTCACAATTTGAATGCAGCTATAACATGTAGACCTTTTATTCTTTGTCTGTTATAGAAATATGCATATATTTATTTGCATTTACTTGGCCACAGTCAGTCTCCATGTAATTATCAACTTCTTCTTTGGGTATAACTTTTCTACAACATGCACCACTATTCTGCATTGTTCCATAGTCTTCCCCCAGTCACACCTTAACAGTGGTGATATAGTATTCTATTCTATGAATTACAGTTTATAAAAGTGATTTCCTGTCTGTGGATATTTAGGTTGTTGGAAAAAATTACAAAAAATGAGGAAAGAAATATTTTTGTGCTTAATACTATTTCCTTTTTAACTTGTGTGCTGCTCATTATCTTCAATGGATTATCAAAAAAGAAAATGTCAAACAAGCAGGGGGCCAGTGGCTCGTTTCTGTAATCCTAGCTACTCAAGAGCCTGAGGATCGCAGTTCAAAGCCAACCCAGGCATGAAAGTCTGTGAGACTCTTATCTCCAATAAACCACTCAGAAAACAGGAAGTGGTGTTGTAGCTCAAGTGGTAGAGCACTCACCTTGAACTGAAGAGCTCAGGGACAGTGCCCAGGCCTAGAGTTAAAGCCCCATGACTGACAAAAAAGAAAAAGAAAAAAGAAAAAGAAAATATCAAACAGAATATACATTATTGAAGCTCTAGATACACATTGCCCAGTGGTCTTTTGTTATGTTAATATTGTCACTATGTCTCCCTTAGTGAAAGTATTATTTTCACCAAAATCTTTTTCAGAACATTTCCTCTAGCAGGGGATATTCCCATTGTTAAAAGGCTTACAAATAATGAAGTTCAATTATTTGTGGAATAATTTATTCCACAATTTTTACTCTGGATATACAGTGCCTTGAGCATTACTTAGGGCCTGAAGACATAAAAGTCCCCAGAACTTCACAGGAATAAATAATAAATCCATCATTTCTCAATGGTCCAAATTCGTGACTAGCATCAGTTAAGTTGTGGAAGGTTAAGCTCTGTCACTCCTGGGAGACTTTCTCCCTCATACTAAGCTTGGAAGCAAAGTGATTCAAATTCTGGCTACTATGCAGTTAGCACACACTCAACGAATACTGGTTAAAGATAAATTAGGAGAAATATTTGTAAAATGTAACACAAAGGACTAATACATCTAGAGCATCAAGAAAAAGGCCTAGAATGAAAAAGGAAAACAGACATATGAACACATCACAAAAACAGCAATAAAATGGCTCTTCAACACATGAAGAAATACACAAAGTTTGTGGCTGGGCGATACCGGCTCACGACTGTAATCCTAGCTACTCAGGAAGCCGAGATATGAGGATTGTGGTTCAAAGGCAGCCCCAGCAAGAAAGTCTGTGAGATTTTTATCTCCAATCAACCACCAAAATACCAGAAATGACACTGTGACTCAAAGTGGTAGTGCACCGGCCTTGAGCAAAAGGAACTCACAGCACCCAGGCCCTGAGTTCAAACCCAATGACCAACCAACCAAATAAATAAATAAATAACTAGTATATGTCTGAGATAAGCAGAAAAGGTCAAATAAGATGATGTTAGGCGAAATGAAACCCAAGATAAGGACACAAGTGTTTTTTTCTTTCTTGCTATCGTTTCTAACATATTTATAAGGTAATTGTTTTGTTGCTTTGTATGTCCCTCCCCCATGGTATAACCCCTACTTTCACTGTATTTGATGTTGGTATAATTTGGGGAGGGGAAAGGAAAAAAACAAATTGTTTAATTAAGGATACAGGTGGACCATTGCAATAATGAGATGTACAAAATGCTATGTTGAAAAATGAACTTTACAACCTTATCAGGGGGCGGGAGAGGGAGGTAGTCTTGAGATGGGAGGGCAGGGATGGTAGGGGAAAAACAAAGGAGGAGGTAACAATGCTTGATAAGAAATGTAATCATTACCTTGCTCATGTAATTGTAACCCTTCTGTACGGTATTTTCACAATAAAAAAAATTTATTATAAAAATGAAAAAAACAAGGCTTGGCATGCATGTTTCACAAGCCAAATCTGGTCATATACTCCTGTTCTCATAAATAAAGTTTTATTGGAATACAGCTCTGTCCATTCACAAACCCAGTGTCTCTGTTTTTGTTTTTGTTTTTTAGGCTGAGAAAGAGCTGTATTATTAGAACAGAGATGATTTACTCTCTGGCCCCTTACAGGGAAGGTGGCAGACCCCTGACCTGAAGAAACAAATTAGATAACACTTAGGTGTCATTTTTTTAGTTCATCAGATTATGAAAACTCCAAAAACATTGAAAACACTGGTAAAGCTGTTTCTTAAACATATTTTAAGGAGTGAATTGATAAAACTCTTTAAATGTCAACGTGTCAATTTTTTCCCTAAAAATTCATATGCACTTTAATCCAGCAAGGTTGCTTTTAAGAATTCTGCAAATGCTGGGCTGGGAAGTTGGCTCAGTGGTAGAGCACTTGCCTTGCATGCCTGAGGCCCTGGGTCCGATTCCTCAGCACCACATAAGCAAAAAGAAAAAAGCCGGAAGTGGCACTGTGGCTCAAGTGGTAGAGCGCTAGCCTTGAGCTGAAGAGCTGAGAGACAGCGCCCAGGCCGAGTTCAGGCCCCACAACCGGACCCTCCCACCCCCCAAAAAAAGAAAAAGAATTCTGCAAATGCATTTGAACAGTTAGGTCACAGACGGTAATTACAGATCGATACATTCACAAAAAATATCTAAGTGTCATTTAATTTCTGTTTCTGTAGATCAAGAATGAGCAACCTTTATCTATAAAGGGCCAGTCTCTGCTCTAACAACTTAGCTCTGATGCAATGTAAAAGCAGGTGCTCACAATATATATATGCATATACATGACTGTCTTTCAAATAAAACTTTATTTTTCAGGACAGGGATCTGGCCGGATTTGGCTTGTGAACTAAAGTGTAATAATTCCTGTTGGAAAATATCTGGCCCATTTCCACTGGCCATTTGTAAACAGCTGGTTAAACTGTGGGTGATCCATCCATACAAGAGACAGTATACAGCTGTCTAAAAGAATGATGGTTGTCTCTGTAGGATGACCTAAAATAGCTCCAGGGTAGGTTGTTCAGTGAAAAAAGAAAAGCATAAAACAATATATTTGAAAAAATAGGAAAAAATTCCAATATGGTTGATATACTGTGTGCACAAAATAGGAAAGTTGGAGATCGTGAGTTCATATTTCTTCACATCTGCATGAAGATCATGAGTATGTAGCATAGTGATAACTTAAGGTTGTGAAGTATTTATGCAGCATTAGAAAGAATAAGAAGATGTCATTTGCAGGCGGATAGATGGACCTAGAACATGTTAAGTGAGGTAAGCCAAACTCAAGAGAGGCAAATGATGCATGTTTTCTCTCACGTGCAGAAGCTAGATCTAAAATGCACTGAGAATGTTCAATTATATAGGATTATATGCATTAAAACATAGTAAGAGCAAAGAAAGATGCTCTTAGGAGAGAAACACAGAGGTGTAATGTCTCTGTGCCTCTAATCATATAAAATAATATTTATTGGGGCTGGGAAGTTGGCTCAGTGGTAGAGCGCTTGCCTTGCATGCCTGAGGCCCTGGGTTCGATTCCTCAGCACCACATAAGCAAAAAGAAAAAAGCCGGAAGTGGCGCTGTGGCTCAAGTGGTAGAGCACTAGCCTTGAGCTGAAGAGCTGAGGGACAGTGCTCAGGCCCAGTGTTCAGGCCCCACAACCGGACCAAAAAATATATATATATATATATATATTTATTGACATGAACTCCAGCAAATAGAAACAAGAGGGTTTTTTTCCTTTGTTGCTATGTTTGTTTTCTTTTCTTTTTGTCCCATTTGTTTGTTTATCTGTCTTTGGGAGGGTAAGGGGAGAACGGAGAAATGGAGGGACAAAAGGTGAGCAAATACAGCAAGCAGTACACACTAGACACTATGTTGAAAATTAACTACACAACTTGTGGGTGTAGATGGGAGGGAAAAACTGGAAGAGAGCGAGGGAAGGGGTGACAGTGTCCAAAAAGAAATGAATCCATTGCCTGACTTATGTAAATGTAATTCTTCTGAACCTTTATAGTAACAATAAAAAACTTAAAAAGAGATTGTGAATGATATGGACAGGGAGGCTGTAGTTTTAGTCTTCTTGCTACATGTCTGTTTTCTTTTTTATATTGTATGGTTATTGAGCCATGTACATTCACTTGCTGATTTACTAAGCCTCTGATAGCTTCTATGAACTATCAGAGGATATGCTAAGGATGTACAGTAGCTAATAAAAGAAACAACAATCTCTCTGCTCCTGGGAGTTTGTTTTCTAGTAGGGTACATAGGTAATAAACAAACTAAATATATTATGAACCAAGTATATTATATCGTGTTAAGGGGATGTGGAGAAAACAGGAGAAACAGAGATGAAGTCTTAGATATAAGCAGGTAGATGGATTGACAAGCATGAGACTCACCACAAAGGTGATTTATTTTTAAAGAAAAACTTAATCCAGGTGATCATATTTAATATTCAAATCATTCAATTACAATGAGTAACGGCTCCATTTACTCTTTCTAATGACGCTATTCAAAGTTATTCATGAGGCTATAATTATTAATGAGAGTATTATCTTCATTATAAAGCGTTATGTTCTGGTTCTAATAGCTTGCTTGCAAACGGTTAAAATAAGAAAAGTTAACTCTAAATCCAAGTGCTGAGAAAGAAGAAAATAAAACCCATGTTGGGGGAAATATGGATGGAAAGAAAACTAACTCCTAGTGCTTGCTTTAGGCTATTGGCCTGAAAGCTTCTACCATTCATAGCTGAAAAAAAATCCTGTTAAATAATACAAAAGTGTTTGGATTTTATCTCGGAGATACTGAGGGGCATTGAGGGATTCTGAAAAATCAGAAAGAATGGCATCATCACAGGTGCATCTTTGGAAAGAACAGGTTGCTATAAAGTGTGGACTATGAAGTAAGATTGGAGAAAGGAAGACTAAGGAAAATGCCGTGATGGCAACTCAAGCAGGATGATGAGCATCAACTACATCAGTGCCAGAAGGAACAGAGGGGATGTCACTGATGGGCTGCTTCACAGCCTGACCTTAGCCAGTTGGAAAGAGGCAGTGAGCAGCCCTACATAGCTACACAACAGAAAGAGTACATTTAAAGAGGACAGTATTCTATTCTAGGTTCACAACACATCCAGGACACTTAGAAATGTGTAGCTCACAAATTAAGAAAAGATAAAAAGATGGTAACTGTTTAATGTACATGTTAGAAATAAAAATCAATATTCCAATAAATCACATTTATTACAAAGTCAAAGCAATGGTTTATAAACAGAGGAAAATACAAACTATACATAACACACCTGTAGAATCCGAGAACTCAGATATAAATTGCAGCAAAACATGGTTACACTTATATACGAATGTACACAAATACTAAGATTGTATTCAATGTGCTCAGTGATAGGAGGCTTTATTCACTTAATAAGACATCATTAATATTTCTATTTCAATTTACATTCCCTATTTTCTCATTTTCCACTATATAAACAGTTCTTTATAGGGATGTAGAATAGTTCTACATCCCTAAAGTTCTACATCCCTAATTATCTGCTTGGGACAAATTCTTAACAGTGGGATGGATTACTATATTACACACACACACACACACACACACACACACACACACTTTACTACCAAATTACTGTCTTGAGAAGCTGTAGCATTTCTAATTCCATTGACATTATATATACAAGTCCTCATCTCTACTCATATTCTCTATATTTCCATCTTGAATTTATTTGCTAGAATTTAAACTATTTTGTTTCCTTGATATTTTGTTTTCTTCCTTTTGCAAACTGTTAATTTTTATCCTTTGTTAATTTTTCTGTTAGGAATTTGGAAAAGTGGTTATTTTGTTAACTTTAACAATGCATAGTTAATGTGACATATATTTTCTTTTATTGTAAAAAAGGGTTACAGTTAGTGTCACCTCTTCCCTTGTTTTCTCCCAGTTTTCTTTTTCCCTCTGCACTTTTTTTTCTTAAAAGTAAAAAAAAAAGTTTACATTGTTTTCAGTACTGGAGATTGATCCCAAGCCCTTGTACTTGCTAAGTAAATATTGTTCATTACTGGAAAAGTCTGTGATTGAAATGGCTGTTGTGAAGAATGGAAACAAAATGTATCCAGAAGCAAACAGAAAGACTACAGAACTATTTGAAAGGCTCAACTGAAATTAGAGTCATGAGTTTCTACTGGTTTCAACCTGCAAATGCAACTAAATCTGGTAGCTTGGTGGCAGAAGGAAAGTAGTCACCTTTTTTAAGTGGTCACATATCTAACTGTCTGTCTAGAGAGATATCCAGAGACATTAAGCAAAGCAAAACAATCAAAAATTAAAAAGTCACGTTAGACGCATAAGTACAATTTGGGGATTCAAAGCATAGAGTATTTCCACGTATCTGTAATGGCTCTTTTTATATGAACAGAATCTGGTCTCCAGAAATAATCTTCAAGGAGAAAGGCAGCCATCTTAACAGAAAATCAACTTTGAATCAAGAAAGAGGAAAAGACCAGGCATGCCTCTAGCTCCCTCTCTCCCAGAATATTGTTGATAAATACCACAGACAGCCCCAAACACAGTACATACATACACACACACACACACACACACACACACACACACACACACACACACACACACACACACACACACACACACACACACACACACACACACACACGTCAAGATTTTACTCTGCTGGTTTAATGAAAAGCTGGACAAAGGAAGAAGGCAGTTTTGTGTATTAGCAAGTTTGTTACTAACTCAATGGACCACTTCAACAGGACAAGAGTCAACTTGTATTACTCAAGCTTCTCAGAGGAACAGAACCAATAAAGTTCACATATAATTATAAGAAGGAATTTATTAGATTTGTCTACACAAATCAGATCTGGACAGTTCTAGAATGGCCATCCACAGGCTAGAGAGCCAGTCCAAGAGACTGGAAGCCTCAGAACTAGTAGAGCCAGGATGCAGTGCCAGTCAGAAACTGAAGACCTGAAAAATCCCTGGTTCAAATCTGCCTTCAAAGGCCAAAGATGTCCATAGGAAATGGCAGAAGCAAGAAGCGCACCTACTTAAGAAGTATAGAGCATGCCTGAGCACAAACTTCCAACAAGAAAACACGAGCTTTCTTCCACGTTTTTGTTCTATCTAGGCCCCCAACTTATCAGATGGTCCCATCCATGTTCAGATGAGTCATTTTCTCATAGAGGTTCATGCCACTCCTTGCTAGAAGCACTCCTGAAAACAGAACCAGAAGTTTGCTTTATCCATTTCGGTTGACAACCCAGTCTAGTTGACAACCAAGATGAACCGTCACACAATTAATACATGGAAAGAAAACAGAAGGGGTGAGAGACTTTTCAACAGTTGAAGACTAGATATAGCAAAATGAGATCATAAGAAAACTACTCGACTGGGCTATTTCCCACAATTTCTAATGTCATACTTTGCAACATTAGCTACCCCATTTACTATATTTTCCTTGGAAACTATTATTTTCACCTTCTTAGTTTAAACTTTATTATTTAGTTTATTTTAAAATCAGGGCTATTCCCTATTTCACCATTGATATTCAATCAGATCTAACAAATGTTACTTTAGCCATTCTATTTTCCATTGCCTGGCACACTCTTTGCATCCCAGACCACACTTACTTAAAAGAAGCACTATCTTCCAACATCCCTAGCAGCATTTTAATTCCAGAGTATGGCATGGAAAGACAGAAAGCAGGAGAGGACAGACAAACAGGGCCATGTACCCTTTCAGCCCTGACAAGTTCACAAGGCACTTGGTAAAACACCAGCCCATTCAACGAGTTCCACATTCAGTAGTCACATTCCAGGGTCATGCTGACTGAAATGGACAATTGCCAGGGACCTCCTGTGCTGAGCAGAGCTCCAAAGTCCAGTACTCTGTTTGCTCTCACCAGAAATATTCTCTTGCAACTGCTGGTGTACAGGTATATTTTAAGAACTTGCAAACCTCCAGGATGTCAGGAAACCATTATCCAACCACCTGAGAAGACAAGATGCCGGTTTCAAACATCCTTATTGCAGCTTCAGCTCCACTATCCCTAAAAGAGACTCGAGGAAAATACCAGAAATGAAATTCCTCAGATATGTGGGTATGCAGGAAAGGAGCCACCTGGCACCAGAAGGTTTTAAGGGAGCTAAAGAGCTGACCAATGGCCTGGACTTCACTGAGCTTTGAGACAGAACCCAGGATGGGTCGTGCATGTGAACTACAACCTTTCAATCAGGATAATCCCTGAGAACCAACAGGTTGTATGTCATCCACGTTCCCCTCACCAAACAAAGTCATGAGCTTCCCTTATTCTCAACTTTGGCTCAACAGGCCATGATAAACAGAAATACCAGCTTTTATGTTTGAACATCAAAGGAAAAGAAATCATAGAAATCAGAAAGCAAAAAACATCCCTTCCCTATGGGAAATCAAATAAGAACCGCAGTCCCTTTCTTTCCACACTCTATCTAGAAACAGCAGGCAGAACAAAACAGAACAAAAGCAAACTATCAAAAATTTAAAACCCCCGCAAGCAGCACAAGAGCAAGTTGAGCATTCAACACAGATAGTGGATTTCCATGTAAATTTTAGAGGCTTCTTTGATCTGAACAGCATTTTTTCCTCAGAAATAATCTTGAGGAGAAAATTAACTATCTTAGTAGTCAACTTTGAATCAAGGAAGAAGGAAATACAAGACTGTCCCTGACTTTCCCATACCTTCTGTGGCCATCTCTCCCAGAAAGAAATAGCCCGTGAACACAGTAACACACACACACACACACACACACACATACACACACACACACAACCTGTGTAGGGTGGAAACCCACACAGAAATCACCTAGTCTGCAATCAGCAACTTCCCTCATCAGAGTTGATGCATTAAGACAGACATCACCAGTAGCCCCAGGCTACTTCAATCACCCACTTGTCTGAAAAGAAACCAAACATTTCCATCAAGATAAAACTCTCATAACCCTTCATCTGCCAAATTCCAGAGAATGCCAAACTTGACTCCCAACCAGAAGACCCTTTTATCTCAAAATTCATCAGGGCAGAACTCTTACTGTGATTACATAGCATTCTCTCCTACTACAAGATGGAGAAGCAGCCCTGGACCCTGCCCCAGCTCTCAGCCCTGGCCCAGCCAATGCCAGGAACTTACCTGAGACAAAGGAATAGGCAGCTAGGATATTGCTGAGCAAACTCATGTCTGTGTGCTGTGTGATCGCTGTCTCGGCGTGGGGCCTGATGGCCAGCCTCATGTGGCATCCAGAGGAGAGTTCTTGAAGATGTTTCAGCCAAGTCCACCTGGCCACTCTCGCTCTACCTCTCTTCTCTTCTGTTTGGAGACAAAGAGTGGTGATGATATGCATTCTGCTTCCAGGGGGCTTTATTCCAGGTGTCCTAGACTCAAACCAAAAGCTAGTCTCCTAAATGCCGCTTACCTTTCCCAGCAGGGAGCCACTAAGATCCCAGAAAAAAGAGCTTGTAGTCTTTGTTCAAGGAGCTTCCTCATTTTCAGGGAGGCAGTAGGGCTTTACATCTGAGCCTCCTGGCCTTTCTCTTTTCTCTTTCCAACTCCTGACTTCAACATGCCCTCCCCTATTACCTTTCTTGACACTCACTCTACTGCATTCGCTCAGTTCCACCTTCCTGGTCCATCAGGTACAAATCATAATCATCACCACATCACTGCATTTTAACCCCACATCACAATGTGCTCCGCTTCCATTTTCCTTGGAGCTCGCACTGATGACGCTTATGTACTTTGCCTCGTTTGCTTTGCCTATCAGGTCAAAAACTGCCCCCTTGGCAATGGGTCAGAGGTGGCTATTCCAGAACGATAAAAAGCGGCAATAGTTCTAAAATCCTCATAAGAATTTGTAAGGTTGGCCTGTTCCCAACCCCCAATTCCATGACCCAATGTGTGACAGGGTGGGACAGTTTACGGGTGCATTCTGTGCACATACGTGTGTGCACTCTCTCTCTCTCTCTCTCTCTCTCTCTCTGTCTCTCTCTTACACACACACACACACACACACACACACACACACACACACACACACACACACACACACACACACACACACACACTCATGGCCCACAGACTTCCTCCCTGGCAGCAGGTAATAGCATCCTTCCATGGGGCAGGACAGGGATGAGGATCTAACTCAGTCTGAAAGGATGGAATGTTTGTATGGATCTGCACAACACGTTCCTGGTCCATCATCTTCCTCTGACCCAACACTCAGAAGACTTTACAGAGAGGTCCTGAGGATGGAAGAAGTGGCCAAGACCCCAGTAACTCACATGTCATGCTGTATGAGCTGAAAGCAGGGAGCCAAGGCACAGGCTGACTGGAGGAGCAGAAGGCTCCAGTTCTCGGGAAAGAAACTTTGGCTGTCTAGTTACAAACATCAGTAATGTGTGCTAGCTTTGGGGGACTCAGAAAGCTGCAGTTCTAGAAGGTGGAGGGAATAGATTGTAACAGAAAAGACGATTCTCACTCGGTTAAAGTGCAGCAGGTGTCAGGGAGATCAAAAGAAGAGAGGCAAACTCATAGCTATGACCCAGAAGTTCTTAAGGGCAGCCAGTAGTCATGCAGGGAAGGAACCACCTGTTGCCAGACTTTTTAAAGTGGGCAAAGAGTTGACCAATGACCTGGACTTCACTGAGCTTCGAAGGTAGAAACCTGGATGTGTGGCATGTGTGGAAACATTCTAAATGGCTAGTTGGATATGTTATTGTCATTGGCTTTCATTTTGCTATTCCACTACTATTCTTTGTAGCCTTGAGTTGACCATCTATACTGAATGTGACCACTGAATGAAAGGTGTGAGGTGGAAAGTAGCAGTAGTGAACACCTTCTGATACATAAGAGCCAGGCCAGTAGGTATCTCATTACATAATGCACAGAGGGTAGAAATCTCCTCATTTTGTTAGCTACCTGGGAAGAGATGTGCTGTCAGGAACAGAGCAGTGTCTGATAAAGACAGGTCATCTCTGATGATATTCGTTTCAGCCAGCTAAAATTCTGAACTTGGTTGGTGCCAGTTGGTTTCTCAGGTTCTGAAAGAAAAAAGAGGTGACACAAAAATCATCACATACCTGAGAGATCATCTCATATTTTAGGCCTGATGTCATCAGGAACATAGCAGACAGCACGGGTGGTGTGGACCTGGATCCTTGGAAAGACAAGGTCCCCTCAGAGACAAAGCCCATTGCTACAGGAACATGGACTAGACTGCCAGAAAAACCAACCTCCCAAGGTCATAGCAGAAAGGAAGCAAGAGGTAAAAGAACAAAGACATGTGCTTCCTCTTCTTACTCATCAGCCAAAACCCACAAACGCAGCTAGAATGGGATGTTGTTGGTCTGGCTCTTCATCAATGGAGTTTGTAGGCCAACCACTCTGGAACAGGAAGGGAGGGGATTCAGTTCCCAGATAGCAATGCTCAGATGGACTATGAAATAATGTCTTACACACGGCTCTGTGTGGGCACGAAACCCTTGGAAATGCTGACATGTGCTTTCCCATAACCTGTTCCTTCTACAGATGACCTCTCTTGGGTAGCCAGGAGCTCTTTTCTACCCCCAATTTTACTGGGGAGTGTATAGGAAGAACAAGATGGATCATAGAGAAACCGCACTGCTCTGTGTACACACACTCATCCATTGTCACCATACCACCTTGTCTATCCTACAGCAGTTAACTCCTGCCTGTCGATACCTTCCTTGATACTTAGCTGCTATTGCATTACAAAGGATTTACAGCACGTTCCTATCTCCATTTTTCCTGTCAAGAAATTAAGGACAAAAAGGAAGAGAAACTTGAGGCACAAGATCAGTAGTTTTCAATAGGCTCATGCACTCACAAGTGAAAGCACATCTCTGAACTGCCACGCTACACTCATAAAAGCCACTGAGGACTGCCTTCAGGATGGTCACTCAGAGCCCAGAGCAAATGGCTCCCACATAAGGGCTAAGCAGAGATGCTCACGGTTCTAGAGAAACAACTAAGCAAATAGAAAGTATTATTTTTACTAGAGGACTGATAACACCACAGATGACAGACTCATGCAACACGCTTGCCTGTGGACCAGATGGCTTCCATTCTTCCAACTCACTGCAGCTAATCATTTCCAGAGACACATTGTAGAGCCCGTTATTACCTAGAAAGTCTACTTCACCCAAGGGCTGGGCTGTGAACCTCTCACGGGCAAGGATTGTCTTAATTTTTCTCTTCATTCCAAGTGTCCTACCATGAGTGTCAGAGCTGATGGTCCAGCAACTTTTGGAGGAAGGACTCATGCTCAGAACTCCCGCTCTCTAATCAGAAACTTCTTTCCAATTTCTCACACATCTAGAATCAAAACAGATGTGCTCTCCAACTTCCCAATGACTTCTCAACCTCTAAGCTCACTCAGAATTACCATTCTTATCTAGGCTCACTTCTCCCCTCCCCCCCCCCCCCACACACAGCCTGGGTATAACAACTTCAACACTCCCTATTTTCACCAGAACACTTCTGCCCTTCTCCTCTCTCCAGCTTTAACCCCCAAACTATTCTACCCTCACCTGCCTGCTCTCCAGGCTAAGTGCTTCTGAAAAAAAAAATACCATTTGTACTTGCATCATTGCAGATGTTTGGTGTATAAAGACAAGCAGTTGTGGCACTTGATCCTATGTGTATCTCTGACATCTCATCTTCTTACTTTTTCATTTCCTAGAGAAAGTAGACCACAGCTCTTTTTTTCTGAAGCTTATTTCTCCACCCTCCTACTCTCCAACCTCCCAGCTTCCCTGAAAAAAAAGAGGCCATCTACATGAACTCTTCCATAGTATCTTGGCCTTCTTCCATCTTGTCTCTAAGGAGTTGTCACCTGTGTTGTTCATCAAATCATTTCCTGCTTCTACAGAACATGGTTCCATCAATGATACATTCCTTTTTTCTTTTCCTTCTTTAAATTGATTTCCAGCTCCTATATAAAAAGTTAAGTGGAAGAATGGATACATGCATGTAGGCATGTTTTTCTTTCTTTCTTTTTTTTTTTTTTTTGTCGGTTGTGGGGCTTGAACTCTGGGCCTAGGAGCTGTCCCTCAGCTCTTCAGCTCAAGGCTAGCACTCTACCACTTGAGCCACAGCACTGCTTCCGGTTTTCTGAGTGGTTTATTGGAGATAAGAGTCTCACAGACTTTCCTGCCAGGGCTGGCTTTGAACCACGATCCTCAGATCTCAGCCTCCTGAGTAGATAGGAGCCACCAGTGCCTTGCTTGGTATATTTTTCTTGATCAACTATTTTCTTATTCTTTCTTGAACTATATTTAATTCTGCTCATTTTATCTATTACAAACATCCTTTAATTCCTCTGTAGTTTCTTGGTACTCACTCTCCTTTCCTTCACGATCAAACATACAAACGTATACTTCTTCTAGCCATTACCTCCATCATTTAATTCTTGGCCTACAAAAATTGGCATTCTTGGCTTGATGCCTTGTGGCCTGGAAACAGACTGCTTTCCTATCCCAAGGCAGACCTACTTTTCCTAAGTCAATAAATACTCATTAAATCTCACTAGTTCTAATTTAGTTTATCAAACTACTGCTAGCAAAAGGCTGAGAATGACCTGAAGGAAGGTCCACATTTTACTCACTTATGTGCCCAGTGCCTGATTCGTAGTAAGTGCTTCCTTTGAATAAGTGAACCTAGAAATGAATAATGTGGTCAGTGAGATTTGCAGTCCAGTTTCCTACAACGAAAACAGAATGAGGCAATGTAAATTAAGTGGTACAGAAGAAGTTGGGAAAGAGTAATTAACTCTAATAATGGAGTAGCAATGGGGAGAACTCATAAAGATTCCATAGACAGAGATAACACTTAACTTGAAAGTTGAACTACTGAGTACTAAATCCATTACTAATTATGTTAACAGTTCACATTTACTGAAACCTTCTCCAACTACTCAGTTTGTTGAATGCTTTGTGAGGAATATTTAAATCTCCCACTAGGCTTGTTATTGCTCTTATTTTTCTAGATAAGAAATTGATAAAGACCTAATGTTATTAAGCTATAAAACACTGGAGATGTGATTTAAACATAAGAAGCACTATTCCAGTGTCTTGTCTTTTTTGTTAGTGGTGTTGGTTGTGGGGCTTGATATCTGGGCCTAGGAGTTGTCCCTCAGCTCTTCAGCTCGAGGTGAGTGTTCTACCACTTGAGCCACAGTGCCACTTCTGGTTTTCTGGTGGTTAATTGGAGATAAGAGTATCACAAACTTTGCTGCCTGGGCTGGCTTTGAACAGCTATCCTCAGATCTCAGCCTCCTGAGTAGCTAGGATTACAGGCATGAGCCACCAGTGCCCAGCTAAGTGTCTTGTCTTTTAACCTATCTCTACCCAGAGTAAAGAAAGGGGCTGGAGATAGAAGGAAGGGCATGAATATATAGCACCCGTGGAGCACTGAGGTATACAGAGTGACTCAAAGGAAGCTGAAACAAGAAACAAGAAAGATGAAGTTGGAATGGACATTGGAGGATTTACAGTACCTTAGAGAGTTTGAACTTTGATGCTGGGAAGGTGGCTCCGTGGTAGAGTGCTTGCCTCACATGCATTAGGCTCTGGGTTCAATTCTTCAACACCACATAAGTAGAAAAAAGCTGGAAGTTGCGCTGTGGCTCAAGTGGTAGAGCACTAGACTTGAGCTTAAGAGCTGAGAGACAGCATCCAGGCCCAGCGTTCAGGTCTCACGACCAAAAAAAAAAAAAAAAAAAAAAAAAAAAGAGAATTTGAGCTGTATTTTACAGACAATAAAGAACTTTGAACATTAAACAGAGGTTAATACAATCTCTTTTGCTTTCTATGAAGAAAATGCTAGCTTAAGTGTGAAAGATATGCTGAAGAAGTCACAGATGGTCTGAAATGTTCATTAAGGGGCTGACAAATCCAGATTAAGAATGATGAGCACCAGAAACCAAAAGGATCAGGTAGCTAAAGAAGTTAGCAACCCAGAAACTCAGCCCAACAAGGGCATAGAAACATCCAATAAATGCTTGTGTTTCCTAGCCAAAAGATGAGAACAGGGTAAGCCTATTAAGACAAAATCTTTCTAGCCAACTATTCTACTACAGCTAAATATCAATAGGGGGGGAAAAAAGACGTGTCCATACCCATACCCACACCCACAGGAGCAAAGCCTAAGTTAAGAGCCTAGACTTCCACTCTTGGTATACTATAAACAAGAAAGACCTAGCATCCCTGCCAGACTGATGTAACAGGAGGCCAAGTATAGAAATGAAACTTGCATCTCAGATAGCTGGTAATGAGCCCTCATCCATGCCATATCAGTGAAGGCCAGGAGGGAAACTTGGTTGTTCTCCCTGTCTTGGTCCCTTTTGAAGATCTGCATTGCTATAACAGAATCATCATACACTGGGTAATTTATAATGAACAGAAATTTGCCTTCAATTTCTTGAGGCTAATAAAGATAAGATGAAGATACCAGCAACTTGAGGAAGGACTATGTATTATATCATCCCATGGAATTAGGTGGAAGTTCAAGAAAGAGTAAGAAACCAAGAAGCTGAACTCATTTTTATAGCAAATATGCCCACTCTTGCAGTAACATTGATCCAGTCATGATGCAGAATCCTTAAGACCTAATCACTTCTTACTAGGCCCCACCTTCTATGCTGGCATATTGGGGATCAAGTTTCTAACACATGAACTTTGGGGACATTCAACCCACAATGTACCCTGACCCAGAAATAAGGCACCCCTACCCCTCTATTTTGGGTTAAGAAAGGAGGGAGACCTTGTAGAGAATGAGGTTACAGTGGTTACAAGCCTTACATCAGAGGAGACTACATGGGATCCAGAACTTTCATTCTTATCCAAAAGCAATGAGAAGCCAACCAACAGATGCCAACAGAGAAGGTAAAATTATCTGACAGGATATTTGAACATCCCCAGTAAAAAATGTTTTGGTGAGCAATTGTGAAGATGTTTTATTTTTTTTTTATTGTGAAAATACTGTACAGAGGGGTTACAATTACATGGGCAAGATAATGAGTACATTTCTTATCAAGCATTGTAGCTTCCTCCTTTGTTTCCCCTTCCCATCCCTTCGCAACCTCCCCCCCCTTCTCACCCTCCCCCCCCTCCAAAGTTGTAAAGTTCGTTTTTGACATAACGACTTGTACATCTCATTGTTGCAATGGGTCCACCTGTATCCTTATTTAAACGATTTGTTTTTCCCCTTCCCCTCCACAAATTATACTGACATCAAATACAGTGAAAGCAGGGGTTATACCGTGGGGGAGGGATGTTTGAAACAAATGAAAACTGCTGAAAGTCTCAGCAAAGAAACCGTCTCAGAAAAACAAACTAGAGAATATAAAGAAAAAAGTAGAAGTATAGAATTTTAAAAATATGGCAATCAATAGAAAACACTTAATAAATAAACTAAGCAAAATGGGGTGGACATAGGAAACAATCAGTGACCTGAAAGACAGAACAGAAATTATCAACAGAAACACCAACTGAAAGAAAAAAAAATAAAACTAAAGACTTTTAGAATGATGACCCCCCCCACACACACATACCAGAAGAAAAAAAAACTACATTAAACTAAATTTGTATTATCAGAGTCCAGAAGAAGAGAGACAAGCATGAGGAACTAAAAGAGTACAAAGAAAAAGCAGCTTTAAAAATTCCAAATGTTGCAGAAGCAGTGACACTGATCAATCTACATCATTCTCAGAAACTGACATGCTGAAAATGTTGAATTGAAATCCCTTTGTAGCCTTTTTATATCTTCTTATTAAAAAGTAATAAAAATAAATTACAAAAATTTCCAAATTGGAAGAGAAACATAAACCCACAGGTACAGTAGGTGAGCAAACCTCAGTTAGGGTAAACCCAAAAAACTCAATGCCAAGACTTGAAACCAGAAGTCAACGAAAACATATTGAAAACAGTCAGAGAATAATGCCTTAGCTCTAGAAAAAAGCCAATCCAAACATAGAAAATTTCTTACTAGATACCAGGGAGACCAACACATGAGAGGTACATTTCAGCTGATGAAGGAAAAGAGTTATCAACCAACAATACATATTCAGCAAAAACCACCCTTCAGGAATAAAGGTGAAATAAATATTATTCTCAGATGGAGGAAACCTAAGAAAACTTGTCACCAGTGAACCTGTTCTACAAGAATAATTAAAAGAAGTCTTCTAAACAGAAAGAAAAGTGAAAAAGGAAAAGGAATGAATTATAAGGAAGGAAGAATGAAAGCAAAAATATGGGTAGATAGAATAGACTTTCCTTTGCTTCATGAGTTTTCTAAACTGTATTTAACAATTGGAGAAAAAAAAAAAGGACATTTTCGACGTGGTTGCAATTGTATGAGAAGGAAATATCTACAATAATTACATTATAATTGGAGAACAATAAAACACTTAAAAGAGGGAAAACTTCTTATAGTTTATTCAGACTGGTGATAAAACACCAATAGGCTGTGCTACATTCGACTATATAACGTGATACCTACAACAACCACGAGGAAAACTAGACAAAGAAACACACTCAAAAATACTACAGACAAATCAAACTGAAATTGGGAAAATTGTTAAAGTAATCCAAGAAAGGCCAGAAATAGAAAACAGGGAAAGACAAAAAAAAAAAAAAAAAAACAGAAGCAGAAGCAGGGGAGGTAGATATGGCCCAACCATCTCAATCATTCCATTAAATGTCAATAATCCAAATGAACCAATTAAAGATATTGTTGGCAGAGCAGATGAAAAAAAATTTCCCAACTCTATGCTGTCTACAAGAAACTAACTTCAAATCTTATAATATGGACAAATTTCAATAAAAAGGATACAATTTTTTATCATGAAAAAAGTTATGAAAGTAAGGCAGAATGATAAAGTGAAGTTCAATGCAATGAAAACTGTAAGAGATTCTTTGAAAAATACCTATAAAATTAATAAAACTGTAGTAAGACTAACAAAAAAAGACAAGACAAATTACCAATATTAAGAATAAAACTCAAAATATCTTTTAAAGATTTTCAGGTATATAAAGGATAATAAGGAAATTAGGAAAAAACTTTATATAAATTTGACAATTTAAGCAAATTTAATCAATTCCTTAAAAGACATAAAATACCAGCACAACTCACCCAATATAACAGACATGACTCAATTAATACTATAACTACTAAGAAATCGAATTCCCAAAACTAATCCTTCATCTCTAGACCAATTTTTTTGTTAGAAAACTCTACTAAATACTTAAAACATTAACAATCTCTTCCAGAAAATTAGAAAAAGGGACACCTTCTTAATTAATTTCAGGAATCTAGCATGACCCTAATACCCATCCCAGACAATGACAATACAAAAACCAGAAAACTCAAAATCCTCAGGGACACAGACATAAAAATCCCTAACACAATATCAGAAAATAGGATTTGACAACACAGTGAAAAATACTTTTTGTGACATGATTGTGGTAGAACTTATTCTACGGATGCAAGGCTTATTCATTATTCAAAAAAGTCCTTCAATTTTATCAACCATATTAATAGATAAAAGAAGAAAAGTCATAGTAATTGATGCTTTCAGCTTTGAGGACTGAGTCCAAAGAGCCCAACTTTGCCAAGGGCGCCCTTGGCTGAAACACATCATGGAAGATGGCATGAGAGCAATAAAAGCTCATACAAACCAGAGGGATCACATGGCAGACTGGACACCAAAGGGTAATTGGGGATTAATTGGGGGTCCCCTGAGAACTACATTAATCCTTTCCATGGTTGTGTCCCAGATGACTTAACGACCTCCCACTAGGCCAATCTTTTAAAGATTCCATCACCTCCCACATCGCCACACTGGAGACTAAGCCTCCAACACATGAACCCTCGGGAGACAAACCACATCCAAACCATCGCAGTGCTCAATAAATGTAATTATAATTTTTACGTGCCAATGTTATATGATAGCATTCAGAAGCATATTTTCTCACCATTTTATATCTGAATAGACAGAAACACAAGCTGGGGCTCATGCCACGTGGACTTTGCCAAGAATGTTCGTTTTATTTTATTTTTTCCAAATGAGCAGGGTATCCGAAAATGTGAATAGCAGCCCCGTCCTAACATTTCATTGTACAAAGCAAATGTTGAGTTTCCACAGCTGCTGGCTTCAGCTTACCCAGAGGAATAGTTGTAGTGAAATATTAATCTCTGAGAAAGCCACACTGGGATAAGATTGCACAGTAATTCAAGCAGCATGTGCAAAATTTATTTAGTGTTTGGCTGAGAATGGTTTTAATTATGTGAAGTTTTTAGAATGAGAAGAAAGTGATGGAAGATGTTTGACTAAAGCTGTGATGGAGGCCCTAGATGCTCCCAGACTTCTCTCCAGTTTCAGTTTATTTCCATAAACACAAAGGAAGCTCTCATGGAACAGGATGAGAATACTGCCAGAGCTAAGGTACAGTCATTAGCAAAAGTAGTCAGGACAGGAGACACAAGCACCTGCTATCCAAAGCCCTCAAGTATGACACACAGGTCAGGGGTCCTGTCGCAAGTTCCTACCACCTAGGTAGGGACAGAAGGGTAACAATCCAAAGGAATGTTGAAAATTCAAGAGGTAGAATGTAAGATGCTTACATCCAAGATCTCAATTGAATGTAAAGTGCCTGCTGTGTGTGCTTTGCTCCTGCTACTCCACTGGGCTTGAAGCTTCTTGAAAATAAGATCTAAGCTCAGATTCCCCTTCATGAAAGAAGCACAGGAGGACCCAAGAACATTGAGTTTGAATAGTTGGTAAGAAATACAAAGAATTTAAGGGAATGACTTTGGAAAGATTATCTTGGAATCCTTATTGTGACTCCAAAGTGATAGTTAAAAGTGTTTGAGAGTTATCAGCACAAATATGGAACTGAGAATGAGTATCAGGTATAAGGAGTAAGCCAATGACCTTCAGAACCCCAGTCTGAAAATACCCATTGGAAACTAAAGGAGCCATCATGAAAACTGGCAGGTAACAGTTGTATGGAATGGAAGACAACCACACATTCAAATCACACCAGACATGAAAAGAATATAACCACATTTTCATGTGCCTGAAAAACTCTCACCAAACATATGAATTTTCCTTCTAGAACTGCAGTAGTGTAGGACATGCTAGCAGACAATGTAGATCCTTGATTCAAGAGAATAAAGGCCATACATTTGCTGTACATTTTTCCTGACCAGACTTTCTTGAGAAATGGCACCATTTACTACCAAAGGCCTCTCAAGCCCCGTAACCCTGAGACATCTACAGCTGTGGAGAACTAAACAATATAAAGACACAGTGGGAAAAGGAAGCATCAAATTCTCTTCCATGTTGGCCTTCCAGTTCCAGAAGTGTCCTGTAGGGACACTGCAATGATTAAAACTAGAACCTAAGCACAGAAAGCCTAAGGAATTCAAGAGGGAGGTGTCAAAACCCCTGTCTATACACAGCCTGAAGTCTAGGACAGCCTCCCAATAGATAGAGGAAACAGAAGCTCTAAACCAGGGAGGTGAGGGACAGGGATAGAGTAGAACCAGGCAGCTCCCATCTGAGACCTTCCTGATCATTCTTCACCAGAGGGAGCTAGTTCCACAGCCATGCAAAACTTGCTCCGTTTGATTCAATTCAATCCAATGCAGACAAATTGTTGAGCACACAGGAGGTATAAAGCTCTGCGTTGGGCAGACATTTATCTGATTTCAACAAAGAGGTCTTTCCAAGCCAGCCCTGCTAAATGTCCCAGCTGAGACTAGATTGTCTTAAACCTTCTTCCCATACAAAGGAGGTCACCTACTTTGTTTCAAGGGCTCTCCAAATATTTGATTCAAGTTAAAAATTGTTAATAGACACACTGGAGTATTGGATGCACAATGTAAATAATCACTGACCCCATGGATTTATAGATGACAGATTAAGAGACTTACATCCACTTCAGAATAAAGATTCTACTACTCAAACCATGAATATGTTAGAAAACAGGTAGCTCTATCATGAATTAGGAAATATGCAGTTCCATAAAGGTCTTTCAACAGCTTGGATCCAGGCAAGTCTTTTCATGCTGTAAAACTCTGTAAGTAAGAATACCGTCACCACTTTGGCTGCCAAGTCTCATGTTCAATTAAAATGCCAGGTGAGGCTCAGTACATCTCACTGAGTGCATGCCTTATAAAGATATAAACATCTTATCTTATATCACCATGTACAAAGATATATGCCCCCTACAATAATGGGTGATCAGCTGTAAGTATGACTACAGCTTTTGTTTTACTCTTACATTGTTCAGCAGACTTTCAATATCTGAACAAAACATACCCTAATGTAGGTCCACTCTAATGCAGGTCTCCTGTGACCCGCAGTGTCTGATGTTTGGGCTCAATATGCCAAATTAATCAATATTTGCTGTATTAAAGACTTGAAGACGATTAAAGACTTGATAACTGAAGAGGTACAAGTATTGAAGTTTCTCATTGAAAAAAAAAAAGGATAGCTGGGCACTGGTGGCTCATGCCTGTAATCCTCACTACTCAAGTGGATGATATCTGAGGATCATGATTTGAAGTTAGCCAGGCAGGAAAGGCCCTGGGACTCATCCCCAATAAACTACTCAGAAAAAGCTGGAAGTGGTATTGTGGCTCAAGTGGTAGAATGCTAGCCTTGAGCAAAACAAGGTCAGGGACAGTTCCAAGGCCCTGAGCTCAAGGCCCTGGAATGGCACAAAAAGAAATAGAATAAGGGCTGAAGGCCTCGCTCAAGTGCTAGAGCATGTGACTAGCAAGCATATGGTCCTAAGTTCAAATTACTTTGTTAAAAATAATCACTGTTAACCACTTATAATGACGTAAGTTGGAGAATTATATTCTGCCAAGAAACGTTATAACCTGGTTGGAGAACTTGTTCATCCATTCCTTTTGGCTAAATCCCTTAAAATTAAGGAATGCAACTATGTTACATGATTTTGGTGTTAGTGAGTCAAAATTAAAACCAATTTTCCTATATTCTTTCAAGTTTTGGGACTGTTTGAATCAGAATAGCTTGAATCTACAGGGTACCCTGTTTAAAGCACTATCACTCTCAATATTAAGTTGTCAGTTTTCACCAGGCGATAAAGCCAAGGCACAATACAGGGGTGCACTTGATAGCAAGAGTACAATAGGCTGTATTCCAGCTTTCACATTCATCTCAACCTTCATTGTTCTCGTTAACGAACTGTACCTAATCATCTAGAATTGTCAAAGCAAATAATATGCATCACATAATGCTGATTTCTTTCATTCAATGGACTGATATTACATATTTCGTTGAGTTCTAATGCTAAAATATTTTTGAAAGTCACTATGCCACTGAATACATGGAAGACCAATATATTGAGCAGGAAAGAAACATGTCTTTTTGGCTAAAAAGGTAGAAACTACAAGAGAGTAAGTATGCTTCTAGTATAGCCCTAAGTTTACACACTTGGAGCTCAAAATCATGCTTGTCGAATTCATCAAGAAAAAGAAGCTCTGGAAATAGGAAAAAGAGAAGGCCATAATGGAAGTTCTGCTTTCCTAGAAAGTCTCTCTTCCTACAGCCCAGCTAGCAGTTCAGACCAATGAGTGGATGGCCAGTGGAAGCCATGTGTGGCCACTGACCATTAGAGACAACGCAGCTGAGTAAGCATGAGAGGTGAGGTCTCTAGAGTTGGAGCAAAAAAAAAGTAGTAACCAGATGTGTGATTCAGGGGAGGGAGGCCAAGGAGAAAACATAGCCTAGAGTGCATTAGCAGAGCCAGGAACACAACACTCACTTGTCCACTCATTTACTGGAGACAAAGGGGGCACCTACAGTACACTAAGACTGGAATAACCATGAAAACAAGCCAGACCTGGGTCTCTAGGGAAGGAGAGGCTGTTACCAAAGAGAGCTAAGAGGAAGCCAGGGGAAAGGACCTATAGTTGACTCCTGGAAAGAAGTGGTCATACAGACAGATGACTCTTAAATAATGTGTGGAAGAGCTGGGCGCCGGTGGCTCATGCCTGTAATCCTAGCTGCTCAGTACGCTGAGATCTGAGGATCACGGTTCAAAGCCAGCCAGGTCCAGAAAATCCATGAGATTCTTATCTCCAATAAACCACTAGAAAACCAGAAGTGGAACTTCTTGACTCAATTTCTTTACACTATTCGTTTATGTGGCACCCTCAGAAAAACTCTCCAAGAGCAGAAACTGCCTTTTTCATCTTTTAACCTTTTCATTCTTGGAGCTTAAGGCAGTACTTGGAATGAAACAGGAAGTCAACATGTTACATGGACTAACAAATAAATGGGGGGAAAAGCAAAGCAAGGAAAGGAGAGGCCACAAAGGCAGATGTAGCAAACAGGGACTAGACCACACTAGCAAGGGCAAAGACTGATTAATTAGGACAGAAAGCCATTTGACAGAGAACAATTAAATGATGCACAAATACACACAGAATCTCTACAACCCCAGCATCACAAATAGGAAATGGACAGAAAACGACCACAGATGAACTAGACATCTTAAAGTAGAAAAGTAGGCTGAGACCCACTCAGGCACCTCAGTTTGAGGAACTTCTTACTTTCTTCTTGGAAAAGGGCTCAGTTATGATAAGGTAAAATCTCCATCTCTAATACCTTCAAACACTACAATATTTGGAAGGCCATCTTTGAAAAGTTGAGTCAAGGCATAACTCAGTGCCAACATGCCTTGTCCATATTATAACATACACACACAAAGACACGCACACATACACACACACACACACACACACACACACACACCACACATCATGAATGGAATACTGTGTAGGTGTGAATTTTGCTACATCTCCTTGGAAGCCTCTAAGTTTGGCAAATTAAACACAGGTCCAGTCTTGTCCCAGTAGAGGCTAATTTAGAACCTTAAAAGGTTGGAGGGGTCTCAGAAGCAACAATGAATGGGGCAACAGTGGCTCACAACTGTAATCCTCACTACGTAGGAGGCTGAGGTCTCAGGATCATGATTCAAATCCAGCCTAGGCAGGAGCTAGACTCTTATCTCCAATTAAACACCAAAAAGCCAGAAGTAGAGCTGTGGCTTAAATGGCACTAGCCTGGAGCTAAACAATTCAGGGACAACACCACACCCTGAGTTCAAGCCCCAGCACAAAAAGCAAGGGGGAAGACAAAGAGGAAAAGAGGAAGAAGGGTACTGTACAGGCTCAGAGAGGATGATTCATGTTGCCTACACCCTGGAGAAATGGCCCAGGCCCTGCCATCAGATTCCAGTTAAATATCCATTTACCAGCCACAAGATTTGAGGCACATGAGATATTCCTAAACTTGAGTTTGAGAAAGTAAATACAATTTAATATCCTTATGGATTCTTAATAATTATGTTTAATGATGATGAAATAAACTCTGAAATGCATCAAGCATAGTCTCTGGTGACCAGCAAGTTACCTTCTGGAAAGTGCATGTTATTCTGAGTTCAGGCCCAAAATGCCCATAATTGTTTGTTCTTTTCACTAGAAAGATCCAGCCACAAATCATTAAAGAAACTAGACATAATTCCATCATCCTGGTCATGGAGTCTCATCATTCTTACCTTGACAGCATCATAAACCATTTCTCCCATTGTCTGTGCCTAACTTTCCATGAACTAAAGTGTGTGTGTGTGTGTGTGTGTGTGTGTGTGTGTGTGTGTGTGTGTGTGTGTGTGTGTGTGTGTGTGTGTGTGTGTGTGTGTGTGTGTGTGTGTGTGTGCGCGCGCGCGCGCGCACATAAGAGTGGGGCCTGGGCACTGTCTAGACTTTTGTACTCTAGGCTAGTGCTTCTACTCTTTGAGTGAGCCACAGCTTGTTTGAGGTTATTTAGAGATAAGAGTCTCAGCCTCCTGAGTAACTAGAATTACATGTGTGAGCCACCAGCACCCAGCTTAGTTCCCCCAAATGAAAAAAGTAGCTCCTCACTGACCTCTCTGTATCTACCCTCTCTCCATCCTCTAATCTAGCCTTGCCTGAACCACAAGAATTATCATTCTGGCGCAGGGAGTGGTCATCCATAGTTTACAAGCAACCCACCTACTGCTTGTTTTTGTATAAAGTTTTATTGGAAACACAGCCAGGCTCATTCATATATGTAGCCACCCATGGCTGCTCTTACACTACAGTGACACAACTGAGTAGCTGAGACAAAGCTTAGAAAACGCATTTTTAGCCCTTTACAGAAAAAGTTTTCTAACACAATGGTAACTTGTCACTCCTTCCAGAGCCTTGTTTCTAATCCCCAAACTATGAATCATGTTAATTGGCCCAGGTCATCTTTTTCCACTCCTAGCTCTACCCTTGCTGAGAAGAATCCTCTCAAACACACTAGGTCCTCTCCACTATGTATACTGCTTCTCCTTTTTCTACCAGAAAACTTTGAATTCAAGACTCTTCTTGAATGTCCCTTTCAGAAGGGGGAAAATGATGAAAAGGGAGGTCAACAAGATGTCTTGTATTCATAAGCTGATTTATACTCCTTTGTACAAATACTGAAAGGTGATGAAAATATAATTTTTTTTAAAAAACCCATCAGAATCTTCCAGAACTGTCCTCTTGGTCTGCTCCAAGAGTCAGCACCTATCTTGGAGCTGCCTTACCACTTTGTATTTTCTATCTTTTGAATAAACAGTATGTTCCATGCACTGACTAGAGGTCTACATCTATCTACTTCCCTCAAAACACATGGCCTGTTTGTCTAATTTGGGGAGGGGAAGAGGAAACACAGAAATGGTGAGATAAAGGGTGAACTAATTTAGCAAATACTCACTATGTTGGAAATGAACTATACAACTTGGTGAGGGGATCCGGAGCAGAAAAACTGGGAGAAAGTAGAGGGAGTGACACTGTTCAAAAAGAAATGTACCCACTACCTGACTTACATTACTGCAAAACCCTCTGTACATCATCTTTATAATAATTTTTTAAGAAAAAACACATGATTTCTGGGTGCCAATGGTTCATGCCTAATCCTAGCTACTCAGGAGGCTGAGATCTGAGGATTGCAGTTCAAAGCCAGCCTGGGCAAGAAAGTCCATAGGACTCTCTTCTCCAATTAACTACCAGAAAACTGGAAGTGGCACTGTGGTTCAAGTAGTAGAGCACTCACCTTGAGCTAAAGAGCTCAGGGACAGCACCCAGGCCCAGATTTCAAGCCCCATGACCAACAAAAACAATTTTTAAAAAATGACCTGAACTGACTTCTCCCTCATTGCCTCGGAAACTATCCTGTTCATATCCATCACAGCACTTTCTATAGTTTGTTCTTGTGTGCTTACCAGTATATTTATTTCCCTAAGGTCTATCACCCAACATCTTAGTTTGAAGAAGGCAAGCACTAAGACGAGTGAATCGCCACCACTTTCTCATCAATCCAGTCTGGAGCAAGCTACTAGAAATTGTTCAGATTTTGGAATAACTAAATGATTGGCCAATCTAACAAGCAGAAAACTAAACAAAATAAAACAAAGTTACTTTTATAAATGAATCAAATGAAAGGGAATTAATGCAAGGAATATCAAAGCTGTTACTTTCTGGGGCCCTCTGGAGGCTCATAGTTCAGTGTTAGATTGGCTTGGGAGAACAGCTCTTCCTGTTCATTGGCTTGAAACCAGTAATCACCTGACTGTCAATCACCTGAATGTGAGTCAGCAAAGGACCCCAGACGCTGAGGTCACTTCTGCATCCACTGTGGTCACACCTTCCTACCTCTGCCTGTATAATCCCACTCACCTACAGTCTCCTGCCTCTTTTTCTCTTCTCTTCTCTGTCTGGACCCTCTCTTTTCTCTTCCCCTCTTCTCCTCTTCCTCTTTCCCTCTTTCTTCTCTTCTCTCTCTCATGCCTCCATCTCATGCAGGCTGGCATTTTGCTCTTCCCCCTAATAAACTCCTTTCTGCCTGAGCCATGTGGCAGTCTCTTTTCACCAAACCTTACATTCAGATGGTTGGATGGACCAGAGCATCACTGATTGCTTGGGTATGAATAAACAAGCCCATAAGCAGCCTTCTGTTCTCTGTTCTGTTATTCCATGGCAGAAAATTCAGCTCTGGAAGAACTGGAATCAAGCCAGATGTAGGATTATGAATCTTCACTGAGTTGAGCAATAGAGTATTCTACCCACATCCTCCTCAAGAAGGGTGTCCTTCCCTGTCACCTGCTGAGAAAAGTAAGGACAAAGCACCAGCAGCTCCTTCTCTGTCCCTAGGTCTGTCATACTTACACACAGCCAAAAATAGTCTGCGTAAGATCACATCCAAGCGAAGGATCTGGGTAGGATGGGGTTATAGAACGAGACCACAGGAACCTCCAAGCTTGAAATATGACTCTTGAAAGATGCCTTGTTCACTTTTCTTAATGTCCCAAACCTTCACATCAAGCAAATAATTCAGCTGAATTGCTGAAAAAACTTACACACACCCCGAGGCCATTTCCTGTGTGGCCTTTCTGATTGAGGACAGTGTCCTCACCGGGAGTGCTCCATCTATAAAGGCTCTCTGTGAAGGTATGTGCATTTCACTGAGATGTTTCCAAGATGAGGGAAAATGCCATTTCAACCAAGGCATATTTATGAGGTTGGCAGCCAAACCCTAATTCTAGCCCTGAGCCTCAGGGTGTCAGCACCAGGAATCAAGGCAAAGCTGAGCTTCTTCTTTAAGTCATTTTAACCCTCTGTGGTATCTGCCTGTGATCTGAATAAAAGGATTCTAGACATGAACGCTTAATGATTGCCTTTGCTACTGGTAAAAATAAATTATCTCAGATCCTGTTCGACTTGCATGCCTGCTCATGGCATTTGTATGGAAATGCTAATCTTTTTCATTATTGGAAACTTAAACTGAGCTCTGCACCAGTGGCTCAATTCTGTGATCCTGGCTACTCAGAAAGCTGAGATTTGAGTATCAATTGTGGTTCAGAGCCAGCCCAGATAGGAAAGTCCATGAAACTCTCACTTTCAATTCATCAACAACAGTAACAAAATAAAAAGCTGGGAGTGAAGCTGTGGCTCAAGTGGTAGAGCATCAGTATCTACCACCCGGTAGGGACAGCATACAGGCTCTGAGTTCAAGCTCCAGTGCCAGCAAAAACAAACAAACGACAGCAGCTATACCATCCATTCACAGAGGATGGTGACCCCAGCAGATCTGTTTACACTATATTTTCTATTTCCTACAAAATAACAAGCCACTCTGTTTCCTGCCAGAAATTTGCTTTCATGCCCACTCCCTTTCCCACTGCTCAGCAGACCAGGTATCTCAAGTCTAGGTCAAAGCTGGTGGCCCCTCCCAACAAACTCCAGTATGTTCCTTCTTCTTCAAGACCTATACAATCCATCGTTATCACCTCCCTCCCATCTACAGAGTAGATGCCAGTTCCCCGTGCCGGGCATGAAACCGTAGCACTTTATATTGTCTCAGAAACTCTTCTGAAAGCAAATTCAGTGGGTGATACACTATACATGAACCTGATAGTGTCTGGCTATGATAATTTGTCATTAGGCATTGTGAAAATTTCTCTGTTCCACCTATTAAAAGTTGGAGATTTGAAACACTGACCCAGCACCTCTTTAAGGATGTACAGCTCTACACATGGCAGCCATCCAGAACATGGGGTGACATATTAAAGGCCTCTGTGGAAAGGAAAATGAACATTGTGGGCTGGTGGCAGCTCTCCAGGGCGACTGTGTATAAATACAGGCCGATCTTCTCCAAACAGTGTCTCTATCTAATCCCGCTGTTGTCTCTCCCTTCTGACTGCCATTGTCAAGCTCTAGAAATAGCTGACTCTGCCTAGTATCTCTACTTCCTCAGCTTCCATTGGTTGATTAGCCACTTTTCTCTCAAACTCTCCTCCCTAAAGCTTCAAGAACTTCCTAATTTCCACATGGATATTTCAGAGCACATGGAGTTGTACATGACCCAATGCTGTCGATCCATTCCACCTGGGAACTCCTCCTCTACTTTCCAGTGTTCCATTCCCTCCTGCTCTCTGCAAGTCACCTCCTAATGTGAGCTTCACTAAGTCATCTTCCCCAGAACTGAAAAACGTTATACCCAAGGAACCCACATTCAAAGTAAGCTGGCACATGCCCAGATCCTGAAGTTGGGCTAAAATCCAATCATTAGCTATCACTACTATCTGTAGACCTTAGGTAGATTATTTACCACTCATGTATCTCAGGGTACTCACTATGAAACAGGTATACCAACAGAAGTCACTCTGGTGATGGTTGTTGAGGATTCATACACAAGAGTGTTTAGAACACACAGGACACACTCAGTAAGTATTATCCACTATAATTCCTCTTCTGAAACTCTATAACTCTCCTGATCAACTAACTCATCCCCACCATGACTTCATTACCTCTTGTTAAAATTGGCCTCATCTTTAGACCTCTGTGCTAAATGTCAAACCTATGAAAACATCTGCCCACAGACACCTCTCCCTGACTAGCTTTGAGTCTTCAAACATAGCATGTCTCAAGCTGAGCTCATCACCCTCTCTGGACCTCCTCCTCTCCTTCTTTGGTGCCATCACTTCTTCTAATGAATTGGCCTACTATAGCTTTACCTTAGTTGTCCAGGCCAAAATGCTGTAGTCATCATCGCAGTCTCCTGCCCCTCCCTTACTCCCCCATCCAATCAGTCGTAAAATCATGTTGAGTTTATCGCCAAAGTATTTCTTGAATTTGTGCCCAATTCTCCAGCCCTATCACTAGTGTCTTAGTCAGAACCTCATTGTTTCTCACTTGGATGATAGCAACCCTAGTAAAACATACTGGCCACTATTAACACAATCCAATTATGGATAAAGCATTACACTAGACATTTCATCTACTTCATCATTCATAACCCTGACTATTAGCCATACCATATCACCCAGGAGGGAGGAATTACAGTACTTGTTTTCAGAGAAGATAGGGGCTTAGAGAGCTTTACTGCACAGCCTAAGTTGCACACCGATGTTACAAAGCAGGGAAGTAATCTGAGGCACATTGAACTCCAAACCCCAAGCCTTCTCTACTCTCCCTACAATAGCAACCTGAATGTTCTTCTGCCATCATGTCTTCTTCTGTCTTGTCAGAGACAGATACTTGGACCCTATGTCTTCTCTGTATGGAACCCTGCAATGGCTTCCATGTCCCTCCAAAGTTAGGATTCTTCAGCAAGGCCCTCCCTGGTGTGGTTATTTTGCTTCTCCAGCCACCTACCTAGCTTCCTTTCTTTCTTGCAAGGCAGTACTGATCTACCCAAATGGCCACCCTGGCTTCCCAAACAGCCCTTCTGCCTGTCTTCCCCTTTCTCTCTGGTCCAAAAGTCCATGTCTCACTCTCCTCATTACAAGTCTTCCTAGACCTGCCAGTTAGCTGAGTTGAAGTATTCCTCCTCTGGGCACTCACAACCCTCTGTGATTGCCTTGAGCACTGCATTTGAGGAAGATACAACTACAATCATTTGGGTGTGTTCCTCAGAATGCCAGAGATGGAAAGTTAATCCCCATAGTCACAGTTAATGGTATTTGCAGGTGGGGCCTTTGGAAGATAATTTGGATTAGATGAGGTCATGTGTGTAGGACTCATACACCTGAATTTGTGGCTTGAGAAGAAGAGGCAGAGACTCCAGCTAGCATGCTTGCTCTGTCTGGACATATGACACCCTTCACCATGTTACCATCTAACAGGAAAGCCCTAACTAGATGCCAAGCTGGGCTATTCAACTATGAACTGAATAAAATGATTTTCTTTATAAAATACCCAGTCTGTGGTATCCTTTTGTATCAACAGAAAAGGAAGTAAGGCAATATTCACTGGCTGGACACCTGTTGCATACCACAGCTCAAGGTAAGGCAGTGGTGTCCTAGGAAATCAACCAGACATATGCTCTGCTTCTAGAGAACTTAGAGAGAGGGATGGATAGCAGCACACAGTATTAGTCCCTCTGATTCCTTATCTGATGTGGATCACTGAGGTCTTTTGGCAACAACAAAATAAGCTTGTTCATCTCTAGATCCCCAGGGCTAAGGTACCAGCAAATAGTGACAGGTTAAGCTGAGGAAACAAACCAAGGCTACCAAGCAGTCTCGGTGAGCATAAAGGGTCCCCCACAGGGACATTCCTCAGTTTTACATGTGTCTTGTTGAGACCAAATATCTAAGTCATTAGTTTCCAAATGTTCATGAAGTTCTTAGGGTGAACAGCTAGAAGCTAACCATTCTTGCCCCATGGAACGCCCTGAGAAATGAAGGACCCAATGCTCCTTCCACCCACCATCTGGTTCATTGTCCAACTGCAGAACAACAGAGTCACTGTCAGAGGTTGCTCAGAGAAGAGGCCCTCAGGGTAAGAGCCTCAGGAAAGAACACATGTGACATTACCTACCTCTTCTCTTGGGCTGCTATGGTCTGTCTTATCCTAACAAGACAAGTGGGCAGGAGGAAAATCAAGCAGTGCTTGAATAGGTGTCTTGAGGAAAATCAGCTTTTCCCAGCCCTCTGTAATCACAGGGCCCTACACAAGAACAAGATCCCTGAAGTCTGTCCCCTATAGAAAATGTCCTTCTGAGTGACAGGCAGGAGGGCCCAGGGCAAAGGAGAGGCTTCACTTAGAGCAGGTGTTTTGTAAAAACCCTTGTTTTCCTCCCAAGTTTATGATGCTGCATTTCCGCCTCCCCTGGCTTTGGAGGACAAAGTGCAGACTGTCTTGGTGATCAAAGAAGGGGCAAGAGGAGGGAGAGTCACTGAACTCCAGAGCAAAGAGTTTGCAACTACCCAGGTACAGTTGCCAACATTCAGCAGGGCAGAGGAAAAAAGGAAAACAGGAGGAAGCAGCCATTCCCAGCAGCCCACACTCCTGCACCACTTTTTGAAAACAGACTTTTCTAACCTTAGAGGGGGTTTGTGAGATTAATGTGTCAAAGGCATCCAAAGCCCCTAACACAAAGCCTGGCATCCACCAAAGGAGATGGGAGCTGGTCATGAGACCATTTCTTTGGAGGAAGACAGATTGGCCCCAAAATAGGGCAGTCTTTTCCCTTCCTCTACTCCCTCACCTCTTTCTCCTTACTTCTACTCTCTCACCTCTGACTGGACTGAGTCCCTCCTTCATGTCTGTCTGTGTCTTGTTGTCCTGGCATTGGTCCACTATGCTGGGTTGTCTGTCTTCTCATCTATCTCTCCATTTAGGCTATGAACATCTTGGAGGTGAGGAATTCATTCACATGTCTCACAAAGTGCTTCCATGTGCCCTGGAGGTAACTAAGAGGTGAATAAAGTATCAATAAAGTATCTATCTGAAGGTCTGGGTTATATATGTCAGTGGTAGAGCACTTGTCTGGCACGTGCAAATGTCCAATCCCTAGCACAGAAGTATAAGAGGGATCAAACCTGGGGATGATCTGTAGAAGACCAACTGCCCAATCAGAAAGCACGTGTACCTGCCGTCTATGGGAAACTCTGTGCAACAGACACCATAAAAGTCCCTCTCTGAGGAGGACAGTAAATGAGAACACAATTCTCAGAAAACATATTGGTCTTGATAGCAGCTGACCTGCTGGATCACAGGATGGTTTTTAGGTTAAAAAAAATATATCTGGGTATCAAAGTTAGCCTCTCTTCCATCTTTCTGTGCACTGTTCGGTATCTCTCTTTCCTGTTCTCCCTCCTTACCTCACCCCCCTTGCTCTAAAAGTAATTGTTCTACAACTCAGGCTCTGAGAGAGCCCTGAGCATAGTTTATCAGCCAGGGCTTTGGAAAGAAAACAAAACAACCATACATGGCCATCAAGCTTAGCTTTGTTTGGGCTGAGGCTTCTTTGCTTACAGGAGACAGTCTACGTCTCTGCCTCACCCCCACTCTGGTCCACTGTCCCTGGAGGAAACAAAGCCAGCAGAGACAGAAGGCACAGCCACCATTCAAAGATCTCAGCACACCTGAGCTATACAAGCCCTCACCACTGTCTCCCAACAGTATTGGGACAGAAAGCAGGACTGCTGAAAAGCCTCCCCAGACTCATCTCCAAGCCTCTAATCCTCCTCACACATCTGCCAGCCCCTTTCTTTTTTGACTTTCTACTTCATTAAGCTCTTTCCAATCCATCATGCCCTTTGATCACCAGCCCTCACAAAGCCAGCAGGCTCTTTCCTATGTGTTAAGGCCTAGCTGAAATACCCCTTCTGATGCCTTATCCTGACTCACCTAGGTTGTGGTGGCTGGTTCCTTTGAGCAGATTTCTTATTCTAATGATCACCATCAAATGGCCTGTTCACATGTTCATCTTATGATCTGGATGACACAGGCCATTCCTTCTTCATCTTTGTGTTCATGGTACCCAGCATATAGCTTTCCTTGCACTGGGGTTCCAAGCCAGAGGCAACTTCAAAATTCTAACATTACTCTAGTCTGAGACCTAAGTGCCTTTGACTGCACCTAACAGAATTCACCTGAAGAGCATAGTTTAAGGTCCATCCACATGGATCTCCCTAAAGCCAGAAGACAGCTGCATTAGAAATCTGCCCAGTTAAGAGGAGCTATCCACAGTGGCAGCCAACAAAGTGTGACAATAGAGGTCTGAAGACCAGGCACCAAACCTGGTAGCCCACCTTGCCATCTGAGCTGGTTTATCATCTTGGCTAGGCTATAAAAGCATCAGTTTACATATAAGTGGTGCTCAAGGATCTTGAGTCTAGCTTTTTTTTTACCCAGTAAAACAACCTGTAGGGATTTTTCAGATCAGCCAGCTGGTGACCTAGGAGATGGGATAAAGCCAGTAGATGCCTAGGGCCTGAAAAGGAAGGCAGAGCCACATGAGATCTGCAGGGTCCCAGATGGGCCAATGAACAGGAAAGTTTTCACCCTGCTCTACCCTATAAAACAGTTCTCACTGGAAGATTTCTGCCACGCTAGCCCTTGCACATACCAGGTGACATCATCCCATTGAAGTTTTAGGAACAATCTGCCAAAAGAAACAAACTCAGGGGGATTACAGCTGTGTAGTACAGCTGTAGAGGAAGCCAGAGTACACAAATGCACAGGTTGCTGTGCAAGTTAGCCTGACCAACGGACCAAGTGGTCCAGAGACTAGCAAAGAAAGGGTTCAGCTTTCAAAGCCAGGGCTGCTCTGGGGGAAATTCCAAGATGGTGAAGTGATCAGCTGTAACCTTGTATCTGGTGTTATGCATAACTCACATGGGGAGTCAGGAACTGGTTCCAAATTTGCCTCTCTAATAACACAGATGGCCATTACATTTTCTTAACAAGTTTTACCTTTAATAGGTAAATGTTCCTCCTAATTCTTGGAGAGTAGTTGCCCTCTACATCTCATCAAGTATAAGGTGAGAGAGACAGCCAATGTCATTTATTCATCTATCCTCAGTTCACTGATTTCATCATTATTCATGTATATGATGCACAGGACAAAGACCACATGCTCAAAAGACAAAACTGGGTTCATAAAGTTCCAATCCCTACATCTACAACTATCTCTTCAGGCAGGAGTGTTGACTTCATCCCTCCTCCATTTCCTATCTTCCACTTCCAACACCTCTAATAAGTTCTAGCCATGACTAGATACACTGATGCTTCATTTAGCATCAAGGTTAGTGGTGCTGACCCAGTACTGTGACTCAGGCCCAGCCCAACATCCTTCTGTGGCTGTAGGTGAGTTAAGGTTTAAAGGAAACAAGAATTGTAAAGATAAAAGCACCATCTTACATCACAGGTATAGCACAGGTGAAAAACTCAGTGGATTTAGGTTTTCATTAATGTATTCCATAAACAATCAGTTCACCTTTGCTGGGCACTCAATATATGCCCAGCACCAGACCAAGTCCTTTACCTGCATAGTGTAAAGTTCTGGTATTCAGATGTCTATGTGAATGCTGGCCCTGTGAACCAGTGAGCTGTGTGTCTTTGAGCAAACTGTTCAGCCTCTATGTGATTCTTACTATGGCAAGAAGGACAATACCACAGCTATCTTTAAAGAGACATTATAGATTAAGCAAAAGAAACCTCACAATTTGCTATGATAACATAAGTCAAACAATTATTTTCCCATTAGTTTGTCACACTCATGGGTCTGAAGAGAAGGCAAACTATTTTCTTCATATTCTACCAATAGGACTTTGAGAGACTGAGTCTCCTTGCTCAAGGTCACAGAAGTAACAAGTGCCAAAGCTGGGATTTGAGAGCTTTAGCCAGCATTGTGAGCACAGCAATACGAGGGCTTCCAGACATGCAGAGACCACTATTGAGATGAACAAGGGGTCTTTACAAGATGCAGTAAATAATACAAGTGAGTTAGTGAAAAAAAGAAATGTGCACAGGTTGGACAGGAAGAAACAATAGAGCTGTCTAGGAACTGAGAAATCTTTCATCCCAAAAGGGTCTACAGTCCTAAACTCTAAAGAATGATGGGGGTATTTGCCAACCGAGGAGGAGAAAGGGTATTCCAAGAAGTGAGGACCAGGGCAGGATAGGACAAGAACCCAGAGAAAATGGCAGAAAGGAGGCTGGGCAGGTGAGTTGGGGCTGAGCAATGCGGAACAGGTCACAGGTTAGTTTTGTTGTGTAAAGACTATTTCCCATGCAGAAAGGAAGCTACTTTATTTTTTTTGGGGGGGGGGCGGTGGGAATTGGTCATAGGACTTGAACTCTGGGCCTGGGCATTGTCCCTGAGCTCTTAAGCTCAAGGCCAGTGCTCTACCACTTGAGTCACAGCGCCACTTCCAGAGGTTACTGTTTAATGCTTATAAACCTGTGGATCCTTGTCCCTTCTTTTAGCAATGGGAAGACCAACAAGGGGTTGAGGCTTAGTTGCAGTAGGACCCATTGTGGATTTAGCCACAGAATTCTGGCTGTAGGGCAGGGGCTCACATGAGGCCAGAGGCTGGGATAAGTAGAGCAGAGCAAAGGATGAGAGAAATAATGACACTGATTACGAGGCACTAAATTAAGCCAAAGTTTCTAAGCACTATTACCAAAACTGCCTTGGGGCAAAGCTGGTCTTCCAATAGGAGATGTTTAACAGCATCCCTGGTGTCTCTTTCCATCAGAACAGCCTCCTGCCCCACTTCTTTGGTGACCAAAAAATGACTCCAGACATTACCCGATGTCTGGACGTAGGGAGCAAAACCAAGCCCCATTGTTGATTTAAACTTTAAATCTAAACTCTACTTTTCATTTAAACTATACCATTCCTGACCATTAAACTTCCTTTCAGGCAGGAGAGCCCCAAGGCAGCCCTGTGTGTCAGAACTGATGACTTACTAGAGGGGAAACGCACTTCAGGGTCAGCTACTTAACCAAAAAGACAGTAGACACTAGTACATAGTTTGGATTTGAGTACAATACATTTGCTATTAAAAAAAAAAAAAAAAAAAAAAAAAACCTTCTCTGTGGTATAAGCAGGAGGTGCTGGCAAGTTCTTGCTCGAAGTGAATGTAAGAAACCCAGTGAAGGACTGGATTTGCACGGTGCAGTCAGCTGGGATACAAATCCTGCCTGGACACTTTCCAAACTGTGTGGCCCTGAGCACTTAGTAATCTCTTCATGTTTTATTTTGTCCTGTTGTAAAATGGGGATAGGCGTCTCTACTCACAGACTTGATGTGGAAGTTTAGGTGCTTAGTAAGAAGCAAACTGACTGGCTAGCGCAATGTGGTAGGTCTTCCTCTCCGTGCTACCTCTTTCTCCTGACCTCCATGCCAGTGAGGTGCTGGAGTTCGAGCCGTGTGGGAGCTGACTGCGCCCCTCTCCGTGAACAAAGTGTCCCATCGCGGCTTTAGGGGGCGCCAACAGCTTTGCCATTCCCTAATCCACAGATTTCAGAGCGTTGGGGGTCGCCAAATGGGCACAGAATGCTTAGAGCCTCCAAAACGAGCCAGGTAAATAGTTGAACGAGGGCCAGGAGCGTTTGGGGCAGATGAGCTCCTGGCCCGAGGTCAAAGCCAGACACTGGCGCGGACCGGTCGGCTCAGCCTCGTGCCTGGAGGCGTCCAGCCTTGGGAAGAACCTACTCCAGACACCAGGCTGCGGAGGCCCCAGTCTAAGTTGTCTGATCCAATGAAGGCAGCTTATGGAGAGGAGGAAGCAGAAAAGAAAATAGGAGGAAATGGAAGTATTTAAAAAAAAGAAGAAGGAAAGAAAGAAAAGAAAAAGGAAACCCTGCGCGATTTCCCTGGGGAAACCCAGCCTACACCTGGGCAGAGGTTCAAGAACAAAGCGGCGGCCTCAGGTCAGAAGTGGCCTGGGTGACTCCAAAGGGACCGGGGCGGTGGGGAGACGACATGGAAAGCCGGGTGCTCTGCGCCCTGGGCGCGCGCTCTGGGGCGCTGCTTACCTTCGCCGGGACCGCCGAGCGCGCACTTCCGGGGGCTGCGCTCCGGGCGCACGCACGGGGCCGAGCCGGGGAACCCGGAGCCGATCCCCCACGGGACGACGTGACAAAGTGCTGATCGCGAGTTTCCAGGTTGGCACCGACGCCTCGGAGAGAAATCCCAGCGGCCTTGCCCGGGTCAGGACTGAACTGGGGGACGCGGGGTCCCGGCCTTGGCGTTCACGGGCGATCGCGCCGAATCCCCGAAACGCTAGTGGAATCCGAATGAGTGGGAAGAAAAGGTTGTCTCATTTCCTTTGGCCTTCCCCTCTCCTCCACCCTCTTCGGCTCCGGACCTGCCCTCCCTCTCTCCCGCCCCCTTCCCCAGCCCCTGTGGGCGCCTACAAGATGCGAAACCTGAACGGCTGCCTGCCGCGCGCTGCCCCTCCCTCTGCTCCAAGTTAGTTCACGCTCCCAGCTCCAGCCCGCCTCCCCGCGCTTCTGACTGTCCCCGGGGCCTGAAGGGTCCCGCTTCGGTCGTCCCGCACTGGGTCCTGGACCACCAGCCTTACCCCCTACCGCGAGGATCCCACATTGAAAATCAGACCTCCCAGCCCCAGCCAGCATCCATCCTCTCATTCCTGCCCTGTCCTCTGCTTTGAGCCTGTATTAAAACACTCGCCCAGACAGGAAATAACCACTTACTTTGTTAAAAGTTTGATCGACTTTCCCCCCCCCCTCCGGTGAAAAGTTTAAAGGCTGATGCATAATCTCGATGGAATGTACATTTTTATCAGAGAGGAGCTGCAGTCTTTGTTTGGCCTTCCTCCCTTGGGTTTGAGGTTTTTGTTTGTTAAATTCAACAAGTGTTTATGGAGTGTCTGAGAGGCGCTGGGCTGGGTGCTGGACATGCTGAAATCAACTAGGGCATTCTGTTCCAAGACAGTCATCACCGGCAATTAGTGCAGGCCAAAAGGGGTCCAGAGATGCAGGGATCTCTAAGACCAGCCAAAGAGTGGAAGAGCCATCTGTGGAATGAGCACGGCCTCGCCAGAGGCAGGAAGAATGAGAAAACCCCATCAGGAGGCAGTCTAGTAGATGGCAGAGACAGGGTGAAGAGTGATGGTGAGGAGCAAGTAAGGGTCCCATCACACTAACAGCCCAACAGGAAAGGGTAGGCGCTGCCTGCAGGGATAGGATGGAATCCTACAACAGGGGATTACCGCGGATGCCTGCCTAGGGTGGAGATGGGGAGGAAGTACAGGGAAAAGATTTCCCCCAGGCTTCTGGCTAGAGTAACTTGTGATCAGAATCTCAGAGCACTTCTGGAGCTGCACCTGGCAGTGTGGTTCCAGGACTGGCAATACTTATATCACACAGGAGCTTATTAGAAATGGAGATTCTCTCCACCCTCCCTTGGCCTGCTGAATCCAAATCTGTACTCTAACAAAATGCAAATTACTGTTTGGGACTGTGGCTCTCCACAACACTGACCATATGTTACACTAATTCTATTAGGCTATGAATCCCAGACTGTATGTTAAAAACACCTGGGAGTCTTTATAAACCAGTAGGAGGTCCTAACCTCATCCCTCCCCCACCAAATACTTCCTTAATTGAAAGAGTCACCACACCATCTAACCACTACCAAGGCTGAGAACCACTGTTTTGGACTTATCCAAGAGTTACTTCATTTAGCCATGAGCTAAAACTCTTCAGAATGAAAAGAATAACACTCACATATGAAAATAGACAAGTTATCACACTCTCATCCAGCGGCAGCTGGTCTGGTAGAAAGTGACTTTGTTTCCAAAAACGCACCAAGGTCCTAGCCTCCAAGAGCCCATAGGTTACTATCTATTTGAACTTGGGCACGTGTTCCTCACTCAGGCAGACAGCAATTTTCCTATCTGTACAAAGAACACACACTTGACTGACTTTGATTCCCACACCCCACCTGCAAGTGCTCTCAGCACTCCCTTGAACCGGCCAGCTGTATCAGCAGGCAGTTCTGAGGTTTCCTGATGTAATGTAGTGTGTGTGGCTGCCTGGAACACAGCATGCATGGATTCCACAGATCACAGGTTTGTATGTAGAGCACAGGGCCACACACATAGCTGGTGCTCAGTAAATGTTTGGAGAATGGAATACAACACAGTTGCCAATAGGTGAGCATAGATGTTCCCATGAGACCACTTCTCCCACGATTGTTTCTTAGTGACTATTTGGCCCTAATCCAGAGCCTATTCATTTGCATCTCAGTTTGGAGAAAGGATAGAAGATGCACTGTGACCCAGTCAAGCTTTGGATGTTAACCAATCATGACTACTAACAAATGGCAACATATGTTGAACAATTAGAATTTTATGTCAATCATTGAGTTACTTATCAGTATTACCTCATTTCGTTAAAACACAGCAGAGACTGTTAGATTCCTGCTCTTCTGATGGCTTTGAGGAATCATGGATATGGAGGGAGTAAAGTTGCCATCCAGAGCAGCAGGATATAAGCACACGCATTGCTAAGTAAAGAACCCCACTGGGGTTCCTGTTGGTCAGACTCCATCCTTGCATGGAGATGAAACTTGAGGGAAGTAAGTGGTCCAGATTCTACAGAAATAATCATCAGAGGATCTGTAAGTTATGTCTTTATCTAGCATATACAGGCCCTGGGTTCTTTCCTTACTAGCACTGCAAGAAAACAAACAAAAGATAACAGCACAGCCTTATAATCCCATCACTTAGGAAACTGAGGCAAAATGATGGTGAGTTTGCCAACAGCCTGAGTTATACAACAAGACCTTGTGTCAATAAATAAATAAATAATAAGACTCCTGAGCATGTAGTCACTTCATGGTAGTATGGGTGTACACATGTGTGCCTGCATGAACTGCCTTTAATGAGAGCCTTAGCTGACAAACCTGTGCCAGTCCTGTCCATGCCTTTTCCTTTAGTACTACTGATCTCTCATTTTGTAAGTCTGAAAATTGAAGCTACATGAGGGGAAGATCTATTTATACCTGAAGGCCAGATTTCTTCCTTTTTTCTTTTCTTTGTTCGATCGTGGGGCTTGAACTCTGGGTCTGGGCTCTGTCCCTCAGCTCTTCAGCTCAAGGCTAGTGCTCTACCACTTGAGCCACAGCACCACTTCCAGTTTTTTGAGTGGTTTATTGGAGATTAAGAGTCTCATGGACCTTCCTGCCTGGGCTGGCTTTGAACGGCGATCCTCAGATCTCAGCCTCCTGAGTAGCTAAGATTATAGGCGTGAGCCACCACCGGCACCCGGCTAAGGCCAGATTTCTTAAGTGGTTCACTCTCTGGCCACGTTGCCTGCATCTACCACCAGCCCTGCCTACATCCCTCCATGAAGAGAGAATCCTCATTTCACAGTTTATTCACTAGATATGATTCCAAGTCATCAGAATTCTTTAGGCTTAATTTTTTTTTCAAATAAATCATCCTTGATTGCACTTTTTAAGGTATTAGGTGGTGGTATGATACGCCATAGCCCAACAGGAGAGTAGAGTAGACAACCCACAGACTGTTAAGGGACATTGATTTACACAGAGATGAGAGTTCAGCTGGGCACTTGTGGCTCACACCTAGCTACTCAGGACGGTAAGATCTGAGGATTGTGGTTCAAAGCCAGCCTGGGAAGGAAAGGCCATGAGACTCCTATCTCCAATTAATCACCAGAAAATTGAAAGAGGAGCTGTGGCTCAGAGTGGTAGACCACTAGTCATAAGCGAAAGAGCCCAGCACAATACCCAGGCCCTGAATTCAAGTCCCACGATCCACAATGGGGAGAAGGGAGGGATTCAGGCTGTGATCTGGGGCTGTTGGTGTGAGAAGCTTTTCTGATATGGACAGGTGACTCCAGCAGATGGGGCTTCCCTGTGGAGTGCAAAGATCATGGACAACCTTGTTGCACACTATACTGAGCCCAGGGAGTGTTCTCATCACAGAGTGAACTCCAGGCCAGAGAAACTGAGCCATTGAGCCACAATCTCCAAAGGAAGACTTTCAGAGAATAACCATAAAAACTCCTTTGCCAGTATATAATGTGTGCAGTCAGTACGACAATCACTTTTATAGGAAATGCAGACAAAACCTGGGGCCTTAAAGTTAGTCCTTCTCCCAGACTGAAGAGTAGTGATCTGAATTCTCTTGGGTCAATTCACAGATAGGAAGTTAAAAACAATAAGGAGCTCAATCTACAAATGAACATCAGAATCACAGCCCTCCCCGAACCCCAATCCCTGGGCTTGATTCTGCCTTGGGTGAGTAAATCATCCCCACATAGTGAAGGGTAGGAAGTCTGGTTCCAGCCTAGGAAAGTACAAATGATTGAAACCAGAATCAGTGCTTCTACTATGGCACTGCTATTTACAAGAAGCCTTCAAACTTCCAGCTCTTATTAATTCCAGAAGTAGTAAATGATCTCCAGGAGTGGTGGGAGCATGGAAGTCATGTAAATGGAATAATGAAACACAAAGGAAATTGCTTCATAGCCCAAAGAAAGGCTAAGGGATGTACAGACAGAGACACCAATGTGTCACAAATAATGATGTCACTTTAGGAAAACTAGGTGGCTAAGTTTTTCTTTTCTTTTTCTTTCTTTCATCTTTTTTATTAAAAATGCTTTGCCCTATGGTCATTTCATTTCAGTTTATCTTAGCAAAAGTGAGCCTGAAAAGAAAATGTACGTTTGTGTTAAATGTTAGTTTGGAGAAAGGATAACCAACATATCTCTCTCTCTCTTTCTCTCTCTCTTACTTTCTCCTTCCCTCTCTCCCTCCCTCTCTCTCTTTCTCTCTCTTTTATTTTTTAACCCACTGACTCATTTTTGCCATTGCATTTCATGGCAAAGTAATGAGATTTCTGTTAAAACTCATGGGCAGTCATTAGCCAGGTGGCATTTAAAAGCATTCGTTCCACATCAGCCTGTGAAAGTGAAGCTGGCAATCTGAGTGTTAGCTACTAACACCTCCTAGACAGCAAAGGCTGAAGAATACAACATCCTTTGCTTATAGTTCTTCCAGCAATTTTTATAAGGTCTGAAGGATTTCTTTAATCAACAAATAAATCAATGATGACAGTTATCTCTCTGTGAGGCTCTAATTTCCAGATGTAGATGACCAACTTCACACAAAAAAAGAAAAACAGTCCAAGTTCTCCACCCTTTGTCTTCCTTTCCCAGATATGAACATTTACCCAAACAGAAGAATATGAAGGGATCTATAGAGCACCATTCAGTTGTCACAAAGAACATTCTGGAGACTAAATAGCTACAAAGTGAAATCTGCACTCCATTTTAATCACATTTCTTCTCTTTTAAGAAGCAACGTTCTCCAGAAGGATGAAATAGTGAGGAAACAGCATCCATTAAGCATCCTCTATATCTGTTCTGCTACAGAGTACAAGCTTATCTCATTGAATTATTTCCCAGTCAGAAGAGTAGAGATCTGAATTCTCTTGATCCAACCACTTTATCTTGCATGGGATAGTAGAGTAGAAATAAAAAAAAATATTTCTCTAGCCTGCTGCTGCCCAACATGACATTATTTCTGATTAATGATAGGTTTTAAATCAAAACATATTCACCAGTTAAACCATAAACAGATTTTAGTATAATTTTCTTCTTCTTCTTTTTTCCTTCTGTATTTTCTATTAGGAAAGTCTCCTTCTCTGGCTGACACCTCCTCTACTTTCTTTCATCTTGGCTAACAAGGTTAACTAAGCAGAAGCAGAAGTTTAATAAATCATCTATATAAAACAGACTCTAATAACAGGAAGTTGCTATAAAAATGAGAGGATTCAACAATAAATAATGATACAATGGAACTAGAGAAATTGCTAATACTTATTTTTAAAGAAAATACAAGTTAGATCCCCAGTCATAATGTGCATTGCCTCATAAAGTTGTCAATAAGATAAATATTTATGTCTCTTATATTGAAGATATCATTGATTCTCATTATAAAATTGGAAAATCCACTGAATATTCATCCCATGACCTAGTTTATTTTTTAATCACCCATCATATGTAGAAAACAATGCATATCTAGAACAAAAGGAAATAATAGATCTTGGAATAAAGTATAAATCTGAACTGAAATAACTCAGTGCAACAACATAACTTGTCCCTAATTCAGAGTTCCATTCATTACACGTCTACATGCAGAGGTCTCAAATTCCTTAAGGATGGATTTCCTCTAACTGTGAAACGTACAAGCTGGAGAAAGGAATGAGTGATTTGGTCTGAAAAAATAAATGGGCAACCAGAGTACAGAGAATAAAGTGTACCACACTCTTAATTTTCTTTAGGAACGTACATTAAGCAGAAGAGAGGATTTCATTATTTGTATCAGAAAGTTTTAGACCATGGTGTCTTGATGAATGGTGTGATAGATCTCATGAAACATCCTCTGTAGCAATGTATTTATGACCCCAATGTTCAAATCCAAATTCCTAAACTGGTATCTGCAACCAGCAACTGGTCAGGCTCCTGTGTGTGCAATCCTAACTGAGTTCCTGGTCTGAGTTCCACATTTACTTGTAGATGTGTTCAGGAATCTGAGATGTTTATCTAAGAGAAGATGAGATCATAAATAAATAGCTGGTTCATTTGGTTCACCAAAGGAAAAGCAACCTTAAAATGAGCAAGTTGGATTACTATATTTATAATGTATTATGCAATGAGACATTTGCTTTATTTTTAGTGGTTTACTCGAATTTCCAACTTGCAATGAGATGTACAGGGCAACAGAGCTTCCACACAAAGAATAGCTTCAAACACCCTGAGCACATGGGAATTTGGTGTGGGAGTGGGGGTGGGGGGGGGATAAGGGGTCTGTCTTTGTGCTTCAAGCCCCTGCTTGCCAGACCTTTCCTTTTCAGCCTCATTTCCTCTTTCCTCATCTTTAATCATTCCTCTGCCTCCTTGCCCCCAGCTTTGAACATGCCTGAACCTCCCTTGTTATTTATAACATGTTTCAGCTACTATGGAAAGCTGTACAGAAGTTCCTCAAAAGGCTAAAAATAGAACTCCCATATGATCCAGAAATCCTCCTGGGTAAATTACCTCAAAAGTTTGAAATCAATTTGCCATGTGTATGGCAGCAATGTTCACAATCGCCAAGTCACAGAGTCAACCTAAGGATCTATCCATTGACAGATGGATAAAGAAAATAGAATCTCTCTCTCTCTCTCTCTCTCTCTCTCTCTCTCTCTCTCTCTCTCTCTATATATATATATATATATATATATATATATATATATATATGTATGTATATATGTATATATGTATGTATGTGTGTATATATATATATATATAAATGGATTGATATTTACCCTTAACAAATAAATGTCATTAATTACGGTGTGGCGAATTCAAGAACATTATGCTAAGTGAAATAAGCCAGGCACAGGAGAATGTGAAGGGCTATGGAGAGCACCATTCATACACCTCACATTCTTATGTATACCTGGCCTCTAAGGTAACTTAGACTCTGAAAGTATAATGGTAGCTACAAGGTCTGGAGGCTGGGAAAAAATGGAATATGATGGCCAAAGTGTGCATAATAGTAGGCAAGAGGATAAGGATTTCTAAGTCCTATGACATGAGACCTGGTGAGTACGGTTAAATATAGCTAATAATAATCAAAATTGCTAAGAGCACATTTCAAATATTCTCACCACAAAAAATTATAGATATCTATATATTGGTGGCTCATGCCTGTAATCTTAGACACTTAGAAAGCTGAGAACTGAGGATGAAGGTTCAAAGCCAGCCCTGACTGGAAAGCCCAAGAGATTCTTACTTCCATTTAACTACTCTCACTCCTCCAAATTGGAAGTGGATCTATCGTTCAAGTGGCAGAGTACTAACTAGACTTGAGTGAAAAAACTCAGGGACAGTACTGAGGCTCTGCGGTCAAGCCCCAGGATTGGCATACACATATACACATACACACACAAACAAACAACAACAACAACAACAAAGATAAATATTTGAGGTTTTGACATGTTCATCTTTTCTTGATTTATTTACTACATTTCATAAATCGTAATACCTAGAACACCATAATATATTCAATTCTATAGTGATATAAAAACAAATAAAATGAAGATTAAATATGACCATAAATTATTAATAGACTTCCATGTTCTGGATTCATTTCTAGATATTTTTGTGTCTTTATTTTTTTTTAATAACCAACCTTCTCAGACAAATGGATGTTTTCATTATCTTCATTTTCTTCACCCCCATTCAATCCTCAGCTCTGAATTTTGTCCCCAAATTCTACTGGAATGGACATAATTAATGTCATTCCAGTTGGGGTGTCTCTGCGCTGTGTTCTGACTGACTGTAGCATTGGCGCCATTGGCCACCGTTTCTTCACCCTCTCTTCTCATCTTTACTTCCTCAATTCTGAGATCCCCTCTTACTTTGGTGATCTTCTTGCATCAGCTTTGCTTCTTGACAAATGCTTCTGTTTGTATCACCAAAATACCTCTAGGATACGGAGACTTCTTAGAACAAAACGCAAAGCCCTTCCGGGTTGGCCTCTACCTGCCTCTTCCACCCTGCCCGTAACAACCTGTCTTATGTTTCAGCCATGTCAACCTCTTCACAGGCTCCCAAACATGCCAAGCTATTTCACGCTCTGTACCTTTGTACAGAGTGTTCTTGACTCCACCCGCGTCCTCCTGAGGAATTCCAGCTCATCTTTCAAGACACGGAACAAAGGTGAGAAATTCTGAACAGCTTTCTCTGCCCTGGGATAGAGGCAGTAATCCCCATTGTGTCCCCAGTGTCTGACAGATCTTCATTGTAGAGCTGTGCACTTGTACTTCTCTCCTAGATCAACGCTCGGTGACACTAGTAGGTGTTTATTCATAGCTGTGAATCCAGAGATTGGTACAACACCTGTCACATGATTAACCCCAAGCTTTCTACTCTGTAGGGAAAATGTAATTCCAGTCATTATTGGGGAATACCCTCCAGAGTTGCATGGAAGCTGATGATGACTCTCAACTACAGGATATTTAAACAAGTCCTTCCAGATGTGTGTGAATTTCCGCAAACACATCCAGCTTATTGTCCTGGCTCCTGCCTGGACCGACAAAGCAAGTTCACCTGAGGCTTGAGCTTGGGGAATTATTTTACAGACACACTCAAGGCTACAGCACTTAACATTAGCAAGTGATCATATTTTCTGGACACTCCCAATGGTCTCATTCTTTTACTTTTAGGGATGCCTCTAGCATCCCAGTCAGGCTGTACATCCTTAGCAATGCATAACACTCATCCCTTCCCAGATCCGAGCTGCCCGATTTCCCTCAATCACAAGGCCCGCTGAAACAGACATAGGAATGGAGAAATCTTTCCCATTGGAAAGTCAGTTTTCTATAGCCAAGAGAAGAATCAAATGAATGTCTCAGAAAGTTATTCTACTGTATAAACCATCCATGAGGCCATGTAATTGTTTCCATTAAATGCAGAAATATCCCTGAAAAGCATGGGTAGAATTCCTCATACAAAGAAAGACATCTCCATCTGACATTTCTCCTCCTCCTAATGCTATTTTTTCTCATTCTGAACCTAAAGAGAAAGAGAGACAGACAGACAGACAGACAGACAGACAGACAGACAGATAGACAGAAGACAAAGAGAAAGAGAAACAGAGACAGAGACAGAGACAGAGGAGAGAGAGAGTTTGAAATGCCTGGGGTCCTCAGCCCACAGCCCAGGGACACTGCTCACATGGCAAGTTTATCTGAGCTGCTGACTTGAGTGCTGACCCAAGCATTCACAGCAGCTGCACTAACCTACTTTCTCCCATGGATGATTTTAATCTCTTTAATTTTTGCCTAGCCTATGGGAACACTGAGAGCACGGTTAGGAGAAGGCTGGAGAGAAGCTACAGGTCAGGAGCTGGGTGGCAGCTAAATCTCCTGGGATGAAGCAAACACCAATATAATCCTTTCAGGAAAACAAGTATTACTGCAGAGGAGAAAGCTGCCAATGTAACTTTGTTCCAAGAATAAATAGCACATTTTCCCTCAGTGTTTGCTTTTCTCTCTTTGATCCCCAGAACCCTCTGGAAATGCCTGACCAGCAATTTTTCTCCCCTCAGAGGCTAAGGGAAAAGGAAACTGTTCGCTTAAGATTCTTCAAATGAAGGCAGAAGTTCGGGCTTTTGGGGCAGTGCTGGAGCCACTCAGCCTGTGAGAGCCCAGAATTCCAGATGTTTTAGTGAAGTTTAATCACCACAAATATGCCACAGTGTTTCCAAACATGCTGTCATGATGCCCAGGAGCTATTTAAAAAGGAATTATAATGGATAGGGTCTATTTGACCAAAGCCACCCTGGAGTCATGGGAGCTGGAAAATGAGAAACAAAAGGCAAAGCTCGAGTGGGTTAATGTTTAGCTTTGGTCCCAGGCGAAGTAAATGCCGGCACACAGCGAGGCCAACAAGAGCATGCCCTCACCAGGGGAGTTTACGGTTCAAGTGCTGTAGAAACCACAGACCCTAGTTATTCACATAGTTTTTCTTCTTTCCCAGAGAGCTTCATTTCAAGGGAGCTGTGGGTAAGGCGAAGGCAGGAAAAAATATAAAGGCCTTGGCATGATCTGCCTTCTGTTTCTCCCTCTTCATACTTATTCTAAGAACTCAGCTTTCCCATATGCCCCTGGGAATAAAAATACTGACTTTATAAGATGATGATAGATACATAAATGCTTAACATCATGCTTCACTCTAAATTTTTAGTAATTGTCAATTCCCTTTTACCACACCTCCTGAAGCACATCACACAAACCAGAAAATACGATGCAATGGTTTGTGGAAAAGCTAATGTCCAGGCTTATATAGAAGTAAAAAAAAAAAACAACATAAAATCCACTCAATGGAATGTGACATTGAGAATGAAGATTCAAGCTTAGTAAATCAAATAACATGTGATGTCATTAAACTTCCTGTGAGACACTCATCAATGTCTTCATCAGTTGTAAAGGTCCCCCAAAAGGTAGAAATAAGCTTAGTGGAAAAGGCCAAGTTTGTTCTGGATAGAAAGACAAGATAAAACTGGGTGTATTTTAGGGAAAGCTAATGGACTGACCTGGCTTAAACACGAACCCCTTAAGGGACTTTAGGTAGATATCTGGAAAGGGAATTAGAAAATTAGGAGGATTAAAAATGATGGCAGACTGAGAAGGTGACTTAGTGGTAGAGCTCTTGCCCAGCATGCATGAAGCCCCAGGTTCGATTCCTTAGTACCTTATAAACAGAAAAGGATGGAAGTTGTACTGTGGCTCAAGTGGTAAAGCACTAGCCTTGAGCAAAAAAAGCTTAGGAGCAGTGTGCAGGCCCTGAGGTTAAGCCCCATGATTAGCAAAAACAAAAACAAAAACAAAAAACAGAATGGCAAATTCATTGTCAATCTCCTCATTGAGAGAAGTAGGTATGGCTCTTCTTGAATCTGAGCTGGCTCAGTAATGGTATCATGAATAGAACACAACAGATGTCGGGCTGTGCTGATGTCTCAGTCCACGCTCAGTTCTTAGAACTGAATTGCACAGAGTAAGTTATACTGAATATTTGTGGTGTATCTGGTGGCATGGTGAAAAGCAAAAGGCATAAACAACCTGGGTTTTATAATAAAGCCACTCCCATCTGAACCCATTAATCCATTAATCTGCTAATCCATGAATAGATTAATCCATTCAATGTAGAGCCCTCATGACTCAATCTCTGCCAAGGGTTTTTTTTTTTCCTTCAAATATCATTAACCTAAGGCTTTGAGGATTAAGCTTCTAACACATGAATTTGGGGGGAACATTTTCAACCACAAGATTCCATCTCTATCCCTACCCCCAAATTTATGTCCTCCTCACATGTGAAAGAACATTCTATCCCAATGGCTTCCAAGTCTTATTCCTGCATCAGCTTATAAGTCTTAAAGCTAGACTCACAGGAGGCTCTAGTTTGCTCACATGACAGGCAGGTTTGTACTGGTTGTAGGTAGGCCTCAGTTTTTATCATCTAGATGGCTGATTACATGTCTTCATGGATTGACAATGGTGTTCCCCAGGAAGAAGCCTGGCTAAAGGTCAGGCCAAAAGTTATACCTTTATTTTTTAATTAGGTTATATTGATTATACAAATGGATATTTTTATACATGCATATATTTTGATCATATTCATCACCTCCATATAATGCCTTCTGAGATTTAGCCATAGAAGTCCTGCACCAACCCTGTTCTTCATTTGGCTGCAGGAGGCCATCCCTGGGTTCGTGTGGGAAAGGAAAAATCATAGATCCAAATCATAGATACACAAAATCATAGACACCAGGGGGTAACAATCATGGGGCCATCTCAGAGACTCCTCAATATGATACAAAGGCAATATGATTCAAAAACATGGCATTTGCAACAAAGAATAAAGAGGCCATTCATGATGAACCTAGCCTGCACCAGACATAAAGAGGTTCTGAACCACTTGCCTAGCAGCTGCTTCAAATATCGAACTTCAGGGAACTCTCCCTATATATGGAAGCAGCTCTGAAGTGATTCTTGAGAGTTCGCTCTTTTCTATTGGCTTTCCTACTGTCTCCAAGTCCTTCTAGAATTATGTCTTCTGCCTGCTACTCTTAGCACAATGCCTTTCATAGATGAACACTACACTACAATCCCAGAGAGGAGGGGATGCTGAGGAATATCACTCCTGGTCATTCTTCGGTGGTATAGAGAGTCCATGGAATTAGATGATGGTATGTTGCACTCAGCCTGGATATTTCACCTTTCAGACTTGAGAGGGTTTTTAGTGAAACTTAAAATGAAACATTAGACATTTTGGCTTGCAATGATCCTCTCTGCTCCAAAGATAACAATGAACTGTAGGAAGAAATAAGGTAAGATGAGATATGTTCCTGCACCCCCTAAAAAGAAATAGTTCAGTGAATGGGGAATTGAAACTCTGAAGCTATAGATTTATAAATGAAAGCAGGAATCAGAATTCTGCTCCATTAGGAATGTCAAATCCAGAAAGATGATGAAACTCAAAAGCATCCTTCATCTGAAAAGATGCCAGAGCTGAGTTCAATCTTTGAAAGCTTCCTAAAAATTTACAATACTGGTTAAAACTGTAGCTTGTTAAGGTTCCTATGTGTTCCTATGCCCTAATGTAAGCCTGAACAAGATAAAGGTTTCCCATGCATGATATTCTCATTAAATCCACTACTTCCTTACACAAGTTTGGTCTTTTTAACTGCACTCTCAGTTTATTTTATTAGAGTTACCAACATGCTTTACTGATGTTTTTGCTCATTGCTTCTCCTGCACAGGTCTTCCTTGTGAATTTACATTTTTTTTCTTGCCAAAATGTATCCTTTAGTAAATCTTCAAGTCTATAAAAGGTAAATCTTCATACTTTTAATATTTATGCAAAAATCTTATTTTATCCCCTTGCAAAAGAATTAAGATATAAAATGCTAGGCTGACAGAGGTATTGTTTTATATTTTGGAAGATATTTTGTCATTGGCATTTATTGTTTCTAATAAAATGGCTTTTTTCAGTTAATTGCTTGTTTCTCTCTCTCTATCAAGCTTTAAAAACATCTTTATACTTCACACTCAACAGGTCTCATTAATATGTTTGGTTCTGAGTTTATTTCAGAACCCTATATTTGTATAAGATGTAAAATTCATCTTTATTTTTCTAATATTCTGTTATGATAACTTATACTATCGAGTTTTCCTGGATGCTGTTTCCATTGTTTTATACTCTGTTTTATTCTCTGTTTGATTTGTATTGAAATGCTTTTGCTTACCTCTCCTGTCATCTCAGTCATATATTAAAAAAAAAAAAAACTCTAGCTCTTCTAGTAATCGGGTTCAAAGAAAAAGAAAGATCAGCAAATACAGACAAAGGAGACATTATTTATTAGGAAAATCGACTTTCTAGATTAATGAGACTGAGAAGTACCACTCTAGGCTATCTGTATGCTGGAGACCTTGGATTCTGGCAGCATTATTCAGTTTAAGTCCACAAATCTCAGAATTACAGGTCACTGGTTCAAGTAAAGGAGGTCCAATGATGAATAATCAGGAGTTCTATGGTCCAGAGGCAGACAGAGACAGGGAGTAAAATAAGTAGGAGAAGAAGAAGAGGAAGAAGGAGGAGGAGGAGGAGGAGGAGGAGGAGGAGGAGGAGGAGGAGGAGGAGGAGGAGGAGGAGGAGGAGGAGGAGGAGGAGGAGGAGAGGAAGAAGAAGAGGAAGAAGAAGAAGAAGGTAAAGAAGAGGAGGAGGAGGAGGAGGAGAGGAAGAAGAAGAGGAAGAGAGGAGGAAGAGGAGGAGAGGAGGGAAGGAGGAGGAGGAAGAAGAGGAAGAAGAGGAGGAGGAGGAGGAGGAGGAGAGGGAAAGGGAGAGAGAAAAGGAGAGGGAAAGGGAGAGGGGGAACACATTCACTCACTCACTTGTCCAAGCTCAAGGAACCAACTTGGAGACATGGAGAACAATGAAAATAAGATTTTACTAGTAAATGGCAACCTCGCAGCATCAAGTGTCTGGTGGGAGGAGACTGCCAAAGTAGTTACAGCAAGCATTTCATCCTGCTAGTGTGCAGTCCCCTTCCCCCATTCCTCTTTGTACAATTTTCCTGGGTGTCACCTAAGTTTCATTGTTTTCTATTGAGCAATTTTGACATATGCACCTTTTGGGATTGGTTGAATTTTAAAAGTAGGCATTCCTGCTTTGTCCTGTAATGGTGGGAAGGCATTTCTGAGTATGTGCCTTTGGATATGCATCCAATGTTTACTGACTTTCTCATTTTATCATGGTCCATGCTTCTCCTATTAACTGGCTACCCTTTAATGCACTGTTTGCTTAGGGATTTTCCAGGTGTACCCACTGTATGTTTGCCAATATGAACTCAGGGACAGGTCAGATACTTAGCTTTGAAAATGGACCATCAGCTTTTATATATACATGTATAATAATTAGATATTATTATATATAATTATATATTATATAACTGTATATATATATATAGGTACACACATAGAAAGAGAGAGAGAGAAAGAGAGAGATGAACCAGTAACAACATAAGTCCTTCAAAGGCAGGGACCTACCCATTTCCTAACAGACTATTTAGCTTTGCATCAATGGTTTAATGTATTGAGGAAGTTAACATCCTTATTAGCCAATTTCCTCTAGTAGCTCCACCAGCTGGGGACCAATCCATGAGCCTTTGGGGACATTTTACATACAAACTGTAACATAGGTATATTTATTCCTTATAAAATTCAGTAGTAGTATTCTTCTTCTAGCCCCCCATATTAGAGATCAAGAAGTAGAGATGCATAAAGATAATGGAGGAAAAGCCACTCTTCTAGAGAAATCATGATAGAGAAGGGTAAATAGACCTGAAGGAGGAAATATATTTGTCACAATATTTTAATTAAATTACCTATAAATTCTATGTGTTCCTAATCAAAGTCTCAAGAGAAGTTTTCATTGAAATTGCTTAGGGAAGAATAAAATATAGAGCCAGGATAATTTTGGAAAAGAAGAACAGAAATGAAGAATTTGACCTAAAAGTGATATAATCTTAATATAATATAAAATAGTAAAGACAGGAAGCAAGTAAGAGAGCAGCGACCTGGAGATGGACAAATTGCTTAGTGGAATAGAATAAATAGCCCATAAATGGTCCTTGCTATAAGGAAGTCTAGGTATAAAGCAGATAAGGCAATACAAGTTCTTAGGGGAACTTGATTTCCATATGAAACTTCTCATTGCTGAAAAATACCACTGAATCATCATCTTACTTTATTTCTTAAAAAAAAAATCTATTGGCCCTGGAAAGGGAAGGAACTTTTAAACAAGATACAAAACAGCAGAAATTATAAAGACTAAAATAGTTTGACAATATAAAGCTGAAAACAAAACTCTAAGATTTCAATATGATAAGACTTGTATAAAAATGTTTTTTAGAAAAAGACAAGTTGTTTGGGAGGAGGATGAGAAAAAGCAAGCAACAAAATTGGAAGACATTTTAATTTTTGGTATAATTAATATAAAATTAGTATCCAGAAAAGACTTCTTTCTATAAAATAAGATGATGCAACAATAAAGAGGGACAAGTGTTTCTACTTTATGTTCATAGAAGATAAATAGGTAATTTGCATATGAAAATACTAGTAACAGGAAAATGAAATGTAAAATAGCACTGAGTTCCACTTAGCATTTCTCAATAGGACAAAATCTAAAAGTCAAATGTATTCCTTTCAGCCAAGATGAAGGGAAACAAGAGTTGTCAAACACTGCAAATGGAAGTATGATTTTATTCCACTACTTTAGAGATCTGTTTCATAGTATCTGGAACCTAGAAGCTGGCAACCTGTCAATTCCAAGCCTAGGTTAATTACTGAAAAGTCCTACATCTACCCTCCAGAAGACTCAGTAATGTTCATTTTGGCTCTGTTTATAATCATAGAACAGTGGCCAACCTATCTGTCTATCAGAAGAAAAACAGGAAAGTATTTGCATATATTTACATATATATGTATATATGTATATATTCACAGTTAAAATGACTGAACTATGTTTTATATATCAACAAAAATAAACTTCAACAACATAATACTGAGTGGAAAAATTATCTAATATAAAGTGTGTGTATATGTCATAAAACAACATTTACATACATTTTACAAAAAAAAAATCCAATTTAGTATCATATGACAAATACATGGTAGCCCTTGCCACTAGGGACAAGAGGTGAATAGATATGGAGAGGTAAACATAGGATAATTCAATTTTATTGTGGTGCTTTATTTCCTTAAAGGGAAATTAGTGTGAAAATGAAATGATGTTTTTGGATCTGTTGTTATAGATTGAAATTTTATGTTTTATGTTTTATTTTATGTTTCCTCCAAATCACATATTAAAAGGTGGGGGTACTTGGATGTGGGACTTTTGGAAGGCAACTGGGTCATGAGAATAGAGCTCCCACATATTGGATTTGTGTCTGCCATGACATGGATATGAAGTGTCCCACAAGGCCCATGTGTTCAATGGCTTAGTCCCCAGTGTGTAATCCTCACAATTGAAAGGTGGAATCTTTGGAAAGTGGGGACTAGTGGAAAGCCCTTAGGTCTTTGGGAGCAGGCCTTTGAAGGAGATATTGGGATGCGTCCTCATGTACTCTTTACTTTCTGGCCACTATGAGGCAAACAGGCCTTCTCTGATAAATAGGTCTACCATGATACATAATGTGGCCCCATGCACAAAGAAACTGGGTTAAACAATCACAGACAGAAACCTCTGAAACTGTGAGCTGGAATAATAAACTTTTTCCTTCTTTTGAGTTGATTGTCTCTGAAATTTTGTCACGGTGATGGAAAACTAATACAGTATCCTTATAAAAGACACCTCAGAGCGTTCCCTTCTTCCTTCTGCTGTGTGAAGATGCAATGAGAAGTAGGAAGAAGGCCTACATAAGACAGCAACTCTACCATAACCTTCCTCATGGACTTTCCAGCCTTCAAAATGGAAAAGGTTTGCTTCCATTGTTTATAAGCCACCTAATGTATGGAATTTTGTTACAGCACTTTGAACAAAGACAGGTGGGTACACTTACATTTATTATCCATAGCTTTTTGTTTGCTTTCCCAAAAGTGATTGCCCTTTAGATGAGAGCATATATAACCATGAAAATGCTTAATAGTTTTTCTTGTTTTAAGATGTGCGAAGAGTGACACAGAAGAGCATCAAACACTGAGGCTGGACATACCTGTAAAGCTTAGGGGTTGTAGGTAAAAACAGGCATGATGGAGTTGATGGCCTGATTGGGTCAGAGGGCCTCAAGTTCTGCAAAAATTGTATTGAATACTGCCAACCCCTTCAGCTGCCTTCTAGGAGGATTCTTGCCTTCACAATCTTCCTCACTCACATTCTGAGCATTGCTAGGTCAACACCTTGACAACATCTAGGCAAACCTGATCAGTGCTGCACACAAGAGAAGATGAAGCATTTCATATTTGCAGCTGAATACTAAATCTTGAATTAGAACACGCCTGCACCTATCTGAACTCAGGATCCATAAGAAGGGTTTCTTCTATAGCAAATACTCAGCCTCAATGGATTTCATTATGTAAGCTGGATGGTTTTTCAATCTCTTTCTATACTAAACTCTAACCTGAATTGTACTGGTGTGGTAAACTGATATCAGCTAAGTGATCATCGCAAATCACTACTGAAGGACACTGTAGGAGATGATCAAGAAAATTGACCTTAATTCTCAAGGAGAAGTACAGACTGATAAAAGAGTATGCACATTTTCAAGCAAGGGAAAATGTGGATCACCAGGAATTATATGATAATCAGAGAGACCAGAATGTACTAGTGATTATGAAAATGGAAATATGAATGACAGATAACGTTCACAACAGTTGAGCATATGAGATTTCAGAAAAGACAGCTCCACCCTTGACAAGAAATATGACCTTGAAGTTTTACTTAACTTCTTTAGGTCTTAGATTCCATTTCTGTAAAAATGAACATATTAATATCTACTGCATAACATTTTTTGTGATGAGTCAAAGGGGTAATGAATGTATTTGGCCTTGAACTTGCACAAAGCAGTTGCTCAATGAAAGCTGATTATGATGACTAATAAGCAATGAGAGATAATTCATCGATCATTAGGGACCAAGAAATATTTGTCCATAGTTGTCCCAGAATAATGTCATTTATTATTTATTTGGTAATGAAATTTAAATAATTTAATAAATGAAACAAATACCCTCAGCTATAATCTGCCTTAGTTTATAAAAGTATTTAGAAGATCTCATTCTATTATATATTTGTGTTAAAATTTTTCATCTTGTCTCGAAGGAGGAATTTTTAAGTCTGCAAATAATCATACTGGACCATTCATTTGGTGTCAATCTTGAGGAAGCTTAGGTGTTTTGACCAAAAGGCTGCCTTGCTTAACATGGTTATTGTGTATTGACTATTTAGAGAGTTCATAATAAAGATCTATATGCCTTAACACTCCACAGAACTGAAGTTATCTTGTCAGATTATGCAATCTGTATTTTGGTGAATATAATAATTGTATAATTTTTATCAGTTCTCCTAAAACAAAAGTTTTAATTAGGTTTGATTTCTCCTTGAGAAATTAGTTTAAGTATTTCATTCCCTCAGAGAATGAGATTTTGTTGGGTTAAATTGAGCATGAACAAGCTTCAAACCACCATACTGTCTATTATTTTCACTCCTCCCTCCCAGAGAGAATCTGGGGGGTTTTGATAAAGTAGATTAAGGCACTTTATGTAAATACACATACATGTGAGTCTACAGAGATACAGCTGTTCGGGAAGAATTGGAGTCATGGGTGATATCAAAGGCCAGTGCTGAAGACAGAAGGCAGAGGTTGAAGAGGTAGTGGGAATAATTCTAATTTGCTTAATGATGGTGAGACTTCAGAAGGGCAGTGTTCAGTTCTAAGAAAAACACTGCCAATGAGGTTCTCTTGGGCTGTAAGCCATCAAGACTGTGGAAGCTTGCCAAATTTCACATAGGAGTCATATCACATGAGGCATAGGATCATGGAGGGAAAACTCAGGGGACTCAGAATGACCACACTGAAGAAAAAGAAACATATTAAAAATGATAATTACATCAAAATAATTTAAGGAGAAAGGAAGGGGGACAGTATAGCTCAGTAATTCACTCATGACAAAGATCCCATTTATGAGAGAATCTAAAACCAAGACATTGGATCCAGGGGATACCAGGGTTCCAAAAATATAGACATCAAACTAGCCATGATGGTACATGCCTTGAATACCAGCACAGGGGAGCAGGAGTAATCTAAATTGGAAAATCCAGACAAAACAAAAGCTCACTTTATGTTACTGAAACTTCTGGAGTTTTAAATCTACATCTAGGCAGTTTCCTATATGAATATAGGAAAGTAATTTTAAAAGCTGTATATATAAAAATGTTCATTACATCACTCAGTTCACCAATGAAAACAGGGAAACAAAGTTTTCAACAATGTAAAAGTTGTTAAATTATGGTACATAATCATGACTCAATGGCTCAAGGTCATCACAGGTATTTATGATTTTAATATGGACCTAAAGAAAGGTTAGGCTATAACATAAAATTTAAAACTTGGAAACAAATCTAAATCATATCCCTAACTGCTATGCTATTTGTGAAGAGAGCAAAAATGAGAACAACAAAGACTCTCCAGGGGCTGGGAAGGTGGCTCAGTGGTAGAGTGCTTGCCTTGCATGCATGAGGCCCTGGGTTCGATTCCTCAGCACCATATAAGCAAAAAAAATAATAAAAAAGCCAGAAGTGGTGCTGTGGCTCAAGTGGTAGAGCGCTAGCCTTGAGCTGAAAAGCTGAGGGACAGCACCCAAGCCAAGAGTTCAGGCCCCACGACCAGACCCCCCCAAAAAACCCCAAAAATACAAACAAACAAAAAAGACCCTCCAATCCAATATATATTTTCTATGGGTTTTCTTTTTCTCTGTTTTCTAATAACTATATAATACTCTTAAATAAGGAAAAACTCCATTAAAAGATATATCATTTTGTAAACAGTTTGTAGGTCAAAAATCTTTCTTCTTTTCCTTCAGGCTTTGGCTTTAAAAGACTGAAAATGAAAATATCATACTGTTGCACAATATAGAGTAACTCATGAGGCTATTATAAGCACATGGACAATGGCTAAATCCATTAATGCTAGGAAGAAACTGTTTCTGTGTTTTTCAGCAGTGGCTTAGAGGCAAGAGGACCAGCAAGACAGAGGAGTTTGCCAAAGATATCTCAACTGGAGATAAGTGAACTATACACAAGGAAGGAAAACAACACCAGAATGGGAAGGTTTATGATCTGTCCCAGACCTTGGAAAAATAAACTAAAATTACATTGCTGTGCAGACAAATGTTCATAAAACAAATGTGGCACTCATCCAAGCTGAAAAACATATAGTTAAGGATGGCATTTATCCAGATTAAAGATTTAAGTCTCATTACCAAAACTGCTTTGTGCAACCATCAAATGCAGAGCAAGAAATTCCGAGTCAGAAAGCTGTAATGCCACAGGCAAAACACAGAACACAAAGCATGCACTTATGGAAGAGCTTTCGTGAGTGAGCCAGTCAATTTCTCTCCATAAGGGGTCCTCACAGGGTGCTGATAAACACAGAGCCTCATGCACAAAGATGAGAGACAGAGAGAAATAGAAAGGGGGAGGGAGAGAGAGAGAAAGAGAGAGAGAGAGACAGAGAGAGAGAGAGAGAGACAGAGAGAGAGAGACAGACAGAGAGAGAGAGAGAGAGAGAGAGAGAGAGAGAGAGAGAGAGAGAGAGAGAGAGAGAACACTATCTCATTTAGGGAGACAAAAGTGGTCTAGCCAAGGGGCTGGGAAGGTGGTTCAGTGGTAAAGCGCTTGTCTTGCATGCCTGAGGCCCTGGGTTCGATTCCCCAGCACCACATAAGCAAAAAGAAAAAAAGCTGGAAGTGGCGCTGTGGCTCAAGTGGTAGAGCGCTAGCCTTGAGCTGAAGAGCTGAGGGACAGCACCCAAGCCCTGAGTTCAGGCCCCACGACCGGACCCAAAAAAAAAAAAAAAAAAAAAAGTCGTCTAGCCAAGAGACAGCAGCATCTATCTTCCAAGACAGTGGGTACTTAGGACTCTCAATGCCTTTATGGAGACCATCTATGAGTCAGAAGCCTTCCAAAAGTATACCATCCAGCTGGGCATTTTACTGTTCTTACAATGGGCCACATATGTGTGTTGACTAAATATAAGTATTACGGTTTGTTAGCAAGATACATGGAATTTTTTATAGGTCTAGTACCATAGCAAATCAAAACACATTTTACTAAATGTTGATTCTGTGAAACTAGACTTAGCTCAGCTTTGGTCCTGTTGTAGAACTGGTCTTGGCAGGCTGTTGTCAAAACTATAGATCCAAAGTTTAGTCTAGATATACAAATCCCTGTCTTAGAAAGTAAAGATTATGACTCTTCCTTGTGAGCATAGTACAACTTCTACCCAAACATCCATGCTGTTAGAGAAGACGTTTGACAGTTGTGAATATTCTGAGGTTTCTACTTCAAAAACAGCTATAGAAACTTAAAAGGCAATTCCTATACATTTTTTTAAAAATCTGGGACTCTCTTCTTTCTTCCATGAAATATCTGCATTTTTTTTTACGAATCTGTATTTTCCAGTGAGCTCAAAGTAGTTTGATAGAGAAATATTTGCTGTGTGGATCTGAATAATTACACATTTTTCAAGAAATTAGAGGTTTTCTTGACTTTCCGCCCACCAGTTTCAAGGGTGATATATTTCACTGTCATTACTTCACTAAAAAACATTAAATTTTTTGATTCACTAGGAGGCTGATAAGTGAGTTCTCTGACACTGAATATACTCCTCCAAATCATTTCTCTAAGAACAAAAAGCTCAGAAACCTCCCCTGCCTAGCATGGTGGTTGCATACCTGTAATCCTAACACTTCCAAGGTTAGTACAAGAGGATCAAGAGGCTAGCCTGCTCTACACAGCCAAACTTTGTCTAAAAAATAAAGCCACAAACCTTCTTTAACTACAAAAACAATAAACTTCTATCTTCTTTAAGTTATTATAGCATCTCTCAAACCAGCAATGATAATAATAATAATAATAATAATAATAATAATAATAGTAACAATAAAATGTAGCCGTACTTGTTTTATCTGTCTAATGGTGCAGACAAATAGTTACAAACTATTCTTCACAGCAGAAAATTTCTGTATAGAAGATAAAGCTTGTGTAATCCCCTTCTTGTCTGTTGACTTTAATGTAGATGTCAGTTCTACTTTTAATTGTAGTGACTCATCCGTATGCAGCATGTAAATCATTTTTTAAGGCATTGTGTACCATAGTGGGGTGGAGAACGAAGCCCAGGATCAAATGAACACATGAACTGAAATTCCCTCACTGAGATACAGAGTTGATCTTTTTGAAGTTCCCTGCCCTCCTTCCCCCCCACCCCATTTCTTGAATGGAATCAGAAAATAGAGCTCCTGGTCTCCTTAGAGTCATTAAAAGATAAAAGAGAAATGAATAGCTGCTTACAGGGCCCACAGCACAGAAGCAGATTCTGCCTGCCCACCTGTGCTAAGGCCTAGCTAAGAAGTTGCAAGGGCACATATTTGTCATGGGCATGAGCAACTTACAAAAATATTGCCCCTGAGCCACAAGCCACAAGCCAAGGCTGCTTTGTGATTTACAATCTGCTTGTTTCCACCTAACTCAGCCAGGTTTGGTAAGAGGACAGATTTGTTCACAGAGGATTCATTAGTGACTAGAAGCTATAGAAGTGTTACAACTTGAAAATCAACTTGGATATGGGTATGTAAAGTCTATCTAAACACAATGAAGGCATGTGGCTCAGAAGCTGGGTTGGGATGGGATGTGGGGGTGGCATTGGGGAAATTCCAGTAGATAATACTTGCAGAGATAGGTTTGAAGATAGATCCCCCTTCCCTGATCTGTTCCTTCCTTATATTTATTCTGTTTAGCTTAATGAGCCCTGCACAGATATGATTGGATGAGAAGCCTGTATTAATGAGACACACTCTACAATCTTCTTGTATTCTCTCTTTCTCAAGGGAATTATAAGATACATAAGAGTGAGGACTACAATATGAATTAGATAAGATGATTTCTGACCTCTGGTGCAAAAGAGAATTTACAGAGAATTGTGGTTTAACTCAGAAGTAGAGCACTTGTCTGGCATGCATGAAGCACCAGGTTCAATCCCCTGCCTAAAGAAAAAAGATGGTTGACAGATTAAACACAAATTCTTAAAAAAGAGAGCTCATTTTGAACAACAAAGATGTACCCTCAGTAAACTAGAAATCATGGAAAAGTCACTAAAACATGCTTACAAATAAGGTTAGGTTGAAGATGAAATCCACCAACAAAATGCACCCGGAAGAGAGAAGCCACAAAATGTGAAATGAATACAAGATGCAGCCTCCCAGGGAGGAGCTATTACCAATGGACCCTGGGACCTGGGAATCACTCACAAGTCCCTTATTTATAGGTCTCATTTGTGGGGCTGGTGGTGTGGCTCAAGTGGTAAAGTAGAAATGCTTGCCTAGCAAGGGTGAAGTCCTGGGTCCATCCTTAGTAACACACACACACACACACACACACACACACACACACACACACACACACACACACACAAGTTCCATTGTTAGAGCCACCAGATGTATAAAAGCCTTCCTCTGCTCCCACCTTTGCATTTCCCCACCCTTCCTCCCACTCTCACCTCTTGGATCAGGAAGCAATAGAGTTATCTACACTTTGAGATGAGCAATGGGTAAGATTGTTTGGACAGAGTAGTTTGTTTCCCTAGGCAATGGAGGATCCCTGCAAATCTGAATATTGCCTTAGAATTATTTATTTGTTTATTTTGCCAGTCCTAGGGCTCAAACTCTGGGCCTGGGCACTATCCCTGAGCTTCTTTGTACTTAAGGCAAACGTTATACCACTTGAGCCACAGCACCACTTTCAGCTTTTTTGAATAGTTTATTGGAGATAAGAGTCTCACAGTTTCCTGCCATGGCTGGCTTCAAACCAGAATCCTCAGATCTCAGCCTGCTGCATGAGCCACCAGCCATTGGCTAAGAATTTAACTATCAAAGAAACAAGTGAAATAGGTGTTCTCAATTGGCCCCTCCCAAGGCTTACTATACACACTGTAGTTCAAGTAGAGTAGAATGGAATGCCTCTCTCCCATGTCTCATTCCTACCCTAAGCAAGCTTGCAAGCAAACAATACACTTCTTAACAGGAAAAACAAATAAAAAAGATCACTCATAGTCATGAATCATTTCATGTTTTGGGAAAGTGGCTTTAGACACTCAAACTCAAGGAGTAGAAAACAATCTTACTAATGGAGAAACAAGAGAATAGGCAAGTAGAAAAAGAACTCACGAGACAAAGTTACAAGAGGTATTCAGAGAAAATATTTGCTAAAATATATACAAAATACTCCTGGCACCTGGTAGGCTATAGTAGGAAGATCCAGAGTGCAAGCCAGCCTAGACCTACATAGTAAAACCCTGTCTCAAAATAAGGAGGAGAAGGGAAAGAAGAGAAAGAGGAGAAGGAGGAAGAGGGAGGGAAAGGGCTGAGAAAGGAGGAGAAAATGGGAATGAGGCTGGGAAGGTGGCCCAGTGGTAGAGTGCTTGCCTTGCATGCATGAGGCCCTGGGTTTGATTCCTCAGCAACACATAAGCGGAAAAAGCTGGAAATGGTGCTGTGGCTCAAGTGGTAGAGTGCTAGCCTTGAGCTGAAGAGCTGAGGGACAGCGCCCAGGCCCAGAGTTCAGGCCCCATGATAGACAAAAAGAAAGGGGGGCGGAGGGTATGAGAAATGATTCTAAAGAGATAATTTACAGAAATGGAAATTTGTAATAGTTTAATCTCTTTACCTATACAAATTAAAATGATATACTTTTATCATTGAGATAAAAGTTTCTTAAACCAATGGATAGGAAAATGACTGGTTTTATAGATTTCCCATCTATTTTGGCCACTTTGGAGGAAGATCATAGCATATATATGAAATTAATTTCAACCTGAAAGAAAAAAGGACTCTTAGGGCTTGGCCATGGTACATTTATATATGGAAATGCCACTGTAAGACCATTCATTTGTGTAATTAATACATGATTAATATTAAAAGGAAACTGAAGTTTCAGATCTTTTAACAAAGCCATTCCATTTTTTGACTATCATCTACAGAGAAATATTCCCATAAATGCAAAAAGCCAGATATATAAAATCATTCTTACCATATTATTTTTAACATCAAAATCTTGGAAATAACCTTAATGTCTACTAATGACCTACAAATGATAGAAAACAGAAAGATTGGCAATATATACAATTTTCTAAGATCTAATTAAGTGAAAAAAAGCATTTTTCCAGAATATAAAATAGATTACTTATGTAAAAAAATAAAAATATCAAACATTACCTAATTCCAGTTTTATGTATTTTACTTACATTCAAAATGTATATACATTCAAAATGTATAGCAAATACACATATAACTGACAACTCACCCTGGAGAAGAACATGATTTTATTGTTCATTTCAATATTTAAATTATCAACAGAATATATACATGATAAAAATCTTTTCAATTCTAATAAGAATGTAATTATTTGACAAATGAATAAACAAAAATCACCACCTAGGGTACCAACACAGGAAGCACTGGTACTGTTTTTGCAAAAAAGAGAAAAACAAGTAGTCCCTCCGTTGGCCTTCTTCCCCCAAGAAGATGAATAGTAGTTGGTGAGAAGTTGCAGATGCATAGACTCAGCCCCACATGTTGTTTAGGAATGATACAATGTTTCCTCTGCCACTATTGGACTCCCCCCATCAACTAAATATGAGAGAACATACTCAGTGAAGAATTTTCATGTGGTGTGTGCATCACTTCACACTCTGGGCAATTACATCATTGTGCAAACAGCATAGAATGACCTTCCACAAACTTAGATATCCAGGCTTTGTGCAATAGCCTATATTTATTTTACCCAATAAATGATTTTGTGTAAAACTAAGACACAAGTATACTCATTAGTCCAGGTATATATAGAGTCAGAATAATTTTTATCACCATCTTCTATCTGCACATCTAGTCTTACTGGAAGCTCCCCAAGATACTAGCACATCTTATCATCTCCTGAGATAATGCCTTCTTGTGAAATCCTGCCCTCATGAGGGACCTATTTGGGACAGCTTCATAGTTAACATTTTTTAAAATAAGGAGTAGAGTCTAAAATTATGATAAGAAGTATGGTATAGTGAATCCATAGAGCAATTGTTAATTATCATTAGCAAGTATTTTGTGCCCTACAAAGTTGTATTGCTATGTGTTTATATTGTGGGCAGCATGGCAGATTTGTTTACAACAGGATCACCACAAACACACGAGCAAGTCCTTGAGTTTGATGGTATGACGGTTACATCACTGGGGGACAGTCATTGTTCAGCTCCATTATGATGTTACTGTGGTACACATTGTGTATTTTCCACCCAAATGTTGTTGTGGTACAGGATAGATACATCACACCCTGTCTGAAAGTTTAAAAAAAACAAACAAACCAAGAACAACAACAAAAAAACATGCATTTCATTGAGAAAGAGATTATCTCCAACCACTGGCTTTTCAGAAAAATTGTCAAACATGCCTTACAAGATAGCCCTTTAACAAGACAACAGCCCAATAAAAAGACAACATTTCAGAAAGTTTTAAAAACACCCTTAGTGGGGCTGGGAAGGTGGCTCAGTGGTAGAGCTAGAGCTCTTGCCTTGCATGCCTGAGGCCCTGGGTTCGATTCCTCAGCACCACATAAGCAAAAAGAAAAAAGCCAGAAGTGGTGCTGTGGCTCAAGTGGTAGAGCGCTAGCCTTGAGCTGAAGAGCTGAAGGACAGCGCCCAGGCCCAGAGTTCAGGCCCCACGACCGGACCAAATAAAAAAACACCCTAAGTAGAATTTTCTTTTAGTTTATGCCTCAGAGTGCCAAGTAATAGGTATTATTAATCCAAAAATTATTATTATTCAACCACACTTGCATTCTTTTTTGGGGGGAGTCCGGTCGAGGGGCCTGAACTCTGGGCCTGGGCACTGTCACTCAGCTCTTCAGCTCAAGGCTAGCGCTCTATCACTTGAGCCACAGTGCCACTTCCAGCTTTTTTTTTTTTTTTTTTTTGCTTATGTGGTGCTGAGGAATGGAACCCAGGGCCTCATGCATGCAAGGCAAGCACTCTACCACTGAGCCACCTTCCCAGCCCTTCTCCACACTTATATTCTGAGAATTTTGACAGGCCCTTAAGAAGTTGAGTGGAAAGATGTTTATTTGTGTAAGAATGGGGATAGAACTTTGTGATTAGTAAGCCTCTAAATAGAACAAAATAACGAAGCTGGTAAAGGCTTCCAAATGAAAAGCCCGCAATCTCTGAGTAGATAGTCAGAATGAACCAGACTGTGATGCAATAGTAAACAACTTCAGCTGGTTCTAAGAACTAGACATGTGATTAGTACTTAGAATCCTCGGGGAGAGGTGGGGAGCTAGAAATTGAGTTTAGTCACCCATGGTCAGTGATCTGATCAATCATGTCTATGTAATGAAATTTCCAGAAGACTCCTAAGCTTCCAAGTTAGATACACTCTAATTCTACAGTGACAGAGGCTCCTGTGGTCAAGACCCTTCCAAAGTCCTGACAATCTGCCTGCTTCATCCCACTGTCCATTGACATCCTGTATAATAAACAAGAGTAGGAATAGCTTTCCCGAGCTCTATAAATTGTTGTAGCAAATGATTGAAACTTGGGCGGGAAAGGGATTGTGAGAACTACGTCTTTGTAGCCATGTCAACAGGAGTTCTGGTAAGCTGGGTATCTAGGTTGCTCCTGAAATGACAGCAACCTATGGGAACAAGCTCCTGAAGCCTAGGGGTCTGATTCTCACTTTGTGAACTGCCAGAACTGGACTGAACTGTAGGATATCCAGTAACTTTTAGAGGACCAGAAAAATGCATATCAAACAGAAATGAAATAAACAAAACCACCAAGCTGGCTCCCTCTGCAGGATTCTCATGATCATGAAGTTCAAGGGCTTTTGCTGAAGATAGTCAGTTGCCCAGCTGTCCTTGTGTAAGAATGAACCTGCCTTCCAAGTGCATAGACCACCGAGACTGTGGAGTGCTTCTGGGACACAAAAAGAACCAATTAGCACCAATAAAATAAAAGTACCAACAAAATAACACCTGCTACATATTCCTTGTTCTGCTTTTTAAATTTTTTTATTGTTATTGTAAAAGGGGATATGCAGAGGGGTTACCTAAGTCAGGTAAAGAGTACATCTCTTTTTGGACAATGTCACCCCTTCCCTTGTTCTCTTCCAGTTTTTCTCTCTCATCCCCACCCACACATTGTACTGTTCATTTTCAGCATAGTTTGTTCTGCTTTTTTATTACCGTGTAGCAAACTATTGCCAGACTCAGTGTCTTAACCTAGCAACAAACATTTAATTTGCTCATAAATCTCCAATTGAAAGAGTCTTCTTTTCTGTGTGCTTCCAACTGAGGACAGAAGAGGGGTTTTTTTTTTTTGTTTGATTGTTTCTGTTTTGCTTTTTGAGACAGAATCTTGGTAGTTCGTGCTAGCCTTGCTAGCCTTACACTTGTGATCCGCAGCCTTCCAATTGTTGGGATGACATCCATGCACCACCATGCCTGGCCCTGGGCAGAGCTAAATGGAGCTGGAGAATTTATGTGGCAATTGCTTCTAAAATGCTGTCAGCAGAAGTGTTGACTTACCTGTGTCTCCACAAAGCTGCTTGAGCTTTCTCATAGCATGGTAGCTGGGGGGCAAGCACTTTTATTCTCAGAGCAGGAAGCAGAAACTGGTAGCTCCTTAAAAGACAGGCCAGAAGCTATCATGATATCATTTAACATAAGCTAAGCAGTTTCAGAACCTGCCCAAATTCAGGACAGGGATATAGTTCCTACCTGGCCCCCCTGGAAGAAAGATTAAAGAACTGAGATCATCTTGAATCAGCCATATCCCTACTCTGCCCTGCAGGCCTCAGGTTCTTCACTTAGGAAACTGAAGATTCAAACTGATTTACCTTTGAAGTCTCTGCCAATCCCTGAAGGCTAGTTCTGAGGTATAATTTTTTTATAGTATTGAGTATTGAACCCAGAGCTTTGTATATGCTAGGCAAACACTGTACTACTGAGCTATATCCCCATCACTTTCTTTATTTTTCTTTGAGACAGGGTCTTAATAAGTTGCCTCCAACGTGGCCTCCAACTTACCATCCTCCTGCCTTAGTCTTCTGAGTAGCTGGAAGTAAAGGTGTGAGTCACCACAATCTGTACCTTGCTCTGATGGATAATTTGCTGGCTGACAAAGAAGTCTAGTCTGTGAGGCCTTTTTTTTTTTTTTGGTAGACCACTGAACATAGCCAGACAGACATACAGAGCTGAGGGGACAGCTGTGACCTAGGTCACCCTGGATCCTCTACATTTTATTCTATATTCATAGCAGCTTTTCTCCCCAAAGCCAAAGCCTTATTCTCATTCCTGAACCTGATGGCAGCCACGCTGAGGGCTTTCTGACTACACCATTCCTGCCCTGTCTCTTGGGTCATAACTCACACAAGTGGATGAGAAATTTCAACAAGGACCCAGCAAATCTCGCAAGTACAGTGAAGGGGTTCAGGAGTGGACTCTAGATGCAGACGATCCAGGCTCAAACACTCCCAGCACCATGTTCTAGTAATGCAGAATGACTTCATTTTTTTTTAAGTTGGATTTTTCCCTGCTTATAAAATGATGAAGTAAATAGCACCTCCCTCATGGAATTGTTGCTAGTGTCACTGGAGATAATGCAAAGAAAGCCCTGAGTACAGAGTGTAATCCATGACAGGCACTTGAAAAATATTAGTCATTGTTTTTTATTGTTATAAGGCGATGGCCACTCTGGCTGTTGTTTCTCCTGTGTCTTGCTGGAGCAAGCTGTGAGGGGCACAGCACTTCTGTTCTGCAGGAGGCCTGGACATGACCATCGATGTTCGATAGGCAAAGGGAAGCAGTGTCTCTCTCTTCCGGCTCATTCAACCTACCACACTGGTCAGTCATTGATGATCCTAGTGCGGACAAAAGTCTCATGGAAGAACAAAAGTCCTTGGAAGTTTTGTTGAATATATATATATGAGTCTCTTGGATGATGGGGCTCTACAAAAAAAAAGAGAGAGAAGAAATACGAGGCAGCTTGACATCTTGCCTTCACAGACAGCAACTCCTCTCCTGCTCCACTTGAAAGGCAGGTATTTCTGAGCTTCAGAGGCCTGTTCTAGTCTATTTTCCCCTCTGTCTCACATTTGAGAATCTGCAGGTTTCAGTTACCTGGAAGGCTTTCAGGGCAGAGGTGTGGGACAGGAAGGGAAAGACTGCATGTGTGCACATGACTTGTGTGCATGCGGGAGTTTTGACAGTGCACGAAAGTGCAGCTAGGCAGTGCTATTATGAAACGGCCAGGCTATGTCTGAAGAAACACAAACGATAAACAACTCAGCCTTGTTTTTCTTCATCAGTGCAGTTGTGGAGTGGTGAGTTTAAGGAAATGGCTGCCCCAATGTCTTGTAACAGCCCTGCTGACATCTCCAGGTGAAGCCTACAGCATTCCAAATCTCCCTGCATAGGGGGAAAGAAGCAGCAAGTGCTAGGAGAGAAAAGCAGATGTGAAAGCATCAGACTTTAACATGGAAAGCACAGAGCTTGGGATACCGGTGGATGAAGGTCAGCTCTTGAGAAAGGATGGACAACAAAGGCCAGTAATTGGGCAAGCATGGACACAGGCCAGCTCTGTCACAGCGGTGTGCACAGGTTCCTCACAGACAGATACACTGCAGGTCTTCCTTCTCAGCCAGCTCCTGTGTAGGATCTCTCAGCATGACTTTCTTCAAGTCTTCTCTATCAGATCACTTACTTCCTTGCTGAGATTGCTCCATGCTGTGACTCTTAACAAGACTGAAGGAGGTGAGCAGCCAGGCCTCTACCCAAGCCCCACCCTCACCTACCCAGAGGCCTTTTGGGCTTTTCCATTTTAAGGCTCCTGACACCTGGTATGGCTTGAGTTGTTTTCTCCCTGTCAAAGAATAACTTTAATACCTGTAAATGTGACTATGTTTGAAAATCATGAAAATAAAGCCAGTCAGGAAGTAGTTAATAGGAGTTAATCCAATATAACCAGCATCCTTTTAAGAAAAGAGAGACGCCACGTGAAGACCAAGGCAGCAGGAAGAATACACATGATGAGAGAGGCAGATCCTGGCATGATGCTGCCCTGAGCCAAGGACAAGCAAGCAACGATTTTCAGCCCCTAACTGAAGCGAGGAAGAAGGAAGAAGAGGAAGCAATGAAGGAAGAAGGCAGGATATTCCTCTACAAGTTGTAGTCAGTATGGCCCTGGCAACATCTGATTTTGAACTTCTGCTTCTCAGAGCTGTGGAAGACTCATTTCCTCTTGGTTTAAACCAAGAGGAAGGTGGCTCAGTGGTAGAGCCCTTGCCTTGCATGCCTGGGGCCCTGGGTTCAATTCCTCAGCAAAAAGAAAAAAGCCGGAAGTGGCGTTGTGGCTCACGTGGTAGAGTGCTAGCTTCTTGAGCTGAAGAGCTGAGGGGCAGTGCCCAGGCCTAGAGTTCAGGCCCACGACCGGACCCCCCCACAAAAAAAAACCAAAAAAAAAAACCCAACCAGTTCATATAACCTTTTTTTTTTTCTGGTAGCCTTACAAAATGGGCCCAAACCAAGTTCAAAGTTTGCATTTTTCCCTCCAGACTATTTTCCCTTCCAGCATTTCTTGTTACAATAAATAAGTCAGAAGACTAAAATTTAAGAATCACTTAACTTCCTCTCCCTCCTACCTCCCACCATAGCCCATCAATCACCTAGTCAGGTTAGCCTCCCTTATACTTTATCATCCTACCTCCATTGAGCCCTCTATCTGTCCTGATTCAGCTTGACAATGTTGCTCATAGATAATAGTAACCTCCTTTCTGTGGTGCTCCTGACTAGTATCCTTTCTCTGACATCATCTGTCCCCATCCTAACCCATCCTTGTTCTTCCAGCATGATCTAGAATACCTCAAGCCACATCTCTGTTTCAGATTGTCTCCTGTGTTTCCCTCTGACTAGCTTCCAAATAAACTCTCAACTTGTGAGCATCGCCTGTGGTTCCTTCATAAATGGTTTGGATTGAGAACAGCTGCCTCCCATTTATAATCTTTCATATACTACTTAAAATTTATGTTCCAGCAAAAACTAAATGTTTTTGAGGTTTTTAAGCTTTTTCATGAGGCTGTACCCCTACCAGAGCTGGTTCTTGTGCCAGACACATCACTCCATCCTCTTATTTTCCTGGTAACTGACTATTCATTCTTCAGGACATTGATTAAATGCTTCCTCACTTGTGAAACCTTCCAGACTTTCCCCAGGCAGTGTTGAGTAAGTTTCTTCTGGCATATGATAATAATTATCTTCTTGTATTATAATGGGGCAGCTCACAAGTCTGCCTTTCCCACATACCATTTTGAAGACACAAACTATGTATCCTTTGTACCGCTAAGGTTTGGCATTTGTTCACATACTTCTGTTATTTACTCATTTCAACAAATGTGTATTATATTGAGCACCTACAGTGAACTTGACAAGGCACTGAGAAACATCACTGCCCTCTTGGAACGTATAGTCAATCCATCAGGGAATAAAACTAGAGTGAACACGAGGTTGCATGGAAGACCAGCAATGGCACTGCAAGGTAAGCAGAGTTATTGAAGGAATGAGTGGCAAGTTGTTTGCAGCTATCTCAGGGATTCCTGTGGGAAGTGAGGTCAGGGTGCATAGGAGGGCATCTTAGTGTCAAGAACAAGCACTCTTGGTCCTGCAAGGCTGAAGAACAGAGGAGAGAAAGGCTGGTGCTATATGTGGAAAGCACAGTTTAGTCCATTAAAGATGATAGACTTTATTCCCAATGAATCATAGGCATAGTACTTTGTCCTTTTTTTTTCCTTTAAGATTACCTTTATCCAGTTGCTTTTAATGTAAAACAAGAGTCTTGTTGGGATAAACACTTGCAAAGAATAGGCATGTGTATTGGGTTTTATTTTGTGTCTTCTACCATTTGTACAAAACTAGGATCATAGTATACATATTTTTTCCACAAAAAAGTAGTATTTGTACGTTAGCATCTTCCCATGTGAGGGTGGTGATAGCAGGAGATGACTCATTCACTTTTCTTTATGCTATCTACACCATTCCCCACCTTCCTACTTACGGATAAACCTGCCTTGCCCAGTGTTTTACCGTCATGACAGTGCTTCTCTGAGCACTCTTGCAGATATATTCTTAAGTATGAAGCTTTTATATCTACCCAAATGACTGCCCAGAGTGGAATTGTTGAGCTAATGAGTATGCATCTTGAACTTTAATAGCCATCACTAGACCGATTATTCTTCCCCTGGAGGTTTGAGAAATTCATACTCTCACCACCACAGCACCTAAGTGCTCATTCCCCTGTGCTCTCTATTTAACACAGAGTGTTACCTGCCTTTTAATGTTTGCCAATCTGACAAATAAATAGCTAAATGTCCCTTGCTCTGAATAACCCTTCTTTTCTCCATTTTTTTTTTGGTCCGGTCGTGGGTCCTGAACTCTGGGCCTGCGTGCTGTCCCTCAGCTCTTCAGCTCAAGGCTAACGCTCTACCACTTGAACCACAGTACCTGTTCTGGCTTTTTTTCTTTTTGCTTATGTGGTGCTGGGGAATCGAACCCAGGGCCTCACGCATGCAAGGCAAGCACTCTACCACTGAGCCACCTTCCCAGCCCTCTTTTCTCCATTTAAATCTCATCTGTAAATTGCCTCCGTGTTATTCCCATATTCTTATCATTTTTAACATTTATTTAAAATTTATATGAACTTTGGGTTCAATCAGTATAATACTTCATATTATATATATATATATGCATATCTCCTGTAAATGTTTATCTGAGTCTATCTTTTGACTTTATCTGTAGTGTTTTCTTTATAATTAAAAAAATATGTGGAAATGTGTGTGTCTCTTTTATATGTTTTTGAGATTTCCTCTCATTAAAAATGTCCACTCTCTTTGATAATCCTACAAAATTTACCCCTAGAAGTTACCTTGTCTTGGCAGAATCAAGAACTGAAACCATGGCCTCTTGTACTAGGCAAGCATTTGACCATTTGAACCATGTTTGCAGGCTAAATGTGTCTATTTATTAATTTATATTTAGATCTTTGATCCAAGTTCATCTGGAATTCCTTTTGACAGGGTCTGAGATGATATCCTACCTCACATTTTCAACCAGATGGAGAGTTAATAAAGTCAACACCATTTCTTGAATCAGTCATAATTTTCCCACTGAATTAAAGTGTCATCCTTATCAAATATTAGGTATATAAACACACAGTGTTCATTTAAAAATTTTTTTTTGTTGTTGGTCATGGGGCTTGAACTCTGGGCCTAGGCACTGTCCTTCAGCTCTTCAGCTCAAGGCTAGCGCTCTACCACTTGAGCTAAAGCGCCACTTCCGGTTTTCTGGTGGTTTATTGAAGATAAGAGTTTCACGGAGTTTCCTGCCTGGGCTGGCTTTGAACTGTGATCTTCAGATCTCAGCCTCCTGAGTAGCTAGGATTACAGGCGTGAGACCCTGGCGCCCTTTTTAAATTTCATTTTAACTTTCTAACATTTAAAATGTAAGTGACATTTATTCATGTGCCAACACATATTTTTATGATAATGCTAATATTTGGCAAGACAAATGTCCCCTACTTTCTTATTCAAGACTGTATGTCAGAACCTACAAAGCCATATTTATGACACCCAACTGTAATTACATTTTTTAATGAATCTGGTGTTTCAAAGAGGAAGTGGTTAGGAGTTTTGCCTAATCCTGGCTGGCTGCCTGAAATAATGCTAGGTCATACACCAGTCATTCAGACCCACTATGTACCCAGGCTCACACTTCAATTGTTGCACCCCAGTTGACCCCAATTCCCCAGAATCCTTTCTTTGATTGTAATTCTCTCAATTCCTGAGAATGGCTTCACCAGATTCTACAGTGCCTTCTGCCTATTGCTTCACACTGACAGTTGTATAGCCTCTCTAGGGCTGTACTCTTGGAGCTTTCCTCCTCTTCCTGTCCCTGCTAGCTCTGAGCATGATGAGGTAGTGGACCAAGACTCCTCACTACTAACTGTCCCTCTACATTTCTGCAGTTGCTCGGGAGCCATCTGTGTAGAGGCTGCTCTCTAGCATGAGTTCTCCTGCCAGCAGATGTTTCCTTTCAGACCACCCTTTGGCTCTTTCCCCTGGATCACCCTACTCCAGCCCTCCCTGAGGAGGAACTGGCTTTGGTTTCCTCCCCCTAGGCACTGGTGATGCTTGTAAGAAAAAGACACAGCCAGAGTCCCTTAATATTTATATATTGAAATCTGACTCTTAGGTCTTTAGGGTGGCCCCTCCTGTATTATGACAGGTGTCCTAATAAAAAGTGCCAATTATTCTACAAATACAAGCACACACGAGGAGGGCATCATATGAAGATGAAGGCAGGATGAAGGGAATGCTTCTAAAGCCAAAGAATGCCCTGCCATGCTAGAAAACCATCAGAAGCTTGGGAGGGCAGAGAACAGAGCATGTCCTTAGAGTATTCAGAAGGATCCAACCCTACTAATACCTTAATCTTGGGCTTCCAGCCTTCAGATCTGCAAAGCAACACATTCCTGTTATTCCTCCACACCAGACTCGTGATATTTATAGCAGCTCTAGGAAACTAATACAGCTAACTAAACATCATGAAAGTAGACTGACCTTCCCATAGGCTCCTCTCTGATTTCTGCAGGCCCCCATTAGGGCAAAGCCCACAACAAATTTCAGAATGAGACTTTGGGTTTCATGAGCACTAGTTCTTTAAAATCACCTAGTGCAGCTACTTATGTTTCTCACTGCTACCCACAGCCTGGTTGTCCTTCCCACAAACACAAAGGCAGGCTGAGGGCTCTTCCTTGCCAGTAGACAAGGAGACACTCAAGCTTCAGCATTCAGCAGGAAACAAGTGGCTAGCAAACTGCTCTGCCAACTAAATGTGCCATGCTGAAGTTTCCATGATTTGTCCTGTCCCTCCCCCACTGCCTTCACTCGCCACACAGGAATCCTCACACTTCTGAAAAATGCACAGAGATGACCTGTGGGCATTATGAGGAGTAAGTCCAATACCTCTTCCAGATGATGTCATGCTGAACTCAGTGTTTCCACCTCCATCTTGTCTACTGGATGGACAATGGTTCAACGGGTAATAAACTCTTCAGGACCAACTGCCCCCAGCACCTGATTCAACAAGGCAACTAGAGGAGTCTTCATTACCTAGAGGAGCAGCTAGCCACCGAGTTAGCTCTGAGTGGCTAAGATCCATATTCTTCCTGTGTGGAATCTGTATCTTTCTCATTGTTTGAGGTCTCAAAGTTCCAAGCATCAACCACCACAGCAAGGCTTCCCAGTCCTCTCCCAAGGCTTCTCCCGCCTGGCAGCTCTTTACTGTTCGGTCACAGAAAGAGGTTTAAATTGCCTCTGGCAGTTCTCCTTGTAATTCACCATCAGACTCCCCCACCCCCCACCCAATACCTAACCAAAGCTTCAGACAGAACTCAAAGGGAAAACCCCCCTGGCACTTAAGAGTAGATCCCTTCCCTTCCTTTTAGAAAGCACCTTGAAACAATGGTCTCAAGGAAAGGCCTGCAAAGAGAGGGAAAACAAAACTATAGAAAGGAAACGTAAAGGCCTCTGTGTCATTATGTTCTAGAAACTTCCATATGTGGTCAGCTGCCAGAGTTGGGGAGAAACTTGGAAAGACACTGGGGACTTGAGAGTGGAAATGGCAAGAAAAATGCCCTGAACTCTGGCCCAACTTGGCTCTTAAAAAGAACCCCACCACTCATTAACGGGCCCTTAAAATCTGCTAAGTGAAAAAGAAAAATAAATGAGCTCATTAAATCCGGAAGAAGGGAAGACCTGGAGGCTTAACCAAGGAAATTCCCAACACCCATTTATAAAAACAAGGGGTTGTTGGGTACAATTAGACTTCCAGCCAAGAGTAGGGGTTGGCTTCAGATGAGGGGTTGAGTCATCTGTACCACTTTTAGTGTTTGGCCATTTCCAGCTCTGCAAATAGGCTCTGGAACAGGGAGCCGCTGCTGTTCATCCTGCGGCCAGGCTGGCTATGTGGTTTACCAGTTCAAGTGGTCCATGTCTCTCATCAAACGGGTGGGCCAATCAGTTGGGAAATAGAGTGGGAAGTTCCAGGAGCATTCGTTCTTGAGAGAATTATGACTCCAACCAGACTGCGGTAGCTAACTACCCGTGACAAATACAGCCTCAGGTTTGGCTTAATAAAAGCTGTTCATCATTCTGAATCCATTCTGCCCACCCATCATCCATCACCCAAGCACAGAGGGCCATCTATGAGCTAGTCGCATGCTTCATGTTGACTGGCTAGTGTTATTCCTTTATTCTTTCCCAGTTCCTGGCTCCCTAGCTCCAGCTTCCACCTCTGATCTGAGTCTACTTTGGTTTAAGGATTCCCTAGACTATTTTGGATCTCTTGAATGATAGGAACTCTAATCCCCTCCTTTCTTTCTTTTTATATCATGACTTGAACTCAGGGCCTCACATGCTTACTCCACTGTTGTGCATACAATGGGAGCTCAACCGCTTGAGCCACACCAGTCTACCAGTTTGTTGGTTAAGTGGAGATGGAGTCTCTTGGACTTGTCTGCTTAAGGTAGCTTTGAACCATGATCCTCAAGGAGTCAGCTTCTAGAGTAGCTAGGATTACAGTCATGAGCCACTGGCACCTGATATCATGAAGCCCCTCCCACTGTGGTGGCCCAGGCCTGCATAACACCTGTGCTTCTGATAATGAATAAGGCCTGCTGCTCTGATGCGTGCACCAGGACAAAGTAAAGGCAGGGAGAGAGCGCCTCACCTAAGCGTTTGTGGGAATCCTTCAGGAATGAGATCCTTCTTCAAAAGAGGCATGTCAACTGTGCTTATCGCAGCATCATTCACCATAGCTAAGATAAGGAACCAACCCAGTGCCCCTCAGTACATGAATGGATCGTGTGTGTGTGTGTGTGTGTGTGTGTGTGTGTGTGTGTGTGTGTGTGTGTGTGTGTGTGTGTGTGTATGAACTCTATGCTTCCATCAGAAAGAATGACACCGCCCCATCTGTCAGGAAATGGAAAGACTTGGAAAAAATCATATTAAGTGAAGTCAGATGCAAAGAAATATAGGTCCCATGGTTTCCCTTATTTGCAATAACTAGTATGTGTCTAGGGTAATCTTATCAGATGAGCAGAAAAGCTCAAAAGCTATGTATATATGACCATACAAGATGACACTAAGTGAAATGAACCCCAAGATATGGACACTAGAGGTTTATCTATGTTGTTGTTTGTTTTTAATGTACTATGTGATTTTTTTTCTTTGTTTCTTTTGTATGTTCCTCCTCCTATGGTATATCCCTGTTGTCACTGTATTTGATTTTGGTACCCTGCATCTTGTGTATACATTTATCTAATTTGGGGAGAGGAAGGGGAATAACAAAATGCTGAAACAAGGACACAAGATGACCCATTGCAACAATGACACCCACAAAACACTATGTTGGAAATGATCCTTACAACTTGAGTGGGAGGGGAATGTGAGAGGTAGGAGAGAGAAATGATAGTGGGAGAAAAAGGAGGGGGTAATGATGCCTGACAAGAAATGTACTCATTACCTTACTGACGTAACTGTAACCTCTCTGTACAGCATCTTTACAAGAAAATTAAGAATTGAAAAAAAGACATAAGGAAATGAAAACAAAAAAGAGGTGTGTGTGTGTGTGTGTGTGTGTGTGTGTGTGTGTGTGTGTGTGTGTGTGTGTGCTCATGCACATGCACATGTGTTAGGCAACCCAAGGCAATGCAACAGTGAAGACAGAAGGACAGTTAGGGGTGAAGTTACATAGATATGAAAGAGAATGACAGCATCCAAAGGAAACCTAACAGCCAATGTTTGCTCTGTGTGTTTTGCTCACACTGTGTGTTTGGCTTTCCCCTCCCTCCTGATGACTCTATGACAGAACTTAATAACTGACTCATCAGCAAAGCTTTCTTGTTTGCCTCTACGTGAAACCTCACAGGGAATCCTGCACTGTGACAAGTTCCTTTCCTAATTCCTAGGTTTTGGTCATCCTCTTTCAACGTGGGTGCTATTCTCCAGAGGCAACCTCTAATTATGGGTAGAGAATGTGTTCTAGAGTCCTAAGATCTTGATACCCAATGCTACCAATTGTGGTGTGACACCACACTGTTTACTTAACTTCTCTAAGCTATACTTTCCTCATCTACAAAATGGGCATAATAATGTCTACTTAATAAAGGAGTCGTAAGGATTAGGAATAACATTTACAAGCCAGGTGTGGATGGCTCATGACTGTAATCCTGGCTATTCAAGAGGTTCAGACCTACGGGATCGCATTTCAAAGTCATCCCAGAAAGACAGAAAAGTCTGAAAGACTCCAGTTCCTAAATAACTAGCAAGAAGCTAGTTATTTAGAAGAGTGCCAGCTGAGCAAGCAAGCTGAGCAATCCCTGAGTTCAAACCCCAGTACCAGCAAAGAGGAAATAGCATTTTCAAAATGTGCTGCCCATAGCCATGTTAGATCACAATTAGCTCCCCAAATTGTGATCTGTGCTGTTCTACCGTGGCTGCCCACTGCTGCTTTTGGAGCATGGCTCTTCCCTGGTGAAGACCTTGGTGGCTTTCCTCACTGCTCTACCAGCCAGGACACTTTGTCACTTCCACAGAAACACATCTCCATGGAGTTTACCCTTTGCTCTTAGAAGCTTTATAAGACTAATTGTCATGCATGAACAAGCCCTTGGAATCCAGAGTCACCCCCTTCACAGTCAGAGCTGCTGCATGGATTTCAAACGTGCTCCCAGAGGTCAGCGATCAAGGTCAAAACTATGACTATCCTAGATTTAAAAGCATGTTCAATACACAGTTTTTTGGGTTTGGGGTTTTTTTTGGCAAAAGATTAAAAAATTAAGTTTTGCTGTCCTCTTCTCTGGTAAGAAAAGTGCCAAGAACATGACCTTGTTGGGCAGGAATGGCAAACCAGCTAACTCTTCAAAAGGGTGCCAGCCTGAGGTAGACAGCCCTAGGAGGGAAATAAGGGGGAGAGCGTCCTGGAGTCCCCTCGGTAATCACAGAAGTCTAGATGGACACCACTGCTTGCCACTTCAGTCCCTTGTGTCCAGGAGGAGAGCCCATAACTGGACCCTTTGTATGTTGGGTTCAAAACAACAGGAGCCCTGGGATTCCCAGGAGTCTGTGCTGCCCAGGCTACTGAGACCATCTGGCACCTGGACAAACACTGTGAAAGGAAACTGGCAGCAAAGCTCAGCTGAGCTGCAACCTCGTGAGCCCTAGGGGGTGTTTGGTGGGGGGGGGGTCATTCCTGGCCAAGGTGAAGGCTGCAGGAATGGGGTCATCCTCCTGGGAGAACTTCAGGACTTGTGTGTACACAGACAAAAGAAGCTTTGTGGAAAGCTGAAGGACCATCCAACAGTGCCACCTTGTGGCAGTGAGGGGCAGTGCAGGCAGCAGGCAAAGCACCTCTCTGCCTGTTTGTCTGGCTGTCTGGCTGTCTGGCTGGCTGTCTGGTCTGGCTGGCTATCTGGTTGACTCCCCTGATCTTAGACTTAATTGAACAGGTAAGGGAAGAGGCTCAGGAAGAAGCAGGTTTTCTGAAAATAGAGCACATGGATGCTACTTGCCATGCAATTGGAAAAGCAACAGGATACAGCCATACTTCCAGCTCATGTATGTGAACCATCCCTCACCATTATAGTTGATGACCTAAAGACAATCCAACCTGAATGGCCTAAGGACTACTTAAGCACCAGGAATGTCCAGTCCCTGTGATGCTTCCCATTTCCTGGCGCCTCTTGTGTGCAACAGGTGTTCTGTGAGTCCCAATCAATGAGCCAGGAAACGAGAGTGAAGTGAGGATTTTTGAACTGACATCCACCTCACCATGCCACGCTGTTAGGGAAGACCTGTCTCAGTTCCATGTGAGAGGCAGGCATGGCTGAATGCAAGATAGCTCTCGATGGGCAGGATTCACAGAGGACATGCCTAGAGCTGGGTCTGGTTCTGAGTACTGATCCTTGCTTGAGAATCTGGAAGGATCTGCATGAAGGAGAGAGAGAAGAGCTTGGGAGGACATTGTCACCAAGTCCTTGCATCATCTTCCATGAGTGAGCAAGGAGCAAGGGTGGCCTCCTTCACAAAAGCCTGGGGAAGGGGCTTCTGGAGAGGAGATCTTTGTGGTAAGACATCTTGACTTGTGCTCCATAGGCAGGGTGAACAGGAAATGGGCGCCTCACTCACATTAAACAGCTTGGACAGCAGAGGGAATAGGCCCTTCTCCCAGAATTCTTCAAAACAAGGATATACGTTTCCTGGACCTGGATGATGTAGGAGAGCCAGGCTAGAACAGTTTTCAGTTCTTCTGAGCATAGAACCTAGTGAGATTTGGTGCAAAGTGGATCACTATCAACCCTGGGACTTGAGGTGGAGGATAACAAAAGGGACAGGAGACACTGCCCACACCACAGGGACCTGGGTCAAAAGGATTGTTGGGACATCTCTGAAGAGCTCAGAAATGTAGCCCAGTCAGAGTCTGCTAAACATATCTGACTGACGAGGAAGCTACATAGACACAAGTCCCACTGCAGGAGGCACTGCCCTTGCTAGGCAGCCTGCTGGCATGAGAATAGAAATAGTTACCACCAAATTGCTATTACTTGAGTGAGAGCAGAAAAGACAAACGTTCAGGCCTAATATGTCTCAGAAGAATGATAGAAGACCCAAAACTATAGATGTGTTGTAGTCATGACTCATTGGGAATGGTTTGATTTGAAGATTGCAATATATGCAACTGTTGTGAACTGGATTTCAAATGTCTCCCTGAAGGCCATGTGTCGAAGACATGGTAACCAGCCTGTAGTAATATTGGGAGGCAGTGGAACCTTTCTGGGGTGGGACCAATTAGAAAAAGGTTAGGGGTGGGGATCAGAGCTTAAAAACCCTCTGTGCATTGCTTTTCTTCATGCACTAGTGAATGTGCTTCTGTAGGGGACTGTCTCAGGACATTGTGAATAAGTTTCTCACAGGTAACAGAGACACATGTCCTTTAAGGGTCCTATGTGCTAGCAATGAACCTGATGGCAGTCAAAAAATAGGGTGCCAGGTTGAGAAAAGAGGGAGCAGCAGCCCAGCTACGTTGATTTCAAGGTCACACCGCTGGAACTTGTGCTTACGTACGTGTACTAAGTACTCATGTTTATGTTGGAACCCAGAGAACTTTGTAGTGTTACATTACACAAACATAGCACTCTTCTGCTTATCTAGATTTAATTTTCCAAGAAAAAAATTACTGTTTGTTTCAAGGTGGCATTGCATTTCATGTGACTCAGCCTCAGGTGGATGCCAAGCCTTGTAGTCCCCCATCTCTACCTGCTCCTGGGGGCCATGTCAGTTAGGCTTTGAGAAATCAGTGCATACAGCCCATTTCTACTTGGCAAAGCTCCAAAAGATACTTCTGCTTATTTGTTTTTCTCACAAAACACCCAGCTTCACTTTCAAAATCGCAGCTAAACCTAAAGCAAATACATTACAAGGAAAGAAAGGACAGATCACTAAATAACCATTACCTGATTTGTCCCCCGCTGCTGCCTCTCCTTTGGCTGTATTCTCCAGCTCAACTTGGCAGAACTTTAGAGTCATTCAGCCAATGGCCTGAATCTCCAGCCCTGGGACCTCAGCCAAGTGAAGTGTGGAGTAGCCACAAGATTTCACACTTGGTGGACATTACAACGGATGCTGATGGAGCATGCTCACTGGCAAGCGAGACAAGAACATTCATCATGTCTTGTTTCAGGCTGTTGTATACTTGTTATGATAATGCAGGGAGAGGGGCTGGGAATAAACTAAAATCTTCGGGGTTTTCCCTTTATATAACGAGCTGAAATTAGTTGAAAACTGGTAATTTGAAAAAATTAACACAAAACATAGATGTTTAAATACATGTGCTAATTTGTTAATCACAACTCACAGTTACAGGTGCTCGAGTTTGGGGCAGTAGGATAAATTCCACCATGTGGCACCAGGCAAAGAGCCATCACCATTTCAAGACCAAATGCAATGGTTTCACCTTCAGGGATCCCTCCAGTTCAAGTCTGTGTGAGATGCTGTTCCTGAGTGTTCTCTTAGCCTCCTGTAGTCCAGCAACCACCCTACAGTATTGTAATGGCTTTCCTATACAAAGCTGAGACTTCTTTTTGGTGCTAAGATTGAATCCAGGACCTCATGCTGCCAAGCCCACTGGCTACCACTGACCCACACCTATAGGTCCCACTAATCCCTTTAAGGAAGTTATTCAGCATCTTGTTCTTAGGTCTACTGGCTGAATAACAGTGATGTGTGATCCTGGGCTCCTCTCTAAAACCTCAGTATTCTCATCATTAAAATGTGGATAAGTGTGCCCTTCCCTAGAGTAGCTATAAGGATTAAATGAATGCATTGTGCATTGACAAGAGCTAAGAGACAGTATACTCATAGAAAGAGTCTGTGTAATGATCAATCCTGGGGTGTACACCTCACCTTTCTTCTCCCACCCCTTGTTCTGTGCTATTTGCTAATGCAACAGGAAAGATATTTTTAAAGTGACTTTATACAAGCAACAAAGAAGACTTGCACTGCTGGTAATCCTAGCTACTCAGGAGGCTGAGATTTAAGGATCACAGTTTTGATACCAGCCAGGACAGGATAATCTATAGAGAGACAGAGACAGAGACAGAGACAGAGAGAAAGAGACAGAGAGAATCAGAGAGGACTGTGTGCATATGTTTTTGCCTTGCTGTGTTACATGAGAATGTGGCGGTGTTCAAGCTGCCCACTAGTGCTGCTGGGAGCCCCCTCAGAAGGCTGCCTACCCAGAGGAATTTCTGTCTTCCTGATTCCTGCCTTGAGAGGACCCTGGTCCTCTCTCAGTTACTACACAGTACTGCTTTCAGTAGCAAAACTTTCATTTTGGTTACTTTCAACAGAAAGCTTTCTCACCTCTATGTGTATCTCAGCACAGCATTGTAGAGTTTTAAACCAATTTCTGTCAGGTTGGGAGCACTATGTTTTATACTGTCAAGTCTTAACTTCAGATGCAAATAGTTGACACATGACAATTACTTGGACCTCAGGATGATCACCTTTCTGACTGTTGTACCGCACTTTCTCATTACATCTTCACAGCACTTATGGAAGAGGGGTGCTCTTGTTTCCCCATTTTCCTAATATGGAAACTGACACTGAAAGAGGTTATGCGAGGTGCACAGGGTCACAAAGCATGACCTAGAAGCCCTAATACCATTGCTCTGAGGCCCACACATTCATCCCTATACTACAGGTGCATGAGAAAGAACGCAGGCAGAGAGAAGAGCTGGGTATAGACTGCACTCATTTCTGAACATGGAGAGTATCCATTATAAAGTGAGCACACTCAGATTATAGGGCATATTGAAAGTAAAGCAGAAGAGAGGGGAGACCCAGATCCACCACCACTAACCGGCAGCAACATTCGTGATTTGCTCATAGTACCCAGTAGGAGAAGGTGGAGCAATTTTGCAATCCGTAAAGCTAACACTAGATGTTCCTGTGATAGTAAAATAATTATGTATGCCAGGTGCTGGTGGCCCATGCCTGTGATCTTAGCTACTCAGAAGACGGAGATCTCTGGTTGAGGCACATTGTATTCATCAACTGCTTTATTGAATGGCGACTCCTTTGTACAACTACTTAAAGATAACAAAATTAACTTTTTTTAAAAAGGGCTTAGATCTGAGAATTGAGGTTTGAGGCCAGTCTGAAAAGAAAAACCCCAATTCAGTGACAAAATGCCCCAAATAGAACTACAACTCAAGAAGTGGAGCATCAGACTTGAGTGAAAAAAGCTAAGCCAAAATGCCCTAGCCCTGAGTTCAAGTTCTAGTATCAGCACATAATAACTAACTAACTAACTAACTAAATAAATAAATAGAATATATGATAAGAAGATTGTTGTTGGGCAAAGGCCTGCAGAGTCTATTAAGATCTTAGCTAAACTGGATTAAACAAGGATCTATATATTGCTTTGCCTCTGTCCCTGTTTTCATCCTTACAGTGCTCTGAAGGTCTCTCAGACTCCTCCTCCTGGAAACAATGGAGAATTTTCTCCCAGTCCACATGAAGCATTCCTCCTCTTGGATGAAGCTACTTCAAAATGCCTTCAAATAGGAATGAGGGCTTGTAAAGTTATTAGAAATATTGAGGGTCTAATATACACAGTACTGAGATCATTTCTTGCCACCAAGTCCAGACACCTCACCGTGCTCCAAGGCACTCGGTGTTTGCTTTGGGTGAATTCATTCATTTCTCCATGTAGTGATTCTCTGAGTCATTACAGTGGGTGAGGCTCTTACCCCTCAAAGGCCAGGCATCTAATAATAGAAGAGTTCAACATTAAAAGCTGATGATATTGTACAGGTAAGAGCTACATGAAGGACCATGAAGGAAAAGCACAGGTAGCTCTGAGAAAGACAAAAACACTTACAGGGGAGCTAGATTAGACAAGAAAGAGGAGTGAGGCCCACGTGCTCCATGCCCTAGCTGAGGCCATGTGTGTCCTGAACTGCCTCAGGACTTCTGCAACCAAGAAACCCATTACCAGTCGCAACCCCTTCACCTTACATGCCCACAGCCATGAGTCATAGTAAACCTCTTTTCTTTATAATTAAAAACAAAAAAAGGAAGGAGAAACACTTAAGGATGGATGAAAGTTCTTGCAGACAGAAGGGAGCAGTCAGTAAGACTAAAAACATGGCTATTAATATACATATATATATATATACATACATACACATATATGTACATGTAAACCAGGCACTCCTGTAATCCTAGCTACTCAAAAGGCTGATATCTGAGGATCTTGGTTTGAAGCCAGCCCAGGCAAGAAAGTCTGTGAGGCTCTTGTCTCCAATAAACTAGTCAGAAAAAGCCAGAAGTGGTGTTGTGGCTCAATTTGAGTACTAGCTTGGAGCAACAGAGGCTCAGGGACAGCACATAGGCCCTGAGTTCAAGGCTCAGGACTGGCAAACACACACACACACACACACACACACACACACACACACGTCTATGTACATATATACAGGGTCATTAGTACTATGTACACAATCATGTTAACTAAAGCATATGCAGGGGAAGATTCCTGTGGTACAACTCCCTTGACTAACTTATAGTTGAACAAAATGAATACCAGGAAGCTTGGAACATGTGTGTGGGAGAGGTACTCAAAGAGAAGGAAGGCAGGCAAATGGAGAGAGGGTGTGCAGATGCAGTTAGAATTGTCAATGTGCATATGTGAAAATGGAATTACAGTCGGTAAATTGAGGGGCTGGATGAGGTTAGGAAACATGAGGGAGAATAGTGGATAAAATGACATTGATCAAGAGGCATTGGACTCACAAATTGACACACTGAATCAAAACCCCTTTGTGTAACTCCTTAAGGATAATTAGAAAGATTGAAAAAAAATGAAAAGGCGTGGCTATTGAGAAAGAAGCCTTGTCAAGAGGAGTATCTGAAATAATTGCCAAAGGCAGGCATTGGGTGGGGCAGGCATTATTAGGTGGGAGCAGGCGTTAGTCCCTCTACAGAATTTGGGATTACTGTCTAACTGCAATGAACAGTCAGTGAAAGGATTTGTGCAAAGAAGTAACAGGCAAAAGAAAACACCAGCCTTGCCCTCAAGGAATTCACAATGGTGTAATTAGATTAGGAGCTCCAGATACTTTAATTAGGCCCCAGTAAAAGGATGAGAACACAGAAATTGTGCTAATGCTTTACTAGAGGGCTTGGGAAGACGCAATGGTGTTGACATTGACTTCTGAGAATTCCCTGTTCTGTTTGGGCCATTGCTTTCCCTGGTGAAGAAGACCAGGAGCAAGCAGGCAGGAAACACTTACATTGTGGGACAACTGGAGCAGAATGAATAGAACAGAATGTCCAAATTGGGAGCAGGGAGAGGGAAGGTTCTCTTTAAGTTTAAGTGGACACAGGTTATTTCTTATCATAAATTAGTTTCTCTTTCAGTATTGATTGACAAGGATGAAGAAACTTCAGGAGATATTCCTTCTTATCTTCTCTTTTTACTTTTCAGTCATATTTGGCATTTGTCATTACCTCTGTTCTCTTAGGCCATTAGGTTAAAAGTCTACAGCCCGTGGGCCATGTCTGTCCCTATGCATTTTTAGACAGTCCCTGTGTGATGTCTATTGTCTTGTCTTGTCCAAATGATGATGCATTGGAATCTACAACCTCAGTGACCCTGAAGGCACGGCCTTTTCCAGGGTTACCTCGTTCCTAGACATAAGCATGCTCCAATACAAACCACCCAAGTCCAGAGCCTACAACGCCTACTACCTCCTCTATTGGACCCTTCACACGTCAGTCCTCTGTCCATCTGCCCAAGACCAGGAAAGCACTTACACCCTAGGGCACACTAAAACTATGAATACTAGCCGTATGCTAATTCTGCTTACCCTGCCCTGCCTAGTCTTCCCCATAAAGATTTCCATATCCTTCTCCACCACTGATCAAATCCTCTGTGTGGTACTCTATAATATGACATACTGCCTCCTTTGGGGAACTGTGGGTAACACCCTATCTTTGTGGTGGCAATGGTCTCATGATCTGTTGCCTTGCTAGACCTTCAATCTTCTATTTATATTGCTTGTTTATTTGTTGATAATTATATGTTTTGAGACAGAGTCCTACTTTGCATAGCAGGCTGGCCTTGCATTCAATATGTAGCTCAAGCTTATCTCAAGTTTATGATCCTCCTGTCTGAGTCTTCCAAGTATGGGGATTACAGATGTGCACCACCAGGCCTCGTTATTGTATGATATTTTAAAGCGCTAGGAACTAAGCATAGAAGTATGCAACTATAGCCATAGCTATTCAGGAAGATGAAGCGGGAGGATGGCTTTGGCCTAGGAGTCAAGACCAGACAGGAAACATAGTAAGACCCTATTTATACGAAACACCACAAACTAAGAATCCATTTTATATTCTTAAATGGTTGGAAAAAAAATCAGAAGAAAATAGTTCCTGACTGATGGAAATGATGTAAAATTCACATTTTACTGGAACTTAGTCACACTCATTCCTTGGCATACATGTGGTGTGTGGCTGCTTTGGGATTACAAATACAAAGTTCCCTAGCTGTAATAGAGAGGTTAGAAATCCTAACATATTCATTATCTCTACAGAAGTAATTTGCTGACTCCTGCCTAATCTACAGAACATGTGTGTTATTGTATTTGTTCATTTAGGTATAAATGTGTAGCTATTGCTTTCTGTATGTATGGTTTAGTGCCACTTGTAGCCTGAAAGTTTCCAAAACTCTAGGTCTCTCTGTCTTTCTTGATTTCTAACCCAAATAACTGAGCTTCTAGTTTCTTAATTTTATCCCAAATAACAAAGCCTCTATTGAATTTTTTAAGAAGAATATTTTACACTGTGACTCAAAACACCCATGTGAGTAACACAGATTTCATGCAACATTACTCATCCATAAAATGTGTGAGTCACTTCTATTGTCTCTGGTCTTTTCAAGTTTATTTTTAAATATACAAGTCAAAATCTACTCATTGTACAGCCCATTCATGGATTGATGTACTCATGACAATAATCCTGAACATACAGATACAAATCTAAACAACAGGAAATGTTTTCTTTTTCTGGACAATATAGTAAGGAAGACAAAGATAGAAACAGATTATAGGAATAAGCACAAAGGATAAAGTACAAGTTTTAAAGAAGTGTCTAGAAGCAAAGAGAAAGGGGAGGGTTTTTTTTTTTGAGATATTGAGTGATTTAATCAAGACAGTAAGACTTGAATTTAGCCTTAATAGATGATCAAAAATTCCAGGTGAAAAGGCCATGTGTCAATCATATCAGGTGACATGTCAATGGTAGAAAATCCACAAGACTAGAATCTAGTTCTTACCCAACAATGCTTTAGTTCCATGTCCTAGCATGCAGCTTGTTCCCAGTTTGGTGGTCAGTAATTTTCATAGTCTCACAAATTACCTCAGGACCTACTTGGGCCCAATGCTGCCTCTAAAAATATAAATCTGATGGAAATGGCAGTATGGCACAAGTGGTAGAGCACCAATTTTGAGTGGAAAAAGCCAAGCTAAAGCACAAGCCCCTGAGTTCAAGCCCTGGTACTAGTGCGCACGCGCACACACACACACACACACACACACACACACACACAAGTAAATTTTTTTTTAATTTAATTTTATTTTATTTGAGAACATACTGTACAGAGGGGCTACAATTACATGGGCAGGATAATGCATACATTTCTTACCAAGCATTGCAGCCTCCTCCCTTGTTTACCCTTCACCTCCTTTCCCAGCCTCCCCCCTCCCCCCACCCAATTATACCCCCCTCCCCCCCCACACCGACATTGTAAAGTTGGTTTTGACATGACATTTTGTACTTCTCATTGTTGCAACAGGTCCACCTGAATCCTTAAACGACTTGTTTGTCCCCATCTCCTCCACATGTTATACTGATATCAAATATAATGAAAGCGGGGGTTACATTGTGGGGGAGGGACATACAAAGCAACAAAGAAATAATCTTATAAATGCATTAGAAACAATTATTTGCACATTTTCTAATAAGCAAATTGGATAGTTGTTCAATGCATGAAAGAAATGAAACCATTAAAATACATATTTAAGGGTTCATTTTCCTAACATCACATTATCTGACCTTTTCCGCTTGACTCATACCTATACTAGATACTGCAAATAAGGGAAACCATGGGACCTATGCTTCTTTGGGCCTGGCTTACTTCACTTAATATAATTTTTTCCAAACCTTTCCATTTCCTAACAAATGGGGAAATGTCATTCATTCTGATGGAGGCATAGAATTCCATTGACACACAAGTAAATTTGACTTCCTGTGTTCCATTTGTTTATACTCTTAACTTCTTTTAGTGTCTTTTCTTTAAATTCACAAATCTAATGTAAACTCTAGTGCACTCTCCACTATTCCCGAAGATTCTTCATAGTTTCATTATCTTCACTTGGCATATTTGCTAAAGACTGGCAATCTTCCACTTGAGCCATACATACCTCCACTTGGGGCTTTTTTGGTGGTGAATATATTTTTTTTTGGGGGGTGGGTCCAGTCGTGGGACCTGAACTCTGGGCCTGGGTGCTGTCCCTCAGCTCTTCAGCTCAAGGCTAGAGCTCTACCACTTGAGCCACAGTGCCACAGCGGCTTTTTTCTTTTTTGCTTATGTGGTGCTGAGGAATTGAACCCAGGGCCTCATGCATGTAAGGCAAGCGCTTTACCACTGAGCCACCTTCCCAGCCCTATATATATATATTTTTTTTTTTAATTCCACATGTGTGAAATCATGTGGTATCGGTCGTTCTGTGCCTGTATTCTTCCAATAACAAAATATGTCTCATTCCATCTACATTGCATAAGTGACAGGATTTTATTCTATTGTGTATTTACACCACATTTTCTTTATCTACTCACCAGCTAGCAGGCACTAAGGATCCTTTCATTTCTTGCTGAATTGTAAGGTAGCTCTACGTTTAAGTTTTTGAGTAGCACCCTAACTGCTTTTCATAATGGCCATGCTAATTTACATTCCCATCAAATATATTCAAATGTTTTCTTGTCCCCCGTCCCCCCACATGCTTGGTAGTACTTGTTATCTTTAGCTATTTTTTAGGATAATAGCCATTGTTACCCATCTTCTCTTCACCACTACTTAGAAACAATGGAGCCAGACTGAAACCTCAGAAACAATGAGCCCAAATTGATCATTACCGTTTTTAGTTGATTTTCTCAGAGTTTTTGCCACAGTTTTGGAAAGCTGACAAACATACTATACTAGGTAGGTGTGTAAGTTCCATGAAGTTCCATAGAAGGGCATAAGATCTGGTCTCAAGATTTGGTTCAGAACCTGAGATGGTTCCAGGGGTTCTACTTTGCTCCTTGATAACTTGGGTCTCTGACCAGAATTTAACTCTGTTCTAACACTACATGTGAGAGAGAAAAAGAAAGAAAGAAAGAAAGAAAGGAGAGAGAGACAGAGAAAGAGAAAGAGAGAAAGGAAGGAAGGAAGGAAGGAAGGAAGGAAGAAAGGAAAGGAGGGAGGGAGGAAGGAAGGAAGAGAAGGAAGAGAAGGAAAGGAAGGGAAGGAAGAGAGGGAGGGAGGAAGGGAAATAAAAATGAAAAGAAATCATATAACACCAGAACAAATATCCTTGATGAACACACAATAGAAAAATCCTCAAAACATATTGGGAAACCAATTCATCAACAGATTAAAAAGATCATTTACCAGGATCCAATTGGTTTCATTTGAGGAATGCAGTGATGGTTTGACATATGCAAATCAATGAGCGTACTAGAACATATAAACAGATTTGAGGATAAAAAAATCACATGACAAATAAAAGGCTTTTGATGACTTTGAAAAAATTATATTAAGTGAAGTAAGGCAGGCCCAAAGAAATATAGGTCCCATGGTTTCCCTTATCTGCAATAAGTAGTATATGTCTAGGACAAGCAGAAAAGGTCAAAAGCTATGTACATATGACCGTATAAGCTGATGCTAAGTGAAATGAACCCCAAGACAGGGACACAAGAGGTTTTATCTTTGTTGCTGTTCTTTTTAATGTACCTATGTGGTTTTTTGTTGTTTCTTTGTATGTTCTTCCCCCATGGTACAACCCCTTTTGTCACTGTATTTGATTCTGGTGCCCTGAATTTTTTTTTTTTTTTTTTTTTTTTTGGTCAGTCATGGGCTTGAACTCTGGGCTAGGGCACTATCCTCAGCTCTTTAGCTTAAGGCAAGTTCTCTATAACTTGAGCCACAGTGCCACTTCCTGTTTTCTGAGTGTTTTATTGGAGCTAAGAGTCTCTCAGACTTTCCTGCCCGGGCTGGCTCTGAACCACCATCCTCAGATCTCAGCCTCCTGAGTAGCTAGGATTACAGGCATGAGCCACTGATGCCCAGCCTGCCTTGCATCGTATATATACATTTTTCTAATTTGGAGAGGGAAAGGGAAATAACAAAATGCTGAAATAAGGATACAGGTTGACCCATTGTAACAATGAGATGTACAAGACACTATGTTGAAAACGAACTTTACCACTTTGGTGGGGGGAAGGGAGGAGTTGGGGAGGTGGGAGGAAAGGGATGATAGGGAAAAAACAAATGAGGGGGTAACAATGCTGGATAGGAAATGTACTCATTACCTTACTCATGTAAATGTAACCCCAACGTACAATATCTTTACAATAAAAAATATATTTAAAAAAGAAAGGGCTTGGGGCTGGGAAGGTGGCTCAGTGGTAGAGTGCTTGCCTTGCATGCATGAGGTTCGATTCCTGGGTTCAATTCCTCAGCACCACATAAGCAAAAAAGAAAAAAGCCAGAAGTGGCGCTGTGGCTCAAGTGGTAGAGCTCTAGCCTTGAGCTGAAGAGCTGAGGGACAGCGCCCAGGCCCAGAGTTCAGGTCCCATGACTGGATCAAAAAAAAAAAAAAGAAAGGGCTTTGACAATATCCAGTATTCCTTTATGATAAAATTTCTGATGAAACTAGGAATAGAATAAATGCACATCAATAGGTTAAATGTATATACGACAATACTATATCCAAGTGGGGAAAACTATATCTAAGTGGGGAAAAAACTGAATGTATTTTCTCTAAAATTTAGAGGTGAGCAAAATATGTTTACTTTCTATGCACTTGGTTAGAAAACTTTTTTCAGAGCAATCAGCCAAGAGAAAGAAAAGGTGTAAATATGTTAAAGAAAGTAGACAAATTAAACATATTTGTAGGTGACATGATTCTATATTTAAAAGCTCCTGAAAACTTCATTTAAAAACACTTAGATCAAGGACTGGGAATGTGGCGTGGCTCAGTGGTAGAGTGCTTGCCTAGCATGCATGAAGCCCTGGGTTTGATTCCTCAGTACCACATAAACAGAAAAGGCCAGAAGTGGCACGGTGGTTCAAGTGGTAGAGGGCTAGCCTTGAGCAAAAGAAGCTCAGGGACAGTGCCCAGGTCTTAAGTTCAAGCCCCAGGACAGGCAAAACAAACAAACAAACACAAGACTTAGATCAGAGAGAAATAAAAAAAACTTCAACAAAGTACTAGAATATTAAATCAACATAAAAAATCAGCAGCAACAATGATACTCACAAGACACTATATTGGAAATGAACTTTACAACTTTGGTGGGGGGGAGGAGGAGGGAAAGAGATGGGGGAGGGGAGGGATAGTGGGAGAACAACAAAGGAGGACAATGTTTTTGACAAGAAATGTACTCACTACCTTATTCATGTAACTGTAACTTCTCTGTATAGCATCTTTACAATAAAATTAAGTTAAAAATACCAGCAGCATTTCTATATACCACTAATATAAATGTTGAGAGAAAATTACAAAAACTATCCCATTCACAATAGCTAAATACCTAGGAATAAATGTAAGGAAGTAAAATATCTCCAAAATTAAAATTATGAAAGAACTTGAAGAAGACACTAGACCTCCAGTATTTATGAAATAGAGAACTACCATATGATCCTACCATACCACTCTTGTGCACATATCTGAAGGAATGTAAGTCAGCATAGAGTGAGATGCCTGCAAATGTTGGTTATTTTTTAATCTTTAAAAAAGTTTTCTATTGTAAAGGTGATGTACAGAGGGATTATACTTCCATAAGTCAACTATTGAGTACATTTCTCTTTAAACAGTGTCATCCTCCTTCATTTTCTCACAGCTTTTTCCCTCCCAACCCCTCTTTCCCCCAAGTTACATAGTTCATTTTTAACATAGTGTCTAATGAGTCTCACTGCTAAATAGGTTCATCCTTTGTCCCACCATTTCTGTGTTTCCCCTTCCTCTCCCCAAATCAGATAAACTTATACACAAGACAAAGAGTACAGATCAGAAACAGCAACACAAACAAATACACCAAAGGAAAAAATAAAAGAACTGTGAACAGTACAATCAAAAGCCTTTTAATTCCATTTCTTGGAAATAGTTCAGCTGAACTAGCTGAACTAGGGTATTGTTGTTTGGATTTCACTCCGAAGAATGGAATCTTTACCCATTCTTTATGAATGAATAAAATAAATGAGATTATACATGCAAATACATTTGTAATTCTATAAGTTCAATTTGTACATATATGCATATATATACACACATATGCATATATGTGCTTATGGTTGCATTTATGGAATATTATTCAGCCATATTTGAGAATGAAATTATGTAGTTTGCAAAAAACTGAAGAAATAGATAGTCATGTTAAACAAAGTAGACTTCAAAAACCAAATATTACATGCTTTCTGTTGGAATCTTGACTTAATCTCTAGATGCTGGGGACTAAACCTAGGGCCAGGAACATGCTGCATATTCCTTATCCTTGATCACCTTTGTGTGTGTCTGTGTGTCTGCGTGTTGGTCTTGGGGCTTGAACTCAGGGTCTGGGTGTTGTCCCTGAGCTGTTGTGCTCAAGGCTAGCTTTCTATCACTTGAGCTATAGCTCAACTTCTTACTTTGGGGTAGTTAGTTGGAGATAAGAGTCTCACGGTCTTTCCTGCCCAGGCTGGCTTTGACCCATGATCCTCAGATCTCAGCCTCCTGAGTAGCTAGGATTACAGGCGAAAGCCACCAAACAGTGTCTGACTCCCTTATAATCTTTTTAAAAGGAAGAAACTATCCAGATTGAGCAGTTAGCTAAACAAGTTAATATAAAAACTGAGAAGAGCGTGATATAAGTTGTATTCTCTGCCTCTCACTTATCCAAAAACAAAAGAGAACAGCAATTTAGGAACTCAGTCTATCCAAGCACAGTAAGTGTTCTCAGTGCTAAAGCTAGCGGTTGATTTCAGGGACAGAATTACGTACCGGAATAATTTTTTCAAGTGGCAGATATCTAACTAAATTGCAAAAGAGCGATCCATTAAGGCTACTGTTAGAGTGCAAATATGAAACATCCCTAAGGGCTTGTGTGCTGAATGCTTGGTCTCTAACTGGTAGTGCTATTTGGGGAGGTACTAGAAAGTTTCAGAGGTCCCTTAGTTGGAAGCAATAGATCACCGAGGATGTAACCTACTTTGAAGGTTCTACTTGCTCTATGTCTCTTCCTGTCTCTACTTTCTGCTAAACCACCACATCTCCATCTCTACTGTTTTCTGTCTCACCACCATCCCAGAATCAATGCGGCCAAGGACTGTGGGTTGAAACCATCAGCTAAAATCAATCTGCCTTACCTTGGTCCATCCGATATTTTGGTCACAGAGATGCAAAAGTGTCTAACACAGAAAATTCCTGACTTCTCCTCTCCAGGAGAGACAGAAGCTGAGGGCTCCTAACTGATGGATCTCAGCCCCACCTTCCAGGAAGTTTCATCAAGTCAAAACTATGCTCCAGATGATTCTCTGTGTTAGATACAGTCCTTCCCAAACTATAGAAAGATCACTGCATTTAGTAGCTTGTTCAAGGTCCCTTTCACTCAACTAAGTGAGCAATTCAAAAACAAACAATGAAATCCTCTAATTTGTGTTTTTCAGGGCAGAGAAGAAAATTTGCTGCAGGCAAATATCTGCAGCTGGAACACCAGCTAACATTCTTTCCAACCTAGCCACAGCTGCTCTGATCCTGTCTATTTCATAGATTGACCATCTGGCTGAGATTATAAAATGTGTTTGCTGGTTTAAAAAAAAAAAGGAAAAAAGAAATCTGCCTTGTGCTTCTCTGATATTTGGATACTGAATTTAATAAGGGAGATGGTTAAGATGTTTATTATAAACATTCTCAGCCCATAATAGTGGGTCTCAATTCTTCTGTTCTTAATAATCTTAAATGTGGGTGCTCCTTTAATCTTGAGATTCCTAAACCTCCCTCAGAGATAAGATTGAATAGGTCTGGGCTGAGGCACAGGAATTTGTAGTTTCAAAAGGTACCCTGAAAAACGGGATGCAGGTGGTAAGAAAATTGCAGTTGTTTGGAAAACTGAGACCTTTTGCGGGTGTATTGGGGGGGGGAGGAATAAATGTTCTCAGGAAGCTGTAGATGTGGTTTAATCTTCCCCATTCAGCATAAAAGTGACCCTCCCTTTGGAAAGCCTTCTACGAATGATCTAGCCAAGTGATTTGTCTGAAATCATGGGTTTCTTCCATGTTTTGAAGTGGAAAGAGAAGATGGATCTTCAGACTGAACACTTAACATTACACCACAAAGTTCCTGAATGCAGAGTCTTACAGAGAACAGAGAGAGGTTGTTGCCCAGCCAGTAGAAGGAAACCATAAAGTAGAAGTTACAGGGTCAAAATAGAAAGAGAAATCACTCTCCTAAACGAGACTAAGAAGTTTAATCTAAGAACAACAACAAATAAGGCTTCTGATCTATAAGTCACGGTCTGAGAACTACCCATTGACCATTGGTTGCTTTTGTATCCCTTTCTGCTGTGAAGTCTCCAGAGTTATGGAATTGTGGAATCAGATAGTAGTATTTAGTTGAGCTCTGTGTGCCATGGCAGGTGTGCCATGTTGGTATGGTCAAGATCCTGGGAGAGGCCCACATTGAGAGTCAGGGTCAACTCCAGATTATCTGGGTGACGTATTTTGAAGGTCCTAAGATAGCTTCACTGGGGGGCATGGCTACTTTAGGATGACCTGACCGCTGATCAGTATATTTGATGGGACATCTCTCTCAGATACTACTAATCTAGAAATTTAGGCATGAGTGGCTTCTACACCCTAGAGGGAACAGCGCCATTTACTAGTTCCCTTATTTACTAGTCTTCTAGGTGGAGGTTTCGCTATACCAGTTCTTTTTACATATGTATAGGCTCCTGACTTGCTCCATATTTCCATGGTCTGTCCTAGCATCCTCAAATTCATTATGTTCTAAGGTGAATTATTAAATTACTAAAACATCTCATCATCTTTATGGAGGAACTAGACACCCATCTGCCTAAGCCACAAGTGTGGGGATCTTTACTGAGCCCTCCTTTTATCCCCTGGATCATCCCACCATGACCAACTTCATAAACATCCCTTACATACCTTGTTTCAGCCTTTTGCCCCTGCTCTAGTTCAGTCCTGATCATTTCTGCAGAAAATTCACAATACCTCCCTTGCCACTCTCTCCTCTAGGATTTTTCCTTTTTATTAGCATATGTTAGTTCCACACTGTAATGGATTCCTTCAGGACACTTTCTTACATACAAGCAGTAGTCTTTTTTTTTTTTTTTTTTGTCAGTCATGGGGCTTGAACTCTAGGCTTGGGCGCTGTCCTTCAGCTCTTCAGTTCAAGACTCTTCTACTACTTGAGCCACAGTATCACTTCTGGTTTTCTGAATGGTTTATTAAAGATAAAAGTCGAATGGACTTTCCTGCCCTGGCTGGCTTTGAGCCTCCATCCTCAGATCTCAGCCTCCTGAGTAGCTAGGATTACAGGTGTGAGCCACCGGCATGCCCAGCACAAGCAATATTCTTAAAGTGTGGTCTCCATCCCATCACCCTCTTTTGTCCCTTCCCTCTCTCCCACTGGTGTCACCTCCCCAAAATAGTTCTCTTCCTACTTTCATGTCTTGCTGTTTCTTTTTTAAGTTTAGATGCCAGCATCGTGCAGGACATGTATATGCACACACACACACACACACACACACACACACACACACACACACACACCAAGACATCCGATGATGTCGAATTCCTTGTATAATCATTGTTTGTCTTCTGTTACACTTTAAAGTCACAAATAAATCATTGTTAATAATTTCAAGGCATATAAATATAGTAGGCTTTTTAACCACTAGGCAATGTAGGCAAACTCCTATATTAACATACCTTCAAAGTATCCTTTCTTTTTTCAACTAAAACTTTCTGATGAAACTAGAGTATGACCAAAGGCATTCCTGTCTACTATCTTTATAACATAAACTGAACATGCACAGAGGTATTTCTGCCCACCATTTTAAACCTTTGGAACACCTGCTCCATGACCACAAACTACGCATGCCCAACAGTGTACCGGCCATCTTTTCTTCTTGAATTGTGACTTTAAAGTGAGTATGCTCAGGAATGTGTCTGCCTCTAAAGTGCTTCTTATGTAAATATGTATAAGTTCCCCTAATAAAACCCACATGCCTCATGTGTTTGAGGAAACATTGCTTTGCCAATAAATCCCATACTCTCTTTGCCTGCTGGAGATAATGTCTTCTTTCACTCATCTTTCTTGGTTATGCTTGTTTTGGCTTTGCTCTGACCAGAATGCAAACCCAGTGTGTTCAGTTACAGTTTCCTTCCAAGTGTGGTACACATATCAAGCAATCCTATTTTCCTGTTGGTTTCATTTTGAATGCTAATATGGGGGTTTCGTTAGCTACAGCTTTAAAAATGCACACAGGAACCACCTAATTAATAGTCATAGCAAATGCTGGGTTAGTTTCCATGCAACCTTCTGGTGTTCTGCAGAAAACACTTGCCTGAGATTTCCCTGAGTTTGATTTCCTGGGGGCCGTAGGTAAGTATACTCATTCTCTATCAGGTTGCTAGCCAGTAGCAACTCATTCCATATTCAGTAAACTAAGCAGAGGAAGGATTGATTAACCATGAATACGCAATGAAATAAAGTAATGAGACTGGAAACACTCTATAGCTTGAAGCCAGGGTTCTCAGCTTTAGACCTGAGGGTGTGTGTTTGCTGAGATCAGTCCTGATTCCAATCCATTTTTTTGTGACTTGCTAAAATGAAACAGCATACTGGGAAAGAGGCAAGAGCTTAGAAACAGACTATCTTAAATAGGCTCCGTTACAAAACATGTCACCATATTCATCTTTGACCTATGAGAAGGAGAGACATGGAAAAATGGAGGAATGGAGGCAGGCTTGCTAATTAACACAGCGTGACAGAATAATCCCAGCTGCAAGTAGTGGGTCCAAAAGTAAAAGGCTAACTTCAGCTAGCCAAAACAACTGTGTCACAGTTTAAAAAATATTATCACCTCAATTTCCAATGTGGCTCCACCACCTGCTCATTAACCTGGCTCAATTCTGCATCCAAGTTTTACAACATAACTACTTTCGCTTTCTGGGCCCTGTAAGTAAGAGGTAGGTTTCTTGGTAGTTATTATTAACTAGATTTACTGTAGTATGGTTAGGGAAGATACACTTTCATGGTCTGTTGAGCTCCTACATGCTTTGCTGGGTAGATGAAAAACATAAATCATGTCCAGAAAGGATGAGCTTTTGTCATTAAGTTTCGTTATTGCTTGCTATGAAGGCACTGCATTTCATGCCTAGGCTCAGTGCTCCTCAGCTAAGAAGCAAATGCATTGGTACCTGTGGTATCACCCAGGTGTGACTTGAAAACAGGAATGTTGTACAAACATAATGACATATGGAATAAACATTGGCCCAAGAGACTTAATGCTTTCTAAAACATACACAAACCAATAGGTTATCTTATTCTCTTTTAAGTAGCTTCAAATACAATCCCAGTTCCATCCAGTATGCATTTAGCATATATATATATATATATATATATACACATATATATGGTTAAATGTGAAATAAAATGTCTTTTTCTAGCAAATTGCTACGATTTTCTTGTTCACATGGTTTAAAATCCATTGATTTTTCTTCTCTCAATGAATACCTTAAAAGACAAAAATTGGGAACCTAAGTCGTTTGCTGCTGTGTACATCTCCTTTCAGATAAGAAAGTATATCCTCAGCATTCAACAAGTTGTTTTCTCATAAATATCATCCTCGTTTGGTGTGAGGCTGATCCTGCAGTGAGTCCACCTTGCTACTGGGATCAGCCTGGGTGTGACTCCACCTTAACTCCATTCCCCAGAACCCTGCTACTGGGCACCAATCCACCCCAGCTCTATTCCTCAGAAGCAGCTCTGCTCGGCCCAGGGGCAAGCTTGCAGCTTTAAACATCCATCACTGACCTTTTGCCTCCAGGGGAGAAACATGCTGTCCACATCCAAGTTCAGATCATACCTCATGGGGAGAGGAGGCAGGAGGGCTTCATATCCTGTAAACACAAAGGAGACTTGCCTAGAGTTTGGTGGGGAAAGGAAGTGTTCATTTTCTCCTTCAACAGGATTTCTCTAACATTTGCTCTTAAATATTGCCCATCCCTCAAGTCCACAGGCTCCTTAAACACCAACATAAACCATCAAAGCAATATGGCTTCTTACTGGACAGTTCTCCTACTGAGGTCCTCCTCACTCTACCCTCTGCTACTCTTTCTAAAGGCCACTTTCTGTCCATAGCCTTCTACATTTATTGACACTTCCAGAGTCCTTCCCACCCTCTCTGGCTGCTGCTTCTCTGAATTCTTGATATCCTGGCGTGTCCCCTAGGAGTTTTGCATTGGTGTCTCTTTCTCTCCTATCCACAGTCTGTACTGAGTGGCCTCATCCCATAGGTGCAGTAGCTGCAGACTCTGCCCAGTTCTGTCTCCTGAGTTCCAGATACTTCCAACTCTCAAGGACCTCTTGGCTCAGTTTCCACAGATCCTCCACCTATACCCAAAATGCATTCCTCTTACCCCTGGTCTCAGCAGACAATTCACAGGAAGGAATCTAGCAACTTCCCAAATGTTCTGCCACCAACCAGTTCTTGTTGGTTCTTGTTCCTCAAAACTCATGTATACTGCCACTACTTGTATCCAGAGCACTGTCACACATCTGTGTTCTTTCTGGATCCTCTTCCCTGCCACTAAATTCAGCTCCTTGAGCTTCAGCTTCAGCCTACTTACACTCCACAGCAACAGGGAACTTTGTGATATACAAGTCTATTCTTACCACTCTTTCAAGAAAAGGTTCTGAGCAATTGTCATTGCCTTAATCTTTTTTGTTTCAAGAAAACAGACTAACCTCCCACCATTATTTTCTGCTCAGGTAAAAATGCAAATGGAGACAAGCCAGTGTCCAGATTTCATGATGTGTAGTCTAGCAAAACACTGCAGACTCCGTTAGGGAGGATGGTCCCTGAACTTGGCCTGCTATGTTCTGAGATGGAAGCCAGCAGAGGAAGAGACACAAACTAAAGGGACATTATAATGTTCTGATTTCTTTTGGTACTAAGGCCATCTGTAAAGCAGTTTGAAAGTTCTTCTGGCTTGAAAGTGCTTCTGGCTTGAAATATATGTAAATTGCTCAAAGCAGCAACCGGCAAATTTGTTGATCAATAGCTAAAGGCTGCAGAACTGCCAAGGGTTGAATGTGGTATTTTGCATCTGGCTTTTCAGTGCAGTCTCCTGGGTACATTATTCTTTGATCTCTTCTAGTTAATCTTGATCTCTTCAGACTTGCTCCATTGAACATTTATCCTCAGGGCTCACTTCAATTTTCCTTTGGGGAAGGTTTCCAGGCTGCACAGATCTGGGAAAAATGTACTCCCATGTGGTATAACTGTAGTACACACATGCCCCAGCGATTGACACTGTGGAACACAATGCGGCCTTAGAGTGAGTTGTCTCTCCATGTCCATCTGTATGACCAGCTCATAGTAGACACATGACATTTGCTGACTATGTGACAGACCCAGGGAATGTACCATGAGGCGTTTGGTGAAGCATTGTTCTCTTGTGAACCTTGTGTCTGTCGGTTTTCCTCACTGTGACAAAATACACGAGAAAATCCACTGAAAAAGGGGAGGATTTGTTGTGCTTGACTATCCAGATATTTCAGTCCATGGCTGGCTCAGTCCTTCACTGTGGGCTTGAGGTGAGACAGATGCCTTGGCAGCTGTAATGTGTGGTACAGTAACCTGATCACCACAGGGAAGCCAAAAAAATGGGAAAGAGAAAGGTTGTGGATATGATCTACCCTTCAAAGGCCCTTCTTAAAGCCCATTCTGTCATGATCTCATAGCATTAATCTGTTAGTGAGGTTAGTACCCTCATAAGCCAATCATAGAACTTCTCTCCATAGAACTTCAGAGATGGGGATCGTCTTTAATACATGAGCCTGTTGAGGAAATCACTTCAGATCCATACCTAACATACAGATTTCTCATCTTCTTAGGATCATGTAACCGACAACATTGTGAAGGGGCTTACCAGTGTTTTATACAGGTTATCTCTTTTGATTTTTTGGCACTTTTGGATTCTTGTCTTTCTCCTTGCTGGGTAGTTGTAGTATTTGAGCATGGCTCCAGCTCCTTTTGCTCCCTCTCTCTCTTTTCTCCTTCTCCATCTCTTTCTCTTTCTCCATTTTCCTTCCTTCCCTCCCTCCCTCCCTCCCTCCCTTCTTCCTTCCTTCCTTCCTTCCTTCCTTCCTTCCTTCCTTCCTTCCTTCCTTCCTTCCTTCCTTCCTTCCTTCCTTCGGTACTAGGGCTTAAACTCAGGTCCTGCTGCCTTGCCAAGGTTATACGCTACCACTTGAGCCACACCTCCAAAACTCACCTCTTTTATTTTTTTTATTATATTTTTTGTTGTAAAGGTAATGTACAGAGGGGTTACAGTTACAGGAGTAAGGTAATGAGTACATTTCCTATCGAGCATTGTTACCTCCTCCTTTGTTTTTCTCCTACCATCCCTTCCCTCCCAACCTCCCCAACCCCTACCCCTCCTGAAGTTGTAAAGTTTATTTACAACATAGTGTCTTGTACATCTCATTGGTACAATGGGTGAACCTGTATCTTTGTTTCAGCATTTTGCTATTTCTCATCTCCTCTACAAATTAGAAAATGTATATTCAAGATGCAGGGCACCCAAATCAAATACAGTGGAAACAGGGGTTATAGCATGGAGGAAGAACATAAAAGAGAAACAAAAAAATCACATTACATTACATTAAAAACAACAGCAACAAAGATGAAACCTCTTGTGTCCTTATCTTGGGGTTCATTTCGCATAGCATCATTTTATATGGTCATATGTACATAGCTATTGACCTTTTCTGCTTGTCCTAGGCATATAGTAGTTATTGCAAATAAGAGAAGCCATGGGACCTATCTTCTTTGGGCCTGGCTTACTTCACTTAATATAATTTTTTCCAACTCTTTCCATTTCCTAACAAATGGGGTGGTGTCATTCTTTCTGATAGAGGCATAGAATTCCATTATATATAATATAATTATGTATAACATATAATATATATCACATTTTCTTGATCCATTCATCTACTGAGGGGCGTCTGGGTTAGTTCCATATCTTAGCTATGGTAAATAATGCTGCAATAAACATAGTTGTGCTGGTAGCGTTAGTATGACCTTGTTTGTGATTGTTTCAGTAAATGCCCAAAAGTGGGATTGCTGGGTCATAGGGGAGCTCTATGTGGAGTCTTTTGAGGTACCTCCATACTGCTTTCCAAAGCCCTACCTCTTTTTGGTGATGATAAGGGTTAGCTTTTTGCTTGGGCCAATTTGGACTGCAATTTTCCTACTTTATACTTCCTGCTGTAGATGGGATGACAGATGTGAGCTACTGTACCCTGCAATTTGTTTGAATGGGGTCTCTGTATATTTTACTTAGATTGGTCTTGAAGAACCACAGTCTTCCTGATTTTGATTTCAGCTTTTTGAAGAGCTAATATTACAGTAGTGAGCTATTGAATTTGAGGTTCTTTAAAAATGTTTTATTGTTATTATAAAGTTGATGTCCAGAGGGTCTACAGTTACATAAATCAGTTAAAAAATACATTTCCTTCTGGACAATGTCACCCCTTCCTTTGCTCTCTGCATTTGAGTTTTATGTGAATTACTAAGAAAAAACAGGATTACTATGCACAAATAAAAGCCAAACAAAGAGACCAACTTGTAGCATATCAGACCTTGCATCAATGCTCTAAAGTTTTTCTCCAGAGTGTCTTCTGGAGTGTTGGCAGAAAGTACAAAACATTCAATTATAAAAAGACAAATACTAAAAGGAAAAGCTAGACTGGATCTCTAAGGTCCAGCCTTGCTTTGTGGTACTGCGTCCAGAAGAGGGCAGAGTTGTACATACTTTTTGTGCAAAGCCTTTCACAGCCCCCAGGTGCCATGCTTTCCAGATAGCTGAGAAACAATTTTTCTCCCCAGGTTTCTAGATAAAATACTTTTATATATTAAAAAAAAAACAGTCTAGGGCTGGGAAGGTGGCTCAGTGGTAGAGCTCTTGCTTTGCATGCATGAGACCCTGGGTTTGATTCCCCAGCACCACATATGCAAAAATAAAAAAGCCAGAAGTGGCGCTGTGGCTCAAGTGGTAGAGCGCTAGCTTTGAGCTGAAGAGCTGAGGGACAGCGCCCAGGCCTAGAGTTCAGGCCCCACGACCCGGACCCAAAAAAATAAAATAAAATAAAAAATAAAAAAAACCAGTCTATTAGTTTTGGGTTTTGTTTCCAAAAAAACCCATGAATACTAGGAATGGGAGACAGGAGAATGAGGGGGACACACAAATGGAGGGATGCAAGGAGAGTAAATGCAGTCATTATATTTATTGTACCTTTTAATGTAATAATTGAACTGTGTAACCTGAGGGGGATGGGAGGGGGAATGTGGGGAGAACAATGGAAGGGGTGGCATGGATTGAGAAGCATTATACTCATAACCTGGCATATGAATTGTAACCTCTATACAACGCTTAATTTAAGAAGTATTAGATTGTCTCATAAGGGTTGCAACTAGATCTTTATCATGGTTTCCTTGTGAATTGGTCTTAATTTCTCCCTCTGTAGTATATGAATACCAATACAGCTTTTTAGTCATTTTGTGAAGAAAATTGTGTAAAGAAACTAGGAACTGGCATAGTCTCGAGTTCATGTGTGGAAAAAAAAATGAATGGATTTCTCAGAAAATGTAGATGGAAGGATAGAAAGCAGATTCCCTGAGCTCACCCTCAATCTGTGCCTCATCAGTTATTCATAGTAGCTGCAGGGAGATCTCAGCAATACCTTGGCACACCAGCAAAATCAGCTGCAGGGCAGGAAGTACTTTCAATGTAAGAGTTCAGAAGGGAGGGAAGGTTGAAGCTCCCCTAATGCTCAGAACTTATTACCCTGTTTTGAGATTATAAACCTCACAGCAGCCTTTTGAGTCCGCTTCTACCCCATTCACCTGCTTAGGGCTCCCCAACTTAAAAAAAGAAAGAAAGAAAGAAAAAGGAAACCCAAATGCTGCGTTCTAAGTCTTTTTCCATTATGCTCCAAAATCAGAATGGATCAACTTGTATTCCAGGGTTCCATGGGCCCTGAGATCACAGGGCGATATGTGTGAGGTTCAGCTGAAAGGAGGTGGCCACTTGGTTCAGGCAGAAAGGAGTTCATTGGGAGAATAGCATACTGTCAGCCTTCACAGGGGATGCAGGGGGTGCAAACGATGCAGGGGAAGGGAAAGAGCAAGGAAGGGGGGGGGGAAGGAGCAAGGAGCAGAACTAATGATGGAGAATGACTATATAGGCAGAGGGCAGGAAGGGTGTATGGCCACAGCCATACCCTCCCACTCCTCCCCCCACCTTCCTCCCTCCCACACACACACTGTATGCCAGTTACCTGGGTGGGAATGGTGACTTCTAGGAGAGGGGCCATGCATCCTTGCAAAGGAGAACAAAGGAAGGGACCATTTTTCTCAGGGGACCTAACAATATGTACACACATAGCCTAGAAGCCTGGCCTGTCAGCCCTAAGATCACTAAATCTACTTCAGTAGTTTGTTTAATCAATTAGAGCCAATTCTTCGGGCTTGTGGATGGGATACTGTGGTCCTGGGTAAAAACAATGTGGTTCTGCCCTGGACTAGCTTACAGCACTTAGAAGAAAGAGAATTAGAAAATTATCACCATATTGTGACACGGTTCTCCAAAGCCATGTGTGGGATGCTGTGGGAATGTGCATGAGGGAGGGCTTGGAGTCAGGGTGCTGTGGAGGCCCCACACATAAAAGTTCACAGCTGATCGGACACCTGGGAGTATAGCAGAAGAGAGAAGGGGCATTGCAGACAGGAAAATCTAAAGACTATCACAGTCTTGCAAGCCTGTATGGGAAGAGTGAGATGAGACAGGTGTGAAAGGAGAGATGAGCAGGGGAGGCCCAGAATCCTGGTCTCCAGAGCCTTCCAATAAGGTGTTAGGTTTTTGTTTTTGTTTTCTTTTCTCCCCTTTCTTCAAGTAGCCAGGAAAATGACAGAAGGGAATACCCAAGCAACTTTCCTCTGATTTCCATTAATTCCTGCAGCAGAGTGTTTTCTCCTTTCTGTCTGTGCTTATTGGTAGCTAAGGCTTTAATGTACCAAGGAAAATCAATAAGGTGCTGACCTTGCCTTCAGTGAGCGCTCAGGGAAAAGGACAAGATAGCAAATCCTAACACAATGGAAATCCTTAAGTGACTTAACGTAAATATATACACCGTGTCCTTTGAAAGCAGAGTGACTTAGTGAGATTGAATGATGAGAACTGGTTTTTGGAAGAAAGGCTGAATAAATTGGATTCATGAAATCACACACGTTGAGTGAAGAGTTCGGAAGCAAAAAAGGTCAACATAGCTTTTTAATTTTTTTTATTTTTACATATTCCCATCGACAGTCAAATTCAGCATGTGTATGCTTGGCACACGTAGTAGGGGCAGAGAAGTTAAATATACTACTATAAGAGTCCATTGCGTTGCTCGGTTAGTTGTGCCCTGTGTCTTCTTGTTTTACATATAAGTTCTTGGATCTGCCTTTGTCATTTTCTCTTTTCTACTTTGTGTTTACCTTTAGTGCTAGGGATCAAACCCAGGGCCCGTACAAGTTAAATTAAAACTCTACCATTGAGCATCACATTATCCTTCTATTGTCACTGTCTTAACTGTCCTAGCCTTCAGCATTCCCATTCATAGTACCCTGAACACACTGGATTCCAGGATTTCTAAGATCTCAGCAATGGCTCCCAGTAGTACATCCAATAGGACCTAACTTATGCTTTAAGAAACAATTCCACAAATTTCTGTAAGCAGATCTCTATCTGTGTGCTTGATAACTGTAGTTCTCTGAGATGTACAAGACATTATGTCGAAAAACAAACTTTACAACTTTGGCATGGGGAAGGGGGTGTGGGGGTGTGGGAGGAGGGGTGGAGATGGGAAGGGATGGGAAGGGAAAACAAAGGAGCAGGCAACAATGCTTGATAGGAAATGTACCATTACCTTGCTCATGTAATTGTAACCCCTCTGTATGGTATTTTCACAATTAAAAAAAAAAAAGAAAATTGTAGTTCTCTTCTACCAGATGTCTCCATGACCTGTGCCCTCACTTCATTCAGTTATCTGCTTACATTTCCCATACTATTCTCTTACCTCTCACTGCATTACTGCTGCCCAACACCATTGTACATACCTTATCTGTGTCCTCCACAACAGCTCTAGTTCAAAGAGTACAGTTGTCTGTGTGTAGTGCAAATACCAGTTTGTGAAACATAGGAGGTCCTCAATAATTATCAAATGAGCTGTCATTAACCTTAGGTTGACTTTATGCATTAAAAACAATGTGAGATTCAAGCCTTTCTACCAAATGTATGTGGGGTGTGTTTGTGTTTGTGTGTGTGTGTGTGTGTGTGTGTGTGTGTGTGAAGGAAATTATGAAGTAAGGTTGCTATAATGTTTGAGGACATTTTACTGAGACAGTTAAGAGCACATTCAACATTTTATTGGAAAACTTTATTAAGAAGATAAGAAATTTAACTGTTTCCATATATATGTAATTGGTAACCAGTCAGCTCACATTTTCTCCTTATTTATTCCAAGGAAAGGGAAGAACTAAATGGTGGTGATTGCAGACTTAGACAATGAAACAGGCTTATTTCTACCTCTTTCTGGCTCTGTCCTTTTCATAATTCTGCATGTTATGTAAAACCTAGAGTAATACAAGCAATTATTGTCCACAGAAAGTGTTTGGTGGAATGGACCAATCATCCCATGGCAGGCATTGTCAGTTTATTTCAGCATTTTATCTGAATGTAAATGTAGTACAGTTTGAAATTATATAGGATTCTATTGATTATGTAATATTTAAATGCTCTACTCATTCACCAACGAACTGGATGGAACCATTGACATGGGCCTTTTATATGTGTATGCAAGCCATGATTTTACTTTTCAAACAATTATCACTTTACATTGGTATCATTCTAGAAAAATGTCAAAAACATATTGTTATAGATTGCAATGTACTTCTTTAGCAGAGGAAATCACTTTAATTTTCCTGATGAAGTTAATTTTTCATCCTCTCATTTATTGGAAGAAAAAGACTCTACAAAACAAACTCTTCAAACAGGCAGAGATCAGCAAGGTATTCTTAATGTTGCTGGAAATTCATTCTTGCTTCCCAAAATTCAGGTATTTATGATTAACATGTTCCTGGTCGACAGTCACGGAGTAGTCTCTTGTTGATCCTAATGTTTGGCAGCTCATAGCTGTGGTTGGGCATTAGAACAAGAATGAAGAGACATTGAATTTGTTGGTAAAGCAGAGACAGAAGATAACGTTTTCCTTATTTCTTTATTTTTAGGAAATATGTGTACATATTTAAAAGCTGAAGAAGCTTAAAAGAATATACAGTTAAAAAATAAGATACCTTCCTGGGAAAAGCAAGAATGCATGTCATGAATGAAATCAGCTGGCCTTTGACTGAAACCTCTAACATTGCAAAAATAAATCTCCCCCCTTTACTCTGATTTTTCTGAGACATCTTGTCAGAGATGGAAAACTGACAAACATAACAAAACTTTATTTCTTTATTTTATTTTATTTTTTTTGAGAACATACTGTAGAGAGGGGTTACAATTACATGGGCAGGATAATGCGTACATTTCTTATCAAGCATTACAGCCTCCTCCTTTGTTTACCCTTCACATCCTGTCCCGTCCCCCCCCCACCCCCCGACCAACGTTGTAAAGCTCGTTTTCGACATGACAACTTGTACTTCTCATTGTTGCAACAGGTCCACCTGTATCCTTAAACGACTTGTTTTTCCCCATCTCCTCCACAAGTTATACTGACATCAAATATAGTGAAAGCAGGAGTTATACTGTGGGGGAGGGACATACAAAGCAACAAAGAAATAATCTTATAAATGTGTTAGAAACACATGCATGAAAGAAAAAAACTTTTAAATACATATCTAAGGGTTCATTTTCCTGACATCACATTATCTTACCTTTTCCGCTTGACTCATACATATACTAGATATTGCAAATAAGGGAAACCATGGGACCTATGTTTCTTTGGGCCTGGCTTACTTCACTTAATATAATTTTTTCCAAGTTTTTCCATTTCCTAACAAATGGGGCAATGTCATTCTTTCTGATGGAGGCATAGAATTCCATTGTGTATATATACCACATTTTCTTGATCCATTCACCTACTGAGGGGCATCTGGGTCTCAGGACCAATGGAATAGAATTGAAAACCCAGAAATGAACCTACAGACCTATAGCCATCTAATCTTCGATAAGGGAGCTAAAACAATAGAATGGAAGAAAGACAGCCTCTTCAGTAAATGGTGCTGGCAAAATTGGTTAACTACTTGTAGAAAACTAAAGCTAGATCCAGCCTTTTAATAATCATGAAATAGGGCGAGGATTCTCTCTGGCTACTTCCTGCTGACAAGGGGCGTCGACAATAGGGGTAAAAGGCTGGAATTTGGTCCCCTCCCAGATTAGGCAGTGAGCTGCAGCTCTCCCTTGGTGGCATGAGTCCTTAAATGAAGTCTGGAGAAGTCTCATGAGCATTGGGGGTCTGGAAAAAAATACTAGAGAGCAAATAAATGGCAAGAGGAAGGACTTGGGGCTGAAAATGTTGGTAGAAATGTCCCTAGTTACTTCTGACATCTGGCGACTAGGTAGAGAAGTTAGGTGACAAAGGCAAGAATATAAATTCCTGTTCAGTTAATAGGTAGACAGGTATAGACATTGACTGGGCAGGCTTCTTACTTCCACTGACCTCCCGGCTCTGGTTAATTTTGAAAGGGCAGGCACAAAGTAGCTGATGTGACATCATCTCCTCTTACTCCTCTCCATGTTCCCTTGTTCCCCAGACTGGCTGAGTCTAGGTGCTCGTTGCTGGGATGGCTTCTCCCAGTTGATATTCAAGATTTGAACTCAAGGCCTGGGCATTGTCCCTGAGCACTTCTGCTCAACGCTAGCACTGAACCACTTTGAGTTATAGTACCAATAGTATTCAAGGAGGTTTGAACTCAAGGCCTGGGCACTGTCCCTGAGCACTTTTGCTCAAGGCTAGCACTGAACCACTTTGAGTTATAGTACCACTTGCAGAGTTTAGCTGGGAGACGGAGTCTTAGGGATTTTTCAGCCTGGGTTGGCTTTGAACTGAAATCTTTGCCACAAAAGCCCTTTATTATTTCCAATTAAAGCAACAAGGAGATCAAATAGAATAAGTAGAGGTTACCTGGTCCTTATCAAGAATTGCCAGCAAATATTCTGCAATGACAAAACTCATTAGATGTGATGAGAATTTTAGCATAGATATGCCCAGTATTTTAGAACCATGTAGTCAGTAGTAGAATACACAACACAAAACAAAAAAGGCAAATCTCAAAACCTAAAATTTTGACAACGTTTAGACATCTTTGCTAACAAAGCACATCAGATGGTTGGGCCTCAGTTACCAGGGCCTGTGAAAAGAGCAACTTGTTAGCAAGGTACCTTAGAACAGATAAATGGAGTAGTAAGCTTGGTGGAAGGTTAAGGTCAGATGGGGCCAAACCCTTAACCCACCACGTGGCCAAGATGGCGAATTCAAGATAGCGAATTTCTGAAAAAATGCAAAGAAACACTGAACAAATAGATCAAGCCATTGGCTAGCCTTTGAGAGGGAACCTAGAGGGGGGTCCCTGGGACCCAGCCTGTGTCACATTCTTCAAGGCACAAGCCAAAAAGTTGTAGAAAAAAGGGTAGAAAGTTGGACATGAATGGCAGAGAGATCAAAGAGAGCCTGAAATTAAACAAACTTCTGACCATTTACCATTGCAGTAGCAAAAACTGTGTACTTCTGAGAATGGCATAAAATTAGGCTCTCTGGCTTTCCAGGGAGTGCAGGAGGCAATTCAAAGGGTTTCACTGCTCGGGTGTGACTCGTAGCACCCCATTAAATGTGTAGGAGAGTCAGTCTGGTGAGTGAAGGAGAGCTGAGCAGGCAGAAGCGGCGTCCCGACTTCCCCCAGAGCCCTCTAGAGAGAAATGGCCAAGCCCCCCAAACCAAGCATCCTTGGCTTCAGAGGTGACCGCCCTTTCAGCTAAAGGCCGTAGGAGCTCTCTGGCGTGGCTCTACATCTGGACAGAGACTGAGTGACAGAGAGCCATAGAGAGTAGTTTCACTCACCAGAGTAGAGAAGTGGTGTGGACATGGATGTGAAGGCCAGCAATGGTATCGATGCCCTGTGTCCGCAGCACACAGACCGGTTTGCAAAAGGCTGTCAAAACTGTGGGTATTCCTCAGAGCAAAAAGGGAAAAACAAACAAAAAGAAAAAAGAGGAAAAAACAGAGAGGAATCCCAGCTATCCTGACTTTAAGCCCTTTATCCGAGTCACGGCACCATTTATGTTACGTTTTTAAAAAGAGGTAGCCGAGTAAGAACAGCACCAGCACGCACGTGGTATTCAGGTAAGGGGTAGGTTTATTCAATAGACCTGCTGGGACCAAGCAAGGTTGGCACTCCATGTGGCTGGGAAAGGCCTGGGAATGAGAGAGAGCTGGGAAAGAGAGGAAAGAGCTAGAAAAGAGCAGAGAGAGCAGAGAGAGCTAGAAAAGAGCAGAGAGAGAGAGCAGAGAGGAACAGAGAGAGAGCTAGAATAGAACAGAGAGAGAGCTAGAATAGAACAGAGAGAGAAAACTTTATTTCTTAAAAAGTTAACTGTATGAGGGAATGGACATATTAACTAGCTCTAGTAATCATTTCACAATGTAGACATACATCAAATCACCATGCTCACTGTATACTTTGAGCATTATTTTTTTCCAGTCATACCTCAGTGAAGCTGGAAACAAAGAATTTACTATGATTCAGGCATTTACCCAAGAACTTTACTAATGCATTATCTCAATTTTATTTGGAAAATTCATGGGTGCCAGATCTGGTTTTGGAGGTAGAAGATGTGATAATGAGCAAAACAGACAAAAATCCTTATGTCACAGTAACCTGACACAAGAGTTTTCCTGGAACACTTCGTTCTCTTGGCTGAGCACCAGGGAATGATATCCATGCTGTCTTAACCACGAATGCAAAATAGGAAAGGAAATAATTAAAGCTTCGTTTCAGTAATCAGCTCACAAAATGGTTGAGCTCTATGCTCTTGATTTTGTAATGTGAAATTGTTTGGCGGAATAATTAAAACTCTGAATGCATGCTTCCCACTAAATAAACATCTGAATGAATATGGAGGAAAATGGTGATATAGGGTTTCTCAGGTGCATCCTGTTAGTTTTGTAAACCCGTCCCTTTGTCCTTTTAAGGGTGGGGCCATGAGGATGGTTTGGAAATGTTTAGAAAATTCTGTCCTCCTGTAAAGGTCTGATATTTCTCAGTTTTATCTAGAGGGTCCATTCTATCAAGAGCAAAGGCAGAGTTGTCTTGAGTATAATTAATATTCATCACTACCAATGGCAATTGTCCTCCCTTTTTCTCTTCCTTCAGAGTCTGGCATGTCTTTCTGACTGAGCAAAATAGCTAATGTTTTGCTAATTTCAAACTCCAGTTGCCTGATTCTTTGTTATTTACTGTATGGAAACGTATTAATTGTTCTAATCAGTAAAGCTGGAATTAAAACTACAAACTCTGACTCCTTTTAGCATATGAGGTCTACCCTCAAAACTGTCCTCTTTTTCAGGCTGATGTAAAAGCTTGCTTATATTCAGGATGGAGGGTGAGAGGATGTGGGACAGGATGCAGAGGTTATTTTTTTATAATTTTATTTTTATCCAAGGTCAACAGAAAATGACAGAAGGCTTTAAAATGAGAGTAAGACAAGGGGGGGGGCTATGAACTTCAAGCCGTCTTTGAGGGTTGCTGTGTGAATTGGAGGCAACTGGAGGTGGGATGGCCAATAAGAAATGCAATGATACTGGAAGAAAGGCAGATGACCTACAGTAGAACTATGGATTCAAAGATGAGAAAGTACAAGGGTTCTTGAGGTTCTTGGTGGTTTAAGGCATAATTACAAATTTTTTCCCCAGGAAAAGAGCAGAATCTAGAACAGTAGTGAGATTTTTGGCAAGAGCAGAAAGAATCTAGAATAGCAGTGAGATTGTTTTTGTTTTTGCTTTGTTTTGATTATTATTCTTTTTTTTTTTTTTGGCAAGAGTAGATTTTGAAATCATTCCTTGAAATAGTTAATATTTGGGAGGAGGCCCGAATATGATACCTTGTAAGGCTTTCCTCTGCCCTCCAGCGACCTGTCAATACCTTCAGTACAGACTTTTTATTTTCGGTCGGTGGTGGGGCTTGAATTCTTGGCTTGGGCACGGTCCCTGAGCTCTTCAGCTCAAGACAAGCTCTCTACCACGTAAGCCTCAGCGCCATTTCCGGCTTCCTTGGTGGTTAAAGTCTCACTGACTTTAAGCTTACAGTTGTGAACCGCTATTCTCATATTTCAGCCTCTTGAGTACCTAGGATTACAGGCGTGAGCCACCAGCGCCTGGCCAGGTTATTTTTTTAAAGGTAGCTTTGGGACATTAATTCTATTGGAACCACAAATAATCACACTATTTCAAGTGCTAAATCCTTCCAATAGCTTACAATTCCTGAGTATGAAGCCCAGTGTGTGTGTGTGTGTGTGTGTGTGTGTGTGTGTGTGTGTGTGTGTGTGTGTGTGTGTGTGTGTGTGTGTGTGTGTGTGTGTGTGTGTGTGTGTGTGTGTGTGCAAATGGAACCCGTGGCCCCAGTAAGACTACAGTTTGCCCTTTTCAGTTGAGTATCTCCCAGCTACCCAGCCCAAACTCAATTTCAGCTCCTGTTAGGGGTATTCGTTTTTGTAAGTTCGGGGAAACTGCAAGCTGTTGGTCAGCAACTATTTTGTTCTTTCTGTTCATTCAAGGAAGAGTTAGTGGGGGGCAGGTAGTAGGACAGAACGTAAGCAAAAGACGTCTCTTATTCTCTTGTGGAACTTATAATACAAGATTTAAATACTAAATTAGTAATTGCACAAAAAAAGAAAACCTGAAGTTGAGATCAGAGTGGCCAATAGAAGATACCAGCAAAGAATGAGAGCCTCTATTGGGCTTTTGATGTGAGGAAACTGAAGATAACAGCTAGTGCAAAGAGAAGGGGCATCGTTTCCTGGCTGGGAGAAAACCTTTTTTGTAGGGTTGTAACTTAGTTCATTATGGTGAAATAGGGAAGTAATGAAGCAGGCACCTAGATAACTAATTAAAGTAGCTCTAAACTTGGAGATTTGCCCCTTTTGTCCCCTACCGGCCGCCATCTGAACGCGACGGCTAACAACGTCGCCACACTGACTTCTGGGAGTTGTAGTCCCAACCTGACCCTGCAGACATGGCGGCCTGCATGGCAGGTGGCTGCAGGCGCCCAATGGGGCTGACCCAAAGCTTCAGAGCAGCGAGGGCGCTACTCCGCGCGCCAGCTTCCGTCGTCTGTCGTAAGTGGAGCTGGGCTGGTCGGCCCGGGTGCGGTCAGGGTCAGAGGCGGCGGGGTTTCGCGGGTCTCAGGGCGGGCCACGGTTTCTGACCTCCCTCCACGTTTGCAGGGCTGCGCGCGGAGCCGGGCCGGCCGCAGAGCTCTGGCCCTTTAGAGCCCGGCGCCTTCCAGCCGCCGCAGAAACCCGTCATCGTGGACAAGCGGCAGCGCCCGAGCGAGGAGAGGAGGTGAGGGCTGAGCGGCGCGGGGACGTCGGGGATTCGGGGTAGGGGTTGGCGGGATCTGGGAGCTTTGCGAGGGACGCGCATGCGCCGTAGCCCCGACTCGGAGTGGTGGGAATAGAGTGGTTAAGTTTTCCCTCCCCCAGCCTTAAGTTTGGGGTAGAAATCAACTAGTCAAAACTCACCGTGATTCAGGCGGGAATTCCTGGCAATTTAGTAAAGCCGAACTAATTTGCTCACCCAAACTGTGCATAGAAACCTGGTTCACTGCTAAGTGGATTTAAAGGCGAAGATGTGTAGAAAGTGTCCCCTCTGTCGAGCTGGGTGAAAAGCCATCCAGGCGACCACACTTAAATCCTGGCTTGACCGACTCATACCTTCAGCCTCTTCCTCTGTAAAATGAGATAACACTGGTAATCATCTAGTTGCTGAAGGAGCTAAGCTATGCTTCTGGGTTGGCTTTCTGTCATTGTGATTGACTTCCTAACATAATCAACTTAAAGGAGGAAAGGTTTGTTCCACTACCTCCAAGTGGCTGGCCACCAAGCCCTTAGCTTATATGGCATTTGGGGGAGGAAGATATTTAAGATTCATACCATATTAACGCCGTTAGGTGTTTTTAAAGCTTTTGACAAAATGCTGAGGAATTGTTAGCTATCTTCAGGGGCTTTAACAATAACTTTAGAACTTAAGTTTCAGAGATAACAGTGACTTTTTACTAAAGAGAACAAAGAATAAACACCATATTCCCCCATGTAAAGTGACATTTTTTTCCCCCATAGTAGCTTGAGTTTTTCGTTTTTTAAAAAATTTCTATTTTTCACAGGTTCTTGAGTCCTGAATTCATTCCTCCAAGGGGAAGAACAAGTCCTCTGAAATATTACCTGGAAAGAAAAGACATGTTAGAAAGGAGAAAAGTACTTCACATCCCAGAGTTCTATGTTGGTCAGTACCAGTGGGATGCTTTTATTAGTTGGAGGGTTAGTTTTCTTTTTATAAAGATCATTCCTTACATATCTGAGTTTTGTCTGTAGGAGGTATTTTTGCTAATATTAGACTATTAGGAAGGTAATTGGTCTGGACATGTTACCGTTTTTCTTCATTCCATAAACGCTGGCTTCTCCTTTGTAGGAAGCATACTGCGTGTCACCACAGCAGACCCTTATGCCAATGGGAAAACCAGCCAGTTCCTGGGGATCTGCATCCAGAGGTCAGGGGTAGGACTTGGTGCTACTTTTATCCTTAGGAATACTATTGAAGGACAAGGTAAGTGGCATTACATTATTTCATTTGTCTAGGAAATGTTATCTCAGGACTCTTTTTTGTTTCTTCATTCCTTGGATAAACCATTTGAAGCTTGATTGAGGTGGCATCTAGGGAAGATAACATGAAGCCTATGGACTTTGAATTGACAACTATGGCTATTGCTTAAGTGCCTTCTCTTGAAGGTGTCTTTTATTCTGTTTCTTACTAATGACCACAGTCATTTGAAGTAGTCTTCCCCAACCATGGCAGCACAGAAGTCTGCATAGCAGTGCAGGGATAATCCTTGAAGGAGCAGATAACCCTGGGAACATTAGACAGGTATGATATCCTTGTGAGTTACTTGCCCCTAAAATGGAATCATAGCCTACTTAAACTAGAAATCAGGTGCTGTTTTCATTTCCTTTCACACATCCAGACAATACATTTTCTAGATTTAGACTCCCAAGAGAAAGATTCTTTTATATTTTTCCACCCTCCCTATTGGCTCTTCCCTGACATCATTTTCACCCCCCCCCATTCCCCCCACTAGTGCCATCTCCATTTTCTCTTCCTGCTCTCTTTCCCATCTGTGCTGCTGTCACCAAGTGCCCAAGTTGTCATTTGTAAAGAACATTTATTTCTCACAGATCTGGAGGCTGAAGAGTACACAATCAGGACACTGGCAGAATCTGTGTCTCGTGGGGCCCATCCCTGCCTCCTGAGTGGCATCTTGTTGCCATGTCCTCAGAGGAGACAAGTACTAAGTCCTCAGCTCCTGTAGAGGATGAAGGCAAAAGATCTAAGCTGGTCCCTTCCAGCCCTTTCATAAGATACCATTCTACTCATGAGGGCATACAACTCCTGAGTTCCTTGCTTACCCAGAGGTCTCACTTCTCAGTAGAACCAGGCTTTTCAGCATGTGTCACGGAGGGGACACATCCATGCTACCCTCGCTTAGTGTATTTCTGTGTTTCTACCAAGTGATCTACCCTGTTTTTCTACCCTGTTTTTCTCAGCATGTCTCGTTTTTCATACCCCACAGCCTTCATATTTGCTCTTCCCTTTCCCTTCTCCTCTTCCTCCCCTCCTGTTTTTCTTTTTTTTTGGATCTTTTTTTTTTTATTGTGAATGTTTTCCTCTTTTCCTTTTCTTCTTTCCTTTCCTTGACAGTCTTGTGGGCTCGATATTCCCATACTCAGCCTTTACAGTAGCTGAGACTACAAATATGTGTCACTATACTGGCTTGTTCTGTCTGGGGCTTCTTGGCCCTATATAGTACCATTTCAGATATCATCTTATCAGTGAGACTTTCCCTGATGGTCTTTTTTAAGGTTGCTGTTATCTCCTAGGTAAACTTGATGGGAGGAGAATGATCTTGTTTTGCTTTGCTGTAGGCATAGTTCCTAGGTCAGTGTCTGGAATAGAATAAGTATACTGAATGGTAAATACTGGCTTTCATTTTGGTACCAAACACTAAGAGCTAATGTGGAGTGTATATCATATTATTTATATTTCTTTTGGAATAAACCTTAAATATACCTTTGCTCTTGAGTTTTACAAGTGTACCATATATAAAATGATGACTTACAGCATCTCATGATAGTTGCTGGTTGCTGGTCTGTTTCACATAAAGGATTCTAGTGCTAACAAAAACTGTCATCAGTTAGAATTCAAATGTTTACTTTTTTTTGTTTGCCAGTATTGGGTCTTGAACTCAGATTCTGGGCACTGCTCCTTAGCTTTTTTTTTTATTTTTTATTGAATGCTGGTGCTCTAACACTTGAGCCACAGCTCCACTGGTGGTTAACTGGAGATAAAAAGTTTCATGAACTTGCCTACCCAGTCTTTTAACGATCCTCAGATCTCAGCTTCCTATATAGCTGACAGGCATGAACCACCAGCACAGCTTTTTATTAATTTTACATAATTAGTTTTGTTACTTTAATAGGGATGATTATTTTGAATCTGTCCATTGGGAAATCAAAAAGGACAACACATGGAGAAGACATCACATGCTCAGTCTTTCTCTAAACTTACACATTACCAGAATTAAAGCACTCTCAGACAACATATTTGTAGAGAGCAAGTCTTCTTAAGACTTACGTCATTCTCATTTAGGGTTCCTTACTTTTTGTTCTTTTTAATCTTTTTGTAATTTAAATTTTATTGTAAAGGTGATAAACAGTGGGGGTATAGTTATATAACTTAGGTAATAAGTATACTTCTTTTTGAGCAGTGTTACCCTCTCCCATTTTCTCCCAGTTTTTCCCCTCCAGATTTCCCTCCCCCCTAAATAGTACAGTCCATTTTTAACATAGTACCCAGTGAGTATCACTGCTGAATTGGTTCACCCTTTGTCCCCCATTTTTGTGTTTTCCCTTCCACTCCCCAAATCAGATACTTACATACAACAGTTACAGAAATCAAAAGGTGACAAAAGGGAATAAACTGTACAATAAGAAAACACTTGTTTCCATTTCTTGGAATTCATTTCAGCATCACTTTATATGGTCCTATGCACATAGCTATTGAGCCCTTATGATCCTCTCCTAGGCAATGTAGGCATCTTTGATGGCAAACTCCTGTATTAACATACCTTCAAAGTATCCTTCACTTAATACCATTTTTCCAAGTCTTTCCCACTTCCATTCTTTGATGGAAGCATTAATCTCAATCTTTAATTTAGACAGATTTAGGTTTTTTTCAGTTTCATCTTAAAAATGGTAAATTTCTTATTTTCTTCTTGTAGTATCTTTATGCTAGTTGCTTTATGTATTTGAGGCATTTTCAAGGTGACTTGGATTGTAAGACTGTGTTTTTTTTTTGTTTTTTTAGGTGTTGAGATTTGCTTTGAACTGTATAATCCTCGAATCCATGAGATCCAAGTAGTCAAATTAGAGAAACGGCTGGATGATAACTTGATGTACTTACGAGATGCCCTTCCTGAGTACAGCACTTTTGATATGAACATGAAACCAGTAATAACAGAGTCGAACCAGGAAGTTCCTATTAATGAGGTATAAGTTGTATATTTGAGTTAGAAATATAAGTATAAAATACTAAAGAATCATCTCAGGGGTGTAGCCCTCGTTTCACATGCATGAAATCCTGTGTTCCATCTTAATGAAAGCTTCAGAAATTTATTTATTATGAAAATAATGTATAAAGGGGTTACAATTACATGGGCAAGATAATTAGTACATTTCTTATCAAGCATTGTTGCCTCCTCCTTTGTTTCCCCTTCCCATCCCTTTCAATCTCCCTCCCACCCCCCAAAGTTGTAAAGTTCGTTTTTCGACATAAAGACTTGTACGTCTCATTGCTGCAAGGGTCCACCTGTATCCCTATTTAAATGATTTGTTTTTGCCCTTCCCCTCCACAAATTATACCAACCTCAAATAAAGTGAAAGCAGGGGTTAGACCGTGGGGGAGGGACATACAAAGCAACAAAGAAATCCTCTTATAAAAGGTGGCTCAGTGGTAGAGTGCTTGCCTTACATGCATGAGGCCCTGGGTTCAATTCCTCAGCACCACATAAGTAGAAAAAACTGGAAGTGGCGCAGTGGCTCAAGTGGTAGAGCACTAGACTTGAGTTTAAGAGCTGAGGGACAGCGCCCAGGCACAGAGTTCAGGCCCCATGACCAGCAAAAAAAAAAAAAAAAGATGGAAAAAATTCCATTTCTTAAAAAAAATATTTTTTTTTATATTTGTATCAGGCTAATACTTAGTTGTTTACTGTCTTCCTTAGCTGAAAGTAAAAATGAAACCTAAACCCTGGTCTAAGCGCTGGGAACGTCCACAATTCAATATTAAAGGAATCAGATTTGATCTTGCTTTAACTGAAGAACAAATGAAGGAAGCTCAGAAGTGGAGTAAGCCTTGGCTGGAGTTTGATATGATGAGGGAATATGATACTTCAAAGCTTGAAGCTGCAATATGGGATGAAATCCAAGCCTCAAAAGCATCCTGACTTTGAGAACACAATTGGTAGCAGTAGAAGATGTGTTGTCTCTCAGAGGACTTATTGGAAAACTTATGAGAACACAATTATTAAGTAAACTAAGTCATTATTTTCTTAGTATTTTTTAAATAAATGAAATTTGCTCATGTTTATTATGCCACGAAAGAGAATCATCTCATCCCAGAATTGTGTGATCATTCTTTCATTGTAGGCAAAGCCACAGTTGGACCAATGCATCATCACCAGAAGGCTCTTCCTGAGCATGGAATCTGAACAAGGGGACTGAGGGAATTGTGTCTGTAAACTGTGAAATAAATCACAAATATGGAATATTATATGACTTGATCTGTAATGAACATTGACACGTCTACCATCATGTTTCAAAATAGAACCTTTAATAGTATCTAAATACATGGTGCATGCCTGTAATCCCAGGACTCTGGAGGCCATAGAAAAAAATTCTAGGTTAAGAATAGAACATTTACTAATTAAAAATTCAAGTCAGAAAGTATTTTAAAAGTAAAAAAGTTTACAAGTTTCGGGCTGGGAAGGTGGCTCAGTGGTAGAGCGCTTGCCTTGCATGCCTGAGGCCCTGGGTTCGATTCCTCAGCACCACATAAGCAAAAAGAAAAAAGCCGGAAGTGGCCCTGTGGTTCAAGTGGTCGAGTGCTAACCTTGAGCTGAAGAGCTGAAGGACAGTGCCCAGGCCCAGCGTTCAGGCCCCACGACCAGACCAAAAAAAAAAAAAAAAAGTTTACAAGTTTCATATACAACAGAGTATCTGCCATTTATTCTGCCTGGCATCTCTGCCATTAAAAAAAAAAAAACAAAACTTCAAAACAACACATACATTTTTGCAAATAATGAAAACATCAGAAAAGATAAACTCAGAATGAAGACAGCAGTCGTAGCTGGGTTTGTAGTTGTGTAGGGGTACAACATGCTTTCTAGCAAACAGCAATGGTTTGAATTTCTTACATGTGATTTTATAATTTGTGCGACTAATAGAAATTTTTAAAAAATCCTTAAATGAACTACAGGTCTTCAATGCAGTAGAGATAACAAGTTTCATGTAACTAGAAAAGTAGGCCACACATTCAGATCCTATAACGTTAACTAGTTTTTTTTTTTTCCAGTTACCTTTTGGAAGCCAATTTGTAAAGTATCTATTTGGGGTTTCCGTTGAATAATTTTACAAAAACTCAACTTAAATTTTTTTCTTAATTTTTATATCTTAACTCAGACTTATAAAATACTTTATCAGAAACCAAGTCACATGTTTTCAGTGTTTAAAATACTGGTTCCCTCTTTAATCCACACACACACACACACACACACACACACACACACACACACACACACACACACACACACACACACACACACACACACACACACACACACACACACACACACACACACACACACACACACACACACACACACACACACACACACACACACACACACACACACACACACACACACACACACTACACACTAATAACTTCCTAATAGTAATGACTTAGGGCACCAGAAAACATCTTACGTAGTATGAAAAGTGGCAATTAAGGAAAATTGCCAAGTAGAGAAAAACAGTATTTTGAAAATATAAAGGTGTCATAAGTCTGTAAGAAAAAAGTAATAGCCATTTCAAGAAGAAATTACAAATGGACACAACACATGCTCATTCTCAACAGCCCCAACAAATACCTAAGATTCTTTTTAATCATCTGCAATAAGTAATTTTTTTAAAAAAATTACCTGTTAAAACTGTTGAGGCTTGTGATTATATAACAAATTTGTAGAGATTCCTGAAGAACAGCTGGACTATCACTTATAAAATGTTTTAAAATGCCTTAAGTCATTTAACACTTTACAAATAATTCTAATTAACATTTCTTTATTTGCAAATAACTACAATAAAAAGCACAACTTAAGGGAGTTTTATGCTTAGCTAAGCCAAAATAGAGCTACATGCCACATTTCTCCAATTTCCCTCTTAAACTGGGAAAGAAGAATCAGAGAGGACACTCTTGAGGACATGGGAAGGTAGTGTGGAGAATGGGAGGGAGTTCTATCTACCCTTTTACAAATCCTACTTCCATTATATGGAGTACAGATGTGTCAGCTTTGTTGGCAAAGGATGTAACTGCAGTACTTTCTTAGAAAGTTTAATCAAACTTCTTTAATTAGAGGTGTAAGATGGTCTAGGTGATACTCTTCTATGATAGATTCTGCTTGATTCACAGCTTTTATTTTCACCAGAGTGAGAATTATGTCTTTCACTTCATTCCTGGAAAACAAACAAAACTTTTTAAAAATGAAAGTAATCAGGGCTGGGGTATAAGCTCAGTGGCACAGTGTATATTTAGCACCCCAAACCCTACAAAAATGGTATGGGAAATAAGGCACAGTAATCAACTCTGAATAATTCTTAATAATCTAGCAAAAGTTTTACCTTAAACTGATCATCTAAAATAGCATAAAATGAAGAGATACTTCCTTCACATACAGTAATGGAATGTGTAGTGATACTTTTAGTTAATAGGCAACTGCTGAAGTGTTTCTATCGCCTAGTGACATGCCGGTCATATGATATACAGCACTTAGTTATGTGTTTGTGGTGTGCTGGTATAAAGAAACCTGCTGGAGGTTATAAATAATAAAATAATGAAAAGCACAGTAATACAGTTATGTATAGTAGTACTAATATTTGATAAATGACTAGGTTACTGGCTCATGTATTTACCACAGTATTCTTCTACTCATTAGAGTGTGCTTGGTCATTTAAAAGACTGAAGCTGCCAACTGCAGCCTCATATGTCTTGTGGGTGCTGCATCTCTTGAATGCCTCCTTTTCCCTTATATTTGATTTATTCTTGTATGCTTTATTCAACAAGTCCCTAGGAATAACAGAGTACAACATACACACACACATGCCTAGGAGTGTAGTAGGTTATACTATCTAGATTTGTGTGTAATTACATCATTTGTCCAATAACAGAACTGCCTAGTGTGATACATTTCTTAGAATGTATTCTAGTCATTAAGTAATGTGACTATAATCACAAAGTTCAAAGACAGACTATTAATAAGTGCATTCTGGTGAATGCCTGTGAAAAGCAGGAAAACAGAGAAGTTTCAGTAGTGCTGAGTTGCTATAAGGTTGTTGGCTAGGCCAACATGGGAGGCCTAGTCATTATGGGAAAATGACGGGAGTATTTATACTAGGTATAAAGAAATACTACAATCTCAGCCACTTTCATTTTAGTTTCTGGACAGGTGGTTTATCAGAGCAGCGACAGGGAAATTCAGAGCAGAGACTGGCTACCACTGGGTAAAACACCAGGCTGTAGAACCACATCAATAACTGTTGAGTCTTTACAAATGAAATTAAATGAAATTGAAAAACAAAACAAAAACACATTTTAACATATTTTGTCTTTTAATAGTGCCTGCAATCAAACCCAGTGCCTTGGGCATGCTAGACAAACACTAGAGCACATTTTAAAATGTCTAACAAAACCGGGTGCTGGAGGCTCACGCCTATAATCCTAGCTACCCAGGAGGCTGAGATCTGAGGATCATGGTTCAAAGCCAGCCTGGGCAGGAAAGTCTGTGAGACTCTTATCTCCAATAAAAAGCACTCAGAAAACCAGAAGTGGTGCTGTGGCTCAAGTGGTAGTATACTTAGCCTTCAGCTGAAGAGCTGAGGGACAGCACCCAGACCCAGAGTTCAAGCCCCACAACTGACAAAATAAAAATTAAAAAAAAAGTCTAACAAGAGATTTTCAATTTAAAGTTTAAATCCACAAATTTTCCTGTGTTGTATAAGTGCTAAGTGCTTAGTTTGGAAGAGATTTAACAGAATATATATGCCCAGGGTATTATTATAAAATAGCTATTCCAAGTGTAATTCTACAGCATTACAAAATCTTGACAGATTTTTTAGTATAGAAAAAGTACAAATCTTTCTAAAACCTGCAAAAAAGAAATTCTTGTACTGTGCTTATGAAAGTAAAAATAATATATTACCTGAATTCACTGCTAGATAACTTGTGTGCAGATAGCGATAAAAACTGGCTGAAGTTTTCTAGTTGGGGAATAGGTGTCCCTGTAGCAGAATGCTCCAACCACTGTTCTGGTATGCAGGCTGCTACCTGTTAATCCAAACAATGACATTCTTGACCCTTGTTACCTGTCATCTCACAGTGATTGTGCAAGATGAGTATTCATCTCCCCATTTTATATTTAGGCTTCAGTAAAATTTTTGTAAAATATTCCTTTGTCAAAGGTAACAATATTTTCCTAAGCAAAAACATGGTTCTTAACACAACTGGCAAAACAAATATATGTGTACTACTCTGCATTTCTCTGATTCACAATACTGCTCATCTTTCCCACATATCGCAGACTATGTTTACATATCCTGTTGTGGTCACTGTATATTTCTGAGATTTGTAAAGAGCTTTAAAAAAATTAAGGTGGATCTTAATTCTTATGTATTGCAGCTTCTTTCCTAGTTTTGCAAATCATATCCTTTATAAAAGTGTTTTATTATAGAAAATTTCAGACTGGCAACAGGAGAAACAGTAGTATAGTGAGCCTACTCAACACTCCAGTTAACAACCATTAGTATCCACAGCTTTTTGGCTTATGTGTTTGATCCACTAAGGTTTTAAATTTCTATCAAACTGATCGCTTTCTTTTCACCATTTCATTTACTCCCTACTCCCAGATGATCATTTATCTTTTTAGTATATTTTGTAATTTCATTTTTTAAATTTTTACACCTAAAATGTAATTATTGCTTGACTAATTGCTATGCTTGGGATAGAAATCAGTGCCTCTGCATGCTAGGCACGTGCTCTACCACTAAAATATATCCAGCCATCAACAACCATGTGCTAGTATGTGGGCTAGAACACGTATGTGCTAGTACTGAGGCTTGAACTCAAGGCCTCAGTGCTGTCCCTTAGCTTTTTCACTCAAAGCTGGTGCTCTACCATTTGACCCACTGTGCTACTATTGTCTTTTTGATGGTGAGTTGTAGACAAGAGTCTCTTGAACTTTTCTGTCCAGTCTGGCTTTTGAGTAGCTAGGATTACAGGTGTGAGACACTTGTATCTGGATCTTTTGATGTTTGAGGTATGCTTTCACTATATACCCCAAGTTGTTCTCAAAGTTGCTGTGTTTCAGTTGGCAGCAGATTGACATCCCTACCTCGGCCTCTTGCATGTTGGGATTATAGGCATGTGCCATCATGGCTGGCTTTCAAAACTACAGGAATTCTTCAATATGGAAGAGTATCTTCTGGGTTTCTACTCTTACATAAGCATCACAGTTTTGTTTTGTTTCAAGATACATTTCAATAGTTAATTTGTTCCCAGTTTTTTGAGTCAAGGTCTTGCCATACCGAGCTTAAGCTGGCCTGGAACTTGTGATCCTCCTCTTTAACCTTGGAATTCTGGGATTTGGAGTCAATACTGCCTCACCTAACAGCTAATTTTTTTTTCACTTTATTTTAATCTGTTACCATCTCATTCTAATTAGAAGAAAAAGGCTATCAATTTATCCAAGCCACAAAAGTAGCAGCTAGCTGGTTCAGAAAATATAATCTTTCAGAAAGTTAAAATTTTAAAAACAGATAAAACTAGAATCATTTCCTCTGCAGCTTACCTGGCTGCACTTCTTTACAACATCTGGCCCAGAAATAGCATTAAGAAGAGCAATCATAAGGTATCGGTTAAGTAGCTTCTCTAGTCCCAGCTCTCGCAAGGTGTCGTCAGGGAGAAGTCCATTCCAAAGAAGAACATTGCGGAAGAGCTAACATAAAATGTCACGAGATTAATACACAGGCTCTCCATTAAGACTATTAAGACTTCTTTTTTTGTTTTGTTTGGTTTGTTTGCAGGTTGTGGGGTCTGAACTCTGGGCCTGGGCACTGTCCCTCTGCATTTCAGCTCAAGGCTAGTGCTTTACCACTTGAGCCACAGCACCACTTTCATGACTACTCAGTCTCTAACAAACAGTTGGTCAAACTCTTCAAGTCTCCCTACAATTAGCTCTATTGAACTGGCATTAATTCTCGCTCTTGGAAACTCGCTGCCTATTTCAACTCTGACAAACATCCATTCACTCCATTAACACTGCCTTCCAATTGTCATAGCAATGGCTATTTTCGGTGTGTCTCCTAATTCTTTTGGTGGCTATTTAACAACTTCACCTTTATTCTTAGCAACCACTATAAAAGTTCTTTGAGGCCATTCTCTATGGCCTTTCTAAGGTTTCTCTGAAGACTCCATTTGCCCCACCCTGCCTTCTGTCCTCTCTTCTGTTTGGCCTCCTCCTCAGAACCTGTTATTCATGGTCAAAGCTCCAATACTAACCACATGCAGTTAACTCTAAAATGCCCAGCTCAGCTCTGTATGGCTTCTGAAATTGGGACTCATACATAGCTGCTTCCTAAACCTTGGTATTTCCATTTTTGGCCCATCTTCACAGTTCTATTCAATTTACTATGTCTAAAAGAGATTTCCATTACAGGACTTTTCTTCTTCCGATATCTTCTACAGTGTCCCCAAAGAAGACCGTAAGCTGCCAGTCAGGAACTAAGCTATGATCCCATGTTGCTCATGTATAATTAATTAGTTGTGGAGTATGGAAAATGCTTCATCTGAAACATCTTTTGAATCTATCATTTCTTCTTTACCATTCCTTCTGCCACTGAATTAGCAATAACTTTATTGTTTAGATCAAGGGCTAGCCAGTTATTGCTAGGAGTTAATTTTAGCCTCCTGTCTATTTCCATAGGGCCTATGAGACAAGAATGGTCCATTTCTTACATGGCATTTCTAAAAATGAGAATATTTTTAACATTGTTTTAACTGTGTGATATACAAATTTCCAAATCCATGAGCAAAGTTTTCCTGAAACATAGCCCTTCATTTGTTAACACAGTCTACTTTTTTTTTTTAAAATCAGTGGTAGAGTAGAATGATTTGATAGACACTGTACGGTCTGCAAAGCTTAAAACATCTCCCATAATCTCCCATATATAAATATGGGCGATGCCTACTGTCTCCCAGGAAATTTTTAAAAGAAATTTTAGTGTTTATTTTTGCAGGTTTTTTTTTTTTCCTCACCTTTAGAGCTGACCAGAACTGTCTGTCTTGGAACTTTGAATGTGGTGACATTTTGTTTTCTACAGCACTAATTTAAAAGAAAGAAAAAAAGACAAAATATAAAGGACATTTCAGAGCTAATTTCAAAAACAGACTTTTTAAAAAAGCAAAGTAAATCTATGGAATACAAACTGGGGTACTCTGGTAACACCTCAATTAAAGATTACAAATATATCAACACTGTCTCAACAACCCCATTTCTGAGAATGCATCCTACTGAGATGCTTATGTGTACATACAGTATGTCAGTCAGATGGTTTACAGCATCACTGTACAGCTGCCCATTAGGCATAGGATAACCACATGAAGAGCTAAAGAATGAATGAAGGAAACTATGATGATATGAAATGATCTAAAAAATGAACTACATGAAAAAAGGTATAAAGTTCTATTGTTTACAATAGCCTTTTTTTGTACAAAGGAGGGAGTTACAAGGAAGATTATATCCTATGTACACATTTACTATTAGTATCAAGGAAGTATGGAAAGATTATGAAAATTATTTACAGTTGATTATTTTTACATGTATATATACTTACATATATATATATATATACATATATATATATATATATAAAATCTGAGTGGACAGAGGAGATCAGGGTGGAAATGAATAAAACTTTCTATTTTAAATATAAATTAACAAAAAATGCATATATGAGAACATACTGCTTAATTAAAACATTCTAAAACAAACCTTCCAGGGTATAATTCTTATCTGCAGACATATCTTCTTGGCTCAAAATAAACTAAAAAGCACTGAGATTCCTTTTCCCACCATCACTGGATAGCTGACTGGTAATGCTCACAAATCATTACTATGACTGAAGCTTTCTTGGCAAGGGTCTATCCATGTATCAAATCCCACTTGTTTCAGTGGAAGAAGGGAAAATTCAGTTGCAGTTGCTGGTCTACTGGTGTTCTAGGCTTATGTTATGTTTCCTGTAAAGGCACTACTGTGTTCTGAGCACCCTTTTCATCTTTCTAAAGTACTGTGCATTAGCCACCAACTTTACCCCCTTTCAGATAAGGATATCAGTACATGGAAAGGGCCAAAGCCAAAGACCTAGTAATGGTAGATCCTGGTTCTACAACCTGTGTTTTCACTACCTTATGCCACCTCTCATGTTCCTAGGCTATATATAAAAAACAAACAAACCAAAAACAAAAAACCAACAACAAAAAAACCCAAACCAAAATCATACAATGTCCAAGTGCCAAACATGGGATATAGCAGACAACTGAAAAATATTTAGTGATATATTAAGTTGCACATTAGTAGAATATGTGCACCATATTTTGAAAATAGTATAGTTTTACATTGCATTCTCAACAAATCTGTCTTATATGGTAAGCTATTTCAAGATATCTATAAATCAACAACTCTTACCTCTTTGGATATAAAGGAATAAAAACATCATCTTCTATTGTCTTCTTCATTCTTGAAATAATGGATTTAAGTAAATCCTATTTAAGAACGTGATAACAGCAAGAATATGGTTGGAAATATATTTACCAAAATCTACAATTTTTTTTTATTGTGAAAATACTGTACAGAGGGATTACAATTACATGGGCAAGATAACAAGTACATTTCTTACCAAGCATTGTTGCCTCCTCCTTTGTTTCCCCTTCCTATTCTTTCCCATACTCTCCCTCCCCTGACCAAAGTTGTAAAGTTCGTTTTTCGACATAACAACTTGTACATCTCATTTTTAACCATTGAAATAATTATCAATTGGGTATAACAAAAGCATTCATCCCAGTTGTTGTAGATGTTTGTAGTTGCATTATTTTCACTTTCTATTACAATTTGTTGCATGAATACTTCTAATGGGACACATCGTTTTCAGTTATGAGTCTATAATAGGTAATGATCTGTAAAAATTCTTACATAAGTCTTTCAGTAAACATAATAATATATTTCCAATGGGTATATACATAAGAATGAAATTGATGAATATAGCTTATAACCATATGTTCTACTTTGTACAAAAATAGCATACTGCTTTCCAAAATAGTGGTATCCCATTTGTATTTTCACTGACTAAGAAACCCTGTCACCCCTACTTTCTTTTTCTTTTTTTTTTTTTTGCCAGTCGTGGGGCCTGAACTCTGGGCCTGGGAGCTGTCCTTCAGCTCTTCAGCTCAAGGCTACTGCTCTACCACTTGAGCCACAGTGCCACTTCTGGCTTTTTCTGCTTATGTGGTGCTGAGGAATTGAACCCAGGGCCTCATGCATGCAAGGCAAGCACTCAACCACCGAGCCACCTTCCCAGCCCCTCCCCTACTTTCTTATTAAAACTTGTATTTTTGTTTTTAACTTTTGTTATTCTGTGGCTATAACGTCAGATTCTCATTGTTTTTTATTTCTCATTTCCCTGTTCTCATATTTGGCTCTTTTGTAAAGAATGTTAAGCTGTTTCTGAATGTTTATGGGTTGTGTTTTTGTGTGTGTTAGCTTTTGCCTTTTCCTTATTGATCTGTAGAAGCCTACAATTAAGCCTACAATTATGAGCAACAAATTGCTCATAAATGTAAAATCCAAACAAATTTATTTTCTCATCTCCTCTTGGTACAGGCAGGTGCAGTTTGTTTCACCATATTCTTTTACCCAGAGTGGTTAATTCATTTTGTTTATATGTAAAAAATTAGACCACAATATTCAATCAGGGAATTTAAAGCACTTATACTATATACATTCATGAAATTTAAATATTAGCTCAAGTTTTTGAAGTCTGCAGTGACATGAATGTAAATATATAATGATATGATTGTAATTGGAAAACTCAGGACTTACACATGCTCATTAGGATTCTAACTTTGTAAAAGAAGGCTGGATGAAAATCTCCTACAAAGAAACTGGTTCCTGACACCCTTACCGGGGGGAAAACACACAATGACTGTTTAAATATTTGTCCTGTATGAGAAATATTTCTACTATATGATAGTGTGCCTATTCTTAAAAAAGAATCCATATTTGAAAAATAAAAATGGCACATTTTATGCAATTACTTAAGCTGATGACAGTATATGTAGCACAAACTTAAGCTGTCACCTTATCCCAACCAAACTATTCATAAATGTACAATGCAAACCAGCACATTGAACTGAATGAAGTCTTATGTCTCTTATTAATCTCTTACTCAAGACATAATCATATTCAAGTGGCCGTCTACCAATAATTATATCATCAAAAGCCAAGCAATTTTATTTTATTTTTTTGGGGGGGGGGTCAGTCATGGGGCTTGAACTCAGGGCCTGGGCACTGTCCCTGGGATTTTTTGCTCAAGGCTGTGCTCTACCACAGCTACTTCCAGTTTTCTGGTGGGTTAATTGGAGATAAAGAGTCTCACAAACTTTCTTGCCTGGGCTGTCTTCAAATAGCAATCCTGAGGTTTCACTCTCCTGAGAAGCTAGGATTACAGGTGTGAGCCATTGGTCCCTACAGAAAAATTCAATTTCATCTTAGTCCATTTCTCAGGCATCCTGAATTATTTTAAGAACAACAGTGTTCTAAGGATGATGTTCTAGAAAATATCTCCACAAAATAGCAATGCTTATATAAAAATTATTTTATTCATTTACTGTTTTTTGCAGTGCTAAGGACTGACCCCAGAGCTTTGATTGAACCCTACCACTGAGCTATATCCCAAGTCCCCAGATATCATTACCTGTTTGCTTTTATTGACTTCATTTTCACAAACAGAATGTTCTTCAAGAATCTCTCTGCAGTGTGTTATTAAGCTTCTTGTCTGCGAAGTTGACAAGGGATCCCAAATGAATTCTACAAAGTCTGAAACCAACATTTCAGTGATACACAACTTATTTACTCCATTGTTTTGCATCTCATGTACAAATAACTGAGGTCTTCAGCATAGACTATTTTTTTTCCTTATGAAGTTAAAATTAATGGTGAATTATTCCAATTAAATATTTGCACATACTTTCATTCCTTTGTTCTCCAGCTTTGTTGGACTTCTCTGGTTAAGCTACAACTTTAGCTTAAAGCCTCCTTACCACTGAGTCTGTGCCTGTAACTATGCAGCTAAAATTTGAATTTTAAAGTATCATGTCACCATAAAACTGAAATGAGCCCTTAATGATGGTCAGAAATCAAATTCTCCTTCCTTGGTCTATTCACTTATTCTTTCATCTAGAGGATTATTTCTGACCTTCTCCTTGTTCTTATTCTCAGTTGATGAACCATTTACTCTTCTAAATGACTGTTTTGTTTTTTTGTAAACTTTTGTCTCCTCCCTGTTCTCTTTTATCTACTTAATTTGGTAGGAGAGAGGGGAGGAGAACAGAAGGAAGCAGAAGAGAAGTTCCTACCCTAGCATATATAGCACTAATTCATCTGAACCTGCATGTACTCTCATGTCTCCTATTTCTACGGCGGAAGAACTGACATGCCAGTCAAGGCCAACCTTTGACAGGTGAGTGAGCTCTCTATCCTTCTGCTTATTTGCACATTGCTCCAGGAATTTGGTCCTTTCACTTGGCATTGTCACATATTTTCTATCTTTTGCTTCACTGTGAAACACTATTCTTCTTGCACTAAAAACAACTCCTTAATCCTATTACATTTCCAATACTGCTTTGGTCAATTTTCTTTAAAACAAGTTCATCAAAATATTAATTTTAATTTGCCATTTGTTTCTGGATTCTTAGAGATTAGGTCTTATCATCTTCCACTGTATTGAAACTGCTTTATCAAATCACAAGGCATTCATATAACAATACCCATAGCAGTGGTAGTAATCTTCACCTGGCTTATTATCAGCAATTACAACAGCATATCATTCTTTTTTGCTGGAAAGTCTTTTTCTTCTGGGATGCCACTCCCCTGGTTGCCTACCTACTGCTCTGGTTTATGTTGACTGTTTATTAGCTCTTCTCCTTCTAAACCTGAAGAGAACATCCTTTTTCTTCCCCATTTGCAATCATTTCCTTAATACTTAAAGTCATTTTATCCCTTTAAATGTCATCAACTTGCTCATAAATTCCAAACATATACCTCCTGCTGGGACCACTCCTTTAAGATTCACATATTCAACAATCTACTTGACATTTTTGTTTATATGTCAGGCATATCAAACTCAACATGTCCTATTTTAAGTTCCCAATACGCCTCCCCACACCATAAACATTCATTTTAATAATTCTGGCTTTAAGAAATTCAAATTTTTATCTTTCTAGTTGCTTAAGGAAAAAAAATTAAAAAGGAACCATTCTTCATTTCTATTTCTCTGTTGCCCTATAACCTATAATTCACTAGCAAATTCTGTTAGTGCAACTTTTGAATTATAGCAAAATTCAACCACTAGAAACCTGTAACTATTAATTTCTTATAAAGCTACCTATCCTTGGGATTGTTTAATCCTAAGAATGTGGATTTCTCAGGGTAGTATTTAAAAACAGCTTTAAAGTTTTATCATGTTACTGAGTAACAATGTGAAGCTGGCTGTTTCATCTTTTATATGAAAGTTCATTCTGTGTGACCTGGTAAAACAGATGCTGACCAAGTACAAGAGTTTAAGGTATAACAAGAGCCTTCAGATGTTGAAGATTGAAACATTAGCATTAGAGTACTTAGAGATGCTGGCATGAAAATGTAATAATGTTTACAGAAAGGAGAATACAAAGAAAGGAAATTTAATAGGATAGAAGAAAGATAAAGAGAAGAAACCTAACAGAAACTAAGAAAAGCATTAAAAAAATAGTGTGGATGAAAGCATGTTGCTGACAAATGACAAGCATCACAAATAAAGCAATCATATCACAAATACTAAAGACGTAGGGAATTTCATACCCAGATATTTGTATAAATATTCTTTTAATTTTTTGTTTTTGTTTTGCTGGGGCTTAATCTTAAGACCTCATTCTTACTAAGCATGCACTCTGCCCTTGAGCCACAGCTCTCTAACCTCCAAACATCTTTTAATCAGCTTGAACAGAACAAGTGTTGATATTATTAAACATAGCCCTTCCTTTTCTTCTATTTCACAGTATCTAAATATGTATTTGTAATTACCACAGACATTAACGATCTTACACTCTGTCAAAGAACAATTTAATAGTAGCAAAATTATAAGGTACCTGTAAGTCGAGGAATAATGGTTTTGTTGATGACAGCAGATAAAATTTTTTGATCAGAACTATCGGCCTTCTTTGTGTCTTCCATACTGTTCTCCATGAATTCTTCTACAGACATGAACCATGGCATTTGTCTTAAACTTGTAGAATCCAACTTACAAATGAAATTAAAAGGTTATAAATCAATAATTAAATTTATAATAAAGTAAAAAAGGCAAATAAAAAATTCTTCCTTAAGAATTTTCCTAAGGACAAGGGAGAATAATTATATATTATAAAACTATGTATGGAACATTAGTCATCTAGGCTAAGCAGGATGACATGATTTAGGGATTCTAGGCAGTAACAAAATTGTACTTGCTACATTCATTGTAAAGCCAGTATTCTGCACAGACATTTGTTAGGTACTTGAAACAGATGTAACATTTACTTCTGTTCCTTAAGTATAAAATATGTAATGTATGTGGTTTATTTTCTTAGCGAATAGCAGATGGTCAATTAATACTTTGTCAGTGGCTAAATGGAATATTGCTAGCTAAGAACAGTACCCAATTCAACTTGAATGGGTACCAACTAAGTGGATACCCAACCAATTACCTAGCACATTCTTAGAAATAAGGGTGGTTGCTACACTATGAATGCTGTGTGGTACTGACACTAACCTGGAACTAACAGATATACATGACTAAGTCAGGGAAGAGTAGAATGTGTTTAACAAAACAGAAAGAGAAGGTTATGGTCCTATTGTTTGCTTAGTGAAATGTTTATCTTTTGCTTTGCTCTCGTCCTTGAACCTCATTTTCCCATCCCTGTTTAGCAGGCATCTCTACATGGATGTAAAACTTCCTTCAACTCTCTCTCTGAAAAGTCCACACTCCCATTAATGCGTGGAAAAAGCTGCAGTTTAGAATACAAATCAGGATGATGTTTGAAGGTGGAGGCACAGAACCCGATGTTATTCTCTACATTTTACCAATTCTTACTTCCTGACAACTGCTGTAAAATCCATTTCTTTGTCACTATTATCTACATGATGAATCTGTCCCCTTGAACCTGGATACATCAAAAGCTTTTCATGTCTTATTTTCTTCCCTGAAACATTATTTCCAAGGTGTCATTTCTATACTTTCAAAGTAAGTTCTTGCCTCTCTGTTTAGAGTTAGTACATTAGTGTGATCTCTGGATTCTGAACTAGTATATGTGTCTTTATACCTTTTTAAATCACCTTTCTCCTCTCCTCTTCTGATATATTATACATCTTTCAAAGCTTTAAATTCCTTGTCTTATTCTTCAATGTGCTTTGATTTTTTTCCCCCTCCCTCCCTTCTCCTTCTCTCCTTATATGAAAGTCTGAATTTTGTACTTGCTAGGCAGGCAGTGATACCATCTATACTCCTAAGTTCCTTTCTGTGTTTTTCTAACTATTTCTATTGTGTTACTTCCAACTTCAAAACTCTTGAAACAAAGCTTTTATGTCTAATTTCCCAAACAAATATTATGTTATGATTTGGGTGGGAGACTTTCAAACAACACAGAAAAAGCTTCAAAATACGTTTACTGATGTTTAATGCTGCTCAGTATTAAAAGTCAAATAGGTATAAAGAATATTAAAAAATGTAATCAGCTCAAATTTTTAAGGGTATGGTGTTTCATAGCTAACTTGACAGTAGATTAACACATGTGACCATAATTAGCACCTGTTAAGCACAAATACCTTAAGAGGGTTCCAATCAAGCAACTGGACACGTATCAGAGGACTTAAAAGCTTTGGTATGCATAAACCAATGAAAGCGTCAGAGTAGGAATCAGGAAACTTTTCTCGCCATTGCTGAAATTTCAGTAAGATATTCTGAATGTTACAAAAATCATCATGTACGTCTTCAAAAACTCTCTTACAGTCCTGTAAAAGGTCACCTGTAAACAAAGTAAGTCTCTTTATACTATGCATTTGGAGTTTGCTTCCTTATAAATACACTTATATATAACTGTGTAGCCAACTGAGCCAAAATCTTTCCTTTGATATTAACATATAAATTTATTTTACTAAAAAAATCACTTTAGGAACAAAAGTGATAATATAAGCAGTAATAATGTTTGTCATTTTTTTTTTTGGGGGGGGTCTGGTTGTGGGGCCTGAACGCAGTTCCTCAGCTCTTCAGCTCAAGACTAGCGCTCTACCACTTGAGCCACAGCACCACTTCTGGCTTTTTTCTTTTTGCTTATGTGGTGCTGAGGAATCGAACCCAGGGCCTCATGCATGCAAGGGAAGTGCTCTACCACTGAGCCACCTTCCAAGCCCATGTTTGTCATTTATTGAGCCTCTGGCTGTAGGCTAAAAAAAAAAAAAAAAAAAAATCAATCTTTTAGCTCAATTTTTCATCGTTACTATTTCCCTTCAAGGCTAGTATACCCAGTTACTTACAGACAACAAACAAACTGAATTTAGGACCCTTGGTCGCCCCTTCAACTTCAAGTCTATTTAATTGCAAAAACTCAGAATCCTTTAACTGTAACTACCATATTTGCATAGCACTCAAAACAATTCCATTAAATTCACTTGTTTTAAATAAAAAATGATAATACAGAAAGAATGAAGTTAAAAAAATGAGAAGAAAAGTTGTAATAAAAGATTAAAGGGTAAAGGAAAAAAACTATACAAAGGTAGCTTAAAGGGACAGAAAAAATTTTCTAGGAATTATCCCAATGGTTTCATATAACATATATTTAATGCAATCATAGAAAGCATTTCTCATTACTTCAACAATTCAAGTCAAATCTACTAGAAACTGACCTCGGCTCTTCTCAAAGTCAGTTATCTCTGTAGAAGACAATTCCTCATCACTTGATGTCCCTTCTTCATGGTTACAGTTCCCAGAAAGTAACCTTGCTTGTCTTCTTTGTGCCCTATATTTTGGAATAAATTGAAAATAAGTGAAAAGTAAACAGCTCTTGCTGGAAATAAATGCTTTCACAGAAAGCAGAAGTGTATTATCCATCCATATGATGATGGTCACATCATCATCATATTAGCACACAATTTCATGTGACTATTTTTGACACTTTTCATTAGAGTTGGTAAGTTCCCCTTTTTTCTTTTTCTTTCCTTTTCTTTTTTTCTGGTGGCAGGGGTGTCTTATAAGACATTCCCACTGAGCACATTACTGTGGGCTAGCAAGTTTCTGAAGAGGAAGCATCAATGTAATTAAACTAGTTTCCAGTTTCCAGTTAGAAGCAATTCCCAGCTTGATCAGTGCCACTTTGTCCATTTCTTTCAACTGAAGGAAATACAACAGTAGATATAAAGTGGCTAAGGATTGTTGAACTGAACTTCAGCTTCACATTATACTCACAAACTAACACATCAGATTAGGGCTATATATGTCATAGAGTTAAGTGTATTTAAATACTGAAAAGTACTTGTGCAATGATGCTTTAAGTCTTCCCTTTACATAATAGGTACCTTCGAGATTCAATCTGTTCCAAAATCCTTTGAGTTTTCTCATCTACAGCCAAGCTTCCATTTGTTAATGCCTCAGTTTTACCTGTTAGCGAACAAATTGAGTTTGTATTGTGAATTCAAAAGAAAAAGTGAAACTTGGAAAATGAAAATGGTTTCGTGGACGAATATATGCAATATACTTAGACACACATTTACTTTAATTGTATATTTCAATATGAGTTAAATACAAATATTAACTCTCTATTATAATATTAACAGGCATCAAGTTTGCTAGAATAAAATATGTACCTCTGCTCTTGAATGTAACCTAGCACCTGAGAATAGCAACAAAATTCTACCACAAAGTAGCTGTACTGTCAGCTATTAGAAATATTTTTATTACCAATAGTTTATCTGAATTGTTACCATTTACATTTTAACATTTACCATTCTTTGTGACTATAGCAGTATTTTGAAAGTCACTATGCTAGTTTTTCTCAGATACTTAGTTATGGTCTTATACCTTTTACTATCCAATAGCACTTGGTTAAAAGAAGGCATTACTGAAATCACAAAACCTGTGCTAGAACTTGAAGGAAGCATACAAATCTTATAAAATGAGATCTAACATATGTGTTTCTATTGAAAGCCACCAGAACCAATCTGTGGAAGAACCTCTGAAATACCACATTACATTTCTGACCAAGCCTGTAGATTTATGAATACTCATATCCAAAATAATAGCCACAAAATATTTTGTCTCAAATACTTAGTGATTAGGAGTTACAATATTTAATTTTTAGCCTTGGACTTTACTGAAGGTATTTTGAAACGTCTACCTTTAAAGGTTTGGGGTTTGGAAGAGGGGCTAGATGAAAGGTTAGTGTGAATATACACAAAAATCATTTTTATATATAGGAATAAAAATATTTTTATTCTCCAGATGATAATTTAGCTAAATGAATAGTAAGTTGTATTGAACAAAAAAATCACTAACGTGATAACTGTTGTAAATACGTTGATTCATGTTTTAATTCATCTTGCCTGCGTTTCATTAAGGTCATGGCTTGTTTTAAAAGAAGTGCATGCATGGATGATTCTATTTCCTGGATGCTGATAATCTGAAATACATATATAAGTCACACTTTGAAGATTATGGATAATATTAAATAGTATAAAAAGGAATTATTTATAAACAAATTATATCCTCAATTCTTCAATAACCATTTCCAATACTACACATTTCAATTACAAAATACTTGTGAGCAACAAATTTGTATTTCAAAATTAAACAACAGAATATCAACTGTGATAAATATAACTATCAGATGATGACACCAAATGTGATGGAGTCAGAAACATGAACATGAGTGACAGGTAAGAGCAAGTCTTCTTAAGACATAGGACAAGAAGAAGAAATGAGAGGGCAGGCGTTCCACATAAGCCAAGGGGGCAGAGAGCAGGAGGGACACAAGAAGAGGTCAAATCTGATAAACTGACAAAAGGTTTAAGGGAGGAAGCTCAGTGTTAGTGTGCTTGCCTACTATAAGCAAGCACCAGGATTCAATTCTTAGCATTGGATGAGGGGTGATGTAGAATGGGAGAGACAGAACCAATGACAACACAAACAGTAAGTGAAATGAAACAGCTAAATCTTGGGCAACAATTGCTCCCACTTCAATGATGGGGGATGATGAGGGGCATCAACAGCCACTATTATGGATAGATACATCATTATCCAAACATGATCTTAGGTTATCTAAGATTCTAACTAGAATTCTTCAAGGATGAATGAAGAAAAAGTTACAATGTAACTATAACACTGTCTTAGAGAGGAAGTACCAAAGGTTATTAGAATACAGCCTATTCCAAATAAGATAAATTATATAAACTATAAAAAAATTATTCTTCATCAAGAAAGCAAAGAAAAAAAGAAAAATCCCTCCTGAGAATCTAAGTGATAACAAGGCAAAGGTGGCAAGTAATTCACAGGAAGAAAAACTACATGAAGGTAATAAAGAGTTTGTTTGAGATCAGCCATTTTTTTAAATTAATAGATTGTCATAATTTTTGTAAGGTACAATTTGGAAGTATATTTTGTGAGCCCTAAACTATTTATAAATAATTCATTTTATTGGATTTCATTTTCTTAGAATTTTTCTTAAAATGAAATTTTGACACAAAAAGTTATCAATAAAAAAAAAGTGGGGTAGGGGAATAATACTGGTATTTGAACTTAGGGTCCCATGCTTTCCATTTAAGCTGCATTTTTAGACTTTTATACTCTGCTTTTTTTTTTTTGCCAGTCCTGGGGCTTGAACTCAGGGCCTGGGCACTGACTCTGACCTTCTTTTGCTCAAGGCTAGCACTCTACCACCTGAGCCACAGTGCCACTTCTGGCTTTTTCTGTTTATGTGGTACTGAGGAATCAAACCCAGGCCTTCATGCATGCTAGGCAAAGCCACATTTCCAGCCCCATGCTCTGCTTATTTTTGAGATAGAGCCTTGCTCTTTTTTATTTTTATTTTTTTTGCCAGGCCAGCTTCAACAGTAATCCTATTTTATGCTTCCTGTCAAAACTGAGGTGATAGGTACATGCCACTGTACTCAGCTACTTTTGAGATGTGAGTCTCATGAAAATTTTCATAGGCTGGCCTTGACTATGATCCTTGTAAATTCAGCCTCACAGATAGGATTACAGGCATGAGGCACCAGCACCTGGCTTATAAACAAAATTTTATACACTGTTAAGTATGGCAGCATAATAATTACAAAAAGTTATGCCCAACATTAAGGGAATGCTTGATCTCATATGTTAAAAATGTATAGAGCTGGATGCTGGTGTGTTGTGCCTATAATCCTTACTATTCAGAAATCTGAGACCTGAGGATCATGGTCCAAAGCCAGCCTATGCAGCAAACCCAATAGATTCTTATCTCCAATTAGTCAGCAAAAAGCTAGAAGTAGAGATGTGGCTCAAGTGGTAAAGAACCAGCCATGAGTGAAAAAGCCAAATGAGAGCTTGAAGCCCTGAGTTTAGTGCAAGAATGTGCAGGTGTGACCCTTCTCCCCCCAAAAATAGACAAACAAACAAACAAACAAACAAACACAGAAACAAGAAAAAAAATACAATCTTTTTAGCTGGGCACCAGTGGCTCTCATGTATAATCCTAGCTATCCAGAAGGCTGAAATCTGGAGGATCTTGGTTTGAAGTCAGGTAGAAAAGTCTGTGAAATTCTGTCTCTAGCAAAAAGTCAATCTTGAAGCATGGTGCATATGGCAGAACACCAGTCATGAACAAGTAAGAAAGCTGAACAAGGAGAGTGAAAAGAGTGAGAGGCCCTGAGTTCAAGCCCCAGTACAAGGACAACAACAAAATAGAAAACAGGCTGAGGCTAGATGTGGTGATACAAACATATAATCTCATAACTTGGGAGGTGGAGAGGGGAACTGTGAGCTCCGAGTCAAACTGGGCTACATAGTGAGATCCCCTCTCCACCCAGAAAAGTATGTGGACAAATACTAGAGAAAGATTAATGAGAGATTTACTCCTTTCTTTTTTGAACTGGGTAGTAAAGGAGTGTCTTTCCAAAAAGAAAACAGTATAAATATTTAATCTACCTTTTCATTAAGACAGTCAATTACATTTTCCACATAAACTTTCATGCTTTTGTAGAACTTGTAGTTTTGAGACTGATTTGAGGAGTTCTCTAGGTTCAGGATGGTACTTTTTGAGCTCTTGACACCTTCTACATATTTTTCATATTCTCTCTGGTGTGAGCGATGAGTATCCTGCAGTAATGTCAATCTAGATAAATAAAATAAACATTGCCCAATTTTTATAATTTTTCTTTAAAAGCAGAATTTTATGATGACTGCTTTTTAACTATGTTATATATATGTGTGTGTAGGTATGTAGTAAAGATAAAAACAAATCATTTTGGTTGGCATGGTAATGTAAGAAATGCTATTTTTCTATAAATCTGCTTAATATTAATACTAATTAAAAGCAACACAGCACTTTTTGATATTAAATGTTGAGGACAAATTTCAAAGTCTACAGGACTCACCTAGTATTCAGCTGCTTCTTTATCATTTCTAAGGTCACAGATGGAAATGACAGAGAGGTATCAAACTTCTTTAGCATTCGAGATTCTCTTTTATCGGAAAGGTCTCTTCCCTAAAACCAATAGTAAAATTATTTTCTCATAAAAATAGATTTTTCCAAATTTTATTAATTTAAACTTTTGTAGTTTTTAAATTTAATTTTATAAAATTACCAAATATTTTTATTAAAACTTAAAAGTTATTTTTAATAATTTGTCAAAAAAGAGCTAGCTCAAAAATTAGATACTTTTGTAATTCTGATGATCAAAATAAAATGTTTAAAAAATATTGTGTCAAATTTTAGACAGTAAGAGGCAAATTTTAAGAATGTGACTTCTGAAACCAGGTGCCAGTGGTTTTTATATCTGTAAGTCTAGTGACTTGGGAGCCTGAGATTGGGAGGATCATAGTTGGAGACAAGCCTCACTCAGAAAAGTTTGCTCAATGGAGACCTGGGCACAATAGCTGACACATACTTGTTAATTTATCTGATGTGAAGACAAAGAAATGTGTATTGCACCCAGAAAAACAACAGGACTAGAGGTATCTGCAGAGGTAAAAATCCTGCCTAGCAATTGTAAGGCCTTGAGTTCAAGTCCCATTACCATCAAAACTAACTAAGTATATTTGATTATTTCTCTTCTTTCCTTATTTTTAATTTAAGAATGTGATTCTTCACAAAGTATAGTTCCTAAAGTTTCCACAGCTCATTTTGTTTATAGTCTAATGCACTCTCAGGATATCATGGCATTTTTGAAGGAGCACCAATGAATAAAGCCACTGTTATTTGGGTTTTTGGGTACTTTCAGAGGAATGTATTCCTGAGTAACACATGGCATAGTTCACTTAGTAAGCTGAGTCCTCTGGCTAGACAAGCTCATACACATGGACCATGTACTGAACCAACTCATTGATTTCACTGTCTTTTATGTTCCAAAATTTACTATCACAGGCTGACCTTTGCCTTTTAGTTTAAATAACATGAAGATCTTACAACATATTTTTTTGTCTAAAAGAACAATATCTCAGAACATCCTTATCAAAAGATTCAATTTTAAAAACCCTTGTATTTGTATAATTTTATACTGCTTGTAAGTATTTTGAAACATATCATTATAAGTTTGAGCCTTCAGTCATTAAGAGTCAGGTATTTATATTATTATCTTTCCCATTTTATTGATGAGAAAACTGAGACTTAGAAAAATCAAGTCTTTTAATACTGACTAAAAGCTCCCAACAAGACTGGGCACCATTAGATATAAAAATGGATAAAGTAGTTATTCATTTTTGACTTAGTGGAGCTTATAATCCTAGAATGAAAGTCCATGACTTTTATCTCCAATAGTGATTTTATATATATATATATACTTATATATATATACACACACACACATATATATATATACACATTATGTATATAAATAATCCCTCACCTATATATGTATATATGTGCATATATATAAATATGCATATATATATATATATATATATATATATGTATTTTTTTGGTGAGGGGGCAGGGGTTGTGGAATGAACCAAAACTTTGCATATTGCTATGGAAATATTCTACCAATGAGCTGCATTCCTGATTCATTTTTGTGTGTGTGTGTGTGTGTGTGTGTGTGTGTGTATAGTTTTATGTGTAATAGATCTTTCCTCTTGAACTTGAAAACAGTAAGAAAGTCTCTTCTCTGTGACTTCTAAAGACACCACTTACATTTTCCATTTCCATTTGTTGATAGTTTTAGTTTAAACCTCACCATTTATTAAACATTACTTTTAAGTATCTGCTCCAGATAGCATAAACTATTAAAGATTTTTAAAAAATGGGTTCCTTAAATTGGAAGGAATGTACAAAAGAATAGGAAAAAACAAAACAAAACAACCCTGAAGACAAAATCCATCTACCCAATGTAGGGGATTGGATGGTGGTCCTCCAAGAACTATACATTCCTATGTCTTAATCCCTGGAATGGAAGACTGTGGCTTTATTTGGAAGGAGGTCTTTGTGGTTGTATCTAAGGGAAGGATCTTGAGATGAGACCATCTTGGACACTCTGGATGAGCCCAGTAAATATCCTTACAAGAAACACAAAGCAGGGACTGGGAGGGTGGCTCAGTGGTAGAGCGCTTGCCTGAGGCCCTGGGTTCGATTCCTTAGCACCACATAAGCAAAAAGAAAAAACCTGGAAGTGGTGCTGTGGCTCAAGTGGTAGAGCACTAGCCTTGAGCTGAAGAGCTGAGGGATAGTGCCCAGGCCCAGAGTTCAGGTCCCACAACTGGACCTCCCCCCGCCCCCACCAAAAAAAAAACACAAAGCAGAAACACAAGAAGGCATGTGAAGACAGAAGCAGGAAAAGGAGACACACTATCACAACTCAAGTAACACCTGGAGTAAGCAGAAGTGTAAAAAGGAAAGGGATGGTTCTCCTACAGGGCCTTCAGAGGATGCACAGCCCTGCTGATACCCAGATGTGATTTCTGGCCTCCACACTCTGAGAGGATAACTATCTGCTGTTTGAGGTCACTATGTTTGTGTTAATTAGTTACTATCATTTGTGTTAGAATAAAAATGATTACCTCTATGAGTTTAACTGCTTTCCTCATTTGTTGTTGTTCCCAAATATCTTCAGTTTCATCTTCCTGACTCCCTTCACTTGTTTCTTCATTTCTGCTTGCTTTAAATACAAAAGAAAAAAATTCCCACATAAATATTTTTCCATTCCAATGGCAGAAACAAGCATTTTGGGGATTCATTTATTTTATAGAAATTTAGGAGTAGTTTAGAAGTCATTCATTCTTCATGTGTTATTTATTCGTCTCTAAGGAGAAGATACCATTATTAACCTCATTTTAAAAATGAGGATACTCACATGCTAGAAAGTTAAATGCTAAGGATTATATTAAAGCTAGATGCAAGGGAGTGATCTGACTCTGGAACCTGTCTTCTTATCACCAATCCAGCCCACCTGAAATACTTCAGTCTACACACAGAAAAAAATAGAAATGTCTGGTGATTTTCCTTGCTAACGGTATCTAATTTCAACTGAGAATTCAAGTATCTAAAAATAATTTCTGATTTATAAGAAGCCAAAGTCTCATGCTGAAAGAAAAATCATTTGAAGTAACAAAAATCTTGGGAGAACATATATGTCATAAATGAGAAATGTAGACAGCCCTTTGAGCTTTAGCAAATTACTGAGGAGAAAACTTTTTATTATAGTAGGGAAGATTTTAATATATGACACCTATAAATCCCTGGAGAGTCTTCTATGTTAAAAAGATAGTTTATAAAAGTTGATAGTAATAATTTCCAATGTTTCAAAAATAAGACATCGTATAAATTTTTTAACCTGTCAAAATCAAGGAGCCAAGGAGGGGACGGCATGGTGACACACACCTGTAATCCCAGTACTCTAGAGATGGAGGCAAGGAGATTGTGATTTCAAGACCAGCCAGAGCTACAAAGCAAGACCCTGTCTCAAAAATGAATAAATAAAAATGAAGTGAGGGGATAGGTATTATTAAATATTATTACATTTCCTTTGATAATATTTTGATACAAATGTATCTTTTAGAGGCCACAAAATAATGAACCAAATTGAGAGTAAACTAAAACAAATTTCAACACTCAACACAGTTAGGAAATTTTGTCTTAATATACTAATTAAAAAAAGCCTATGGGGCTGGGAAGGTGGCTCAGTGGTAGAGCGCTTGCCTTGCATGCTCAAGGCCCTGGGTTCGATTCCTCAGCACCACATAAGCAAAAAGAAAAAAAAAGCCGGAAGTGGCGCTGTGGCTCAAGTGGTAGGGCACAAGCCTTGAGCTGAAGAGCTGAGGGACAGTGCTCAGGCCCAGAGTTCGGGCCCCACGACCGGACCCAAAAAAAAAAAAAAAAAAAAAAAAAAAAGCCTAAATCACTGGGTGCCGGTGGCTCACGCCTATAATCCTAGTTTCTCAGGTGGCTGAGATCTGAGGACAGTGGTCCAAAGCAGCCCAGGCAGGAAAGTCCATGAGACTCTTATCTCCAATAAACCACTAGAAAACTGGAAGTGGCGCTGTGGCTCAAGTGGTTGAGCACTTGCCTTGAGCTGAAGAGCTGAGGGACAGTGCCCAGGCCCAGTGTTCAAGCTCCACGACTGACTGACCAAAAAAAAAAAAAGAAAGAAAATAAAGCCTAAACCTTCTCACATATTGTTAAATAAAGTAAATGTGTAGTACCTGTTTCTTCAGCCATCCTTTGCCTAAGAGTCTGAGGCTTGGGGGCAAATGGTATTGTCTTCTGGTAGTCATCAGGCTCACTCTCAGGATCCTCTCCACTGTTTCTCTTCACATTACACGTGGTGGAGCGATTGTTTACAGTCAAAGAAATATAGTCATTCTGCGCCCTGGCTAGCTCACGTCTTCTGCGGGCTGCCTGAATAAAAGTTGCATCAGGCATCTTAACTGAAAGAATCAAACAGGAGGACAATGAAAAGCAAGCACCAAAAGAACATATATTACTCACATTTAAGCAAAGGAATAAAGCACCATGTTCTAGATTGTTTGCTACTTTCATGTATGTACACAGCTGTAATAAATAGCTCAAATGCTGTATCAGTAAAGGAAGAAAACTAATTTGTTAACTCTGAACTTGATAGGTGTGGCTCTTTGCTGAGGGGTACTTCTCAGCTGCAGAAGCTCTGGGTGTCAGGGAGCACAGGTGGAGGGGGCTTGGTATGGAGTTCCTTAGCCAGTGAGAACCCCAGAAGACAAGTCTGGCTTACAAAGTAAGAGACCAAACTATTTCACAGTCCTCTAAGTGGGAACCCACACACACAGGGAGAAACAGACTATAATCCGCACAAAGACAAGCCAGATGCAAAGTCATGTGGTAAGTCCTATGAATAAATGTAAGAAGTTAAAGGAAAGTGTAAAGGAAATAAATTTCCTTTATGTTTAACCAGTAACTAATTAAGTAACTAATTGGCAACAAAGTTTAATAAAGCCTTAGTTTTTAATTTATATAGTGTAAACCTCATCAATATGAGATTTTCCACTTAAAATAAGTTCATGCATGATCCAAGCTAAAATTTATCTTTACACTTGAGAAAAAAAAAAGTTTTTCCAATAAAAATACCATCTCCAGGCATGGTATTACAGGACTGTAATCCTAGCTCTTGGGAGCCTGCAACAGGAGGATGAGATTTTGAGGCCAGCCTGGGCTACACAGTAAGACACTGTCTCAAAAATAAAATAAGCAAAACACTACCATACCTATACGAAAGAAAGACAAAAACTAAACCCAACAACCAACCAAACAAGAAAAATCCCAATAGTAAGCACAACAGCAAGAGAAATTCTTATTCTCTCAAATGCAGCAGACTATATTAGCAATTTTTAAACTCTTATACATTAATACCCAAGCTCCAGTCCTAGAGATACAGATTTAATTGATTTGAGATAGAGCTAAGTTTGTTTTTATAGCCTCCTGGGAGACTAATGTTTAACATAATACCTGGAGGTTCAAATAGGCCAATGTATAAATATGGAAACAGAAACACATGAATTGGAAGTGACTAACATAAAATGACTTAGTAGTGCTTATACAATAAGTCAACAGCAATGACTACATTCTCTCATGAGCTTCTAGTGCTACAAAAAGCCAATCCTCTTAAGCTACAATAAAGCTGTAAAAGTGGGATTGGAGGCATGGCTCAGATGGCAGAGCACTTAGCCAATGTGCAAAAACATCACGTACCAAGTTTGAATTCTGGTATCAATCAAAAAGAGAAAAGAAAAAAGAAATAGAAGTTCAAGGAGGAGAATACTTTTTTGGTTCTGCTTTTCTACATCCAACATCTAAGTGGTTCCTATAGAGCAGATGCTAGGCATTGGATGAATGAATAAAGCCAACATCAGGTTTTTATAAATAACTCATAAATAACTTCCATGTACATCATTCTGACACAAAATCGTTTAAGATTCAGAGGTCTACTAACATCTCCCTTTGGTAACAAGTAGAATTTGCCACATTTCAAGGCAGATATTCCATTACTTGTTCATTCTCCTCACAGTTCTAGCATCTCATCTGCATACAAAATTAATTCATTCGGGCTGGGAAAGTGGCTCAATGGTAGAGCGCTTGCCTTGCATGCATGAGGCCTTGGGTTCGATTCCTCAGCACCACATAAGCAAAAAGAAAAAAGCCGGAAGTGGCGGTGTAGCTCAAGTGGTAGAGCGCTAGCCTTGAGCTGAAGAGCTGAGGGACAGCAGCCAGGCCCAGAGTTCAGGCCCCAAGACCGGACCCCTTCCCCCCTCCCCCCAAATAAAATTAATTCATTCCTTCCATAAGCTCTTCAAGTTATCACAGTCTACTATTCTGGTTTGAGACAAGGTCTCATTATGGAGCCCAGGCTGGCCTTGAACACATGATATTCCTGTCTCTGCTTTCCAAGTGCTTGGACCATAGTGTTCCTCACCATACCAGCTCCCTTCATCTTTTCTTCTACAGACAAATACATCAGTGTTTCTCAACAGGGAATTGGTGAGATGGACAATTCTTCATTATGTTAAATTGTCTACACTCTAGAACATTTATTTGCCCTTGTCTCTGAGATACTATATGCCCACATTTCCCTCATTCTAAGCATTAAAAACTAGTTCATACATTTCCATATACTGCCCTCTCCTTGGTGGACAGTGCAGCTGATAATTTATAAGAATTTCCTTATATTGGTTAATCCACCATAATCTATAGTGGTATGGTTTGATAGCCATGTGATTATATAAATTTAACTAAGTTAAAAATACAATTTCTTAGTTGGTCAACAGCCCCATGTGGCTAGTAGCAACTGTACTAGATTGTGAAGATGTAGTATGTTTCCTTTATAACAGAAAACTTTACTGTTCAGTACCATGTCTGAATCACAGAGGCTTTGCTGGTTCACCACTCAGTGCTAGTGTTGTCTTCAACACTTTCTACTTCTATGCCTTGTAAACTCGGATAAGAAAAACCAAGGTTACAAGGCTACAGGGCTACTAGATATTTAATAGGCTAATAAATAGGTTAATAATAGTTTACTATATTACAAATTCTTTAAAATGTATTTAAGAATTTCTTTTCCTTTATAAATTTTTTCTTTTATAAAAGAAAAATCTTATTTCCTTTATAAAGCTAAGCATTCTACTCTACTGATCTTCTTAAAGGGGTCTTTGTGTTGGATGGAATGAAAAAGAAATCTATAACATAGAGCATGTTATAAACACTGGGGTTGGAGGAAAGGTGAGTCAGATCTTCTCAACTCTGCCACTGTAGCAGAAAATCAGTCTTAGATAATAAGTAAGCAGAAAAACTTTATTTACAAAAACAGGTAGGGGGTTTGATCTAATTTCTAAACAAGTGGATGACACTGATCCTTCTAAAAAAAACATAATTGTCCTTTATTTGCTTTGTCTGATTTAATGATTTTATTGTTATCTGAATGAAGACTAGCCAATTTGTCTTCATGAAATTATAAATTACTTCATGAAATTTTTTATATGAGTTTCCTGTTGCACCCTATATATTTGACAAATTCTTAACCACTCTTCAGGCATCAGAGTGAAATCAGCCAGTACAGGGCTGTGGTTAAGACAGGCTTTGGAGCAGCATGTCTGGGTTTGAATCTTACTGGTACAGAAAATTTTTGCTATGGGTTTAACACAGTGTTAGAACATATGCTCAGGATTATACACAAAGACTTCCAGTAAAATACCAACCTATTGAACATTCTTTTTCTTCCAGAGAGCTAGAACTGTCAGAGGAAGAACTCTGAGCCTCCTCTTCATCTGAGGAATGATGTACTTCATCCTCTTCATCTGTTGGAAGATCAACCATTCCGGATTCTAACAGGACATCTTGGGAGTACAAGAAGAAAGTATCAAAGACTGGCATCAACAACAACACCTGAGAAACAAATGGCATAATATATATTATGGTTTTAGTAGGCTCATAGATGTCTAATTTTTAGTCTTATTGAGACAACTAGATGGCACAATAAATGTACAAAGACTTTCCCTATTTGTATAATCTACGTATCTATTAGGATAGCTCTCAATCAGAAGAGGAACACTGAAGTAGTATCTTAAACAATAGACATGATTAAGTAGAAGAAAAAAATTGAAGTGTATGAAAAATTGTATGATGTGCTAGGCACAACAAAACAGAATTTTTGAATACTCATAGTTCTATACATTTAGTTCTATTACTAAGAACTGGGAAGATAACTTAAAGGAAATGCAGCAATGGGACTTTCATCCTAATTCCTTCCACCTCTACAATTAAAGCTTTTTAATAGGCCAAATTACAATGGCTAGTGGCAAGAAGTGTACAATGAACACTGTGGTTAAAATTAAGGCACAAGTCTCTTTTCAGTGTGTGATTTTGGAAGGCCATTTGGTCTGCTAAGCTACATAACAATATAAAGAAAGAAAATCCACGAAATTTTGGAGGAATAAATTTAATTGACCGATTGTCCAAAAACTATAGTTAATAACAATGCATGGTATAATTGAAGCTGCTGTTAAATGGTCTCACTACAAAAACAGATAAGGCACTTTAGTTTAGCAATTCCACAATGTGTAGATATTTCAGATTGTGTTCTACTAAGTGTACGTTTTTATTTATAAGTAAGTACAGAGGAAATCACGAAAAATGTTTTCATGGAACTTAAAAAGGAGAGACAGGGTGCTGGTGGATCACGGCGAGTATTACTATATTAATACTAGCTACTGAAAAGGCTGAGATCAAAGCCGGTCTGGACAGAAAAGTCCCTGAGACTCGTATTATCTCCAATTAACCACCAGAAAGCTGGAAGTGGACCCGTGCGTGGGTCAGGTGATAGTGTGCCAATCGTGGGTGAAAAAGAGCCTCGTTCCGGTTAAAACCCAGAACTGATGAGAAAGAAAAAAGAATTGAAAAGTCTGGACTTCCAAGACGAAGGAAAAAAAAAAAAACACAAAACGGTCCCTTAGTAAAATGCTAGCTTGGAGCAGAGACATTTGCTGGAAACTCGTATGCAAGAACCCCAGGTCCTCCACAAGGCTTGGTGCAGTAGCGCAGGTCGGTCCCACGGTTACCGCCTCTGGGTGTGTGTGTGTGTGGGGGGGGGGGTGACACGGTGACACAGTACCGCCTATGTCACCTCGGAGGTCCCTCCTCGGGGACCACCTAGCGCTCCTCCTTCCACCCGTGTTACTGGACCGCCGATGACCGTCGCAGAGCCACCGGGAGCCAGGGCGGTTTCCACGGCCCCCCGCACCGCTGCGCCCCGCGGCCTGGCGCGGCCTGCGGGCCTGTCCCGCTCCCGGCCCCCGGCGACCCCGGGAGGCTGAGGGGAGTGGGCAGCGGCCACACGAGCCCGCAGACGTGACCCCGGACCCCGCCCCGGCCGCCCACGTCACCTCGGGCGCCCGCGCCGCCTTCCGCCCGCCCAGCAACTCCGGGCCCGGCGCGCCGGGAACTCGCCCACACCCGACCGCGGCCCCGAGCACCCCGGGCCCGGCGGGGCCGCGCCGCCGCTTCCGCTCGGCCGGCGGCAGCACCGTCCTCCATCCGGCCCGGGGTCGCCGCCTGACCCTTCGGCACGGCGGCGGGCTCAGTAGACTGGTCGTCGGCGCCCTCGCTGTCGCTGGAGTCGGCTTGGCGCCGTCGGAAGGTGCGAGGCGGCCGGTGAGCCATGGTAGAGGCTGGACAGCGGCCAGCGCGCTTGCCAGGCCTTGGGAAGCCAGGTGGCTACGGCGCGCGCGTGCGCGCCTCTCCTCGTGGCCGCGCGCATGCGTGCGCCCCTGCCTCGCGCGCTTGGAACTTCCGTTTTGCCCTACGCGACGCGTGCGTGGTTGTGCTTTCCCAGCCTGGTTGGCTGTTGCCTCTGCTTCAGGCAATCGGTCCATGCAAATTCTTTGCCAGGTTGTGTTTAGGAGTTGAGGCCGCTTCTGAACTCTCTCAGACCTGAGGCAATCTGCAGAGCAGCCTTTCTCATTTTACACTGACCGTACATCTCATTTTGCTCATTTTGTTCAAGTCCTATGTCGGAATCAGACACTATGTATGCTCTGTGGTCTGGGCAGGAACTGTCCTGTGTGGTCTTTCTGGAGCTCCCTCTCTCTGGTCAAGAATGTAAAAGCAGGACTGTGAGCATTGGACACGCGGGAAACATTAAACAGGGAATATAGATTTCAGTGATTAGCCCACTCTGGCCACAAGACTTAAAAAGAACCTGGGTAAATGCTTTGGCCCAACAGAGCAAGTAGATTGCTTAGAAAGAGAGAGATAGAACCTTAGCCCCTGGCTTAGGAAAAACTAATTTTCAGGGAAAATGAATTTCCCAGTTACGATAACTGATGCCCACACCTAAACCTATTTTATACAAGTTTCTTGTTTCACCTTTTTTTTTTTTTTTTAATGAGAATTGTTATTTGCTATGGGCAATGTGGATGGAGATAGACTGAGAATTTTGTGTTCCCTAGTTTTGGCCAAAATTACTTTTTCTATGTTAATATATATTATGTGATTTTATCTTAATGCCAATGAATGTTAGGACCTAGAGCAACCATCTATATGGATGGACGGTGGTGGGGAGGGGGCGAGAATGGATGGATGGATAGATAATAGGTAGATCGATAGATATACATTTGTTGCCAAGGAAAGCACACTGGTTCACACCTGTAATCTTGAACTTGGGTAGGAAAGAAAAGCGAATCACTCAGGCTAGCCTGAGCCACATAGATCCTGTCATTCATAGATAGATAGATAGATAGATAGATAGATAGATAGATAGATAGATAGATAGATAGATAGATTTGTGGACAGAAAAAGAAGGTTCTAGGTTCTACCGTGAATTTGCAGTGATTGGTTCCCTTGGCAAACCCTACTGTTAATTTGGGTTATAGGTTAGATGACCACCTGCATCTGAAGCACACAGACTTTCAGTCCATTCAATTCCTCTTGCTGGATTGGTTCTTCCCCTGGGCTTCATGGAAGGAGTTATTGCAAAAGAACTTCCTTTTCTTTTTCTTTCTTTCTTTCTTCCTTTCTTTCCTTCTTTCTTCCTTTCTTTCTTTCTTTCTTTCTTTCTTTCTTTCTTTCTTTCTTTCTTTCTTTCTTTCTTTCTTTCTTTCTTTCTTTCTTTCTTCTTTCTTTCTCTGGTCTGGCTGAAAACCTTTGGTTCTCTCTCATTCTAGGTCTCCTCCAAATAGTCATCCTTTCTTCCTGCCCATGTCCTTACATAATTCTCTTTCAAAAAAAAAAAATCTCTGCATCATTGACCTTTTGTTGTCAGGATAAGAAAATAAATAGCCCAGTGTTGTTTAATCATCTTGTAAGTCAGATGAGTTCTATGTCTCACTTAAAATTAGAGAACCAAACACAGATGTTGGTGATACTAAAGAAGGGCTCGTAGAAACCAATACCAAGGCTGGAGACGTTATTGGAAAACAAAACAACAAAAAACCCTCGATTACTTGGCCAATTGGCAAGGAAAGCAGGAGATCCACCTCCATATGGTGTTGGGCAGTGGGTAGGGATTTAATAGAAAGAAAAAGGGAGAAGCTATTTGTTATTTTGATGATGAGAAGTGGGAGTCCAGGGATTCATTTGTACATGCCAGACCGCCTATAGGTTTATTTACAGTTATGTTTCTTTTAGGCAGAGTTGTTCCCTGATGGGATTTTGAGCAGTGTATGGTATCAAAAAGCCATTGGCCTCAGGAGCTGTCTGTTGCTTCTGCTCTGTTCTGGAAAACCCAGCTTCAACCACCCATCAATGGATTCAAGAGGTTTTTTTTTTTTTTTTTTTTTTTTTTTTTTTTTTTTTTTTTTTGTTTTTGTTTTTTTTTTTTTTTTAAATTTTTTTATTGTAAAGATTCTATACAGAGGGTTACAGTTACATGAGTGGGGTAATGAGTACACTTCCTCTTGAACATTGTTACCCCCTCCATTGTTTTCTCCCTACCATCCCCTCCCTCCCTCCCTTCCCCAAGGTTCTTTTTTTTTTTTTTTTTTGATTGTGATTAAGTGATTACTTAATTTCCGGAAATTCACAGTATTGTGGAATAATGATGCTCATTTAAAGTCACACGTTCATTCTAACTTTCCTGGAGCAAATTGTCTATCACAGTCTGTAATATATAACGGTGTTCATATGTTATATACCATACACGTGATCAGAAGAGGTTTTTTTTTGAAAGACAGCTTGGACACTTCTTATGTAAGGAACTCATTATTGTGGTGATTAGTGAATTTCATCAGCTGAGCATTCAAAATAAATCTTGATGGTGGATCACTGTTACTTTTGCATGGAGTTCAGCAGTGATGTTGAATTGACTGGCAAATAACACATGGTTTCTTTCACATGTAGGATGTTTTCTCAGAACATCCACAGTATAAGATTTAAATGTAAAAGTGCAATTGACAACAGAAAAACCCATTTTAGCACTGTATCCTTGAGTTCTAAGCTAGTGAATCCTAGAGGTTCCAACGCTCAGATACACCATATTGGAATGACCCAATACATCGATAAGAAGAGATGAGCCCTGGAGAGGATGAAGCTGGAGAAAGGAGGTGTGATGTGCAGCAAAGGCACATAGAGGAATTGCCACAAGCTGGCAACCAAACTTTTAACACAGGACTTGGGGGAGATATTTGAAATCCAAGCCAATGCAGGGACTGGGGTGCAAACCCTTTCCAATCACCAGGGAATTATGTGAATGTATATATGGTGAGATGAGCAGTTTTATGGTGGGACCTGAAACTCTTTATTTCTAACAAGCTTTTAGTGATGAGAGGGCTGTTTCTGTGATGACCATGCTTTAAATAGCAATATCTTAGAGCAGATGCTGTGAAAGCCTAATCACCTTTAAAAGATATAAAAAAAATAAATACTGAGTAACTTGACCACTGATAAACGACCTATAGAATTGTAGTAGTAAATAAATGGTATTACATAATTAAAAATTAGAAACTAAGTAGTTCTTTTTGCTTATGTGGTGCTGAGGAATCGAACCCAGGGCCTCAGGCTTGCAAGGAAAGAGCTCTACCACTGAGCTCTACCACTATATATATATATATATATATATATATATATAGAATATAAATGTGTATATACATATACACACATACATACAGAGATTGAAAATATCTAAGTGTGGAAATTATTCACCTCACCTGTCAACATCTTTTCATTGATTCTCTGCCAGTCTCCAAAATTGCTTTAGGCGTTTGTTTCAGTTTGAAAGGTTTATTGGCAGGACAGAATTCACTCCCAGTTTTGTTTAAAAGGAGCAGTTCATTTAGGGATAAAGTAAGTGTGTTGATGTCCCAGGAGATTGCCATATTTCTTCCTTGTCTTATCCCATACTTATTTACTATACTAGTTTATTGGTTGGCTGTGCATTATTTGTCTCATGTAATTTAAGATCTTGGGAGTTAATAATCGAACAAAATTGATGTATAAAACTTCCTAATGTCCGCAAATTGATGTCTTATTTCCTCAGACTTCTCTCCTAAGCAAAGTGACATATTAGTTAGCTAGTCCTGTTGGTGGGTGTTGTGCTCCCTCTAGTGAAAATTGTCTCAAACAACCTCCTGGAAATAGTCTCCATAAAAAAAAAGAGAGCTATTTTTTTTTTTTTGTCATTCTTTTATGAGTGATGGATATATACTTTTTTTTTTTTTTGAGTTGGTCGTGGGGCCTGAACTCTGAGCCGGGGCGCTGTCCCTCAGCTCTTCAGCTCAAGGCCAGCACTCTACCACTTGAGAGTCAGCCCCACTTCCGGCTTTTTCTGCTTATGTGGCGCTGAGGAATCGAACCCAGGGCCTCAAGCATGCAAGGCAAGCACTCTACCACTGAGCCACCTTCCCAGCCTCATATATATACATTTTAAAGCAAACCTATTTCAAATTTTCTCTGAGATAAAATGTTGGAAGTCTTAACATTGCTTTCCTTTGGGAACTGTGCTGGGATCCGAAAATCATAAAACACATGGGGTCCTGCTTTGAAAGAATAGATGTCAGTAGCTTATCCCTAAGAGATGGATCGTTGGAAGTACTTTATGATATGTTGGAATCTGAAAATATTGAGACTTTTCTCAATTATAGATTTTGACTTGCAGAATAAGTAGATATCTTCAAGCTGTCATTCTAATGTGCCTGGACTAATCTATTGATTAACTGTCAAGTACCCCAAGGACTATCAGAAAAACTATTGATTGGGCAAAGTGAAGTTAACAAGATTAACTGTGGTAGGGAGAAAGCCATCTGGACACAGACTTTTAAATGTCTGAAAAAGAAAAATAAGACAGGACATTAACAGGGTTTTAGGGTAAGGGTTGGGTGACTTATAATTTTTTATTTCATTATGTTAAGTTCTCTTATAACCACATTTCAAGTGCATAGTACAATATTGTCAATTATAGGGATAATTATATAGCAGATTTCTAGAACTTATACATCTTGCAAAAATGAGATTTTTAAGCCCATTAATTAGCAGCTAACCCCCTATTTTCCTCTGTCTAGTTAACTCTCAGCCTTATCTTCCAGAAGCAGGAACTTGTGAGAAGAAGTACCTTTGTTGAATCTCCATGGTATAAATAAAACAGGAAGTTATGCTACTTGCCAAAATTGTTTAGTATAGGACAAGAGTGTAAATAATGCTGCAATAAACATAGTTGTGTTGGTAGCTTTATATGTTCTTGTTTGTGATCATTCGGGTAAATGCCCAAAAGTGGGATTGCGGGGTCATAGGGGAGCTCTATACGGAGTCTTTTAAAGAACCTCAATACTACTTTCCAAAGTGGTTGAACAAGTTTACACTCCACCAACAATGCAGTAGGGTTCCCTTCTGTCCACATCCCCTCCAGCATCTGTTGTTAGAATTCTTGATTATAACCATTCTAACTGGGGTGAGGTGGTATCTCAGTGTTGTTTTGATTTGCATTTCTTTTATGGCTAGAGAAGTTGAGCATTTCTTCATGTGTCTATTGGCCATCCTTCTTTCCTCTTCAGAGAAGTTTCTCTGTAAGTGTTTAGCCCACTTATTTATTGTGCAGTTGTTTCTTTGAGGATTTGTTGTTGGGGGATACTAAAGCTACCAGCACAACTATGTTTATTGCAGCATTATTTACCATAGCTAAGATATGGAACCAACTCAGATGCCCCTCAGTAGATAAATGGATCAAGAAAATGTGGTATATATACACATGGAATTCTATGCCTCCATCAGAAAGAATGACATTGCCCCATTTGTTAGGAAATGGAAAGAGTTGGAAAAAATTACATTAAGTGAAGTAAGCCAGGCCCAAAGAAACATAGGTCTCATGGTTTCCCTTATTTGCAATAACTAGTATATGTTTGAGACAAGCAGAAAAGTTCAGATAAGTTGATGTTTGGCGAAATGAACCCCACGATAAGGAGTCAAATGGTTTTTCTTGCTTACTATCGTTTCTAATATATTTATAAGGTGATTTTTTTTGTTGCTTTGTATGTCCTTCCCCCATGGTATAACCACTGTTTTCACTGTATTTGATGTTGGTATAATTTGTGGAGGGGAAGGGAAAAAACAAATTGTTTAAATAGGGATACAGGTGGACCCATTGGAACAATGAAATGTACAAGATGCTATGTTGAAAAATGAACTTTACAACTTTGGCAGAAGTCGGGGGGTACAGTTGTGGAGAGGGATATGGACAATGAAATAAAGAGGAAAAGGAGAAAGAGAGAGATCACAAGTTTTTAAAAGTTTAATAACATGTGTCTGTTATATTTCCACATTATTCTGTATAACTTTAATCTGTTTTTATTTGTATGATAGTCTGTTGTCTTAATGTTTGTCTTAATGTTATTGACACTTATTTTTAGTTTTATAACTTACAAATAATGCTAAGGTGAACATGTGTACACATGTTAGGCATACATTTAGGAAAGAAAATTGTTGAATCATAAAGTGTAGCATCCAAAGTAATAGTCACCTAAAGTCACACTCCCATTACCAACATATTACATTTCCATGGCTTCTTATTTTTGCCAACACTTGTTATCAGTTCCACTAGTTTTAGCCATCTTTGAATATATTCTCATACTCTGAACTAGAATTTCCTTGATTACAAATGCAGATTATTATATATATGAACAAGCTATGTACATTTATATATAATTACACACACACACACACACACACACACACACACACACACACACACACACACACACACACACACACATATATATGTATATGTATGGAGAGAGGAGAGAGGCTGGCCACTGTTCCTCCTTTGTGATTGTCCATTCATACTACTTGCCCATTTTTCTAATGAGTTTACAATTCTTTTCATAAATAAGTATTTCTCATTTATTGTTTATCTGTGGGTCAGCTTACAGTCTTTTGAAGTGATACTTTTTAGTTTCTTTTTTTTTCCAGCAAGGATTACCAAAGTATAATGCTGGAAGTACCTTCCTTCCTATTTTTCTTTAATGATACAGTGACTCTACATTCTAAGAATGAGACCTTTGACTAATACATGGATTACTAATGTTTTCTCCCACTTTGTGGTTTGCGTTTTCATTCTCTTAATGGATTTTACTTTGTTGAAGAGAAATTCTTAATCTTTAATGTTAATGTAATATAATTCATTCAACCTTTTCATTATCATTTATACTTTATTTGAAGCATCTTTTCCTACCCCAAGGTCAAGAGGATACTCTCTGCCATTATGTTGTAGATACAGATCTGTACTACACTTGTAATGCAATTTTTATGGAACACAGCAATGTTATACTTTGAATTTTAAATGTTCTTTCAAGGCCCCTGTGTTAAAGGTTGACCCTTAGCTTGATTCTCTTGGCAGGTGTTGAAAACTTTTAAGAAGTGGAGCCCAGTTGGATGTTTTAGGTTAGTGATGGTGTGCCCTAACCAGGGATTGTGGGGTACCAGTCAATCTCTTCCTCCCTCTCTTATCCTTTCCATAAGATGAATGGGCTTCTTCCCCCACGTGCACCTGCCAGGATGCAGTGTCCCACTATAGGCCCAAAGCAACAAGGCCAAGTGACTAGGAGACCTCAAAAACATAAATTTAGCTCAAGGTGGGTTGTTACCCTTCTTTAGCTGGCAAGGATATAGAGAGAAAGATACAGAAAGAGAGGAAAGAAGAGGAGAAAGAGAAAGAAAAAGAGAGAAAGGACTTGGAGGGTGGGAGGGAGAGATGTGAGAGAGAGAGAGAGAGAGAGAGAGAGAGAGAGAGAGAGAGAGAGAGAGAGAGAGAGAGAGAGAGAGAGAGAGAGAGAGAGAGAGAGAGAGAGAGAGAGCTCAGATCTAGTAGTGTTTGAGCTAGCAAGTAATAAAACACAGATTGAAACAGATCACCAGGCTGGGTGGAGTGGTGTGCCAGCTACACAAAGAAGTAGGAGGCTGTCCCTGGACAAAACCTGAGTTCCTATCTGAAAAATAGCTAAACTAAAGGAGCAAAACTCATTTCTTACTTGAGTGGTAAGCTCTTGCTTGGCTCTGTTTAAGGTTGATTTATATTAGGTATTGTTACCGTGTGGAAAGTTGATGGACACAGGTGAATTGTCAGTCAAATTTACTTTTATTCATATGGTTATTCAGTTAAACCAGAGTGATTAAAATTATACCTTCTTCCTCTCACTTGTAATAATTAGTATATGTCGATCACAATAACTCAATAGCTATGTACATATGACCAGATAAAATGATGCTAATTGAAATGAACTCCAAAATATGGAAACAGGAATTTTTTCTGTTTTGTTGTTTTTGTTTTTTAATGTACTGTATGAAGTTATTTCTTTATCTTTCATCCCCACCCCCTTTGGTTTATCCTCTGTTGTCACTGTTTTTGATTTTGGTACCCTGTGGCTTACATATATGTTTATCTGATTTGGAGAAGGAAAGGGAAATAACAAAATGGTGAGACAAAGGACAAAGTGTGAACCAATGCAACAGTGATACTCACAAGAAACTAGGTTGGAAATGAACCTTACAACTTGTGGGGGGGGAGAGATTTGGGGAGGAGAGGAAGTAGGAGAAAATGAGAAGAAGGCAATTCTGTTCAACAAGAAATATACTCATTACCTTCCTTAGGTAACTGTAACCCCTCTGATATCACCCTTATGATAAAATAAAATACATTTAAAATGGTTATGAATTTATAATAAAAAACTGTATTTATATCCATTACTGTTGGGGATCCCTATTTGTAGAAATAAATCACAGCCAAGTTTCAAAAAAAAATTATACCATGGAGAGGGGAAGGGGGAAGGGAGAATGAGAGAGGAGGTGAGACTGATTGGAATGCATTGTATACATGAGTGGCTATGTCACAACGAAACCCCATGCCTGGCATAACTGATACATGTGACTTAAAAATTGTATCATAGAAAACACTTATAAAACAGGTAAGTGGACTCTCACCACTCAGCTTTGATAATTCGCCTCTCACAGACAATGTGATTAGTCTTAGCTCCCATCCAATCCTCTCTTCACACATTACTTTGAGATGAATCATAGATATTATATTTAATACATGACTTACACTTACAGATCTTATACTTAATATATAAACCACAGATATTACATTTAATTCATAAATCACAGGTAGTATATTTAATATGTAAGTCACAGATACTCTAACTCAGGCATACATAGAGATCATATTTATAATTAATAAGGCACAGGGCTACTTAAAATAACATGATCATATGATTATCACACAAAAATAATAATCTTCAAATCAGAAAATATCAAATTAGTGTTTACATTTATCATTTTCCCATAATCATATGTTTTTAGTGTGTTTGAATCAGGATATAAATGAGGTTGATAGACTTTTTAAGCTTTTTTTTTAATCCATAATAATCTGTTTCTGTAATGTCTATCTCTCTCTGTTTCTCTTGCTTTTTCCCTCTTGCATTCTTGCAATATATTAAAAACCAAAGATATTTCCCACAGTGTGATTTTCGCTGGTTGTAGTCACACGATGTCATTTTAAATGTGCTTCCTCATCTCTAAGTAAAGGCTTCCTTAGATTCAAGCCCAGCTTTTATAGCAGAACTGCTTCATGCCAAATTACCATATGCATTCAGGAAAATTGTTAGAGAGTTCCCAATATTTAAAAGTAGCAGCACACCGCATTTCCTTGAAAAGAATGCCAGTGCATTCCACAAAGAGGCAAGAACTTGAGAAAATTCCCTGTAAACAAAAATTAATTTTCTCTTTATGCATTCTAAATGATTTACACAGTAAACAAAGAAGCCAGAAATGTCTAAAATGTCTAAAAACTCGTACTTGAAGACCTAGAGGACCTTACAAATTATATAAATGAATCTCTGGAATCTGGTTTAAACTGAAACTGAATAACAGGAACTGTCATGACTAGTCATACAGCTTTTGAAATTTTCTGGACAAGCCAAGGAAAAACGGATGCTGTCATAATCCCTTCTTGATATGATTATATACTAGAGGGCAAGTAGAAGAATCCATGAATAAGCTAAAATGAAAATCTACCTGACTGTCTAAAATAGACTAACGTGGATTTGGAGATGTATTATCATTATCTGGGTTTTTATCTTTTAGGCTCCTGGCTTTGAGACTTATTGCAAAGGGGAAGGGATAATCTTTTTTTTTTCTTTTTAGCTTATTGCCTTTTTTGCATCCTCTCTAAAGTTCTCAATATTTCAGAACAGCCCTTGCCATGGCAGATAATTGACCAACTCATCCCAGGGCAGAGTCTATCCAAGTATAGACTGTTCTCTGGATATTATTCTTAAAGATAAGAAGATCATCAAACTTCCAATAAATCTGAAGGTCTAGATATCATCTGCCATTGAAACAGAAGGGGACTGAGGAAAAAAAAGTGATGTTTGATGGGCAGCTGGCTTGATATCAAGTCATCTACTGTCAGGCATGGGCTACACAGCCAGACTGTGATAAACATAAGCAGATTCACAGAACACCAGAACAAACAAGGCCATCCAGTGGCCACCATGGATCAAGACACAACCCAAGACGGCTGAATAATCACATCTATGAGCATTGTCTAAATCACAAGACAATCATCTTTCATTTATCCTGGCTGATTGGGATGACTGCTGCTGCTTTGTCAATTACAATGTTAACTTAAAACTCTTAAGTCTTCATACCCTTACCTGCCAGGTGAGATGTATGAAGATACCCAGGGACAGAATTGCTTCTGTTACTTGACTGCATCTGATTCTGAGCAAAAGCCTGCTTCCTTAACTTCCTTCATCAATCATCTTAAGACAAATTCAAACACGACAATGTTTGCTAACATCTTCCCACTGCGGCATCCCGCAGTTCCCAGTGCTGTGTGTTCTTTCTCATTGCAATGAGCAATAAACCCAACCTCCACAACAGTGGGTGTGTTCTGGCCGTGAGTCTGTGGCTGGAGGGTATTGACAGATTGGTTGATTTGAAGTTGCCACTTGTATAAGCCAAAATTGGTAACGTTAGCCATTTCATAGACGAGTCAACTCAATATAATACACACCAGCTGTCTATCTTAGTTCGGTGGCAATTCTAAGAAATGAAGTCCTGTGACTACTTCTCTTCCTCCAGGCTATATTAATCATTAAGCATTAATAGGAAAATGGGGCAGAAACCCATATCGTAGCTTTTAAATCTGATAGAGGGGGGAGGACAGATTTCACATAGGCTTGAGAATGTTTATATGACAAGACAGAGATGAAAGAGAAGAGTCTAGCATACAGCACAGAGACAATACTTATTGAAATCCTAGAAGCATGGAAAAGTAACCCAGGAAATGCTCATTGCAAACAGTAGCAAACATGGTTTAAAAGTATTTCTAGTTAAAATTTGAAAACACCATGCTAAGTGAAAGAAGCCAATCACTGAAGGACACGGAGTGTATATCCCATTTATATGAAGTGTTGAGGCAAATCTAAAATAACAGAAAATTCTTTAGATGTTACCAGGAGCCGTGGGGAGAGAGGAGGGGAAATGGAATGTGACTGCCAATGGATGCGAAGTTCCTTTTGGTGGGCCAGGTGAAAAATTATAACACTTTGTCCATACACAAAGAAGGAGGCAACAGTGCTTGACAAGAAATGTACTCATTACCTTGCCCTGTATTTTCACAATAAAAAACAAAAAAACAAAAAAAATCATTTATGTATATGTATTGTATGTGGATTATATCTCAATAAAGATAATTTTATTCTACTTTATTGTTTTAGAGGTGATATACAGCAGGATTACCTTTACATATGTCAGGTAATAAGTACATTCATTTCCTTTTGCATAATGTCATCTGTTCCCTCATTCTCTCCCATTCCCTCCCTCCCCTCTCCATGCACGAGTTGCAGAGTTCAATTTCATCAGTGTCCAGTGTGTTCCACTGCTGCACCTTTTCACCTTTTCCTCTGATTCTATGCCCTCCCCCTAACCTCCCACAGATGTGTGTACGAGTATACCATATATAAGGTAAAGAATATAGCATCATCAGAAAAATAAAAAAAATGAAGAAAAAAGTCCTTTGTTTCCATATCTTTGGAGTTTGTTTCAGTATGTATAATATTTTATACACATATGAGGAGGCACTGGGGTATTGCACCTTTGTGATTCTCTCCTAAAATTATCCTCTTTTGGTCTCACTGTGTGTGAGTATCTAGAATCCTGTGTAATTTGTCATATCCCTGTGTGTTTAGAGCTAACTTCCACGTATCAGGCAGAAGATGTGCCATTTGTCTCTCTGATCTTGGCTTACCTCATTTAACGTCTCTTTCCCTGCAAATGACATTGTTTTATTCTTTCTAATGTCTGTGTAAAATACCATTGCATATAGGTATCACATTTTCTGGATCTAGTCATCTATGGTGGGGTTGTTTCCATATCTTGGCTATAGTGGACAGTGTGCCAATGGGCATATATATCTTTAATTTATCACATAATTTCTTTACTACAGCTGAGATCAGTATTAGTACCCCTATTCTATGGAGATAAAGGTGCAGTGAAAAAAAAGAAGAAAGGGAAAAGGGCAACTTTTTCACTGGAATAAGAAAAGATATATGATGATGTGGGTTTAAACTGTTATGCCAAGGTCGCAGGACCCCCTCAAGAAGACCACGGAGAGTCAGACTCTACAGCTGTTTTATTTAAACGGGCTGCAGCTCGGGCCTCCTACACTCCGACACAGCGGAGCCCAGGAGGAGAGCCCCAAGCTAAGGATTTACAAGTCTTATAAAGGCACACAACGAGGTGGTTTAGCATCACGTGTTGCTCTGCTCTGAAACAAGCAACAAATGGTCTCTGCCTCAAATACTCTAACCTTTCAAAACACTTCCTTTTGGTGCTGCCCTCCTAGAAGCTGAGAGAGAATTCCTCTGCCATGGCTTCTATTTTAGTTTTTCTTTCTGAAGGAAAAGGTGAGGTGACATGCAGAAAGTGTGTAGGGAATGGTGGTCGAGAATATCAACTTCGGGAAAATGAGAAAGTTTGCGAACAGCTAAACTGGCCAAGCACAGTCTATGATTCTTAAGAAGTCCTGGAAAGACTGTAAGCTGAACACCACAGCCTGAAATGATGTCCACACCAGGGCCACGAGATTGTTTCTCCAGCACTGTAGGGAGCAAAATGTCATTGATGGGATGCGTTCGTGGTCGGGGAACCAGCAGCAGTGCAGTCTACCGAGGCAGAAGGAAGCGAGATCCCAAGAGGGTCCCGGACAGAGAACTCAGGTCCGGAGAAAGCAAGGAAGCACTGAGGCGGAGGGCAAACTTACTAGTAGTAAGAGGGAGAGTAGATAATAAGAGTCCGCATGTGGGTGAACATTTCAATCTAGCTTCCTGGTGAAAGCCCTGCTTTGTAGGGTGTGCAGTTTCCCGTGCTTACCTGGATGGCAGTGCTCTGCCAGGTGCCTGGAAAGTGTTACAGAGCTGCAGAGATACAGGGCAGATTCCAGTAGACTTTTAGGCCTCTCACATTCAACGTTGTTTCTCCTCCCACAGAGGTCTTCTCATCCACATTAGGGGTACCATGTGCAGGGGATTGAGCAAGAATCTGACTCAGTGCTCAGTGTATCCTCCAAATCATTGTTTCTACTAATCCAAGACAGAAAATCACTAGTGATTTTATAAAATGATGCTACTCTGTACTTGATGATGTCTTAAGTTTTAGGACCTAGTGGAAATCAGCAGTCTCTCAGGGAGTATCAATAATTAAATATCCCTCCAAGCTATTTTTGTAAAAACAATCACCTGTATTTAATGGAGGGCAGGGAAAGTTGATTTTTTCCTATTAAAAATAGAAAATAAGTTACTAGTTTGGTTGAACCCTAGACTGCTTCTTGACTTTTGAACTAGTAGGATACAGTTAAGCATTGTTCTTTGCACATAATGTCTCTTGTAGAATCTGGCACCAGAATCTTAGCCCTCTTGGTTGGTGAATGTTTGTCAGCCAGCTCTCCTTGGTGGAGTATAACTCACTTCTTACATATTTTTGGAATTCTGTATTTGTGTTCTTTAAATAAATTTGAATTTGTATTCTTTGAGTAACTTTTTTCACCACATGAGGGCACTGTCTGCTTTGGCTTTGCCAGTTCTATTCAGATGTGCTTTTCATGGTAGTGCTATAACTCCATTTCTAGATCTGTTTAATTTCAATGCACCTAGTCATTTCAGCTTCTAGTATCATATGGAAACCAAAGCCTGGTGTGAGTCCTTTTCTGGCAAAAAACACAGAAAAATTAAAAGGAGAAGGCATTACTATTTCACCTCCTGTCTGCTATTTAAAACAACCTGGATCTCCAACCTGATCCAAGTAATCTTTAGTGGCTTGGCCTCTGACAGATGATGAATGATGATGCCACTCACAGGCCCTATAAGAGCTTTGGTGATTAACAATCTTTATGGGAAGTTGCAAGACACACTGGGTAAAGTGCTTGGTAGAGTTTCTGAGGCCTTCATGATTTCCGAACAGGTGTTTTTACTGCAAATGGTCAGACATATCTGGTACCTTGTCTGTGTTTTCCTGTTGTACTATTCTGAGATGCTCCCATATCCTTTCTCTTGCTTGGTATAAAGCCATAAGGCTTAATAGCCACATTCTAATGGGTGTCAGTTCTTCCCAGGATGCTAGATCTTTGAGTGGATGTTCTTCTGTTGCAGAATGTAACTTCCAGATTTTGTACCTCACATCCTGAGTTCTGGTTACAGGAGAGTTATACTTTATAGAATTCTTAGGTTTTGGTTTTCATAATGAAATGATGAGGGATGGAAGCATGGTGTAGCTTTTTTTTTGTCTCATGGTACATATGTCAAGTTTTGAGAAGCTGGCCCCATTTAAAATCGGTGATCTCAGAAGGAGTCAGCTGCTATTGACATCAAAGCTGCCTGAAGTCTGGTGTGCCACAATCAAATAGCAGCCCCCTAAAGCTTTCAACAGCCATCCAGGAAAGACTGGGTGTCAGTGCTCTAGGGATATAGCATTTGCGTGTCTCACTATCTTTTACCCATGCCTGGTCAGGCATGTTCAATCCTAGATCACAGCTGGCTACAGGACAAAGCAGAGACAGTCTAAGACATACTCTAGTCTGAGAACTTGTGGTTTGCCAGGAGTAACAGGTACAATGGTGCTGTTCTGAGAACTTGCCTCAGAGTTGGCAAGTTGGCCAGTGCTATGCAAAGGGGGGGGCTGGTATCAGAGGTGTGAGATGCTATCTATTCTAGAGGTACTTTGCACAGATTCTGTAACTATGCCATAATATGACCTGGTCAGCTAAATCACTAAAGACGATCCAATCAAGAGTGTTTTAGCTGTTTGCATTGCAGATTGTTTCAAAAACATTTCTTCTATTTGTAGCAGGCCTAAGAAAAAGACATCTGTCTCTAAAAGAACCACTGATGGCCTCGAGATGGCCTTGCCTTGACAGAGCATTCTTTTTCACATTCCCATTCATGTCATGCTTTGGGAGTGATGAACACTGTCTCAAAAGTGGCACACACTATTGATCCTGAGCCTGGTGCCCTGGCATCTTGATGTCAACCTTTGATCTGCCTTTCCAGGCTGCCAATCCCTTTGGGATTGAATATAGCTTCTTATTTCTGGCCTGATTGTGCAGGACATTATACTAAAATCAGCTCCTAAAGACAAATGGGCAAACAGGACAAATCATCGGAATATGAACCAGTCAATGTCAAAGGAAAGAATACAGTACCTGCTGTAATTCTAGCTACTCAGGAGACTGAGATCTGAGGATTGTGGTTCAAAGCCAGCCCAGGCAAGAAAGTCCATGAAATTCTTATCTCCAGCAAAAAGCTGGAAGTGCAGCTTTGACTCAAGTGGTAGAGTGACAGCCTTAAGCAAAAAGTTCAGGGACAACATCCAGGCTCTGAGTTCAAGTCCCATGACTGGCACAAAAACAAAAACAAAACCAGATTTATTGTTTGCTATTGGGCATTGGTGATTTATTCCTATAATTCTAGCTACTCAGGAGGCTGAGGTCTGATGATCACAGTTTGGGGTCAGCCCAGGCAGATAAATCCAAGAGAATCTTATATCCAATTAATGATCAAAAACCTGGAAGTGGAGGTATGGCTCAAATGGTAGAATGTCAACCATGATTGAAAAATCCAAGTGAGAGCATGGGTCCCCAGAGTTCAACCCCAATACTGGCACAAAGAAAAAAATACCAGGTCCCAATAAATACCATTTCTAAGTTGATCATGAATGAGCGAGACAAAGAGATAGGGAAGACAGATGTGCATCAGAGGGAGCAGCAAGAGGAGAGAGGCATGGGGCATTCAGTGGGCAAGGTGAGGCTCATTGTGACTGGAATAGAGAGCTTGGAAGAATGGAGCAAGGTGCTGCAGGAGAGACATACCCATGAGAAAGCACAGAAGGTCTTACAGCTCTTGCTAATGATTTTGAGACTTCTTTATAAATGCAGTTGGACTAAAAGGTAACTTCCATTTTTATTCCTTCTAATGACAATAGGTTCTTATTGTACCAAGAATCTATGTTGGAAAGGAACACTGTTATTTGTAAACAGAATTGACAGTAGCAACATTTATACTGTTGGACAAAGGTATAATCTTAGGGAATTTTAATGGTTGAGAAAGTATTATTATGGATGTTGTTGTATTTTGGAGTAGAGGAATTGGAACCTCCTTTAAATTTAGATTGGAGGGTTACGGGAATGTAAATTGGCCTGGATAATAAACAAGAAGGATTTTCTGACCATATTTATCTAGAATGCAACTGCTGGGTAGTGAAGTCTGTTCATTGTCATTTCCTACATACTGTTCAATTGCCTTCCAAAGTAGCTGTTCAAATTCACACTCCCATCTGCAGTGCTAAGAATTCTTGTTGCTTGCTCTTCTCACTGGTTCCCAGAATTGGCCAACTCTGAAATTTCACCAATTGGATGAGTATGAATGTTATGTTGTTATTGTTTTCATTTGCATTTGCCTGATTACTGGTTAGAATCAAACAATTATTCATGTACTTGATAGCTATTTTTGTTTCTTCTTTTGCTGGGTTTTTCTCTTTATTTTTACTGTTGCACTTTTCAAAATTAATTTTGAATATTCTTGAACTTTTGATAAAGACCAGCATGGGCAACTGATTGAGATATTGTCTCAGACTTTTTTAAAAAAAATCTTGTCTGATTGAGATATTGTCTCAAAATGAAAAAAAAAATCTTGTTTAAAAACCTCTACCACAAATCACATTTTTCTTATAGAATTTTGTTTTATTTTTTATATGTAGTCTTTAAACAATTTAGAGTAGTTCTGTGTAGAGATCTAATTCAATTAAAATATTAAATAAACTAATTCAGACCATACATTGAATAGGACAGTGTTGCCTTCTGTTTTATTTGTTGTTGTTGTTGTTGTTTGTTTGTTTGCTGGTCCTGGAGCTTGAATTCAGGGCCTGGGCACTGACTTGGAGCCTCTCTGTTCTCGAGGATAGCACTCTTCCACTTGAGCCACAGAGCCACTTTTAGCTTTTTCTGCTTATGTGGTACTGAGGAATTAAACCCAGGGCCTCATGCATGCTAGGCAAGCACTCTACCACTAAGCCACATTCCCAGCCCTGCTTTCTTTTTTTTTTTTTTTTTAATTGTGAAAATACCATACAGATGGGTTACAATTACATGGACAAGATAATGGGTACATTTCTTATCAAGCATTGTTGCCTCTTCCTTTGTTTCCCCTTCTCATCCCTTCCCATCTCCCCCCTGCCCCCTCCTCCCCTCCCTCCTTCCCCCCTCCCCCGCCACAGTTGTAAAGTTCGTTTTTTTCCACATAACGATTGTACATCTCATTGTTGCAATGGGTCCACCTGTATCCCTATTTAAACGATTTGTTTTCCCCTCCACAAATTATACCAACATCAAATACAGTGAAAGCAGGGGTTATACCGTGGGGGAGGGACATACAAAGCAACAAAGAAATCATCTTATAAATATGTTAGAACCAATTGCCTGAAAGAAAAAAACACTTGAATCCTTATCTTAGGGTTAATTTCCCTAACATCAACTTATCTGATCTTTTCTGCTTGACTCAGACATATACTAGATATTGCAAATAAGGGAAACCATGGGATCTATGTTTCTTTGGCCTGGCTTACTTCACTTAATATAATTTTTTCCAAGTCTTTCCATTTCCTAACAAATTGGGCAATGTCATTCTTTCTGATGGAGGCATAGAATTCCATTGTGTATCTATGCCACATTTTCTTGATCCATTCATCTGCTGAGGGGCATCTGGGTTGGTTCCAGATCTTAGCTATCCCAGCCCTGCCTTCTGTTTCACAGTGCTGTGGTTTTCACCTGCATGTTCTCTGTATTGTGCCTTTTGGTCTGTTTGTCCACTGTTGTATCAATGTATCACAATCTCATTATCATAATTTAGAATTATTTTTAATATCTGGTAGAGCAAGTTCAACCTCAGTTTTTTCAAATTCTCTTGGATTGCCTCCCCTCCCCGCCTCTCCCCTCTCTCCACTCCTTTCCCCCTCTCCTCTCCTCTCCTCCCTCCCTGCTTCCCTTCCCTCCTTTCCTCTCCTCCCCATTCCACTCCTTTCACCACTCCTTTCCTCCCTCCTCTCTCCTTCCTCTCCCTGTGAACTTCCTTTCCCCTCTCCCCTCCCCCTCCTCCTTCCCTCTTCTCCCCTTATATTCTATAAAGATTGTCCTAAAAAAACTACCAGCACTAATTTTCTTAACTAATATGAAACAACTTTAAACTAATTTAGATGGTATGTTTACTACTAGTCTCCAGATCTATAGTATATTTGTGTTGCTACTTCACTTTAAGAATGAAGTTATATATTACCATTCACCATGAAGTCATAGCAAACATGTGCAGAATGCTTACTCAGTGCCTGACACTTTGCATATATTGCTTATAAAATCCTCAGAGCAACTTCACAGAGGGACCTGGGGGACTTCTCCTTAAACACACTCAGACAGTCTTTCTATTTGCAGTATGATTTTCATTATTTTACCCCACTCCAGAAATCCCTGGGGCCATCAAATCCTATGCCTTTGAGTCTGTAGTATAAATCATGTTCTTTTTTTTTTTTTTTGCTTTCAGCACTACTCAATTACCAAGAATCCATTTATATTATAGTTAATGTCTCCTTTACCATCATTGTCTTTGTTTCTCTAAGTCTAAACCTAAAAACTACTCATTGCTACTTTAGTAGCATTTCAAAATGAATAATTAGTAAATTCACATTCTCTCTTACTTTTTTACTTTGTGTGTGTGTGGATGTGGGTGGGTAATGCGTGTGCCAGTCCTGGGGCTTGAACTCAGGGCCTGGGTATTGTACCTGAGCTTTTGTGCTCAAGGCCAGTGCTCTAGCATGTGAGTCACAGCTCCACTTTTTGGTAGTTAATTGGAGGTCAGAGGCTTTCCTGCCTGAGCTGGCTTTGAATCAAGGACCTCACATCATAGCCTACTGAGTAGCTGGTATATATCCACACAATCATTTTCAACATTTCTGTGTGGCCTTTGGTTAGGCATATGTCTTGGATATAAAGTTGGATTAAAAAATGCATTTGTTGTTGGATGTTTGTGGCTCATGCCTCTAATCCTAGCCACTGAGGAGTCTGAGATCTGAGGATCAGGGTTCAAAGCCAGCCTTGGCAGGAAAGTCTGTGAGACTTTTTATCTCCAATTAACCACCAGAATACTGGAAGTGGTGCTGTGGCTCAAAGTGGTAGAGTACTAGCCTTAAGCTGAAAAGCTGAGGGACAGCACTCAGGTCCAAAGTTCAAGCCCATGACTAAAAAAAATATATGTTTGTCAATCACATTTATTTATATGCGTATGAATTGTTCTCCTGCTGTTTGAAACAGAGCATCACTATGTAACTCAAACTGGTTTAAAATCTGCAGGCCTAGTGCTCTAGTCTCCTGAGTCCTAGGAATTACTACAATGCCACATTATGCTTTCTCTCTATTACTCTTTTTCTGTGTTCTGGTTCCTCCTGAATATTGGAATGTGAATCTTCCTAGCCAATCAGTGAATAGCACACATAATTGACAAAAATATTTTGGTAAAATACAAAGTGGAAGGCGAGCAGCTTTGCAAAGGAGATTCACTGTAAAGGTGGAGCTTCAGCACAGCCCTGATGAGAGGGAGCAGGATGGATTTATCTGGATGTATCTGCTGAAACAGGAGGCTAAATAAAGGTCCAAGTGCAAAGGCTTCAGAAGGAAGGGCACCTGATATCTGATATTTTCAAGGAATATCAAGAAAAGTACTATAGCTAATGCAAGGTGAAATCAGAGGAACCTCGTTGGGAAGCATTGTTTGAGATGAGATCAGAGAAGAACAAAAGCCAGCATATATAATTTCCTGTTGTTCAATGAAAGGACTTTGGTCTTTATTCTATGATATGGGAAGCCACTTAGGATTTAGGGCAAAGAAGTGACATGATTCAATAAGGACTCAAATGTTCTTTCTTTCTTGCTATTGTGTCTAACATATTTATAAGATATTTCTTTGTTGCTTTGTATGTCCCTCCCCCACAGTATAACCCCTGTTTTCATTGTATTTGATGTTGGTATAATTTGTGGAGGGGAAGGGAAAAAACAAATTGTTTAAATAGGTGGACCCATTGCACCAATGAGATGTACAAGATCTTATGTGGAAAATGAACTTTACAATTTTGGCATGCGGGAGGTGGGGGGAGGTGGTGGTAAGGGGGGATTGGGGGGAGGTGGGAAGGGATGTTAAGGGGAAACAAAGGAGGAGGCAACAATGCTTGATAAGAAATGCAGTCATTACCTTGCCCATGTAATTGTAACCCCTCTGTATGGTATTTTCACAAAAAAAAATAACTCTAGAGACTGTGTTGAAAATATATTCTAAGACTTAGTGACTTGTTTACTTATAGTACATGGCAGAAGATACTTTCATGACAAAGTTATAAAACTTCTTGCAACTTTTGCCTGTTTTGAATATTCACTGAGCACCAGCAACCAGGTAAGACTATCTGTTGCCATATGATTACCTTGCTACCATCAGATAACCAGATGCCTGTCAGTGGATGAATGGATCAAGAAAATGTGGTCTTGAGGCTGGGAAAGTGGCTCAATGGTAGAGTGCTTGCCTTGCATGCATGAGGTTGGGTTCGATTCCTTAACACCACATAAGCAGAAAAAGCTGGAAGTGATGCTGTGGCTCAAGTGGTAGAACACTAGCCTTGAGCTGAAGAGCTGAGGGACAGTGCCCAGGTCCAGAGTTCAGGCCCCACTACCGACAAAAAAGAAGAGAAAAAAAAAAGAAAATGTGGTCTATATATACAATGAAATTCTATGCTTCCATCAGAAAGAATGACATTGCCCCAGTCAGAAGAAAATGGAAATATTTGAAAAAAAGATATATTAAGCAAAGTAAGCCAGACCCAAAGAAACATAGGTTACATTAGAATGTGCCTATAAATCTACAAGTAAACACAATGGATGGTAAAAGACAAAAAAAAATTACACTTTGACATGATAAACAACAGGACTCTAAACATTCACACAGCGAAACTAAAGGAGAATATACTTTTTAAATTTTTTTTATTGTGAACATACTGTCCAGAGGGGTTACAATTACATGGGCAAGATAATGAGTACATTTCTTATCAAGGAGAATATTCTTAGGAGAGGATCACAAAGGCTCAATAGCAATGTATGGATGATCATATAAAATGATGTTTATTGAGATGAACTCCTAGAAATGTTAGTTTACTTTTTTTAATCCTCTCCTTTATGGATTTTTTTTATTTCTTTCCTGTATGGAAGTTTATCTGTTTTGGGAAGGATAAAGGGGAACACAGAAATGGTGGGTCAAAGAGTGAACAAATACAGCAGTGATACTGGACACTACTTTGAAAACAAACTATACAACTTGTGGAAGAGGAGTTTCTGGAGAGAAAATACTGGGAGGAAATTAGGGAAGAGGTGACACTGATAAAAATGAAATGTACTCATTACCTAACATATGTAACTATAGCCCCTCTGTATATCACCTTTACAATGATTTTTTAAAAAAAATTACTCTGCTGTGATCTAGAAGTCAAAATCCTTTCTTTTTTCTTTCTTTCATTCTCTTTTTTTTATTATTATGGACCGGTTCACGATCTTGTGTGTTATCCTTTGTGCGGGGGCCATGCTATTCTTCTCTATATTGTTCCAATTTTAGTATATGTGCTGCCAAAGTGAACACTCAAAACCCTTTCTAGAAACAGAAAAGCTCATACGTGCTCCAGCCATTTAACCCAGGCACCAAACCCATTAATGAATAAGTCTTCAGCCTCAGCCATAGACACACTCCAACCATGTGAGAGATTCTAAAGCACAGCTGACCAGCTGAGCCTGTCGATCCCTTAAAATAGAACAACAGTTAAAAGTAGATTTTCTAGGCACTAAACTTGTGCATGGTTTGCTGTGCAGCACCAGGCAATAAACAAAATTCTTGAACGTATGGATGCCAGGTAAAATGTAAGGCTGGACTTATGAGAGAGGGAAGAGAGCTAAAGCAAAGCAGACATCTAAGAGCTGAAGCCTGAGCTCTCCCGTCATTTGGCTATTTGGGATATTGTGAAGAACAAAACGAAGTAAAGCAAAGCAAAACAACAAAAGCAGGACTGGGAGTTATTCTCCGTGCTTTAAAGATTTTTACATCTTCTAAAATATTTTTCTGCAGAAAAAAAATCTGCTATTCATCTCAATAATTCTTTTAAGTGACCTTTTTTGGGTAGCTTTTAAGAATTTTCTCTTCTTTCCTAAGTCAACTAAAGTTTTAATCTGATGTAGTGTATTATAAACTTATTTTTATTTGTCCTGTTCAGGAGTTGAAGATCTTGTTAGTATGAGGACATGTGCTTTCTACAATTCTAGGAAACCACTCTTAACTACTGCTTTATCAAAAATGAGTGCTTAGAGCCAGGCACAAGTGGCTTATGCCTGTAATCCTAGTTAGTCAGGTGGCTGAGATCTGAGGATAGCAGTTCAAAGCCAGCCCGGGCAGGAAAGTCCATGAGACTTAACCACCAGAAGACTAGAAGTGGAGCTGTGGCTTAAGTGGTAGAGTGCTAGCCTTAAATGACAAAGCTCAAGGACAGCACCCAGGCCCTGAGTTCAAGCCCCATAACTGACAAAAAACAAAAAACAAAAACAAAAGCAAAAACAACAAAAAAAGAGTACCTATACTTCCCTCTAGTCTGAGAAATTCCTTTTACATATACACTGCTATTTTCAAATTTTTTATCATCTCTTTTTTTTACTCTATTATATACATAGTCACATACATATATGTAAATATATATGTATACACATGTATGTAGTTTATTTTCCTGTTTTTATTATTGTGCTTTAGTGAGTCCTCAGAATACTGTCTGATTCACTAATTTGTTCTTTTACAATGACTTTCTGAGTAAAGCTCCAGTGGCTCAGCAAATCAAAGAAGACTTGATAAATGCATCAAACTAAAAAGGCTTGCATGGCATAGACACAGCTGACAAGCCAAAAAGGCAGCTTGCAGAATGAGAGATTTTTGCCAGTTACGCAATGGCCTAATATCCAGAATATACAGTGAGTTTAAGAAACTAAACCCTCAAAGAATCAATTAAATATAGTTAAATCAATTAGATATAAATGGGCAAATGAGCTGAATAGAGACTTCTCAGAAGGGTAAGTAAAAATGGCCAACAGACACATGAAGAAATGCTCAACTTCTCTGCCCATAAGAGAAATGCAAATCGAGACAACATGGAGATTCCATTTTACCCAGTTAGGATGGCCATCAACAAGAATACAAACAATAACAGATACTGCGTGAAAAGAAAAAAAAAATAGGACACTGTTGGTGGGAATTGAAACTTGTTCAATCTCTTTAGAAGCAGTATGGAAGTTCCTCAAAAACTAAACATAGAACAATCCTATGGGCCAGCAATTCCATTCGGATATTTATCTAAAAGATTATAAACTAGGATATAGTAAAGCCACTTGAATAACCTTGTTCATTGCAAAATGATTCACCATAGCCAAGGTATGGAATCAGCCCAGATGCCCCTCATTTGCAAGAAAATGGAAGGACTTGGAAAGTAAGTCATTCCCAGAAATAAGTCAGGCCTAGAGAGACAAAGGGTGCATGTTTTCTCTCATAAGTAGAAGCTAGAATTAACTTATAAGACTATAAGTAAACACTTCGGATGGTGTACAAGTGTACACAAATGTATTAACTGAAATATGGTAGATTCAGGGGAGACTCTGTAATTCCTTAGGAAGGCTAGTTAACAGTTCAACAAAATAAAGCCAGGAAATAGCTGTTCATAAAAGAGGGATCAGGGAAAGGGGGAAAATTCATAAAGAGAGGAAGTGGGGAGATGCAGTCATAAACTTCAATGCCTACTAAATTAAGAAAACGGAGGGGAACAGTGGGGTTAGGAGGATAGGGAGAATGTTGAAAGGGGTGACATTGATCAAGATGCATTATATTCAATAACTACTTTGTTAAATGGCAGCTCTTTTATACAACTACTTAAAGATAATAAAATATATGAAAACTATTTTATTGATCATTTTTCTTCATTTATCACATTTTTATTTAAAAATATTTCTAATTACTTATTTTCCATATCCACCGGTCCTTTTTTAAAGTTTCTGCTTGCTTTTATTTATATAATTTTGTTCTTTCTTTTTCCCTGTCATATAGCTTTCTTTCATATCATTGGAGGATCTAAGGTGTTTACAGTCTTATTCTGTTCTGTAACATTAATTTCACTTGGCATGAATTCTAGTTCAAATTGCTGTTTGTTGAATTTCTTTCTTCAAATTAGGTATTGCCATGTCTTTTTTTTTTTTTTTTCAGTTGTGGGGTTTGAACTCTGGGCCTGCGTGCTGTTCCTGCGCTCTTCAGCTCAAAGTGAGTGCTCTACCTCTTGAGCCACAGTGCCACTTCTGGTAGATCAGTCTCAAGGACTGTTCTGCCCTGGCTTGCTTTGAACCGCCATCCTCAGATCTCAGCCTCCTGAGTAGCTAGGATTACAAGCATGAGCCACTGGTGCCCGGCTAGCCATGTCATTTGAAATTTTGTTTTGTCTATGTATTTTGCCCTTCTAAAGTCTGCAGCCCTAGGGGTAGGGCTGAATGAATTATCAATCTTCTCCAAGCCTTCTTCAGATCCCCTAAACCAATCTGTGGGTCATTTCATTTTCCATTTTTCCACAAGGACTCTTAGCTCCTAATTGTTCTTCTTTGCTTCTTGATCCAGAACTTAGATTCTATTTCTCATTTCTTTTACCTATCAGGTCCATGGAAGTGTTTCTTGTTTTAGATCACTTCATTCTTGTTTGTTTTCCTTTCATATTTTATTTGCATCACTGCTATGTATTTGGTGTAGGAGTTTTTTCAAGTGTGGATTTACAGCCCATTCCATTCTGAGCTTTTGCTTTATTACCTTTTGTTGTAAGTTTCATGAAATTTGGTACCTGGATCTTTCTAATCACTCCTGTTCCCCATTGGGATTCCTCCACGTTAGAAATGGGAGTTAAAGACTCAGGCCACTTGAATTCTTGCAGGTGAAGTAGAGCCACATTGAATGAGGGAGTGCAAAGTGTTCTGATGTACCAGTGCCCAAGCAAACCCCATTGGGGAATTGGGTGGAGGGGGGGTTTTCTTCTCCTTTCAGTCTCAGACTAAGAATTTCAATCTTTAGACTTCCTCCTTCCACACTTTACTTGGGTTGAGAGGCTTTAACCATTCCTCCTTGGGAAGCTGCTGGGACTCAGCAAATGCCAGGAGATGAAAGGATGGAATGTGTTTCACAGATGTTAGAGGAGATTAGAGGTTTCAGTCACTGTCAATATCAGGCTGAGAGATTTCCCAGGGTGTTGGGAAATTTACACAAGCTTTCTCTATACCCCAGAGAGACATAAAAAGCTGAGGACACAAGAATTCCCTGCTTTCTCTGGCTCTGGTAATTGTTTTTCTGGAAATCAGTTCTAGGGAAATAATTGGATATGTCTAAGTCTTATGCATAAATATACTTGCTCTACCCTTACTAATAATCGTGAAAAATTGGGAGGAATCCTCCAAAATCTTCAAATTATAATCATCATCATGATAATACGTAATTACAGGTTTTCAGATTTAAAAATTTCCAGATGTCATGGTGCATGGTCACAATACAATCTTCAATGAAAGAAGCAGTATTAAAATCATACCATCGACATAATAATTTTAATTCATAAGCTAGAATAAGAAATATAAAAATAATCTTAGGAGAAGAGAATTGGGAAAAAATCTATCAACCTATTAAATTTATATTAAAAAATTTTAAAATAACTATATGTTACTTTTATAATCAGAAGATATGTCATAAAATTTAAAACATCTGTGTCTCCTACATGTTTGCTCCCTACACACAACAAATTTTAATATATAAAATGATATTATTTAAGCTAATATCAAAACAAAATATCAATTGTATGTAATGCTCCTTTCTAAACAGCTAATGTAGAGATAAAGAAAGAATATGAGTTGTCATGGATAATTTTAAAATTTTGCTTGCAGGCCTATTAAAAAAAATCTTTAAAAGAAAGTAAGATCACATGCAATCTTTTTAGAGCAGGGTGACAAATGTCTCATTAGGTAAAGTGCATGTTGGCATAAAAATGAATGTAATTTATATTTGAATTTTTGGCTAATCAAATGACATATGTTTTATTGTCTTGCAGTTATATTAATGAGCAATATTTAATTAAAAGCTAATTGAATATTCAAGGCAGCAATTATCTTGCAATAGAGATGCCAGATCTGACAGGAGGAGGCAGGTGAGCAGAAAGCAGAACTTGTGTAATTATTCCTCTGGGAGATGGAAGAGAAGAGACCACACCAAGTGTGGCCACCGTGAGAGATTTGTAAAATTCTGCCTCAAGTTGAAACATATCCATTGCTGAGTTTGCTCTAGACTTTCTCCATTAAGCAAGCCTTGTGCTACTAAAGCAAACACAGAAACGTTCATGAGCTCATAGTTGCAAATCCACAGACTTCCTTTCAATCCAACCCAGGCAGAAGAAGAGAGTATCTTGCTGACTTTCATTAATTCAAGTACAATTTTGTATGATTTAGCGTGGGAAGCCATCCTTTAGCATATGAGGTAGAGAACAAAGAACCAAAAAGGTTTTTAAATATTGTAAGAAAGTAGAGCAGAAGGCATCATTAATTTTATTAGCTATCTTTAAATATTTGTACAAAAGAGTCATGTGTATAAGGCAACTTGATCAGTGTCACCCCTTCGATTGTTCTCCTATGTGGATTTATTTTTGGAGACCTTTCATTACTATAACACAATATAATGCACACACATATATGTATGCATGTCTATTTCTCCTGATTTACTGAGCATAAGTTTGTCTGTTCCTTCTCCCTCCTCCCTCCTCCCTCCTCTCCTCCTCCCCTTCCTCCCCCCTTCTTTGTTTGGTGTTACCAGAGTTTGAATTTATACTTTCATATTTGCTGGCAGTACTCTACCTTTTTCCATAGAGTTTTGTGCTTTTTTTTCCCCCATGGCTAGCCTGTGCCTACCTATCTCACATGGCTGAGATTATAGGCCCACACCACCACACTTAGCTTGCTTTTTTTTTTTTTTTTTTTTTGCTGGTCCTAGGGCTTGAACTTAGCTCCTGGGCTTTGTCCCTGAGCCTCTTTGTGCTGAAGGCTAGAGCTCTACCACTTGAGCCACAGCACCACTTCCAGCTTTTTCTGAGTAGTTTTTTGGAGATAAGAGTTTCATGGACTTTCCTATCCAGACTGGCTTTAAGCCATGATCCTCAGATCTCAGCCTCCTGAGTAGTAGGATTACAGGTATGAGCCACTGACACTCGCACTTGGCTAGCTTGCGTTTTTGAGTGGAGGCTCCCTAAACTTTTTCTTCCTCGAGGTCCTCAAACTGATTTTTTCCTTATCTTTGCCTCCTGAGTATTTAGGATGATTAGCATAAAACACTGTCTGTCTCACACATTTTAAGTATATAATTTAAAATGCTAAATGTTGACAATTGAATATGATTATGAAACAACATATACAATCAAGAGTCAGAATATTTCCAACTCCAAAATGGTCTTACCCAGGCTCCCCGCACCAGGCCACCATCAACGTGTTTTGTTCCTACCTTTGTGTTTTTTCTAGGATCTTTTGTGTGTTTGTCTTTTGTTTTTAATTTTGTTCGGGATTAAACCTGGGCCTCAAACATGCTAGGCAAGTGTAGTCTATCATTGAGGTGTGTCTTTTCTATTTTTGACACTCACAAATCATATTGGATACTTTAGACAAAAATAAATTGTTACTAATGGTACTATTTATTTGTCCATTAAGTAGAATTCAATGTTAGCCACCTTAGGAGAGTTAATTATTGTATGAACGAATCCTCTCCCCCATCCTGCCTTCAACAATTCATAAAGCTGTGGTTTTCAATATTGATATTTTGATGTGGGCCCTCTAGAAGTAGTTTAGTGTAAATGTGATCATGAGGATGGGCTCACATGAAGGTATTCATTGTCTCATGAGAAACAGAGAGACCAAAGTTTTTCCCTGATGCAGTGAAAACCAACTAAGAGGCAAGGGCCTGGAACACAGATAGAGTTTCACTTGGTTCTAAGTGGGTTATTACCTAGATCTTAGTCCCAGCCTCCAAAGCTGAAGATTTCTGTTGTTGAACTTACCCAGTCTCTGGTACTTTGTTATGGTGCTGAGAAAATTATCTTGCAGACTTATACTTTGCTTACTTCTGTGATAGAAGATTAGGAAAATCAAAAGTTGGAGACAAAATTATAGAGGAAGAAAGAAAAGAGGAAGTCCCAGCCAGCCAAGTTAAGATGATCTATATTAATTGTTCTTAAAGACAGATCTCTAGACCATCAACATAACCTCATAGCATGCTAGAAACACAAATCTGTGGACAATTCAGACTCCTGAATCAAAATCCCAAACTCTGGGCTGGAGCTTATCGATCTTTGACCTTGATGTCAAAGCAGGCACCCTGGAACATTACAGAAAGGAATAAGAGAAACTCTAGGGCTCCTTGGCACAGGCCAAAATTTTCTTAATAACGACGCAGAAACACAACATATCAAAGAAAGATTGGATAAATGGGATTGCATGAAATTGCAGAGTTTCTGCATGGCAAAGGACATAGCTAGCAAGATCAATAGAAAATCAACAAGTTGGCAATGAGATGTGCAAGTCGTTATGTGGAAAACGAACTTTACAACTTTGGTGGGGGAGGAGGGGGAGTGGGGAGGTTTGGTGGGGGGGAGGGGGAATGGGGAGGTTTGGGTGGGGGGGGCAGTGGGAGGATGGAAAGGGATGGGAAGGGGAAACAAAGGAGGAGGCTACAATGCTTGATAAGAAATGTACTCATCTTGCTCATGTAATTGTAACCCCTCTGTACAGTATTTTCACAATAAAATAATAATAATAATAAATAATAAAAAAGAAAATCAACAAGTTGGGAGAAGAGCTTTACTAGTCATACATTGGACAAGAGTCTCATATCTAAAATATACTTAGAACTCAAAAAACTAAATCCCCAACAACAAATCCTCAAAGAAACAACTGTCCAATAAATAAGTGGGCTAAAGACTTACAGAGAAACTTCTCTGAAGAGGAAATAAGAATGGCCAATAGACACATGAAGAAATGCTCAACCTTTCTAGCCATAAAAGAAATGCAAATCAAAACAACATTGAGATTCTACAGTTAAAATGGCTATAATCAAGAAATCTACTTGTTAGGTTTTTAAAAAGAGGTAGCCGAGTAAAAACCACACCATGCATGTGGTTTTCAGGTAAGGGGTAGGTTTATTCACCAGGCCATGTAGGCACTCGGCTGGGAAAGGCAGGGGAAAGAGGGTGTCTGGCCCTGGGCTAGGCCTTATATAGGGTAGGGATGGGGAAAAGTGTGGCCACATTGAATTCAGATGTGACCTCAGCAGATGCAGATGCAGATGTGACCTCTTCTAGGTGCGCCAGTTGTCTAGGTAATACGGAGACTTTGCTGGGAGGAGGGTGGAGTCTGCTGGCCATCCAGGAGTGGACCTTACACTACTAACAGCAGATGCTGGAGGGGATGTGGACAGAAGGGAACCCTACTGCATTGTTGGTGGGAGTGTAAACTTGTTCAACCACTTTGGAAAGCAGTATGGAGGTTCCTCAAAAGACTTTACATAGAGCTCCCCTATGACCCAGCAATCCCACTTTTGGACATTTACCTGAATGATCACAAACAAGACCACACTAAAGCTACCAGCATGACTATGTTTATTGCAGCATTATTTACCATAGCTAAGATAGGCAACCAACCCAGATGCCCCTCAGTAGATGAATGGATCAAGAAAATGTGGTATATATATATGCCTCCATCAGAAAGAATTACATTGCCCCATTTGTTAGGAAATGGAAAGAGTTGGAAAAAATTATATTAAATGAAGTAAGCCAGGCCCAAAGAAACATAGGTCCCATGGTTTCCCTTATTTGCAATAACTAGTGTAAGTCGGGGACGAGCAGAAGAGGTCAAAAGCTATGTACATATGACCATAAAAGATGATGTTAAGTGAAATGAACCCCAAGATAGGGACACAACTTGTTTTTTCTTTCTGCTATTGTTTTTAGTGTATCTAAAATGTACTATGCGATTTTTTGTTTGTTTCTCTTGTATGTTGTTCCCCCATGGTATAACCCTTGTTTTCACTGTATTTGATGTCGGTGCTCTGAATCTTGTATATACATTTTTTTTTATTGTGAAAATACTGTACAGAGGGGTTACGATTACATGGGCAAGATAATGAGTACATTTCTTATCAAGCATTGTAGCCTCCTCCTTTGTTTCCCCTTCCCATCCCTTCCCATCCTCCCCTGCCCCACCCCCACTGAATCCTCCCCCCCACACACCAAAGTTGTAAAGTTTGTTTTTCAAAGTTTGTTTGTCTTGTACATCTCATTGTTGCAATGGGTTCTAATTTGGGGAGGGGAAGGGAAATAACAAAATGCTGAAACAAGGATACAGGATGACCCATTGTAACCATGAGAGGTATAAAACACTATGTAGGAAATGAACTGTACAACTTGGGGGGGAGGTAGGGGGAGTTGGGGAGGTGGGGAGGGAAGGGATGGTAGGGGAAAAACAAAGGAGGAGGTAACAATGCTCGATAGGAAATGTACTCATTACCTTACTCATGTAAATGTAATCCCTCTGTACACTATTTTTACAATAAAAATATTAAAAAATAAAAATTAAAAAGTCCTTCAGCTGGTTCTTCTCTCTTCTTCTTTATCTTCTTCTTGCACTGCTAGAGCTTGAACTCAGGACTCAGTGCACTACCTCCATACAGCTATGTTTTCAGTACCTTTTTGCTCTGTTATTTGTGAGATAGAGCCTTACTATTTTGTTTGCTGTTTGTTTTTGTGCCTGTTTGGGGGCTGGAACTTAGGGCCTGGGTACTGGCCCTGAGCCTTTTTGCTCAAGACTAGAGCTCTGTCACTTGAACCATAGCTCCACTTCCAAAAAAAATGTTTTGTTTTTTTTTAAGTTTATTGGTCTCACAGACCTTCCTACCTGGGATGGCAGCAAACCCACTGTCCTCAGATCTTAGCTTTCTGAATAGCTTGGATTACTGGATGTAATTACAGATTAATTACAGATATAATTACAGATGTAATTACAGATGTACTAACACCCAGCTAGAGCTTTGCTTTTTTTCAGGGATAATCTGGACCACAATCCTTGTGTTTATTATTTCTGTAATAGTTAAGGGACAGGTGTGTGTACCACCATGCCTTGCTGTAGGTTGAGATAGTGATTCTCAAACTTTTTTTTCCAGGCTTGACCTAGAACATCCGTTCTTCTGATCTCTGTTTTTGAGTTGCTAGGATTACAGGCATGAAGCAGCCTTGCTCATGTCCTTTCAGTTGGTTCTGATGTGCATTAAATAAGTTACATAGTAAAGAACTGGGAGAAGGGAAAAGGAGAAAGGTATATAAACCTTATTGGTTTAGGAAAAGAATTTTCAGAGCAAGGCTCAGAAGGACTGTAGACATATGAAGGCAGTGAGGATTTAAATTTGCATTCTTCCTTTGTTTTTTGTTTTTTGCTTGTCATGGGGCTTGAACTCAGGGCCTGGGCACTGTCTCTGAGCTTCTTTGACTCAAGGCTAGCACTGTACCATGTGAGCCACAGTGCCACTTCAGACTTTTTTCTGTTTATGTGGTATTGAGGAATCAAACCCAGGGATTCATGCATGCTAGGCAAGCACTCTGCCACTGAGCCACATTCTTAGCCCTAAATTAGCATTTCTGAAGATGAGGTACTGGTATATTTTTCTGGTTTTCAATAAATAACAATGTTGACATTTTGCAAATTGGTGGTGGTGATGGTCACCATGGTAGAAGTGTGTTTACACGAAAACTTTTTAGAGGCTGATGACATATGACATTGATTTATGAGCTATATTCACTATTTATTCTCCATTCCTTAAATGCAATTGTCCAAATGAGAAAGTGCAGGTATTTGGAGCTCAGGCAGGGACACACCAGCCTGGATTCAGAGTCAGGTAAAATAGGCCAATGCTAGACACTTTTAGCTGATACAAAGTCACAGAACAAGGTCTTTGTTAGCTGTGTTACTGCTTCGAGACAGTCTCTATTTAGACTAGGCTGGCCTGGAACTCATGATTCTCCTATATCAATCTCCTTCTAAATGCTCAGATTCAGGAGTGTACAACCATACTTAACCTCAGGATTTTCAAGTAGTTGTTTATGCTAAAGCAAAAGTCTTTGCTGTATTTCTCTGAGAACAACTTTTGTGGCAGTGAAGACTGAGACTTGCTTATTTAAAGTCTTGCTGAATTTCCCTTTTTAGTTTGCTAAATTAAGTTCTCATTTCGCAGCTTTTATTTCTCATAAGAAACCATAACAACAGCTATTTTAAAATTTTCTCTTTCCCTTTCTTTTTCTTTCTTTCTTTCCTTCCTTCCTTCCTTCCTTCCTTCCTTCTTTCTTTCTTTCTTTCTTTCTTTGCTTTTTTATTACAAATCTGCATATCATCTACAGAATGATAAGTGTATGTTAAGCCTATTTTGTTCTGAGTTTTGACAAATTTTAATTTGGGATTAACAATGACCTTCATTCTTCTCCAATCAGCCTCTTTTAGATCAGAATGTAACTGTATTTTAGACGTTCTAAAAAAATCTTTAGTCATTATACTCAGGGCTTTTTTAAATTTTAGAAGCTTTGATTATATTATTTTGTCAATCTTTGCATTTTGAAATGAAATACAAATAGTTTCCCAGTTCCCATTTTCTTTGTCTTTTCTTATAAGGAAATTGCCAAGCCTTTGTTGTTTATTTTACTCATCTTTGGGCCTTTAAGAGATCTATGTACAGTGGCAGGTTAATTAACATGCTTCCCTAGCTGATTTAGTATAAACTATACCAATTTTCTCTGACTTGAAAAGTGCCTCCTAAGATAAATGTTGGCCGTATTTTGCAGTACTGAGGGCTTGTCCAAAGAAATTAGCAGCTAAACCAGCATTCAGTATTTAATCTAGGGATAAAGCCAAGAATTAGGCAGAAAAGCTTGCAAAGCAGATTAGATTTGCAATCTGAAAGCCCACATTGCCAGCTGGGCAGAGAACTATTAATGGTGTACTGAAATGTGATTTCTGACATTTCTTTTAGTCCTAGGGATGAGCAATAAAAACATGATCCTCTGAGTTCCAGAGGAGCTTATAGTAAATTCCAAACTATGAAAGGAAATGTTTTTTTTTTTAATTGCCACTATATCATTATCTTGCTTTAACAGCTGTAATTAGTCTGAGCCAGACTATGATCTACTATTGAAATATTTGAAACTAATTAGACATGAGATATGCTACGGGAACAAGATTGGGAGCCTCAAAATTTACATGAATGAAGCCTTCTGAAATGATGAACATAAGTCATCATAATATTGCTGAAATAAATTTAAAAAAAAAAAACAAGACAAAAGAGAGAATGAAATCAATCAGGGGGATAGAAACCAGAATTCTACCACTTGAAAAAGTTTACTAATTATCTTGCAAAATTCAGTTGTGAATAGGGCCACTGCAATTTACATGCAATGATCAGGAGTCTTTGTAATAGGACTACTTATGATTCAATTTAAATCACAGAGAAGATCTGTTAGTCACCTCCCCCTCACTGTGACAAAATAACTTAGATACTCAGCTTAAAACAAAGAAAAGCTTGATTTGGTTCATAGTTCTATGCTTGCTTAGCTCCATTGTTTTTGGGCTTGACAATTGTGAAATTGCCTGAACCAATATATTCAAAGATTCATCTCACTGCTAAAAAGGAGAAGATTCCACAGGAACAGGTAACCCACAGGACAGACATAATCCAGATCATTTTAGAATTCCTTTACTATGATGTTTAGGAGGAACAGTTGTATGCTACAAAGTTTAGATGGTCCAGGTAGGCTCATTTAATTGGATAAGATGCCATGGAGAAAGATATAGCAGATACATGGAGTTTAGGTGTTTATGTGTGTTAAAAAATTTCAGCAATGATGAGGGAAGATCAAAGTATCTTGCTTGGGAGAAATCAGAGAGTGCACCTACCACCACACCTCGGACAGGTAGCAAGTTACCTGTTAAGCTATCTTCTTTGTACTTTCCTACTTTGAGCCATATTTATCTGGACGGTATCTTTTACTGTAGTAGCAAAATTCCTCATTTTCAGCCATGTACTTAGCTTCTTAGAATAAAGGCTGTATTTCTCAGTTTTCCTCATAGGTATTTCGGCCACATGTCTAAGTAATCACGTTCTTCCCAGAAGGAATATAAACTGGTGTGTGTGTGTGTGTGTGTGTGTGTGTGTGTGTGTGTGTGTGTGTGTGTGTGTGTGTGTGTGTGTGTGTGTGTGTGTGTGTGTGTGTGTGTGTGTGTGTGTGTGTGTATGTGTGTGTGTGTTTTAAGAGATACAATATAGCTTTTTTTCTTCTTGCTATTGGCTACAATGAAGACAATATCCGTCAATTTTGTAGCAATAAGTGAACCTTGATACAGTGAGGAATACCATATAAGGCTGCTATTTCCAAGATTTTCGCCTATAGTGGGGGGGGGGTCTCTGGAATGTAACTCCCCTGATAGGTGAGGGATTACAGTACCTAGGAAACTATGCATGATAGAGCAACAAAAATAAAGGTATGTGGGTCTTCACCACCATGAAATATCATTTCAGCCTTGGACTACTTTTGTACTTACCAAACACGAGAAAAAAAGAAACCTATTAAGCCACAGTTATTTCTAGTTTCTCTGTTACTTGAAGCTGAATCTAATTTTAACTGAACTATTTATTTTTTTAAAGCTTATGGGAATAACCAACTGAATTCAAGCATATAAACTACTAAGAGAAAAAAATATTTTTAATTGTACAAGTCAGGATAGTATTTTAAAATAATAATTCAGAGCCAGATGCAGTGGTGTGTACCTGTAGTCTCAGGTACTTGAGAGGCTGAGGAAGGAAAATTGTTAAAACAGACACTTTGGTCCAGTGTGAATAATATGTTAAGATCTTATTTCTTAAAATATCATTCAGAAGCATGGCACAGGTGACTCACACCTGTAATCTAAGCTACTCAGGAGGCTGATATCTGAGGATTACTGTCGGGAGCCAAAAGTTGAGTCTCTCAACATAATAGGCTTGACTATCTCACGGGAACATCTTGAGGCTGAGTTTACAGAATCCTACCCTCATCCTGCCCTAAGTAAACATCCTGCAACTGCTATGGCCAATGAAAAAGCTTCCTTAATGGCCAATGAAAAAGCTTCCTTATTCCAAGCATATAAATACCCCTGTGTGAAAAATAAAAATTTGCAGCTTGATCAGAACCCTTGTCTTGCTGTCCTTCTTTGTGTCTCTTGTCCCTTCATTCCTTCTAGCTTAGGTTCACTGCCCTCGTTGACGTCCTGCGGGTCGGGACAACTGGCGCCCAACGTGGGGCACGAGCCTCTGACTAAGGAAGGAACGCAGTCCTCCTGGAAAACTTGGCCAAGTACAGTCCGAGATCGCGAGATCGCCTCGACAGACCCTGCCGAGAGACAGATCCAGGAGGAGAGTGGGGACGGCGCATGGTGAGTGACCCACTATGGGACATGCAATGTCGTCACATGATCTATTTCTGTCAGACCTCAAGGAGGCCTTCAAGACACGGGGAACGCGGGTTAAGAAAAGGGATTTAGAATTATTTTTCTCATTCACAGAGGACTTCTGTCCTTGGTTCCCCTTTGAAGGAATCATAGATGCAAAAAGATGGCAAAGAGTAGGAGATTGTTTAAAAGATTATTATGAAATCTTTGGTTCGGAAAACATTCCTCTTGTCTCGAGGCTTAACTTGGCTGCAGAAAGGCTTCTTGGGCTGAGTGTTTAAAATGTTCTCTCTACCACCTTTTCCTATTGGAATTTGATTACCACAACCCAGGGGAAACCCCCCCAAGGATGATGCCTTTTCTCTTACAGATGCAGCTAGAACTCCAGATGTGGACCTTCCTGTTTGAATTTATTAAACAACAGATTGATCTCTTGGCTTCTAAGCCCATACAGGTTCATCACCATCACCTTGATATGGCAGACCGTGGCATTCAGATCTAGGATTTACTCCAGGCTTTTAATTAGTGTTTTTCCATGAGCTTGTTCCAGTGGGAACCCCCCTTCTTTTTTCTTGTTTAGAAAACCCTTCTCCTTATTCATAACTCCTGACCGTTCAACGGGCAAGACCTATTGCCATAAGGGATAGGTTTGCCCCTCCTCCTATAGGCCCCTCCGCTTGGGGGAGGATGCACCCATGGGAGGAAGAAAGAATGCTCTACTCAAGGGTGCAGGTAAGACTGCAGGGGGATGGATCCGCGAGATCCCAAAACCCAAGACCCCTGAGTGGCAAGCTCTGGTGCATGACGGTTGGCATGCACACCCACAAGCCGTCTCCTCAAAAAACATGCCAAGGCCTGTAAAACTCCCCTCCCCGAGTGAGGACGCTCGCTCCGGAGCGGAGAAAAACCCTGGGCCCTTAGAGGAACAAAGCCTCTGTCACCTCCTTAAAAAGAGCAGCCAGTATATGACAAACCTACAGCCAGCATTATACGCAATGGTGAAAAACTAAAGCCATTTCCTCTTAACTCAGGAACAAGACAAGGATGCCCACTCTCTCCACTTCTCTTCAATCTAGTATTAGAATGCCTAGCTACAGCAGTAAGAGAAGATGCAGACATAAAGGGGATCCAAATAGGGAAAGAAGAAATAAAACTCTCCCTCTTTGCAGATGACATGATCTTGTATTTAAAGAATCCCATAGACTCCACTCCCAAATTACTCAAGCTGATTCAAAACTTTGGCAAAGTAGCAGGTTATAAAATTAACCCCCCAAAATCAATGGCTTTTCTGTATGCCAACAATGAGAAAAGTGTGGCTGAAATTAGGAAAGCAACTCCATTTGTAATAGCCCCACAAAGAATAAAATACCTAGGAATTAACTTAACCAAAGAAGTGAAGGACCTCTATGATGAAAACTTTAAAATCTTGAAAAAGGAAATCAACACAGAACTTAAAAAATGGCAAAACCTCCCATGCTCCTGGATTGGCAAGATTAACATCGTGAAAATGGCAATACTTCCCAAGGCTATCTACAAATTCAACGCAATACCTATCAAAATTCCACCCTCATTCCTCAAGGAAATAGAAGAGGCAATCCAAAAATTCATATGGAACAATAAAAGACCCCGAATAGCAAAAACACTTCTCAACGGAAAGAACACTGCTGGAGGAATATCAATACCAAATTTCAAACTCTACTATAAAGCCATAGTAATCAAAACAGCTTGGTATTGGCATAAGAACAGACTTCAGGACCAATGGAATAGAATTGAAAACCCAGAAATGAACCTACAGACCTATAGCCATCTAATCTTCGATAAGGAAGCTAAAACAATAGAATGGAAGACAGACAGCCTCTTCAGTAAATGGTGCTGGCAAAATTGGTTAACTACATGTAGAAAACTAAAGCTAGATCCTTATATATCACCCTGCACCAGAATCAACTCCAAATGGATCAAAGACCTTGAACTCAAAGCAGACACTCTGAAAACATTACAGGATGGAATAGGAGAAACCCTAGGTCTCCTTGGCTCAGGCCGAAATTTTCTGAATAGAGACCCGGAAACACAACAAATCAAAGAAAGGTTGGACAAATAGGATTGCATAAGGTTGCAGAGCTTCTGCAGGGCAAATGACATAGCTAGCAAGATCAATAGAAAGCCCACGGATTGGGAGAAGATCTTTACTAGCCATACAACGGACAAGGGTCTCATATCTAAAATATACTTGGAACTCAAAAAATTAAACCACCCAACAACAAATCCTCAAAGAAACAACTGCCCAATAAATAAGTGGGCGAAAGACTTAAAGAGAAGCTTCTCTGAAGAAGAAAGAAGGATGGCCAATAGACACATGAAGAAATGTTCAACATCCCTAGCCATAAAAGAAATGCAAATCAAAACAACATTGAGATATCACCTCACTCCAGTTAGAACAGCAAAAATCAAGAACTCTAACAACAACAGATGCTGGAGGGGATGTGGACAGAAAGGAACCTTACTTCATTGTTGGTGGGAATGTAAACTTGTTCAACCACTTTGGAAAGCAGTATGGAGGTTCCTCAAAAGACTTCACATAGATCTCCCCTATGACCCAGCAATCCCACTTTGGGGCATTTACCCAAATGTATACAAACAAGACCACACTAAAGCTACCAGCACAACTATGTTTATTGCAGCATTATTTACCATAGCTAAGATATGGAACCAACCCAGAAGCCCCTCAGTAGATGAATGGATCAAGAAAATGTGGTATATATACACAATGGAATTCTATGCCTCCATCAGAAAGAATGACATTTCCCCATTTGTTAGGAAATGGAAAGGCTTGGAAAAAATTATATTAAGTGAAGTAAGCCAGGCCCAAAGAAACATAGGTCCCATGGTTTCCCTTATTTGCAATATCTAGTATAGGTATGAGTCAAGCGGAAAAGGTCAGATAATATGATGTTAGGAAAACGAACCCTTAAATATGTATTTTAATGTTTTCGTTTCTTTCATGCATGTGTTTCTAACGCATTTATAAGATTATTTCTTTGTTGCTTTGTATGTCCCTCCCCCACAGTGTAACCCCCGCTTTCACTTTATTTGATGTCAGTATAACATGTGGAGGAGATGGGGACAAACAAGTCGTTTAAGGATTCAGGTGGACCTGTTGCAACAAGGAGAACTACAAAATGTCATGTCAAAACCAGCTTTACAATGTCGGTGTGGGGGGGGGGAGGGGGGTATGATTGGGTTGGGGGAGGGGGGAGGCTGGGAAGGGAGGTGAAGGGTAAACAAAGGAGGAGGCTGCAATGCTTGGTAAGAAATGTATGCATTATCCTGCCAATGTAATTGTAACCCCTCTGTACAGTATGTTCTCAAATAAAATAAAATAAAATTTAAAAAAAAAAAGAAAAAAGAAATGTACTCCTTATCTTGCCCATGTAATTGTAACTCCTCTGTACGGTATTCTCACAATAAAAAATAAATATTAAAAAAAAAAAAAAAGAGCAGCCAACAATTGATGGTCAATTTTCTAAATAAGAAAGGGGGAGATGTCGGGAGCCAAAAGTTGAGCCTCTCAACATAATAGGCTTGACTATCTCACTGGAACATCTTGAAGCTGAGTTTACAGAATCCTACCCTCATCCTGCCCTAAGTAAACATCCTGCAACTGCTAACCACCACCCTTTCCCCCTGCCCTAAGTAAACATCCTGCACTGCTATGGCCAATGAAAAAGCTTCCTTAACGGCCAATGAAAAAGCTTCCTTATTCCAAGCATATAAATACCCCTGTGTGAAAAATAAAAATTTGCAGCTTGATCAGAACCCTTGTCTTGCTGTAATTCTTCATGTCTCTTGTCCCTTCATTTCTTCTAGCTTAGGTTCACTGCCCTCGTTGACGTCCTGTGGGTCGGGACAGATTACGGTTCAAAGCCAGCCTGGGCAGTAAAGTCCATGAGACTCTTATCTCCAATAAATCACCAGAAAACTGGAAGAGGCCCTGTGGCTCAAGTGGCAGAGCACTAGCCTTGAGCTGAATTGCTGAGGGACAGAACCCAGGCCCAGAGTTCAAGCCTATGATCAACTATATATATGTTTCAGAAGAAATTTTGTCACTATGTTTAGGCAACTCATATGCAAGCATTTTTCTCATTGGAGAATTTCCTGGCTTACAAATCTCAGTGGTTGGTAGTCAACCTGCTCAAAAGAATGGCTTCTAGGGTGCTGGTGGCCCATGCCTATAATCCTAGCTACTTAAGGAGGCAAAGCTAGCCCAGGTAGAAAAGTCCCCATTAGACTCTTATCTCTAGTTAACCATGCAAAAACTGAAGTAGAGCTGTAGCTCATAGTGGTAGAGTGTTATTCCTGAGTGAAAGAGCTCAGAGACAGTACTCAGGACTTGAGTTCAAGCCCCAAAACTGCCAAAGAGAAAAAAAAAGAATGGCTTCTACCTTTCCAAAATTCCCTTGCATCCAGGGTAAAGATGTATAGTCTTAGCTTCATTAGTAAGAAACATCTTCCCCAGACTCTGGGCTGGGTTTGATGAAAGATGGTCTTGTTCTTGGATGATGGTGGAATTTACAGGAAAGTCTGATTCCCAGGGTAGATGAAGTTGTGTGTGGGAGACACTTTTCAGGATCCAGAGGGATTATTATGAATGATCATACCTTCTAGGACTAGTTAGTGAAACAATGATTGCTTCAGACAAATAAGATACAGAATGTTCTGGATCTGATTTTTTGCTTGATAACTCTGTAAGTTACCCAGTATCCTTTTTAAAAATTAAAAAATTGTGCACACATTTAGTTTTATTGTAACAAAGGAACTTGTACACTTTTAACGTTTAAAACTCAGCATCATCTTTTCTTTCCAGTGAAAACAAGAGAAAATTTAAAAATAAATGAACACAATTATAATAGAGAATGACAATTCCGAATAAGATCCTACAGTCTGTGGATTCTCCGGTAGTGGTAGGGCTCAAGTCATCATTAGGAGAGAATTTCATTTTTGAAGTGTCATCTTAAACTGCAAGGATGTCCATTAAACATCACAATTACACATGCCAAAGGAGAAGCCATGTTGTCAAAACGCCCACTTAACCCATCCAAATATCGTAAACCCACCCTTTACTGGTTTTCTAGAACTCCATTTTTAAAAGTTTTTTTTCTTTTTTTTTAAACAAGAGAAAGTAGACACATACATGTTGGTAATGTTGTCCGTATTCACATAGACACAGTGTAATCTCAGCCCAGTATACAGAGAAAGGAGGAGAAAAGCTAGAATCTATGCACTACTATACAAGGCCTGGTGCCTCCAGCAGAGCAAAGCAACTGGAAGCTTTTGTTTCCCACAGAGCAATTGGTGGTGGTAGTGGTGTTGATTCCATACAGTTTTGTTGAGACAGAATGCGATAAAAATGAATTTAGAACAAAGGTGTGTGGAGATTCTTTTCCCATTTTATTCTGAGCAAGGTATTTCCCACCAGATAAGTTGAGAACCATGGTGTTGAGAAAACAGAACTCAAGAACAGGGCAACTGAGCACAGAAAGGGAGAAGACTGCAACTTGTACCCAGGGACTGGAGAAAATTAAGGGAAAAAAGTTGGAATCCATCAGTATTTGCTATTAGTCATCGTCTTCATCCTCCTCCTCTTCCTCTTCACCATCATCTTCCTCCTCTTTCCCTTTATCCTTATCTCTTTCTTCAATATCTTACAATCCCCCCTCCCCGTCCCTCTCCCCCTCCTGCTCCTCCTCCTTCTCCCCCTCCTCCCCCCCCCCCCCATCATCCTTTTCGGGAACGAGGTAGCACTGAAATGGGTTTGGCCAGATATCGTCTTTGATGATCTCTCCCAACTGGTCTGCACTAGTGTCTGAGTGGTCAGCGAACCAAGTGAAGAAACTCTCTGGTTCTTCCTGCCACCACTTCCTGATGGCTTTATTCTGAGTTTGTTTGGAGCGCTTTGTCCAGTCCTGTACAGATTTCCATTTGATTTCAGTGGACTTTGAAGATGGATCGCGGCTCTCATTCAGGTGAAGTTCTTTGGAGAGAATTTTATTTTCAAAATAAGGATTTTCATCTTCAGATTATGTCACTTCAACTCCGGTCAGGTAATGCAGCACCTCTTCTTCGTCCCGCCCAACCCCCCCAACAGTGCAGACACTTGTGGATGGTTGACAAATGTCATTACCCCCAAATTTGGGATTTGGCAATCAATTCTGACCTCTTATGAAAAAAATGGCTGGTGGAGTTTATTATATTTCTGCTCTACTTTCAAAATCTCCTCACTGGCTTATGTATTAAGTCTGTCTATTTCATTTTGTACTTCATCGATATGTTTAATTGCTTCTTGCTGTTCTTTTTCTCCTTTGGGTAAGCTGCAAGAGGAGGAGGAGGTGTCCGCCGGCTTTGGGCCAGGACTGTGTTTGGTTTTCTTTGGTTGAGGCAGGATGAAGGATTGGCTGGGGGTCATGGTACCGAGAAGATATAAAGGTTGTTATTAATTTATAATTTTTAGTTGTATGTATTAATGGGGGTATAAAAGGATGTTATGATTTGTGAATAACTTACATTCTATCACTAGAATAAGTCAAACCAATTAACACACCCTATCCTTTAGCTAGTTGTTTTTGTATATTGAAGTGCTTTGACTGATAATTCACGATGTGCTGTATTCAGACTGAAATCACTGTTTTTCCAAGAACATCGAAGGTAATCCTCCTAGTCCCCTAGACAGTGAAGCATATTTCACTGTCCAGTTCATTGGCCTTCATGAGAATGATTACTTGTTATCAAGGAATAGGAGATAGATTGCTACATTTGGGAATGTGGGCTAAGTTTCCTGGGATTGAAATCTGTGCATTGAAGTTACCAGCTAAATGGTTCCATCTATGCTTTATCTATATGCAGACAAGGCAAAGCATTTCACAGGACTGGAAAGGGGAAGAAAGAGATACAAAGATAGAAAACTATAATCTTGGAGACTGTGATGAGCTTCCAGAAGAGAAAAGAGCCATTACCTATACCAGGACCCAGTGAGGCTCAGTTACACTCCTGTCATTCTCTGCTAGGACTACTAAGCAAAAATAGCTGATTTGTAGAAGGACTGAGGCATATCTGTGCTCCAACATGTGTTTAGCACTCCATCCTTTCTATTCACATTGAGCCTCAGCTGTTCATTGCTCTGATACATTTGTAAATGTTCAAAGAAGCTATAATGGATCCTCAACACTAGAGATGAGAGCGTGGTTGCGCCTCTTCTCCAAGTGTAGGATTGCATAAACTCATATTTTTCACTGAATCAAAAGAAAGAGGGATCTTCATTGCAGCCATGATTCTAAATTTCGTAAGTATCATCTAATCCATTTGTAATGATACTTTATTATTTTAGTTCTGGTTCCTTTGTGGTACAAAAAACATCATTAGGGCTGAGTATTCCAGAAATATGAAAAATAAGATTACTGTGTCAGATTGCTTTTCAAACAGTAGGATAAGCTAGAGGAAATGGAAATTTGTCATGAGGCTATGGTGTTGCACAGACAAGAATTTGTCCTTAGCGCTTGAAGCATGTCGATTCCAAATAATTCATTTCTTCAGAACTACTGGTATGATCAGAGATTATAAAAACAGGAAGGGAAAAAACAGTTTCCTAAGAGAATTTGAAATCAATGTCTTCACATTGCTCCCTGGGGTTGAATGGTGAGCAATTCTTACTTTCATGATATAGAAAATTTACTCTGTTAAAAAGAATGACATTATACTTCTTTTCTCTTTTGGGTAAGGGGAAAAATCAGAACTTAAGAATGAGAACTATATATTTTTTTGTAAGTATGGGAAGTAGGAATTAGTTTTGGGTTCAGACAATTAGTAACCATTCCCTCAGTTCCCTGCAAAACAATAGTACAAGCAAAAGGACAAGGTTTGTGGCTCAAGTGACAGAGCACTTGCCTAGAAAGTACAAGGGCCCAAGTTCAAGCCCTGTATTGCGTAAATTACTGAGCAAGAAAAGAAGCAAATAAAGAAATGGAATCTCCTCTCCTGGCTTCCAAATTTAAGAATGGGTTTAAGAAGCAAGGTTGAAGACAATATTTGTAAGAAGTCTTTTTGATAATTCTGTGATCTGTAATTGATTATTTTTAATGCCATTATTGTCTATGAGAATATCTATTTGCCCCCAAATTTCCATTACACCTTAAATACATGTTCTTAGTCAGTCACAAAGAACATTGGCCTTCATGAAAACAATTACTTATTGGCAAGGAAGAGGAGATAGATTTCCAGATTGGACCTTTGGGTTAAGTTTCCTGGGATTAAAATCTGCACATTTAATTTACTAGCTAAATGACTTTGAAAATTCAGTGTTTCCAAGCCTCAGATTATTCATTTATAAATTAGAGATAATTATATCTTTTCTTCATATAGAACTTATGAGAAATAAAAATACATAGAGGCCAGCATTGTGTCAGACCCAGTGGAGGTGTAGCTATATTAATTATTTCAATGAAGTTAGTGTTTTCTAAAAGCTTAGCTAATTACTTTCTTGCTTTCACTGAGAGAGAGTTTTTTTTTACAAAGTTCTTTATGTCTTTTCATACCTTTGACACAGTCTTTTTTCTGACCAGTTGAAATTCTATAGGTTATAGTTAAAATGAAAAAGCAAAAAACCATAGAAGCAACCAGAGCAATCCTCTTATTAAATACTGAAGAGTAAAAGAAGGAAAGAAGCTATCATTTGCATTGATTACGTTTTTTTTTTTTTTGGGTCCGATCATGAGGCCTGAACTCTGGGCCTGGGCGCTGTCCCTCAGCTCTTCAGCTCAAGGCTAGCACTCTACCACTTGAGCCACAGCGCCACTTCAGGCTTTTTTCTTTTTGTTTATGTGGTGCTAAGGAATCGAACCCAGGGCCTCATGCATGCAAGGCAAGCGCTCTACCACTGAGCCACCTTCCCAGCCCCTTGATTAAGTTTTTTATTTCAAGAATGTAATCCTAGAGAAATTTGGATCCAAGTTGGAGATGAGAGTTATGGATTCTGAATAATAATTGTTTTTTATTGTAAAGTCAATGCACAGCAGTATTACAGTTACAGAAATCAGGTAATGAGTACATTTCTTTCTGAACAGTGTTATCCCTTCGCTCATTTCCCCCCAATTTTCCCCGTGACTCCCCTATTCCCAAGTTGTAAAGTTCATTTCCAATATAGTATCTAGTGAGCATCATTGCTGCATTGGTACACCCTTTGTCCCTCTGTTTCTATAATTCACCTTCCCTTCTGCAAATCAGATAAACATATACAAGACAAAGGGTACAGACGTAAAAAAAAAAGTGACAGCAAGGCATAAAGATTTTCAGTGTATTTAATAATCATTCCATTAACTTCTGTTTTTTCTTAAATAGAGTTCCAATGAGTCCTTCAAATAGCATAAGTGACCAAGTACTCATTGCTGCAAAAAAACAAAAGAAAACAAAAGAAAAAATGCTCTATTTCTTTCTCCACTCAATGTTTGTATTTAATTCCTGCTTGTCAAAGTTAATAGGACTTCATGACCCTGATTCCTGTGGACTAGCTTTGGAGTGACATTTTTCATTCCTATAGATCCTTTGGTTCCAATAGAATGAAGAAATCTTCATGAGTCTTACTTATATAGTGCCCTCCCCCATCCCCACAACTTGGAGATGCTCATTTGGAACTAGTTACAGAATAAGGTAATGTTATTTCTCATGTGTGCCCAAGACACAGACTGTGAAGCTTGGTTGCTGATTTGATCCAGATGTGCTTGACATCTGCAGAATAACTCTTCTCCACCCCTCCTTCCTACTAAACCTACTAAACCTAGCCTAAACCTACTGCCTAACAGCAGCCCAGAGCCTTCACTGCATTCTATGTGGATGTCACGAAACTCCAGGCATTCCACAGTAATGACTCTAAAGTCACATTTCTTTTCAATGGATTCATCTCCGAAATTCATCTTTCTAATTTCTGCTGCTCTGAATCCCAGCAGAGTTATGATGAGCTTAAGTGTTCATCAATTAATGTCAAAACTCAATGTAACACCTTCAGAACGGCCTTTCACAACCACTAGAATACAAAATGAATTCACTAATGATCAGTTCCAGAGCAGAAAGAATCTTAGGAATTTGTGATGATGGGACATTTAGGCTCAATTCATAAAATATGCATGGGTTTTTTAAAATGAGGATTAAAAAAAAGGAGCCAGAGTAAAACGAGGGCTCAAAAGAATAGTCAAAAGTTGTAAGAACCCTAAAACTCAATGGAGAGCTTTTCTTTCCTTTGGAATAAATGCAGTTAACTCTGGTACCTATTGGAAAGCAGATTTAGAAGCATTTGTGAAATCTCAGCTTTCTCTGATGTTGTATTTTGTTAGTATTTATGTTATTCTGACAGAAGGCAGTTTTTCAAAATGAGTCTACATTATTACTTTTCAGAGGAATGAAGTTATTTTCTTCTGGAGACAAGACAATACTGCCCATGCATTCCTGTGAAAATTCCTATATGTTGCATTTCTGCTTATTACATCCATGTCTTCAATAGGTAGGGCCTTACAAATGTCGGCTTGGGTAGCATCCACTTATAAGAGATATCCAGTGCTCCTGTATCTAGTTGGGGCTCAGTTCCAAGCAGACTGCATGGTTCTTCCTCTTATACAGAGAAGTATGTGATTCTTGGTGTACTCTAAGGATCCTACTGGTACCTGCCCTTTGCTTGTCTTCAGCTAGTTCAGCATGAACTGTGATTCTAGATGCTATGAGTAGTGCCAGCCCTTTGTATCACACTTGCTAACTGTCATACCTTGCTCTTTCTGCCTAGAATGTCTTTACCTCTTTTTCTTCTTAGTACTAAGAAAAAAATCAGGCCTTTTCTCCTCTGTGTTCTTGTGGCACTTGATTCTGTCTTACAGCCTTTATCACATTCGTTTGAAGTCGTTTCCATATCTGAGTCTTGCATCACTTTATCTTTAGCCAAAAAAAAAAATCAGCGCATTGAGAGAACCTGGTCCTTCCTTGTTAGGTGAATGAATGGGCCAATGAATGCTGGATGATTGAGAACTGGTATTATATAAGCCATGCCTCTCTTGTATCAATTCCCGGTTTTTCCCCAGCATCACCATGAAAAAATTGAGTTCTGGTGAAGATGATATAAACTCAAGAGTCCTATGTCAGGAAGAGGGCTTAGAGTTTCACAAAACACATCAGGGGTCTAAATATCAATAAAGTTTATTTAATAGGCCAGATAGGTCCACTCCTCTGTGCTAAGTTTGGTAGTTTGTATGCTAACTTGAGGTAGTTGTGCTAACTTGAGAATTCTTCTGCTTTTGTCTCCTCTCCTTTATAGTAAGTGATTTCAAATGTGCCTCTTCTAACAGGCAAAGTTATCAACAGATGCATTTATTAATTTCCCAAAGTGAGTCATAGAATGTGCTCCATGAGAAACGCTTCTGAATAAGGGACTCCATGGACAACTTATTTCATGATCTTGGCCCCACTATACCAGGTCATGCCAGTTCAGGTCTTCCAGGAAGCAAAGGTCAAAATGGGATCAGACCATGGATATTCCTGATGAATACAGAGGAAGAAGCAGGTACAGACAGAAAAGGAACAGGCAAAGAAGGCAAATTGGGTAGGAAGGGTCTCTGGCTATAGTCAGGATGAGAATCCTAGAAACCATTAGAGGAGTGCTTTGTCTAATAGGACAAGTTAGCATGGGTGCCTATATTGTGCACTGCCAGAGAAAACATGATATCAATACAGACACTGGTGGACTTCAGGGTGGCAGATACTCATTCAGACTCAGTCACATATACATGTCGTCACACAGATTATATTCAGGAGGTTCTCTGTGTATGTTATTTTGGCTAACCTGTGTGATATACACATGAATGTGGCAAGTTTTCTTATTAGCTCTACTTTAAAAACTTAGAATAGTGGATAACTAGAAATAATAAGTGACTCAACCTTTGAACTTAATCTAGTCCCACTTTGGAGCATTGTACTAGTCTTTCCCAATTCTTTTTTCCATCCTATAATTACATAATTTTCTTATTTCACAATGCACATAATCATAATCAAGGGTCGAAGAAGTCTTGCAATATAAGCATCTACTTATGTTTGCTTAGTTTAGTGTTTTCTAAATCTATCTGCTTATGGTATTCACAGTGCCTATGGGAATATAGTACCTATGCCTACAGGAATATATAACTGCATTCTTGATGTTCTTGATATTCTTGGAAAATCCACGGGGTTATATACAAATAACTGGAAACAAGTCTTTCTATAGAGCAAGGTTCTGAGGAAGTGAAGGAGTCATTGGGAAAGGTGAGCATAGTTGTGTAGTAAACATGTCTTCTCATGAATGAAAACGACAAAAGGATTGCAGTTTAGCACAGCAGAATCCAGACCTCATTCCCAGCACTTTCTCTCAGTGTGGCTGTTTTGGTGACCACATAGTTTCAATGTCTGAGCTATCAATCACAGATTATAGTTCTGAATTCCCAGGGTTGTTATTCAAATTAATCATGAATTTATATAAGGTTGCTTATCTGAGTGTCTAACACTTAACAGCTGCCATCAATTATTCATTCCTTTTTTTTTTTTTTGGTCTTCCCTCAACGGGCTAACTGTGCCTAATATGCTCTTTTACTGATGGTGAATTCTTTCGATGACAATTGTGCCTGCCTGCCCAATGTACAGTGGCCCTTTGATCCAGAATGTTTGCTGGGAAAATTAATTAGAACTAACATGTCTTCTGTTAAGGAATGAATTAGGAAAAGATTTGAATTTGAGGAAATATCCATATTTGATAATAGTCTAAGGGGATGTCTTGTTACTTAGGGAACAAAGGAGCATGAGGGATAAGTTTTATGCCATTTTGCTTTCCATAGTAAGAGAAAGATTCACCACTCAGGAGTGCTAGGAAGGAAAGGTGAAAGAGCAATCAGCCATGGAGCAGTGTGGGGCCAAGAAAGGCTGCATAGTCTTATTCCTTGGGAAGCAAGCAGTAAGCACATCCTTGTGTTCATCATTCTGGCCGTCCTCTCTCCTCTCAGCCTCTGGGATCCATGGGCAGCTCTGATCAAGCAGCTCCTTACTTGTGTGTTAGGCATGAGGAAGGGTGGTAGACAGGCCCTGAGTTTTAGGACATTTAAACACATTGGGGGAACTGGGGAGCTAGAACTGAAGCCATGACCACTTTACAACCTTTTGTGTAATCCCTACATGATAAACTAGTCCATTGTCCTCTTTGTTCCTTGGGAGACTTCGTTGCTTTTTCCCTCCTGGGTTCCTGAAGATCTCGCAGAAAGGCTTCTCCTTCATTGGCCTTTCCTCATTCATTCAGCCTTTCATGTTTTCTATTATCTTTAGTGGTCTTAATTTGGTTCAGTGCTCACTTGTGACACCTCTTCTTTGTCCCTTCTCCACTCCTTCCCACAGGGTATTCATATGGCAGTTTTATCTTATATCCCCTTATAGGACTTTGTGTTTACCTAGGTTTCCTCTTGCTGCATTTTTGCTGCTATAAGAGAATTATAGTCTTTAAGCTAGTCAGGGACAGAGATGGCCATGCTGATAACTTCCAAGAATGGACTAGTGTATATCTGAGTCTTGTCTGGAGCTCCTTCTGGTACAAAGAAGCAGAAACAATGAAGAACAATAGACAGGTGGCTATGGCAGTTGTATGTCCAGTCCTTTCTCGCCAATCTAAAAAGGCCAATTCTTATTTCGGAGTTCTTTAGAATGGCTTCTTGATTACCATTCCCCTCCTCCTTTTTTTTAAATAGAACAAGCATGTTTATCCCACTTTTCCTTTTTGTTTTCAAATATCACTGATCCTTCCAAGTTCAACGTGCATGTTGTACTATCTGGTTGCCTTTTGAGTACTCATCAGAAGAGATTACTCTCTCCTCACTATTTCTCAGGGCACTTTGTTTAGGCCTCCTTTATGACTCTCTGCCTCAGTGTGATTTACACGACAGGTAATCTTACAGCCATTTTTCTCCATTAAACCATCAGTGCCTGAGTGTACCATCTTTAAATCTGCACCACTTGGCCCGTGTAGGTATTTTGGAAAGAACAATGGTTTTCTAGTTTTAGTAGGTGAGAGGAAGAATATACAACCAATGACAAAACTACATAGAATTCTAGCTAATACTAGATTTCAATAGAATCTAACTTTAAATCTTTGCAGCAGTCACCTGGAGAGACCAAGCCACAATCTTGGCAGAGCTATTGAACCAAAGTACTCAGGAGATTCCCTTCTTTCTAATTTATGTTTATTCTACTTCCATCTCAGGACCAACCAGAGAAAGACAAACACTTCTAAATCAATCACACAGACTATCATTCTAATAGCCTTCCTCTAGCGTCTCATGTCAGTAACCCCCTCCCCCTCCACTCTGCTGGTGAAACTCTGCCAAGAATAAAAGTTATGGAGGCTTATTGCCTATCCACAGCAAGCTTTCAACAAGTAGCCTCTGTTATTCTGATTTGGATGGTATTCATTTGTTTATAGAGGGTATATGAATCATTTCGAGCTCTTTTGAAAATAGACAAGGCTAGTTCTAACCCTCAAAGTTCTGCTTCAGTAGGTATGAATGGGGTCTATGATTTTGTATTTTTATTATGCACCAAAATAACCTCAGTGTACACCAAGATACAATGAAGAGACATGATAGGAAATATTAATGTGTGACTTTTCTACTCTGGAAAATGGTTTGAGTAGAAACTTCTGCAAGAACAATCAATTTTTCAATAGCAGCATCAACAGTGTATCACAACCTAAGATCCTTTAAGATTTAAAAAAAAATCTGTATGCAATTCCTGGGGCTTGAATTTTGTCTCTAGGTGCTATCCCTGAGCTTTTGTGCCCACGGATTTACCACTTGAGCCCACTTCTGGGCTTTTTGATGGTAAAGTCTCATGAACTTTCATGCCTAGGCTGGATTCAAATCCTCAGATCTCAGCCTCCTGAGTAGTAGGGTTACAGGCATTAACCACCAGTGCCTGGATTGACCTAAGATTTTTTTTTTAACTTTTTAATTTAAAACATATTTCTGGGACAAGAACTTCAACTCAAAGGCTGGCCCTTCTACTGCTTGAGCCATGCCTTTTCTTCCCCCCCCCCCCCCACCAATATTTTTTTTTAAACCCTTCTGAAAAAATCTTTATCTTATTATTCTGCCAATGTTGTACTGTTGATATGGACTCAGTGTTACCCAAATTCTCCCTTTAGTCCCTTTTGATTGTTTGTTTTTTGTTTTTGGGTCCAGTCGTGGGGCCTGAACTCTGGGGCTGGGCACTGTCCCTCAGCTCCTCAGCTCAAGGCTAGTGCTCTACCACTTGAGCCACAGCACCACTTCCGGCTTTTTTCTTTTTGCTTATGTGGTGCTAAGGAATCGAACCCAGTGCCTCATGCATGCAAGGCAAGCGCTCTACCACTGAGCCACCTTCTCAGCCCACCTTTAGTCCCTTTTGAAATGTTTGCTTTCAATCCAAACTTCAGATTTTTATACATGTTGATTTGTCATCTACCTTCTCAGACATTGCCAAAGCATTTGGAGGTAACTGTGGTAAAGCAATAGACTTAGCTTTCCTTATTAGCAGGTTGAATTGGTGACATTTGGGAAGCAAAGTTCCAATACTAAGTAGCAACCATTGAACGATGCCACCTTTGCCCTGGCAAGTTCCCTTTCTCTCAGGCTACCGTGTCCCCTCCTGCGTCCTGGTGTGTATATCAAATCACACTTATTACTCAGGGTCTCTGGAATGCTAGGAATGGGTACAACTTGCTTAATGCTCTTTCTAATTTTGCAAAAGGCATCCTTCATTTGTCTGGAGACAAGAAGCAATGAACAGGAAAAGCACAGTTTTCTTGCTCTGGCTGGGTGCTTCTGGGATTCATAGTATGTTTAGGTCAATTGATTATTGTCAGAGAAATACATTTAGAAAACAAAATCTACTTTAGGCTTCCAGTCATTGCTGGGATAATAGTTGCATGCCACTTTGTCCAGATTTTCTTCCATGGAAAAAAAATTTGCATGGAATCACTTAAAACGGAGATTCATCCAGTCTAAGCCTTCTATACAGTTTGGAATGACAGGTAAAGAAACATGAATTACTTATGACTAGACAAATCTGGTGACTAAGTAGTCATAAAGTTCAGGATATGCTATCCTGAAATATAGCTACTTGGTATACTACATACTTTAGGATGGAGGAATTTGAGGATCAGCATGCATAGGAGGGATTCTCTGCCTTTAGCTCCCACCACCTTTTCCCTTGAAGCACACTATCAAACCCTGATGTGAGAGGTATTTCATTTTTTTTTTCATCTTACTGGTTTCCTCACTGAGCAATGGGGGTAATTAACAACTTTAACATGATTTATGGTAAGAGTCCGGATTTAATTTTTCTAAAACATTAAAAAATAATCTTTCATTACTTGTACAAAGGAGTTTCAATTCAACATATCATTTTGTGAGTGCACTGCATCTTTATTAGTGTCACATCTTACATGTTCTCCCCCTCCTATCTGCCTCAAAATTATCCTTTAACATCTATCAGAGATCCAATCTTATTTGCACTCCCAAATCCATGGTCATCTCTAAATATAGCTGTGTGATTTTGGAGAGACCTCTGTGTAACCACTGATTATGTTTTTAAAGCTTTAGTTATGAAGTAAAAAGTAGAAATGGACACTGATCATCTGTGGAGACTATCCAGATGCTCTGACAATTTCATGGGTAACAGTTTTGAAGAAGAAAAAAATTACTTCACTTAATATAATTTTTTCCAAGTCTTTCCATTTCCTAATGACTGGGGCAATGTAATTCTTTCTGATGGAGGCATAGAATTCCATTGTGTATATATACCACATTTTTTGATACAGTCATCTAATGAGGGGCATCTGGGTTGGTTCCATATGATAAATAATGCTGCAATAAACATAATTGTGCTGGTAGCTGGTCTTGTTTGTGATCATTTGGGTAAATGCCCAAAAGTGGGATTGATGGGTCATAGGGGAGCTCTATGCGGGCTCAAAGAAACATAGGTCCCATGGTTTCCCTTATTTGCAATTACTAGTATATGTGTGAGACAAACAGAAAAGGTCAGATAATATGATGTTAAGCGAAATGAACACCAAGATAAGGACACAAGTGGTTTTTCCTTTCTTGCTATTGTGTCTAACATATTTATAAGGTACCACATGATTTCTTTGTTGCTTTGCATGTCCCTCCCCCACAATATAACCCCTGTTTTCACTGAATTTGATGATTTGGGGAATAGAAGGGAAAAAACAAATTGTTTAAATAGGGATACAGGTGGACCCATTGCAACAATGAGATGTACAAGACACTATGTCGAAAAATGAACTTTACAATTTAGGTGTGGGGGGGGGTGTAGTTGTGGAGATGGGAGGGAAGAGAATGTAGGGGAAAAACAAAGGAGGAGGCAACAATGCTTGATAAGAAATGTACTCATTACCTTGCTCATGTAATTGTAACCCCTCTGTAAAGTATTTTCACAATAAAAAAATTTATTTTTGAAAAATTACTATTTTGCCAATCTTATCAGGTTTATTGGCTGAGTCTCCTGTAATAAGAGACAAATCAACAAGAGAAAAGAAATAGAAGTCTTACATGGCACAAGCATTTTCATAAGACTATGAAGCACTGATGAATAGTTGGACTTGAGATTAGTTGTCATTGATTGGTGGGAGGTCCGATATTAAGATATTGCCCTAGGGAGAGCCAAAGAGCCTCAAATAGCAGGAAGAGAGCCAAGTGTGAGTTACTAGTGAAGGGAAAGTACACCTCCAGATGATGTGTGACAGGCCATTCAGATAAGGACCTATTGCATGGAAGCTATTGGGGCTTGGGTATTTATTATCCAATAGGGAAGAGCTACTGAATGGGGAAAACTTGGGAGTCTTTCCTTACTGCTCTCCGCCAAGTAGTTTGGTGACTGCACAATGTGCTTTAGAGAAGAGCTTGCCTCTTTGATCCTTCATTCCCTTCCTGGTGTCTTGCTCTCAGTGGAAGGTCATAGTGCTGTTATTTTGGCTCTCTGCCCTTTGAGGAACATGCATGCATTGCCTAGATAAGAGAAATGTGCTAGAGGATCTAAAGTTGTTGTCTTGATTGCAGATCCTAGATATTTGGCCAACTGGGGTTTCATGATTGTGGAATGGAATCTTGTAACCAGAGGCATTTCCTCATTCCTGCCCCAGTCGACCTAGCGACAAATATTTTGATGAAGCATGTATTTATGGAAGAATATGCTAGGGGATAGAAGTATGGGCTGAGTGCAGTAAGCTGGATGAAGCAGTAGTGCGTCCTTATTCACGCTCTTCTCAGCACCTCTTGTCTTAGAGAATAAAATGGTTTTTTTCCTAGGAATAGGCAGATATACTCACATCAAGGCTGGATGATGTGCTCTAGGTGAGAAGGGCAAGAGGAAGGGCAGAATGTCCTTCCTATACTTGCCAATGTTCAATTTCTTTCATCTTAAAATAGTATAGACCAAGGTGCTGCATTTTGGGAGATCATATCCAGAACCCTATGACTCCTGAGTCATCTGGTTTATCCGGTCAAGAGTAGATTTAATTTTCTTTACCTGTTTTCCATCAGTAGTTTCCTGTGTCCTTTATATTTGATGGTCAGCTTTTTATTTATCTTGTGCACTTTATGCTCATATTCAGGAAGAAGGTGATATTTGTTCATCTCCTTGCACTATAATGTTATGGGTTGTTTGCTTTTTACTGTTCTCAAAATGGCATCAGGATTTATGGTATGATTCTTCTGGCACAGTGAGCCTTGTATCTACCGTCTTTGGCAGAGCTCCAAAGCCGTCCAGGTTCAAAGGGAGCCAGATCATGATAATAATGGCAATAACGATTTGCTCAGGCATTGTAAGATATTGTACGTGATAAGGGGAGGTTTTTTCCTACCCTGACACCTTCCAGGAGAAGCATCCAATATAAGCATGGAATGTGACTAATTCACCAGTGTAAAGATTGAGGATGAATGTCCTATTGTTTCTATGGGCTCTGCCATGACTGGAGTGCTGGTAGTGCACCTATCTTTGACTCCTAGCTTGCTAGTTATTGGCTGTATTGTCTTAGGAAAGGTTAGTTAAAATCCATGTTGCCTATGCTCTTCTATCTCTGCAATGTTCTTTTCCCCACCAACTGCCTGTTCTTAATTCAAATGACACTTTCTTGGGTAAGATTACTCTTCTCTCTCCCAGTTTTACTCTTTCAGACTGTCCAAATATTTTTTTAATCATGCTGTTCACAGTCAGAAATAGCACAGTATGAGTTTGTTTATTCACTATCAGCCTCCCCTTTTAGGGTATATAGTCTCTTGGGGTGTAGGTGGTGTGGGTTTCTATCACCCTATGCCTGATGCCTCATACTGTGCCAGGCAATTCATTAGTGCTTAACAAGGAGTTGTTGAACAAATGAGATTCTTTTCAAAGATTACCCCAAGCAGGGAAGTGCTTTATAAATGATAGTTGCCATTATTTCTAGATTCAAAGGAAGAAATTCAAGACATTTAAATATCAGAGATTGAACCTGGCCTCTTTGGAAGGTTCAGAAAAGCTAGGCACACCATCTAGCATTATCTTATTCTGCATACCATGCATTCTCTACTTTTGGGTACCTATTCAAGGATTGTATTCCACCTCAGAAAGTTGTAAAATGCTTAGTGACATTCTGCATCAGTTTCTATTATGTTCTATATACTGAGCATTTGGTGTGCTGATGACATCCAGCTTATCATCAGAGTGCTTTCTACAACAAATTGCGAGGGAATTGAATTTTCTTGCCTGAGACTTGTAAAGTTCAGTACCACGGCAGTACTAATTCTGCAAATACTATTTGGTGAAAAGAAAGAAAAATGATTTCTTAATAGGGGTCTGTATTTTCTTCTGCGACATCACATCCCAATTTATTATCATGTGATGGAACTGGCCATACAGTGAAATAGGAAACACCTGGGACCACAGGGCAGTCCTTTGTCTTTGAGACCTTCATTTTAAAAAGGAGTCTGTATAAATCAAAGTTTCTAATTTTATTTCCCCTGTAAGGTGACACATAATTGTTCTCAGAAAGATAATGAAATTTGGTCATTTTCTTCTTTCTAAGATCGAGTTTGGTGTGTTCTAAAGGTAAGGCTTAATTTGCAGCCTTGGCTCCCTCTTGCAGGGCTTAGGATGTGGACACAGCCTCCAAGTATGTGACAGTCATACAATTAGTAGGAAAGCAGCCAATCTGGGAATTGAAGCCTTTAGAACTTGCAGGGGGCAGGATAAGGGGAAACACCAAAGCTTGGAAAGGACATGGGGACAGGAGGCTACAAAAGAATGAGGAAGTAAGAAGGAAAAAGAACCAGGAAATAGGAGTGGAGCAGTAAACTTTACAGGATACAGAATGGAGACGCACCTATCAGAACGCCATCCAATTCTCACTATTTAACCCATGGCCAAGTTCTATAACAAGGAAGACAGTGGAAGATGGCTGATTTGGACTTTTTTTTCCTCATGTTTATGCAATATGCTCTCTGTCTCTCTCATATTTATCTTCTAATTAACTTTCCTATTATCTTTACTTACATTTATGTTTTGCTTGAATTCTCTTGCCAGACACGAGGACCAAGACTGTTAAGTATTCTAAACTTTTTGGTAATATCTTTGGCGTATCTTTTTCTGAGCTGGACACATCGAATGGTTACAATAGGCTTAGATGTATAGGTAGAAGCTCAGAATTGTGGCTCAGATATTGGCACATGCCTGCCCCATATGTAAAACACAGGAGAAAAAAAATATTTTTTTCCAAGTCTTTCATTTCCTAACAAATGGGGCAATGTCATTCTTTCTGATGGAGGCACAAAATTCCATTGTGTATCTATACCACATTTTCTTGATCCATTCATCTACTGAGGGGCATCTGGGTTGGTTCCATATCTTCCCTATGGTAAATAATGCTGCAATAAACATAGTGGTGCTGGTAGCTTTAGTATGGTCTTGTTTGTGATCATTTGGATAAATGCCTGAAAGTGGGATTGCTGGGTCATAGGGGAGCTCTATGTGGGCTCAAAGAAACATAGGTCCCATGGTTTCCCTTCTTTGCAATAACTAGTATATGTCTAAGACAAGCAGAAAAGGTCAGATAAGTTGATTTTAGGTAAAATGAACCCCAAGATAAGTATTCAAATGTTTTTTCTTTCTTGTGATTGTTTCTAATATATTTATAAGATGATTTCTATGTTGCTTTGTATGTCTCTCCCCCACGGTATAACCTCTGCTTTCACTGTATTTGATGTTAGTATAATTTGTGGAGGGGAAGGGAAAAAACAAGTTGTTTAAATAGGGATACAGGTGGACCCATTGCAACAATGAGATGTACAAGTCGTTATGTCAAAAAACAAACTTTACAACTTTGGTGAGGTGGGGGGGGATGGGAAGGGAAGGGGAAACAAAGGCGGAGACAACAATGCTTGATAAGAAATCTACTCATTATTTTGTCCATGTAATTGAACCACTCTGTACGGTAATTTCACACACACAAAAAGTCTACCAGTGTCTTCAGTGCGTGTGCTACACACTGCTTTCTGTCATTTTTGTCCATTCAATAGGAAGCCCACCAAACCATTACTGTGCTTGAAAGTCTCCATGTTTGAATAGAAAAGAATGAATGTACTGGTTATTTGCTTGAATGCTCTCATTTTGCCAGATGGATGGTGTGGTTTGCAGGGAGTAATACCCTGCCAGAGTCATCTGCATACTTTGTCTGTGCTATACTGAAAGAACAGTCTAGATTCTTTGACTCTGCCTGTCTTCTGCTACCATAACAGCTACTACAGACAGGGTAATTTATAAAGAAAAATATAGTTCTCATAGTTCTAGGGTCTGGGAAACCTAAGAGTATGCCACTGATATTTGGTGAGGGGCTCCAGGCTGTGACAAAGGGTAAATAAGCACCCACTGCACAGAGAGAAAAGTCAGGTAGAATATATCTGTTCTATCAGGAACTTACTCTTATGATGCTAGCCTAAATCCAGGAGAAAAGAGCCCTCCTAACCTCTTAAAGGTCCCTCTTTCTCCTACTGTCCAATGTCAGTGAAGTTTTATAGTGAACAGAGCAGACATTTAGATCACAGAGACGGATCTAATTTCTGGGTAAAAGTTCTAGCACATAGCATTACCTTTGCAGATGAAGGAGGGTGCCTTTTGTTTTTACTTCTGTGCAGAAATGTGTGCCATCAGATATATTTAGAATATTTATTCTTTATGCTTTGAATTTGGAACCTACAGAAAGGAGTGTTTCATACCCCTTTACAGTTATGAATTATACGTGAAAAGTCAGTTCTGTTTCCAAAACAGCTCAAAACAAAATGACTAAGAGCCTTAAAGAGTGGGGTAAAAAAAAAGATTAAACATTTTTTTTCTTGAGAGTGTGTCCATTCTTTTTTTTTTTGGGGGGGGGGTTTCTCGTCGTGGGGACTGAACTCTGGGCCTGGGCGTTGTCCCTCAGCTCTTCAGTTCAAGGCTAGCACTCTATCACTTGAGCCACAGCGCCACTTCCTGCTTTCTTTTTTCTTATGTGGTGCTGAGGAATTGAACCCAGGGCTTCATGCATGCAAGACAAGCGCTCTACCACTGAGCCACTTTCCCAGCCCCTGAGCCACTTTCCCAGCCCCAAGAGTATGTCCATTCTTGTATGGATGGCTTTGATCCTTTACAGAAACTCTAATGAAAATTGCCAAAAGGTTCCTTTCATATCATTAATACTATTTATTAAATTAAATTGTAAAGGGAGATGGTATAGAACTTCCAGAATGAGCTCATCCAATGTCACTTTCTGGTGAACTGAATTTTTGTAATTTATATATTTTTTCCTTATAGTATAAGCAAGTCTCTCTCTATATATAAGTGTGTGTGTGTTTTGTTGTAAAAATACTGTACAGAGGGATTACAGTTACATGAGTAAGGTAAGGAGTATATTTTCTATCAAGTATTGTTACCTCCTCCTTTGTTTTTCTCCTATCATCCCTTCCCTCCCCACCTCCCCAACTCCTCACTGGGCTTTTTTTCTTTCAATCCTTCCTTCCTTCCTTCCTTCCTTCCTTCCTTTCTTCTTTCCTTCCTTTCTTCCCTTACTTCCTCCCTTTCTCCCACCCCCCTCTCTTTTTTTTTTTTGTGCCAATCTGAACCCAGTGCCTGGATATTGTCCCTGAACTTTTTTTTTTTTTTCTCAAGGTTAGCACTCTACCACTTGAACCACAGATCCAGTTCTGGCTGTTTGGCTGTTAATTGGAAAGAAGAGTCTCATGGACTTTCCTGCTCGCCTGGGTTTGAACCATAATCCTCAGATCTAAGCCTTCTGAGTAGTTAGGATTATAGGCATGAGCCACCAGTGCCTTGTTCTTTTCAGTATTTCTAATGTGAGCTTCTATGTCAGATAATAGGCTGCTACCTTGAGTAAACTTCAGTAATCTTCTTGTTCATGCCATTTTCACTAGCTCTATCTCAAGTAAACAGGACTTTTGAGAAACCACCTGAGTCTTGGCCCTTTAAGGCAAAAACAAGTCTTCTGTGTTATTGCAAACAGCATGCACACAGCATGTGGACTCTTGACTTATTTAAAACACATCAGAAATATATCAGAACACTAAAGAATCCCTGATTCCATGGGTTTCTGAGAGGGTTGGTTTCATATGTGCGCACACACACACACACACACACACACACACACACACACACACACACACACACACACACACACACACACACACACACACACACACACACACACACACACACACACACACGTATATATTTTTTTTCCCAGAAGATTTTTCAGAGGCAGCTAAGCTTGAGATATTCCTGAGATATTCCTTCAGGTGTCTTGGGAGTGCCCCACACTGAATTTCTGTGAAGTAAGCATCTTCTACTGATCCATTACAGTTTGGAATTATACTTGCCCTCCCTTTTTCAGATCCTCTGATAGTAAGATTTGTCATAATGGTATATTGACATGTAAAGGAATCCTAAAAAGTTTGTGTTTCAAAACATAAATTGTGAAATGCAAATGCGATCTACTTTTTCTTAAATCAAATGGCATTTTAGGTTCTCACTCATGTGGTTTTCTGTAAGTCTAGTTAAGGGAAGGCACTCTATTGCTGAAGCTTTATAAAAAAGAAACTAATACTGCTGCTCTGGAAACAGATGATTGCTTTTTTGTCTGTGTTCATATCTGTGGTCATAAAAGGAGTTAAACATTGATTTCTTTATTTCAGCTTGTCAGTATTAACTTTTTTTTTTTTTTTTGCTGGTCCTGGGTTTGAATTGAGGTCTTGGTTCTATCCTTGAGGCTCTTTGTGCTCAAGGCTAGTACCACTTAAGCTATCGCACCACTTCTGGCTTTTTCTGAGTACTTTATTGGAGATGAGACTTTCACAGACTTTCTGTTTGTCTGGCTTTGAACCATGATTCTCAGATCTCAGGCTCTCAAGTAGCTAGGATTACAGGTGTGAGCTCCTGGCTCCTGGCAATATTAACATTTTGAATCCACCATCATCTAGAATTTTTCTCCAGGTATGAACGTAGGCTACTTTTTTCTTCTCCAGCTTTTATGTACATCCTTTTGTGTCACTTTGCCTCCTTTTCTAGCCACCTGAACCCTAAGTCTTCCAGCAGTTCTTACCAGCATCAAAATGCAATGATTAATGGCTACATATAATCCATATACTTGTTCATTGTTCAATGAACAAGATGTACACATTTTGCTGAGCATATGACTCATTGGTTCTTGGGGTTGCTTTCTTCTATCCATTTTCCTTGTTTCTGAACAACAAATCAAACTAAATTACTATTTTGATTTGTTTCCCTCTTCAATTTCTTCTTTCTGATCTTAGTACATGACAGTCTCTTCTTGATTCAAGGTTGATTTTCTCACATCCAGTTCTTTCTGGCCAGATATCTACACTCAGAAGGGATGTACAATCTGACTTGTCATTCTTCAAGTTTTTTCTTCAGAACTTTTTCTCAAGGACAGGCAATAGCAGACCAAGTCCTCACCAATATTATTGTTTTTATTTTAGTTTATATGGGTTGCTTCCCAGTTAAGGACTACACTTCCCAAATGCACTTGCATTGGACAGGGTCACATGACCTGTCCTTCACCAATGGAATGTGTACAGAACTAATGGAATCACTTCTGGGCTGAAAGACTTAAATGTTCTTCCCTGTCATTTGACTAAAACTAAAGAATTTTGAGGTTCTGTGATATGAGATACAATATATGCAAGGAGCTGTAGTCTTTGAACCAATATGAAGAAGGTTGTCTAACTGAACAATGGGTTGAGCTATATGTGAGTGAGAAATAAAAATCTATTTTTGCTGCATGCCACTAGCTACTTAGGAGGCTGAGATCGGAGGACTGTGGTTTGAAACCAGTTCAGGTAGGAAAATCCATGAGACTCTTACTTCCACGAGTAAGCACCAAAAAGCCAGTAGTGGAGCTGCAGCTCAAGTGGTACAGTGCTAGCCTTGAGCAAAAGAAGCTCAGAGACAATGCCCAGGCCCTAAGTCAAACCTAGGATCAGTGCTTGCTTCCTTCCGCCCTCCCTCCCCCACCCCCCCAGGCACCCCTGGGATCTCACATACATTCACAAATCAATGGCTAAATATCTAATATTTTGGCGTTTATTCTCTTACAACAGTTTTTCAGGAACATACCATGGTGTGAAGGATGTGGAAGAATGAAGCCACTTCTCAATCTGCTGCCTGCTGGGAACTAAAGCCTTCCATATTCCAGCCTTTTGGACGAACACATCACATTGAAACCATTGGAACTATAACATTGGATTTATTTTTTCTTGCATAAAGAAAGAGATTTGTTATGAGGTCTACTGGCAAGGTGGTCAGGAGCTGGTAAAACAAACTCAAACTTAGCTGCTCAATCAGCTGGTACTGAGGGAGAAACATCCTGTTGAGCTGGGAATCATTTTAGGGTTCTTTATGCAGGCTGGACTGTCATCTTGCTTCTTCTCCTCAGATTTCAAGTTTCTTTTCTTTGGGAGTTCTGAGCAGGGGCTTTTGTGTGTTTGTGACAGCAAAAGGTCATCAACCAGATGTGTTGAGCTGGTTTCTTCTGTGCGTGTCTACATTGTTCAAAGATAGTTTTAAACCAACTTGGAGTGGATTCTGGAGGCCTTTCCTGGAAAACAATTTAAGCACTTTGTTATTTAAAGAATTTATGTCCAGGTGTGTCCAGACCTTTGCTGATTTCACTTATGAACATACAAATAGTTACACAGGATGTGGAAACAACTAAAAATAACCACCATACCCTTTGCTTTGCGTAGTTCTGTACTGTTTGAAAAAGAACTTTCACGGATGCTAGTAGGCCTTGATAATGGACTGATAGTTGTTAAATTAGGTATGGCAAGACATCCTTAGGTATGCTTCCTAGGATTCATCTCAAACACACGTGATTAGGTGTTCCTCTTACTTTAGCTTCCTAAGTAGCTGGGACTATATTTTTGAGTATATGTCTCTTAGGTTATATGATAACTTAAATAATCTCTGTATAGTAAATTCAGCTATTGTAGGGTATTAGGGCTGTCATAACAAGATACCATAGAGTGGGTTGCTTAAAAAATAAAAATCTTATTTTTTACAGTTTGCCTTTTTACTGTGTCCTCACATGGCCTTTTCCCAGGGGATATGCATCCTTGATGTCTCTCTCTCTTATAAAAGCACCAGTCCAGTTTTGTCATAGTTGGGACCTACCCTTTGTAAGGAAACGCCCACCTCGCAGGCCTAATCGCTGCCCTCTGTGGCAGCGCCTGCGCAGTTGGCGAGGCACGCCCACTTCCGCCTCCAATATAAAAGGGGCCTCCAAGGAGCCAGATGGCTCCATTTTTTCCCTTTCCTCATGAGAACTTGGCCTTGTTAGCTCTGCTGGCAATAAATCTTTCCTTCTACTTAACTTCTGTCCACGTGGTCTTTCGGGTTACTTTCTTTTGCTACTTCCTACCTAGGTTTACATTTTCTCTTTCACCCTTATAACCTTATTAACCTTAATTACCTCGTTAAAGGCTTGTCTCCAAACACAGTTGTGTTGGGGTTCACCAATTCAACACAAAGAGTTTTGGGAGTGAGGCAGCATAATATAGTCTATAACCAAGAAAAACTAGCCAGGTAAAAAAAGAAGTTACAGCTATCCTGAGAAAAATCTATATATTTATTTGGTGCTAGTCATGGGGCTTGAACTCAGAGCCGGAATGATGATATCCCTGAGATTTTATGCTCAAGTTTAGTACCTTTCCATTTAAGCTACAGATCCATTTCTGGAAGTGTGTGTGTCTGTGTGTGGGGGTGTTTGTGGGTGTGTGTGTGTGGTTAACTGGAGATAGTCTCAGGCTTTCCTACTGAGGCTGGCTTTGAACTTAGATTCTCAGAGCTCAGCCTCTTGAGTAACTAGCACAGCACTCAGTTTTACTTTGCACTTTTAAGCCTTGTTTTATATCATTACAATTTGATAAGGCCTCCAAAATTTTATTGCTGCTAAGAATAATGTACAAGAAGGGCAAAGGTATGCTCCCCGGTGGCTTGGAGATTTTTCTAGGCTCCATTGCTGATAGCACTCTGGTTTTTTTTTCTTTCTCTTGGGTACCTGTTGTCTGGTTGCTGGAGCCTAACTCTTTGTACAGATATTTTTTCATGAATGTCTTAGAAAGCTTTCCTTCTTAGCTTTTAAAAAATGCTCTGAATACAGGACTCTAACACAGGGCTCCATATTTTCCTCCTTGCAACCTTGGGTTACTGGGGTGTTCACATGTCAGTTTTGGCTCTGACTCATCTGGGAGATGCATGGACCTCACTCAGATTGTTAATAAAATACAGCTATTTTGTACTTACTATAGGAGAAATAAGTTTGAGTTGAATTTGTCAAAGACTATATTATAGGTCATTCATAGAAAAATACCATCTTATTAATTTGAGGTTTGCATAATGAATGGTAAATCAGTGCACAGTCCTTGTCATTTCTGGGCAAACTGTAGTCAAGAACTCCAAATGGTCTTGTTTGTGATCATTCAGATAAATGCCCCAAAGTGGGATTGCTGGGTCATAGGAGAGGTCTATGTGTTGTCTTTTGAGGAACCTCCCTACTACTTTCCAAAGTGGCTGAACAAGTTTACACTCCCACCAACAATGCAGTAGGGTTCCCTTCTGTCCACATTCCCTCCAGCATCTGTTGTTCTTGATTATAGCCATTCTAACTGGGGTGAAACCTTGCACATTGTATGGCTAGTCAAGAGCTTCTCCCAATCTGTGGGCTTTCTATTGATCTTGCTAGCTATGTCTTTTGCCATGCAGAAGCCCTGCAACTTCATGCAATCCCATTTATCCAACCTTCCTTTGATTTGTTGTGCTTTTGGGTCTCTATTAAGAAAATTTCAGCCTGTGCCAATAGGGTTTCTCCTATTCCATCCTGTAATATTTTCAGGGTGTCTGCTTTGACTCCTAGGTCTTTGACCCAGGATTCCCATTTTTGGGCATTTACCCAAATGATCACAAACAAGACCATACTAAAGCTACCAGCACAACTATGTTTATTGCAGCATTATTTACCATGGGGAAGATATGGAACCAATCCAGATGCCCCTCAGTAGATGAATGGATCAAGAAAATGTGGTAAACTATGTTTATTGCAGCATTATTTACCATGGGGAAGATATGGAACCAATCCAGATGCCCCTCAGTAGATGAATGGATCAAGAAAATGTGGTATATATATACACAATGGAATTCTATGCCTCCATCAGAAAGAATGACATTGCCCCATTTGTTAGGAAATGGAAAGAGCTGGAAAAAATTATATTAAGTGAAGTAAGCCAGGCCCAAAGAAACATAGGTCCCATGGTTTCCCTTATTTGCAATAACTAGTATATGTCTGAGAAAGCAGAAAAGGTCAGATAAGATGATGTTAAGTGAAATGAACCCCAGGATAAGGACACAAGTGGTTTTTTTCTTTCTTGCTATTGTGTCTAATGTATTTATAAGGTACCACATGATTTTTTTTTGTTGTTTTGTATGTCCCTCTCCCACAGTATATCCCGTTTCCACTGTATTTGATTTTGGTATACTTTTTGGAGTGGAAGGGAAAAAACCAAGTGTTTAAATAGGGATACAGGTTGACCCATTGCAACAATGAGATGTACAAGATGCTATGTTGAAAAATGAACTTTACAATTTAGGCAGGGTGGGGAGGGGGTGTAGTTGTGGACATGGGAAGGAAGGGATGGTAGGGGAAAAACAAAGGAGGAGGTAAGAAATGTATTCACTACCTTGCTCATGTAACTGTAACCTCTCTGAACAGTATTTTCACAAAAAAAACTTATTAAAAAAAAGAACTCCAAATGTTGGGTTTATCCTGTTCACTAACAGCATCAGAGGCTGATTTTCCTGAATGAATACTCAAATAAATGTTTTTCTACTACTTGAAAGTAGAATTGAGTTTTAAAAAATTATGAGATAAATTAGTAATAGACTTGAGGGGCATATAGAAAAGAATTATAAACTTTCAATTCCATGACGGTCTCACTTGTCTGTTGCTGAATAAATAGAAGTACTGCCTAGTTCATGTAGCATGGACATACAGACATTACTTCTTGCTCCTGGAGACAGGAAATGAGCTAATGTTTGAAATATCCATTGAAGTTTTAGAGAAAGAGCTGGCTATGAATGTGTGGTATTTGAACTTCAAAACTGCTTGAAGAAATGTACTTGTCTCAAGTGTCCAGAATTAGAGATTTATCTTAGAGAAATCGGTAGAAATGTGACTATTTGTAGTTCAAGTAGTTCCAGACAGATTTGATATTAACTGTAAAGTAGTTGCTATTTAACATATAAGTTAAACCATGATGGCCATCTCTTTAGATAAGCTTCGTAAATTTCCAGAAATATTAAACTCTAAGATCCTAAAGGCCTAAGAAAGTAAAATCACTAATACAGTTACAAGGTTTCACAGGAAGGTAAGTAGATTGTTAATATTCATAAGAAAATTTCCAAATTAATGACCCAGAGAGAATATTTGGGTTTAATGACTTTAACAAAAGACATCTCCCATAATGAGTAAATAGTGTCCATTTGATTTTTACTTTGTGCTGGGCCTGAGTTCTGGTGAAAATTTAAAGTAATTAACAGTTTGTTTAACCTTGGGAAAGCACTGCTTGGAGTAGCTTCATTATATTCGACTTTAATTTCTGCCATATTATGGAATAAAATTCTGAAAGGGAGTAAATGGAGTGTCATAGTGTGTAATAGTGATCTGTGAATCACAAATCAGAATATGGAAAGAAGCAACTAGTTTATATTACCAACTATTCATTTTTTTTCTCTTGAAAATAAGAACCAATTGTCTTGGGCAAATACCTACCAGTGAAAGTTGTATTCCAACTTACACACCCAACCACTAGCAAAGCTGATGAGCTTCCTTGCTCAGAGGAAGTAACTTCAACAGAGATGAAACTGCAAACTCCAGCAATAGACTTAAAAAAAACAGTTTAAGGATAGAATTGATTTTAGTGCATATTTAAAAATCTTTCCACTTTTTATTTGACAGAATAAGAGAATTGTATGCGCTATCCAGAAAATAATCACGATATTTAAAAATTGGGAAGGTTGATATGGTATTAAGATTGTTCGACTGTAGAATATTCTATTGAGTGAATTCATATGTAATGTCTCATAATTTCATTGTTTGCTTCTCCCACATCATCATCATCATCATCATCATCATCATCATCATCATCATCATCATCATCATCATCATCATTCAGGAAGCCGCATCCACAGAAATTCTGCTTCATGAGCAATAGTTGTTCCTATAAGCTTGTTAGGGAAATAGAATCATTTCATGGAAAATGGACCCTTTTGGAATCACTTAGAAGAAAGAGGGGGACAGAGAAAGAGAGAGAGAGAGAAAGGGAAAGAGAGAGATGAAAAGGAGAGGAAAAAGGAGAAAGAGGGAGGAAGAGAAGAGAGACAGAAAGAGACACAGATTTATCAGAATTACATGCATGTGAAATAGTAGAAAACAGACTGCAAAGACTGGACAGAATTTTACTCTAATTTTTTAAGAAAAATAAATGGTAGACCAACGAACAGTAATCTGACTTGCTTCAGAGGTCAGAGGCTGCAGCTGGAGTTGATTATGTGTGCTGTGTCAGGGAACCCTGCACCAAGTCTGGAAATGTTAACAGCTTCAGCGGGGGAAAGGTCCACGTACTTGCACTGTAATCTGAAGAGGTTGAGCTTCTGCTTCTTAATTATGTCTTTTGCATAGTCAGAAAGACAGCCCAAAGAAAGAACATGAAGGATAGACAGGCATCAGCCTTCCTCCTGAAAGAAAATGCTACCATTGCCCACCTTGTAAGTTTTAGTGAGAGTGGTAACCTCTGGCTATATTTCTAGAGATCACTTTGACACTGTACATTACAAAATTAAACTCATTCATAGCTTTTGACCCAGCATTTCAAGTTCTAGAAATGATTTTTCTGTGACAAATATTTACATGTCTTATTTGTGTGCAAGGAAGCTCATTTTGGTTATAGAGCTATAAGGGAAAGAAATTTAGAAATAATCTAATGTCTGTCAATAAATATTGTTAAATTAAACAGAGCGCACTATATAATATATATTCGTAATTTAATGACACAAGAAGATACTTAATATATTGCTACATGCTGGAGGTATCGCTGGGTTTCTCCCTGCCCAGCAAGTGTGAAGCTCTGAGCTCAAGCTGCAATTATTGCCCAAAACATTAATAACATTTTATTCATCAAGATCCCCTCTGAGTAAAGAGTTGGGCATAATTTGTGGGTATCTGTAACCTCAGCTACATGAGGAGCATAAATAGGAGGATTGTAGTCCAGGGCAACCTCAACCAAAATGTGAGACCATATTTTAAAAATAAAGCATAGTGAATTGTAGACGAGAATCAAGTGCCCCCCTAGCAAGCCTGGTGCCCTGAACTTAAACCCCAGAACTGCCGAAACAACAAAAGCAACAGCAACAACAGCATCTGCAAGAATAACAGTATCGTTAAGTGAAAATATCCCTTGCATATATATGATCCTAATCTTTATTCCTAGGCATATGCAGAAAAAAATATTTACAGGATTTTAATAGGCCCATTTCTACAGGATGAATGAGGGATAATGGATGCTCTACTTTATGCCGTTGTTTATGTTATTCCAGTTAACATTTTTATTCAAACAAATGAATGTTTGCTACCACAAAATGAAATGGGTTATAGTGAGCTAGCATTTAATACTAGCTGCTGCCCAAGGACATCCAATCACTTTTAATGAAAATTCCTTTTGAACTCTCCATTTGTGCTATAGAAGGGACATCTGTCTTAGTATTTCCTGGCAGTATTTCATCTGTACATATTTTCTGAGAGTATGTGGAGTTTACTTTTTTTTTGGAGTTTACTTTTATAAGTGCATTTCAACCATGACTTCCTTTTGATCTTGAAGAAGCAGCATAAAGCCCATAGATTGTAGTTAGAAATAGAAACCAGAACCCTAATCCTGTAGAATCTGGTGGCAGATTTCTAGACATTTCCTTTCCTTGGCATGTCTGTCATTTTACAAAAAATACTCAACTCATGTAACCATTCAGTAAATTCTCCTAAGTACAAGTATTAGGGCCAGCAGATTCTAAATCTAAGGAGGGGGCATATATTGAAGTCTTCTGTGGGTAGAGGAGAGAAGGGAAAACTCATTACTTTATTTACCCTATTCTCCAATAGATTAGTAGGTTTAGTCATCCCACCCTATCTGTGGGACTGGTTCTAGTATCTGTCTTAGCTACCAGAATCCAAGAATGGTTAAGTGCCTTGGGTAGAATGGCATAATATTTACATATCACCTATACACATTCTATTATATACCTAAATATTCTGTAGATTATAATGCCTAACAACACAGGCTGTTAAAATGGTTGTTATAGTGTATTGTTTGGGGAATGACCTGGGAAAATCTGCATATGTTTGGTACAGATACTATTTTATTGAATGTTTTTGACACATAGTTAATACACAGACTTGAATGTCTGCAATCTGGTGGGACAACTGTGATGAGATTTTTACCTTCCTGTGGAATGGAACCCTGTTACTGTATTTTTCCATGTTGGAAGACATGGGTGGAGTTGCCAAAGTGAATAGAAAACAGGGATGGAAACCTCTCTTTCATGTTGAAAATATGTAAAACACTCCAACTCATCTCTAACACGTGATAGAAAAATTCATTTTAAGCATTTGTCAAATGCTTTCGTTTGAGAAGTTAGCAAAGGATTTTTTTTTGAGGATGCTCAAATTGATATGCACAATTAGTTGAAAAAAGGCATTTATAAATCTGAATACTGGTAATTTACATATAGTTGATCCGTGGTAATCTCAGGTAGTGAGATGATCCTATCATTTGGAGAGCATATATGTTCTGGTAGTCTTTGTTTTGAAGTTAAATTTTAATCACATTTTGATAAGGATTTTTAAAATTGTACTGTTTGCAGTTCTTTTTTTCTTTCCTTTTTTCTTTGGTTTGTTCCCTTCCGTTGCAGTTTTTTTAAATTTCTGTACACTTTGTCTTGTATATAATTTTGTCTAATTTGGGGAGGGGAAAGGGAAACACAGAAATGGTGGGACAAAGAATGAACCAGTTCAGAAGTGAAACCCACTAGACACTGTTGGAAATGAACTATACAACTTGAGGGGAAGGAAGTCAGGAGGAAAACACTGGGAGAGAATGACACTATTCATAAGGAAATGTACTTGTTGCCGGACTTATGTAACTGTAACTCTTCTTTACATCACCTTACAACAAAATTAAAAAAAATTAAATTACATTATTGAAATCTTAAGATTACCACTAGATGGCGCTTAAAATCCATGAGACTCAGGGAAGCCTCTCCTGGGACGAGAGAATAGGATGCAACTTTGAGTTCTCAGAATATCTCCTTGCCACCAGACAAGGGAAAGCAGGCCCAAGATAATTTTGAGACAATTGGGAGGGCAGAATGCTTCAAACCAACAAACGTTTCTCTCCACCTATAATTTCCTTTCACCTAAATTGTTATCGATGAACAGGTTTTTAAGTATTAAGACAAGAAGCTGTTGGACTAATGACAGTTTGGTAGATCTTAAAGGGCTGTATTGTTCTGTTATGGAGAGGTTTGAAGTGTGCCCAATGGAATAAGAATGTGGTTTTAATCTCAGCTCAGTGCCTGCTCTCTCGTCTGGGATCAGGCTCAGGCTCTCAGGGTATTTTTTTTTTTGCTTATGGTTAATTTGTTTCTCTTAAGTATCAGGGGAGCAAGATTAGGTCTAAGAACAGCATGCACACAAAAATCAAGCAGCAGAGTGTAATGACTGCTCTCAGGGACAAAGCAGTAGCTGACCAGCCTTAGTGGATATGGTCATCAGGTATGGATGACATGGAAGGTGGGCATGGAGGAGTAGAGACGTTCATTTATAGCTCAGGAATTATGTAACACCATCAGGGGAAAGCACAGACAAGTAAACAACAGCCAGGCCTGCAGTGCCAGCAACCAGGCAGTAATGCAGCCAGAAGATAGAAAAGGGGAAAATGTGGCTAGGATAGTCAGGGTGCGGAATTTAGTCTGGCCTCTCTAGCTAACCAGCAGCCTGCCCTTGGAGAAGTGAAGGCATCTCGGGACCTTTGTTTCCTCTTTTAAACATTGGAGAGTTTAGCTGATATAATTTCTGGAACCCCTTGTGATGCTTGGAGATTATGTCAGGATATAATTTTAAAAAACTTTTTATTTAGTCATCACAACCGTTCCTGATGTGGGCACAGCAGGGATGTTATTATCCTCCTTGAGTTTCTCCAGGAGGATGCGGAGGCTGAGAAAGCTGGTGATGTCCTGGCTTCAAGTCTAGACATGGTCTACCTGTCCTGCTCAGACAGAGTATGACCTGGACCTGCATCAGCTTCATTTGGAAATCTGTGGGAAGCACAGACTCTTCGGCTTCATCCTACACTTAGTGATTCAGATCTGCATTTTTAACATGATTTCAAAGTGATTCATATACACAGAGAGCCAGAGGTAGTCTCAGGTTGCTGGGAACCAGAAAATGAATTTTACAGTGAAGAAGTCCTTTTCTTCCTTTTCTATATGAAGACACCATTGAACTGAGGGGGTGGGATTTATTCAGTAGTTTGATTAAAAAACAAACAAAAAAACCTCAACCTTCCTTTCTTCTTCTTTCCTTCCTTTTCTCCATTCTTCTTTCCATTCCTCCCTCCTTCTCTCTCCTTTACTTTTTTTTTTTTTTGGTGATGGAATGTTCCTGTGCAGCTCAAGCTGACATTGAACTCATGATCTCCCTGACCCCTCCCCCCCACAGCCTACAGAGTGTTGGGATTACATGTGTGTACTGATCTTTTGGAAAATATTGATTAAGATCCTCCCTCCTATGCCCCCATCACTGCTACTGTATAGGAGTAGCTTAGAGAAACAACAATGAACCTCTGCCCTAATGATGAATTACTTGTTGTTTTTCTATCTTCTGTGTCAGAGTAGAACTTGAGTTGGTAAAATTAGGCCTGAAGTCCTTAGCAGCCTTTAGTTGAAAGTTTGGTTGTTTTTTTTTTTTTTTTTTTTAGCTTCTAAAAATCTAAGCTGGAGAAGGATTTTTTCAACATTCGCAAGATTGGCCATTTGGTCTGAGGTTCCTTGAGGGGAATTGTCTCATGTTTTGTAGGACATTTAGGCTAATCTGTGGCCCCTAGCCATGGCCACACAAGTAGCAATTCCTGAATTATGACATCCGCTAATTGTTAAATGCTGTGGAGATTTTATTTACTCCACTGAAAAGTACTGAGAGAAGCTGGGGGATCGTACAGAGGAGAGACAGCCAGAAACCAATGAAAAGAGTCTGCTTGCATATATTTTTAGGAAAAGAGGAAAATAACATGCTCTTTCTCATTTTCCAACCCCTTCCATATTCTAAGGAAGTAGATAGGGGTTTCAGAGCAGAAAATTTGTCCAGAATGAACTTATGTTCATGTATATAACATTTGTTTAGAGTTACCTCTTACAAATGTGAAAAAAGTAGATTTTCTACATGTAAACATTCTTTGACCTGAATTGGAATAGTTTTTCCAGACAGTCAAGATTTACTCGTCCCTTTGGCTCTCTTCTGTCCTTTTTGTTGACAAGACTTAAGTAGAGAAATATGGCACATCCCATATTATACCAACCAGAGAATTGCTAATGTGTTTGTAGTCCATTGTAGATCACCAAACAATTAGATACTTTTACCTCCTTTGGAGCTAGTAGGATTTAAGTAATATGCCCCAAAGACTCCTTAGCTACTTGCGCCTTCAAGTTTTTGGCTAAATTTACAGGTGAGAGAGGATATACTTCTGAAGCAATTTTAGTGAAATAAATACCACCAGAGGGAAACAAGAACATTTCTCTTGGATAAAAGCCAAAGCAGAACAGAATTGCACAAATCCTCCGTATTCCCAAGTTGTGAATGGAGGGAGATGTAACCTTTCCACAGTTCTGTGTAAATTCCAGAAGGCTAGTCTGTCTTGACTCCATTGTAGCTTGACCTCTGTCCTGGAGGGACAAAAATTGACTTCCAGAAATCCCTTCTCAAACTAAAAATCTGCGGTCTTGACTCATTTGTTTAACCTCAGCGACATAGAATATAACGGTGGACTTTCAAATGTTGGAGGGGGAGTGGGGCGGCATTGTGTGTGGGTTAGTTGTGTGTGTGTGTGTGTGTGTGTGTGTGTGTGTGTGTGTGTGTGTGTGTGTGTGAACTCTCGAGTCTCACCCACAACCTTTCTCTCCACTGGTAATGTGAAGTGCATTATTGTAAAAAGGCTGGCAGCTCAAGGCATTGTCTTTTTACCTTGGCAACAGCAAGCGGCAAACTGTAGGGAAGCTTCTCCCTAATCTGCTGGCACTTTCTACTCTAGTGAAGTGCGATATGCAGTCTGCGACACACTGATCCCTAAGAAGTGAATAATTTACTTTGAGTAATTACTCTGCTACCATGTTTTTGGGCATCTTTGCCAATGGTGGAGAAAATAGAGACTCTGCTTTCATAATCACCAACAATCATTCCCCCCCCTCCCCCAGGACCAATAGAGTAAGGTCCCTGGGGTCCCAGGATGTGGGTTCTAAGCATTAGTACAATCCTCTTGTCTACTTCCTGGTTATTCAGTGAGTGAAGCAAGAACTGTGGCTGCATCACCCAGGCTCACTGAGTCAGACTCTGCATCCTGACACCATGCCCAGGTGAGTCACAGGTGCATTGAAGTTGAGAAGTAGCCCAGTCCATCTCAGATCTCAACTCTCACAGCCTTTTAGACTTTCCCAGAGAGTTTAAAGTATCCAGATGACCAGATTAACAGCTCTAAAAGGAAAAAGGTTCCCTTCTGCCCAACCCGGTGGGCATCTGGTGTTGTCTATAGTGAGTTTTAGTTGTCATCTCTATGAATGATTTTGATAAGTAGAGAATAGGGGCCAGGGTGCTGACAAACACCCTACAGTGCTGTGGCAAGTCCCCCACAAGAAACAATTATCTAACTTAAATGTTGAATGTCAATATTGAGAAACATTTTAGATTCATTCCAAGAGGCAGGAATGAGAATTAGTACTGATATCATTTTGTAATACTTTCTAAGTGAGTTCAGTGTGCAGGAACTATTGGTGGGAACTGTGTTCAGTGGTATGCCATCATGGTGAGGAATTGGAGTGTGTGTGTGTGTGTGTGTGTGTGTGTGTGTGTGTGTGTGTGTGTGTGTGTGTGTGTGTGTGTGTGTGTGGGCGCGCGCGCGCCAGTCCTAGAAGTTGAACCCAGGGCCTGGGTGCTTTTCCTGAGCTGCTTCTTTTGCTCAAGGCTAGTGCTCTAGCACTTGAGCCACAGCACTACTTCTGACTTATTTTTGGTAGTTTATTGGAGATGAGTCTCATAGACTTTCCTGCCAGGAGCTGGCTTCAAACCAGGATCTTGAGATCTCTGCTTCCTGAGTAGCTAAGATTACAGGGGTGAGCCACCAGTGCCTACCTAGGAGTTGGAATGCTTGATAACCAGAAAGATAGTTTCTCTCCAGAATACCAGGCACCTACAATTATGGAGAATTTCCAGTGTCTTCAGCTCTGGGGAAGGGGACAGGGAAGCCAATGGAAGTAGGTAGAGTAAGGAAATTGTCTGCACTCTAAGTAAGCAGGCTCAAAAAATGACTCTTAATTTAGAGAACTAAGGTACAAATCAGATTTGGAGCAAGAATCTCATGATAGAATCATTCCCTGTGACTTATTTGTGCAAAATCCAACTAGTGTAATAATTGAGTGTGATCACTTAGTGATCCCAGTTCCATGGTTTTCCTAGGTTCAGCTGGATATCCTCACTGGCGTTTTCTCGTGCGGTGTTGTCCAAGTCCAAGGTGTTCTGAAGGCTTACCTATGGCTGACAACATGAGGTGGGTGTGCCATTCACATGGCTGACAGTTAATGCTGGCTAGTCACCCAGCAGCTATGTAGACCAGAGGAACCTACCTATGACTACTCCATGTGCTTTGGTCTTCTGCCATGGGGAAGAATTTCAAGAACAAATGTTCCAAGAATGGAGTAGAAGCTCCTAGGCTTCCTGTGATCTAACCTCTGAAGTCACTCTGCATCACTTTGGCTATCTTCAATTGCTCAAACCCATCTAAGAGATGCCTAGATTCAAGGGGTTTGAGAAATAGCTTTCATCTTTTAGTGAGAGAGAGAGAGGTATAAGAGCACATGGGATGGGAGATATTGTTATGTATATTTGTTTTGGGGAAATACCATCTGTTCTGTTGTCCAGGAAAGTGAGGTGTGGATTAGGGGAAGGCTGTTCTATAAGATTTGACACGATTGAGATTTTTCTTCTGGGATACCGGTTTATGGAGTCTGCACCCACGGGAGGGATGTGTTAGGAAAGCAAGGGCACTAAGGAGAAAACAAGCCTGTAGAAGCTAAGTGCATAAAAACCCAAGGTAGATGGGAATTTCTAAAGCTTCTGAATCTGAGCTAAGGGGATCAGGAAATGGGTACATAATATGACCTCATACACAGTGAAAATAACATTAGAAGAATGTTACCAGCACTTGCAGCCTCAGTGTGCTTCTATGGACTTGGGTATGCAATTCCACATACTATTTTTTCTTGAGTGTGGCTGCTCATATGAATCACCTGGGAGCTCAAAAAGATACAGATTCCTGCATGGCATTCAATATTCACAAAATCAGCATTTGCATCTAGGGGTCCCAGTTATGTAGGTTTAAAAATGTTTTAGAATTTCTCCAGGTGGTCCAACAAAAGAGAACTGATTTTTAGTGTTGGTTATGGAATGTGAACAGAAAATAAAAGGGCTCTTAGAAAGTGATAAATCTTTAAAGAACCCTCAAGTTATGGATAAGCTAAAGAGTAAAGAAACTTAGATACTACATGAAAATGTAGTACTAAATGTAGTACTTTTTTCCCTTTTTTTGTACATTTTTCATTGTAAAAACTCTGTACAGAGGGGTTACAGTTACATGAGCAAGGTAACGAGTACATTTCCTATTGAGCATTGTTGCCTCCTCCTTTGTTTTCCCCCTATCATCCTTCTCCCCCCCAAAGTTGTAAAGTTCGTTTTCAACATAGTGTTTGGTACATCTCATTGTTACAGTGGGTCAGCCTGTATCCTTATTTATTTAAGCATTTTTATTTTTTTTCCCTCCCCTCCCTGAGTTACAGAAGTATATATACAAGATGCAGGGCACCAACATCAAATACAGCGAAAACAGGGGTTATACTGTGGGGGAGGAACTTACAAAGCAACAAAAAAATCACATGGTACATTATAAATACTTTAGAAACAAAAGCAAGAAAGAGGGGCTGGGAAGGTGGCTCAGTGGTAGAGTGCTTGCCTTGCATGCATGAGACCCTCGGTTCGATTCCTCAGCACCACATAAACAGAAAAAGCCGGAAGTGGGGCTGAGGCTCAGGTGATAGAGTGCTGGTCTACAGCTGAAGAGCTGGGGACAGCACCCAGGCCCAGAGTTCAGGCCCCACAACTGACCAAAAAAAAAAAAAAAGCAAGAAAGTAAAAAGGTATTTGTGTCCCTCCCTATCTTGGGGTTCATTTCATTTAGCATAAACTTATATGGTCATATGTACATAGCTTTTGGCCTTTTCTGCTTGTCCTACACATGTACTAGTTATTTCAAATAAGGGAAACCATGGGACTTATGTTCCTTTGGGCCTGGCTTACTGCACTTAATATAATTTTTAGATTGATTTCTTGAGACTGATTCAGAGGTCTATAAGTACTGAAAACTGTTAGTTTTTATTTATTGATTTCATTTTTCTTAAAACTATATCTTTCATATTGTTAGATTCATTTGTTATTATTATATATATTTCATTTTCAAGGGTTTAAGTCTTGTTAGAATAATTTAATTGGAGAGAGGGTTTCAATGTGATATTGACATAGGTGTATGTAATTAACTTTGGTCAAATCACCACAGCTCTATTACTCTTTTTTTAACTCTCCTCACTTACCTTCTTTTAATAATAATTGCATATACATATGGACTATAATAAATACCATGCTGTGATGCATGCTTACAATGCAGAATGAGTAAATCAGGCTAATCAAACTACCCATCACTCCACCTATTTACCATATCTTTCAATGAGAACCTTTAAGAACTTCTCTGTTAGCTATTTTGAACATCATATTGCACTGTTATTATTTAGATCTTATCTTAATTTAGTCTAGCTCCAGAAGTAGGATTCAAAGATACATCAATAGGGGTTAGAATAAAATTTGTACTGAAATATGTGTGAAACAAAAAACTGCTAAACATGTAAAGTATTAGTGCATTTACTCTTTTGTTATTGATAATAGAGGTGGTAATTAGGGGTTTTATTTACTAAGAAAGTAGCCTTAAAAGGTTTAAACAAAATTCTTCTCAAGGCTCAGGATGTTGTTACAAATGTAAAAACATTCTTTAAAGTATCTCTTAAGAAAGATGTGGTTGGTAGTTGGTTCTAATTTGTTTGATTTCAAATACATTTCACATTGTACTTGAAATAATATAATTTTACAACTATTTTTATTAGATTTACTGATATGTCAGATTCATTTCCTTTAATTTTTTTGTAATGATACAATATAGTCGTCTCTTTGAGACAATTTTTATTTCTTTTGTGTAAATAAAGTAATAACCTTGGTGAGAATTCATTGCTTGTATTTTCTATAGAGAACAAAAAAGTATTTATTCAATAAAATTAAAATCTATTACAAATCTTGGGCTTCCATTTCCTTTTTCCCTTCTTGAGGTTTCCATAAGATTTTGTGTATGCATATAAAAGAAACCAATTTTCTACATTCTTATTCTCTTGGTTAACAATGTCATTCCAAAATTTTATTAACCAGATAAAGTCATTTCATTTTTTGGATCATTCTTTCACAGTAATCAGTAGAGTCTGCACTTAGTTTCTGAAAACAGTCTTCCCGACTTTTAAACATGTTTCACTTTTCCTATTATACAAATGCCAACCTTAATAGTTATAAGAATGAATAATTCCTGCCTATCTTGGTCTTTTCTTAGAAATGAATTTTCTACATGCTCTTAACTACTATATAGCCCTCAAAGATGTGTCATTCAATACCTAACTTACAAAATAATGGGACACTTTTAACAAGACAGAATTCACACAACCTGAACTTGTGAATCAGAAATTGTGGGTGGAGGAGGGGAAGGATAATGTGAAAAATGCAGTTGACAAGGATTTTAAAGGTTGTGTTCTAGTTGCAATTCTGTCATTGATTATTCATAAGACCTAGAACAAAGATTTGACTCCACAAATCACTTTGTAGAGCACCACTAATATCTGACAGATATCTGAAAGAGATATATTGGGGCTGAAAGTGATCTGGTTCTGCTTTATCCTATCCTTTTTTCTTTCTTTCTTTTTTTTTTTTGGTGGTTGTGGGGTTTGAACTCGGGGCCTGGGAGCTTGTCCCTCAGCTCTTCAGCTCAAGGCGAGCGCTCTACCACTTGAGCTACAGCACCACTTCCTTTATCCTATCCTTGGTGAGACAGGTCCATGAAAAGCGAAGAAGTAACATGGAATGCGAACATCACATCTCCTACCATCTGTGTGCAGGGTGTTTGGCAATCTCTTTCTTGAGTTGGTGGGAGCAGCCTTCTCTTCGAAATGGTTGAGAGCTCTCTGTTTATGCAGCTCTGTCAATAAAGGGCTAAGTAACAGCCTTGAGCCAGTCTGTTTCCTAACAGAAGCTGAAAGATATGGAGCAACCTCTGATCTTGGAGAGACCGAATTAATAATAAAACAAGTCTTCACTCCAAGCAACATTTCTCCTTTTCTTAGACTTGAGGCCAAGCATATGGAAATTAATGGTCCCAGGAGAGAAGATGACAAGGATTAGACATAAACTGAAGGATTATATCCAGGCTAACCTTATCACTGCTAAAAGAACAAATGGCCCAAATGAAACGTTTCAATTCGCTGTGGGTAGACCAGTCAGCAGTGGAAATCCATGGATTTTTCTAATACTGTAAATACAAGGTCTTCCTTAGGCATATTTGGCTGTTTTTGTAACCAGAGACAAGATTCCAATTTTCCTTTGCAGACTCAGAATGTCTAAAGTGCTGGTAATATTTCTTGTTGTCCATTTTCACTCTGAAGTATTAATCACAAAAGAGGGCCAACAAGGCAGGATCACAAATTGGTGATTTAGTGAGGGAGCTTAGTAAATAAATTAACTTTGATAATGATTGATAAAGTAAAATGAAGTAGAACTACAAGAACTATTGGAAAATAAGAGAATCAGTCATATATGGTTAGAGATTTTCTAATTTTCTGTTTTCTAATTTTTCCTTTTTAAATAGAGACACTTGTTCAATTGTTCCAGGTTTCTAACCTCTTATCAAATTATACTACATTTGTACAAAGATTTGGAGAAAGAAATGGAAAGCCATTTTTTGTTGAATACTTTTACCTATATTGTTCAAATTCACCTTGTTGAGAGCCATGCAAGATCAGAGCTGCCACTTTGCTACCTACTCCTATTATTATTATTTGTGTACTTGTACCACAGCTTGAATTTAGGGCTATCTAATTTCCCTTGGCACACCATTGATAAGCTAACACTTGAGCATACCTCTAGTCCAGTGTTTCGCTAGTTAATTAGAGTGTCATAGACTTCTGCATGGGTTGACTTGGAAGCTTGATCCTCCAGAGTTCAGCCTCCTGAGTAGCTGGAATTGTAGGCATGAGATGTTGGCACTCACAATAGTTAGAGGAGAAAAACAAGTCTCAATTGTCATGTAACAATAAGCAGCAGAGCCAGGATTTGGACACTAGCTTCAAGTCTTTGATCTTTTTTTTTTTTTTTGGTAACACCCAGCTCATCTTTGTACTCTTCTCTTCCAAATAGTGATTCAAAAATCAGCATCAGGAAGAGCGTGGCAATACCTGTGCCCAAGTACTTTTCATTATGCGCTCATTGCATTCCATATTATTCTCCATCTATGCATATATAGTTTCATTTTATCACTGCTAAAGATATAGTAATTTAATTTCTCACCAAACCCTGTTAAGTTATAGCAAATACAACATTATTGTTAGAGTGGGTTGGGAGGGGCAACAAATCCTATGAAAACCTGTGGTGTAGTTCAGCCTGAGAGCCAGGAATAATCTGAGGGAAGGTGATAAAGGATGTTTCAGCTCAAACAGAGCAAATTTTGTTCTTCTTTGGCCCTTTTGTTTTATTCGGGCTGCAAACAGACTTAGAGAAGGCTACCTTCTTTACTCAACAAAGAAAAGAAATGCATTATATTAAGCAAACTAAGCCAGACCCAGAGAAACATAGGTTGCATGGTCTCCCTCCCTATACTGTGCCTATAAATCTCCAAGTAAACACACTGGATAGCAAAAATAAATACACTGGGACATGATAAATTATACAGATCTCTTGGCATCAACACATAGTGAGACCAAATGAGGATATTCTTAGGAGAGGAACACAAAGGCACAATAACTATGTGCATATGATCATATAAAATAATATTTAAAGGAACTCCAGGAAATGGAAAAATAGGATTTTTTTCTTTGTTGAGGTTTTTGTTTTTTCTTTTTTTCTGTTTGTTCTTTGGGAAGTAAGAGAGAGGGAAGAAATGGACAAAGAGTGGACAAATGCAGCAGAGGGAAGAAATGGACAAAGAGTGGACAAATGCAGCAGTGGTACTCACTGGACATTATGTTGAAATGAACTATATACCTTGTGGTTGAGGACAGGAGGGAAAAACTGGGAGGGAGTGAGGGAAGGGGTGACATTGTTTTTTTTTTTCTTAAAGTTTATTGTTTTACTTAATTATAAAAGCAGCATAATACTTATAAATTGGGAGTCACAGAAAAGCCTAAAGAAAAAAGGAACAAATACTCATTAACCCACTGCATAGGAACAGCTACTTTGAACAGTTTCATATGTTTTCTCAGCATTTTATCTTTGCCCTTTCTTTGAATAGCTAAAGCCATGTTATATACAGTTTTTAACTGGCTTCTTTTTTTTCCATGATGTTATAGAATAAACTTTCCACTTGTGTTTTAGGACTGTTCTGTATGTATTTTTTTTATTGTAAAGATACTATACAGTGGGTTACAGTTACATGAATCAGTTAATGAGTACACTTCCTATTGAGCATTGTTACCCCCTCCATTGTTTTCCCCCTACCATCCCATCCCTCCCTACCTTCCCTGAGGTTCTTTTTTTTTTTTTTAAATTGTGATTAAGTGATTACATAATTTCCCGAATTTCACAGTATTGTGGAATAATGATGCTCATTTAAAGTCACAAGTTCATTCTAACTTTCCTGGAGCAAATTGTCTATCACAGTCTATAACATATAATGGTGTACACATATACACCATACATGTGATCAGCAGCATGGGGATATTTAGTAGTGGTTCGACCAGATGAGTGGGAGTTCTTTGTTTCTAAGTCTTGTTAGTTTTGTCGTATCACCTAACATTTTGGATTTAGCATCCACTTATCAGGGTGACCATGTACCGTTTGTCTCTTTGCTCTTGGCTTACCTCGCTCAACATGATTCCTTCTAGCTCCATCCATTTCCCTGCAAATGCCATTATTTTGTCATTTCTAATGGCTGCATAATATTCCATTGTGTATAGAAACCACAATTTTTGGATCCATTCATCTGTGGTGGGGCATCTAGGTTGTTTCCATATCCTAGCTATTGTGAACAGTGCTGCAATAAACATGGAGGTGCACGTGTCCTTGTATATTGCTTCCTGTTGTTCAGGGTAGATGCTTAGAAGTGGTATGACTGGGTCGTAAGGGAGGTCAATCTTTAGCTTTCTAAGGACAAGGGGTGACATTGTTAAAAAAGAAATGAATTTTGTTTTTGTCAGTTATGTGGCCTGAACTCTGGGCCTAGGCGCTGTCCCTCAGCTCTTCAGCTCAAGACTAGCACTCTACCACTCGAACTACAGTGCCATTTCCAGCTTTTGCTGCTTATGTGGTGCTAAGGAATCGAACCCAGGGCCAATTGCATGCAAGGCAAGCACTCTACCACTGAGCCACCTTCCCAGCCCCAAGAAATGAATTCTCTATATGACTTATATAACTGTAATCTCTCTGTACATCACCTTTATAATTACAATAAAATGCACGGAAGAAAAAGAAATGCAGTGTATTTAAACTCATTAAATTCATTTAAATTCATGCAAAAATGCAAATGATATTTTTTTTTTCTGGAAACACCTTAATAAACCTATGCAGCAACAGTATTTTAACAGCTCTCTGAGCATCCTTTAGTCAGAGCCACACATAAACTTAACCATCACTTCTGTCTAGAGGGGCAGAGTTTTAACCAGGACAGCGTTCTCCACCTGACCTACTGTGTACCTTCTGAATTAACCCCTTCTACCTATAGGCAGCTACACTCTTAAGGGAGTTCCTGCTCCTTAATTGTGTTTTCTTGTTGACCCAATATGCTTGTGCCTTTCAGTATCAAAACCTTCAGTTTATTTTATGGGAGGCTGTAAATGTTATGCATCTAAGGAGCCCCACTTGCATAAAAAATAGAGCCATCACTCTGCAGTGCACTCAGAAAGGAGAAATTGCTCCAAGCTGCAGGAGAGATGGTTCATCTTGTGCATCTGAGAGTCAGAGGCAGTGGAGGACTGAGCTGTAAGGGGAGGGCCATTGTAGCATATGCTCGTGAATAATGAATCTGACATTATAGCTATGCAAATGGAACCCAGCAAGCTCTAAGCTAAAACTTGGTTTCATCATTTATTCACGGCCTCTTGTGTTCAGCACCTGGATAGTGTGCTGGCAAGGGAGGGAATGGGAACAAAGCAATCTGCTTGCTGTACTTGGGAAGGAGAAGGCCTGCCTGAGGGAAGTCAGATATTGGGATGGTGCAATTTCCATCGCAAACCTGGTAGGTAGAAAGGAAGTGAGCAAAATCATAGAGGAAATACATGTTTGGTCATTCAAGGAGTGGACAAGTGTTAAGAGAGGAACAGTAATTGCTGATGCACAGGAGACAGGAGATAGAGGCCAGTTGGGGACTGACTATTACCCAATACATTTTGTGATCTTTACGTTGTAATGCTTACATTTGCATTTTATTCCTCTGGGAGAAGTTCTACATTTTTTTTGGCAGTCTTGAATTTACCTTTTAGAATAAACAATGTATTTTTCAAATTCAAAAAAAAATCAATAAAGTGTTGCAATTTTAGGGAGATGCAGAATTTGGATCAGAAAGGCATCTGGATTTGTTTACGCGCAGTTTGTAAGGACAATCGTTCGGGCCTGTCTGTTTGCTGAGGAAGGATTGTGGATGGAGAATGTTTAACAAGGAGAGGATTATTGCATTTATGATTGATTAAGATTCAGTATAAATCCATAGCATTCAGAAGGACCAGGGTCGAGAACTGCCCACTTAAACAACTGCACAACAGAAGAAGTCTTTGGCTTGTTTCCACAAGCTACAAGGAGAAAAAAAATTATATTTCCCTTATGTGAGACAGTTATTTCCTGATACTGACAGCTAGGACAGTCTTCCTTGTATTGCAGACAAATGTGAATTGATCTCAGTATAATAATATGAAGAAAACCTCATGTCAGCACAGAAAAATCGGAAACATTGTCACCCACATGCCAAAGGCGGTGAAGGATTTCTGCAAGATGACATTGAATAGAACCAAAAATGGAATAACCCGTGACTCACCCTGGCTGCATATTAAAATTGCCTGCTGAGTAAAACAAAGGGCAGACATCTGAGAACTGTTCTCCAGTTGTTTGGTGGCAACTGGTCTGAGGTAAGGCCCGGGAATTGGTATTTGAAATGCTCTGCAGCTGAGTCTGATGTGCAGTTAGGATTGGAGTCCAGGGCCTTCATCTGATTTTCTAGTGAGCTTTCACTCAGAGCAGAAGGGACTGGGGGGCTGAGTCTGGAGGGAGGAATGGACTGTGTGGATTGAGATGGGAAAGAAGATTTTTGGTCAGGGAAATATACAAAGGGCATTGAAAAAGTCGCTATGAATGAAGATTCTTCAGTGATGAATCTTGTCAGTAGCTCACACTCTGTGTAAAACAGTACTTTTCCTTTCAAATAGAGCAACAGAAATAGAGGAAGCTCTTTCTGAGGTGGACATATTTTGGGCACTTCCTAAGTCAGCCAATTCTTTGAGTTCAGGGTGATGGGCAAATTGATTCTGGTCAGTGGAGAGTTGGTCAGGTTTCAGGAGGCAGCAGGAAGATTTTTCTCCAGGTTTGACACCTGGAGATGCAGCTGTCTCTTTGTGACGTTGTCTAAGACCTCGCTGCTCCAGGTCCTTGTGAGGTCAGGTTTGCTCACTCTAAAGATGTACCCAGAAGCTTTTATCCAGCAGACATGTTTAACAAACACATTTAACTCAATGGGCCCAAATCTATAAAGTAACTGTGCAAGCTTGAGATGTTGTTCTTCATTGTGGCCTTGTGGTGAGAGAGGCCAGTCCAGTGACTCTGAAAATAGTCTTGTGTTATTAAAGGCAAGGCTATGCTTTGAGTGCTGCCGTGTTAAGTGATCATGTTACTGGGCAAGCATCAGCGTGTACTTACAAAAGCAGCACAGCCTATATGCTATAGACTTCTATATTCCAAAGCCACTGAGCTGAAGAGCACGCTATCATATTGTGTATTGTTGACAATTTGAACACAATGTTAGGTACCTGTGCCTATGAACAGAGAAGGCACAGTAAAAATGACCTTTAAAAAATAAAAAAAGTAAGCCAGGTGCTGATGGCTCATGCCTGTAATTCTAGCTACTCAGGAGGCTGAGATCTGAGGATTGCGTGGTTCAAAACCAGCCCAGACAGGAAAGTCTGTGAAACTGTTACCTCTAGTAAGCCACCAGAAAACCAGAAGTGGCACTGTGGCTCAAGTGATATAGCAGTGCCTTGAGCTGAAGAGCTGAGGGACAGTGTCCAGAGTTCAAGCACCACAACCAATGAAAAAAAGAAAAAAAGAAAAAGAAAAGAAAAAATAAAAAATAGCACATAAGAGACTTACCATGAATCGATTTTACTGAACTGGAAGTTGCTTTTGATGAGTAAGTGTGGGGAAAAGCCTCAAATGTTGTTGCACACTACCAGGAAGTTTACACATACTTTGCACTTAGGCAACACTACATTTATACAAACATTCTTCAATAATGACGTAACTTGTGATTACTGTTACTTTTAAAATAAATTTAAAATTTCAACCTTTCAAGACCAAGCTTAAAACAAGCACATCACACAACTCTACCTAATATTTTCATGTTTATATCCTTCCAAAGTTATTTTGCTTTAAATGATTTATTTATTGTCTTTCAGTGGTGGTTCAAAGGGGTTTCAATCCAACATGTCAGCTGTTGACTAGTGCACCATGATCATTCTCCCTACCTATCTCCATTTCTACTCATATGCACAGTCAAGTACTCGGTTTCATTTTTACACATGTATAGTGATGATTGTGAAATATTTCTGTTGTTAAAGACTAACCCATAAACAGACACATATATCTAGGGTCAGGACAATCAGTGCCATCGCCTTCTGCTTCCATAGCATAGTTAAAGACCTTCTGGGGGCGATGGCCTACATGGACTCATGACCTCCTATCACCTCCTAGCACTGCTGCCTTTGTGTACAGCCCTTCTGAAGGATGAGACACTTCATGAGGCAATGTTGCACTTCTCAGAAATATATCCACAACGGATTGCTTGATTTGCTTCTTTGTTTTCAGTCTCTCCCTCTCTCTCTTTTTTACTGTCTCCCACCCACGCTCATAGCTGCTGTTCTACCACTTGAGCCACACCTCCAGTGCAGAATTTTACTGGTTAATGAGAGAGAGGGAGTTTTATGGGCTTTTTTTTTGTCTTCCAGACAAAACTCTCTGAATATAGAGAGTTATAGGAATAAGCTACTAGTTCCAGGTTTTTTTTGTCTTTTCCTTCCTTTCCCTCCCTCTCCCTCTCTGCCTCCTTCCTTCCTTCCTTCTTCCTTCCTTCCTTCCTTCCTTCCTTCTTCCTTCCTTCCTTCATTCCTTCCTCTCTTTTTTCCTTCCTTCCTCCCTTCCTCCCTTCCTCCCTTCCTCCCTTCCTCCCTTCCTCCCTCCCTCCCTCCCTCCCTCCCTCCCTCCCTCCCTCCCTCCCTCCCTCCCTTTCTTTCTTTCTTTCTTTCTTTCTTTCTTTCTTTCTTTCTTTCTTTCTTTCTTTCTTTCTTTCTTTCTTTCTTTCTTTCTTTCTTTCTTTCTTCCTCTCATACTTTCCATAACTTTGCTTATAAGTAAATAATGCAATGTGAACACTCTTTACTATTAATAACACCCCCAATTTAAAATCTTAAAATGAGTTTGTTGCAGCCTTTCACTGCAACTTTTCTTCATGGCTCTTCTTTTCCTCTCTTGCAGTTTCCTGTACTTTTGCCCTTTCTTCAGCTGTGCCTTTCAGTTCCAATTTTGTTGTTGACTGAAACATGGTTATGCTGCACGTGGATATAATAGACATTCCTCTGACTAGCTAGGTTATGAAGTAGTCGCAACTCAGTACCTGATAAGATTCAAATATCAGCATCAAATTTTCTTTCTCTCTTCTCTCTCATCGGATGGAGCCATGAGCCTCGATCCAGACCAAGGCAGGTGCAGAAGAGAATATGCTTGCCTGGCAGTGCTATTGCCTGGCGCTCTCTTGGCTTGGCAGACATTCTGAGACAGCACTGTCCTTTTAAAGGACACTCCTGAGCATCCTCAGTGAAGTCCCCTGAAACTGCTTGCTCTGGGGCTTTGAGTGATGCTGAGGCTGCTCCTTTCCTGGCTGCTCACAGACCTTCCTGTGCTTTAAGTGAAGTCAGGCTCACTTTGGACACAGTACACAGATCTCGATACTCAGCTCTAGAGACAGCGCCCGAATTCAAACTCATTCTTTAGCCGCTTCAATTCAACACTTTTATGCCTTTTAAGATGGCAAAGAGGTGGCCTGGAAAATCCACTGGATGGACACGTCCTTATGAGTGTGTCTTGATGTGTGAGCACCCTGTGTTGGGTGGTGAAGGCTGTTTCCCCTGGGATGACCCTCATTGTCATAGGACCTGTATTGTGCATGGTGCTTGTCAGTCCATGCTTGGGTTGCTCTCCTGTCATCATCTGGGGCTTTAAAGGTTGTAAACAATTCCCCTGCCTTTCCTCCCTGGATTGGGTCCAGTACTCAATTACATCGCTGTTCCTGTTGCCTGTATTGATTATTTTTTCTAAAACTGAAAACAGTCCCATTTTAGTACCTTATTCTATTTTTGGGGTGGATATTTTGTACCTAGTTAAAATTATGATTTTTGAAGATGAATAGGCAAAATCCACACATATCATTCTGGACCTCTGAAAGAGACTCTGTAGCTTAAAGGAGGAACAGAGCTCACAAGAGGCAAAGGAAGGACACACTTGAGAGAAAAGATTTACCGTAGGAAGCAAAAGTAATTTAAAGCAGCATCTGCTTGTCCTTTCAATGAAATTCAATTAAGCCAGGATTCTATGAAACATGAGATTAAAGATGAGATAAGACAATAAATAGCAAAAGTAAGCTTTGCTTACAGGAAGGAAACATTCACAAAAGAAGCCAGATAGAAACAAGCCTGGTGACTTTGAAATTATAAAAAAAAAATAATGAGTTGGCAGAATCTTATAATGTATTAGAAGAAGTCAGAAGTACACTAGACTTTGTGAATAATGACACCAGTAAAATGGAGAGCTATCTTGAGGAGTCTCTAGTGAGAAAGGAAATGAGATGACCACAGGGAAGAAGGCAGACATGGAAGGAAGGCAACGGACAGGAAGCAACAAGACAGTGGTATTTCTCCAAAGGACAAAAGAACAGGCAAGATAGAACAACCCCAAGTTGCCAGACTGCCCCCTGAGGGCACACATAGCTGGTAGAAGAAGAGGGGGACCCCAAGAATTAGATACACTTTTCATAAAAAATAAAAATGTTCCTTTTCCCTTGAGTTCTCTGCCCTCCCATAGCCTCCTGAGGATAGACATGTGAATATACCATATGTAAGGTAAAAGTAGTCTCTCTAGCAAAAGCAACAACATAGAGGCAATTAAAAGGATATTTAATATGGCCTCTATTCATCAGACATGAATTTAAAGTAATTGCTCTCTTAAGAGTTGGTGTTAACACAAAATATGATTTTAGCTATATTGGAGCATTTCCTTTTGTAAAATAGCCCAATAGAGTTCCCTATTAAATGAAAAAAGTTGTGGACCAAAAAAAAAAAAAGAGTTGGTGCTAAGGTCCAAGTCTCTGTTTTTAGCTTGTCATTGCTTCATTGGTGGCCACTTCTAGGTGGCTCAAATGTCTCATGTCAGGATTGCTGAAGTTTACATTTAGAAATTGGTTTGCAAGTGACAAATGGTGCAGACATGTCTCTGTACCCCTTCAGTGAGCTGTAGTTGTAGGTTGAATGCTTCACAGCCACATAGAAAAGCATCAGATAATCGAGGATTCCAGGAGGACTGACAGCTACTAAGCCACAGTGAAGTGCAGTGCTGAAGCTTTCCTGAGGGATTTCATTTTTTGTTCTCCTTTTCATTAAGACTAGAATCAAGTGTACATGCCAACTATTAGTGATTTAAATTTCCTTCTGTGTCATTCAGTGTAAAACTGTCTAATTTGGACAAAAATATTACGTTGTGGAAAACAAAGTTTTAGTCACTGCTCATAAAGAAAAAATTCTCACAGGATAACAATGGATACTAATGGCAGTTCACTGGCTTTGTTTACTATATGTCCTCAGAGTTTCAAATTGTGTGTGTGTGTGTGTGTGTGTGTGTGTGTGTGTGTGTGTGTGTGTGTGTGTGTGTGTGTTTTGCTTGAAGTACTGCAGATTTCCTTTCTACTCTTTTGACCTAGTGTCAAGAGTCCTCCATACCTTATCCTTCCCTATTGAGGGCTGAGAGTAAAATAATAGTAGTAAAACTGTTGGTTAGATACACTAATTAAGAATTTACAAAGTGCTTCCATTCATACTTCAATGGAGCCTCTCAACAATGCTATGGGCAGATAGTATTATTGGAACTTCCTGGCACCAGGTGGAAGAGCTGTACATTCAAGTCATGGTCTGAATTCACTTGAAGATGGGAGCAGAGCTATTTTTATGGCAGCCAATTATTAAAGACACATACATGTGAATTTGGAGGTGGTTGAGGTATTCCATTTTCAAAAAGTAATTGCCATGCCTTTTTTGTGTGATTATTCCTGTATGGCAATAGATCTTGATTTAAAGGAGGGGAATTGGACCTCTCATTTTGAGGCCATAGATATACCATAAATATGACATTGGAATTCAGCAAAACAACCAATGAACCTGGCTTGAAAATGAGTTTTGTCACAATTCAAAATGTTGTGGACTCTATTTGGAGTCCCATATAGCTAGTAAATCACGCAGTTCCAAATATATGATGGCAATTTTTACAACCAATGATTTGTATCCCCAAATGGTATGGCTGTTAAGAAACCTATTAGAAAGATAAACAGGAAAGAATAGGTCTAGTTTCTGAATAGAACCATGGAGATAGTGATGTCAGACCTTATTTCCATAGTAAAAAAAACCCCAACAAAATGGAGTTTGGACTAAATAATGGATAATAATAGCTACAGTGCATTTTACTAGGCCAAAGTCATTATGCATGGCAAGATGATAATGCGTTTAATGAATTATGGTATGCTTTAGTTCGGAAGTTCAGAAATGGTGAACAGTTAATGCTACTGTTTTGCTGCCTGTGAGACTTTACTAATCTATTATAAATCTTTCTTGCTATGCTTACACACAGCCTGGGGCACCAATTCAATGCAGTATGCAGCCTCTGCCAATCTGCTAGTTCTGGTATCTAAGATGTCAGCCCTAATCTAGTTCACCTCTCTGCTTTTTCAGGTAAATGACTGAATCTCAGAAGGACTAAGTTAAATGTCTCATAATCATTCAGAAAAAGAGCCACAAGGGCTGGGAAGGTGGCTCAGTAGTAGAGTGCTTGCCTTGCATGCACGAGGCCCTGGGTTCGATTCCTCAGCACCATATAAGCAAAAAGAAAAAAACCGGAAGTGGCACTGTGGCTCAAGTGGTAGAGCGCTAGCCTTGAGCTGAAGAGCTGAGGGACAGTGCCCAGGCCCAGAGTTCAGTCCCCACAACCGGACCCTCCCCCACCCCCCCAAAAAAAAGAAAGAGCTACAACTTGGTCTTGGGTCATTGACTCTAAGGAAATAATCTTGCTAGTTAGGCTATAGTAGAATTCAAAATTGGAATATGTGCAAGGAATTCAAGATTATAGTCCAATACTAACTTTGGTGTGCATATTTGTGTGTCATTATGCAACTTGAGTTTAGTTTGTGTGTGCGAGTGCATGTGTGTGCATTGTGTATGTGTGTGCATGTGTCTGATGTTAATATTATGGATTGAAAATTCTCTCCTACATGCCATATCCTAGTTATTATATACTCAAAAAAAGTGCCTCTTGGAACAGAACTTTTGCCTTCATTCTGCCACAGAATAAAATAAAGAAAAAATATACTCCAACTTAAAGCCTTTAAGCACTTACATGAACATGTCTCCTTGCTCACATTCTAACTCATTTTTGTCTCTCACCATGATTTTTGGAAATGAATACATTCATCTTTTCTGCTCTCTTCAATTATCTTACTTATCTTTTAATGTCTTGTAATTTGACTTTGGACTCTGGTAATCCATTGAATCAGTTTCTCAACAGGACACAGGGGACCTAATAAACAGATCCAATGACTGCTCTTCTGTTTTATGAGCTCCACATATGACCATTCCCTGGTCAGTGTAACCTCGCTTCATTCCTTCCTAATATTTTCACTTGACTGGCCTTGTACCTCATTCTATCTTGGGCCTTCTCTTTGTCTTTTCCTTTGCAGTGTGTATCTTTCTCTCAGAGCCATCTTTTTCTTAGACACCATCCTTAGGTATCTAAGTGCTATCTACAATCATGCTTTTAATGTCCACCTAAGTTGTGATGACCCTCGAATCTTTCTCCAGCTATAATTTTTTTTCTGAGCTTCAGACTTACATATTTATATAGAGTGCATGGGGCACTTAAAACTTCTCATGTTCTAAAATGAACTACTCAAAGTACTCACCTGTCTCCCCATGGCCAAGAATTCCAGCTCTATCTGGTGTGCACACTCACATGCATGTATGCATGCACATACATAGTCTCTTCATAGCACCTTGGTTTTAACCTGAGCCAAAAGACATAGACTATACTATATTCCCTTCCCCATACTTTCTTGTTTCGGTCTCTTAGACATGTTAGTTTATTTACTTGAAAGCTTTCTTGAAGTCCTCCTAGTTCAGGTCATTATCACTTGTTGCCTGACTGATGTGAGTGCTAACTGGTTTTATGCCCTTAAAAATTTCCCTTATATTGCAGACAGGGTGATCTCTCTCAAATCAATTCTTGCCTTGCTAGTTTGTAGCTGAAATCTTTATACCAGCTCCTCTTTATTCTCAGAATACAGTTCATGCTCCTTAACACCTTAACAGTACCTTTTCTCCACTTTCCCCACATGAATCTCTCCTTGCATTTTCTGTGTTAACTGCACTATTTGCAGCCCACCTCGGGCCACAGACTCTCATACTTGCATTGGTCTTCATCCAGTAATCTTTTTCTCAAATATGATTCCTTGCCTTTTGTGCCATGCTGACTCCCATACATGCTGTATGTGATAGTGCATCTGCCTGAATTCCGAATCCTCTCCATGGAGACAAGCCTACATAAATTCCCTGGGCTGTTCTTTCATCCAAGCATCAGGATCCTCTAATTTATAGGAGTAGCAGGGAGGGTTGCAAGAGAGTCACTTATATTGAGCCACTGTCTAACTAGATCCAAAGTTCCACATTCTTCACCCTCAGGGACCACCTCCAGAGTCCAAGGTATGGGTCAGAAGAAAGGAATAAGGTGTGCTGAAGCAGAGGCCCCCCTGTGTAGGGATTGATGTCTGGCAGCTTAAGTTTCAGGCCCAGCATGAGTTATGCTCTTCCTGCATAGCTGCTTGGCAATGTGTTAGTCAATTATACATCACATGAGATCCCCAATCAACCTTGTCTCATTTGTTTGCTCCAGGCATCAACAGCAGGGGCAGCAGCCTCTGGCCAGGGGCAATCTGTAAAATGCAAAGTCATCAGCTAAAGAACTGTATTTTCCCTTAGTTGACTAGGGGAGGCTGGAGCAGCTTTTAGTAAGGATTTTAATGGCCCAACTTTCTTTCCCCTCCTTTACCTGGACAACTCTAAACAGATCTTCATCCTGTCCTTTACAGACTGTGGTCCATTGTGCTGTACACTTGAGATTTACTAAATACAGGTCTCATCTGAGACTTAGTAACTGATGAATACATTCGTTCGGTTTCTCCAACAAGGTTATAGAAATCATTCTTAACTTGCACTCTCTCTTTCTCTCCTTATTGATTCTTTTTGATTTTTCTTCCTTAGTTTCTAAAAATAATTTTTTAGTGTTCTGTGTCTTCTACTGGAGCAGTTCTTCCCAACAGAAGCAGAATGCAAACACCCGGTGCAAATCAAATAAGCAATCTTTAAGATTTCTTTTTTTTTCTTTAAGCTATTTTAAAAAAATTATTTATTGTAAGTGTGATGTACTGGGGGGTTACAGTTCCATAAGTAAGGTAATGAGTACATTCCATTTTCTCCCACTTTCCATTCCTGACTTCCCTCCCCTCCCTAAGTTGTAAAGTTCATTTCCAACATAGTGTTTAGTGAGTATCATTCTTTTTTATATTGTGAAAATACTGTACAGAGGAGTTACAATTACATGGGCAAGATAATGAGGACATTTCTTATCAAGCATTGTTGCTTCCTCCTTCGTTTCCCCTTCTTATCCCTTCCTATCTCTCCCCCCCCTCCGCCCCTTCCACTGTCTTCCCCCCCCCCCACCAAAGTTGTAGAGTTCGTTTTTCAACATTACGACTTATACATCTTGTTGTTGCAATGGGTCCACATGTAAATCGTTTAAATAGGGATACAGGTAAGTATCATTCTTGTATTAGCTCATTTGTTGTCCTGCTGTTTCTGTGGTTCCCTTTCCCTTCTGCGGATGAGGTAAATGCATATACAAGACAAAGGGTACAGAAAACTAAAAAATAATAGAAATAACTTGAAACAGTACATAATTAAAACCTCTTAAATAAAAATAAAACGTCTTGTTTCCAATTTTTGGAGTTCATTTTGATATGCTTCCATTATATAAGGTCATGTGCACCTAGCGATTGGGCTATTGTGATCCCCTGCTAAGAATACCATAAACATATTCTAGTTATTACAAATGGGGGAAACCACATGACCTATGTTTCTTTGGGCCTGGCTTGCTTTACTTAATATAATTTTTTCCAGGTCTTTCCATTTTCTTTTGAATGGAGCAGTGTGTCATTCTTTCTAATGGAAGCATAGAATTCCATTGTGTATATAGAGCACATTTTCTTGATCCATTCATCTACTGAGGGACATCTGAATTAGTTCCGTATCTTAGCTATGATAAATAATGCTTCAGTGAACATTGTTGTGCTGGTAGCTGTAGTATGGCCTTGTTTGTGGTCAGTTGGGTAAATGCCAAGAAGTGAGATTACTAGGTCATAGGGGAACTCTATGTTTAGCCTTTTGAAGAACCTCAATACCACTTTCCAGAATGGTTGAACAAATTCATGCTCCCAAACAACAGTGAAGTAGGTGTTCCCTTTTGGCCACATCCCCACCAGCATCTACTATTATTAGATTTCTTGATAATGGCCATTCTAACTGGGATGTGGTGGAATCTCAATGCAATTTTGATTTGCATTTCTTTTATGGCCAGAGATGTTGAACATTTCTTTATGTTTCTATTGGCCATTCTTATTTCCTCTTCAAAGAAGTGTCTTTTTAAGTCTTTAGTCCACTTGTTAATGGGGTGGTTGTTTCTTTGAGGATTTGTTTTTGGGGAATTAAATTTTTGAGCTCTAAGTATATTTTGGATATAGAAGAAGAAATCCAAAGATTCATAGGAATAATAGAATACTTCAAGCAGCAAAAACAATCCTTAGCGGGAAGAACAGTGCTGGAGGAATATCAATACTAAATTTAGAAAGCCATAGTAATAAAAACAGCTTGGTACTGGCACAAGAGCGGGCCAACGGAATAGAACTGAAGACCCACAAATGAACCCACAGACCCACAGACCCATCTAATCTTTGATAAGGGAACCACAAATAGGATGGAAGAAAGACAGCCTCTTAACAAATAGTGCTGGCAATAATTGGCTATACATGTGAAAATTGAAGCTGGATCCGTGTATATCACCCTGCATCAGAATCAACTCCAAATGGATCAAAGACTTCAATTTATGATCAGATACCCTAAAAATACTACAGGAAGGGATAGGAAAAACATTAGGGCTCCTTGGCACAGGTTGAAACTTTCTTAATAAAAACCCAGAAACACAACACATGAAAGACATGTTGGATAAATGAAATGCCATTAAACTGCAGAGCTTCTGCATAGCAAAGGTCATAGCTAGCAAGATAAATCTTTGATTACTAATTGATACATTAAATATTTTTTAAAGAAATGTATTTAAAAAAAACTGGGAGAGTGGAAGGGAAGGGGTGATATTCTCCATTAGGAAATTTACTCTCTGACTTATATAACTGTAACCTTTGTTTTCAGCATTTTCAAATAAAAATAAGAACAGGTAAAATTATTTTAGCCATTATTTTATTAAACCTATTCTGTCTACAATATTATAATTTCAATGTATTGTCTATATACAAATTACAGACACATTCTGCATGACTTTACAAGTCCTAAACATTTATTGTATAATTTGTGGCTACCTTTCCAGGTGCCTAGTAGCTACCTGTCATTAATCTGGACTTATATTCTCAGGGTTTTGATGGCTATCATCACAGTTGCTTTAGTACTGTTGACCAAATTTATGTGTGTATAATATGAATTTATTCATTGAACCATTTCTTCATGACCAATTAGGTACCAGTATAGACTAGACATTATTTGTGTGTAAAACAAAGTCCTCACAGATCTTCTAATCCAGAGTAAGAAAGGTTTCTTATTCAGAAAGGTGATACTGGGGGAGAAATTTGAATACAAAAGGAAGCAAGCCACATAAACACTGAAATAGAATGAAGAGGGCATTTCAGGGCAACAGAGGCAAAAGGGACCTGGGGTCTGATTATGTTGGAGTTATTGATCCTGACAAAGGCTTGGGATTCTGAACTTTTTGTGCGGCAGGTGCTGTGTAGGAGTGTGACATGAGCTGGTGTAGGTTGTGAGAGAATGTGCCGGCTCCTGGCAGTGGGGTAGATTTGTGGAGAGGCAGGCAGGAAGCTGGATCCCTGGTTGAACTGAACTGAGTCAGAACATCAGAAGTTATTCTCCAGCCAGGAACAACTGCAGCTTGTCTTTGGCTTCTTAGGGGAGTTTGCTTAGGGGATGGTATGAAACACTTCTGGGATTTCTTGTATAAGCCTCAGCCACTCCCTACCCCTGAAGTGGGCTGTGTCTGAACTGTGAGCAAGGCATTCCTTCATAGGTGTTTATACTTCATCCTGCAACTTCTTCTGTCTCATGGTTGTGCTTGGTGACTGACATGCCATACTGGATAATTTATGCCTGGGTGAGTCCAACTGCATCTTTCATCCTTTTAAAAATTAAAAGTATATACGCATTGTATATATCCCATGTTGTTCCAGGAGGCATCTCTCTTCAGTAAGGTGTCAATTTGACAACCACAGTGCTTCCCAGTATCAGAATGGTGTTAGAAAGATCCCCTTGGGGGCTGATTAAAATGTCTGTCTGGTGCTACCTGCCGGAAACAGAAGCTTAGTGCCTTCTGCCACCAGGAAAAACATTTCCACATTCTACGTGCGGCACTGAGTTTCAACCTTTGGAATGAAATTTCAAACTGCATCCGCTGTAAGGGGTTTGGAATTTAGCCTAGCTGTTAAATTGGATCTAATTTCAATCATGGCAATATCATGAAGTCAGAAAAGTAGTCTTTGGTGCCCCTGGATTGCTTCTGCTACCAATGTTGCATATTTCTCAGATAAATCTAGCCCCTATGGTCATATCACTCTAGGGACAATAGTGTGTTAGTCAACTTTCCATGACCATGACAAAAATTCTCAGATTAAAAAAGGGGAAGATTTATTTCGATTCGTATGATCGGATATTTCAGATACCTACATTGCTGGGTTCCATTGTGTTTGGGCTGGTGGTAGGTAAGGCAGTAGATTGTAGTGAGGAGCTTTTAGTGGTGGGCAATGTCTCATGTTGGTAGGCAGTAGACAGAAAGGAAAGAATGAGGGTGTAAATATCAGGTCTTTTCCATGGGCATGTCTTGAGTAACTTAACTTCCTCGCATCAGGCCCCACCTCTATGATTTTACATCTTCCCAATAGCACCACTGGCTGACAACCAAGCTTTTTAACAAATGGACCATCAAGATCCAAACTGGAGAAGAAGTTTCACTTTTTATTATAATTGCTGCACAGTCATGATCTCACTTGAACCTCGCTCAGCGTTACTATTGTTATTTCCACATTACAACGAGGGAATCAAAACGAAGAGAAATAACTATCATGCCTGGAGAGCTTAAATTCTCAAAATCCAAGTAGAGACTAGCTTCCTTGCATCCTCAAGAATGATGAGAATCACTTGCTATCTAAACCTTTCTCCTTGCCTTGCCTTTCCCTTTCCTTCTGTCCTTTCTGTGCTACTGGGATTTGAACTCAGGGCTCTAAGTTTGCTTTGCTTTCATGCTTAATTGACACTATCAACTGAATTCCACCTCCAGCCAAGCTTTTTGTTGGTTTATTTTGGAGATGGAGTTGCATGGACTTTTTGCCCAGGCTTGTCTTTGAGCCATGATGTCAGCTTCCTGAGTAACTATGAATATTGGTGTGAACCATGGATTCCCATCTGTGTGTTTCTCTCTGTCTGTCTGTCTGTCTGGTCTGTCTGACTGTCTGTCTGTTATCTTTATATCTAACCTATCTATCTATCTATCTATCTATCTATCTATCTATCTATCTATCTATCTATCTATCTATCTATCTCATTCATTGTATTGATATTAATTAGTTGTACAGAGTGGTTGCTTTTTAATTAAAATCCTTTTATATTTGTAGTATTTCTCAATCATAATTATCTATCTACCATCCTCCTCCCCCCCTCAAATCAGCCTTATTCAGTTAACACATGCATATAATTTGCTTATATTTTTCTGTCCTCCTATTTCTCTGCCCCCTCCTACTAATATCTATACTTCAGACAAAATATTTTTTTTTTTGCCAGTACTGGGACTTGACCTCAGGGCCTGGGCACTATCCCTAAGCTTCTTTTGCTCACGGCTAGTACTCTACCACTTGATCTATAGCACCAGTTCTATCTTTTTCTGTTTATGTGGTACTGAGGAATTAAACCCAGGGCTTCACGCATGCTCGGCAAGCACTCTACCACTAAGCCACATTCCCAGCCCAGACAAGACATGTTTTAACTTTCAATTTTTTTTGTTTAAGTGCTTTTTAAATTATTTAAAGGAGTTTCACCATCCATAGTTTCTCACATAAGCATACAATGTGTGTGTGTGTGTGTGTGTGTGTGTGTGTGTGTGTGTGTGTGTGTGTGATATTGTATGTGCTTATGCATAAGTTTATTCTTGAGGTATAGGGAAAACATGTACTTTTTGTCTTTCTGAGTTTGGCTTACTTCACTTGTAATGACTTCCAGGTGTATCCATTTTCCTGCAAATGACATAATTTTAATTTTCTTTATGGATGAATTATATTCCATTGTGTATATATACTACATTTTCTTGGTCAATTCATCAATTGTAGGGCATCTGGGCTGTTTTCATAGCTTGGCTATTGTGAATAGTGCTGTAATAAAGAAGAGTAGCAGGTGCCTCTATTATATTCTGACTTGCATTCCTTTGGGCAAATGCCTAATAATGTGTTTTTTTTTTCAATCATTCTACTACATTTTTGTTCCCTCTCAGTCTTTCTGTTCATACTATCTAGGAATTAATTAAGATAAGAATGCCCTGACAAGACATATTCTAGGCCACAAGAGAATCATATCTATCCACGGATTGTTTTATTTTCAACATAGAGCTTTATCTTTTTTTTATAATAATCTTCCAATCCCATGATTCTTTTATTTATTTATTTATTTATTGTGAACACACTGTACACAGGTGTTACAATTACATGGGCAGGATAATGCGTACATTTCTTATCAAGCATTGTAGCCTCCTCCTTTGTTTACCCTTCACATCCGAACTTTATCTTTTGTTCTCTCTTTTAATTGTCATTTTTGCATATAAGCAAAAGAGACTCCCTGGGTTGGGTTTCCTGATAGACTCTGAGATGAGGATTCTTGTAGAAGGAATTTACTAGAAAATATTCCTAGTAAGGTGAAGTTGGAACTGGACAGAGTAGGAGGTCAAACAGAAGTTTCAGCTTTGGCTCAAAACCATGGAAGCTATGTTGTTACTGTGGAACTCATGGCAGGGCAAAGTGGCTGGGGCATCTGTGCTTGCTGACTGCACAGTCACTGACTAAGGATTGCCTATATCCTTAAGCATCTTGGGCTGTATGTCACCCTGCCTTTGGCAGGTAGTATAGGCTTTTTGGATGGAAAAGCATCATAAGCAAGTTGGCACAAAAATGCTAAAGGGTAGTCTTATTTTCAACTCTTTGAGGAAACTGCATAGTGTCTTTCATAGTAGTTGTACTAATTTACATCTCTCCTGATAATGTATCAGTGTTCATTTCCTCCTTTTATTCACCCCAGCATTTGTTGTAGTTTGTGTTCTTGATGGCCATTCTGACTGAAGTGAAATGAAATCTCAGTGTTGGTTTGATTTACATTTCCTTTATGCCAGGGGTGTTGATCAACTCTTTTTGTTTGTATTGGCCATTTTTCCATCTACTTCTGAGAAGTGTCTGTTTGGCTCCTTTGACCATTGATTAATTGAGCTATTGATTCTTTGGGGTGTTTATTTTTTTGAGCTTCTTATCTATTCTGGTGATTAGACTTTTACCAACTGGCAAATATCTTCCATTTTAGCTTATCTGTCATTTTAGTTTAGAAACTATATCCTTCATTATGTGGCAGCTTTCTTTTAGCTTAATGCAATACCATGTGTCAATTCTCCTTTAATTTTACTCAGAAAGTTCCTGCCTATGTCAATAATTTCCAGTGTTTCCCCAATTCCTTCCTGTAGTGTTTTCAAGGATTAAGGTCTTACACTGAGGTCTTTGATCCACTTTGAACTGAAATTAGTACAAAGTTACAAAGTGACAAGATAGAAATCCGGTTTCGTCTTTGACATGTGGGTGCAACAAGTTCACAAGTACATCTGTGTTTGTTACAAATCTCTTTTCAATAGCCACATTGTAGAAATGGCTCAGCTGTCCTACAACCAGTGAATGAATCAGCAATATATTGGAAGAATAATATCATGTCATTTGAGAAGAAATAAATGGATCTGGAAAAACTCATAATGAAGGAAGTGAGCCAGGCTCATTTGAACCATGTACATAATAAAACGGACTAAGAATGGTATACATAGGAGTGATATTCCACAGGGTAATATCTTGGGAAAATTATCAGGTAGTTCAACAACATAAATACTATGAAACCAAAACAGCTTTGACTAAGGGTGGGAGGAGCTGGAACTAAGAGGGAGACAGATGAATGAAAGAGGAATGGTGAGTGAATACAGACAAGATTCACAATGTACCTATATGAAAATGGAACTAGGAAAGTCGGAGAGATGGGTGGGGATGGAAGATATGTCTGGACGACGACAGTGTTTTGTACATGTTAAGCTGAAAACTGTTTGCACCACTATTTAATGAAAATAATTAAAAATGGAGAAGGGCTGGGAGAGGAAGTGGACAGGACCTTACGAAAGCTTAATGAGAGCACACATGTTTCTCTCAAGTGGTGGTGCTGAAAATTTTAATCAGAAGCTAAGTCACTCAAAAATCTTTAAAAATACTTCAAGGTGTTTCTGCAGCAGTAGGTAATTCAGTACTGAGCTGTCCTTGTCAGTATGCTGGGAAATAAAAAAGCAGCTCATAACCCCAGGAAGCTATGTCTATCGACTTGTAAAACAAGCCAAGCCAAAGTAACTTGGCACAAATTATGCTTTAGAGCTTTGGAAAAGCTTGTGCCTTTTCTTTCTTTCTTCTTTTTTTATGTTTACTTTTCTCTTTCTTCTTCATTTTTCTTCTTTCTTCTCTTTTTTCAGTTTGTTAAGTTTGTTTTAGTAGATTTACTGAAAGGCAATTTACATACCACATCACTTAAAGTATAACATTTTATACATTTATATATATTCACAGAGTTGTACGACCATCAACACCATTTGATTTTAGAACATTTTTTCATCTGTCCCCGAACAACTGCCTCATCCGTTAGCAGTCATTTCCTTTCCCTTTGTCCCCTGAAAACCCTCAACAACCAGTCTTCTCTTTGTCTGTATGCATGCACTGACATTTCATAAGAATGGAATCAAATAATACTGGCCTTAGGTGCCAGGCTTTTATTTATTTGGCTTTCTATTTTCAAAGGTTCCTCACACTGTATAGGCAGTATGTTGAGACCCTCACAAAAATGACTTCATCCTTTTGGTGGTTAAATAATATTAATGTATACATTTTTTTCATGAACATTTTTTTCCTATTACTCTGCCTGATGAAGAATTGCTGGATCAAATGCTAACTTGATGTTGAACTTTTTGAGGAAGTGCCAAACTGCTTTTCAAAACAAATAAACAATGTTATGCTCAGAAAAGCAATATATGAGGATCCAATTTCTCCACATTCTTGCTATCATTTATTGTATGTTTCATAGGAGGTTCAAAGTGGCATCTCCTGTGGTTTGATGTGTAACATCTCCTAAAGAATGGGATGTTGAACTTCCATGTGCTTATTGACTATTTTTGTATCCTCTTTGGATGTCGATTTAGATCCTTGGCCATTTTTCTCTGAGTTATTGATAATTATACTATTCAACTGTAAAAGTTCCTACGTTATATATTCTTCTTTGTTTGTGCTGGTTCTGGGACTTGAACTCAAGGTGTGGGCATTGTACCTGAGCTTTTATGCTCAAGGCTAGTGTTCTACCACTTGAGCTACAGCTCCGTTTCTGGCTTTTTGGCAGCTAATTGGAGTTAAGAGTATCATGGACTTTTCTGCCTGGGCTAGTTTTGAACTGGGATCTACAGATCCCAGCCTTCTGAATAGCTAGGATTACAGGTATGAACCACCAGCTCCTGGCTTACATGAAATATTTGGGATAGTAAACCTTTACTAAAATGTGCAAATATTTTTCTCCTAGTTTTTTGGGGGGTTTTCTTACTTTTTATAGTTTTGAAGCACAAAGTTTCTAAATTTTGATAGAACCCAGTCTTTGGCTGCTTGTACTTTAGGTGTACATCTAAGAATTAATTGCTTAATTCAAGGTCACAAGATTTATACTTCTGTTTCTTCCACTTACTTTTTTAGTTTTCGCTCTTCCATTTAGGTCTTTGATCTATTTGGGGTTCCATTTTGCACATGACAAAGATGAGATATGGGACTAACTTCTTTCTTTTGTATGAGAATGTCCAGTAGAAAGTCGTACTTCTTTTGTTTCATGTATCATCCCTGCCCCTTTGTCCTTCTTTCTGCCATCATTGCAGATGTGTGAACTGGAGATGTAACATCCACTTTATGATGACAAGGGAAGGCAAAAAACTTTTGGAGACTCAGACACTGAATTGCTAACTCAATTTCTAATATATATGTATATATATATTATATATATATGTTCTAATATATATATGTTTATTTAATGACCAGTTCTGCTAGATTTTTCCTATTTTAAAATTGTATTTTTATTATCTTTAAGTAGTTACACAAAAGCTTGTTCTCCTCTTTTTTCTTTTCTTTTCTTCTCTTAAAAATTTTTGTTTAAGTATGTGGCTTGAACTCACTTAAGGCTGGCATTCTACCACTCATGGACTTTCCAACTTAGACTACCTTTGAACCATGATCCTCATATTTCAGCCTTCTGGGTAGAAGTAAAGACTTGCGTGTCAGCACCTGGCTTCCTCCTCTTTTTTTCTTTATGATTGTTTATGCTTTATGTTTTTCCAGAACTTAATTTGTGTTAGTATGTAAAAATTTGAGTAAATGTTGGAGGGATGACAAGATCAAGATGCTTTGTTAAATGGCCAAAGAATTTAAAACATATCCTAAAAAAATAAAAAATGTGAAGGAAGGGGTGGGCAAGGAAGTGTGGGTGAGAATATTGGAAGGGTTGTCATTGGTCAGGACACATCGTATTCATAAATACTTTGTTGAATGGCAGTTCCTTTGTACAACTACTTCAAGATAATAAAAAAATTCTAAAAATGAGTAATTTAAAAGAGACTCAGGGTAAAGTATGTGGCAAATAGGCCAGGGAAGATTACATCTTTTTATTAGGGAGCCAAATGTCCAGGAAGCCTATTTACTTTGTATGAATATTATCAAAGGTAAGCATAGAACAGAAAAGCAAAGCCATGCATGCCACCAGTAATACAAAAGCACAAATGGTGGTAGGTAACCAGTTGTATTCATTTCATATGACTACTGCTACCAATCACCTTACGGTTCTAGAGATTAGAATCTAAAATGTATATTCAAGACATTTGCAGGTCATGCACTTTTGGGAGAATTTAGTGGGAGAATGTATGTTTTATTCTTCTTGGCTTTCAGAGCTTCACTCTGTGCATTCCTTTGCTCCTTACCCTTTCCTTTCCTTTTTTATTTCAAAAAATATTGTTAAGTTATTATACAGAAGAGTTACAGTTACATGAGTCAGGTAGTGAGTAGATTTACTTTGGAACAGTGTCACCCTTTCCCTCATTCTCTCCCAGTTTTTTACCTCCAGACTTCCCTACCCTCCAAGTTGTATGGTTCATTTCCAACATAGGGTCTAAAGGGTTTTACTGCTGAATTGCTTTATGCATTGTCCCACTATTTCTGTGCTTCCCCTTTCTCTTCCCAAATCAGATAAACATATACAAGACAAAGGGTACAGAAATAAACCCCCCCACAGTGACAGAAAGGAATAAACCAAAGAAAAAAGGAAAGAAGAAAAGAAAAAAATTAAAAGAACCAAGAACAGTGTAATAAAACCTCTTACTTCTACTTTTTGGAGTTTGTTTCCACAAGCATCATTTTATATGATCTTATGCATATAGCTATTGAGCCCTTGCAATCCTTTCCTAAGAATATCCTCTTTGAAACCTGCAGTTCTCTTTGCTTCTTTATCACATCACTGTGTTCCCTTCAGTTTCCACTGTAAACTTCCCATCTTGCTCCCTTGCTAACCTACCTGGATAATACAGGGAAATCACTACATCTTAAGATCTTTACTTCCATCTCATCAGTAAACTCATTTTTGTCACGTAAGGCAATAAACACAGTTCCCACAGATTGAAGCCCTTGGTATCTTTAGGGGATATTACTCAATTTACCATTCTAATTATGTGAGAAATTATGCACCTTCATCCCTAATGTTTGAGATAATGATCATGAATATTGCTCATCATTTCATCTCTGTACCTGAATTTTACTGTGGATACTAGAGCACAATTCACTAGAATAAAATGAGATCCAAAATAATACAACAATTAGCAATTGTAGATAATTTATTTTGTAGCTCTTAAATGGTTTTTAACGTACTGATTTGGAATTTGCTGTACCAGAGATTACATTTCATATTCAGAACCGAAATGCATTTTGTTTTTATAAATATAGTGACTAGATTTGCTGCATTTAGCAGAAAATGCATTGCTTATACCTCCAAAATGAAACCAGTTGGAAACATTTTGTGCATATGGAGCTATGAATTACGGCTTTTTCCTTTTACAAGATATTTGCAAGTCAGAAAAGCAAAATCATTGCTTTCTTCCTCCCCCTAGTCCTTCGGGAAGGGAGCTGTGAATCTTATCTTTTGGCAGGTCAGGGACTTATTCTCATATGCGAACAAGTTTATGCAGACACCCCAAATTAAATACTAGATGTTGACCAATCTCACACATATCTAAGGAAGATGCAACCTAAATCGAATATTAATGGGTAACACAAATTGAAAACAAAATTGCATGCCAGATATGTGCTCACTAGTTATGAGAGCAACATATAAGTTTTCTCTTTCTACTTCATTTTGAAAATAGCTTGCCATGATGTGGCTAAGAGATCCCTGGGATTCTGATAGATATTTTCAGGATGACTGCAGACTCTTGAGCAAATAATTTGTTCCATATTGCTGAATTCTTAAGAAATAAAATTGCTCACCTTCTTAAAAAATGGCCTTTTCAAGACTCCAGGGTAATTTCTGCCTGGTGTGTTGAGGGCCTTTTACCCCCATCTTTTGGCTATTAGACTCTTACTGAGCTAATGTAATAAGTCCTTGTCACTTTTCTCTTGTAGCTGCTGACAGGGTGAACTTTTCCTTGGGCCTGTGGTGTCTGGATGTCAGGTGGACTGTAACTACTTTCACATTTTTATTCATTAAAGGAACCTAAGTGGGAATACTTCAATGTCTCCTGTGGCTTCTGTTGAATCTTTGAGGTGAGACAAACCTGATCTCATCAAAATTAATGGCTTATGGTCATTCACACTATTACTGTTAATGGGGTTGACTATGCATTATCTCCTGCAGAAATGGTGTGTATTTGGAACTTATAGCACAGCACTGTCTGGGTAGATGGTTGACTGAGATTCTGGCCGCCCTGTCCAGTAGGAATTAGGAACAGTTGGCAAAGATAGGTTTCAAAATGAGTATTGTAAGCATCGGCTGCAAATTGCTCAAGCAGGTTGTAGTAGAGAGGGAAAAAATTCAATATATAACCTAAAAATTAAGAAAAGTGAAGGAAGCAGTAGGGTAAGAGGAGTAAGATTGTTAAAAGGGATGACAATGATCAACAGGCTCTGTATTCATAAACTGCTCTGTTGAATGACAACTCCTTTGTGCATCTACATAAAGAGAATTGCATATATATATATATATGTATATATGGAGAGAGAGCAATGATGTTCAAGAATACATTAAACGTGTGTTGTGTTAAGGAAATAAAAGTTATTTTTTATACACTACAATGTGTTTACTTTTAATGCAGGTTCTGGCAAGGCTGCTCATTTGGCTATTTTGCCTAAGACTCCCTTTTTTCCTGCTGCCCAGCTTTCCAGAAGTCAGTGCATTAGACTTAATTTTGATTTATTTGTTCTTCCCTCTGAGATAGCCAGTGAATTCATGAAGCTTTGTCAACAAGATGGACAGGGCTCCTGGGAACTGATGGCTAATGCCTGTAATCCTAGCTACTCAAGAGGCTGAGATCTGAGGATCACAGTTCGAAGACAGCAGCCAGAAAAGACTTTGAGACTCTTACCTTCAATTAACCACCAAAACTTCAGAAGTGGAGCTGTGGCTCCCTGTTGCAGAGTGCTAGCCTTGAGCACAAAAGCTTAGGAACAGTGTCTAAACCCTAGCTTCAAGCCCCAGGACCAATGCACACACACACACACACACACACACACACACACACACACACACACACACACACACACACACACACACACACACACACACACACACACACATGGCAGGATAATGCTGAATTTTGAGCAGTTAGGAAGACATTACAGTAGTACAAGAGAACTGGGTTTGGGCTAAAGAAGAGGCAGTAAATATTAAGCAAAACATTTGGGTGGTCAACACCTGGCATGTTATAACAAAATGCAGATAGAAAAATCACACCTAATTCCAAGTTTTCTGTCTTGAGCCACTGGAGAGATTTTCTTTGTGTGGCCAGTAATGAAGACAAGAGATTTAAAGAAGGATTAGGTATAAGGATTTGGATATGGAACAAATTTTGACAAGTAACTTTTAATAGGCTTATGAGCCAGGCTAGAAGAGATGTCAAGCATGTAGTAGAGATGTCAGACAAATGAGTATAGAGCACAGAGGAAAGGTTTGGACTTGAAAGCATAAAGGTGGGCATTATGAGCACATTGATGGCAGTAAAGCAGGACATGGGATCAAACCGTGAAGAGTGAGGATGTAGGGAAGAGGGTGGATTGTGTGAGAGGATCCCGTCAAGTAGCAAGTGAAGGAAGTTGAGAAATGGTGGAGAATTGAGGTCAAGGAAGCCAGAAAGAAATGTAATGAGAAGGATGGAGGGGCCAACTTTGCTGAGCATCCAATAAAGTAAGACAAAGTACCCAGTAGATTTTGCAAGAGATCACTGGGGACATGGAGGACCTTTTCAGCAAAGTTATGGGTGTGAAAATTAGAACGAACGGGCTGAGGAAGAAATAAAAGGTGAGGAAAAAGGAGACAATGAGCCGAGGTGACTTTTCCAAGAATGTTTTGTGTGTGTGGTGGGGGAGGGGAGGGCGTGGATAAGAGAAATTTTGTTATAGCTGAAGGGGAATATTGAAAAGGGGCTTTATAGAGAAAGTCTGAATGCTGATTGGATAATTCTTGTGGAATATTCATCATTAAATCTACAGATTGCATGAGAGTTGCATAGAGTTCAGGAATGTGGATTTTAGCAGGTTAGCCAGATTTAAATCTGGCTCTATCCCTTAGTGGCTATGGAACAATCATATCTGTGCTCTAATTACCTCATTTATAAAGTGGGAATAATGATAATAACAACTCATAGCTTATCAGGTTGTTTGAGGATTACATGAGCCAATATATGCAAAGCATTTAGAAGAGAGCGTGGCACATAGTACATGCAATGTTAGTGTTTGCAAAATAAAAATGGAAAATATGACAAATGATCAAAATTGCTAAAATGTGGACTAGGAACATTTGAAAGCCTTTAGCAATGCTAAATTGCTTTTCATAAAATATCACCAGATTCTATGCTCATAGGTAGTAGATGTAAAGCTAGTTTCAGAACACTTTTAACAGTGGTAGTGTATTATAGAATCATTACATTTTACTAGCAAAAATGATAACTCATTATTTGATTAATGGGTTGAATGCATTTGAAAAGCTTGTTTGGACAAGTTAAAGTTTTCTTAAGTAAATTTCTTTTGTTTATTGTCCATTTTCCCCATTGGAAAGGTTTTCTCTTTTCATATTTTTTGAAGAACATTTCCCCCTCTCCAGCTCATTAAAAAACGGGATGCTCATTTATGTGTTTTCAAATTCTAACATTCTTTTATTATCATACTTATAATACAGCTAAAATTTAATCCATTGTAATGTATAAAGTGTATGTATTCATATATAAAGTATATAGTGCACAAATACTTAAGCTTCTACCAAGATAATTTACTGAATAATTAGTTCTTCTGTTTCTGATTCAACGTAAACCCTTTATCCTCTGTGACCATCTAGAAATACTTAAATCTGTTTCTGATTTTTCTATTTTTGCCATTGTTTGATTTCTATTCTTTTATGCTTTATTATATCATTTCTGATTTAGTAGTGCACCACTGTGTATTGTGATTCTGCAGTTGGAAATTTACATAAAACATACAAAATATAACCTTATATTTTGAAAGAATTTTAATGAAATTGATTGCTTGTTTCTGAGTGCTTTGTTTCTTAATTTGAAAATTAGTATATTTTAAGCTGCACTTAGACATTGTGGTAAAATTTTTATTGTCCATTTGAAATAATTTGTTTCTTTTTTTTTTTTTGTCGGTGGTAGAGCTTGAACTTAGGGTTCAAGCTGTCCCTGAGCTTTTTGCTCAAGGCTAGCACTCCACCTCTATGAGCAACAGTGTCACTCCTGGTTTTCTGGTAGTTTGGACACAAGAGTCTAACAGACTTTCCTGCTAGATTAGGGCTGGCTTGGAAACACAGATCTCAGTCTCCTGAGTAGTTAGGATTACAGACGTGAGCCATCAGCGCCCAGCTATAATTTAGGTTTCTAAGGCTAATCTTAAGATATGGCACCCACCATAGGCAGTGTCTTTTTAAAAATATTTTCCCATATCTATATCTTTTCTTTTTTTAATTGTCAAGGTGATGTACAGAAGGGTTAAAGTTACATAAGTAAGTTAATACGTACATTTCTTGTCGAACTTGTTACCCTTTCCCTCACTTGGGATAGGGAGGGAAAGAGACAGTGTCTTAAATGGAGATAAGAATTGTGATTATTGTAAGACACCACTTTCATGATTAGGTTGCTAAAAATGGGCTTTTGAAGGGGGTAATGTAAAAAGCACTCTCCAGGTGGACTGGAACTAACCACATGAACTATTAAACGGACCTGAAGAGATACTTAAAGTATCAGAGATTCATGCTAGGGAGAGTTGCCATAGCTGGTTTTGAAGATGGAGAGGTCATTTGGCAAGGACCAGGTGCCCTCTTATTGGAGCTGATAGCATTCCCTGACTGACAGCAAAGAATGGAATCTGTCCAACACCTAAATGGTCTTTGGAGAGGATGCTGAGTTCCTAATGAGAACATGTTCTAACATGTTGATTTTGATTTTGACGTCACTGGTCCTAAGCTGAGAATCCAATATGTAGTAAGTGGACTTCTAATCTGCAGAACTGTGTGCTTGTGTAAATGGGTGCTGTTTTAAAGTGCCATGTTTATGATAATTTGTTACACAGCAATACAAACTGAATACGACTTTCCCTTATTAAAGTCCCTATTTTTATAAATTTCAGTAAAATTTTATAGTATGGATTTTATATATCTATTGATTAATGTTGTCCTGGTGTGTGTTGGCCAAAGTTGTTATCACAGACAAATGATCCTCCAGACAGTTCAGCAGAAAGAGGGCTGTGCAACTGAGAAAAGAAAAACAAAAGAAGATGGGTCATTTACAGAACTTCTGGAAAATTTCAGCTCTGAAGTAAGGTACCAGATCACCAAGAACAAAGCATCCAGGGAACACAGCCCAAGACATAAGTTTTGCTGCTCTGCATCCCTAACACACTGTGAATGAAAGCCAACCACAGATGCCCAGGAGGAAAAAAAAAACTGTTCAGCCACCAAATTTGCCACAAGATCTGCTATTTCTGCCTGCAGCTGATACCTTATGTTGCTTACTTTCTTTCATAAGTTGCATGCAGTTGCTTCTCCTTGATGCATACCAGGCAATATGTCAAAGCTTACCTGAAACAGAGACTGAAACGTGTTTTCAATGCTGCCAGCCTCTTTAATACGGTAAGGTAAATTAGAAGAGTATAGAAACAAGTGCTGAATAAGACAATTTACAACAGCCATTGTTCTATGTAGTTCATATTTTGTTGTTACTGGGGGACCTTTTTAACTCTGAAATTTTAATTCTTTTGTTATATATTTAAGTGACATGAAATTGTACATATTATAGGGCACTAAATGATGTTTTGGCACACATATGCATTATTTAATGTTCACTAAATATATCTATATCCTGAAACAAATTTTTTTGTAGTGAAAATACTCCATGTTTTTCTTCTTCATTTAAAAAGCATATAATACATTGCTGTCATTCCACAGTGCAGTGAATATTGGTTAATTTCCTTTTCTTACCTGACTGTAACTCAGTACCCAGTGATCAACCTTTCTTCCATCCTCCCACTCCAACCTTCTCAGCTTTTTGTAACCACCATTATAATCCCAAACTCTGTGAATTTTAGATTTTAAATTTGTGCTCTTTCTTAAAGATTATGCATCTGAGTGAAATCATGAGGTACTTACCTTTCTGTATTGATCACCATAAACTTACCTCTTAGAATTACTTTTTTTTTTGGTTGGTTGTGGGGCCTGAACTCTGGGCTTGGGCGCTGTCCCTCAGCTCTTCAGCTCAAAGCTAGCACTGTACCACTTGAGCCACAGCGCCACTTCCGGCTTTTTCTGCTTATGTGGTGCTGAGGAATCGAACCCATGGCCTCATGCATGCAAGGCAAGCACTCTACCATTGAGCCATCTTCCCAGCCCCTTAGAATTGCTTTTGATAACTCCCATAGATTCATTTGTGAGTGGGCGTTCCAGTTTCCTTTACAAATATTTTAAATTTTCTTCTTAATTTTCCCTTCATCTTTTAGTTGTTCTGGAGTAAGTGGCTACATTTCCATGTACTTTTGTATTATCCATGTTTTTGGGTATTCCTGGCTTTATTACTCTTTGGTGGGAAAGGCTTCATAGTTTTTAGAGCCTGATCTTTGTGACATATCATATGGTCTCTGTTGGAGCATACTGCATTGCTGAGGAGAAGGTGCATTGTGGAACTGGATGGGATGTTTCATAGATGTTTGTTGAGTTCTAGCATGCAGTTTAACACTGTTGAACTTGGTTACTTTTTTAATGTTTAAATATCTGTTCACTGATGAAGACGAAATGTTGAAGTTCTTTATGTTATGATACTGGAGGCTTTCTCTCCATTTAGATCTACTAATATGGCTTTTATTTTTTTGGTAGCATTAGGAACTGAACTCAGGGCCCATTCATACTTGCTAGGCAGATGTTCTAGCAAGTTACACCTCCAGCCGTGCTCTTCTGCTGGTTGCTTTGGAAATGGAGTTCAAGGAACTTTTCTTCCAAGGCTCTCCTTGAGCTACAAGACAGTAGATCTAGCTTGATCTTAGCCTTCTGCAAGCTAGGATTAAAAGCATGAACCACTAGTACATAGGTATACTGGCTTTTTAAATTGGGAACATATATATATATATATATATATATATAGCTATAAATAATATTATTTCTTATTGAATTAACCCTTTACCATTATATAATGCCCTTTCTCTTCTCTTTTTTATTACTATAGTATTAAGTCTCTTTTATATAAGTATAACTGTTGCTTAATTTTGAATTCTATTAGCATGGAATGTCTTATTCTATCCCTTCACTTTCAGCCATATATCTTTAGAATTGATATTTCTTGAAAGCAGCATGGAATTTGTTCTCATTTAAAAAAATGTTTACTCAGTTATTCTGTTTTTCAATTGCAAAATTCAATCAGTTTACATTTTAGGTAATTATCGATAGGTAAGAGCTTACTACAGCTATTTTATGATTTGGAAAGAAGTGCAATAAAACTATAAAAATTTTTTTCTCACTTCCTTCCCCTCTTCCTTTGTGGTTAAATGATTTACTCAGGCATCATGTTTATGATTTATTGTCTCAGATTTTGTCTGGCAATGTCTCTCTCATTTCTAAAGGAAAGCTTTGCTAGTGGGAAACAATAGTTAATGGGGTTATTATTAAGAAAACATTATTATTATGCATTCAAGGCTTCCTAGTGAAGACATGAGATGGATCAGTAAATGAGTACAGTATATAGGCAGGACCAAGACTATCTCGCTATATAGGCCTCATGCTGCGGCATTGAACTGTTGGCCTAAGATTGTTAATGTTAACAGGAATAGAAGTTTAATCAATTGGAAATACAGGGAATCAGGATGCTTTCAGAGGATTTGTCATTAGGCATGGTGACCATCAATTGTAAGATCTACCTGATTGGATTGAGAAACAAATAGGAAATTGGCAAAGCACACTTATTTTTATTTTTTATTTATTTTTATTTTTTATTGTGAAAACACTGTACAGAGGAGTTACAATTACATGGGCAAGATAATGAGTACATTTCTTATCAAGCATTGTTGCCTCCTCCTTTGTTTCCCCTTCCTATCCATTCCCATCCCCCCCTCTTATAACACCCCCCCCCCCCCGCCAAAGTTGTAAAGTTTGTTTTTCGACATAATGACTTGCACATCTCATTGTTGCAATGGGTCCACCTGTATCCCTATTTAAACGATTTAGTTTTTTTCCCTTCCCCTCCACAAATTATACCAACATCAAATACAGTGAAAGCAGGGGTTATATCGTGGGGGAGGGACATACAAAGCAACAAAGAAATCATCTTATAAATATGTTAGAAACAATCGCATGAAAGAAAAACATTTGAATACTTATCTTGGGGTTAATTTCACCTAACATCAACTTATCTGACCATTTCTGCTTGTCTCAGACCTATATTGGTTATTGCAAATAAGGGAAACCATGGGGCCTATGTTTCTTTGGGCCTGGCTTACTTCACTTAATATAATTTTTTCCAAGTGCAAAGCACACTTATTTATGAGGGTATTCCAGATACAATTAGATCATAAGGGCTCTAGCCATATGAATAGGTTAGTCATTTGATAGATTCAAAATATGATGGCATTGTTGCAAGGTGTAGAAGTTAGCAGATGGGCTCTAATTGCAGGAGGATGGGAATACATCCTTGAGAATGTATCTTAACCTGACTCTTTGCCTTTTCTCCGCTTGTTGGCTGTCATAATGTGAAATGTTTTCTCTGTCATGCTCCTCTTCATGAAATCAAGCCCTCCCTTAAATTGTTTCTGTTAGGTCATAATGACAATAACACTGACTCATTGATACCAGAGAGGTGGGGGCATTGCCATAACTATTCATGATGATGCGGTTCAGAACCTTTGGAATTGGACTGCAAGAGGAATCTGGAAAAGTTTTGAAAAGTGGGATGGAGCTTAATTGATTATTTGGATGGGAACACAGAAGATCAAAGTCCTAATAGAAACATAGACAGTAAAGATTATTCTCATAGGGACAGAGACTCTACTGGGAATTGGACTGGAGGCAACAAGCTTGTGTACATTTTGTTTGTGTCTAAGAATTGTGGGAGGCTGAGTTTAAAGATGATGGATTAGATTATTAATTACTGCAGAACATTAATTAACGTAGCCAATAAATATCAAAAAAGCTGTACATCCATAGTCATCAGGAAAATGAAAACTAAAATATTGAGATTCACTCTCACCCCAGTCAGGGTGGCAATTGTCAAAAGAAGAAACAACAAGTCTTCCCATTTCTTAACAACTGAGGTATTGTCATTCTTTCTGATGGAGGCATAGAATTCCATTATCTATCTGTTTGTCTGTCTATCTATCTATCTATCTATCTATCTATCTATCTATCTATCTATCTATCTATCTATCTATCTATCACATTTCCTTGTTCCATTCATCTACTGAGGGGCATCTGGATTGGTTCCATATCTTAGCTATAATGAATAATGCTGCAGTAAACATAGTTGTGCTGGTAGCTTTAGTGTGGTCTTGTTTCTTATCATTTGGGTAAATGCCCAGAAGTGGTATTGCTGGGTCATAGGGGAGCTCTATGTGGAGTCTTTTGAGGAACCTCCATTCTGCTTTCCAGAATAGTTGAAATCACATTAAGTGAAGTAAGCCAGACCCAAGAAAATATAGGTCCCATGTTTTCCCTTATTTGAAATAACTAGTATATGTCTTGGATAATCTTATCAGATGAGCAGAAAAGCTCAAAAGCTGTTATGTATGACCATATAAGATGGTGCTAAGTGAAATGAACCCCAAGATATGGACACAAAGAGGTTTTTCTTTGTTGTTGTTTTTAATGTACTATGTGATGTTTATTTTGTTTCTTTTTTATATTCCTCCTACTATGGTATATCCCTGTTGTCACTGTATTCGATTTTGACACCCTGCATCTTGTATATACATTTATCTAATTTGGGGAGGGGAAGGGGAATAATAAAATGCTGAAACAAGGATACAGGATGACGCATTGCAACAATGAAGCTCACAAGACACTAGGTTGGAAGTGATCTTTACAACTTCGGAGGGGTGGGGAGGGGAAATGGGGGATTTGGGGGAGGGAAGGGATGGTAGAAAAAAAAACAAAGGAGGGGGGTAAAAATGTTCAACAAAAATGTACTCATTACCTTACTCACGTGACTGTAACCCCTCTGTATAGCATCTTTACAATAAAATAATTTTTTAAAAAAGAACAAATAACAAATATGGGAGAGGATTTAAGGAAAAATGGAATTTAATACACTATTGACAGTTATATCTATGTGTATCTGCATGGAACACAATACAGAGGCTTCTTAACCTCTCTCCACAAAAAAACAAACAACAAAATCCTGCATTAGGATAGAGATATAATCTTTCTAGGTACATGTCCAAAGCAATTAAAGTCACCATACTGTCCAGATACCTTCACAGTCATGTTTGTTATGGCAATATTAACAAGAGATAAGCTATAGAATCAGCTTAGATATTCATTGGTGTACCAGCGAATAAAGAAAATTTGATGCATATGCAAACTGTAGTGTTATTCAGCCCAAAGAAGAGAAAAGTTATGTTACTTAAAAGAAAAATAGATGAAACTGGAGATTTTGAAACCGCAAAATAACCTCGTTTCAGATAGACAAGTATCACATTTCCCTCATATGTGGAAACTAAATTAAAAAACAAAGCATGAAAGTAGACAAAGATCTATTTGGAGAAAGAGCTTGTGGATCGAGATGGTAATGAATGGTGAAGATGATCAAAATGCATTGCATATATGTATGAAAATATTATAGGGAATCCCACTGTTTTTTAAAGTTAATGTGTGCTAAATAATAAGCTACTGGTGCCAGTAATCCAAGCTACTTAGAGGCTGAGATTAAGGATTATAGTTCATAGCCAGCCCAGACAGGAAAGTGTATGTCTTTTATCTCCTATTAACCAACAAAAAGTCAGAAGTGAAGCTGTGGCTCTAGTGGCGGAGTATCAGTTTTGAACAAAAAAAGTTAAGGCTCTAAATTCAAGCTGGCACAGCTGGTGCATAAAAAGTTTTTCTCTTTATGCTCAGCCTCTGGATAAGGGCTTTTGGGTTCTCTACCACATGTTGGATCTCTGTGGCATGCTCTTCATCAAACTCTAAGGCAAAGTCCTGTGTGCTCAGGTGTGTGGCCTTGCTCTGCTCTGGGTGGCCTGAGGTTGGGTAAACATTATATGGTAGTCTTTTTGCTAACCTGAGTTCATAGGTAAGTCTACAGGTACTGGTATGAGACATTAGGCCTCTTCCAATCACTGAATTTTATTGTGCCAAGCCTAGGACTGTGTTCTAAACCTGGACTCTGTACTTAGCTCTTTGACCCAAGAGGCATCTCTGTCTATGCAGTATTGTTAAGAGATAGAGGAAAGATAATGCCGGCAACTTTTCCCCCCGTCTGCTTTCTTCAATGCTTCTTTCCTTACGATCACTCTCAAGCCATTTGCTGTCTCTACTCATACATTTTAAAATGGGTTATTATAAAAATGATGTTAAATTTTGAAAATTATATTACATCTTGCTGAAGTTCAATTATTTCTTGTAAATTTTTGATTTATTCTGTTGTAATTTTTTAAAATGCAGGACGAGTTTGAGCTCAATGCCTTGTGCTTGCTGGGAGGTGTTCGATCACCTAAGTCATACCCCTATCCCTTTTTGATTTCATTAGTTTTCAAAAAGAATCTCATTTTAGACTAGGAAGTCCTCTTTATTCTTCTTATGTAGCTGAGATGACAGATACATGCCACAATGACTAATTTCTTATTGGATGAGATGGAGTTCTTGTAAACTTTAGGTCTGGGCTAGCCTTGGAAAGTGATCTTTTTCAATCTCAATCTAAACTAGTTAGGAATGAACTATTGCATGAACTACTGCACTTAGTTTATGCTCTTGTAATTTTAAATCATATTATTGGCCAAATAGTGATACTTGAAGATTCAAATATATAGGCAGGTATTTCATTCTGTGATGTAAATATGTTAAATGCATAAGTTTCAGTTACCATAATTTGATTAACAGTAATTTAAAAAATATTTCAAAGGTGACGTACAAAGGGGTCAGAATTACATGTCAGGTAATGAGTACATTCATTTTTGATCAGTGTTACTTCTCCCCCATTTCTCCCAGCTTTTTTCCTCCCAATTCCCCTTCCCTCCAAGTTGTATAGTTCATTTCCAATATAATTCAGCAGTGATACTCACTAGCATTAGTTTTTAAACAACAGTTCAATTTGAGATGCTAACTTCATTACATAAAGTACATTTTTCTTTTGCTAATTCTTTAGTTCATGAATCACTTCCTAATAACAGATACATGTCACAATTAGTGACCAATCAAATCACCTCTTTCAATGTATGTTGATGATTTGTTTCTGTGTACCTAACTTCATGCACAGACAGCTAAGTAGAGAACCAGGCTGACTCCTTGCCTTCAATTGATAAATACCTGTGACATTTCACAAGAATGAATAATTGAGAGATTGAATCAACTGACAAAGATAAAAGAGTATTAAAGTAACAAAAAAGTGATAATCTTGGAGGTAAAACATAAAGTGGACACAAATGGAATTATAAAAGGATTACCTGCCTATAGATAATGCTTATTTTTCAGAGGTTCTAGATAGGCAGCCAGAGTAACTTGATGAATTTTGACTTACTGATAGAAAGGAGGAAAGTGACTGACATGTAAAGCATGACAATGTCCTAGAGGAAGGGATGCAGAGAAAAAACCACATTAAAGGAATCCTAGATTCTTTACCACATTGCAAGTGCAGAGGATAAAATATCAGAAGATGGATCTGTATTTAAAAAAGAGCATATTCACTAGAGCAGAGATGATTGCTCTCTATATTAAGATCCACCTGGAGGGGAGCTTTTTTTGTTAAGCAAGGAAACAAAGTATTTAATTCTTAATACTTCTATTTTAAATTAAAATTATAGAAATTAAACATTAGATTTTACTATTTTTTAAACTAGAATAATTTATCACTGATAGTAAGTGAGTCTTAAATGTCTTGAAAAAAATTTTAAAGGTCAAGAAACAGACTGGTTTATGGTTCTGTGCTGCAATGCAAAGTGAAGACGGACTAATCTTCTATATTCCTACACCAGCAAACAACTTCAGGCAAAGGTAAATAAGATTGGTGAGAGGTGCTTCTGTGAATAATGGGCTAGAAGTAAAATGTTTTTTAAAAAATTGAAGTGATGATTAAGGCTAGTCTTATGTGTTTTCTTTTTATAGATTTTTAATTGTTTGCTTTATAGTTAGATAGGTTCTGTCGGAATGTTTGTGGGTTTTGAGAGGATTAATTCTTATTTAGTCTATGACCTTATTTTCAAATTCAGGATGCATGTGGTAGTGTGCTGCTAATACCATTCCTTACCTTCTGTGAAGGAGTGCTGTCAGGACCTTGTCAATTCCTGTGATAGTGTGCTGCTAGGATTGGTCTTTATTTCTTGTGATAGTGCCCTGCTAGGACCTTCTCCTCTTGTGAAGCATCATGCTGTCTCAGGAAGGTCAGTTTTAGGTAACTCACAACAGATTAAAGTTTTTTCCTTTATAATGACACTGTTGTAAAGATATTTCCAATTAAAAATATATACATGTATTGCTGTTTCAGTAAGCTTCTTAGAAGGAATTAGGGTTAAACCATTTTCTCCAGAAATTCACAACAGATTTTTCAAATTGTTCTTTAATATACCAAAATGTTCGCTCTTTAAACTTGAGGAATCCATTGTTCATTATAATTTTATTGTACATTTTTTGTGCATGATTTCCACCATGTAGGGGAAGAACTGGTGTTAGAAAGTTTAACACTGGCAATATATTTAAGCACTAACTTATCTGAATACTTTTCTGTCATGGCCTTTACTTGGTGTCAATAGAGGTAAACAAGACAAAATAGTGGAACAGAAAGATGGAGAAATTATATCTTATTGTGGTGACTATTACTTCACCCTGTATTAAAACTGTTATTATAAGTTATAGGAGTATCAGACCCAGCTTCTAAATATGATTAGAAATGTCTCATTGAAGTAATCATAGCCACTGAAAAATTAATAGTGTTTGCCTGAAAAATTACCCTTTTTCCCAGCAAAATCATGGGACTTTTGCATTAATAAGACTGGCTAAACTAGAATACAGATCCTTACCATGCCTGATAAAGACAGGGAATGTGAATTGGCTTGGCCTTCTAACTTAGAGCAAACTTCATATAATTTTGGATCCTGTTAAAAGATATACAATATTTAATGAAATACTGGGTTTTGGCAAAATGAAATGTAATGACATGTACTTCTTTAAAAATATTGTAAAGATTTGTGCAGTGGTGTTATAGTTACATGAGTAAGGTAAAAAGTACATTTCTTATCAAGCATTATTACCCCCTCTTTGGTATTCTCCCACTATCCCTTTCCTCCCCCATTTTGTCTTTTCTGTTTTGGTACTGGGGATTGAACTCAGGTTGCACTTGCTAGGCCAAGTGCTTTGCCACTGAGCTACACCCTAGCCTGACCCAGACTTTTTCACTTCAATCTCCTTTGCTTTGTTTCTCTATAGTAGGATGCACAATCTTTTTTTTAATTTAAAGATTATAAAATTTGTTTATTGCAAAAAAAATTCAAGAATAACCAGTTCATCTTCTTTTTTTAAACTATATTTTTTTGGACTTTTTTGGTACTGGGATTATGCTGTGCTGGTGGCTTTACTGAATCCTTGTTTGTAATCTTTTTAAAAAATATCATTTTATAAAAAAGATGATTCAGAGAAATTTTATGTATTCAAATGGTTTTTTTTCTTTCATTCCATTGTTTCTAACACATTTATAAGATTATTTCTTTGTTGCTTTGTATGTCCCTCCCCCACAGTATAACCCCTGCTTTCACTGTATTTGATGTCGATATAATTTGTGGAGGGGAAGGGGAAAGACAAATCATTTAAATAGGGATACAGGTGGACCCATTGCAACAATGAGATGTACAAGTCGTCATGTCCAAAATGAACTTTACAACTTTGGTGAGGGGGCGGCGGGGGGCAGGAGGAATGGGTATGAGGGGAGGATGGGAAGGGATGGGAAGGGGAAACAAAGGAGGAGGCTACTGTTTGATAAGAAATGTACTCATTATCTTGCCCATGTAATTGTAACCCCTCTGTACAGTATTTTCACAATAAAAAAGAAAATATGATAAGAGTCATTATGTGATTGTTTCTTGCAGCACAATTTTAATTTATGATATGAAGGATGTTAGATGGCAAATCCAAGTCCATGATTACACTGTGATTACATGTGTCATGATAACAAGATGGGGCCACTTTGTCTCTTTCTTTACGCAGTGATATCACTCAACACAGATTGATACACATTGCTATCTTATAGAGACACAGTATCAATACATAACTTGTCAAATATCTAGTGTGTCAGGGTTTGAAATAATTTATGTCAGCATGTTTTGTTTGCAAAGCACATATTTTCTTAAGGAAATGGAGTCATACAAATAAGTCAAAAATATAGTAAAAGGGAATTGCTTTAGCTTATAGATACCTTACTCTAGCTAATAAGTAAGATACAACTCTTTATTATAGCCATTGTATATGTTTTTAGTTATGAAAAAATGTAAGTTAACTTAAAAAAGTAAAATGTATTGCAGCAAAATACTTGACTGAGTGATTTGTAAATACGGAAACACATTTCTCAGTTCTGGGAATTGAGTAGTGCAAGATCAGGAGGGCAGAAGATTCACCATCTGGAAAAGGGTGCTTTCTGCCCCATAGAGAACGCTGAAACAGCACCCTCAATTGGTAGAAGGGGTAATCACCTCCCTGGGACCTCTTATAAGGACCTAATTCCATTCATTAGGATTTAAGAATCCCTCCAAAGCATCTCCTCAACATAATCCCATGGGCAATTTACATTCAGACGGCAGCAGCCTCCCTTCTGCACCCCTAACATACTGTTTACCTCTTTGGAACTCTTGATGGCAGATAGAGATGTCCCTCTTTCCTTGTATCCTTGTATTCCAGTGGAATGATACTCATTATACCCCTTGGAAACTGCCTTTTCATTCTTTAATGCATTAGAGACATGTAAACACAGCAGCATATCTGTATCTGCTACATTTTAATGATTACATAGCAATTCAGTGAAGAGTTGTATTATCATTGGTATATTAAATTAATATTATTTTGTTAGACATCGACACCACGTATCAACATCTGAATAATCTTGTGGTAAATATCATTGAACCTAACCATCTTTACAGACCCATATATTATCTTTAAGCATCTAGAAGAGAAATTTCATGGCTAAGTGATGCATAATAAAAACCTGCCAAAGCATAATCTAGATGAGCCATACCATTTGCATTCTGACCAGTTGACATGAATGTCAACTTTTCCAAATCTTTGACGCAGGTTGTGGAATTTTCTTTTAACATTTGGCAATTTGCTAGGCGTAGGAGATATGTTCTTTCATTTGTAATGATGATTTGCTTGCTTATAAAAGTTGGTTTTCTACATGTTTTGTGATTCTTATTTTTTTCTGTTTTTCAAATGCTCTGTGGTCTTTTTAATTTTTTTAGTTTTTAAAAATGTTTTTAATTGACAAGGTGGTGTACAGAGGGGCTACAGTTACATAAGTAAGCTAATAAGTACATTTCTTGTTGAACTTGTTACCCTTTCCCTCATTTGAAGAGACCCAAAACATTGGGTGTTTCCCTAAATGAATTCTTTTTTTTTGGTGTGTAGTACACTTTGTTTTACTTTTCTAGTGTTCTGAGAACTCAGGCCAAATCAAAGTTAATAGTAATATTTTAGAAAAATTAAATTAATTCAAATATCTTTGTCAGTAAATAAGAAAATTAAACATTGAATTTTACTATAATTTTGATAGGCAGACTTATGTACTATAGCTTGGAATTACATGGAATTACTTTTTTTTTGTTAAGCACCCTCTAATTTCATGGCATCTTACATTTCCATATTTTGTTAAAAATCACCGACTTCCTTCAAATAATTTAATTCCTTGAATCTTGAGGACAAGAAATGCAGAATTTTATTTCATTATCTTAAACTTGAAGTCACTCATTGCTTTGATTCATAAAATTTAATAAGCTGTGACATAGCTAGAAAAATTATTTTAAAAGATTTAAAAGGTTTAAACAATTTGTTTTTTTCCCTTCTGTATGGTATTTTCACAATAAAAAAATTAAAAAAAAGATTTAAAAGGTTAACATAACATTTCAGAATTTAAAACAGCCCCAGATGAGAGGCCTGATCAAGGTGAATAAGAGAAAAACACAAAACCCTGAGAGCAATTTGGCAGGATCTCAAAACATGCTGATGCAACACAGATGCTTTAAAGAATGAAGGGATGGCATTCGATCTAAGGGGTGAATTCTCTCTTTCTCCACATTCTACCCTATGTTTCTCAACTTTTTTTTTTTTTTTTTTTTTGGGTCCGGTCGTGGGGCCTGAACTCTGGGCCTGGGCGCTGTCCCTCAGCTCTTTAGCTCAAGGCTAGCGCTCTACCACTATGAGCCACAGCGCCACTTCCGGCTTTTTTCTTTTTGCTTATGTGGTGCTGAGGAATCGAACCCAGGGCCTCGAGCATGCAAGGCAAGCGCTCTACCACTGAGCCACCTTCCCAGCCCCTGTTTCTCAACTTTTAAAAATTATTTTCAGAAGCATTTCCCACAAATCCAGATTATTAGTCATGAAGCAACCACTGCTTTGGAACAGACACTTACTATAGGCTAAGAACGAAGGGGCAATCAATCTTGCTTTTATTTATTTATTTTTGTTGGTCGTGGGGCTTGAACTCCAGGCCTGGGCACTGTCCCTCAGCTCTTCAGCTCAAGGCTGAAGAACCTTGAGTACCACTTCCGGTTTTCAGGTGATTGATTGGAGATAAGAGTCACGGACTTTCTTGCTCAGGCTGGCTTTGAACTGCGATCCTCAGATCACAGCCTCCTGAGTAGCTAGGATTACAGGCTTGAGCCACTGGTACCTGGCCAATCTTGGGTTTTAAATCAAATGTTATTATCCATGGTTATGGAAAAAATTACTGAGAGGGATCATGGAATCTATCATGGTACAATTCCTTACTATTTTTTGAGTTTGTTAATAGTTACAAACTCTTAGAAGAAATAATTTAAAAAAGAAATTTTTGCTCTAGGGAACTAATAAATTTGTGTGTGTGCAGAAATGTAGGAGAGAGAGGTTTATCAACTATGTTTTATTAAATGAAAAATGTGAATAAACAATAACCAATAGCAAGGGTCTTCGTACTACATATTGACTTGGAATACTATGTGGTAATTTTAAATGATGTTGAAAAAATCTTAAATGACATCTGCCAGGTCCTTGCTGATTGTTTTTACATTCATTATCTTCCTTAATGACACCAACTTTATGGGGTGAGCATGTTGATTCACCCTTTTTTACAGATAGAGAAAATATAAGCAAGTTTATTTTTCTAAAATCATAGAGTGAAGACCCAAACTGAGCTTTTTGAGTCCAGTGTCCTTGTTCCAACTCAGTAGGAATTGCTCTAGTCTGAAAGAAAGTAGATGGCTACCTGGTGTACTCTGTGGACACTTTACAAACATTGCTACTGAGAATACTTTTTTCTCTCTTTTTTTATTTTGTTCTTTTCTACATCAAAGTTTTAATTACTTTTGGATTTAGAGAAAAAGATTAACAAAAATGAATTAAATGAAGATGAAATAATGTATCTATATCTACTTCATATAGATATAGCTATAGAGCCACATAAAGATGAAATCCTGTCATGTGTGAAAACATGGATGGAACTGGAAATCATTATGTTAAAGAAAATTTTTTTCAGGAACAGAAAGATGAATTCTATTGATAGGAAGATTTGGCTTCTTCACTGTCTTTCAAAAATTTCAACACAGCAGTGTTCCACTTCTTCCACTTTCTAGTGTCTCTTCTACTCAAATTTCCAAACTTATGCTCCTGAATAATCTGAATCGTTAATATTTATCATTTTGAGTGTGTATGTGTGTAGGGGGTTGCCACTGTCTTCTTCTAATCTTTAAAAAATTTTATTTATTATTATTATTATTTTTACTGGAATGGGACTAAGGGAAGCATTAGGAAATTACTGTCTTCTTTGTTCTTACTGAGGGACACAACACAATTGCCTTTTGATGACTTGCTAGCCTTTCTGTCATTTGATTTTGTGACATGAGAATCCTGAAAAAAATCTCGTTGACAGTTTAACTTTTAGTTCCACTGAACCATTGTGACCCTTCGTGCAGCATTTCTCTCCTGAGCACTGAGGCCTGAACAATAGCAGAGTCCAGTATTAAGTAAGGGGATGGAATAGCAATTCTGAGTCCATTTTTAAGTGTAATAGAGGAGTCATTACCAGTTCTACCACCTTGGTTCTGTGACACATATTTTCTGCTTATGGTTGAAATAGCCTCACAGATTGGTTATCAGTTCCAAGCTTATACCAAGCCTTGAAGGATGACATCTTTGTCTTGCAGACCATACAACTGAGTCATTAGAATGCTATTTCACCCTAGCAACTTCTGCATGAAAGAACACTAAAGTGAGGCAATGCAGGTGGATTGTATGCTGTACTTTTTTGTTTTAACGCCAAATGGAAAGAAGTCATGTTGTGTTCACCAGGATGGTAGGTAGGTAGGTAAGTCCTGTGTTAATTGGCCAAAGCTGACATAATAAAATATGATGCAGTATGTGTCTTGAATCAATGGGAATTCCTTTTCTCTTGGAAATAAAGAAGTGATAAGGCTTCTTCCACAGGCAAGAATGCTTCCTTTTCTCTTCCAGTTAATGGTGGCCCTAGACACTCCTCAGGTTATAGTTTCACAACTCCAATTTCCAACCTCCAATAACGCCATCTTCCAGTCACCACATTCTCCTCAGTATCTTTCCTCTTCTTATAATGAGACTAGTCATCAAATTTAAAGCACATCCAAAATCTAGGATGATTTTAAGTTGATGTCCTCAGCTAATTACATCTGTAAAAAGACACATTTCCAGCTAACAAGCCACTAGTCACTCCTGTCTGTAATCCTAGCTACTCAGGAGGCTGAGATCTGAGGATCATAGTTTGAAGCCAGCCGGGTCAAGAAAAGATTGTAAGAGTCTTACTCCAATTAACCATAAAATGCTGTGGCTTCAGTGGTAGTAGCATTAACCTTGAGGAAAAAGCTCAGGGACAGTGTTCAGGTTGGTGTTCAAGCCCCATTACTGGTACCAAAAACAAATGAAGAATAAGATAAGATTATGTTATGACTTAGGAGTAAATGTGAAAAATTTTGGACCCAGTTCAACTGGTTATAAACCATGATGCAAAAGGGTCCATTATTATGAACTTTCCCTGATGGGTCTGACACATAGCACACTGAAGGATCCATACAACCTGAAGTTAGTAAGCAGAACATTCAACAGTGGTTGTCATGCAATTAAGCCTCCTCCAGGAAAGAAGACTTTCATGTCCTCTTCCTTGTAGCAATGTCTAATTTGGATATTGGTCAAGTTCTGGATGGCTAAGAACAGCATCTGACTGACACATAGAGAATGTGTACTATGCTCTTGTGACTATTGAGAGTCTCCTCTGCAGCAAAGTCCCCTTCGTGAGACAATCAGAAGCAAATTGCATTTTGCTTTGTACTCCTTCTGAGCTATCCATCCACAGTCTCATCCTAAGGCCTGGTGACCCACCAACATGTCATTTCTTGTCTCTCAAACCTCTGATTGTTTGGGTATTCACTTTCTATGAACCAGTAAAGATATGAACATCAGCTCTTTTTTCTATCCCTGCATAGTGGGCAGTTGTATATATTTCTAAAAGCTCTAACCCTTGAGAGGGTTTGCCTTTCCCACTTGTCTTCCAAAAACTGTAATGCAGTAGCATTCTACTCCCTTGTATGTGTTAGTTATGTGCGAACTAAACCCATGATTTCTCTTCCTTAGCTAACCTGAAATATGGAACACTTTATAAGAGTGTTAGGTTAAGAGAGAAACAACAATGGGACAGGTGGCCAAGAGAAAAGTTTATTTGTACCTTAATCATTGCTCCCTTTTTGTATCACTTCCATTTAAGGCTAGACTATTGCTGTACATATATGTTTACCTTTGGGATTCTGTAAGCATGTCAGTCAATTCACTATGTACAGTTTAGATCTCTGATAATGTGGCATTTATTCATCATTTAGTTTGTAACAAGACCACACCTAGAGACTAGGAGTTGTTCTTTCAAAAGATGGCTGCATAGAGGAGAAAACATATCCTTATTGCTACATTTCGGGGCTTTTGGCTCTGAACTTATAATCTGTTCAGAATCTTCATAAAGCAGAACCTACAAACATTGTTGCATCTCCTAGATTATAAGGTCCCATTACACATAGAACAATGCCTACCAAAGACACTCTCAAATGATTTATCAGAACTAGTGAATACCTCACCTTCCAAGATTAGGTAAATGGAAATGAAGGTAGAAGACAAAATAGTTTCCCTTAAATAAATATTCTGAGTTACAAGACAATGCCCAGTGTGATTACAAGGGTCCTTAATGTGAAAGAGGAAGGCAGAGAATACTGCATTTGAACGACATGATTGGAGAAAGACTCACTGATGGTCACAGATCTCCATGGTGCTGTGTGATTCATGAAGATGTTCAATGTCCTAGATTATGACAAAAATCTGTAGAGTGAGCATATCCAAGAAGTTAGCCATGGAAGGTGTGCCATTGCTAATCTCAAGTAAATCAACTCTATTCTCAGGCCTTGGATGACTGATGCAGATAACAAAACATGTATTATGTTGATTTGTTCCAGGAAAGAAGGACCTTATCTCTTCTAACAACTAAAATTGGAGCCCCAGCTGTCTAAGTTCATGATAGTCTACAAGACTCATAGACCTTATGCACAAACCAAATAGAGGAGATAAATAAGATACCAAAGACAACTCTGTATTTCAAATCTCTGGTGGGAGCACTTACAGCTACAGTTCCTATATGGACACAACATGGCTTTTGGTTTACTGTTCAGATAATTGTGGGCAATTACATAATCAAGAACTAAGAAAATAAACATAAGGTAGTGTATAGGACAGGCCAGGCCCAAAGAATTATTTATTACTCAACTTTCATGAGTGCCTATCAGGTTAGGTAGGCACTAGAAGGGTTTTATGACCTACATATGGTGGCACCACTCGCTAACCTAGCTACTCGGTAGGAAGAGATGAACATGATTGTGATTTGAGGTCAGCCTTGGCAAAAGTTGGTAAGGCCCTATCACAGTCAACAAAATCTCAGTGCAGTAGGAAGTGCCTTTCATCCTGTTTGTCAGGAAGCATAAATAGAAGGATCAGACTCCAGGCCTGCTAGGGCATAAATGTAAGACTCTATTTAAAAAACATATCTAAAAGAGAAATATGTTCAAGTGGTAACATTTGCTTTCCAAGTGGGAGTTAAATCCAAGTACTGTCAAAATAGAAAGTGACAACAAAAGTGTTTTATATGTCTGAGGATCAGAATTAATTTAGTACTACCTTTACTTTTATATGGTTCAATTTACTTCCCCTTCTCCAAAGAAAAGTTCCCATGGTAAATGACTATTAGATTCCTTTTGAAAACCCATAGGTATGTCTTCCACTTTGATCAAGGGCTCTGGAACTTTGGACTGGCTTAAGACAGAAGAATCAAAGAGGTTGAAACTCTTCAAGGGTTCTGTTCACTAGACCTACTGTCTTAAAAATGTGTACACATCAAATAATATTTAAGTAGATTAGCCATCTATATCATGACCAATTAAGCATCCCCAAAGTTTCTGTGTAACAAAGTCTTCCAATTGGCTCTTGATGTTCAGTGGGGAGTGGTGCCCACCTGTTCTCCACCAGTTGAATATTCTCACCATCCCCATTAAAATTGGTATGGTCCAAGTCAGTTTTCCTGCCATCACTCATGAAACAGCAATGGTATTTTTCCACAGAGCTCAAGAATGTTTGAGCTTCTCTTGCTCATACTCAATTCTTGCTCATACTCAGTTCCCTAGAGAGGTATACTATGGGTTCTGTTGCGAGGTAAGAGTGTAGAGTACTTTCTGTAGTGAAGATAAACTCCTTAAAAACATTGAGACCAACATTGAATTCAGATTTCAGTCAATTACTCAAGTATGTGGGCCATATTCTATTGAATTTCAAAAATAATGATCACAAATTGCTCTCTACGGTTTTGGAAGATCAAATCATCAAGGAATGCTGTTAAATGGCCAGAATGTCCTTAAAGACATTCCCCTTCACTCAACTATTTCTTCTGGCTACTTAGACTATGCATAAAGAGAAAATGTTCAAGATAAGGAACATAATGGTCTATCATTAAAGGGAAAGTATTTCTAATTGTACAATCTGGAACCATTTGCTGTTTCCAACAAGGTATTGGGCACACAGAGATGTTAGGTTTGCATTGTGAATGGGAAGGGAATGAGGACAGGGGGAAGAAAAGCAAAGAGGTACCCATTAAGGGTCAGAAGCAGTGACTGCCCCTTGGAGGAACTCTGGGCTCTTTAACTGCTGCTATAGTTGCTTCTGGACTCACCTAACAAGTGACTTTTCCACCACAGGTAGAATATGTCATAAGTGCTGCTAGATCATGGGCCACAGACCATGAACCATGGGTAGGAGATGTCCCAAGTACGATTGGACCAGAGACAGATTGTGCCCTGGGATGCCAGAAGAAATTTCACCAAAGAAGGGTGATATTTAGATGGGTTTTGAGGAATGAATAGGATGCTAAGGTGGTTTTTTCATGTAAAGAACCATTTTTCGAGTCAGTTTCCCCCCATAAGTTAGCCCTTGTTCCAGAGGAAGAAATTCTGAGCAGTTTTATTAATTGTGGTCCATAGACTACATGTGCCAGTGTTGGAATGTACTAGACCAGATTTTAAAAAAAGTTTTTTTTTTTCTGGTGGAAACTGGCAATTATCTGTTTAGACAGGCACAGTAGGTAATTCTTGTAAGACAAAGTTTGAGTGAGTTAAAATTTTACAAACTTTAGCAATTATTCAGTCAACTAATTATGACTCAAGAGAGTAGGCAACCAGAAGAATTTTTCCACCCACATATGCATTCGGTTTTGGCTTACTATATCTGGGCTTTGCGTAGATAGCAAGCTGACTATGTGTATTTGTTACTTGCACGTGCTTATGCATATGCAAGTATGTGGGCCATTTTCTGTTGAATTTTAAAAATAATGATCACAAAATGCTGTCTATGGTTTTGGAAGTTCAAATCATTAAGGAATACTGCTAAATAGCTAGAATGTCCTTTAAGACATCTCCCTCCCCATAACCATTTCTTCTCATTACTTTAGTCTATGCATAAAGAGAAAATGTTCAGGATAAGGAACATAATGGTCCATCATTAAAGGGAAAGTGTTTCTAATTGTATCATCTTCTGGGGCTTTTCTTTTTAAACCTCATTTCAAAGTTAGGATAAAGGAGAAATGATCAGTAGCTTGTTAATTTCATCAGGAATTGAGGAATTTTCCTTTGAGGATTTCAGGACAAAAAAGAAATGTAAGCTCTCTAGTCTTATTCTATTAAAGGTATTGAACATTTTTCAGAAAAAGTTTGTACCTGAGTGACTTTAATTGATTAAATATTGAACCAGAGTCCTACTGGCAATCTGCAAGCACAAAAAAGAATGCAAACTGAAAAACCTGAAGGGTGAAAACTTTTCATTGGTAAATGAAGCTTCATAACAGGTCTTGAGTTTCCATATGGCTGGAACTAGAAGGATGGTTTCTAAATCTTAAAGGCCAAGTACTCATAAATCAAAACTTTATGCAGTCTTTTCATTTAGCAAGAGCAATAGCATATTTTTTCTTTGATATACTTATTTAAATTTAAATTCCCATTAAGCACAAGATTGTAAGTGAGCAATTTGTAGAAGGGTTTCGGGTTTAATTACCAGTTCATGGAGTTTCCACTAGAGCTAAATATTTATCCTTAAGCCAAGAATACTGAATGGGTTGAATTAGGGTTGGCTGCTGGAGGGGGGGGGGGAGGAATTAAATTGGAAAAAATTACTCAATTTGTTCTACCTGTAAAATGTACTGATTTACTTAATCTTACCCTGTCTGTTTTAAAGGCATGATTATAATTGCAAATTCTAAAATATTAGTTGCTCAAATGAGGAGAGATTGTTTTGAAAGATGAAAGGAGAAAAAATGCTCAAGACAGAAAAAAAAAAACCGAATCTACTGCCTCATTTTGCTTTCTTCAGAGGTACTGGGAAATTTTGTATAGATCAAAGAAAATTAAAAATACATAAGCCTGCTGGAAATACCAGGGAATCAAAAGTTTGAAAGGTAAAAAAATAAAAGTTGCAAATTAAACAAACAAAAGAAAGAACAGAATTAAATCTAAAATACCAATTAAGTGGAGTAGGAAAGAAGCAGGTAACCCAGGGCAACCTCTATTTGATAGGAGCCACAGGAAGTCTTGGCTGAGGCCAGCATTATAGGTGAGACCACACAGAGTTAGTCGATGGTTCTTTGGAGGCAGAGCATGGCAGTTTAGGGAAAGTGGACTTAGCTACTTATGAAATACCCAGCACCTATAGGGTATGGGTATATTACTGAGAACATAGCAAGCATAAACTTAAGTCTGACACTTTTTTTGGTAATTTTAATTCTTTTTTAATTTTCAAGACACTCTATACCAGTTTGTAGTAGATCATGGGTTCAATAGGGTAATAGAAAATTAAAGCATAGGCTTGATTCATTTGTTGCCACCTAAGACAACTTGTGTAACCTCAGTTAACCTGTTGATAAATATGATGTCTATGTATAAGTTACTAAGAGAATCAAATGACTTAATGCATGTGAATCTTTCATGGCTGCAAGTAGTATTTGTTCTTTTTGTTCAAATATGCAATTAGTTAAGTTGAGCTGCAGGTGTCAGACAACCCAGTAATGACAGACAGCATTGTTGCAGTAGGGAAAGGGAAAGGGAAAGGTTTTAAATACAAAATGTTAGCACACAACAAGGTCATGACTGATCACTGGACCAGCTTTTATGTAGCATTTTTCAAAATTGCTGGAGGAAACATTCAGCTTAGCTTTTGTGCTACTTAGGGGGATCACACCTTTCTGTAAGTGTCCTGTCTTTGGTATCAGATATATCAGTTGACATTTCAGTTCTGTCATTATTAGCTGAGTGACACTGTCCCAGATTATTAGGCTGTTCTCAGTTTAAGATTTTTGAGAGTACTAGGTTTGAACTTAGGGCCTTGCACTTGTTTGGCTTGCTTGCTTGGCTGACACTCTACCATCTGAGCATACCTCCAGCCCTGATTTTTATTGCTTATTTTGGAGATGGAACCTCACAGAATTTTCTGCTTGACTGGCTTCAAACCTTGATCCTCTAGGATTACAGATGTGAGTCATCAGTGACCAGCTTCAGCCTTAGATGTGTGTGTGTGTGTGTGTGTGTGTGTGTGTGTGTGTGTGTGTGTGTGTGTGTGTGTGTGTTATGGGGCTTGAACTCAGGACCTGGGTATTGTTCCTTGGCTCTTTTTGCTCAAAGCTTGCACCACTTTGAGCCATGTCACCATTTCTGGTTTTCTGGTGGCTAATTGGAGGTAAGAGTCTTATGTACTTTTCTGCGTAGGCTGGCTTTGATCCATGATCCTCAGATCTCAGCCTCCTGAATAGCTACAATTACAGGCGTGAGCCACCAGAGTCCAACTTAGCCTTAGTAAAGTTTTAACTCCCAAAATACAAACTGTTGTGAGTTTGAAGGCTACAGGCTTCACATGATTCCGGGCATGCAGAATGTACATCCACTGTTTCACATTTTCCTTTCTTTTCTTTTTAATTGGCATGCATTAAGTTGTCCATGGTAAGAAGTTGCATCATGACATTTCCATATATGCATTTAATGTTCTTTTATTATATTCACCCCTCTATTACTCCTTCTCCCTCCTGCCCTCCCTTTTCTTCCTTCTCCTTCCATCCCTATACAATAATCTATTACCTAAAGATATTTAGGGTTTGTACAGGAATAAAGTTGCTTATCAACTTATATAACAGCACAGACTAGCTTGCTGCTAAGGAGATATGTAATTTTCCAAGTATAATTTAGTTTCTTTCATATCCTTATTATCAACTCCCTTTTTGAGCTCAACTTTAACTAAATGTATTTTTGCTTTAGAATGCCTTAAAGTCAGTTGGGAACAGTCACAGAGTTTTCAGCTTTGTTTAATATTCTTGGATTTTAAAAGATAACTTTTTACACAGGCAATAAATGATTAAATCTGAGACTTACAAAACATGTTCTTTCCTTTTCAGTTAAAAATCCTGAAAGACAGATTCCAAAAATGACATTTTAATAAGCGAAGCAGTGCATATACTTTTGTGTTCATGATTTTAGCTGACCTCTTGCTGGGCAAACTTCCCATAGTTCTACGGGCTTTTGAAAGATGAACAACAGACAGATGTCAGGACAGAGGCCTTCTCCCTCTATCATTTGTCTTTCTACCGTAGTGGCATAAAAACTCTTTGATTTTACACCCTACTAGTAAAAATAAAATTCAAGTTTTTACCTGTTTCTGTATAGTAGTCCTCCATTATTTGGGATGAATGAGTCCCAACTCCGTGCCCCCAGTGAATGCTTGAAGCCATGGATAATATTGGATGCTACGTATACTGTGCTTTTTCTTATATGTCCTGCAGTGGTTGCCAATGCAGAACATAGTATACATAGTGCACATAATCTGCCCTTCCATGTTTTATGTCATGTTTACTCTTTTGCTTTTGATTCTTTACTCTTGTTGTTTTGAACTGTTGATGAATACAATAAGGGTCCCTTTCGAGCCAAGTACTGTGATACAATGGGAATTGATCTCACAATCTAGATGGCTCTAAGTGATTAATAGATAGGTAATACCTGCATACTCTTTGTAGCCTGGACAAAGGGTTCTAAGGGGAACAGTGGTATGGCATGATCTATTATTATTCAGGACATGCATTCTAAAACTGATGAATTATTCACTTTTGGATTTTTCCATTTATTATTTTTAGACCACCATTGACTCATGCTAACTGAAACCTTGGAAAGTAAAGCCATGTTTATGTATTTATGTATATGTTTTTATTAATAATTTATTCATACATTATTTACATATTCTATGTTATATTAACATATTACCATTACCAATAATATTAACATGTCAATACTACCATGTTAATATAGCATATGTAATATAATGTTATAATAATATTATGTTATAATAATATTATGTTATATTACTATGCTATATAATATGTACATCATGTGTCCCAAAACTAAAATAAAGAAAAACATTGGGAAAAATGAAATAAACTATTATATTTTAAAATATTTTGTTATGCATTATGGCTTCAGACTACTATAATCTTCTAGGCTTTCACTGTGTAATATGCATGCATCGTGACTTTTATTAGGAATGACTGAAGATGCAAATAGACTGCTTAATATTTTTGACTGATCTGAGCTGACTTTTTGTCAGACCTGTTTTGATGGTTGTTGTACTTTGTAGCATACTGCCTAAGAGCTGATTGCAAAATCGTTGACATGTCAGCTCTGGTGTGTCCTTGTTAGTCACTTGTACTTGAATGATTGGAATTTTGTGTGTAGCTTCTTTGTAGGAATCTTTTAGACAGCTTGTTCACTTTGTGAGGGTTACCTTGGATAGATAATAAAATTCTTCAATACACTCACTTGTCCACATAAATTCATCATATCATCATGTTCTGAGAGTGAACAAGTGAGCAAGATGATGTTGAAAACACATGCACGTCAGTATCCATCCACATATGGCAATGAGGTTGCTACTACGCTTCTACATTAAGGAGAAGAGATAAAGGAAAAAACTTGATGTGATCTGTTTAGTGCAGCTCTAAGTTTGTGGTATGAGGTGAACAAAAATAAAAGAAATTCTCAAATGGCTGGATATCCAATTACTTTCAGAATCTCTTGGCACGTTTAGCAAGTGATAAGTTTCAAGAAATTATGGCCAGAACTAAATGAAGCCTATAAATAGCAAAGGTCCCAAGTCATAATCATATGGAATCAGCAGAGCTGACAGAGGAGAGTCTGTGTGCATAGATCCCTCAGTATTCTGAAGGTACTTTCCTGTTTTCATTTCCACTCTGTTTACAGCTCCTTCTCTTTAGGTGGCCTGAACTTCTCTGCTCAGATAAGTAGTGTTGTAGGACATCTAGAACTTTCCACAAAAGATCTCTCAATTGACTAGTCTTGCTCCATATCATCTCCTCTCCTCTGTGTCCTCTGCCCTAATCTAATAGTAAGTACAGATGATGGCAATAGTTTTTATTAGTATTCATAAATATAATGTGATAGATGCAAGAGTCAACTAGTAAAACATATCTAGAGCAACTGCAGATAAAAAGTTTTTTTTTTTTATATAAGGCAGCAGTTAGTGCTTGTGCAGTCATTCGGATTCAGTCAACTTTTCAAAAGGGTCATGAAAGCATAGTAAAACGAACCAAATCATCTCATCCAACTTGAAATTTTTGGTTAATTGACAATTTGATATAAATCTTTCTACAAACATCAAACATGGCTTGTTGTTAGTATAATAACTTGCCTGATAGAAATGTACTTCCCTGATGACTAAAGTTAATCCTTTTGAGGGAAGTGGAGAGAGCCCCTATTATTACATACTTCTTGCCAGGCCTGGCGTTAGATTTGTAATAAGTTTTGATTTATTTGATCCTTCAGTAGCTGTGAGACCTATGTATTAATATGTTAATTTTAAATTGCACAGAGGAAAAAAAATACTAGAGCTCAGCAAGGTTAAGGAACTTGTCCAAGGTCCATTTTTCAAATCTGAGCTTGCCACTATTGTCATGAAATCTTACTCTTCAAGCTTTGCATGGTTCTATTTATATACATTGCCATAAGCTTTCCTACATTTAAAGGGGTATTAAGTATTTTTTATTTAAGTATTTTTGTTCCTGATAATCCAGTGTTGTTATATGAATCATAGCCCCACGGGGACTCTTGAAGCATGAAAGATATTTGTCCTGGGGCCCCATCTGGAGTGTTTTTTGAGCTCATCTGTCTATTTTTGATCAGTTTTCAATCTTCATGCTCATAAACAAGCTTTCAACTGTCACTTTTTGTTTCTCTTTCTGTTGCTTCTGCTCGAAGAGAGCTACTGCCACCTATTTCTAATTTTCACTCCCCAAGTCCCGATGACTAGATCACAGGGCAAACAATCTTGCTAGAATTGTCTGACACTGCTATTATGAGGTCAGAATGAGGGCCTGAGGAACACAAGGGCCTGGTTGTGGGTATTTTTTGTGTCTTCTTTGTTTTCTTAAGTTGGGATCCTTGGATAAGTGAAGTGCAGAAAAATTGCCTTTATCTCATGGTGTATTCTAAGAAAAAAAATTACCTATAACCCAGTTTTTCCTTAATATTTTTCTTCAATTCAAGCTCACTAAACTTGTTTCTCTTTCTACTCTATACCCTTTCCCCATCTCTTCCATGTACCAAGATTAAGAGTTAAAAAAAGGTATTCCTCAAGTTCAACAACTACATGGAAAATTTAAGTTGAACACTGATTGTGTGGGAAGTGATTTTTTTTTTTACTTGGTAGAGAACTTGACTTTTATTTCTTTGCTAATGTTGATGTCAGAGGAAGATGAGTGACATTGTGTTCATTAATAAACGGGAATTAAATGGGATGCTGATTCTGACCTTATGGAGAGAGGTATTTCAACAAATAAAATTGCATAAGAAAGTAGCCAGCATAGTGTAAGCGTTGAACACTATCTGATTAGCACTGATATATTAGGAGCAAGATGTGGTGACATTAAACCTTCCTCTGAGAGGGTGGGAAAGCATCTTTTCCTGAAAGGTTCTTGTGTCCACAGACAGTTGTGTATAAGATAAAAAAAGGCTGAATAATAGAAAGGTTGAGGAATGTGACTATAGTTAGGGCTCTTGGGAAGGATGGGTTATGTGACAGGTTATGTGCCTCTCACAGGTCTTAAGATTTTTGAAAGGCTGGTAATGCTGGGTTTCTTTCTGCATCACAGTGATCAGTGCATAGCGGATACACAATAGGGTGTTTTCTGAATGAAGGAATAGATGGGGGAATGAATACAAGTGATGAAGAAATTTGTTGTTGCTAGAAGCCAAATATACTCAGGAGAACCAGACTGTTATCTAGCAAGCCCTCCTGCCGCTAACACACGGCAGGAATAGTGAATTCAAATGTGTTTCAATGCGGATGCTCAGTGCCACAATGATGTACTCAGGTTTGTGTTGGGAGCCATGGTGGGGTCTATTTTCTTTCCTTCACTTTCAAAATTTATTTCTTATTTCTTTCAAGGCATTACTTTAGAATCAAAAGTGGAGTAGAGCACAGTTATAAAATAGACTCTTATTACCTATATTGAGATACATGGCAGCATAGTTGCAGCCTCTGAGACATAACAACTCTATGCATTAAAAGCTCCTTTGGACACCCTGATGGCTGATGTTAGTTCTCTCCCTAGCCCTGGAATTGGAGAAGAGATTTCCTCAATTCTCTCTGCAAAACTCTCCTTAACAGAATTTAAGCATGCGTAGAAAAATAAAAGCTCTATGCTAGCGGAGTTTTTATCACGGTGATTCTCATTATAAGTATGAAATATTTTATTGCTTCCTCCAGACATAGCATTTTATTAAACGTTACCCTCTATTTCATAATATAATCTTTCTAAATTCAATAAACGAATACAAAGTTGGAGTCATTGAAACTGCTCAATGATTTCTAAGAACAATATATGTTTTTGGTGTTTATAGAATCTATGATGACATTTAGCAACATCACAAAAGTTCAAAGTAATTGTTTTTTAGAAGGAAAATAAACTGTTGTGGAGTGATTTTAGTCACTCCAAGATTACATCTTATCATATATTTTCTTTGAGAAGAGCTAAAGGAAATTCTAGGAATTTTAGAAATTGTGTTTCTCTTGGCAAGGGTTGCACATGTTGGCAATATCCAATACCCACACCCACCATTTCCTTTCTATGATAGCCCTAAAGCAATTTGAGATAGAAATGTGCTCCACTAAATATTAATCTCCTATGCCTTTGCACTTAGAGTTACCTGAACCAAATCTTATCAATTCAGATGAATCTGAATTCTGTGCAGTGTTCCCTGGTCAGTTTTTCCTTCCTATTATGAGCTGAACACTTGTTCTCACTGCCAAATTCAGCCTGAGATCCAAACATGATGGTATTTGGAGAGACCTTTGGAAATTAATAGATCAGATCATGAGAGTTTCACATTGATGATGATGAATTGGTGCACTTTAAGAAATAGAAGAGAGAGAAAGAGAGAGAGAGAAAGAGAGAGAGAGGGAGAGAGAGAGGGAGGATAGAAGATAGAGAAGAGGTAAAGAGAAGAGAGGGGAGAGGAGAGGAGACAGAGTCATCTGTGAGCATGCAAAAAGGAAAGGCCATGTAAGTGTACAGTGCAACAGTAATTGTCTACAAGTCTATAAGTAAGCTCTCCTTAATGCTGCCAGGCACCAGAGCTAAGTGAAATAACTTTCTGCTGTTGAAACCACCTACTCTATGCCATGTTGTTTTAGCACCTGTAGAGGATGAATGCAGCCAGACAATGAAAGATGGGGCTATTATTACTCCCTCTCTCTTCCTCACTTCTTTATTATTTGAGTGAACAAATTTGTGGTACAGTTCGCAGCTAGTTTGGGCAGGAAAGTCAGTGAGACTCTTTTTTTTTAATTTTTAATTTTATTTTATTTGTGAACATACTGTACAAAGGGGTTACAATTACATGGGCAAGATAATGCATACATTTCTTACCAAGCATTGCAGCCTCCTCCTTTGTTTACCCTTCACCTCCCTTCCCAGCCTCCCCCCTCCCGCTCAGTGAGACTCTTATCTCCAATTGATCACCAAAAAGCTGGAAGTGAAGCTATGGCACAAGTGGTAGAACACTAACTTTGAGCATCAAAGCTCAGAGATAGCACCTAGGCCCTGAGTTCAAGCCTCAGGACCAGCACACACACACACACACACACACACACACACACACACACACACAAAGAGTGATCACTTGTGACCTAATTCCTGATGAATATAAATCAATATTATTAAAATAGCATCTTGAAGGATGTGTGTACTGTTCAGCTAAATTGCTGAGTAAACATGTACCCTAGTTAAGATCATTGGAGAATTTGCTTCAGATTTGTGTGGACAAACAGGACTCTGGTGTTTGCTTCGGCAGCACATATACTAAAATTGGAATGATACAGAGAAGATTAGCATGGCCCCTGTGCAAGGCTGACACGCAAATTCCTGAAGCGTTCCATATTTCTCAAACCGTTTAAATAGGGATACAGGTGAACCCATTGCAACAATGAGATGTACTAGTCGAACTTTACAACTTTGGCTGGGTAGGGCGGGTGGGGGTCGGGGGGGTAGATGGGAAGGGATGGGAAGGGGAAACAAAGGAGGAGGCAACAATGCTTGATAAGAAATGTACTCATTACCTTGTCCATGTAATTGTAACCCCTCTGTACAGTATTTTCACAATAAAAAGTAAAAAAAACCCAGCACTCTGAATTCACATACTATCTTTACATAAAAATAACATCTTTTAACTTAAATCCAGATAAAAGGAAACAATTCTAAGTTGTAGTCTCAGGAGAGCAAGAGGGAAAGGAGTGAATAGAGTAGGTAAGCCTTGTAGAACTTGAGTAGGTGGCTTGATGCTAAAACCCTAATACAGAAATTCTTATTGCTGTTTTAGGGCTGGGAAGGTGGCTCAGTGATCGAGTGCTTGTTTTGCATGCATGTGGCCCTGGGTTCAATTAAAAAAAGCCGGGCGCTGCGGCTCAAGTGGTAGAGCGCTAGCCTTGAGCTGAAGAGCAGAGGGACAGCGCCCAGGCCCAGAGTTCAGGCCCCACGAGCAGAACCCCCCCTCCCCCAAAAAAGAAATTCTTATTGCTGTTTTTGTAATAAAGAAAGTCAAATATGGTCATTTGTCAATATCTGAAGCAAAGTATAAAGGGGATACTTTTGTGTCATTTAAAAGGATCTTCTAAGCAACTGTCAGAGAAAAGATTTCTAAGTTTAAGAAAAGGTAGCCTTCGATGGACACAGAGGATTGCTCTGAAGGTTTAAAATTTTCAGTTGGTTAAACTTTTGTAAAATATAAAAGTCTATAATTCTTCTTTTAAGGTGAGTTGATTATCATGTTACTAAGGCTCTTGTCAGCAGTACTAAAAACGTTTTAGAATGTCTGTATCATCTTTTGAATTTTGTCATATCATTTTGAAGCTGGAATTTATGTACAGAGGAAAGGATCTGAGAATCTCTTTATTTAACCATATTCCCTATAGTTGAAAACATGGGAAAACATGTTTCTAAATTAGCACTCTACTACTGATCTCTGTCCTGTGGTTAGTAGATTCTGTAGAGGACCCATTTTTCACACTTCATTGCTTTCAACTGTTGGAGTAAGCAGCCAATGATCTTATTGCTGCAAAAATTGAAAAATTCTTTTTTGAAAAAATGTATTTTTATTATCTTTAAGTAGTTGTACAAAGGGGTTACCATTCAACAAATCAATTTATAAACATGTCTTGATTGAATCACCCCTTTCATTATTCTTTTTCATGCCTCTCAACTCACCCCCCCTCTCTCAGTTTTCTGTTTCATCAGATCTGCATGTTCTTTGAAGAACATTTATATCATTTTTTTTTCTGTATTTGGACAGATATTGTTTATCTTACACAATAGGATTTGAGTATGTTATTCATTTCCTGATTAGTATTTCAGTAAGACATAGATAATCATCTGAAATAAGTGCTTCTGGATATTTTTGGACTTCACATAAATATACATGAAGGAGGATGGCAGGAAAATTGTAAATAATAATGTAACACTGAGTGACTTGGGTCTAATATGTTGTCAAGGAAGAAATGTAAGTTCAATTTCCAGTTGAGCCTAATAACTTACCCAGGTGCTAATGCATTGGGAACTGACTCTCTAAAATAAGTGCTTGATGTTTTGCTTTCTAACAACCAAAAGAATTATATTTCTCCTTTAATGCTGATTTGGGTTTAAAGTATGTGGTCAGTTACATAGATGCCTTTCCATACAGTTGGAGGTTGTTAATGGTATTTCTAGGGAAGGAGGAGGAAGATGGAAAACCAATATACCACTAAATAAAAATATGTTGTGTTCATCATACAGAGATATGAATCATGTTGAAATAAGTTGACGTTAGGGAAATGAACCCAAAGATAAGTATTCAAATGTTTTTTTCCTTTCATGCAATTGTTTCTAACATATTTATAAGATGATTTCTTGTTGTTTTGTATGTCCCTCCCTTGCTTTCACTGTATTTGATGTTGGTATAATTTGTGGAGGGGAAGGGAAAAAGCAAATCGTTTAAATAGGGATACAGGTGGACCCATTGCAACAATGAGATGTACAAGTTGTTATGTCAAAAAGTGAACTTTACAACTTTAGGGGGGGATGATCGGGGCAGGGGGGTATGGGAAGGGCTGGGAAGGGGAAACAGAGGAGGAGGAAACAATACTTGATAAGAAATGTACTCGTTATCTTGCCCATGTAATTGTAACCCCTCTGTACGGTATTTTCACAGTAAAAAAAGTAAAGAAAAGTCAATCTCTTATGTCATGGAGCAAGTTATCTTTAATCAGTTCTTTGTGCCAGTTGGCAAACAACTGCCTCTGTGAGTATCTATCATCATGAATGTCATTGTGGACGGAAGTGTCCATGTTAACTCACATGCTTACCCTTCTCTTCCTGTCCACAGCTGTATCCCTGCAGATGGTGTTAGGCACTGGACTGTGCATTCCTCTGTTTATAAATGATGAAGTTGAGATGCAGAGATGAAGACATTGGCCTTGAATTATAGTCTGACACAGTGCCAAAGACAAGAACTCCAGGCTTTCTAATTCCCAGTTCTGTGAAACACCAGCTTTTATTTTCTCCTCATCTTAGCTTCATAGTCTCTTCTGTAAATCAGGCCCAGTGGCCGTACTGCAAACGCTGTCTGCCAAACACCTGCACTTAACACCTTGTAAATAGGCTGTCAGGACTCGCAGGACAAGAGTCTAAAATAAATGATCTGAATCCTGCTTCAAGAAGGCATACTGACCTCATGCCTCTAATTCCTTTCCCCTCCTAAATTCCACTGACATAGACAAAGGGATATAAAAATCTGTATGAATTGCAAAACAAGGAAGAGTACTTGCCACACACCAGAGTCTCATAAGATGCAGTGCGAATGACAGCAGACTGCAGCAGGCAGGAGGGTAGCTGGTGAGCCTCTGTGGAGGGGCCCCAGCTGGCTGTTAAGGGAGTGAGCAACACAGTCCCCACTAGGGGCTGCAATGACAGCTATGCTGGGTGGAGGCAAGAGGGTATAGAAAAGAGGTCAGGGTGCACAACGTCAGTCATTTCAGAAACCGTGGGATATCCACTGGCCAACTAATAGTAATAGGCATTTGCATGGCTTTTCAGCTCACTTTGATGTAAGGAGGCATGTAAGGGGGCTGCCAAGAATAGGGATGACCCCTTTTCCTACAGCTAACATCTTTGCAGAGGAAAAGGTCTGTCTTAGTTGTCAAATACTCCTGTTTTTCATAAGGACAATATTCTCTCTTTTTTCATCTTCTGTTTAAAGGTGAAATGTTTTTTGACTACTTAACTATTATTTCTTGATCATAGGAATATATGTTTTTATGTGGTGGAGTGAAAGGCAGTAATGGACAATAGAGAAGTGTCCAGACCTGTGGCTGAGTCTCAGTGGGCTGGGTTGAGCTTCTGTCTAGCAATTTGGAAGCCATGCTCTCATCTTTAGCTCCTGTGCTCAGGATGCAGAGGAGAGAGATTTTGGCTGCTGTTGAAATCTATTCACAGCCATCCAACGCTTAACAGCAAATATCCTCTCAAGTAAAGACCTATTATACCTGCCTGGCTGTATCTCATTAGATTTAAACAAAATTCCTGCTTCCCTCTCAATCCACAAGGAATTCGAGCCTTCTAATCAAAAGATAACAAGCTTCCTAATCAAAATACAACATGCAGTGGGATTTGCATGCACTGTTCTTTATGGATCCCTGCAGTGTCTCACAGAAATGGTAACATACCTTGTCCAAAACAATGGTTTTACGTTAAACATAAAAAATCATGTTATGCAAAACAATGAACAATGATATGTCCATAAAATCAAAAAGTCATGCCATTGAAGGGCACCGAGAGGAACTTGTTACTCCCTTGGGAATTTTCCTGATGGTCCCCAATAAGAGTGAGCTAAGTCTAGCAGATGGGCATGCCCATGATTTGCTAGTAATGAGAGAACTCAGGTCAGTTAAAATAAAAGGAGGATAAGGCTGTTCCTTATTTTGTGACTCAAGGAAAACTTCGAAAATAACCTCTTTGTCTCAGGTGTAGAGTTTCTGAGTACAGGCCACCTCTGTCCATCTCTCCCTTTTGCTTTCCTCATAGACAGTTCTGCTTTGACTTCACAGTGAAAATAGATGACATGTGTAGAAAATAGACAGCTACAAGCTGCCTGCTTTCTCTTATATGGACCACCAAGAATTACAAAGAAGTTAAGATAATCTTTAAAAAATGTCTCCTTTCTTTTTTGAAAAAAGACATGAGCCCTTTCTTCCCACTCAGATACCAGATGTCACCTTCACTTTAAGATGATCAAATAGAGAAAAACTAGCAGATATATGAAAAAGTCTCAATTCTTCATCAGAAAGGGATTTAAAGTTTTAGGGGGAAAAATTCTCTCTATGAAGTGAACTTACTATGTAGAACTAGTGACAACTTCACAAAGTTTATTTTGTATTTTTGAAAATACTTAAAAAGGTATTGTATCTATGAAAAAGAAACACTTTGAGATAAAGAAAAGAATGAAATAATACAGCCCCATGCTGTATAACATAAAAACACCACAGTGGAGCTTTCTATGTGTTGAATTTTATTGATTTAAAAATATTTTCTTCCTCCACATACATTATTGTACACAAACAGCAATTATATATGACAGAAGAAAGGAAAACATGATCTTCAGAATTCAGAGAAAGAAGTTAATTATGAAGTGAAGATGAATGAAAGAAATAGTTATGAAGAACTTATTTAAGAAATCAAATATAAAGGGTATTTCAAAGAATACAAGAGAAATAAACAAAAATATTACACAATTTTCCATATCTTAATACTGAAGTTTCAGACTCATTATACAACTGTACAAAATTAATTTAAATGACATATCTTTTAATAATTTTGCTCAAATTTCTCTAGCTAGGCAGAAAATTGTAATGGCTGCCATTCCAACTTTTCCTTGCAAGCTAAATTCTAGAAGACAATGAAAAAGCATGGCTAGATTTTTGCAGCAAGAATCATTGTAACCCAAGTATTGTACCTGCCAAAGATTATTCATGTGAAAGAACATTTTCAGACATGGAAGAAATCAAAAGAGCAAATTACCTATGTGCTATTCCCAAACATATAAATCAATATAGTATTTGTAACTGACAAATGCATAGAAATAGAGAATATGAATAAGAACATGAAAAAAAGCATGCCCATATGAAACAAAGCCAGTGAAGCACAAAGGTAAAGCTAAAATTATAATTATTATGACTAGAATTGTTGAGAAAATCAGAAATATAATGGAAGAAAGAATAGATGATAAATTAAATTAATTAATTTATTTGTTGGTCATGGGGCCTGAACTCTGGGCCTGTATGCTGTCCCTGAGCTCTTTAGCTCAAGGCTAGCACTCTACCATTGAGCCACAGTGCCACTTCCAGCTTATGTGGTACTTATATGGTGCTGAACAATTGAACCCAGGGCCTCATGCATGCAAGGCAAGCACTCTACAACTGAGCCACCTTCCCAGCCCTAGATAATACATTTTAAAATCCTACATTAGCCAGCAAAAGCTAGGGAGGCATCGTTCAATATCCACTTAACATTCATATTGTTTATTATCCACTGAAATCTAGTCTGGCCTTAAGTCCAAACATGGACTTGAGACTGGGCCCGTGTTGATTCAGTTAGACTCCACTTAGCATTTACTGGCATGTGTAGGTATGCAAGTCTAGTAAGTAGGATGACAACAGAAGGGATAGTTTCCCTTTCAAGGCCTGAAATTTAAGATGTGGATTTTTGGGTTTGGAAGCATCAGGCTTCATTGTGGGATGGCAACAATGCTTAAGTGGACAGGAGCCACTGTGAGCCTTATGAATAAGTAGAATGCTGTTCACTCACTCTGCGTCTTTATGGAAGTGAGAAATAAACTTCTGCTCTTAAGTGAGTATGCCACTTGGGTCCTCTTATTACAACACAGTAATTTTGCCCTGACTTAAATAGGGCAAACATATGCATTATGTACCACACAAGATTATTCAAGTCAATAAAAGGCATAACTTTTAAAAAATGAGTCACCTTCTATATAATGGTATACAGCTTGAGTTTTACATTAAAATATTTTTTGATTATTCAAATCACATTTTATTTCTCATTTTCTTTTTTCTCTTTCATAACTATCACTATATTTAAGTAGTTGTACAAAGGAGTCTAATACAGCAGGTTTGAGTGCATCTTGATCGATATCACCCCAGTCAACATTTCCCCCCATCCCTTCCAACCCACATCTACCCTCACTTTTCTCAGTTTTGTAGGATAAACATTGAATTCCTGACTGTTTTCTCCTTATTTCTCCTCCCTGAGAATTTTTACTCAAGGCTAGTACTCTACCAGTTGAGCCATTACTCAATTTCTGGGGTTTTTTTTTTTTGGTGGTTAATTGGAGATAAAAATCTCATGGCTTTGCCTGCCCATTCTGATCTTCAATCATAGTCCTTAGATCTTGGCCTCCTGAGTAGTTAGGATTGCAGGCATGAGCCACTAACACTGGGATATTTGCAATTTTTAAATAGGACATCTGCAGTGTGGTAATTTCATACTGTTACTGATTTCTGCTTTTCTCTACTTAAACATTACATTTCTTCCTAATATCTTGTTATTATAAATAATTCTGCAGTAAAACATTTTACAGATGTGTAAAAATTTTAGTAGGTATTCAGAGTTAAATTTATTGTGTAAGGTCATGCACACAGTGGGGTTGAAGATTTGAACTCTAGATACTTAAGGAGTCAGAGGCAAATTTTCTAGGTGGCTTATCAGATAGGCACTTGATCTGTTGGTGTTTGGCTTGACTAGAATCTGTGGTTGATATAGCTCAACAATTGCTCTTAGCTTGTTTAAAATTCAATTGTGCTGGCTGACTCACATTTACTTTTAGATTCCACTGGCTAAAGCTTCTATGTCATGATTTCACTGAGAGGATTCCTCTCCAACTCTGTGACAAAGCCATCTTGTCCTAATTTGGTGGTCTCCATGGCAAATTGTTCAGTCGCCTGCGACTTAACTTAGTTTATTATTAGAACTTTGATAGGTCCCAATGCTTGTGAATCCCAAGACAAAAAAAAGATAGGATTATGTGAAAAATGCATATATATATATATATATATATATATATATATATATATATATATATATATATATATATGGCCAAAAGCAAAAAAAGAGAAATTCCTAACCTGTCTTTACTTTGTGTGTATCAGGCCTACAATTTAAAAGTATTTGCATGTGTGGATTTAGCTGGGATCATCAGTCAGCACAGGAGTGAGACAGAGGCCAGAGTCCTTTGGGGGAAAGGCCATCCCCACATGGTATATCTTCTCCAGGAAGCATAATTACCCTAGGAATGATTACAAGTTGTAAAGGCTAATTCTCTGCTAGGTAATACTTTCTCTGACTACACATTGGCTAGGTTTGGGAAGTAGCCTGGGATGTTTTCTTTGGATGTCTCACTAAGCAGAGGACAAAAGTTCTTGATGTCATCATTGCTCAAAATTATAGAATGTACCTTTCTCTTTCTGAGCTATAGCCTGGAATAACATATATCTGCAAGTTGTTCTTCCTTTTCTAGGACTCTCCTTTGCCCCAACATTTTCCATTTTTTTCTTTCTTTTCGTGATATCTTTCATCCTTTGGAATTATGCTTTGTCTTAGTAGGGATCAACTGGATCTCTTTACATGGGAAAAGAACTTCGTGGACAAAATTCTCCATTCTTGATTGCTTTTATGCTGAGGAAGGAGATACCAAAATTTGAGAAATAGCAAGGCAATAGCTTGATATACCAACATATTTTCAGTTACATGTTTCTAATTTGAAAGTGTTTGCATTGCTTTACTCTTTATTTCTTCTCTAACAAATATGAATGGTCCCCTAAGTAGACATATGCTTTGGGAGGAAAAGGGAAATTTATTTTTTTACTTGAAAAGAACAAATGAAAAATCATTAAAAATTTTATGCATATATATGTTCATATCCTGATCATGTATATTTACACTTTTAATAGTTCATGATAATTTATTCTATAGATGGATTTATATGGCAGAGTTCTTTCAATAATATATGACTTTGGTTCTTCTGTGTTTTGGCCAAACAATGATATCACTGTCTTTTCCTCTTGTCAGTCTGATTGGAGAAAACAAAAACATCTGTTTTGTTTTAGTTTGCACTTTTATCCTTAAAAAGACAAACTTCATCTTTTTATGCTTATTTTTATTTGCCTTTTATTACTCTTTTGTAATATTCTGCTGGTCTATTTTATGTTTCCTATAGATTTAATTTTCTTATTGGTGATATAAACCATACCTCAAATATTTAGGATGGTGTCTACAATATAGCAACAACTATGTGGGAGAAATACAAATTAAGAAAAAAGTTCCCTTTTGTCTAGGAAGCCTCTCTACAAAGATAATACAGGAAGAAAAGAGTTCTCTAACTAAATAAACATTAAATCACAATGTGACACATACCATAGGCAATGCACTAAGCAACTGGAAAGAGAATGGAATCTGCTCCTTGCATTCATGTAGCCAAATATACACAACTCATTCTATTTAAAAACTCATCATGTAAGAGGCCTGGATAGCATCATTTCTCATACCTTGTTCATCCTTGTTTCATTGGGCAATTGTGGTAACCATTGTGTGCTGCCTTTATTGTTTGGACAAACCAAAATTTCCATATTTTTATGACAAGAATAAATTTTGCAGGTTGGGCGAAAGTGCATACCACTCTGTCTTAGCCTTTTAAAGAAACTAGGAGATGTGGATGCTATCTCTTTTCATGATTATATTTCAAAGGATGGTTTCAACATCCTTGAGAAAGATGTGCCCAGGACATAAACCTGACAAAAGGCCTATCTAGTTTTCAAAAGGATTTATATACACTTCAAAGAGAGGAGAGAGTACTTTCCTATTACAAGCATCCTCAAGTAAACGCTCTAGAAAAAGAAGGGGGGGGGGCGGAAATCTCTTCCCTTATTTTCAACAGAGAAAATTAAATTTCTTGAGTTTAATTTGTATTTGTCTCTGTATTGTTAATAATGTTATTGACATAATTTGTATGTGATTTATGTCAGTAGAATATTAGATTTTAGTTTCCTGTATATTCAGTAAAATCAAGGAAAAAAACAAATCAAAATGAAAAAGTAACCAACAGTAGCCTTCCATTTTTTTTTCTCTACTATGGCTTATTACTTCTTAGATCTTGTGTTAGTCATATCTTCTGCTGCTGTGACAAATCCCAGAGAAAAACAACTTAAAGGAGCATGGATGTATTCAGGCTTACATTTTAGAGATTTCAGCCGACAGTTCCCTGGTTCCACCATGTGGCCCTGAGGTCAACCTGAGCATCATGACAAGATCCAGTGGTAGAGCACAATGGCTTTCTTCAGGGCAGACAGGAAGCAGAGAGGCAAAGGGGATAAACTTTGCCTTCAAATGCATACTCCTAGTGACCCACCTCCTTCAGTAGGCCCTACCTACTCAAGCGTCTACCATCATTCAAAATATCACTAGCAGCTCAGGCCCAAGCCTTGAACACATGAGTCCGTGGAAGACATTTTCCATTCCAACCACATCCTATCTCAGTTGGGAGGACTCTCCTGTATTCACTCCTCTCCAGCCACACGGGTCTATGCTCTGCCCTGATGGTTGTAGCTTCCTAGTTGTCCCTCATATGTGAGGTCTCTTTTTCCTTCTCACATATTAAGGTTTATTTCTTTTCTTATTTAAATGTTGCTTTCTTACTGAAGTTTACCTTGACCATTTTGCATCAAGTGATATTCATCCCAAACAATTTTTTCATGGGAAGAATAAAAATAAATATGCATTGATAATTTTAATTTACTTTTCACTATATATATATATAGTGAAAAGTAAATTCTTATATATATATATATATATATATATATATATATATATATATGAAAGAATTTTCTATTTAGGAAAATGTACTTTTATGTAGCCATATCTGTCTTCTATGATATCTGAGTTTCATGTTATTCCTTAGTAATGTTTTTTTCCCCAACTCTGTAAGATTTCCCATCATAAATAAAGAGAAAGATCCATTCATCTACTGAGGGGCATCTGGGTTGGTTCCATATTTTAGTTATGGTAAATAATGCTGTAGTAAACATAGTTGTGCTAATAGCCTTAGTATGGCCTTGTTTGTGATCCCCAAAAGTGGGATTGCTGAGTCATAGGGGAGCTCTACAATGAAATTCTATGCCTCCATCAGAAAGAATGACATTGCCCCATTTGTTAGGAAATGGAAATATTTGGAAAAAATTATATTAAGTGAAGTAAGCCAGGCCCAAAGAAACATAGGTCTCATGGTTCCCTTATTTACAATAACTAGTATATATCTAGGACAAGCAGAAAAGGCCAAAAGCTATGTACATATGACCATATAAGATGATGTTATGTGAAATGAACTCCAACATAGGGACACAAATACCTTTTTTCTTTCTTGCTTTTGTTTCTAAAGTATTTATAATGTACCACGTGATTTTTTTTTGTTGCTTTGTATGTTCCTCCCCCATGGTATAACCCCAGTGTCTACCGTATTTGATGTTGGTGCCCAACATCTTGTATATACACTTCTCTAATTTGGAGAGAGGAAGGGAAAAAACAAAATGCTTAAATAAGGATACAGGTTTACCCATTGTAACAATGAGATGTACAAAACACTATGTTGAAATGATCTTTACAACTTTGGCCCGTTGGGGGTGGGGTAGTTGTGGAGGTAGGATGGAAGGGATGGTAGGGGAATACAAAGGAGGAGGCAACAATACTCCATAAGAAATGTACTCATTAACTTGCTCATGTAACTGAACCCCCTCTGTACAGAATTTTTACAATAAAAATACAATAATTACAACTTTGGCATGGGGGTAGGGTGGAGGGGGATGAGAAGGGATGGGAAGGGGAAACAAAAGAGGAGACAATGCTTGTAAGAAATGTACTCATTACCTTGCCCATGTAATTGTAACCCCTCTGTATGGTTTTTTCACAATAAAACAACAACAACAAAAATGTTAAAAGTATAAAAGATAAATAAAGAGAAAGGACAGCATGGACAAATTTATGAGATCTGAAAAATTTTGGTAATTTGCTAATATAACATTTTGGTAATTAGTTTTAACATGTACCATAATAAAATATGAACAGTAGAGAAAATGGGTAAAGAGGTGATAGAACTTCTCTGTTTTATATTTGCCACTTTTACATAAATCTAAAATTATTCTAAAATTTAAAAATTGAATTAAAAATTAATTAATTAATTAAAAATAATAAAGACTAGTAGCACACAAAATTTATATAAGAAAACTTTAATAGTATCTAAGTGCATGGTGCATTACTGTATTCCCATAACTCAGGAGCCAAAGGAAAAATTCTAGGTTAAGTTGAGCTGGTGGCTCACGCCTATAATCCTAGCTCCTCCGGAGGTTGAGATATGAAGATTGAGGTTCAAAGCCAGCTCAGGCAGGAAAGTTTGTGAGACTCTTATCTCCAATTAACCACCAGAAAACCGGAAGTGGCACTGTGGCTCAAGTGGTAGAGCACTCACCTTGAGATGAACAGCTGAGGGCCAGCACCCAGGCCCAGAGTTCAAGCCCCATGACTGACCAAATTTTAAAAAAAATCAAACTAAAGAATTATAGATTAAACTGGGTGCTGGCTGTTCATGCTTATAATTCGTAGCTATTCTGCGGGCTGAGCTCTCAGGACCACAGTTTGAAGCCACCAACTAGAAAGTCCATGCGATGCTTATCCCTAGTTAACCAGCAAAAAAGCCAGATATGGAGCTATGACTCAAATGATAGAGAGTCAGCTTTGAGCAAAAAAGCTCAAGGACTGTGCCCCTGCCCTGAGTTCAAATCTCAGGACCAGCACATGTGTATGTGCATGTGTGCACACAAACATGCTCACACACATACACACACACAAAATAGGAATTGTAGACTAAATACAAATGAAAGAAAAATGAGTCACTATTGCTTTTTATCAACTTTTGATAAAAAGTTTTGCCAGGTCCTCGTGTCTTTGGTCCTAAGGTAAATGGGTAGAAAAAGAATTGGAATTTTCTTTTAAATTCATAATATTTGTTTACTTATTTATCAAGAATAGTTACTTTAAATTTTTTAAAGGAAATAATCACGGAAAATATATAATGATTAAATAATTCCCAATAATATGATAGTGAAAGTCTGAAATTTCATATTAGAGAGTGATTAAATGAAACTTGTTACATACGAATGGAGGAAGTGGTATTTATGTTCACACATAACGCATGTGGTGTGCATTGGTATAGTCAGTAAGTTTATGCTTGTGTACCAGACCTTGAGCACCTGAGCCATTTCATTTTCTATCGGAATGACAATCCCCATGGCACTTTAGATCACAGAATTTCATAGCAGAAATCCTTTTATAATCTGATGAAACCCCAATTCTCACAACTCTGTTACTGAATTAATAAGCTGGGATTTTAATGAAAGAGAAGCAACAGAAATAGATTGGTGATGTGGTTTGAACTGTGTGCATTAAGTATAAGAAGGAGAGCTGATTATTGAAGATAGATATTCTGAGGGTTTACATTGGGGTGTACGTAAACACATTGTTTATGACAGCAGATCAATACCATTTATTCTTTAGATTTAGTTGGTTTCTTTGTGGAGGACAAACATGTTGTGTGAAATTAAATAGATCATGTATTGATTCTTAAATGGCTTCCAGAAAATAACTAGAGTGTAACTATTCTTATCCCTGAGGTTTCTTTGTTTCTTTGTGGCTCTGGGAGATATCAGTAGTTAATTGTAGGAGCCTAAGATTCAATTAAGATAAGTTAGGGTTAATAATATTCCTATACTGAGTGTAGACAGGAGTGTGATTATTAGTTTGGTAATGAAGTGTAGTATCATTTGGATTTTAAGTCTAGCTAGAGAAATCTAAAGCTGCACAACAAATCCAATAGTTACAAAAGTTTGTCTGGGACAGGTGAATTAGGGAGTTTAGAGTGTTTAAGGGTCAAAGATGAGCATGAAAGCAACAGAAGAAACATCACCTGCTTTTCTTGGTCTAAAATAAAGGAAAATTGTAGGCAGTACAAAGCCAAAACAAACTGGGTGTTAATCCTCTATCCAAAGCAAATGTTTTGGTTTCAAAGTCACTGAAGAACGTGTTTAAAACTCACTCTTGTGTCAGCTCTTGATTCCTTCTTCAGATTCTTTTTGAAACATTATGTCTTTGAGTAATTCTAAAAAATGTCTTTCAAGGGGCTGGGAAGGTGGCTCAGTGGTAGAGCAATTGCCTTGCATGCCTGATGTCCTGGGTTCGATTCCTCAGCACCACATAAGCAAAAAGAAAAAAAAAACGGAAGTGGCGCTGTGGCTCAAGTGGTAGAGCGCTAGCCTTGAGCTGAAGAGCTGAGGGACAGCGCCGGGCCCAGAGTTCAGGCCCCACGGCCGGACTCCCCCCAAAAATGTGTTTCAAGTCAACATGTCAGTTTATGAGTACAATGCATCTTGATCAATGCCATCCCTTCCATTGTTCTCCCTCCACCTGCCTTAATTCTGATTCTTTTAGTGGCCTTTGGGTTTGATATCCATAGGAAACAGATATTCAGGTTATAGGACTTGGAACAGTGTTTCTATTCAGAAACAAAAGTGGGGATGTTTGGCCTGGAGCTTAAGAGCAGGGTTTGTGTTTAAGTGCATTTCAAATGGTCCCTTTAAGCAAAGGTTTTTTTTTTTTAAATTTTATTTTTTATTTCGCTTTCAATACACCTGCCTGCCTTATTGCATATCAAGCAGAGGAATGTCTAGGGATTCTCGGATGTGCAGCTTGTACTTTCTCGGGCATATGACTGTGATATTAATTTTTGTTATAACTTTGAAAGGTTACAGTGCAGCAAGGTGGAATCTGTCAGAGGTTGAGTGAATCTGAGTCTCACAGGTGTTTGTATTTACTTATGGTGAGAGTTTAGGGCGATTTTATGTTGTATAGTACAGTTTCTTTACAGTAGGGTTAGAACTTTTGGCCAAGAGAGATTAAGTTCTTTTGAAGACTTTGACGGTTTTATTTTAATTTAAAAATTATATCCAGTAAAATTGACTTTCTTTTTCTTTTTTTTTGGGGGGTCCGGTCGTGGGGCCTGAACACTGGGCTTGGACACTGTCCCTCAGCTCTTCAGCTCAAGGCTAGCACTCTACCACTTGAACCACAGCGCCACTTCCGGCTTTTTTCTTTTTGCTTATGTGGTGCTGGGGAATCAAACCCAGGGCCTCAGGCATGCAAGGCAAGCGCTCTACCACTGAGCCACCTTCCCAGCCCCCAAATTGACTTTCTTTATGTGTAATGTTCTATGAAATGTTACATGTAGATGGAGTTCTGTAACCACCACTACATCCAAGATACAGAATGGTTGTATCATCCATGAAAACAACAACAGAAACCTTCCTCCTGGCATACCTTTGTGTTTTTTTGTCCTACTAGCAACCAAGACAGTTTTTTTTTTTTTTTAAAGATGGTCACATAAGTGGACTCATATAAGACTGCTTTCTTTAATGTTATTGGGATTCCTTGAAGTTGCTGTATTTATCAACATCCAAGTTCATTTTATTGATGAGCAGTATTCCATGGTGTGGGTGATTCAAAGTGTGCTGATCCATTCATGGAAGGACATTTAGCTTGTGTCCAGTTTTTGGCAAGTTTGAATAGGGCTGAAAAATTTGTGTAGAGATCTGTGTTTTACTTGAAGTGTTACATTAAGTGATTTTGCTCAGAAGTAGCAAATAATTATGTTATCATGTTTTATGAAATAGAACTTGTAAATGATGAACTTAGGGACTTCAGTGAAGTTCTAAGAAAACTATTGAAGGTGTGGCCTGGTTATCCTTTCCTGCTTATAGTACAGTGCAAGAGCAGCAAAACTAATACAATAATTTTTTAAGTAAAAAGGCACTAAAACTTAAAGATTTAAAAAGTTGTTAGTCAATCAATATTGCAAAATATAAGAGAAATATGTGACTCATGAATATTTTCTTGGATCACAATCTTCTTACCTCTCTTACCAAGTAGCTGGGATCACACGTTTGTATCACAGAACCCAGATTGCTATATGAGATAAGGTCTTGCTAACATTTTGTTCAGACTGGCTGCAAACTACCATCTTCCTATATCTTTGAAATAAGGCACTACTGTACCTAGCTTTTATTTTGTAGCAAAAATATTTCATTTTGACTTCTTTGGATTTTGCTGTATGGGTTATGCAGAAACTCATTGCCTAAGTCTCAGCCAAAAAAGATTTTTTCCTTGTATCTTTAAAATATTGTATAGCTTCCTATTTTCACTTTTAGATCTGTGAGTTATTTTGAGTTAATTTTTAATATATATTTTGAGAAAACACATTTTTTCTTGTTAATTAAAGATTAATCTGGGTACAGCTCTGAATGGATTTTGCCTAGAAATTAAAGTCTCTAATCAGTTGATTCTGAGTTAATAAAAAGGGAGATATATTTTAGGAAGATTTGATTTAACCAAGTAGAAACCTTTTAAAGAAGAACTAAAGAGAAAAGAGAGAGAAATACAGAGAGAGACAGAGAGAGACTGAGAGAGAGACTGAGAGAGACAGAGAGAGACAGAGAGAGACTGAGAGAGAGAGAGAGAGAGAGAGAGAGAGAGAGAGAGAGAGAGAGAGAGAGAGAGAGAGAGGAGAAAAGAGGGAGATTTCCTTCCTTATGATTCTTCTTTTCTGGATAGCAATAAATAATATATTTTCCCACATTAAGTTATTTTACCCTATTGTAAAAAAAATTAGAATGATCAGTGTCAGTGGGAATAAAGCTTTTCCCCCGTTTGTTACAATGAGAGGCTGAAAACCAACAAGGAAAGAAGATGCCCTTGAGGAGGTTGGCAACTAATAAGGAAAGAAATTTCAGTTACTGGTAAATTTTTACAAGAGCCCTTATGATTTCAGCTTGATGATGCATGGTGTACTCAAATGTTGGTGATCAATAATAGTTTTCTCACACTGGTAGACTTTAAAAAAATAATTAATCTTTTCTACTTCCCATGTTATAAAGTTCTAAATATTACTAAATGAAATAAGCATTTGGAAATCAGCACCTTAACTTTTTTTTTTCCTGAAAAAGTTAGTATTTATTCAGCAATAACTTGCCTTAACAGTTTGTAAAACTCATTATATATACAATTCAGTGGAAGTACTGCTAGGTAATCTTTATTAGACTTTACTTTTCAAATAACAAAGAATGACACACATATATATTTACACACAATCACTTTAGATATATGTGCAAACACGTATATGTATGTCCATATGAATATATACCTCCATATATTTATATCTATATAGATATTTATATCTATATCTCTAACTAGAGTGATATTAATATTGTTATTAATATTGCTTTAGCTAGAGAGATACTAATATTGTATATCTATATCCTGCATCTATAGTTCAATAAGCATGAGGTTAAGACTACAATACTCAACTTTCTAACGTTTCTGTTTATACTACAACAAATATATTTTTAAAAGAAAACTGAATAGAAATGTCAATACTATAGCCCTCCCTTATTTCTGCTTTTGCTTCCCCTGGTTTCAGTTATTTGGAGTCAAGTTTAGTCTAAAAATATTAAGTATAAAATTCCAGAAGTAAACAATTTATAAATTTTACTTTGTATACCACCCTGCAGAATGTGATGACATCAACTTGTCCTCATTAATAGTTACTTAGTAGTTTTCTAGGTTAATAAATCAGTTCTCAAGGTGTTAGGGTGCTTGTGTTTAAATAACCGTTATTTTATTTAATAATGGCATCAAAGCATAAAGGAGTGATATTGAAAGCTTGAATATACCAATGAAAAGCTACACAGTACTTCCTTTAAAAGTGAAAAAGGGAAAGTTTTTCAAAGAGTTTTTTATAAGCATATTTCAATTGTACAAGGGGATTTCACTAACATTTCACAATCCAAATCATCATTTTTTTACTGTTTCCTACCACCCTTCCCCTTTCTAATTTTCTTATATGTAAATCTTTCATTATTCCTTTTTCATATATACAAGTATTTCAATCATATTCATTCCCATTTACTCTGTTTGCTTTCCTTTTCTAAAACAGACCCTGACACACACTTACTTTAAGTGTGTACAAGTAAAAGTTTTTTTTTAATTTAATTTTATTTATTTGAGAACATACTGTACAGAGGGGCTACAATTACATGGGCAGGATAATGCATACATTTCTTACCAAGCATTGCAGCCTCCTCCTTTGTTTACCCTTCACCTCCCTTCCCAGCCTACCCCCTCCCCCCCACCCAATTATACCCCCCCCCACACCGACATTGTAAAGCTGGTTTTGACATGACATTTTGTACTTCTCATTGTTGCAACAGGTCCACCTGAATCCTTAAACGGCTTGTTTGTCCCCATCTCCTCCACATGTTATACTGACATCAAATATAGTGAAAGCGGGGGTTACACTGTGGGGGAGGGACATACAAAGCAACAAAGAAATAATCTTATAAATGCGTTAGAAACACATGCATGAAAGAAACAAAAACATTAAAATACATATTTAAGGGTTCATTTTCCTAACATCACATTATCTGACCTTTTCCACTTGACTCATACCTATACTAGATATTGCAAATAAGGGAAACCATGGGACCTATGCTTCTTTGGGCCTGGCTTACTTCACTTAATATAATTTTTTCCAAACCTTTCCATTTCCTAACAAATGGGGAAATGTCATTCTTTCTGATGGAGGCATAGAATTCCATTGTGTATATATACCACATTTTCTTGATCCATTCATCTACTGAGGGGCATCTGGGTTGGTTCCATATCTTAGCTATGGTAAATAATGCTGCAATAAACATAGTTGTGCTGGTAGCTTTAGTGTGGTCTTGTTTGTAAACATTTGGGTAAATGCCCAAAAGTGGGATTGCTGGATCATAGGGGAGATCTATGTGAAGTCTTTTGAGGAACCTCCATACTGCTTTCCAAAGTGGTTGAACAAGTTTACATTCCCACCAACAATGAAGTAAGGTTCCTTTCTGTCCACATCCCCTCCAGCATCTGTTGTTGTTAGAGTTCTTGATTTTTGCTGTTCTAACTGGAGTGAGGTGATATCTCAATGTTGTTTTGATTTGCATTTCTTTTATGGCTAGGGATGTTGAACATTTCTTCATGTGTCTATTGGCCATCCTTCTTTCTTCTTCAGAGAAGCTTCTCTTTAAGTCTTTCACCCACTTATTTATTGGGCAGTTGTTTCTTTGAGGATTTGTTGTTGGGTGGTTTAATTTTTTGAGTTCCAAGTATATTTTAGATATGAGACCCTTGTCCGTTGTATGGCTAGTAAAGATCTTCTCCCAATCCGTGGGCTTTCTATTGATCTTGCCAGCTATGTCATTTGCCCTGCAGAAGCTCTGCAACCGTATGCAATCCCATTTGTCCAACCTTTCTTTGATTTGTTGTGCTTCCGGGTCTCTATTCAGAAAATTTCGGCCTGAGCCAAGGAGACCTAGGGTTTCTCCTATTCCATCCTGTAATGTTTTCAGAGTGTCTGCTTTGAGTTCAAGGTCTTTGATCCATTTGGAGTTGATTCTGGTGCAGGGTGATATATAAGGATCTAGCTTTAGTTTTCTACATGTAGTTAACCAATTTTGCCAGCACCATTTACTGAAGAGGCTGTCTGTCTTCCATTCTATTGTTTTAGCTTCCTTATCGAAGATTAGATGGCTATAGGTCTGTAGGTTCATTTCTGGGTTTTCAATTCTATTCCATTGGTCCTGAGGTCTGTTCTTATGCCAATACCAAGCTGTTTTGATTACTATGGCTTTATAGTAGAGTTTGAAATTTGGTATTGATATTCCTCCAGCAGTGTTCTTTCCGTTGGGAAGTGTTTTTGCTATTCGGGGTCTTTTATTGTTCCATATGAATTTTTGGATTGCCTCTTCTATTTCCTTGAGGAATGAGGGTGGAATTTTGATTGGTATTGCGTTGAATTTGTAGATAGCCTTGGGAAGTATTGCCATTTTCATGATGTTAATCTTGCCAATCCAGGAGCATGGGAGGTTTTGCCATTTTTTAAGTTCTGTGTTGATTTCCTTTTTCAAGATTTTAAAGTTTTCATCATAGAGGTCCTTCACTTCTTTAGTTAAGTTAATTCCTAGGTATTTTATTTTTTGTGAGGCTATTACAAATGGAGTTGCTTTCCTAATTTCAGCCACACTTTTCTCATTGTTGGCATACAGAAAAGCCATTGATTTTTGGGGGTTAATTTTATAACCTGCTACTTTCAGCACCTTAACTTTAAGACTGTTAAAGTATTTTTTATTTGTGCATAGGCTAAAGAAACCCCCAAATAAATGTTTCATATTATTGATGCTACTCGTAGGTAACTGCTGAGATAATAGCTATTTTTTTTCATTCGGATTATTGATGCTTTATCGATGTTTCTATAATGAACATGGTCTTACAGGTGATATTTCGTGTTTGCTTTCCCCTAACTTTAGATGGTAAAATGTTAACTTACTATGTTGGAGTTGAAAACTCTAAGGAAATAATTCAGGAAAAATGGAGTCATAGTGTGAAGCCTTCATCCAAGAAGGCTGATGCTCTGGCAGGAGGGGCTCATTCCTTTCTCTGTCATGTAAGGACAAAATGAGAAGGTGACTCTTTGAAGTGAGGAAGAAGTCAGAAATCAAACCTTGAAATTCCCAATCAACCATGTTCATTGCATTGTTCACCAAAGCCAAGGTAAGGAATCAACCCAGACGCCCCTCAGTGGACCAATGAATCCAGAGAATGTATATATACATAATGGAATTCTATGCTTCAATCAGAAAGAATGATATTGCACCATTCATAAGGAAATTGAAAAGATTTGGGAAAAATGTTATTAAACAGAGCAAGTCAGACCCAATGAAACAGAGGTTCCATGGTTTCCCTCATTTGTTGTTACTAGATTGTGCCTATGAATCTACAGGTAAACATACTGGATGGTAAAGGACAAAATAATACACGGGACATGATAAATTATATGGGACTTATATGGGACTCACGCAGTGAGACCAAAGGGAGCGTATTCTTAGGGGAAGATCACAAAGTCTCAAAAGCTATCGTATAAAATGTTAATTTAATGAACTCCAAGAAATAGAAATGAGGGTTTTTTTGGGTCATTTTTCTTTTGTGTCTCTTTTGTGGCTGTTTTTGATTTGTGAATCTATTGTCTTGTATGGAAGTTTATTTGTTTTGGTGAAGGTAAGGGGGAATACAGAAACAGTGAGACAAAGGGTAAGCAAATGCAGCAGTCATATGAGACATTATGTTGACAATGAGGAGAGGGGTTAGGAGGGAAAATCTGGGAGAAAATGAGGGAAGAGGTGACACTGTTCAAAAGAAATTTACTCATTACCGACTTATGTAACTGTAACCCCTCTGTTTATCACCTTTATAATAAAAAAAAATCCAGCCCTGCTAGGATCTTAATTTTGAACTTTATAGTCTATAGACTGTGAGAAGACAAATTTCTGTTGTTTAATCCACCCCATTTGGGGTTTTCATTTTTATGGCAGCTGGAGCAGACTAAAACACATGGATTATTTTTGTAACAGGAATATAAAACAATAATACTTATTTTAAGAAAGGAAGCCTGACTGTGCAGTCAGACACTAAAAACAAAAGTGCAAGATCTTTTGCTAATTATGTAAGTTTCTAAGCATTGCTAAATATATCTTGAATTCCTCAAAAGAAACATGTAAGGTAAATGTTAAGAGGAGATGAGGAGAAATATGTTGTTTCTTCATGTTGTCTTGGAGAGAGCTTTTTATCATTTCTTCTTGTGGCAATGAACTAAGCGTACAGCTTAGGGCATCTAATTTTACATTTGGATATAGAGAATTCAACTAAAAGAGTTTTCTTGCCCATACAATCCTTGTCTTCTTGTCCTCTCTTCTTTCTCTCTCTCCCTTTCTCTCTCTCTCATTCTCTCTCTCTCTCTCTCTCACACACACACAGCTGTTTTAATCTTTCACACTACATTGCTGTTACTGTATGACATATTGTAAGACCAACACTTTATCTTCTTGATAATGTACAATAAATTGCAATCAAATTAAATCCATAATATCACAGCTTTTCCATCCGCTTGGCTTCATGTCTGATTACCTTTCAAATCACTTCTTTGACAACAGATGATACCGACTGGATTCCTCAGCTGTCACAATCTTTTCTATTTTCCATGCGGGTGTTCATTTGATTTGGAGCGAGGAAAGTCCTAAAGGGCACCTTCTAAAGTGCAGCAGATGGTTAGTGCTGTGATTGTGGAAGGTGAGTACTTTCATCTTCCCTCATAGCATTCTCACGTCTGAATTTCCATCTAATGTGTTTCTGTGGATTTCTGTGTCACTGTTTCATCTACAGCAGAGGATCCTAGCAGGAGTTTAAATTCTTTTGCTCTGTGACTTTCTCCATCCACCCTTGCTTCCTCCTCATTCGAATAACATTTGGGGCAGTAATTAGCATTTACCTTATGAAGAGAACATTTGACTATTATGACATGAAATAATATATTTCAGTCTCAAACTATTCATTATGGAGGACACATCTTGATATAGGGCATATTAAAATAATTCATTGTTGTCATTTATATAGTGGATAGATGTTCAGGTTACCATTTAAACAGAATTGAAGTGTCTTTTTCCAAGCTGTTTTTGCTGTATTTTCCATAATCTTTGGTCTAGAAGCAATTTGGGGGACAACATAATGCTGAATCTCTTTACTGGGCAAAATGTGGTAGGTAAATCTTAATTTTCACAGCCATGAAATTAAATTAGTTAGGTATCATAATTTTTCATTATCATACATTAATTATAGTAGGGAGGTTTTACTGTGACATTCCCACACATGTATACAATGTGTGAAAATCTTCACCTCCCATCACTCTCCTGTATTCTATTCTCCCTTCTTAAATCATTTTAATATCTTTCATCATTTTGTTTTTATACATACAAAGAAACTACCTTAACCATATTCATTATCATTCATCCTATCTTATCTTATTGCATATCTGAAGTTTAAAATTAATCCTAACCTATACAGGTCATATATAGGTCAAAACTTGGACCTCGCAGTTTTAATTCCTATGACAGCATTCCTAGGTTCTCTGACATAACATAGGAATGTTATAAAGTCAGAAAAATCTCCATGTTTCTTCCTTGGGAGGACCAAAGGGGTTTTTATAGAATGTACTTCAGTCACATAGGGTAGCCTCTGATATGGGTCATTGTTGGCCAGAAGATGAGAGTGCTACTGTAGATGGACTCTTTAACAACAATGACTGTGGTAACAGGGCAGAAATAGATATGACAAGCCACATAATGTTCAATACTCTTCTACCAGGCCCTCCATGACTGTCACATCAATGTCACTCTGAAAATTCTAGAACAAAGAAGCACTCATTTGTTTGTTTACGCTATAACTTGTTTATTGAGTACCTACTATGTACTTGAAGCAGCAGACACACCAATGAAGGAGAAAGAAAAGGATCTGCTTGAGTGAGCCTACATTCTAAAGGGGGGTAGGGATAGAATAAATCAGGATGAAAGCTACAACCAGATATTGATTAGTGCCATGAAGAAAGCGAAGCTCAATGTGCTACATTGTGATGGTGGTGGATTGAGATGTCATGTAATTTAGATTTAATTACAATATTAGCAACAGGATCAGAATTTAAATATGGTATTTGTTTAAGCATATGTGTGGGGGTGGGAAGGAAGAAATCAAGAGTGTTATAAAAAATTTTTTCCCAAGAGAACATTTTCAATTTCTGAGATTAGCATTTATGTAAAGATTTTTGAATTTCCATCGTCTGAAGTCCTACAGGGAAACTCACTGGCATTTTTAGTAAAATGGTGCTCTGAATTTGCAATGCCTATACTGGAGGCTGAATCTCTTCACTGGCAAGGGGAATTCTGCTACTGTTCCTCCTCCCTCCTGAACATTTCTCTCTGGTCTGGAAGTGGAAGCAGCTTGTGGAAAAACATGCTCATTTCCTCTTTCTCGGTTATGGAGAAGATGAGCATCATACTTTCCAAATCTCCCTCTGAAAAGCTGAGCAGACCATGGCTTAATGTTTAATGAAGATTTTCTCTTTAGGTCATGAAAAACTTACACAAGAGATTCAATATAGAAAATAACATACAACAGAAAATTCTGGTTGTATTCATTGTCACCCTCTCTCAACAATGGCTGCTGTGGTACTGGCCGGAAGCTGCCCTTCCCCATGGATCTCCATATACACAGTGGTTCATCAGTAGCTACCTTTCCCATGCTCTCTGGGAATGTCTTCAACCCTGTCTAAACATCATGAATGACCAAGCCATGATAGCAATAACAAGTCATGTGAAGAAGCAGAAGATTCAGTTTTGCTGTACAGTGATTGGTCCCATCTCTTTCCATCTTACACAGTAATACCCATTCCATGAGGGAAAGTCCTAGCTTCTCTTCAACTTCTTGCAGAAATGTTATCTTGCAGAAAAGTTAAGTGAGGGGTTATCATAATTCAAGATTTTCACTAGAGCCAGGCGCCAGTGTCTCATGTCTATAATCCTAGCTACTCAGGAGGCTGAGATCTGAGGATTGTGGTTCGGAGCCAGCTTGGGCAGGACAATCCCTGAAACTCTTTTTTTTTTTTTAAATTGTGAAAATACTGTACAGAGGGGTTACAATTACATGAGCAAGGTAATGAGTACATTTCTTATCAAGCATTGTTGCCTCCTCCTTTGTTCCTTTTCCCATCCCTTCCCATCTCCCACCCACCCACACCTCTCACTCCCTCTCCCCCTCCCCCCTTCCCTTCCCCTAGCAAAGTTGTAAAGTTCGTTTTTCGAAATAACATCTTGTACATCTCATTGTTGCAATGGGTCCACCCTTATCCCTATTTAAACGTGATTTCTTTCCTGCTTTGTATGTCCCTCCTTGAAACCCTTATCTCTAATGAATCCCAGAAAAAGCTACAAGTGGAGCTGTGGCTCAAGTGGTAGAGTCCCAGTCTTCAGCAAAGAAGCCCAGAAGTTAGGGAGATGGATTTCCTCTTCATTCCCTCTGCCTTTGTATGATGAAAAGAGGAGATTCTATTTTCCATTTCCAATGAGAGACTTTAGGGGATGTTGTGACAAAAACCACTTCAGCCTCCCTTGATTTCTCTTCTAAAGCCTGTGAAAAATGATATACATGTCTTCCTGAATGGCTCTGGAAACCCTCTGAGGAATGTTTGGAAGAAGGACATACATATCTTCAAGGGCCAGAATGAGGGCACAGCAAATCCAAGTAAATCTCAGACAGCTGGGCATTTGGAACTCATGCCTACAATTGCAGTTACTCCAGTGACTGAGGATGGTCTAAGGACCACAGGTCAAAGCTAGCTCAAAGCAGCAGTCCTGGAGACACCATCTCCAAAGACTGTGCTAGTGGCATGGCACAAGTGGTAGAGTACAATGTGTGAGCATAAAAAGCAAAGTGAAAGTGTGAGGCTTTAAGTTCAGTCCTGGTACTAGCAATAACAAAACAAAACCTGATACCTCATACCACAATTAATTACTCCAGTAAAAATTTACATGCTTGGAATCATGCCTGAAAAATGGACAAAGAATATTTCACCCACTTAAAAGTGTAAAATTTAGGATCTTTGTTATATCTAAATGACTGTGCAAACATCTCTACTATCTAACTAGAACATTTTATTGATCCTAAAAGAAACTCCGTATCTTCCTCACACCTATTCAAACCATGATGACCACTGGTCTGCTTTTTGTCTCTATGAATTTACCTATCAGGCATGTTTTATTTAAATGGAATCAGATAGCATCTGTATTTTCTTTCTGCCTTTATTCACTTAGCACAATGTTTTCAAGGTTCATTTATGATATAGAAAGTTTTTGTGGCTCTTTATGGTTGAGTAATATACCATTATATGAAATGGGTATATATTTGTTTATTGGCTGTGATGAGCCATGTTGCTATAAATATTCATGTGCAAACTTTTGTCTGATCATTTGTTTTCGGTATCTTTTTGTTTCATATCTATATATACTTATTTTTATATTGTATTTATTGTCTATGAATGGCATTATGGGTCTTATACTCACTCATTCTCTGTTTAACTTGTGGAACTGACAAAGTGTTTTCTACAGTGACTGTACCATTTTACATTCTTGCCAGCAGGGTGTGAAAGTTCCGGTTTTCCAAAATCTTTGTCTACATTGCTACTCTCTCTCTTTTGATTGTGGGCATCTTAGTGTGTTTGAACTGTTAACTTATTCTGGTTTTGATTCAGACTTTCCATTAGTAATGGATTGCTGAGATTCTATTTATATGCTTTTTAGCCACTTACATTTTTTAGAGTCTTTGTCAATTTTTGTGTCCTGACAGTTGTTTTTAAATTATTGAGTGTTACTAGTACTTCATATAATTTATATACTAGTCTTTCATCAAATATATTGTTTGCAAATGTTTTCTCCCATTCTGTGGATTTTCTTTTCACTTTTATTGTAGTGTCCTTTGAAGCACAAAAATCCTAGTTTTGCTGAAATACAATTTATCTATTTGCTTTCCTTTGGTGTCATATCCCAGAAGCCATGTACCTCAAGATCACAAGACTTCTTTTTTTTTTTTTTTTTTTTTTGTTTTTATGACGTGTCTTTTTTTTTTTTTTTTTTAAATTGTATTTTATTTTATTTGAGAACATACTGTACAGAGGGGTTACAATTACATGGGCAGGATAATGCATACATTTCTTACCAAGCATTGCAGCCTCCTCCTTTGTTTACCCTTCACTTCCCTTCCCTGCCCCCCCTTCCCCCCACCCAATTTTACCCCCCTCCCCCCACCCAATTATACCCCCCTCCCCCCCCACACCGAAATTGTAAAGCTGGTTTTGACATGACATTTTGTACTTCTCATTGTTGCAACAGGTCCCCCTGAATCCTTAAACGACTTGTTTGTCCCCATCTCCTCCACATGTTATACTGACATCAAATATAGTGAAAGCGGGGGTTACACTGTGGGGGAGGGACATACAAAGCAACAAAGAAATAATCTTATAAATGCATTAGAAACACATGCATGAAAGAAACAAAAACATTAAAATACATATTTAAGGGTTCATTTTCCTAACATCACAATATCTGGCCTTTTCCGCTTGACTCATACCTATACTAGATATTGCAAATAAGGGAAACCATGGGACCTATGCTTCTTTGGGCCTGGCTTACTTCACTTAATATAATTTTTTCCAAACCTTTCCATTTCCTAACAAATGGGGAAATGTCATTCTTTCTGATGGAGGCATAGAATTCCATTGTGTATATATACCACATTTTCTTGATCCATTCATCTACTGAGGGGCATCTGGGTTGGTTCCATATCTTAGCTATGGTAAATAGTGCTGCAATAAACATAGTTGTGCTGGTAGCTTTAGTGTGGTCTTGTTTGTAAACATTTGGGTAAATGCCCAAAAGTGGGATTGCTGGATCATAGGGGAGATCTATGTGAAGTCTTTTGAGGAACCTCCATACTGCTTTCCAAAGTGGTTGAACAAGTTTACATTCCCACCAACAATGAAGTAAGGTTCCTTTCTGTCCACATCCCCTCCAGCATCTGTTGTTGTTAGAGTTCTTGATTTTTGCTGTTCTAACTGGAGTGAGGTGATATCTCAATGTTGTTTTGATTTGCATTTCTTTTATGGCTAGGGATGTTGAACATTTCTTCATGTGTCTATTGGCCATCCTTCTTTCTTCTTCAGAGAAGCTTCTCTTTAAGTCTTTTGCCCACTTATTTATTGGGCAGTTGTTTCTTTGAGGATTTGTTGTTGGGTGGTTTAATTTTTTGAGTTCCAAGTATATTTTAGATATGAGACCCTTGTCCATTGTATGGCTAGTAAAGATCTTCTCCCAATCGGTGGGCTTTCTATTGATCTTGCCAGCTATGTCATTTGCCCTGCAGAAGCTCTGCAATCTTATGCACTCCCATTTGTCCAACCTTTCTTTGATTTGTTGTGCTTCCGGGTCTCTATTCAGAAAATTTCGACCTGAGCCAAGGAGACCTAGGGTTTCTCCTATTCCATCCTGTAATGTTTTCAGAGTGTCTGCTTTGAGTTCAAGGTCTTTGATCCATTTGGAGTTGATTCTGGTGCAGGGTGATATATAAGGATCTAGCTTTAGTTTTCTACATGTAGTTAACCAATTTTGCCAGCACCATTTACTGAAGAGGCTGTCTGTCTTCCATTCTATTGTTTTAGCTTCCTTATCGAAGATTAGATGGCTATAGGTCTGTAGGTTCATTTCTGGGTTTTCAATTCTATTCCATTGGTCCTGAGGTCTGTTCTTATGCCAATACCAAGCTGTTTTGATTACTATGGCTTTATAGTAGAGTTTGAAATTTGGTATTGATATTCCTCCAGCAGTGTTCTTTCCATTGAGGAGCGTTTTTGCTATTCGGGGTCTTTTATTGTTCCATATGAATTTTTGGATTGCCTCCTCTATTTCCTTGAAGAATGAGGGTGGAATTTTGATAGGTATCACGTTGAATTTGTAGATAGCCTTGGGAAGTATTGCCATTTTCACGATGTTAATCTTGCCAATCCAGGAGCATGGGAGGTTTTGCCATTTTTTAAGTTCTGTGTTGATTTCCTTTTTCAAGATTTTAAAGTTTTCATCATAGAGGTCCTTCACTTCTTTAGTTAAGTTAATTCCTAGGTATTTTATTTTTTGTGGGGCTATTACAAATGGAGTTGCTTTCCTAATTTCAGCCACACTTTTCTCATTGTTGGCATATAGAAAAGCCATTGATTTTTGGGGGTTAATTTTATATCCTGCTACTTTGCCAAAGTTTTGAATCAGCTTGAGTAATTTGGGAGTGGAGTCTATGGGATTCTTTAAATACAAGATCATGTCATCTGCAAAGAGGGAAAGTTTTATTTCTTCTTTCCCTATTTGGATCCCCTTTATGTCTGCATCTTGCCTTATTGCTGTAGCTAGGCATTCTAATACTAGATTGAAGAGAAGTGGAGAGAGTGGGCATCCTTGTCTTGTTCCTGAGTTAAGAGGAAATGGCTTTAGTTTTTCACCATTGAGTATAATGCTGGCTGTAGGTTTGTCATATACAGCCTTTATTGTATTGAGGAATGTTCCATGGATTCCTAATTTTTCCAGAACCTTCATCATAAAGGGGTGTTGGATCTTGTCAAATGCTTTTTCTGCATCTATTGAGATAACCATGTGGTTCTTATTCTTGCTCCTGTTGATGTGATGAATAATATTAATTGATTTACGTATATTGAACCAGCTTTGCATCCCTGAAATGAATCCTGTTTGATCATGGTGTATGATTTTTTGGATGAATTGTTGAAGTCGATTGGCCAAAATTTTGTTGAGAAGTTTTGCATCAATGTTCATCAAAGAAATGGGTCTATAGTTTTCTTTCTTCGATGAGTCCCTGCCTGGTTTTGGGATGAGGGTTATGATGGCTTCATAGAATGTGTTGGGTAGTGAGCTTTCTCTTTCAATTTCATTGAAGAGTTGGAGGAGTATTGGTGTGAGCTCTGCTTTGAAGGCCTTGTAAAATTCCGCTGTAAAACCATCTGGTCCTGGACTTTTCTTAGCTGGGAGGTCTCTTATTGCTGTTTCTATTTCAATGGTTGATATGGGCCTGTTAAGCTGGTTTAACTCATCTTGGTTTAGTTTTGGCATGTCAATATTTGCTAGGAAAAGGTCCATTTCTGTCAAGTTCTCAAACTTATTAGCATAAAGTTTTGAGAAGTATTCCCTTATAATGTTCTGAATCTTGGTTGTTTCCGTGGTGATGTTTCCATTCTCATCTCTGAGTTTATTAATTTGGGTGTGCTCTCTCCTTTTTCTGATAAGGTTTGCTAAGGGTCTGTCAATTTTGTTAAGTTTTTCGAAGAACCAACTCTTTGTTTTGTTGATTCTTTCTATAGTTTTTTTGGATTCTAATTCATTTAATTCTGATTTAATTTTGATTATTTCTTTCCGTCTATTGGATTGGGGTTTATCTTGCTGCTCTTTTTCAAGGAGGTTTAGATGTGTCATTAAATTGTTAGTTTCCGATCTCTCCAATTTGTTGATGTAGGAGCTCAGAGCTATAAACTTGCCTCTGAGTACTGCCTTTGCTGTGTCCCAGAGGAGCTGGTAATTTGTGTGTTCATTTTTGTTGAATAGCATGAACATTTGAATTTCCTTTCTAATCTCTTCCATGACCCACTCATGATTCAGCAGTGTGTTGTTCAGCCTCCATGTGATACCGGACTTTCTTTGGTGGCTTTTGGTGTTGAGTTCTAATTTTATTCCCTTGTGGTCAGAGAGAATGCAAGGTATAACTTCAATGTTTCTGAATTTAGACAAGTTTGCTTTGTGGCCTAAAATGTGGTCTATTTTAGAAAACGTTCCATGTGCTGCTGAGAAGAACGTGTATTCTGATGCTGCTGGGTGAAATGTTCGGTAAATGTCTGTTAAGTCTAGTTGATCTATGCAGCTGTTTAGATCTGCGGTTTCTCTGTTGAGTTTTTGCCGAGTTGATCTATCTAGTGGGGAGAGTGGTGTGTTAAAATCCCCAACAATTAATGTCTTTGGATCTATATGGGATTTGAGGGAAAGTAGTGTTTCTTTGATAAATTTGGGTGCTCCATTGTTTGGCGAATAGATATTTAGAATTGTAATATCCTCCTGGAGGAGAGATCCTTTAATTAATATGTAGCGACCTTCTTTATCTCTTCTCACGAATTTTAATTTGAAGTCTATTTTATCTGATATTAGGATTGCAACTCCCGCCTGTTTATAAGGGCCGTTTGCTTGGTAGATTTTGTTCCAGCCTTTAACCTTGAAAATATGTTTGTTTTTACGGGCAAGATGTGACTCCTGCAGGCAGCAGATAGAAGGGTCTTGTTTTTTAATCCAACTAGACAGTCTATGTCGCTTAATTGGAGAGTTCAGTCCGTTAACGTTAAGAGATAGGACTGAGAGGTATTTGGGAGTTCCTGCCATGTTATCCACCTTCTTGGGGGCTGTGAAAACTGGGTTCTTCCTAAGGTTCTTGGATTCTCAGTTTGTGTGCAGTTTCTTGGCCTTTGTTGCGTTCTTGTTGGTTTTCTATGTGTAGGACATCTTTAAGAATCTTTTGCAGGGCTGGTTTGGTGGAGATGTATTGTTTCAATTTTTCTTTGCTATGGAAGGTTTTTATTTGGCCTTCAGTTATGAAGGAGAGTTTAGCTGGGTACAGTATTCTTGGTTGATAGTTGTTTGTTTTTAGGGCATGGCATACGTCATTCCAGGCTCTTCTTGCTTTGATTGTCTCTGCTGAGAAATCTGAGGTAATTCTAATTGGTTTCCCTTTATAGGTGATTAACCTTTTCTCCTTGACAGCTTTAAGGATCTTTTCCTTGGTCTGGGTTGATCCTGTGTGGATTATAATGTGACGGTGGGATGTCCTATTCTGGTCTGGTCTATTTGGGGTTCTAAAAGCTTCTTGTATCTGAATAGGCCTATCTTTTTGTATGTTTGGGAAGTTCTCTGCTAGGATCCTGTTAAACAAATTTCCTAGACCATTAACTTCTGTTTCTAGGTGCTCCTCTACACCCATTATCCTTAGATTGGGCCTTCTGATGGTGTCCTCCAGGTGTTGGATAGACCTATCATATTTCTTGGACTTGTCTTGGATGGTTGTATGTTCTTTCTCTATAATATCTAGGCTGTCTTCAATCCCTGAGATTCGATCTTCTGCATGGTCTAACCTGCTGTCAAGACTCTCTACTTTGTTTTTTATCTCTTTTCCTTCTAATTGGTCAGCTTTGATGGCTTCAAGTTCTTTGTTGAAGCTCTGTTTTAGGTCTTGTATGAATTTCTTTACTTCCTTAATTTGGTGTTCAGTGTTTGTTCTCAAATCACTTAGTTGATTGGTTATGGTTTCTTTGGACTCCCATTCCTTCTGTTGGGTTCCATTCAGCATTCCCTTTGTGGTCTCCCTGACTTCCTTCAGCTCTTTGTTAATGGATTCCATGAATGTCTTTAGTGATCTTTGTGTATTCTCTACCTGGTCTCTTAATTCGTGAATTACTCTTTGATTAGTTTCCTCCCTTCTGTGGGATTCCTGCAGTTCTCTTTGAGTGTTCTCTGCCTGCTCACGCCATTCCTCCCTTTCTCTTTGAGTATTCTCAAGTTGTTCACGCAAATCCTGTATCAGTTTTTGAGAAGCTTCCTCATGCTTATGATATTCCTGTATAAACTTCTGGGATGCCTCCTCTCTCTCCCTATCACGCTCATACAGAGTCCTTTGTACATTGTCAAACTTCTCATTTATCATGTTTGCTATTAGTGTTTGTAGAGCTATTTGGGAACTCTCCTCTGGATTATTCTTTATCTGTTCTAATCCCTGATTATCAAGGTTGGGAATTGAGATACCTGAATTTGCCATTTTTCTTGTGTTTTTCCGGCTTACTCGGCCCATTTGAGATAAAGATTGCACCAGTTTTGTGCTAGAACACTATCTTAAGGCAACCATCAACCAAAGTTTGCATTTGTACAGTCAATAGTCTACAGATACAATCTAGTTCAACAGATACCTCTATTCAACATCAAACGACTATATGTTAAAGGACTTCGAACCGCAGAAAAGAATTTGGAAAACCAGAAATTATTAGGATTAGTGAGAGATGTAGGTAAAAAATAGGAATAGATTGGTGTGGGGAGGCACAGGGAGAGTTAACTATGTCCTAATCACAGTGCAGGAAATGGGATGGGTAGGATGCAAGTAGAGAGAGAGAGAAAAAGAAGAGACGGAAAGGGGAATAAAGAGAGACCAGAAAAAGAATAGAAACGTAAAAATTAATGTTATTATAGAGGTTAAAAGACCGTCTATTTAGAGAGGAATGTGAATATGTTCAGAGAAGGGGAGGGACATAGAGGAGATGTGAAAAGCTTTAAGGGAGAAGAAAAGATCAGAAGTTCAGTAGAGCTAGATAAAAGACTAAAAGATAATTAAGAAAGAAAGAAAAAGAGAAAGAAGACAAGAAAAGAAAGGAAAACTCATTCACGTAATTCTGAAATAAAAATTATAAGATGAGAGAAAAAAAAAAGTTACTGGAAAACAATTATTTTTTCAGAAGAGGCAAAAATTAAAGATTAATAAAAGTTTTAGAAGGGAGAAAAAAATTTATATACATATATATATATATATATATATATATATATATAAGGTAACAAAAAACAAAAAACAAGCAAAAAAAAAAGAAAAGAAGAAGAAGAAGAAAAAAAAAAAAGTCTTTTGATTTTTTTTTTTTTGGGGGGGGGAGGAGTGGGAAGAATCCTGTATCTCCCTTTTGTCTGCAACCAGTCTCTTGTTGGAGTCTCTGGTCAGCTTGAGGTCCTGTGGCTTGATTGGTTTCTTAAGTCGGTTGGTTGGAAGAGGCAGAAAAATGCTCTGCTTTACCCAAGATTTTGAGATCCCCCTCCCAGGTTAGTTTTCTGGGAGGGTGGTCTGCTTTGAGAGTCACAAAAGAGGGGGATGTGGTGATGAGGCTAGGTTCTGAGTAGAGTTGAGGCCTTTCAACAAACAGTAGCTTTTCCCTGGGGCTATTTTGTGATAAAGCTCACAGCGCCCAGCCTGGAGCCATTCTCAGGGTTTCTGTTTTTCAATTGATTGTGGTGGCTGCTAGAGGGAGGGGCAGCCTCTGGCTCTGGTTACCCAGTGAGGCTAGGCTGGCGCCTGAGCTGGGTGACTTTTCCCTGGATGGAGCTGAGTCTGGCAGGTCACTTCGGCGTTAAGTTCTTGTGACCTGCTAAATGACTCATTTTATTCCAAGGCCTGAGCTGGAGCTAGCAGCAACTCCGAGCTTTGTCGGTATCCAAGATGGAGATCACCGGTGCTGGGGGGGGAGGGGTGGCCTTCCTTCCTCTGCTCCCTGAGGAGTGAGGATGTCGGGCTTGTACTCACGCCGAGTCTTGGATCCTGGGTCGTCTCTGGTGCCGAGTCTTGGATCCTGGGTCGTCTCTGGTCTGCAAGCTGCAGGGTGAAGATGTCCGCTCTTTGTTGGTTCTTGCTGGTGTTGAGTAGAATCCGCTCGCCTGCTGCGTCTGGCTCCTTCGTCTGATCACAAGACTTCTAATAGCTCTATTTTCAACTAAATTTTGTTTAGATTTTTACTCACTTAGAATTACTTCTCATATATAATGTGGATGAGATAGAGGACTGAATTTATTCTTTTGCAAGTGTATAGTTGTCACAGTGTAATTGGTTCAAAGACTAATTTCATTTTTTTTTTTTGCTGGTCCTAGGGCTCAAACTCTAGGCCTAGGTGTTGTCCCTGAACTTCTTTTGCTCAAGGCTAGTGCTCTACCACTTGAGCTACAGTGTCACTTCTGGCTTTTTCTGAGTAGTTTATTGGAGATAAGAGTCTGACAGCTTTTCCTACCTGAGCTAGCTTTGAACTGCAATCCTCAGATCTCAGTTTCCAGAGTAGCTATGACTACAGGCATGAGCCACTGGCACTGGACTTCGAAGACTATTTTTTTTTTTTCATGTAAGGGGTAGGTTTATTCAGTAGACCTGCTGGGACCAGGCAAGGTTGGCACTCCACGTGTCTGGGAAAGAGAGAGAACTGGGAAAGAGAGAAAAGAGCTAGAAAAGAGCAGAGAGAGAGTGTTTGGGAAAGGTGGGAAAGAGAGAGCTAGGGAAGAGAAGAGAGCTGGGAAAGAGAAGAGAAGAGAAGAGCAGAGAGGGAAGACTATTTTTATTTTAATGAAATTTCTTGACAAAATTTGATTTGCCCAAGTTAGCTGTATTGAAGATTTTGGGTGTGGTTTGTGTTGCCTTTCTATTCCTTGTTTCAAGATTCCCTTTGTGCCTTTGTTAATTGTTCAAGTATGTTGTGCTAAAGTGTTTGTCTCTGTGTTTATCCAATATATATTAATATACATGAATTCTTATCAGAGACTTAAAAGCTGTGTGTGTGTGTGTGTGTGTGTGTGTGTGTGTGTGTGTTTGTGTGTGTGCCAGTACTGGAACTTGAACTCAGGGCCTAGACACTATCCTTTAGGCTTTTCACTCAAGGCTGTTGCTCTTTCTCTACCTCTAGAGTCACAGCTCTACTTCTGGCTCAGGCTTTCCTTCCAGGCTGACTTTGATCCTTGATCTTTACATCTTAGCCTTCTAAACAACTAGGATCTCAAGAGTGAGCCACTGGAACCTGGCTGACTTAAAACATTTTTTGGGGGGGGGGTCCAGTCATGGGGCCTGAACTCTGGGCCTGGGCGCTGTCCCTCAGCTCTTCAGCTCAAGGCTAGCGCTCTACCACTTGAGCCACAACGCCACTTCTGGCTTTTTTCTTTTTGCTTACGTGGTGCTGAGGAATCGAACCCAGGGCTTCAGGCACCACTGAGCCACCTTCCCAGCCCCCTGACTTAAAGCATTTTTAGTGATCATTGCCTCAAATATTCTTTTTGCCCTTTCTTTCCTGTCTTGAAATTCCCCTGCTTATGCGGATGGTATTGATGGCAAATTTCTGAGTCTCTCTTTTCTGATTTAAAACTTTTTTTCTTCTTCCTGTACTGTAGGTTGATAGTATCAGTTGATCTATCTCTATTCAGATTTGCTGAATTTTCCAGTAAACGCTCTCATTTGCTATTGAGCAACCCTACTGAACTTTTCATTGTATGTATTATACTTTTAAACACAAGATTTTATTTGATTCCTTAAACAATTTCTATTTCTTTGTTGATATTCTGATATGGTCAGTTATCATTTTCATACTTACCTTCAGTTTTTTAAAGATGATTTCTTTTTAATCTTTGAGTATATCTTTTAATCTTTGTCTAATAGCTCCATTGTCTTGGCTTCTATTGGGACAGTTGATTTTCAAAGTATGGATTGTCCTGTTTCCATCCTAGGATTTGCCATATTTTTTGCTAATTGAGCACCAAAAATACTATCTGGCAGCTTTAGATATTAAATCCTTCGTCACCAGGGCTTATTGTTCGTGCTTTTTGTGGCTTGTCTGTTTTACTGACTTTGCTGAATTAATTCTCTTCCACCTGTATTCTTTCTCATGTAAAACCACTGAAATCTGCTTTGCTTTTCCAGTGGTTAGTAATGATTGGGAAGAGATCTTAAACACCTGGAACCCATACATCTATTTTTGCCAGGTGAATTTGTGTGCTTAATGGGACATGCCTTCAGTACTCAGTCATGTTGTTGCCAATGCTGTCCTGGCCTCTACATTCTGTTTTTACTCACCTGAAAATCACCCAGAAAGGATCCTGTCCTCATATCTTTCTTTCCTCTTTGAACAATCATGTGGCCCAATAGATTACCAGGAATTGTCAGAGCTGTGATTTTCAAAGCCACGAAAGACATCTCCTTTCTCAGTTTTTCCTTTGAAAATTTTAGATTAGCTTTTTTTTTGGTCCCAACAGTTATCTACCACCTCAGACAGCTATGAAGTTAGATAATTAACAAAATTGTTTGCTACAAATGCATCTAGAGGAAAGAGTTTTCATACCAAGTGAGTTCTGAGCCAAGTCAAATAAAGATGCTCTGGCATCTTGTAGAGAATGACTAGACAAGTCAAATAATGACAGTTCTCTGGGAAAGAGGCATTGAATGAAGTCCAACTTCAATTTGTACCATAAGGAGGCTGCCAGAAGGTTGACTTTCAAGGCTTCTTTAGAACTAGAGAATGAGGGATCCAAATAGGACAAATAACCACAAAACTCACAGTTCTTCCTGAGTTTCAGCTTTTTATTTCTTGAGTAACTGCTCAATGGTTTGGTTGCTGTAACCATTGCTTTATCTCTGGAATTTTAAATAGAGTTGATGTGGAAATTTTTTTTGCCAGTTTTCTGGATGAGAAAATCTTCAAAAGACCTTGTTCAATGTCCCCTGTCAAATTCTGATCAATACTTTGGCATAGTCCCTGGGCTTATTAACTTGAAAATATTTATAAAGCAAGACTTAACAAATATTAGTCTCAAAAATGAAAAAAATCTAGAGAATACTCAAGTATATTTTGTATACAGTTTTAAGGTCATGAAATGATCATTTTTGGTAAGACCAAAATAGTTCAACGCTGGTGATTTCTTTTAGCATGCCCCAGTGTTTTTTTTTTCAAGTCTTGTATTTTCATGCTATTTTCTCACTTTGCAAAGGAAAACCTGCTAAGAGAACCTGATATATTTCATATAGTCTTACTAAATTATTTCAGAAATCCCAGAGGAAAGCATAGCTGAATTGTCATTGTGTAGAAAGTAGCATTTATTCAAGAGTCAGTCACACACTCTTTATGAAGAGTCACAAAACATGGAGGTTTCTATCAAAGTGCAGATTACCTCAGCAACTGGATAAAGCAACAGTTCTCTACCCAAGAAGGGTTAAATAATAACAGAGAAAGCACAGGTGAATGAAGGAACACGGTGGCAGACAGATTCACTCTGTTTATAAGAATATGAAAAGCTATATAGAGATTGTGACATTTCAATCAGATCTTAAAGGACAAAGGATGTGAAAGCATGCAGGGGAGGAAGGCAGGTGAAAAGTCACAGTGGTGAGAAGCGTTGGTGATTTTTTATAAGACAGGTAACTGGGGCATAGCAAGCAATTTTCTCGTGTGTTTCATTTCTGTAAAAATTGGTATTTTAAAGTTCCTACCAGCAAAATGTGTATAATTTATTTCATAACATATTTTAAAAGGCTCAGGCTCACCACCTTTTCTGAACACAAAGTATAACAGATTATTTTCGGATTGCCTGAAGCTGGTTTGTTCTATCACATACATTGTCCATGACAATGAGGGGGGGGGAAGCCTTCGAGGAAGAGTTCATTTAATTTTTTTTTATTGATCATTTTACATCTTAAGATCGAGCAAAGTGCCAGCATGCAGAGAAACAGACTTAGCTGAATGAAACCAGTGTGAATTAGAACATTAAATAAAATGGTGTTATTCTTTTCTTGGCCTAATACTTCAAGGTCATTGTGAAAAAATATGACTCCCTTCGAGTGTGTGCTGTTAAACATAGTTGTACATTTGTATTGTCTGGAGAGAATTTGGAAAATGGTAATCTGTAGAGATTATTCCAGACCAATAGCATCAGAATGTCAAGTTTTGATGTCTTGTTTTGAAGATATCCAGTGATTTTTCCTGCTTACCAGATTTGGGATCCAGTGTCTTAGAGAGATTTGTCTTGCTTGCAACTGGTTTATCTATGGTCTATCTATCTATCTTCAATACACTTAATATATAAGACTGAGAATAAAAAACATTATCTCATTAAAAACTACAGTGTGCAAAAATAGTTTCTTAATCAATTTGCAAATATGTTTGAGTGGAATTTTGAAGTTAATGAGTCAGACATATCACTTATATGTCTGGAAAGAGAAAAAAACATAACCACAATACACAAATCAATCTTTCCCAAGTCCAGACATTTGTACTTATTGCATTTAATAATCATAGTGAAATCAGCCATAAAACTGTGACTGTCTAAAAGAGTCACACAATCTGCATTTGTTTTGATCCTTGAACATGTTATTTTATTTAAAAGGTTAAAGCTGGTAAAGGAATAATCACAGAAAGCTTTTAGTCTTATTTTCCCTCCTAATATGTCCTTTAGACATATACTCTGGTAAGTATCTCTTTTTTTTGAGACCCAAGGTAAGTGTTCAGTTGCAGGCTTGAATCCTTCAGTAGTCTGTGGCCAGTCTATGGTCACCAGCAGAGGGAGTGTCTGCCCAAGTTTGACAGCAGAGTCTGGGCAGGAAAGCTGACACTTAAGCCCATCTGAAGGTTTCTTTTCCAACAGACTTGTAGCCCTGAGGATTTTGTAATTTTCCTCCTATATTCAGACACTGTATTGGGGAAAAGAAATGGGAGGTTGAATATTTTCTACCTACCCAAACTGGACTTGACCTCAGATGAATAAAAACAGAAATGTGTGTGTTTGGCATTGAGGAGTAAAGCAGTCAGGTTCCAGAAAGGGAAAATCTGCAGTAAAATTTCTTTGATCAGTGTGATAAAGGAAAAGATACTGCTTTGATATTCATTTTCCTATTGAAACCTATGTAGAAGAGTTGTTAAGAAAAATTTGGAAGACATAGCATAAAATATACCTGTGTGTTACTTCCCAGATCCTGGGTGTTGAAAATCTTACTTTGCCTACTCTGTTTTAAGTTTTTAGTAATTTTACTCTAATGTGTCTACTATCTTTATGCTTGTTGGGATTTATAGAGCTACTTAGGGAAGTATGTGCTAATTTTATTGGTTGTATAAACCAAAGGGACTCATACAAACACATGTGATCTTATATAGGATTTATTATAGAAGAAGATGCAAAGCAATAAGAATGAAAAAAATCTACATAAAGAAGATCTATACTACCTGTGCACATTGCAGAGTCCTTTCTTAGTCATAAGACTGTGCTTCATCTCCAGATCATGGGCCTGTAGGAAATCTGATTTCAGAGATGGGCTGCCTATGTAGATATGAAGTATAATTTTTCCATAAAACAGATGTTTAAATTTTGTATTAAAAATTACTGTATTCTATTATACCATTTGTATACATGTGATGATATGCTGAGCTGTAAAATTCAGGAATTAAAATGGCCCTGTTTATTTAAAAAAACTCAGGAATTTGATTTCAGAGAAATCATGGTCTAAGTCAAGTTAGCAGTCTCTTAATGTTTCCTGGATGTGTCATTAGAACCAGGCTGTGCGCACAAGTTCAATAGCAGACCTAAGAGAGCATAATGGAAAACAGGTACACATCACATCACTTATTTGAGATTGTGTGTGTGTGTGTGTGTGTGTGTGTGTGTGTTTCTTGCTTATATTTGGTGCTTTATACCTTGAGCCACACAACCCATCCAGCATTTTGCTGGTTTATTAGAGTAAGCTTGTACCTTGATCCTCAGACCTCAGAATTCTGAAAAGTGATGATTATAGTTGTGAGTTATCAGTGCTTAGCTCATCTGTAGATAATTTTTTTGTGGGTCATGGGGCCTGAACTCTGGACCTAGGAGCTGCCCCTCAGCTCTTCAGTTTAAGGCTAGCACTATACCACTTGAGCTACAGTGACAGTACCACTTCTGTTTTTTTCTGCTTATGTGGTGCTGAGGAATTGAATCCAGGGCCTCTGCATTCAAGGCAAGCATTCTAACACTGAGCCACATTTCTAGCCCTGAATATACATTTTTAAAAGTAGTATTGGCAGCTGTGACAATCTCTCTCCTGGTAAGTTTTAGAAAACTTACATTAGCATAAAGCCATATTAATCCTTATTGTAGTACATTCTATTCTTGCTTAGTGAAGGATTAGCACCACGGCTCCAGGCATCTCTGGAAATATGTGTAAGATTTTAGTAGACCAATTGAGAGGTAAAATATAATTATACCCTGTGAAATAGTGTCTGTTATCAGATTTGGAAATTTTTACATCAATTTTTCATATGGTTATCCTGCCTACTTTTATATTTCCCCATTTTTGAAACCCTAATTCTGTACGCAAGACCTTTCCACTTTGTTACATGTATCTTTTAGGCTGTTTTTCCCATTGTACTTTAGCTAGTAATTTTATGTTCAGATATGCTCACTTAATAATGAAAATTCAAACTGAGAAATGTATTGTAAGATGATTTTGTCATTAGCTAACATCACTGACTGTATTTAGGCTCAGGTGGTTTCTATGTCACTGGATAGTATGGTGTGGCCCATCATGGAGCAAAACATCACTTTGTGGTATAGGATCACAATATATGACAATTAAATACCTATTCACAAATATTACTTTTTATCTTCTCCAGTGGGTCAGATTTTTTTCTCATACCCACTATTTACATGAACAGTTGGACTACTTATTTTGTTAAAAATATTTTATCTTTAAGTTGTTGTACAAAGGAGGTGACATTCAACAAAGCAGTTTATGAACATAGTGCATCTTGATGAATGTTACCTCTTTTTAAACTTTTGCACCCTCTTTACCAATTTACCCCTTCCCTCTTTTTTTTAATTTTATAGGATATGTATTGAATTCTTTTTGCCATTTAAGAAGGCACTTTACATACATAACATCTGTGTCACCCTTCAACATTTTCACCCCCCTTTGACCTCCTCCTACCTTGATTTTTCTTAATTTTGTGGTATATACAATGAATTCTTGACTGGATTCTCTCCTCCCTTCCTCTTTTCATTTGTTTACTCTTCTTCCCTTGACCACCCTCTTTAAAAGTACCCATTTTCCTGGTACTTATTTTGTTTTGCTTTGACTGCTAAAGAATTATACTATCTGACCTCACCAGAGGTTCTATTATACTTCAGTTAATTCATTTGTAACCTTGTATACCATACAGTGTGTTTACTTATCGATTTATAGGAACATTCTTGTTACCACAAATGAGGGAAACAACACAACCTTTGTTTCTCTGGGTCTGTCACAATATAATTTTTTCAAGTCTTTCTATTTCCTTATGAATGGTACAATATAGTTATTTCTCATGGAGAAGTAAAATTCCATTGTGAATACATACTACATTTTCTTGATTCATTCATCCATTGAGGGGCATCTGTGTTGAGTGCCTGGCTTCAATGAACATGGTTGTGCTACTGGCTTTACTCTAGCCTTGTTGTTTTCTATTTGATAACTGCCCAAGAATGTTATTTCTGGGTAATACAGTAGTTCTATGTTGAGGTTTTTTTTTCTGGAACTACCATATTGCTTTCCAGGGTGGTTGAATACTTATTACATTCCCACAGACAATCTAATAGCGTTCCCTTTTGGTCACATCCCTGCCAATATTTTTTGTTGTTTGTTTTATTCATAATGGCCATTCTATCTAGGGTAAGGTGGAATCTCAACTGTTTTAGATTTGTATTTTTTTCTTTGAATTATTTTCTTTATGGGATAGAAATATCAAGCTGAATGATTTGCATTTTCTTTATAGCCAGACATGTTGAACATTTTATATATTGGTCAATTTTTTTATTTCTTCAGAGAAGTCTCTCTTTAAGTCATTAGCCCATTCATCAATTGTTTGTTGTTTCATTGAAGGTTTATTTTTTGAGGACTTTATTTATTTATTTTATTTATTTATTTTTGTTGGTCATGGGCTTGAACTCTGGGCCTGGGCGCTGGCCCTCAGCTTTTCAGCTCAAGGCTAGTGCTCTACTACTTGAGCCACAGTGCCACTTTCAGTTTTCTGGTGGTTTATTGGAGATCAGAGTCTCACAGACTTTCCTGCCCTGGCTGGCTTTCAACCACGATCCTCAGACTTCAGCCTCCTGAGTAGCTAGGATTACAGGAGTGAACCCCCAGTGACCAGCTGAGGACTTTATTTTTTGAGCTCTAAGTATATTCTGGATATTAGGTCCATGTCTGATGTATAGCTGGTAAATTTTAATTTGATTTTCAACTGAAATTCCCAATCTCATAATTTCTTCTCCATTATTTCTCATAGATGCTTTAAAATATCATTTTATTATGGCATTAATTAGCTCACATGAATTTATTTCCATTGCCTATATTTTCTCTGTCCATGTAATTTTAGCTGAATGTCAGACATCATACAGACATTGTATAGAGGCTTGGCATGGTAAAAATCTTCACAAGAGCGTTCCTTTCATGAGCAGATAGGAGCTATCTCAATCTAGACAGGTACTGAGTTCACTCAAGGCTGAATCACAGCATTTGTGTGTCTCTATTGCCAGTTTGCATCTGTTCTAGACTTTCAGGAAAAAGTGGGGCACATCCTCCTTGGGGATACCTTAACCCTCATCTTTATGTGCTCAGAGCTATAAAGTGAGTTGACAAAATTTCTCTGTTTCTCAACAGCTTTCTTCTCAGCTTCTTTCCCCACTCATTAAAAGAAAAAAAAATTCCAGTAAGTAAGAGAAAAACAAATTAGCTTTTTTTCATTGTCAGAATCTTGACCTCTGCAGTTTTGGCTATGTTGTCAGAAATGACTCCAAGTTTTACTCTTCAAAGGGATGAAATTTATAAAAGTTTTGCAAATTTCTGTGTCCTGCAGACACAGATATATTCCTGATCCTATTTCTAGGTTCCTTAATTTTTCACTACTCATAATCACTAATGTCTTAAAGGGGAAAAGCAAAACAAAGCTCAGATCATACAATGTCCGCATAATGTGCTCTTCTTTTATTTTTTTGTAACTATGGCTTCTAATGATCTTATTGTCCTACAGCACTCTGATGTCTTAGAGTATACATTTTTCTTTTACTTGTAAAAATTTTATCTAATTTTTCTCAACAAGAATGGAAATTTGCTTTCAGTAACATAGCTAGAGAAGAAATCAATTTAATGTTTTCTTTATACCGTTTCCCCAGTTAACCAGCAAGAAGTTGAAATTTGCATTGGGAAATAGGAAAATTTTGCTAGATTGATCCTAGACTAAAGAAATTCATAGTCTTCTGCCTCCACTTGTAGTATCATTGAATCAATGGCACACTGAATATAATTATAATGTGTTGTATGCAAATTCATTAAAATAAAGGTTGACACATATGTTATAAAAATTTGAAAATACATAAAACTTAAAAAATAAAAATATCTCATTGAGCATTCATAGTTAACTATCTACTATTAGCATATTAGTGTATGTTATTCTGTTCTCTTTGCATAATTGAAATTATGCCCTGTTTTTACTAAAGCATGCTTGATATAGACAAATTAGTAGTTTTTCAATGGAAAGTATATGGAATGTTGCTGGATAACTGTTAACTAGCAGTTTTCCAGTTAAAAGTATTCAAAATGAAATAAGACACTCATTGATGACTTTAAAATAGGCAAAGATGTTCATGGAAGTACTTTTGTTATGAAAATACCATTGTTCAGTATCTTTTATTCTGTGAAGAAAGAGATGAATCTTAATGAAGGTTTCCTTTTCTGATTCCTTTAGCAGTGTGACCCAGCAAAGACTATTTCAGCAATAGTCAGCATGTGCAATGTGTGGTGATGTGTGACATGGTTGTGCTGTGGGGCGGTGGCGATGGCTAAAGAAGGTTATTGTTCAATATTTGTAAAGCAGAAGAGCACACTTACCTGAAAGAAGAATGGAATAATTTCAGCCTTGACTCAAAATAGTTGTTTAAATATAGCCTTAAGAGTATATAATATTTAAATTCAGTTTTAAGTGGATAGATTATAAATATTACAACAGAGGAAAAAATGCAAACAAATGAGATTAATAAAAGATAGAAAATGTGCAGGGAAGGTAGCTCAGTGGTAGAGTGCTTGCCTCACATGCAAGAAGTCCTGGGTTCAATTCCTCAGCACCACATAAGCAGAAAAAGCCTAAAGTGGCACTGTGACTCAAGTGGTAGAGCCCAGAGTTCAGGCCTCACAATCAACCAAAAAGTAAGAAAGAAAGAAAGAAAGAAAGAAACAAAGAAAGAAACAAAGAAAGAAACAAAGAAAGAAACAAAGAAAGAAAGAAAGAAAACAGCAAAATATAATGAAACAATAGATAAAAGCTTGTGTACAAAATAGGAAAAGCTTGTATACAAAAACACAAAGATGGGGGTGGGGGAGATTGGGAAGGGATGGGAAGGGGAAACAAAGGAGGAGGCTACAATGCTTGATAAGAAATGTACTCATTATCTTGCCCATGTAATTGTAACTCCTCTGTACAGTATTTTCACAGCAAAAAAAAGATTTTCTGTGTAAAAAAATCAAAGCAAAACCTAACTTGTTTGTAGAAGAGAACAAAATGACACTGAATATGTGCAATAAATGCTTATTGCAAAGGAAATTAGGTAAATGAAGTAAAAACAATCAAACATGTAAGATAACATTTACAGAAAAAGTGGTAAGTGGGAAAATGAATACTATTATTTCAAAAGAAAAGAGTAAAACTCATGATAAATGAAGTTTCATGAACCTTTTCTCTATAAATAAGATTACACTGAAACAGAGGAAGAAAAACTGTTATGTATGCAAGGATAATTTGACAGAAATGCAATAACTGGAGATACTCGAAAACTTCTTGGAGTCATTGGCTAATAAATTAGACAAATATAAATCTGTATGTATAGTATATTAATATTTTTGGGTGCTACAATACAATCGAACAATGCCTTCAAATTATTTGCAATATGTTTGCAATATGTTTATTTATCAAATGGTAAATTGTCTACTTATCAAATCAATTCACTTATCAAATGCTAAAATGGGAGCTATCTGTAGATACATAAACATTGAACACACTTCCTACTCATGCTTTTATTCTCAGGATACTACTGGTACACGTACTTTAGCAAAATTACAGAGAAGTCCAGTAATATCTACTTAATAAATATATCTAACTGAAGGTTGGGCAAAGAGAGAAATAAACATGCAATATTCTATGCAATATTTAGGACTCTACACATTTTGGAATTACAGTCTTTAAACAACTCTCAAATTAGAACTCATGAATAATATAGTTTCTGATCATAACATAATAAAATTACCAGTAATTAAATGTGTCATATAAACAATTTTTGTATTTTGATCTTAACAATAAAAGTAAATGTCTATTCCTATGCAATTGTTAGGTCATAGACAAATCAAAACTTCCATCATAGACTACTCTTCTAGAAGAAATGCTAGAAATATTATACCAATGTAAAAAATCGTTTGGTAAAAAAAATGTAAGTAAGACACACACCTTACAAAAGAGATTTTGAAAATTGCAATGAAACAATTTTAGGAAGATCAAGAAAAATAGCAATGATTTAAGCTAATTAGAGAATGATAATACAAAGCAAAACAAATATTTACATGTATATGATCTAAGACATAGTTTTTAAAAATATTCAATAAAAATATGAACCTCTGACTAACTTAAAAGAAATGAGTACAAATTGAAATGAGGAATATATTATGCAAAATGGCAAAAACATTAAAAATGGTGTCAGAATTTGGATTAAATATAATGGGACACAATATTAAGATAAAAAAGCTAATCTATTTTCATATAGAGTTACTTTGCTTGAAAGAAGTGGGGCTGAGATCAAGCACAGGGTCTGGGCAAAGTCTGCTTTATTTCACTAGAAATCTCTGGTAATTTTTATTTTCATTATATATACAAATTATTTGATAAAGGAAAATAACTTGAAAGAGTAAAATGAACAGCAACTGTTCTAGCGCAGTGAAAGGGAAGTAGTTGTTTTTGTGTACTTAAAATAAAGCATGCATTTTTTATTGTAAAGATACTGTATAGAGGGGTTACAGTTACATGAGTAAAGTAATGAGGACATTTCCTATCGAGGATTGTTACCCCCTCCTTTGTTTTTCCCCTACTATCTTTTCCCTCCCCACCTCCCCAGCATCTCCCTCCCCCCTAGAAATTGTAAATTCATTTTCAACATAGTATCTTGCACATCTCATTATTACAGTGGGTCAACCTGTATCCTTGAAATGCTGAGGTAGTTCTTAATTTTTAACCTCTTAGTTAAACATCTTAAAAATGTACTATAGATAGTTGTACATAAATTCTACATTTTGATATAAATCATAAATAAATTATTAATGAATGAAATTCATAAAATACTACAAATGACTGTGATGAATTTAATGCAAGACGCATGAAAGGACTAGCATAATGAAAGAAGAAAGATGTATCCTGTCTTTCCTCCTAGACACTGGATAAAATTTAACACACATTTCAGATTTAAAGGAAAATTCTAGAAAACTAAATAAATATTTAAGGCCACCATCAGTAATCGCTTAATATCATGCTTAATAATTACACTAGAAGAACTACTGAAGATTCAGCAAAGATGGCTAATTACTGCTATTGTTCTGGACATTTTGAGTAAAACAGTTAAGCGAAGAATGACATAAATGTTGTAAATATTGGAAAGACAGCAAATTATCTTTAATTGCAAAGGATATGTTGTCTTCTAAGAAAACATGTAAAAATAAATTAAAATGCTATTCGATTTCAAAGAGAGTTTATTAAGATGTCCTGCAATAAAATAAATAAACATATATATATAAGTTAATGTTTTTATGCCAATAATAACTAATTTACAATTGCTATAAAATCTTTTAATTGCAACTGCAATTTAAAAAATTACTTAAGGATAAAATAAGTGTAAATGCAGAGAAACTATTAAAAGAGCTCTATGTTTTTCTGGAGGGTTGAATCAAGTTTTATGTGACAACAAAAAGCAACCATATTGTAACTCAATAGTTCTGACTTTTTGACCTCAGTGTCTTTTTGTCAGACATCATACAGGCATTTAGCAGAGAGGAAGGCAATGCATTTGCAGCTGTCGTAACACATCAGAACACACTGGATGACTTGAAATCTCTTCTCTCCCAGTTCAGGATCCTGAAGTCTGAAGCCAAAGTGTGTATAAGGACACACTTGCTGGGTGAGGACTGCAGGGGAAAATTTGTTTCTGACCCTTTTCAGCATTTCATGACTTCTTGTGCTCTGTGGCTTATGGTCTCATGTTTCCAGCCTTTACTCTTGAGGTCATGTTGTCTTCTCATTTTACTGTGTGTCTCTATTTCTCTCACAAAGTCATTTGTGTTGGACCTAACTCCACCTAGTTAGTCAAAAGTAATCTCAAGATTTTAATCTAGATGTATCTGCAAATACCCTTTTCAGATACAATAAGTAACAAAATAAGTAACATTTATGATTACTGTTAGGATTTATATACATATAGAGTTTGGAAATTGATTCTTTAGTCAAATTAAAAATTATCTTTGGATCCTCTTTATGCAATGAACTATAAAAGACTACTGTGGAAAAGTTGGGATGCACACAGAAATGTAAGGAAACTATAAACCATGCAGGACACAATAATTCTTAGCCATTGTTAAAGTTGTAATCCACATGCCTATGCATGTGTTTGCTTTGTACTTTGAACACTTAGACAGATTGAAATAAATATAATGTTTTAAAAATTCTCATTACCAGGGCTGGGAAGGTGGCTCAGTGGTAGCGCACTTGCCTTGCATGCATGAGGCCCTGGGTTTGATTCCTCAGTACCACATAAGCAAAAAGAAAAAACCCAGAAGTGGCGCTGTGGCCCAAGTGGTAGAGCGCTAGCCTTAGCTGAAGCGCTGAGGGACAGCGCCCAGGCCCAGAGTTCAGTCCCCAAGACCGGACCACCCCCCCCCCCCAAAAAAAATTCTCATTACCTAACTACATACATTTTATTCAATAGAAACTAAAATTGTAGAGGTATCTTTCTTTCAAGGAGATTTTCACACAGGAACTTGACAAGGCTTTCCTATTTAGTCTAAAACATTGAACAAATGCAAATTGCCAAAGAAATTTAAAAAAGATGATTAGAGGGTACTCTTTTAAGAATTGTTTCTATAGTTACGTTCATGAATCTCTACGTAGCATGCCTATGTATGCATGATGAATCACCATCAGAGTCACTCCTTCCATCTTTCCTCCCCCAATCTATCCCATTCCCATGGAACTTTTCAAATTTTCTGGTTTAGTTTTGACATATATACATTGAATATCATGTCTGTGTTCACCTACCATTCCTCTTTCCACTCACTTGCCTCATTCTTACTATCCTCCAATCCCCCAATCCAAGTTTCCTGATATTCATTTTGTTAAACAGTTTATTAATTGCTCAAAGGAGTTGCACTAAGGAATCTCACTTCTGCATATATTATAAATCAGCCAGCTTGTGGATATAAGCATATAGCCCTGTATGTGTTTATGAATGTGTTTAAATGTTAGTTCTGTTTCCTTTGTGAATAGTGCTGCAGTTTATCCAGTTGTGGCTTTTGTTTTCCAGTCTTTCAGATAACTTTCCAAGAGTGGTATTGCTGGATTATAGAGTAATTCTATATTTCGTTTTTTGAGGATCTCTGTATTGACTTTTATAGAGATTATATGAATTTACAATCCTACCAGCTATGTAATAGGGTTCCCTTTTTTTGGGTATCCTTTTCAGCATTTGCTGTTCCTCCTCTTGACAATGGCCATTCCAATTAGAGTGAGATGGAATTTCAATGTTCGTTGATTTTTACTTACACCCAAGAATTTTGAATACTTCCATGACCCACTGGTGATTCAACAGTGTGCTGTTCAGCCTCCTTTGGTGGCTTTTGGTGTTGAGTTCTAAATTTATTCCCTTGTGGTCAGAGAGAATGCAAGGTATAACTTCAATGTTTCTGAATTTGGACAAGTTTGCTTTGTGACTTAAAATGTGATCTATTTTGGAAAACATTCCATGTGCTGCTGAGAAAAATGTGTATTCTAATGCTGCTGGGTGAAATATTCGGTAGATGTCTGTTAAATCTAGTTGATCTATGCAGTTGTTTAGGTCTACGGTTTCTCTGTTAAGTTTTTGCCATGTTGATGGATATAGTGGGGAAAGTGGTGTGTTAAAGTCTTTAATGTCTTTAGATCTGTATGAGATTTGAGGGAAAGTAGTGTTTCTTGGATAAATTTGGGTGCTCCGTTGTTTGGCAAATAGATACTTAGAATTGTAATATCCTCCTGAAGGAGAGATCCCTTAATTAGTATGTAGTGACCTTCTTTATCTCTTCTCACGAATTTTAATTTGAAGTCTATTTTATCTGATATTAGGATTGCAAACTCCCGCCTGTTTATGGGGGCTGTTTGCGTGGTAGATTTTGTTCCAGCCTTTCACTTTCAAAATGTGTTTGTTTTTATGGGCAAGATGTGACTCCTGAAGGCAGCAGATAGAAGGATCTTGCTTTTTAATCCAACTAGACAGTCTATGTCACTTAATTGGAGAGTTATGTCCGTTAATGTTGAGAGATAGGACTGAGAGGTATTTGGGAGTTCCTGCCATGTTATCCACCTTCTTGGGGGCTGCAGTAACTGGGTTCTTCCTATGGTTCTTGGATTCTCAGTTTGGGTGTGGTTTCTTGGCCTTTATTGTGGTCTTGTTGGTTTTCTATGTGTAGGACATCTTTAAGTATCTTTTGTAGGGCTGATTTTGTGAAGATATATTGTTTCAGTTTTTCTTTGCTATGGAAGGTTTTTATTTGACCTTCAGTTATGAAGGAGAGTTTAGCTGGGTACAATATTCTTGGTTAATAGTTGTTTGTCTTTAAGGCATGGCATACATCGTTCCAGGCTCTTCTTTCTTTGTGTCTGCTGAGAAATCTGAGGTGATTCTAATTGGTTTCTCTTTATAGGTGATTGATCTTTTCTCCTTGACAGCTTTAAGGATCTTTTCCTTGGTCTGAATTGATCCTGTGAGATTATAATGTGAGGTGGGAAGTCCTGTTCTGGTCTGGTCTATTTGGAGTTCTAAATGCTTCTTGTATCTGAATAGACCTATCTTTCTGCATGTTTGGGAAGTTCTCTGCTAGGATCCTGTTAAACAAATTTCTTAGACCATTAACTTCTGTTTCTAGGTGCTCCTTATGGTGGTGTCTTCCAGATGTTGAATAGATCTATCATAGCTAAGATATGGAACCAACCCAGATGCCCCTCAGTAGATGAATGGATCAAGAAAATGTGGTATATATACACAATGGAATTCTATGCCTCCATCAGAAAGAATGACATTGTCCCATTTGTTAGGAAATGGAAAGACTTGGAAAAAATTATATTAAGTGAAGTAAGCCAGGCCAAAGAAACATAGGTCCCATGGTTTCCCTTATTTTCAATAACTAGTCTATGTCTGAGTCAAGCAGAAAAGGTCAGATAAGCTGATGTTAAGTGAATTGACCCCCCAAGATAAGGATTCAAATATTTTTGCTTTCATGCAATTGTTTCTAACATATTTATAAGATGATTTCTTTGTTGCTTTGTATGTCCCTCCCTCACGGTATAACCCCTGCTTTCACTGTATTTGATGTAGGTATAATTTGTGAAGGGGAAGGGAAAAACCAAATTGATTAAATAGGAATACAGGTAGACCCATTGCAACAATGAGATGTACAAATCGTTATGTCGGAAAACAAACTTTACAACATTAGAGGGGATGAGGGGCATGAGGGGACGGGGGGATAGGAAGGTATAGTAAGGGATGGGAAGGGGAAACAAAGGAGGAGGCAACAATGCTTGATAAGAAATGTACTCATTATCTTGCCCATGTAATTGTAACCCCTCTGTACAGTATTTTCACAATAAAAAAAAGAATTTTGAATACTTCATTTTTGGTAGTCTTTTTTTTTTATTATTCTGAGAAATACCTACTTAGTTCCTTTACCCATTTATTAACTGGGTTGTTGAATCTTTGGGGGTTTAGTTTTCTGAGCTACTTGTATATTTTGACTATTAGATCTTTGTCAGAAGTATAACCAGCAAAGATTACTCATACTGTAGACTGTCTTTTTAGCTTAAAAATTATATCCATCACTGTATAGAAACATTGTAACCTAATGTGATCCTCTTCAAAATCAACAGCTTCCCTCGTCAGGTCTCCTTTGTTTATTGACCTCAGCATCTATTTTCTCTTTCTCTGATGGTAGCTCTCCTTTCCTCTTACCATAAGAGCTTTCATGGTTATATTAGACTCACTATCTTTGTGATACCCAATTTATGTGTTCATTTGGCTAGTCTACATTTCCTATGCATTCAATCAAATGTGAATCTAGTCATGACTTTGAAGGCATTTTGTATCTGTGATAATCAGTTGGCCTTAAGTAAAGTCCAGTAATCTTCATGAGTTTGAATTAATAAATTAAGAGATTGGAAATTACAACTGAAACTTTTCTGATTAATAAAACCCCAATATTTGTACAGAAACAGAAATATATGTTCATAGTTCCAGCCAGAATTTTCTGATAGCTTGTCCTATGGACTTTTATTTTTTATTTTTTTTAAATTTTATTTTATTTTATTTGAGAACATACTGTACAGAGGGGCTACAATTACATGGGCAGGATAATGCATACATTTCTTACCAAGCATTGCAGCCTCCTCCTTTGTTTACCCTTCACCTCCCTTCCCAGCCTCCCCCCTCCCCCCACCCAATTATACCCCCCTCCCCCCCCCACACCGACATTGTAAAGCTGGTTTTGACATGACATTTTTTTTAATATTATTTTATTTTATTTGAGAACATACTGTACAGAGGGGCTACAATTACATGGGCAGGATAATGCATACATTTCTTACCAAGCATTGCAGCCTCCTCCTTTGTTTACCCTTCACCTCCCTACCCAGCCTCCCCCCTCCCCCCACCCAATTCTACCCCCCTCCCCCCCACACCGACATTGTAAAGCTGGTTTTGATATGACATTTTGTACTTCTCATTGTTGCAACAGGTCCACCTGAATCCTTAAACGACTTGTTTGTCCCCATCTCCTCCACATGTTATACTGACATCAAATATAGTGAAAGCGGGGGATACACTGTGGGGGAGGGACATACAAAGCAACAAAGAAATAATCTTATAAATGCGTTAGAAACACATGCATGAAAGAAATGAAAACATTAAAATACATATTTAAGGGTTCATTTTCCTAACATCACATTATCTGACCTTTTCCACTTGACTCATACCTATACTAGATATTGCAAATAAGGGAAACCATGGGACCTATGCTTCTTTGGGCCTGGCTTACTTCACTTAATATAATTTTTTCCAAACCTTTCCATTTCCTAACAAATGGGGAAATGTCATTCTTTCTGATGGAGGCATAGAATTCCATTGTGTATATATACCACATTTTCTTGATCCATTCATCTACTGAGGGGGCATCTGGGTTGGTTCCATATCTTAGCTATGGTAAATAATGCTGCAATAAACATAGTTGTGCTGGTAGCTTTAGTGTGGTCTTGTTTGGAAACATTTGGGTAAATGCCCAAAAGTGGGATTGCTGGATCATAGGGGAGATCTATGTGAAGTCTTTTGAGGAACCTCCATACTGCTTTCCAAAGTGGTTGAACAAGTTTACATTCCCACCAACAATGAAGTAAGGTTCCTTTCTGTCCACATCCCCTCCAGCATCTGTTGTTGTTAGAGTTCTTGATTTTTGCTGTTCTGACTGGAGTGAGGTGATATCTCAATGTTGTTTTGATTTGCATTTCTTTTATGGCTAGGGATGTTGAACATTTCTTCATGTGTCTATTGGCCATCCTTCTTTCTTCTTCAGAGAAGCTTCTCTTTAAGTCTTTCGCCCACTTATTTATTGGGCAGTTGTTTCTTTGAGGATTTGTTGTTGTGTGGTTTAATTTTTTGAGTTCCAAGTATATTTTAGATATGAGACCCTTGTCCGTTGTATGCCTAGTAAAGATCTTCTCCCAATCGGTGGGCTTTCTATTGATCTTGCTAGCTATGTCATTTGCCCTGCAGAAGCTCTGCAATCTTATGCAATCCCATTTGTCCAACCTTTCTTGTTAACTACATGTAGAAAACTAAAGCTAGATACTTATATATCACCCTGCACCAGAATCAACTCCAAATGGATCAAAGACCTTGAACTCAAAGCAGACACTCTGAAAACATTACTGGATGGAATAGGAGAAACCCTAGGTCCCCTTGGCTCAGGCCGAAATTTTCTGAATAGAGACCCGGAAGCACAACAAATCAAAGAAAGGTTGGACAATGGGGATTGCATAAGATTGCAGAGCCTATGGACTTTTAACTTTCAGTATGTGTCCCTACATTTGTATAAGCCAATTCTCTACTATAAATTTAATACATATCACCTACTGCTTTTATTCACTGTCTGAATATACATGGATAATTTGGGATAATCTTCTCGTCTCAAGGTTTTTAACTAAATCACTTTGGCCACATTAAGCAATACATTAAAATGTTAGTGATTAGATTTGTGGACATGTTTGAAGTTTGATATTCAGTCTACAATATATGTGATAGAGAATTTCTAATATTCTCTCTCTCTCTCTCTCTCTCTCTCTCTCTCTGTATGTGTGTGTGTGTGTTTGTGTGTGTGTGTGTGTGTGTGTGTGTGTGTGTGTGTATGTGTGTGTATTTGTGTGTGTAGGTCACGGAGCTTGAACTCTGGGCCTGGGCACCGTCCATGTGCTCTTTTCATCAAGGTTTGCACTCTAGCCACAGCTCCACATCTGGCATTTTGGTTGTAAATTGGAGATGAGAGCAGGCTGACTTGGAACCTTGATCCTCAGATCCCAGTTTCCTGTGTTGCTAGAATTATAGATGTGAGCTAATATTATTTTCTTTTACATCTAAAATCAAAGACAGAAACCCTAAAGGCAAGGTTTTATGGATTAGTAGTGTAATAAAGTAACTTTATAATGAACTAAATATAAAACATTTAGACAAATCATTGTAATTAATGATAAAATGCAATATCCAAATAGGAAATATTTTCTGGAAAAATATTCACAACATATAATGAAATTCTGTCAGAAATTCACACAAAACATATTTTAAAACAATGAGAAAAATTCAAGCTAATCATCTGAAAAGAACAAATCTGAGCACAAGCACTTAACCAAAAGACAAGAAAATGGCCCATATACAAGAGACAAGCTCAACTTTATTCAGAATTAGACATTCAAGTTAAAACAATTTTGAGGAATTATCTTTTTCGGTTAAGCCAAAAATTTGCAAATGAGAATATATATACAGTATCATTGACAAAATATTTAGTTGATTTAGTAATTAGGATTTTACTGAATGTGTCAAATTCCTTAAACTATTTTAGCCCTTCTGCTTCCAAGGGCAGTTGCAAGGAATTAATGTTTGAAAATGGCTTTGCTGTGCTTCAGTTGCTTCTTTTCCTTCACAGTGGTGTTTCTTGTGTACTTCCCTGTGACTTCATTTGGTCTTAGAGCTGTCAATACCATTTTTACTGATAATTTCTCGTAGGTTTCTCTAGCCAGGTGGGTCTCCCTTCTGAATCTGAATGTACTTGTTTCGCTTTTTCAATGGCTCATTTGTACTTCTGTCATTGCTTCCCATAACCTGCTCTATTTACTGCAATCGCCAGTTTGCGACATGGAAATTCCACTTTGGGGCATCTCACTTTTCCAGTTAACTTTACACTGTGCCCAATCTATGAGCATGTGTCAGGAACCTGATCCTCTCCAGCCCTTTCTCTGTGCTATCTTCATGTCTAGCCTGGCTTAATGCAATAACCTCCTACTGGCTTTCCATGCCTCCATCCTTCATTTATTTCCAGTATACCAAACTGAGGGCTCTAATAAAATGTAAGTAACATGGTATTTTCTTGCTGAAAATAGTAAAGAAAATGTGAAGAACCTCATAATTGCATATAGGAAAGAATCTGGGACTTGTTTAAGAATGAAAGTTGTGCCCAATCCACAATCATGTTGGTAGAGCTGGTCAGCTTATACCATCTGAATCTGATCTTTCCTTTTCTTTTGCTCATTCTTTACTCTCTGTCTTAGTGCTCTCAGCTTCCTCAGACACTGACTGAGGGCCTTCACATTTGCTGTTCATTCTCTCTAGAATGTTCTTCCCATGAATGTTCACTTCCTTTCTTTACCCAGGCATTTAAAAAAATGTCAAAAAGATATGTCAGTAAAATCTGTCTGGCATTTCTTTCTATATTCAGGCTTACATTTTTCCGTCTTTCTTCTTTATTATTCTTTATATATTCTTTATTATTATATTTATATTTTACATTTTATATTATTATATTATATATATGATTATATATTATTCATTCTTTTTAGTGCTATTATGTCATATATTTTATTTTATTTAGGCTCTTTCAATGATATTTGAAAGCTTCAAGAGCACATATTTGTATATTCTGTTTTCAATATTTTTAGTTTAGTATCTTTTATACTTAGAATTAGTAAACATATTGAATGAATAAGTATCAATACCTTTATTAATGTGAAAAATTAGAATATATTTACATAGTGAACATTGAAAACTCAGGTAAATTGAGTGTATTTATATGGAAGAATATTGCATATTAGAGAAATATAAGTTGTAAGAACATTTATTTATTTATATTTTGGTAGTTTAAAAAATATCTTTAGTTGTACAAAGGAGTTGTCATTTCGTAAAGCAGTTTATGGATGTAATGTATCTTGATCAATGTCACCCCTTTCAATATTCCACCCATTCCTTCCTTACCCATCCCTTCCCTCACTGTTCTTAGTTGGATTCTTGGTTGCATTCTCTTCTCTTCTGTACTGCTCCACTCCTTTCCCCTGATCTCACCCTACCCCTTTCAAGTACTTGCTCCTTGGTATTTATTTTGTTGAACTTTTGACTTTGCATTTCTAAGAAATTACACAATTTGAGTTCTCCTTTTAATCTACCATAATTCAACTACTATATTTGTTTACTTTTCCATACCATACAATGTGTTTACTTGTAAGTGTATAAGTAAAATCTAGCTTCCACATACAAAGAAAAACATGCATCCCCTTTGTGTCTGTCTCTGTACCTGATTTACTTCACTTAACATATTTTTTCCCAAGTCTTTCCATTTCTTTACAAATGGTACGATACCATTCTTTCTAATATATGAGCAAAATTCCGTGTGTGTGTGTGTGTGTGTGTGTGTGTGTGTGTGTGTGTGTGTGTGTATCACATTTTCTTGATTTGTTTGTCCATTGAGGGGCATCTGGGCTGATTCATACTTTGCTATGGTGAACCATGTTGAAATAAACATGGCTGTACAGTTGGCTTTACTGTATCTTGGTTTGTTTGGTAAATAATGCTGGTGAAGATGTGGCCAAAAGGAAACCCTAATACACTGTTGATGGGAATGTAAACTTGTTCAACCATTCTGAAAACAGAGGGGAGGGTTCTCAAAAATTTATATATAAATATATTTATTCACAGAGATTGTTTTATGATTGAAAGGATTTTACAAGTTTTATGTTTGGTCTGGTTAACACTGGTCAGTGAGATTACAGGTTATTTTTTATTTTATTTTGTTTATTTATGAAAATTCTATTTTAACTCCAACATGCAGGAAGTAAATTTTATAATATTAAAAAAAGGAAAATGATAAAAAGTTACATCATTGTTGATAAAAATTTAAAATTTTCTACAATCTTTTTTTAATACTTTCTTTCCTTTTTTTCTTTTAGTGTGTGTGTGTGTGTGTGTGTGTGTGTGCGCGCGCGCACACCTATATGTGCCTGTGTACCTGTATGTGCCTGTGTCATGTATGCACTGGGAATTAAGCTTGAATTCAGAACTTGGGTGCTGGGGCTGGGAAGGTGGCTCAGTGGTAGAGCACTTGCCTTGCATGCCTGAGGCCCTGGGTTCAATTCCTCAGTACCACATAAGCAAAATAAAAAAGCTGGAAGTGGGCTGTGGCTTAAGTGGTAGAGCGCTAGCCTTGAGCTGAAGAGCTGAGGGACAGCACCCAGGCCCAGAGTTCAGGCCCCATGACCGGACCCCAAAAAAAGAACTTGGGTGCTATCTTTTAGCTTTTTTTTTTCCCTGAAGGCTTCCATGTTACCACTTGAGGCATAGCTCTACTTCTGGCCTTTGGTTGTTAATTGGTGCCCATATTCTTTGCTTTCTTTTAGATATGAGTTCTTACCCTTGTGGGTCATGGTTTCACTAGAAAAAAATAATAGCTCTCTGGGCTGGGAAGGTGGTTCAATGGTAGAGTGCTTGCCTTGCATGCCTGAGGCCCTGGGTTCGATTCCTCAGCACCACATAAGCAAAAAGGAAAAAGCCGGAAGTGGCGCTGTGGCCCAAGTGGTAGAGCACTAGCCTTGAGCTGAAGAGCTGAGGGACAGCGTCCAGGCCCAGAGTTCAGACCCCATGACCGTACTCAAAAAAAAAAAATAGCTCTCCAAATTTCTAAAGCATCATAATTTAGCATCTAAAAGTGATAAACGTTTTGTTTAGCTTAGTTAAATTAGTAATTGTAGGTTCAGGATTCTGAAGAACTCATTTTAAAAATCACTGGAAGTGAATATCCTTTTGGTCTTGGACCAAAGACATGTATCCTTAATCTGGGTTTCCTGATCTTAATGTAGAAGACACAGTTCCCAGGTATGGACTCCCTTTTCTGGCCCTTGTAAATTATAGTGGGGTTCTACCATGTTTAGAAGAGGGTGAGAGTTTTGTGCCACAAAAATCAGCACCCTAACTGAAACCCTCTCTGCTCTCTTTTTTCATCTGAGGACTTAGATGTTAACACTTTTAAAACTTTTTTCAAACTTTTAAAACTCATAATGATGGCCACTGTTATCTGTGTGCTTCTCAAGTGCTACTCTTAACCTTATGATGTCTAGTATGTAAATTTTTTCGTTCATCCATCATATCAGCTAGATGTTTCTTGATATAGTTTAATACAATTCTATATTCATGAGCAATAGTAAAATTGAATAAAAGGATTGTATTTTCAACTGCACTTATCCTTACATGGTGTAATATGCAGAGCAGAAGTGGAGAAAAAGTCTAATCATTCATTTCCTGGACACTGTTCAAAATATTCCTCTATTATACACTAGAGTGATTTTATAGAGCCATCTTGATTTATGTTCCCTTTGGCTGGATATCTCAATACAGGTTTTTAATGTCTCTAGTTCAATATTTTGTTTTGAATTGTTTTAGTTGCTCATCAGATAGTCATGCTCTGCTTCTAGAAAGGATTTCTTATAGACCATGGGCCCTGAGAGGAGCATGGGAGCATGGGATCGGAGTACATCAGAGATTATGCGGTGCTTCCACCTTTTAATCCAAACTCCTTGAAAGTTCCCCATTTGGCTATTTATCTGCCTAATATGTGCATTTTCCTTTTTTATCTGCCTTCTATATTCTATATTGTATGCTATTTTAGTATAATATATATAGTATTCTAGTATTATGTAGAATATATACTATATTTAGTATTCTAGTATAGTATATATATATATTATTCTAGTATCATATGTTACACACACACACACACACACACACACACACACACACACACTGGTGTGTCAGGGGCACAGCAGTTTCCAGGGAAGGCAGAGCCTGGGTGCCTATGAAGAGTCCTATCCTACTTTTTGATGTTTGTTCTCCTCCTTCAATACAGGGCCTCAAAGGAAAAGGCTGTTGTGTCCAGGAGTACTGGTTAACAGAGGTACCTGGGATGCCTGGACTAGTTAGTTAGGTGATTTGTATATGAGCTTCATGTCCCAGCTCTCAGTGCCAAGTGGCTCCTCTTGTCCCCTCCCCAGGTGGCCATCCAGCTGCTCACTCTTGAAACCACTTGATGTTGGCAGCAGTGTTCGATTCCCCACCCTCCCTCAGCCCACTCCCCTTCCAAGAAATAAAAATAACTCCAAGGCCTAGAGCATGGGCTGTCACTCGCTCCACCAAGTCCCAGGGAAGCACTTGCCTGTGATGTTGCATTCATTTCTAAACACTAGCATTGTACTTTGAAATTCCCCAACAAAATGCATGGGGAAACATGAGATGAATAACAATGAAGCCAGCAGCATTTATTTTTGCGCCTCACGGTGTCAGTTACATTGTTGTTGTTAAAGACCTCTTTGCCAAAATTAGTTGAGGTTCCTAAGCACGTTCCACCCTTAGTGAAATGTAAAGGTCACTCTGTGAACAAAGGGGATGCTGTGTCCCGGTGATCACAGATGGAACTGAGGAGGCAGTCTCTTTCAAACAAAAAGAGACAGTGCTTGCAAAGGGAAGGAGATGGGATGATAGGAAGCCGAGCTCAACAGAGAGGGAAAGAAGGTGGGAGGGAGGGAGGCCAGCCTTTTTCTTTTTTCTCTTGACATCAACACAATAACAGGTAGGGAAAAGCCTATCTGAGCCTATCTGTTTATCCAGGTGCTATATAAACAGATTTTCAGACAGGCAGTTGGAGCCTCTTGGTTCCTTTAGTTTCTCCTACTCCCTGGTTACTTTGTCCTTTGTCAGATTCAGTGCAGCCTTCAAGGGCACTGGAGGCAGAGGGAAGAGAAAGATGTTGGGAGAAGGGGAAAGGGAGGGGAAGAAAACAGGCTCCTCTCCTTGCTTTTGTTAAGGAATAAAAGCACACAACGTGTAAAAAATCATTTACTCTCTACCCAACAGCGCCAACGTGTTTGACACTGGTTTGCTGAGAGCTTGTAAAGAAACTGTGTTGACATTTTATTCACACAAGAGTTTTGAATTATATAAGAGTTCTTTGAGATGCGCTGCTGGGGATGATCTGAATAGTTCGGCTGGAGATGGGTGGGGAAACCCTACAAAAAAGCAACATAGGAGACCCAGAAAATTTTAAGTGTTCCTCTGAATTGTCAAGTGTAAAGGAGAGAGAAAATGGGAAGAACAAATATGTTTGCTTTTCCTTAGCCACATAATCTACTTGTGTTAGAAAGGACATAAAAAGGGACACTTTGCAAAGGACATAGAAACACTCAACTTTTTCTCAGTGCTCTTTTCATTCCTAGAGTAAGGAAAGATAGGAGCTGACCATAGTGTCCAAATACACCTTGATACCAGACATTTGCTTCTTCTGTACACTGATAGTTGATGCTTTGCTGCAGCGAGTACATGTATTCATGTATGTCTTTTCTGTTAAGGCAGATATATATTCCTGGTGGTGAGATAAAGAACTGGGATCAAATAGGAAAAATAAAAGAAACACAAACACCATATATGTGACTTCTCAGAGACAATGGCAAAAGTTTCTCTTAATAATTTATTATCTGTCCATATAGGTGCATGATATACAGACCTGAATACTATAAAACACAAACAATCATTCTATCAGTTTGAAACCTTTTTTGCAAAACATCACGTAGAAATTTATATATCCTATATCAATCTCATAATTTTCAATGGTTGCATAGCATTTCATCACATGTATGGCCCATATTCATTCTCTCTCTCTCTCTCTCTCTCTCTCTCTCTCTCTCTCTCTCTCTCTCTCTCTCTCTCTCTCTCTCTCTCTCTCTCTCCCTGAAATACAATGAACTGTGTGGTGGTGGCTCATGTCTCTAATCCTAGCTGTTTTAAGACCAGACTGGGCAGAAATATTTACCAGACTCCTCAACCCATAACTAAACACAATGGCACATGCCTGTTATCCAATGTACGTGGGGAGCAGAGAATGAGAAGATCACCATTCTATACTGGCCAAGGTAGAAAAGACCCTAAGAATACCTGCCTAGGAAGTAGCAAGTACAAACATGAATAGTGCCAACAAAACAAAATATTCTACCGTTAGATGGTTACTAATTTCTTGTTATTGTGAATAATGTTTCAACAATTAGCATTATTTTCTTATGATAAAGTTAATTGCTGGGTGAAAATTTTATATCTAAATTCAAGTAACCTGCTCAATTTTGACATATATTCCTAAGATTTTAAAATTTATTTCTAATATTTAAAGTTTTATCAAAGAATATGTTTGTTATGGAAATCCTGGTCAATATGCACACAAACACTATTGCATTTACATATTAATGCATATGGCAGATAGAAGAGAGCCATCACTACATGACCCCCACCTCCCCCCCCCCCCACATTTTCTTTTTCTTTTTTTGCCAGTCCTGAGGCTTGAATTCAGGGCCTGGCTACCATTCCTGAGCCTCTTTGTGCTCAAAGCTAGCTCTCTACCACTTGAGCAACAGAACCACATCAAACTTTTTCTCAGTAGTTTATTGGAGATAATGATCTCACAGACTTTCTTGCCTTGGCTGGCTTTGAACTGTGACCCTTAGATCTCAGGCTACTACATAACTAGGATTACAGGCATGAGCCACTGGCACTTGACTCCATGTATAATTATATATATTATACAAATATACTCTGCTGTGCATGCATGTATGTGTATAACTAACATATATCTAAGTGCATATGGTATTTTACAATGTATTTGCCTCTGTCTAACTCTATTTCTAACAGAAGGAAAAATAATAACAAAGCTGTTAGATATCTTTTGATAGAAATCAAATTTCATGGACATTAGATAGACCCCTTTAAATTTATAAGCAAAGATAACAGAGGGAAAATGTTGCTATTCTTACTCAGCTGATTAATGAAAATTACGGTTGAGGATGTAAGGAAACATGATATCGTCTCCCATTGGTTTTGACTTCTAACATACCATAACATATTGCCTTAAAATTCTTAGAGTTTCTTATGTCTAACTGAGTCAAATCCTGTCATATCTTATCTTTTGTTTACCAGCTTTCCTGTAATACTTAGTTCTGTATTTATTTTGTTCATCAACAAATTATACTAATAAATTTCTAATTTTCTCTGCTTCATGAATGCATACTAGGTTCCATAGGTAGAAAATTCTTTGGGATGTGCATGATGATTTGATTTAGACATTTTCCAAACTTTTCTCCTATTCCTTATTATAGTTCTGCCTATTAGAAAGTATACTCTACTCCACAAACAGGGTTTTTTTCCTTTGGAACAGTTTGAATCTTGTCACATATCCAGTGATTTCTATTCCCTTTGATCACTCTGGCACAGTGTAGTATTTGGTCATATTTCACATCCACAATTGTGTGGGCTACACTTGGAGTAAATGCAGGTTCAGAGGAAGGGAGACAGATGGCACTCACCTGTGGCTCACTTATCCTTAGCTAAGTCAGTGCATCTATTAGGAGGAGGAAGGCAAGAGATTGTACACTGCAGGGGTGGCAATGTGACCAAGCACTTCACCTCTGTGTTGGATGATTGCTTTCTCAGACTGTTGTGGAGTTGACCCGGTGTTCTCAGTTTCCTAACTAGAAAGGCAAAGATAGTTAGGAATCAGTATCAGTGAAATCCAGACATTACCTGTCCCTGATTTCCAGGAAAGACTCTAGCCCAAAGTATCAGAATTGTGACTAAGTTTGAAATAATTTTATGCTTACAAAAATTTCAGACATCACATAATGAATTATGAAATGCTATACCTAACATCTCCTATGTTAACCTTTGACATAATTATGGTACTTTGTCACAGCCAAGATACTGAAATTGGATTGCTATTAACCAAATTACTATTAATCATATTTCAGCCTTTATCTGAGTTTTCCTAATACTTCCACGAACATCTTTTTTCTGCTTTAGGATTCAATCCAGAATACACATGACATTTAGAGGTGCAGTAGTTTCCTGTTGTTCATGGAAATACATTCCAATACCCCATTGTATATGTGAAAACACAGATAGTAATAAGCTTTTAAAATTCTATTTTCCCCTATACATAAATATCTATAATAAAGTTTATTTTGTAAATTAGGCACAGCTAAAGGTGAACAATAATATAATTAGAACAATTATAGCAATATACTATGATAATAGTTATGTGGCCATGGTTGGTCTCCCAGTCAAAATACATTTTATATTAGATTTACCCTACTGTGTCAACGTGAGATGAGAAAAATGAGGAAAATGGCCAAGTTGTATTCACACAGTGGCTGATCATATGTGAAGGTACCTGGACATAGCCATTATTGGTGTTATGAGTTAGTCTGATCAATGTAAGAGATATACAGTGTCTGGTAGGCAGGCAGCATATGGCAGCATATACAGAAAGGAAGCACTGGGAGATGGTAGGATTCCTGCGTTAGGTGAAATAGGTCCAAAGGGTGTGAATTTCCTGAGTGCTTAAAATAACATAACAATTAAAACTTTTAAATTACTAATACTTGAAATTTCACTTCCTATTTTGACTATATACAATGGTAGAAATGGTGGAAGCCAGAAGTTCTGGTATGGAAGGGATTGTAGTAATTGAGCGTGATTATCTGGAGAGGCCCATCAAACACTCGAGCTGTTCTGGAGAAAATCACTTGAGTTTGATTACCAGTCAGGGATGATCTGAACTACCTATTTTCTTGCATTTGTCCTTTATTTTTTAGAAACTTTACAAAGGTTCTTTGAAGATGTATAGTATTTTCTCTTCTTTCAAAGGAAATATAGATTACTTTATTTCCTCTATTTTATTTCTTTGGATACATTAAACTCAAGGGCACACAACGTCATGTAAAGCCCAAGGAACCAAATAAGGCTGCAAACATCATTTTCAGTTGTGATTACAGAATGAGCAGTTTTCATCATGTACGAAGTGCATTGTATGCACTGGAGGTGGAATGAAATCAGTAGGTAACATATCTTTTCCACATTCACATGCACTGACCTTAAATGGAAGTCATTTTAACAGAACTAAAGCTGGGGCGTAGAGTTCATGCTTAAGAATGGATTTGAGGACTTCAACTGAAGTATACTTGGCTTGCCTGAAAGACCTTAAACCTAAGACTTGCTTCTAGAGTCCACAGAAAAGTCCTAAGTTTTGATCACAATTCATGTGGGTTTTTTTTTAGTGCCTGGCCTGGAGCTTGAACTTGTGGTCTGGGCACTATCCCTGAGCTTCTTTTGCTCAAGGCTAGTGCTTTACCACTTGAGCTACAGCTCCACTTTAGGCTTTTGTGGTAGTTAATTGGAGATAAGAGTCTCACTGATTTTGGGCTTAGGCTGGCTTCAAACCATAATCCTCAGACCTCAGTTTACTCAGTTTAACTAGGATTACAGGTGTGAACCACCCACACCTGCTACCTTGTATTTTTCATGAGTTCTTCAAAGTCAAATACAAATATCTTTCTACAACATTATCTTGGCAAGTTCCTGTGATTCATGGAGTTGAAAGAGACATATTACATGCTTTAGATTATACTTTTAGGTATACATGAGACCTCTATCTTTTTTTTTTAGTATATATTTTTATTGTAAAGATACTGTACAGAGGGGTTATAGTTACATGAGTAAGGTGATGAGTACATTTCCTATGGAGCATTGTTACTTCCTCCTTTGTTTTTCTTCTACCATCACTTCCCTCCCCATCTCCCCAGCTTCTCTCCCTGAGAGTTGTAAAGTTCATTTTCAACATAGTGAGACCTCCATCTTCAAGCTTGTTATGTATAGCCTTCCACAAGTATCTAAACAGAAACGTAGAAAACCCATGCAAAGCAGAACATTCTGAAGCTTTTTTTTTGGGATAAGATCATCCTCTGTCACTCTTCTAATCCATTGTGGTCAAGGGGTTGGATTTGGTGTCACAATTACTCTAATTTTCAGCTTCGTCTTCTTCTTCTCTGAGAATATGCACTCTGACTTGCTACAACCCTTTAGACAGTTTCTCTTTATATTAAAGCTCATTAAATTACAAACACATTAGATTCCCTAATCTATTCTCGCCTTCAGGAAAGACTAATGTGGTTTACAAATGAGAATTAATGTAAAAATGAATACTAGGGTATATTCTAAACAGAGGGGCTGTCAAGTGGTTACAAATTAATGTTTAATAAACCTTGAAAAGTGCTTCAGAATTGATTCAGTTGGTGCTTGTGTTCATGCAGTATCCAGAATGTAACAAAACAGTCCACACCGCCCCCTCCACAAAACCCATGCTTTCTCTAAGGAAATATACAGATTTAAAAGACACAAAGAACACCAAAAATAGCCTGAGAGAAAATATTAGTTTAGGTGAATTGCCAAAATCCTACTGCTTTTTTTGTGGATGGGGCAAAAGGTTTACAAACTGAACCTTCTGAATATTGTATTTGATTCCAAAACTTTTATTTTTCTTTAGGCTTTTCTCATCCCTTGGAGGTCCTATTATGGATCTCTTTCTTGCTTTAAGAATCATCATAGAGGGGCTGGGAAGGTGGCTCAGTAGTAGAGCACTTGCCTTGCATGCATGAGGCCCTGGGTTTGATTCCTCAGCACCACATAAACAAAAAGAAAAAAGCCGGAAGTGGTGCTGTGGCTCAAGGGGTAGAGTGCTAGCCTTGAGCTGAAGAACTGAGGGACAGTGCCCAGGCCCAGAGTTCAGGACCCATGACCGGACTCCCCCCCGCCCCCCGCAAAAAAAAAGAAGGAAACAGACAGAGAATACTCTGAGGATTCCTTGAACTAGCTTCCTTTAGAATTAACCAATAATTTAAATTGGACCAAACACAATTGAGTGCTTTATGAATATGAGTATTGGCACATGCATTTCTAACACGAATAATTTCTTAGAGGCTTTGAGACAGATACTTGTTAAGCATTACAGGGGCTAGACCATGTGTAATCAGGTAGTCTGTGCAAGCAAGCCTTCATGGGGCAATGTGTGAAGCTGTAGAAATGATGCCCAGGCTACAATAGGCACACAGAGAGATAACAGCAATATGCAATACCTACACAGTAAGGCTAAAGAGGCCAAAAAACTCTGCTCCATAGGGAGGCCGTAGTAAGCAATAGTGATCCATGCCTGTAATCCTTATTACATGAGAGGCAGAAATGACAGAATCATGAATCAAGATCAACTTAGGCTAAGTTAGTGAGACCCTATCTCCAAAAGAAAAATAGAAGGCTGGGAGTTGGAATATAGCTCAAATGGTAGAGCACTTAGCTACAAGTTCTGCAAAAAACCCACTTACACAACAACAACAACAACAAATTCAGAAAAACAAAACTAAGAGTAGTTATATGAGGTGCAACCTGTGAGGTCTTAGGGACCCTACATTCCTGTGTTATGAATGCTAGAAATGGAACTTTAGGATTTAATGTTTGCCTGATGGCTTTTAATCTTACATTTGACTGTTCCTTTTGTTTGTTTCACCCCTTAATTTCCTTATTCTTAACTTTTGGAACAGAAATTTATATCTTTTGCTTGTCCTATCCTTGTGGAATGAATACATGCACATCTTCAACTTTCTTTTTGAGTCTTGAGTATTACAGTTGAGTTTGACTCAAAGAAGACCTTGGGTTTGGATTATTATTGTTTTGTGCATGTGTGTTGGCTCAGCTTGGTTGCTCACAGCTTAATTTATCACCTGAGCCATTTCTCCAGTCCTGGAGTTGGATTTTTTTAATTGTGAAAATACTGTACAAAGGGGTTACAATTACATGGGCAAGATAATGAGCACATTTCTTCTCAAGCATTGTTGCCTCTTCCTTTGTTTCCCCTTCTCATCCCTTCCCAATACTGGAACAGTTACGACTTTGGGAATATTCAATGAAATGGATGCATTTGCACAGTGAAGTGGACATTCATTTTTGAAGGAGTGGGACTGAAAATTATAATTTGGGTATTGAAATTCCTCATGGGCCCATTTTGAAGATTTGATCCCCAGGGTCCCACTACTAGGAGAAGTGTGCCCTAATATACAAACCTTAGGACATTGAGGTCATTCCCTAAAGGAATTGTGAGATTCTGAAACGTTTTTCTGTCTTCTTCTCTTTTGTTCCTAGCTTTTGAAGAGGTATTAGCTTTGTCATACACATCTGCCAGGATATGCTGGCTTGCTATAGAACCCAAACAATAGGACCTGATCATTGCTTGCAACCTCCAAAAATAGTGAGACAAAATTAAACTTTTTATCTTCATAAGGAAATGCCTCAGGTATTTCATTATAGTGATAGAGAGAGCTAACTAACAAATGACTCTTATTTTAACATAGCACTATTGTAAACACTTCCAAAGATAAAGTGGCAAGTCAGAGGTCTATGGTCCATGCCTGTAATTCTAGCCACTCAGGAAGCTGAGATCTGAGAATCATGATTCAAAGCCAGCCCAGGAAGGAAAGACTGTGTTTCTTATCTTTAACTACTAAAAAGTCAAAAGTGGAGCTGTGACTTGGAAGAGCACTAGCTTTGAGCAAAAACCCAGGGACAGCATCCAGCATCCAGGCCCTCAGACCCTCAGATCAAGCTCCAGGACCAGTATAAACACACACACACAAACACACACACACATTGATAAAATGGTAAATGTAGATCGAAAAATGATTAACAATTCCCATGGGGAAAAGAATCAAATTCCTTTCTCCTTGAATCTGGGGTGCTCATAGGACTTACTGGAGCAATGGATTGTGACTGAAAAACCATTCTGGAGACTCGAAGTCAAGTAATAGTCTGGTAGTACTTCACAGCTATCCTAGAAGCCAGGGTTTGTGAACATATGTCACTAACTTAAGACCATCAGGCTGTAGGAAGACTGAGGCAAATGGAGAGTTCCTAGGAAGATGAGCCACCCTGTGGGGACACAATGTTATGGGTCACAAGGTTGGTTGTACATGAAAAAGCCAGACTGGAAGTAAATTCTTCAACCTCAGTTGTCCCAATAGATGCTGCATGAACGTCTCAGCTGAACCCATCTCTGACTTCTTGAACCTCAAATTTAGGACCAAAATGAAATACTCTTTATAAGACCCTGTAAACTTTGTTGCAATTAAAAATAGAGACTAGAAACAAATAATCAAACCTAATACTAAAAAAGTCATGAAATGATATTTAATGTATCAAATCAATGAAATGATTTGGATACATTTTACAAATTCATCTTTTAAAATACTATTTCTTAGATCACTATGGACAAAACCACAAAATGCAGATAAAATCTAAAGTGGAAACCTTTATCTTTTATGGAAGTCAGAGTCACTGTTATAATGCAGGCTGAAATGTTGGTCTAAGCCTGAGGTCTACAGTGCAGGTCCATATTTGTGTTTCATGTAGATAATGTCCAGGATCACAGTGAATGATTCCTAGTGAAGCCTTACGTAATTCCAGAAATACTGACCAAGGAAAATTAAATACCAAAATTGCTGCCAAGCTATTAGTACTCACCACTTCTTGATTAAGTCTATTGTCATAAAATTAGCATATCATGCAAATTTCCTGAGCCTTAGTTTCTAAAGTGGCTGTATGCCTTCTTCTGAGAACATATATTTGCTATGGAAAACATTCTCTATTTTAAATGAATATCAGTGAAGAAATTATTGAAAGGGACAAAAAGAAGCAGTTAAATATTATCCAATTTAAATCTCTCATGTTCATTGCCTTAGTCTTTATATTATTTCATGGATTATCTACAACATAAAGTAGAGCCAATTTTAAACTCTCTCCTAAGAACTATGCAACAAGTAGCCTTTAATTTTCAATATGTAGTTTCAGTTTTTACTGCACTTTAAAGAAGTGCAGTGTATTCTTTTCTGAGACTTTTTGATAGCATTTAGCTGCTGCCTTGGCTGGTTGGAGAACGAAACACCTACTTACTGGGCAAAGAGGTCACAAAAGTAGATTGCTGTTTTTCTGCTCTACTCTAAGCACAGAGAAAATCCCAGGAAATAGCTAGGTCTCAAACCATCTATTATTCTCTGACAATTTACTTTAGTTATAGCTTTGGGAAATTTAGATTCCTTTTCCTGACACCCCCCTCTCCCACTTAGATCTCTGCTAGTGGAAATTCTTGTTATCCTGTGGCCTCTGTCTCAGCCATCATGCTCTTGTGGTTGAGGGATTTATGTCAGTTAAAAATGGTGCTCCTCTTCTGACATTTATCCCTAGGCTTGCTCTCTGCTTTTGAGTAGCTGAAATGAGGAAAATATTACTTATGCAAAAAGGTAACTATGATTCAATTGTAGAGATATTTGAGTCTTCTGATAAAACACTTCTGGCAGGAGTAGAATTGTGTCATGCAACTAATACATAACAAGAGTTAGTCCAAAGGCCATGTCTTGAGAAACAGCACCTAATCCTGTGTGTGTGTGTAAGTGCGTATGTGTACATTTGTTTCAGTTCTTGCTCATATTAAACAATTCCTGAAACTTAATGGAATAACCTAGTCATTTGGTGATATTGATACATTTGTAGATAAGAAACTTGGGCAGTGCTTCAAGGAGATGGCTACTCCACAATGACAAACATCTCCTCCAAACTGGGCTTTGCTGTCTTACCTCATGGTACTGGGATGTCCGGACTCCTGCCAATGGTGCTAGCATGGATGGCACAGCTCTATCTCCCTATAGCTTCTCCATGGAGCTACTTGAACTTCCTTGTAGCATGATGGCTGTAATATGGCTATGATTGGATTTTTTTCTTCTAGCATTATTGAAAATTGGGCTTAGCTACTTGAATCTTCTAGGCAAGTACTCCACGACTGGAGCCACAGCTTTATTCTTTTCATTTGTATTTGTTTGTGAGATCTCACAAACTTTTCCAGGGCTGGCTTTCAAATTTGCAGTCTTCCTACCTCTGTTTCTGGAGTAGCTTAAATTAAAAGAATGCAACATTGTTCTTGGCTGAATGGTGGAACTCCTTTCATGGTTAGACTTCTTATACTGAGATCCAATATTTAAAGAGCCAAAATGGAAAGTGTAAAATCTTATAGGAACTTGAAATCTTTCAAATGATTAACTTAAAAATCCCCAAATGGGGCTGGGAAGGTGGCTCAGTGGTAGAGCGCTTGCCTTGCATGCCTGAGGCCCTGGGTTCGATTCCTCAGCACCACATAAGCAAAAAGAAAAAAAAAGCCGGAAGTGGCGCTGTGGCTCAAGTGGTAGAGCGCTAGCCTTGAGCTGAAGAGCTGAGGGACAGCGCCTAGGCCAGAGTTCAGGCCCCACGACTGGACCAAAAAAAAAAAAAATCCCCAAATGTCACTTGTTTTTGGTCATCAAGGTAACTAAACCCAGTCTGATTAAGGGAAGGACAATGAGTTTATTACCTTGATGGGACCAAGTGTGAACAATGGATAGTCAATGGGAACATTGAAGATGCAATCCTCGTTTTGTGGGGAACCTAACAACATAGAGCATTGCAGAAATGAGTTATGATGGAGATGACTTCCTCCTCTTTCTCTTCCCTGCAACTCCTAGACTGGAGTTAGAGGCATGCTTCAGATACTGTAGCAAGAAGATCTAAAACACATCAGACTTAGAGCAACACACAGAGAACTCCCCAACCTGGTGAAGCAGCAACAGGGAAGCAGAAAAGGAGCTCTTTGATATAACGCACCTCTCAGGATCCTAAACTTGCTGTTAGAAGGGAGAGGATGAAAAGAAAATCACATTTTAAGAATTTTGTTTCTAAAGGTTTAAAACACATTTTAAAAACAACATGTCAGGGTATTTGGTAAGTTATATAATGAAGAAAGATGGTCATTCCTATAGTCATCTGCTCAGGTACCCTATGCCAATGCAATTTGGTTGCAAATCTTTATTTACCAACCAGGAAGTATATTAAGCAAACATAACCTCAGTTTCATGAAAGTAGGTAGACTGTCTAGTAGCATTTTATGTTCATTCACCATTTTTTTCTTTTTTAGTAAAATATATATATACTTGGTAATACAAACAGAAATGAATAGATCCATGTGTGTTAATATGTGCATCAATGCTTATTTTTCTTTAACATTTTCTTAAAACATATAAGGTAAAAAATAAAATAACGCTAATTTCCTACGTTCACTCTTTACTCTCCAAATCCAAATATTTTTATATGCTTTTCCAGACATTTTGAGGAGATCATTTTACTTATGTGCTTTCATTGTTGATTTAAGGACACATTAAAGTCCTTATATAAATAGGCCATTTAATTAATCTTTGAACACAAATCTTTATATTCAAACAAATGCAATCATAATATTTCATTTATAAGTTTCTTTTTCCAAAGAACAGATTCTTCACTCCAGATTGAAAAGGATAATAAAATTATATAAAAATTACATTTATAGAATCTTGATACTAGCCCTGAAAATTTAATTTTAACTTTGTTGGCTTTCTGTGTTTAGATAACATGGAGGGTTTTTTTTGTAGTTTTCTTTTTTCTGTAAGGACAGGCATAGCGACATTTTCCTTCCTCAACAGAGAGGAGTAGGCATACTTCTTGAATCAATCCTAAGAAGAGTCAGAGTTCTACAGAAAAAAGATGCTTGGGTCTTAAAGAATTTTGGTGCTATTTTTATTTTATCTATTTCATGAACTAACTCCACATTTCTAAATGAAAAATGTGTTTCCTAAAGTGCAATTCAGTTGCACATTAATTGACACCATTTACTTGTGGTTACTCCTTTAATGTTATACTGACATCTTCCCTAAGGCAAAAGATCTCTATAGCAACCCCACCATTTCCCACACTGGGAACCCGTTATGGCCAGAGTGCTCCTTTCATTACATTTGGCTGCATACAATTTATTTATATAATTCTTTCTATCTTATCCTCTATGAGAAGCTCCCATTACTCTAAAGCTTCTCACCCCTTGGCCCTTGCTAGGACCTTGCTAGAATTTGACATTTCCTTCCACTTTTAGAGCCATGTCACTGTATTTCCTACATGTGGTATGGTTTCTAGATTTGCTTTTAATCTGGGCTCTTCTTTCACTAGTTGTAGGTCAAGAGCTGGAATTCAGTTCCTTTCTAGTATATCATTCTTGTAGAGAAGGGGACTCAAGTTTGTGAGGCCAGATTCTTCATTCTCAGTAAGAAATATCTTTTAGATTCAGGATTAGTAAAGTATAACTGGTAATAATTAAAATAGAAAAATGTGTAGATGTAATCCAGAAGGAAAATTATCTCCCTTAACTCTAAGTTCACATTTATCCTGAAGATGTTTCCTAAGAATCCAATTTCCATGATGTTTATGGATTTTGCCTTTAATCATATCCTACTGAGCATTAATTGTTCAGCAAATGTGGTGGGTGATTTAACACTGCTTCCCACATAAGATTGGAGGAGAAAATTTCCTTGACTGGAATTATGGTCTCTGGAGTAAAAATGAAACAACTCTTTCTTCTACCTATAATTGGGGTTGGCAGTTGCTGGCACAGTGCCCATTCTGACCCATGAAATCAATCTCTTCCAGTAATGTTAACACATAGAAGGAAAAGAACCCATAATATTTTGCCTATTGGTTTCATGTATCCGAAACTCTTACAGATTTTGCAGATTGCAGATGCCCCCTAAAAGTGATGTATTTTTGTGGAAGATTTTAGATTTTAATATGTACATTGAACTAAGAAGAGTTCAGTAGAAACAAATTGCTATAATATTTATTATTAATATAGCTATCATATTGTCTGAGTTGTGTCAAAGGAGCTATTTAGTTCTTCCCTTTCTTCCTGTAGCCATTCATTTGTATTTTCCATGTGCAAACACCGAAAGATATTTCTCCATGGGAGCCAAACCCTGCAAGCACACAGAGACTTGGAGTTTAATTTAATCTCTCTTCCTTTGTCAGCATTGACTGTAGAAGAATGCATCAAAATCCTGGCAGAATACAGAACTGTCTGGATAAATGATTAATTATCAAACAATATTTCTGTGTAGAGATAGTACACAGGAAAAACTTGAGAAAAAAATTAAATGTCAGTCTGCATTCTGAACTCCTTCCCACTCTGAATATCCATATGTACTTGACAAAAACAGAGATTAAGTATTCACTGAATTGAAGAAAAATATTAAGAGCTGCCAAGTGAAATTTTATGGCTTATTTGTGAATATATTTATGCTAACAAACCCTGATTCAGAAATAGTTTACGGGTATGCTGGTAAGAGGACTTTGAGAGTCAGACACTCAAAATTTTCTTAAGAGACAGATAATTGGAATCAAATATTTATGGGCCCTCTAATAATGTGTTCAACATCACATATGCATCAGATATTACATTTATGAAATTTCATAACACCTATAAATTACATGTTCCAAATATATAATATATAACATATATATGTGTATATTATACATACTACACATGTAAGATGGGTACATTATCTAATTTTCTTTCCTGAATTTTTTCAAAAAAATTATGTTCACCAGCAAAACCCTGGAATGTTACCTTACAAAGCCTTGCTGGGCACTCAGCTGTTTACATCAGCAAGCATTACCATAAATGCCATTTCTAAAGCAAGTCTGAATCCTATGGCTCAAAGGGCACCGAGCCCTGGAACCTTTTACAAACTTGAAGCTAGATTCTGCTCCACAAAGGTATACCTTCTTAACGAGAGTGTTCAACCTAAGCTTTTATGAAAATTGTTCCAATTAATAGTCTTCTATGATGGATATGGGATGTGGTTATGAATTTCCATTTCAGTTCACTTTGTGCAAGAGCAATCATCCTTAAAGGCTCATAATTTCTTTTAATTGGATATTTCATTACCAGGCAAGGGTACAGAGAGCAAAACTAATTTTCCTTGCCTTTTATTTAGCCCACTTTATTTTGAAGTAAGTGCTGATGTTGTAGGCCTTAGAAGCAATTTCTGTTCCTGCTTCTAAAATTAATCTGCAGAACAAAGGAAATCAAATCATTCTGGTGTCCGTGCCTCAGTTTCTCTTTTGCTGACAATAAGACTTTTAAAGTTAAAAAGTGTACATTAAAGTGAATAGGCTCTTTGCTCGCAGTCTAATCTATTGTTATTTTCATGAAGAAATCTTACGCATGTTTCATGGTTTAAGTCTCTTTTGAATGGAGCTAGCTGTGCTTCTCTCAGTAAAGTTAAGGATGATCACAAAGATAGATATTTTGGAATTAGGTAACTTTCAAAATAGTCCTGATTCTGTCATTATTTGACTGTAATCTTGGTATAGTCAAAGGCAGCTTCCAGACTTGATTTCTACCTTTGCCCTTGTGCTTTGTTGGCTCCCACTAAGTATTAATATGTTGTTTATTACCTGCTCTATCATCACAGAAGTATCTGGCCCCTGGCCACATGCCTTTAAGGGAATCTAGGATTAACCCTGCCTTCCCTGTATCACATCCATACAAGCCCCCATCTGTGACAGTCTTCACTCCCATTCTGCCGACCTTACCTCCATCTCCCAGCTCAGCAATCCTGGACCTTTCTCTTCTCTCCATGACCCACAAGATCTCTCATACTTGGATCCCATCACCTCATAATCTGCTGTCACTTATCTCCTTGCTGAGGTTACATTCTATTATGCTGTCACAAACATTTTCTTGCAAATCATCACAGTTATCTTGTAAGTTTTTCTCTCTGTTTTATTCTATATGACAAACTCTACTTTGAGTCTGTAGAAGACACATTTCTAGTGTTCATGTTGATGCTTTTGCAAGTTGAACAATGCTAGAGAAAAATCACATAATGAAGACTTCCGTGTAATCATCTCAGTTCTTAACACTTAATAGATTCACAAAATCCAGCTCTGCTTTTTAACTAGGTTTATGCTATTTTACTAGTTACTCAAGCATAAGTATCTATTCAAATCTTCAACATCTCACATTTAGAAAAGTTCTTGCCTCAAATGTTACTGAGAAAGTAGAAGCCCAAAGTCTTTACAATTTCCCACTAGGAACCCTACAAACTTTTCTAAATTCACTTATACCTTGTCATGACTTCCTTCCACATTGTTAAATTCTTCTTCTCCCCCCATCCCCAGAAACAATTCAAATGGCTACATTCAATTGACATATTTCTTTCCTCATTTTATTCCACCTCTTTCAGGGTTCAACAGTTCTCCTTCCTGATGTGCTTTTGGCTTCTTGATTCCTGGGTTTGCTTTCTGGTTTTCCTTCAATTTCACTAACCTTCCTTCTTAGACTCCTTCTATCTACTGATCTCCATAAGTAGGAGTAATTTGTAATTCTCTTTTTATCATTTTTTCAGTTATTCTTTTCTCATTAGGTGATTGTTTCCTTACTTTGCATGCCTCTAACGTATTTATATTGCTAAATTTAATAATTTGTTTCCTGCTTTTGGACTTAGAGAAGCTCTCAACAGAACATTAAAATTCTTTAACCAGAACAATTAAACTTTTGTCTCTCATCTAAATGTTCTTGTGACTGTCGATTTTCCTTTTGGCAAATGTCAATATTGTCTTGCTTGCCCAAATCAAAACCCAGGCACTCCATGAGAATGTCATCCTTCAACAGTTCCACGCTACTCTCCTGCTGAAAGATTTTCATTGGTACGTTCCCAATAATGGATTAACCATTTTCAGTTTCTGACAGAATATCCTATCATGCTTCCCATCTTTAGTCTTATTTGTCTAGTTCTACTATGTGGATCCTGCTAAATTTAATCCTAACTTAGGACCCTGGCATATTTTCTTTTCTTTTTTTCCCCCTAGGTATCAGGAAACTTAGTATGATTAAAATAAGCAATGGTCTCCTGCCTTTTTATTTTCCTTTGTATCTTTTTTTGTATATATTTTTATTGTAAAGATACTATACAGAGGGGTTACAGTTACATCAGTAAGGTAATGAGTATGTTGTTTTTAAACGTTATTATGCTTAATTCAAAAGGAAGGTTAACTCCTGCTAACACATTATCTTAAAGTAGTATTCTCAAGTATTTTATTACCATGACCACATTCATGGATAATAAGCATTGGCAAGTACATATAGAACCATAATGTGAATTATTTGTAATATATCATAAATTAACAAATACTTATTAAACAATGATTAAGCAAAAGAAAGACAGATTCTTCAGTAAAAGGTGCTGGCAAAATTGGTTAAACACCTGCAGGAAACTAAAACTAGATCCTTATCTATCACCCTGCACCAGAATCAACTCCAAATGGATCGAAGACCTCGAAGTCAAAGCAGACACCCTAAAAACATTATATGAAGGAAGAGGAGAAACTCTAGGGCTCCTTGGCACAGGCTGAAATTTTCTTAATAAAGACTCAGAAACACAACAAATCAAAGAAAGGCTAGACAAATGGGGTTATATGAAACTGCAGAGGTTCTGCATGGCAAAGGACATAGCTAGCAAGATCAATAGAAAGCCCAGGGATTGGGAGAAGATCTTCACTAGCCATACAATGGACAAGGGTCTCATATCTAAAATATACTTAGCACTCAAAAATGAGTACATTTCTTATTGAGCATTGTTACCTTCTTTTACCTCCTCCTTTGTTATTTTCCCCTACCCTCTCTTTCCTCCTCACTCCCCCCCCTGTCCAATCCCACCCCCGCCTCAAGTTGTAAAGTTCATTTTCAACAGTGTCTTGTACATCTCATTGTTACAATGGGTCAACCTGTATCCTTATTTCAACATTTTGTTATTTCCCTTCCCCTCTCCAAATTAGAAAAATGTATATACAAGATGCAGGACACCAGAATCAAATAAAGTGAAAACAGAGGGTTATACCATGGGGGAAGAACATGCAAAAGAAACAAAAAAAATCACATAGTACATTATACATACAACATCAAGAAAGATAAAACCTCTTCTTTGGGCCTGGCTTACTTTACTTCAATGTGATATTTTTTGTTGTTTTTTTGAGAATTTGTTTTTGGGGATTTAGTTTTTTGAGTTCTAAGTATATTTTAAATATAAGACCCTTGTCTGTTGTATGGCTAGTGAAGAACTTCTCCTAATCCATGGGCTTTCTATTGATGTTGATAGCTATGTCCTTTGCCAGTTTCAGGCACGCCCATTTGTCCAACTTTTCTTTGATTAGTTGTATTTCTAGGTCTTTATTAAGAAAATTTCAGCCTGTGCCAAGGAGCCTAGAGTTTCTCCCATTTCTTCCTGCAATGTTTTCAGGGTGTCTGCTTTGACTTTGATCCATTTGGAGTTGATTCTGGTGCCTGGCATTTTTTTTTTTGGATACTTTACATCATTTATTCCCTGCCTGGTTTTCTTTGTTCCTGTAGACTTCAGCTTAAGCAAATATCCTCATAAAAGTCATGCTATCTGAAATCTTATATCTGGTTAGTTCCCAACTTATTTTTCTGCATCACAACAATTCCTTTGTTTTCATCAGAGTTAGCATGACTGCTTTATATTTGGTGGTCCCTTTGTTTATTTGGGTGTACCATTTCCCCTCTTAGTATCTAAGCTCAGAGAGGTAGAAAGATCTTGATCTTGTTCCTATTTCTCTCTGAGTGCTTGGCTTACATCCTGAAGCATAGCAGTTACTCTATAAATATTCATTAGTGAATGAATTAAATAATAACTGAGGAAAGATGCCTATGGAAAGTTAATGTGAGGGTCAAATGAAATTATGTAGGTCAACCACCTTTGAAAATATTAAAGTTTTAAAGCAAGGCATTTTCATTCTATTTTTTTTTCTCTAGCAAGGAATAATCCTAGAATTATGTTCATCCTCATATCTTTGAAACCACCTTTCTGCCCTCATTCACAAATCTTCACAAATTCTATCTCATGCAAAAAGCCTGTGCAGACCAGGTGGGGTGGGAGAAAGTTCTCACCTCCCTCACATATTTATGCCTAACAACTGTCTTTCCCATATGTCCAGAAGATAACAAGAGTGGAAATTATATGGAAAAAAACCCCAAGAACCTTAATTAACTCTAAAAGATGAATGCTATTTTTTCCCTCTGTGTGTGTGTGTGTGTGTGTGTGTGTGTGTGTGTGTGTGTGAGTGAGAGATGCTGTACATATGTTTACAGTATGGAGTTGGGATGGGGTTGTATTTGATGATCTTAAAGTCTCTAGGCATCCTATGATTTAGTTCTTTTAGGATTATGTGTATTGAAGCTTTAGCCACAAGATAAGCTTAAATATTTAACAATAGAGGTCTTTTCCTCCTTGTTTTATAGGTTAATTTAACCCAAAATACACTGCTTTTGCAATCCTTCAACTTACTTGTTGGTTAAAGTAATCCATTATTGTTCTTTGTTCTCACAGAATAATCTATATGCCCTTGGAATACCACATACTAAGTCCCTTACTAGTTGGAATATAAATGCTTCTGCTTAATTTTTTCCACTTTATTCCACCCATTCAAACATCCTCTGAATACTTTGAAACTCCAATGGCTTTGTCTATAAACTTCATATTCTCCTGGGTTCTATTATTTTGTGTAACACATGCCTCTCTCCTAAAAGCACTTAGCCCTTTCATCTTCCAACTCTAGAGACCATCCTTTCAGAACCAATGTGGATTTTTCCTTCTTTTAAAATTTTACTTTAACTTTGTAGAGAGAGTTAGGCACCCTTTCCTCTGAGGTTTCATAACTTGAGGATATTCTTTTGGATTGTCAAGATCTATGTTCATATTTATAACTCTGGGATTTTGCTCTTCTCCCAATCTATGGGAATTATCCTCCTTGAAATACATGGCGGAGGAGAAGCTGGAGTCTAAGTAAGCTCTCCCATAGAAAGCAGTTTTAGAGTTCCAGTGAACAGTCCTAAGCCAGAGAATTACACCAAGTGTGCCATCACAGGACAGAGAGTTAGGCCAGAGAAGGAAACCCAGGCAAGGAGACATTTCTGAGCTTTTGCCAGCAGCTGCCACAGCGGTGGCAGCTGTGGCGGCAGCAGGAGAGCACAGGAGCCATACCTGAGCAACAGAGAGTCCCGGACGAAGGAGCCAGATGCAGCAGGTGAGCAGATTCTACTCAACACCAGCAAGAACCGACAAGGAGCAGACATCTTCATCCTGCAGTTCGCAGACCAGAGACGACCCAGGAACCATGACTCGGTGTGAGTAGAAGCCTGACATCCTCACTCCTTCTCAGGGAGCAGAGGAGGGAAGGCCACCCCTCCCCGCCCAGCACCAGAGATCTCCATCTTGGATACCAACAAAGCTTGGAGGAGCTGCTAGCTCCAACTCAGGCCTTCGAAAAAAATGAGTCATTTAGCAGGTCACAAGAACTTAACGGCGGCGTGACCTGCCAGACTCAGCTCCACCCAGGGAAAAGTCACCCAGCTCGGGCACCAGCCCGAGGAGTGGGTTTCTTCACTGGGTAATCAGAGCCAGAGGCTCCTCCTCCCTCTAGCAGCCTTGACAATCAATTGAAAAACAGAAACCCTGAGAATGGCTCCAGGCTGGGCTTTGTGAGGTTTACACAAACTAGCCCTATAAAAGCTACTGTCTATTGAAAGGCCTCAACTCTACCCAGAACCTAGCCTCATCACTGCATCCCCCTCTTTTGTGATACTCAAAGCAGATCTGCCTCCCAATGAACTAGCCTGGGAGGAGGATCGCCAAATCCTGGGTAAAGCAGAGCATTTTTCTGCCTATTCGAACAAACTGACTTAAGAAACCAACCAAGCCACAGGACCACAAGCAGACCAGAGACTCCAACAAGAGGCTGGTTACAGACACAAGGGAGATACAGGATTTTTCCCACTCCTCCCAAAAAAAAATCAAAGAAGTTTTTTTTTTCTCTTCTTCTTCTTCATCTTCTTTTTTTTAATTTTTAATTTTTGGTACCTTATATTAAAAATTTTTTTTTCTTTTCTAAAACTTTTTTTAATCTTTAATTTTTGCCTTTTTTGAAAAAAAATTGTTTTCCAGAAACTTTTTTTTCCTCTTATAATTTTTATTTTAGGGATATGTGAGTGTGCGTTTTTCTTTCTTTATTGGCCTTCTTTCTCTTTTTCTTTTCTTTTTTAATTATCTTTTTGTTTTTTGTTTAGCTCTACTGAACTTCTCTTTTTCTTCTTCCTTTCTTATCCTTTTCACCTTATCCACTCTTTCGTTCTTCTTTATGTGACTTAATTCTTGTCCTGCACATCCTCAGATAAACCCGTAGTTGACTATTAGACCCTGTCCCCCACTGTGTACACACTTAATCCACAAATTTATTACTCAAGTCAAAACCTCTAAGACTTAAATTCCTTAATAGCAGTACTACCTCTTTATACCTATATAATATTTTAAGCATTTTTATTTTTAAGTTTTTCACATCTCCTTTATATCCCTCCCCTTCTTTCAATAAATTCACCTTCTTATATAAATAGATTGTTATCAAATCTACATAATTTTATTAATTTTTACCTTTCTATTTTTTCTGTTCTCTTTTCTTTTCCCATTCCCTTTCTTCTTTTTTCTCTCTCTCTACTTTCATCCTACCCAACCTATTTCCTGCTTTGAGATTAGGACTTAGTTAACTCTCCCTGAGCCTCCCCACATCAATCTATTCCTATTTTTTTACCCACATCTCTCCCTAAACCTAATAATTTTTGGTCTTCCAAATTCTTCTTTGCGGTTCGTAGCCCATGAACGTATAGTTGTTTGATGTTGAATAGATGTATCTGTTGAACTAGATTGTATCTGTAGACTATTGACTATACAAATTCAGTCTTGGGTTGATGCTTGCCTTAAGATAGCATTCTAGCACAAAACTGGTGCTATTTTCATCTCAAATGGGCAGAGTAAGCCAGAAAAATACAAGAAAAATGGCAAATCCAGGTATCTCAATTCCCAATCTTGATAATCAGGGGACAGAACAGATAATGAATAATCCAGAGGAGAATTCCCAAATAGCTCTACAAACACTGCTGGCAAACATGATAAATGAAAAGATTGAAAGCATACAAAGGACTCTGTATGAGCGTGATAGGGAGAGAGAGGAGGCAATCCAAAAGTTTATACAGGAATATCATAAGCATGGAGAAGCTACTCAAAAATTGATACAGGATTTGCGTGAGCAGCTTGAGAATACTCAAAGAGAAAGACAGGAATGGGGTGAACAGGCTGAGAACACTCAAAGAGAACTATAGGAATCCCACGAACGGGAGGAAGCTAATCAAAGAGTAATACAGGAATTGAGAGAGCAGGAAGAGAATCACAAAGATCACTAAAGGCATTCATGGAATCCATTAACAAAAAGCTGAAGGAAGTCAGGGAGACCACAAAGGGAATGCTGAATGGAACCCAACAGAAGGAATGGGAGTCCAAAGAAACCATAACCAATCAACTAAGTGATTTGAGAACAAACACTGAACACCAAATTAAGGAAGTAAAGAAATTCATACAAGACCTAAAACAGAGCTTCAACAAAGAACTTGAAGCCATCAAAGCTGACCAATTAGAAGGAAAAGAGATAAAAAAAACAAAGTAGAGAGTCTTGACAGCACGTTAGACCGTGCAGAAGATCGAATCTCAGGGATTGAAGACAGCCTAGATATTATAGAGAAAGAACATACAACCATCCAAGACAAGTCCAAGAAATATGATAGATCTATCCAACACCTGGAAGACACCATCAGAAGGCCTAATCTAAGGATAATGGGTGTAGAGGATCACCTAGAAACAGAAGTTAACGGTCTAGGAAATTTGTTTAACAGGATCCTAGCAGAGAACTTCCCAAATATACAAAAAGATAGGCCTATTCAGATACAAGAAGCTTTTAGAACCCCAAATAGACCAGACCAGAATAGGACATCCCACCGTCACATTATAATCCACACAGGATCAACTCAGACCAGGAAAAGACAAAGGATTAATCACCTATAAAGGGAAACCAATTAGAATCACCTCAGATTTCTCAGCAGAGACAATCAAAGCAAGAAGAGCCTGGAATGATGTATGCCATGCCCTAAAAACAAACAACTATCAACCAAGAATACTGTACCCAGCTAAACTCTCCTTCATAAGTGAAGGCCAAATAAAAACCTTCCATAGCATTCAAAACTTTGGCAAAGTAGCAGGTTATAAAATTAACCCCCCAAAATCAATGGCTTTTCTGTATGCCAACAATGAGAAAAGTGTGGCTGAAATTAGGAAAGCAACTCCATTTGTAATAGCCCCACAAAAAATAAAATACCTAGGAATTAACTTAACTAAAGAAGTGAAGGACCTCTATTATGAAAACTTTAAGATCTTGAAAAAGGAAATCAACATAGAACTTAAAAAATGGCAAAACCTCCCATGCTCCTGGATTGGAAAGATAAACATCGTGAAAATGGCAATACTTCCCAAGGCTATCTACAAATTCAACACAATACCTATCAAAATTCCAACCTCATTCTTCAAGGAAATAGAAGAGGCAATCCAAAAATTCATATGGAACAACAAAAGACCGCGAATAGCAAAAACGCTCCTCAACGGAAAGAACACTGCTGGAGGAATATCAATACCAAATTTCAAACTCTACTATAAAGCCATAGTAATGAAAACAGCTTGGTATTGGCATAAGAACAGACCTCAGGACCAATGGAATAGAATTGAAAACCCAGAAATGAACCTACAGACCTATAGCCATCTAATCTTCAATAAGGGAGCTAAAACAATAGAATGGAAGAAAGACAACCTCTTCAGTAAATGGTGCTGGCAAAATTGGTTAGCTACTTGTAGAAAACTAAAGCTAGATTCTTATATATCACCCTGCACCAGAATCAACTCCAAATGGATCAAAGACCTCGGAGTCAAAGCAGACACTCTGAAAACATTACAGGATGGAATAGGAGAAACCCTAAGTCTCCTTGGCTCAGGCCGAAATTTTCTGAATAGAGACCCGGAAACACAACAAATCAAAGAAAGGTTGGACAAATGGGATTGCATAAAGTTGCAGAGCTTCTGCATGGCAAAGGACATAGCTAGCAAGATCAATAGAAAGCCCACGGATTGGGAGAAGATCTTTACTAGTCATACAATGGACAAGGGTCTCATATCTAAAATATACTTGGAACTCAAAAAAGTAAATCCCCCAACAACAAATCCTCAAAGAAACAACTGCCCAATAAATAAGTGTGTGAAAGACTTAAAGAGAAACTTCTCTGAAGAAGAAAGAAGGATGGCCAATAGACACATGAAGAAATGCTCAACATCCCTAGCCATAAAAGAAATGTAAATCAAAACAACATTGAGATACCACCTCACTCCAGTTAGAATGGCAAAAATCAAGAACTCTACCAACAACAGATGCTGGAGGGGATGGGGACAGAAGGGAACCTTACTTCATTGTTGGTGGGAATGTAAACTTGTTCAATAACTGTGGAAAGCAGTATGGAGGTTCCTCAAAAGACTTCACATAGAACTCCCCTATGACCCAGCCATCCCACTTTTGAGCATTTGCCCAAATGTTTACAAACAAGACCACACTAAAGCTACCAGCACAACTATGTTTATTGCAGCATTATTTACCATCGCTAAGGTATGGAACCAACCCAGATGCCCCTCAGTAGATGAATGGATCAAGAAAACGTGGTATATATACACAATGGAATTCTATGCCTCCATCAGAAAGAATGACATTGCCCCATTTGCTAGGAAATGGAAAAACTTGGAAAAAAATATATTAAGTGAAGTAAGCCAGGCCCAAAGAAACATAGGTCCCATGGTTTCCCTTATTTGCAATATCTAGTATATGTGTGAATCAAGTGGAAAAGGTCAGATAATGTGATGTTAGGAAAATGAACCCTTAAATATGTATTTTAATGTTTTTTTCTTTCATGCATGTGTTTCTAACCCATTTATAAGATTATTTCTTTGTTGTTTTGTATGTCCCTCCCCCACAATAAAACCCCTGCTTTCACTATATTTGATGTCAGCAAAACTTGTGGAGGAGATGGGGAAAAATAAGTCGTTTAAGGATACAGGTGGACCTGTTGCAACAATGAGAAGTACAAGTTGTCATGTCAAAATCGAGCTTTACAAAGTTGGTGCGGGGAAGGTGGGAGGGGGGAGAAGGATTGGGATGGGGGGAGGGGGAAGGCTGGGAAGGGATGTGAAGGGTACACAAAGGAGGAGGCTGCAATGCTTGGCTAGAAATGTACGCATTATCCTGCCCATGTAATTGTAACTCCTCTGTACAGTATGTTCACAAATAAAATAAAATAAAATAAAATAATAAAAAAATAAATACATGGTTCACAGTCTTATATTTTGTGTTCTGTGCATATTACAGCTGTCTCTTTACATCACAGTGTTTAGCTCTATACACTATGTTGGATTTTTGGTAATTTTTTTGTGTTTCAGCTATGGAGCTTGAACTCAAGGCCTGGGCATTGCCAATGAGCTTTTTTGCTTAAGGTTAGTGTTCTACCATTTGAACCACAGCTTTTCTTATGACTTTTTGATGGTTTAATTGGGGATAAGAGTTTAATGGACTTTCTTGCCTGGACTGGCTTTGACCCATAATCCTCAGATATCAGCCTTCTGAGTCACTAGGAAAATAGGTGTGAGCCACTGGGCACCAATGGTAATATTGCTTTGATTGGAACCCTGTATTTACTACTATTCCTATGACTGTAGGAGATATAATGTTATGCTTGACTCATGTTTATGTACAGTGAATATTTTAGAGTAATACGGCTGGCCTCCTTTCAGCTACTGCCGATCATAAATTTTGAGGTAGAAATAAATTGTTACTTGTAAGTCTTCTGACACCTCTGGAATAAGCTACAGTGAATTTATTTAAGATCACAAACATTGCTTCAATGGCTGAATTTCATGATTAACATTTAAGGAAGTTGGAATTAAAATGTGGTAAATTTGGTAATAAAATGTCTCATTTTGCCTATCATAAACTTGAAAGTCTGATTAAGGCTTGTAAACTTTAAAATCTTATAAAAATTAGTCTCAATAATCCAATTCTTTTCCTTTTCTCACTTAAATGTCATCTATCATTTAGAGCAATAAGAAAAAATTTAAAAGGAAATAAAGAAAACTTAAATGGTGTGACAGAAATTTGGAGAACATTTATATTTGATTGAAAATTATGTCCTTTATTCAATTAAAACCCAGCAAGTTTCATCTATAAATTGAGAAATCAACTGCTTCCAATTTCTGCTTGTTTGAAAATCACATTTAACAATAATTGCTTTTCTCTTATTTTTTTTCAATATTAGGTGAATGAATAGAATACTTCCTCTATAGAATTTTTATGACTTCATTATTGCCCATTGGTCAGAGAATAGTGTGGATCAAGCCAATATAACAGGTTGGATGTGAAGAGTCAGTCACTAGCAACTTTGCTCTATGTATGACCTCAAAGTATACTTTCTTTCTTTATTTCTTTTTGTAAGGAAGACCATATTTATTTTCTTGATTTCCTTTTTAAAATTATATTATTATTATTATTATTATTATTATTATTGTGAGAATACCATACAGAGGAGTTACAATTACATGGGCAAGATAACATGTACATTTCTTATCAAGCATAGTTGCCTCCTCTTTGTTTCCCCTTCCCATCTCTTCCCATACTTCTCCCTTCCACCCACCTGATCCTCCCCACCCCCTACCAAAGTTGTAAAGTTTGTTTTTCAACATAACAACTTGTACATATCATTGTTGCAATGGCTCCACCTGTATCCCTAGTTAAATGATTTGCTTTTTCCCTTCCCCTCCACAAATAATACCAACATCAAACACAGTGAATATATATTGAAATGTTTTTACAGAGGAGTTCCAGTTTCATGAGCAAGGTAATGAGTACATTTCTTTTTTTAATTTTTTTAAAATTTAATTTAATTTTATTTTTGTGAACATACTGTACAGAGGGGTTACAATTACACGGGCAGGATAATGCGTACATTTCTTATCAAGCATTGCAGCCTCTTCCTTTGTTTATCCTTCACATCCCTTTCCAGCCTCCCCCCCACCCCCCACCCAATCCTCCTTCCCCCCACCCCACCCCACACCAACGTTGTAAAGCTCGTTTTTGACATGACAACCTCTACTTCTCATTGTTGCAACAGGTCCACCTGTATCCTTAAAATGAGTATATTTCCTATCAAGCATTGTGCCTCCTCCTTTGTTTTTCCGCTACCATCTCTTCCCTCCCACCTCAACTACACCTTCCCCTTCCCACCTTCCCTTCCCCTGCCTAAATTTTAAAGTTCATTTTCCAACATACTGTCTTGTACATCTCATTGTTGCCATAAGTCAATCTGTATCCCTATTTAAACAATTTGTTTTTTCCCTTCCCCTCCCCAAATTATACCAACATCAAATACAGTGAAAACAGGGGTTATACTGTAGGGGAGGGACATACAAAGCAACAAAAATATCACATGCTACCTTATAAATACGTTAGATAAAATAGCAAGAAAGTAAAAACCACTTGTGTCACTATCTCGGGGCTCATTTCACTTAACATCATCTTATCTGACCTTTTCAGCTTGTCCCAGACATATACTAGTTATTGCAAATAAGGAAAACCATGGGACCTGTGTTTCTTTGGGCCTGGATTACTTCACTTAATATAATTTTTTCCCAAGTCTTTCCATTTTCTAACCAATGGGGCAATGTCATTCTTTCTGATGGAGGCATAGAATTCCATTGTGTGTGTGTGTGTGTGTGTGTGTGTGTGTGTGTGTGTGTGTGTATACATATATATATATATATATATCACATTATTATCATAAAGTAGTTGTATAAAGGAGTTACTATTCAACAAATCATTTCTAAACCTACAACTCCCCCTCAATTATTTTAATTTTGTAGGATATGAATTGAATATTATGACTATATTTTCCTCCCTATTTTCTCTCTTCAAGTACATTTTCTACCCTGAAGAATTGACTTAGAACCATGAGCCAATGATCTCAATAAACACCAAGAAGGGAAAAGAGCATATAGACAGTCTACTATCACTAATACAAAAATCAATGCACGGTTTAACTTCATGAAATCTATTCCATTTGTTGAAAATTAGGCAAACTTCCTAACCCCAAAACAGTATTAAATAAACTTTCTTATACTGAATAATGCTTCAATTTATATTCCATCTCTTGGCTGAAATTTCAACTCATGTGTCAATATTGACATTCAGTTGCTCTTTGGCATTTCAGATTTTTAATTACTAACACATGGAGTCAGTGTAACTAACAAATCATGCCTTTCTGATTACATTTATTTTCTGTTATTTTGCTTGAAGTCTTCTCCCTTACAGTCAGCACCACCATCATTTACTTAGATATTCAAACATCCAAACCTACAAGTTTTCCTCCATTCCCTTCCATTCTGGTCTCTCACATCCATTCACCAGTTATTTCTATATTTCTACATGGATAATGTCACTTGACTTACCTCTGCGTCTGCATTGCCATCACCTCTTCCAGAGACCCCCAAATGGATGTGTTTCCTCATTTGACTCTATCTAACCTATTCTTCAAAGAGCAGTCAACTATCTTTGAAATTCAAATGAAAACTTAATCATGCATTGTGTAAAACTCTCCAGTGACTTCCCATTGTATCTAAGACAAATTGGTCTCTGCTTACTTTTGTTACTTGCCTCAGCTTATTCTCTCTCTTGGTCCATGCATTGCAGACAGAATGGCCTTTTGTTCTTTGGAATCAGCAATCCTTTTCGATTACAGGACTTACTTGTGTTTGTTGTTCTCTGCTTTAACTTCTCTTTCCTAAGATCTGACTGTCCCCTGCAAGCTTTCTCATTATTCAGGGCCAATTTCAATGACATCTCTTTTGTAATCTAGATTTATATTAGCTCTCTTAGTTCTCAGTCAGCTCTATTATTACTTTGTTATTCATTAGGACTAATTATCATCTGGGTTTGTCTTATGGTATTTATTTGTTTTTTTTTCCCCTGCCCTCCTTAATGAGAAGTTAAACTCTATGGCAGCAGACTATATTTGTTTTATTCATGCTTCTGCTGTATATCCAGAATTCTGAATCTAATATACCTTCAATAAATATTTGTTGAATAAATCGATGTTGGCTTGCTGTAAGAAGACTGTGGATCATCAATGACAATATTGTTCCCTGTATGTAGCTTGATACATAGCTTAATTAATAGTTCCCTTTCCATGTGTAATAATTTACTTAAAGTTTTTGGACTCTAGGTTGAGGCCTTTGAATAAAGATGATAAAACAGTATTTTTTGAGAAGGTAGATGGTTCAAAATATGCTAAGTGTAGTTCATGAATAATTCCATGAGAAATGTCAGTTGAAGAAAACATAATCAAAAGTCACTAATAATTAATATGGCTATACGGTGGTAGAAGACATGCAAAGATCTGGGATCAGAAAAAATAAGAAAATCTTAAAGAGTTTGTGGGGTTAAGTGAATTTAAACAGAAAAACAATTCATTATGTGGTAATAATGTGTATTTATCTGTTTTGAGTGGTTGAGAAGAAAGTTTGTGGTTATTTCTTATTACAGAGGAAGATGGAGATCAGAGAATAGGGCCACAATCTGAGAAATCAATGTCTCTGGTGATGTGTGCTTCTTGTAACACCTTTTGGAATATTTTCTTAGAATATGTATTTTATTATCTTTCTCTGAGCCATAGGTTTTAATTCCAAGAGCATCTCAAAGCAGAAAATATCTCATATTAGTTCTTTGTATCCATTTATCAATTAGGTAAATACTAGGGCCATGATAAGTACTTTAGCAGATGTTCCACTAAGAACTATAAAAATGCTGTGTAACTGAACATGGGTGGCCCACATTTGTAATCCTTGCTTCTTAAGCTGAGATCTGGAGGATCTCAGTTCAAAGCCAGTTGATACAGAAAAGCATGAAAGGTTCTATCACCAATTAACTAGAAAAAACTAACTTGGAAGTGTGGTACAAGTGGTAGAGTGTGCATCATGAGGAAGGAAGCTTAGGGAGACCATGAGGCCCTGAGTTCAAGCTTGGGTACTGGCACCAAAAAACAAAACAAATAAAACAAAACCCAAGAAAACAAAATACAAAAATGTTCTTTTTTTGGCAGCATAGATTTGGTATGAGGATACCTGTGTTCCACTGCTGGTTATACCTCAATTAACTAACTCTAACTTTAAGCTTTTCTTTCTGTGCATACACACACACACACACACACACACACACGTATATATAATAATAAAATACTAGATAAGAATATATTAAATATATATACATAATATGATTAACTTAATATTGAGGTATATGTAATAATTATATGTAATAATACATGTAAGTATAATGGTATGATCAATAGATTAGTTAATATAATATGTTAATAAGTACATTAAATTATTTACTATATAATATGATTGATTTAATATTAATATAATATATAGCATATATAGTATCTAATATATCCGTATTAATATAATTGATATGTATTACATTGCACATTATATAATGTATTAGGTACAATAACATATTATATTATATTGTATATGGGTTAGAGAATCCTTTTAGTGATATTGTGAGGCTTTTAGTGAAAACAAAGTGGCTGAGCTTGATTGTCAATGCCCTTGATATATAAAGGAACACTCAAGGCCTTCAAGTTTCTCCCAAATCCTACAGTTAGAGTGGTATGTGCTGCAGGACTTTCAGGGAAACTTTTTCTATTATCTAAAAATTGCAGCTAAGGCATTGTTCAGCAAAGGATTAACCTTGTCCAACAAAAAAATTGGCCTTTGCCTCCAGCTATGTATAGGTGGCTTCTAAGCCCTTGAATATTCTGCCTAGTAAGAGTTTTTTACTTTATTTACTAGGGGCCATGGGCCATACCAGACAGTCTATGGGAATGAACAACACCATTTATGGTTTGAACTTCAGACTACAGGACGTTAGCGTGGCCTCTAGAAGGGTTGAAGATAAAGGTCAGCTTTCTCTACAAGAATAGCTGTCTATATAAAATGTGTGGATGTCTAGTTTCAGGTGAACGCCACTGTTTGGCAATAATGATCTATTTGCACTCATCAGAGCAGTAAACACCATCTATAGTGCTCTGTGGAAAAGGATAATGGAACACTCTGTTTCCAACTCTTCTGAGACTTATTTATTCTCTAAGCCTTTATCTCTTGCTAATTCTAATCATTCTCTCTATAGTGAATCATTACCATGAATGCCAGAGGTTTAAGCAGATTATCATAAAGACTCATTATCCATGAGCCTTTATCAATGAAAAGTTTGAAGGTGGCATGGGAGGAAACAGAGTGGGAAATAACAGGGTGGGAAGGTGGCACCTTCTGTGCCACAGGCACAAAGCTCTAAGCAAACACTAATGCTGTCCTGAGACACCAGACACTTCCTGTGTAGGGCTTCCTAGGAGGTAAGATGTCTGCACCCATCAACCACCACCTTGCCACCCAACCCTCATCCTTGTAAGAAGTCTGAGGATTGGGTAGTGAGAGGCATGCAGAACTGAGGAGACAATAGCCCTGTGCAGTGCCTAGTGCTGTATCTATCGACAGTGGAAAGGATTCCGAAGGAATCAGCCTTCAAGGTCCATGGTAGTGCTAGATGTAGATATTGACAACTACTTCTAGCAAATTGCTCCTGCATAAGTAGACATACTCAGCGTTTTATTGGCCATAGTGGAATGGATGAGAAGGCTCTTGGGAAAACATCTTTAAACTCTACGTGTAAATGATGGCAAGGAAATAGATGTTGATAAGCTAGTGCTGATCCAAGTAGCTTGGAAGTAAATATATGTGATCACAGACTTCAAAGGGTGGTTATGCACTGTTAATAATCCCTTTGATGTCAGGGTGGAGCAGAGGAGCCAGGAAATTTCTGAGAATCTGTATGGAAGAGTGTGGAATTACAAAATGATCTGACTTATGAGCACTGTACCTGGCTGCTCAGAGAAGCAGGGGTTATGCCAACTCTAGAGAAGAGATGTGGATGCACAACTTTGGCAAGACTGAAGAAAAGTGGGATGCTTTTATTTTCTGAGAAAAGAAGGAAGATAGGTGAAGCTAACAGAACTTGGAAAAAAAAAACCCAAAACATTTATTTATGCCCATCCAAGAGGCGGCCATTTAGGGCCATCTTCAGGTAGATGATAAAAATATATAACCAAGGAAAACCAGTAACATCCTCCACCCTCGTATACTAGTTAAAATAGATCATCTTTCGTCTTTCGTTTCCTTTCACTGTTCTTTCTAAAAACTGTGGGACACATTTAGGTAAGGGGGTAGAAGTATGCAACAAGCAGTTATAAGAGTCAACTTTTATTATTATAAGAGAATACCAATATATTCTTGGTTTGTTCTTATAAAGAACAAATGAATTTACTTAGTTCCTAGTTTCGTAGCTTCAAGGGCAGGGTGGTCACATTGGCTGAGTAAGAGTCTAAATGTGGGGCTCAGCAGTCACATTTTGAGTGGGAAAAAGAAAAATCTGAGTAGTACTGATTCTTTTTCCTGTAAGAACAAACCTTCTATGAGAACTCAAGTGGCTTAAGGAGAAGTACTTTCTTAGTTCCTGCCCTCAGGGACATAAGTCTTCCCACTAGGGCTTTTTCCAATAGCACCGTTCTGGAGATGGAGCGACTTTCTGCGAGGCCACAGGGATACCATATCCAATCCACAGAAACTCTCATGGCATCTTCTCACCTCAAGTTTCACTGCCATGTGACTAAATATCCTGGAGAATACCAAGAGCTCTGTTCAGGAATACCACAGTTCTTAGCTACTTTGGATAGATTCAACAACTGCATATTTGGAAATGTGTGGAAACAAGGCTGTCATTTTTAAAAGGGACAACAGCCTAAAGGTAAATAATGTAATTTTAAAAAATATCTTTATTGTAAAGGTGATGAACAGGGGGTTACACTTACTTAAGCAAGGTAATGTACATTTTTTATTGTAAAATGCTGTACAGAGGGGTTACAGTTACATGAGCAAGGTAATGAGTACATTTCCTATTGATAGTTGCCTCGCTCATTTTCTCTCACTTACCCCTCCTTACTCTCCACCCCCACAAGTTGTATAGCTCATTTCTAACATAGTGTCAAGTGAGTATCATTGTTAGATCATCCTTTGTCCTGCTGTTTCTATGATTCCCTTTCCCCTCCACGGCTCAGTTAAACTTATATACAAGACAAAGGGTACAGAAAACTAAAACAGATAAAAAGAAATAATGGCGTGTAGGACATAATAAGAACTTCTTATTTCCAATTCTTTGGAGCTCATGTTGATATACTTTATTATATATGGTCCTATGCACTTAGCAATTAAGCTATTCAGATTCCCTGTTTAGAAGGTCATAGACATATTCTAGTTATTACAAATTAGAAGCAATCCCACTTCTTGGGACTTACCCAAATGCCAACAAACAAGGCCATACTAATGCTACTAGCACAACCATGTTCATTGCAGCATTATTTACCATAGCTAAGATATGGAACCAATCCAGATGCCTCTCAGTAGATGAACAGATCAAGAAGATGTTCTATACATACACAATAGAGTTCTATGCCTCCATCAGAAAGACTAGCACTGCCATATTATAAGGAAATGGAAAGACCTGGAAAAATTCTATCAAGCAAAGTAAGCCAGGCCCAAAGAAAAGTAGGTTAAAAAATGTAAGTTAAGTGATTAATGCCCCCAAATTGGAAATCTCCAAATAAGTGTGGAATAGGTTGCCTTTTGTTCTTGTCCTTCTATTTCTCCCTCTCTTCTTCTTCTTCTTCCCCATTTTGTCCTTCTTTTCTTCTTTTATGACTTTCTGTTTATCTTTTTATTTATCTATCATCTTTCTATTACTTATCTGTCTTTTGATCTATCATATATTTATCTATCCCACATATGCAATAATCCAAATATTGATATTCATATGTGGCATGAAAAGATCATGGAAGAATTAAATTTCTGTTATGGATTGAAAATATAAAGTTTTTCATTTTTTTCCTAGAAGATATTTCTTAAAAAACAAAATAACAGTTGACAACACAATATTTTCATTATATTTTTAAATGTATATTTAAAAATATAGAATTTGAACTCATGACTTCAGTCTTGCTTAGCTGCTGCTTGACCATTAGGCTTTTAGCCAAGCTTTTTTTTTCTGGTTATCTGAAGATGTTATCTTGTTAACTTTTTGTTGTTGTTGTTCTTGTTCTGAGTTGTCTTTGAACTGCAATCCTCCAAATCTCCACCTTCTGAGTACCTGGGGTTATGGAATGAACCACTGGTACTTGGATTCATCATACTTTCTGAGAGTATTCTTCAAGTTCAATAGTACGAGTAATTCTTTGGGTATATTGTACCCAGTTCCTTGTGAAGGTTGAGGTAAAGGTCTGATGCAGGATAGATATTTTCAGTGTTCATGAGAAAGATTCCCGTGTGTCTTCTCAGTATGACTAGAAGAGCTCCAGTGAAAGAAAATGGTATTAGTGAGGGGGTATGGAATGCTATGTTCCACATGGTATTAAGGAAATGCAAGATTGTACACACCTCAGGAGTTTCTCTTCTGTGTACCTTAAAATATTACACTTGTAAGAACAACACTAAGCTTTTGAATAAGCTTTCCTCATTAATGCATCATTGAGATGGCAAAGATCTTCATCCTTAAAATAGCATTTGTCAATAGAAACTAGTCTTTTTGTAGGGTCTCATTTTTCTTTTCTTTTTTAAAAAAATGTTAGGTCAGAAGATGTATCAGACCTTTCCATTTCCAAGGTCTTGATGCTCTGAAATAGGTAGGTACAGGAGCGGCAGGAGCGTTTTGCTTTTGGACCAGCCCCATTACGAGCCTGCTGTATCAACAGGACCCGCTTAGCTGCAGCATAGTCTAAACGATGCAGGAGCTGGGTGGTTTCCTTGTAGATTTTTGGTCACCAATTCTCAAACGAGAAAAATCACAGAGGAACCATCTCATCCTCTTCACAGTCGGAGAGAATTATTGTACTACCTAAATTAGGCCAAGGACTGAGCCACAGTGGGTACTGAACTGCCTCTTTAAAGCTACAGTCTCCAAGTCAGGGTAAAGGGCACCATCAGAGGAAGCTCGCATCAAGGCTAATGAGGACCTCACTGAAAGCAGCCATGGGAATACTTTAGGAAAACGACTTTCCTGTGAATGGCTGGTTTTAAACTCTGCTGTTCTCCCAGCAAAATACTGTACTTGTGCCTCCTGCCTGCTGCCAACCCACTAAGTTAATTCTGAGGGAAGGAGAATTGGTCCTAGGGGTGTGGCCCCATCCTATCCCCAGCTTTGACCTTTAGGGTGCATGGCTAGATTCAATTGCAAATCCATGTTGTACTGCAGAGAACCAGCTGCCTGCCAGCAGTATCTTGGAACTTCAGGAGAGTTCTGAACAGCTTCTGGCTCACCATGGCCTCCGTGAACACAAGGCTTTTATTTGATTGGTTGTTTTTGAGGAGAAGAGCTGTTGTTCATTAACTGTTGTTAATCAGATTGCATTTTTCATTCTTGTTATAAAATATGTCATAAACAACTTAAAGGAAGGGGGTTTATTCTGGCTCAGTTTCAGAGGTTTTAGTCTATCCTAGTGGGGAGGACACGGCAGAACCAAAAAGTTCACATTGTGGTGGCAAGGACTCAAAGGCAGAATAGAATGTCTGAGTTAATGAGGGTTTTCACCATTTTCCATTTCATTTCCTCTGGGACCTCAGCCTGTCACCCATATTCTGCACAGTCAGTCAGTCTCTCTGGACACAACCAGAGATGTGATTTATTAATCTCCTTGTAACTTGTTAATCCAATCAAGTTGACAAGACTGCCCATTTCGTCTGACACTGAAATCGAATTAATGATTGCTGAATGAAAAAAATGGTTTGTCTAGATAGTGTGAAAATTTTTCGCAAATACAAATCTTTTGACTACTTATAATTGCTCAGCTTGCTTGCTCTAGTACTTGAACCACAAATGTAATCCAGCTGTTTTGTGGATTAATTGGTGAGAGAGTCCTGAGGACATTTCTGTCCAGACTGACTTTGAACTGAGATCCTCTAGATCTCAGCCTCCAGAGTAACTAGGATTAGATGTGTGAACCATCAGTACCTGTCTTGATGGAGGGACCACATTTCAGTCTACGGTGCAGGAAGAATTGCTGTGAAGCAATGGATAGTAAATATTTTCTGGTTTGTATGTCACACAGTCTGTCACAGCTGCTCAGCTTTGCCATTTTAACATGAAAGTAGCCATCAGAGAAAATAGAAATGAATGAATGTAGTTGTATTCCAGGAATTTTTTTTAACCAAATCAGGTGATAGCTAGTTTAGCCTATGGCTAAATTATGTCAGATGAAAATTTCATTTCCATAGTAAAAAACCAAAGCAACATTTTTATACACATAAAAAAATCAAAATTTTTGATTCTGTCAAGCATGTTTTACAACTGTAAAGTTCAGTTCATTAAAAGAAGTCTCTTTTTTAAGACCCATTTTTCTCTGCTAAAAAGAGGTATGAAAAGATTGAGTCAGATATCACAATATTTCCTAAACCTGAAATAAAATATCTGCCAAAATTTGTGGGATTTTATTTTTCAGCTCATATAAATCTTGTTTATCTTAACTTGATGTTCTAGAGTTTTAAACTTCCATTTTGGACATAATTACAGCTTGAAAAGATATATGATAAAGGCAGGCATAAATTCAAACAACAGAAATCATGTTTCAAGTAACACCTACTTCACTTACTATTTTAAAAGCAATGATTAATTTTTAGAATAGCTATAAGTTTACAACATAAGTGAGCAGAAGGAACTAAGATTTCTCATAGACATTTTGATTCTACATGCACAGGCCATACATCAGCAATATTTCATAGAGTGACACTTTAAAAATTTTCTTCTAGTTCTGAGGCTTGAACTCAGGCTCTGAGTCCTGTCTCTAAACTTTTGTGTTCAACAATAATTGTAGTTACAACCTGAGCCACAGTTCTACCTCCAGCTTTTTGGTGGTTAATTGGAGATAAGAGTCACATGGACTTAGTTGCCTATGCTGGTTTTTAACTGTACTCAGAGCTCAACCTCTTCAATAGCTAGGATTACAGGCATAAACTACTAGCACCTAGTGAGTTGGATGTTTTTATAGAGAATGAACAATGACACAGCCTTCCAAGTTCATAGTTTATGGGTCCACTTCTGGTGTTACAGTTTCTGTGGTTTTGAACAAATATACAGTGACTCTTTTCTACCATTACAGTATCCAGCAGAATAGTTTCACTTCGCTAAAGTTCTTCTGTGTTCTAATTTTACTTCTTTTGTTGTTGTTGAAGTCAGAAGACTAAAGGAAAGATTAGGGAAAGAGTCTAGTCATAAAAGTTAGAAATAGTCTCTGCTGATTTTGTACAGGAATAAAGGTCTATAAAATAATTAAGAAGTGACATTATTTTATTTAAATAACAGATAGTTTTAAAATCATTTCATTTTCTTGGTTTTTACTGACAACTGTCCATAAGGTTTCTTTAATAACTATTCTCAGAATGTGACAATAATAATCACTATTCTTAGGATATGTACTGAGTAAGTTGGTAGCTGGCCATGTGAAAAGAATCATGGCATCATTAGATTCTCCTCTTTAGGAGTGCAAAAGACTGGGAACTATAACACAATGGTATTTATTATTTGGAGCAAAGCTTATATCCTTTTGAGAATCTGGTTAATGTCTACAAATCTCTCCCCAGAAAATAAATATGCATTATGTATTAGCAAAGGTTCTTAGCTGTAAACAACATATACCAACCTTAGGTAATAAAAAACGTGGTATTTAGGGCAAGTCATCGGCAGGTTTATAGAGGCTCTATGTCCCTGAGAGAGCAAACATGAACTTAGAGGACTCTGGAGAAACAGGAAAAATGTTGGAGCACAGCAAAGACCTTGGGGATCCCCATTGCTGCCAGAATGCCATGTGCTCCACCTTAGCTCCAACACTGCTGTTGCTATTGCTGCGATAAATATTTACCAGTTCTCTCTACCCTTTCACCAATGAAACAAGACTCAAGCCTCATGACAAAGCATCTAATTGATTAACATTAGGCCATGTCCCCAGTTCAGATACAGGTAAAGCAAGACCTTGAATTGTCTGTCTGCATTCTGAAGCTTGTTGATCAAGTTAGTAGGAAAAGGAGGATGTAAAGTTGTTAAGTAATAATAAATAGTCACTGTATTCATGCATCTATACTAAGACTTTTAGAAATTATCTCCTGAGTTTATTGACTAAAATTTATCTGTATAAATCCTTCAAAGCATGTTTCTTGCTGGTTTAATCTCAATTCAGTCAAACTATTGAATTCTTATAAAAGTAGAACCATTGGTTCTTACAGTCAAGTAGACATAGTTCTTGTCTCTGTGGGATTTCTGGCCAGTAGGTGCAAGAGAAACTTTATACAAGTTGCTATTTTATTAAGTGAATAGGAATTGTTAAGTTCATGGATAAGATTGGAATTGGTTTACCTAAGAGGAAAAATAACTGATGCAATGGGAAGATTCATTGAGGTTTCTTAGAGGTAGGATACTTGAGCTTGCTAACATTTCAGCATTTGGACATGGAGACAAAAATCAACCTTCATATTGTGGGTACCCAAATCAGTGCAAATTTAGTGTCAGTAGGTGAGCAGAGTAGAGACCTGGTCAACAGTGTATTGAAGAAAACTTACTCTAAGATAATGCTACATATGAGATTGGAGAATTTAAATCAAGAAATGTTTCAAACAAAATCCTGCAAAACTCAAAATGAGAATGACTAAAAGCTAAGCAAAACCATTTGACCAGTAAGAAGCTAGGTCTGGAAGCCATTTGAAGACAGTTAGATGAATTGTATGATAAAGAAGGAAATATTTTAGGTTGGCTGAAAATTTGGAATCAGCACAAATAGCAAAAGGCATTCCCCAGTGAACATGAAGTCCTGAGGTAAGTTTTCTAAAATCTTGGTTTAATGGTAGTATTTTAGAGATCAGCTAGCTAGTTGAAATGTAGATCTGGAGGTAGAGACAGTGAGCAGCATCATGAGTATGGTTAAGGGGTCACAGAGGCATAAATGAACAGGATACAGATATGTATCAAATGCCTCAACATGAGAAACTGTCTTTGAAGTACAAAACAGTACATTCACATAGTTTATTGGACATTTTGTTCAACAATGGATCATATATATGAAAGTGATGCCAGAAGATAAAAAGGGAGTTAAAAGCTTTCTATTTTCTAACGGTAACTTCCTTGTAAATTTATAAATAACTGTTGTCCACAGATCACTCTACTATGCAGTACCGTATTAGAATCTGCCACTTTCACGTAACTACAACCTCCCTTTATCTTCTCTTTAGGGAAGCATATTTGAACACCCAATGAAAAGAATATTTTGAGTTTCGATCCATCCAATCAGGAAGATTGATTCTGATCCAGTTCAAATCGGTGAATTGAAACTGGAAGTTTTCTTTCGCTGACAAAAGCAAGTAGATTTCTTTGAATAGTTTAAAAGAATCTTAGCTCCATGACACCATAAAGCCAGCTGCTTTCAAGTAGTACAACATCTAATTCATCAAGCCAATCACTGTATTTCCTGTGATTCACTCAGTCCACATGGTAATAGTTACCTTGACAATGAATTCCATTTTTAGCTTTTCGCACACAGATCTTTCTAGTGAGTGATGCAATGGCCACACAACTATATTCCAATGTAGAAACATGATGTCCTGTTAAGGTAAACTCCTATCATACTGACCACTACAGCACCACTTCTTGTAACCTAGTAAATTTTAAGTTACTCATTTTGAGCAACCATTTCCCTAACACAAAAACCAATCATTTTCTGATGATATTTGTATCCTGGGCACTCTGCCCAAAAGTCTTGTGGTCATATCAAAATTCTGTTCTGCATCACGAATAAATATAGCTAACTGGATGGTATTATTTTTATCTGTGCTTTCATCAGCTGAAATAGAATATGCCACAAAAGATTTAACTTTTTCATGTATTGTGTCCTGTAAGATCTTAGGCAATGACAATATTTCTGGTTCAACATACTTCTGCAATTGGCTATTCATTTCATGGGGCATATAATTTCAAAGACATTCTGTAGTCACTTAAAAAAATAACTCACCTCTTAGAAACAGGTTAGAAGCTTGAGGGTATTGTCCCTGAGCTTTTGTGCTTGAAGATGGTGCACTGCCAGCCACAGCTCCACCTTTTCCTCTCTGATGGTTAATTGGAGATAAGAGCCTCATGGACTTTTCTGTCCAAGAAGGCTTTGAGCCACAATCTTCAGATCTTGGCTAGGATTAGAGGCATGAAACACTAGTCCAAGCTAGTTATTTGTTTTTATTAAAAATGCTGGAAATTTCAGTCATTTAAAGTTCTTTTTCAAAAATCATTGTACATGTAATTTTTATGTCTCCTCTTGTGGTGGTATACATTCTTGTGGTGGTATATATTCTTTTGGTATGTTATTTAAACAATGAACGCGCCATATTTTTCTTAGGAAACATATTCTCATTGGTTTTTCTCTCTTCACTCATAGATATCAAGATAAATTGTTTTCTCTAAGAAGTCAGAAGAACTAATGGCACAAAGAATAGCCACTTCATTCTGGCTTCAGTTTCTTGGAAACATGGAGTAGTAGAGATAGATAAACTGAATCTGGAAATCTCATCTAAACAGATATGAAAACATCCATAATTCATAGTTTTTTCTTTTATTGACTTTCTTTATTTGCAGTATATTCTGTAGTTGTCGAGTGTAATATCATATGTAAGCTCTTAAGTCAACCTTAGATTTCTACTTGCTTATTAACTTTTGTCTGCTTGATCTACAGGTTTCAGAACAAAATGTTAAAATAACTTATTTCAGTGTGAATTTGTCAGCTTTTTTAATCTGTTATCTGTATCCTTTGTAAATTGCCTATAGATGGATAAACAACCTATTGCTCTTACTGTCACCCAGAATTCATATTGTCATTGTATAACGATGAAATTGAGTTTCTGTCTTTCATTCTCTTTCTACCTTGTATTTTCAAGTAATTCAAAACTTACAGAACAATGGCAAGAATAATTGTACAGTGAATCCTCTTTATTCCTATTCCAGAGTTATAATATTGGCCATACTTCCTATACTATTCTTTCTTCCCCCTCATACTCTCTCTCTCCTTAGTTTCTGGGTAGCTTTTTTATCATTTGAAAATAGGTTTAATCTTTTCATATATTTCAAATATTTGAAACCTACTTTCAAATATGAAACTCCATTTCATGTAAGTTACTTAGCAACTATTTTTTCTAAAGCAAGGATAATTGCTTATATAACCATAGTACTTCCATGTTAATGAACTTATCCATACGTTCACCTAAAATGTTTTCCCATTATCTCAAAGTTCTTACTTATTGAACAAAGCAAAGAAATAATCCATCAAACAAATCTTTCCTCTTTCCTTTTGGGTCCAACATTCAGTCTAGAATCATGTATAAGATTTAGTTGTCAATGTTACATTATATCCTTGTCTCTTTGGCCTAAGCTATTTTCTCAGCTGCTCTTCATACCTTCACATTTTTGAAGTTTAGAGTCTGGTTAACTTCTTCATATATTTTCTTTGGATCCTTACAATCCAGTTCAGGTAATATAATTTTGAAAAAAGTATCATACTTGACACTTTATCCAACTTAAGGTTGATTTTGTGTGACACTATTACTGTTAAATTTTAAAATGGTATCTGCCAGACCTTCATACTGTTAGGCCATTAAAATTATTTTTTCTTGTTAGGTTATTAAAATAAAAATTAACACTTATTTCATAGAAAACTACTTTAAGATTATAGATTATACTGTTTCTTATTTAAGTTTTACCCACTGATTTGGACATCCATTGCTCATTATTTTCATTAGTTAATTTATAATAATTTACCCATATTGATTATTATTTGATTAAAAGATGAGGACCTCACCCTAGTTACAATGGCTATAATCAAGAACTCTACTTGATAAGAAATGTACTCATTATCTTGCCCATGAAATTGTAACTCCTCTGTATGGTATTTTCATAATTAAAAAAAAGAACTCTAATAACAACAGATGTTGGAGGGGATGTGGACAGAAGGGAACACTACTGCATTGTTGGTGGGAGTGTAAACTTGTTCAACCACTTTGGAAAGTAGTATGGAGGTTCCTCAAAAGACTCCACATAGAGCTCCCCTATGACCCAGCAATGCCTCTTTTGGGCATTTACCCAAATGTTTACAAACAAGACCACACTAAAGCTACCAGCACAACTATGTTTATTGCAGCCTTATTTACCATAACTAAGATATGGAACCAAGCCAGATGCCCCTTAGGAGATGAATGGATCAAGAAAATGTGGTATATATACACAATGGAATTCTATGCCTCCAACAGAAAGAATGACATTGCCCCATTTGTTAGGAAATGGAAAGACTTGGAAAAAATTACATTAAGTGAAGTAAGCCAGGCCCAAAGAAACATAGGTCCCATGGTTTCCCTTATTTGCAATAACTAGTATATGTCTGAGGCAAGCAGGAACAGTCAGATAAGTTGATGTTAAGTGAAATGAACCCCAAGATAAATATTCAAATGTTTTTTCTTTTTTGCGATTGTTTCTAACATATTTATAAGATGATTTCTTTGTTCTTTGTATGTCCCTCCCCAAAGTATAACCTTTGCTTTCACTGTATTTGATGTTGGTATAATTTGTGGAGGGGAAGGGAAAAAACAAATCGTTTAACTAGGGATACAGGTGGATCCATTGCAACAATGAGATGTACAAGTCGTTATGTCGAAAAATGAACTTTACAACTTTGGCCGGGGGTGTGACGGGGAGTGGGGGTGTGGGGGGGGTGGGAGGGTAGGAGATGGGAAGGGATGGGAAGGGGAAACAAAGGAGGAGGCAACAATGCTTGATAAGAAAGTACTCACTATCTTGCCCATGTAATTGTAACCCCTCTGTACGGTATTTTCACAATAAAAACAATCACAAAAAATGAAACAAAACAAAACTAGAGCTGAAATGGATATACAAAACAAAAACAAAAACAAAAAAAAAGATGAGGAGTAGAAAAAAAAAGTTGGACAATTATGATGCAAATGAACTCAGGTTTCCCTTCATACAAAGGATGAATGAGGAGCTTGCTGCTTTCCAGATTGTGGTTTTAGCCTGTACAATTCACTGCATGGGGCATTTTAAAAGAAATCTCCTACCTTGGGATTACTGAGTTGGAATCTTCAGATGAGGAATAAGACCTTTCATTGTTAACAACTTCCCTGGTGAATTGAAGCACACAGAACTGCTCTAAGAAGAGAGTCAAGTCACCTTTGGTTTAAGGATTTGTCCAGTGCTCAAAAGATGTGGACAAAAGATCCAGAAGTAATATTTCTTGTAATGGGTTATAAATAGTGTATTGATTGGATGCTGTTGGGACTGGGTGGCTTTATTCAGTTTAGAATGCTTACATTCTGTCTCTCGAATAGATGAATGTGCAACAAACCATGTAAACAGAACGGAGTTCTGTTCAACCTAATCCAGTAAGTGAAGCGCAAAGGAACACACATTTCTCTGAAGTGCTAAGGTCTCCACCCACAGTCTAGGCTTTTTTTTCTTAGCAACTATCATAGCACATAACATTTCAGGGTTATCTACTTGCTGACAAACTGTCTGTCTTCATTTCCCTTTTTTCTTCTCTTCCTGTAGCAAACACATTATTATCCATCCAGTTGCTAGTCTTTGCTGTGAATCCTGAAAGACAATTCTATCTTTGTGTATTATACCTTTTTAATACTGTTTTGGTTTGGATAATTATTTTTGGAACCAAGATCCTAGACCCATTACTACTGGTTACTTTTATGTTATTTTATTTATTTTATTTTATTTTATTTATTTATTTCTGTCAGTCATGGGGCCTGAATTCTGGGCTTGGGCTCTGTCTGTCCCTCAGCTTTTCAGCTCAAGGCTAGCACTCTACCACTTGAGCCACAGTGCCACTTCTGGCTTTTTCTACTTATGTGGTGCTCAGGAATCAACCCAGAGCCTCATGCATGCAAGGCAAACACTCTACCACTGAGCCACCTTCCCAGCCCAATCTGGCTACTTTTATTAAAGTCACTCATATGAACTGGCATCCCATGAGCTTTTCATGATTATAGTCCTGTTTCAAATCTCCCCCAAGTGCCATAACTTTGATCAAGTAGATTTTTTAGGAGTTTTAAAAAAATTTTTTATTGTAAAAATACTGTACAGAGGGGTTACAGTTACATGAACAAGGTAATGAGTACATTTCTTATCAAGGGTTGTTGCCTCCTCCTTTGTTTTTCCTCTACCATCACATCCCTTCCCTTCCATCTCCACAACTACACAAATATACATTATGTGAGAAAAATGTAGCCTGGGCTTTCCCCATTAGTATTAATACATCTTTTTTTTCTCTATTTAAGGTGTTTTTTTTAATTCAACCACAGGGTTTTTCATTGTAAGAAAATTTTCCATCAAAAAAGGATACTAACTCTCTTTCCTGGTTTTAATAAATTGGCATTTCATAAGATCCTATTTATTTAATATGACAGACACATAGAATTATATCTTTTTTTCAAAGACAATTTTTCACAATTCTAACTCATCTGAAAACATATAAATGATATAATGGAAAATCTTAGAATTTAAAGATAAGAAAATATCCTAACTTTTTTGAGTTTTAGCCAAAATCCAGAATATTCAATAGTTAATTTTTTTATTGTGCAGAGAAGATATCAATCTATTAACCAATTTTCTTTCATTGGTCTATCAGTATCCTAGAAACTGTAACTACATATGTGCATTATGTCATTTTGATACAACTGACTTTAAGATGAATATGCTTGCTCTGAGAGACTTTATCTAGTATTCCAAAGAGTCAACTTGGTGTAGGTCTGGAATGATAGGGGTTTTCTTTCTTTCCTGCCATCCTGTTCATTACAACTGCCATCATGTTAGAACAAAAATTATGTTTCTTTGTGAAGCCTAATATTGGCATCAATCTCAACTCACTAGGTGAAATTACAAAAATTTAAATTTTGTTAATTCCTAAAACAAAAAGAATTACTGCTGGCTTTTACTTTGAGTCAAAAACAAGAGAAGATTTTTAAATAAAATATTTTCTAGTTATTGTTCAGGAGATTGTGATGAGAAAATTACATTTCTTAGAAAGATTTGTTGCCCATGTAATTGTAACTCCTCTGTATGGTATTTTCACAATTAAAAAAAAAAAAGAAGAGAGATTTGTGAGCCTACAAATTCAATGTGCTTTGAGGTATGTTGACAAACCCTGGTGCATATTGGTTTTCTTTCTGCTTTGCTGAACAAGAGCAGTGTTAGCAAAACCAAATAACTAAAGTAGGAAGATTTTAAATGTTTTATTATTTTGATGTAGTAATTTATAAATGTTGATACTATATAGGACCAGAAATATGAGGGTCTCCTACTTATGTAACAGGGAGCCTGATCCTCTGTTCCCTACCACAATCCTGTTTCTTCTTTTTCCCTTCTCTTTTATTATCACTTATATTTCTCCTTCTTCTCATTCCTAGTTCATATTTTCTCAGCTGCCACCTAGAAATCCCTATCTACTCATATGGAACATGAGTTGTTCTCCCTCCAAATTCCATTTCTTTAAAAAACTGGACTTGAACCCAAGGCCTGAGTGCTGCCCTTTTGCTCAAAGCTGTTGTTTTTCCATTTGAGCCACAGCTCCATTACCTGGTCTTTAGTGGTTAATTGGAGGTAAGAATCTCATAGAATTTCATTCTTTGGTTAGCTTCAAACTGTGATCCTCCAGTCTCAGTCTCTTGAGTATTTAGGATAACAGATATGAGACATCAAAGCCTGCTCTAGTTATTTATTCTTATATTCTAATATTTATAACATGTACTTTTTTAGATTATAAAAGTAATTAAGTCTACTACTTTAAATTATTGAACAAAAGATTGAATAAAATAAAAATTACCTGTCATGCTAAGAATGAGAAAACTATAATCTTATTTGAGACTGTATTTCCTTTTTCCTTTAGTAGCTTCCAGTCAACCCTCAGAATTTTCAACTGAAAAAACAGAGACATTCTTCTTGAGTTCTTTCCAATCCAACTGGTCCAGGTATCCTATTAAGGTTTTCACTACTTTCTATGGTTTTCATTCATATCACATATTCAATATAGGTATAAAGAATTATAATGTTTCATCCTGAGATTCTGCTCTGCCTTCTTGCTTATGATGGCTAAGATCTTAGGAAATGAGCAAATCAATAGAAACATAAAATTTTGAACTGTATCATATAACTGTTTTACAATTTGTATACAACTGACATTCTAATCTATTTCCTTGGTCATTGTTGAATATATATATATATATCTGTATATCTAATATTTGTATATACAAGTTTGTAACTATAAGAAGCTATTTTCCATCTTATGTGGTCAAATAATTAATAGTTTCTTGATGATTCTGCGTTATTAGAAAAACTTCCAAACATATTTACCAATATTTTCCACTAGTTGATGGTGGTGCTGTTCATATTTAAACATTTAATTTTCTGGATTTTTTCAATTTCTTGTTATGAAAATATAGGAAATGGTGTAGCACCCTTGTTGTTGTATTATCACCCAGATTCAAACTATGTATGTATGCTCAATCCTGTTTCATTTATATTCTTGCTAACTTCTCCCTTTTGATGATTCTGAGATAAATCAAAGATGCCATGTTATTGATCTGAAATGTTTCCCCAGGTATCTGTGAAAGAACAGAGTGGTTTAAGATCACATAACCACAACATTACTGTCAAATCTAAAACAATGAGTAATTATTCTTCATTACCTTAACTTTTTTGTTTAGTGTCTGAAGGAGGAATCTCTACCATTTTTAAAAGCTCCTGGTTTTTGTCATCTATATTATCACTATATCTTCCCTTTTGTGGTTTTGTGTTTCTCTTCCAGGCATCTCAGCAGTAGGGTCCACCTTTATCTTTCTTCTTGTCTGACTTGAAATTCATGTGCCTGGCTCTACTAGTTTATTTCCTTGTTCTGTTGTTTCCTGCTGACTTGCAACCAGCATGAATAGTTTTTATTCATTCATTTATTTATTTATTTACAAATTTAGTGCATTTGAGAACCTTTTCAAGGTGTTAATATGGTATTATATACACTGTGTGTGTGTGTGTGTGTGTGTGTGTGTGTGTGTGTGTGTGTGTGTGTCATAGGGCTTGAACTCTGGGTCTGGGTGTTGTCCCTCAGTTCTTTAACTCAAGACAAGCACTCTATCACTTAGCCACAGCGCCACTTCTGATTTTCTGGTGGTTAATTGGAGATAAGAGTCGCATGGACTTTCCTGCCTGGGCTGGCTTTGAACTATGATTCTCAAATCTTGGCCTCCTGAGTAACTAGGATTACAGGTATGAGCCAATGGCACCCAGCTACTTGTCTTTTTATGAGTTAAATGTGGGATTAAATGATCAATTGAGCCATTCTGTCCCCTATTACAATTGACATAGTTCTGGGTGCACAACCTTTCAGATTAGGAAGAAACAGTTGCTTCATCAAGTTTCCTTGACAACTTCCTGTCACATTGCCCAGCTCTCTCAGGAGCAAGATGTAGGGTCCATCTTACTGATTTCCTTCAATTAGTATTGTCTTTGTTTTAACATACACTCTTCAGAATTTCCTGTTGGAGCTGTAGTCCTTGTGTGTGGCTGTATTACATGTTAAATTTCCTTCATTTTAATAGTTTGCTAGCTACTGCAATAAAGTTTTGTGATATTGGTTAGATAAGTACCTACACGCATATGGATGTTGCCAGAAAGTCACCTGGGAAAATGCAATAATATGTATTTCTACAATAGTCAAAGACTACTAATAGTTCATCAATTCAAAAAACTTTGAGCCTTTACTTACTATGTTGAGAAGGACATGTGGAAAGTTAGTAACAAGAGAGAGTTGATACAGCACTTGGAACTTACGTAAAAATTTATATTTTAAAAATTGTATTAGTCATTTTGCAGAGCTAGCATCAAAATACCTGGCAGAAACAGCTTAAAAAGAAGATTTTCTTTTGGTTCCTAGTTCCAGAAGTGTTATTCTATCCTGGTCAAACAGAGCAACTCACATCACGGTGGATAGAAAGCACAGAAAGAGGAAGGACTTGGAGACCTGATGTAACCTTCAGAGGTCTGACCTTTCAAAGTATTTTTAACCTCCAAAATAAGTGCCATTAGCTAGAGACTAAGCTGTTCAGGACATGATCCTGGGGAGACATTTCAGATTTAAACCATAACACAAATGGAGTGCTAATGCTTCTCAACTCAGAATATTGACTTATTTATCTCCTTTCACTTTGTTCCATGTAACTTCACTTTATTCCTGGACTTGAATTCAAATTCTTCACAAGATGAAGTATAGCCACATTCAGAGACCACTGAATTGTGAAAACAGAACGCAGAGTTGGAAAAACTTGATTTTCACTTCTCTGTTTTAGTGGTAAGACCCAAAGCATATTACTCACAAATTTTATTATTTTTTCTTTTTTATTGAAAAGATGATGAGTTGGGGGTTACAGTTACATTGGTAAGGCAATAAGTAAATTTGTTGTTAATCATTGTTACTCCATCCCTCTTTATCTCCTACTTACCCCTCCTCCCACCCAAGTTGTAATGTTCATAGTCAACATAGTGTCAAGTGAATACCAATGTTGCTGTGGTTCATCTGTTGTTCTGTTGTAAAAATTTGCATGTCATCCTTATGCAGGGGGCATGCTAATCTCTTGTTCCAATTTTAGTATGTGTGCTGCTGAAGTGAGCACACCAATTTTAAATTTAATATCAATAATTCTAAAATGGCTTGACAATTATTTTTCTCACAGGATATTTAGAACATTAGATGTCATAAACATAAAAATATTAGGTAACTGTATATATATATTAATATTAGCCTATATTATGAATGCCTCATAAATTAAGATGTTTAATAACGGCTAGTCATCACAGTAAGAGTTAAATAGCTAGAAAGAATCAATATCCTCTCATCTTTTTCTATGAAGACTGCTGGCTTGTTTTACTTCTAAAGTTACTTGCTGATTTCAAATTCTCAGATTCTGTAAATTGCAAAGGTTTTATAGCTAGTGGGAGTTTTTCAGGTTAAAGGTTAGTAATCACACATACTGTGTCCTTCTGAGTCTTAGACTAGAGTGCTAGAGGCTGCCTGTCCTAGCAAACAGACTCTGGGGAGATATTTGCACTCGAGATGTGTATTGAGAGTACTCATGGTGGCAATTCCTGTTTGCTGAGAGAAGCAGTTTTCACAGAGAGGGGAGCTGAACTGATGCATTCACAACTAAGTCTCAGGTCATCAGTCTTCTATTGTTTACCTCTCCAGTACATATCAATTATCTAACTTTGGTTTAGGTGAATTAACCCTTTTTGAGCCTTAGTTTCTATGCATACTCTTATTTGAGAGGATTAAAAGAGAGTATCCCTGGTATCCCTGGATTATGTAAATTGGAAATGTAAGTGTGTTATAATTGCCTCTGATGGCATGACTGGTTCTATGACACGAGATACCGTATTGCCTGGCTGTAACACATTTGAATCTGATTGCTGGATCAGAATTATAGCAAAAGGTCCTGTTTGCTTACATTTGAAAAATTTCAAATGAATCCCCCAGTTGCTTGAGGATAGTTTTGCTATGATCTGAGTATGACACTGCCAAAATTCAGGTGTCCATATTGTGATATTAACTGTTTAGAGCCTTTAAGAGGTATTAGTCTGAGAATAAGACTCAGGCTCTTATAAAAGCTGCACCACAGAATATCTTACTTTCTTGTTCTTCTGCCTTCTACTTTGTGAGACATAGAATTCCCACACCAAGCTACAAGAAGTATCCTGGAAGTAGTGTATATTCTAACAGCTGAACTGGCCAGTGCTGGTGTTGGATAATCCAATCACCAGAATTGTAGGAGATTTCTGTTCCTTTTTTTTTATTGTTAAGGTGATATACAGAGGGGTTACAATTACATAAGTAAGGTAATAAGTACATTTCTTGTCAAATTTTTTACCCCGGCTCTCATTTTTCTCCTACTTTTCCTTCTTTGCAATCCCCCCAAGTTGTACAGATCATTTCCAACATATTGTCTTTTGAATATCACAGTTGGTTCCCCCTTTGTCCTTTGTTTCACCATTCTGTTCCCCTTTCCTTCCCTAATTCAGATACTTGCATATACAATACTAGGGTACAGAATCAAATACAGTGACAACAGAAGATATAGCATAGGTGGAAGAACATACAAAAGAAATAAGAAATCACATAGGACATTAAAAGCACAACCACAAAGGAAAACCCCTTGTGTCCATGTCTTGGAGTTCATTTCGTTTAGCATCATCTTATATGGTTATATGTACGTAGTTATCGTGCTATTCTGCTCAGTCTGTTTTTAATAAATGACTCATTCTGTATATTCTATTACAGCCCCAATCAACAACAACAGCAGCAACAACAAAACCACTGTATGATTGTCAAGATGTTTTCAATTTAGTTGAAATTCCCACTCTTGCTTTTCTATCAGTAATTGAGTGAAATTGTAGTTGGTCAGATATACGGGATAACGTAGGCACTATTTGTATTTCTCCAACTCAATGCCTAATTGAAAAACACTGTCTGACTTCTTTAAAGAAAATTTAACAGAAAGATTAATATTTAAGTTAAAATTAAGTGAAAGATTAATGTTTAAGTTAAAAACTTCCCATGAGCTCAGAGACAAATGGCAACCAAGGTTTTCTGCCTGATGTTTGGCTTTGGCCCATGAGTTTTATCCTATTTTCTAGCCAATCTCTTTCAATTGAGAGCTGTTGCAGGAATCTTTCATGGTTGATCTTAAATCTCTGACTAGCATCAAATCTTTGACATTATTGGTATGTGATACTTTGTGCATCCATCAATAAGCATGAAACTTTAATGCAAATATAACGATGACTATCTTGTGTTGAATTAGTGAAATTGTTTTCTGAAAGAAAAAAATTGAGTGGTTGATACCCATTGAAAAAGTTTCCTTAACTGGACTAAAGGAATGCTGAATTCATTAAAATATAGTCATAGTCATAGGCTATGATTCTTTTTCTCTCATCTCAGAGGCCAAAGTCAGTGATTCACCTATGTTCTTGCAGAAGATGGTACACTCCTCCAGAAGTGGGCAGGTGCTGGCATGGAAAACACCAAAGCTTTTTATTTTATGAGGCCAAATCAAAGCAGAGAAATTCCTTTAGTATAAATATGCTTTTTTTAAATCAGAAAAATAGCTTAGAGCAGATTTTGGATATAGTGAATATAAACATATAAGAACTAGAGGTCTGGGAAGGTGGCTCAGTGGTAGAGCGCTTACCTTACTGATGAGGTCCTGGGTTCGATTCCTCAGCACCACATAAGCAGAAAAAAAAGCCAGAAGTGGCACTGTGGCTCAAGTGGTAGAGCACTAGCCTTGAGGTGAAGAGCTGAGGGGCAGTACCCAGGCCCAGAGTTCAGGCCCACGACTGGACCCCCCCCCCAAAAAAAGAACAAGATAAAAGTACTTCCTGGAATACATCTATTAAAATAATAATTTTCAGGTTAAAAAAAAATTAGTCATGTGAAAAAGAAAATGAAAGAAAACCCTATGTCCTCATGAGAGAACCAAGTTCTAGTAGAATGAATGTTTTGTAACTTTTTCAAGATAACTTTTTCCCTCTGCTCTCTCACTCACTCTTTCTTTGTTATATTTTAGAAATTTGAACTTTACTAGGACCTGGTAACCTGCCCTTTTAGCATGAAAATAATTGCCTACAATTATCTAAATGGGTAAATGAAAGACAGCTTGTTTTCAGTAAAACTTTATTTTCAAAAAGTCCCCCACATCTGAGCAGGGACTCACTAGACATTAAGTTGAAAATGACCTATAAAAATTGCTGGGGAAGATGGGAAGGAAAAACTGGGAGAGAGTGAGAAAATGGGTGACACGGTACAAAAAGAAATGTACTCATTACTTACGTAACTATAATCATTCTGTACATCACATTATAATAACAATAAGACTAAAAAGAAATAAAAAATAAAAAGAATAAAAAAGAAATGAAAATTATAAGAAATGAAATAAATCACATTTTTGAGAAGTAAACAGAAAAACACACATGTGGCTGCATTTGTCTAGCTGTCCACATTATGCATATGTGGTATGAGAGCTAATGGTAGCTGAATTTAAGTGACAGGAATGACCGAATTCTTGGATCTATTGATACCTATTGCTAGGATCACAATCTTCTGTAACTGCACACAAACAAATCTCTTCCCTGTACATAGCAATCAGCATTTACTTATCACTAGCTGGTGTGGTTCGCAGTCTTCAGGTCAGCTATAATTGCCAGCATCCATCACAGAGGCTGAGGCATCTTCTGTTGTATTAGTGTTGGTTAGTTGGGAACTCTGGAATGGTGGTTTTCCACAGGTATTCATTCCATGATGACTCCAAAGCCACCTTAGAAGCTTTTCAAGGGAGACACAGGTATTTGAGCAGAAACGTGTGAATTTTGAAAATGCCTAGCTTTGAAATGGGTACACTGACAGTGCCACTTTTCCTCTTCTGTCATAGTTCAAATCAAATCACCTGAGTAGGTCCAATGTTCGAGTGGAGGTCATAGGGAGGTCATGACAAGAATATTAGTAAAGGGTCATTTGACATTGAAACTGGAAAAAATGCCTTTGTTTTTTAAAATTTTATTTATTTTTTAATTTAATTTTATTTTCAAGGTGATGTACAAAAGGATTACAGTTACATAAGTCAGATAGGGGGTACATTTCTTCTTGAACTTGTTACCCTCTCTCTCATTTTCCTTTCACTTTCTCCCCAAACGCCCCCAACACTCCCAACTCCACATCATTTCCAACATACTGTAAGTATCACTGTTGCATTGGTTCCCCTTTGTCCTTTGTCTCACCATTTTTTTTTGTTCTCCTTCCCTTCCCTTATTCTGATAAACACACCAAAATTGAATACAGTGATAACAGGGGATAAACCATAGAGGGAAAAAAGACACAAAAGAAAAAAGAAATCACATCATACACTAACAACAACAACAAAGGAAAACCTCTTGTGTGTATGTCTTGGAGCTTGTTTTGCTTGGTCATATGTACGTAACTATTGAGCTATTCTGCTTACCTGTTAATATTATCCTAGATATATAATTATCCTAGGTATATAGGAATTATTTCAAATAAGGGAAACCATGGGACCTCTGTTTCTTTGGGTTAGGCTTACTTCACTTAATATGATTTTTTCCAACTCCTTCCATTTCCTTACAAATAAGGTGCTGTCATTCTTTCTGATGGAAGTTTAGGATTCCACTGTGTATATATACACTACATATTCTTGATCCATTTATCGACTGAGGGGCATCTGGGTTGATTCCACATCTTAGCTATGGTAAATAACTCTGCAATAAACATAGTTGTGCTGGTAGCTTTAGTAAGGCCTTGTTTGTGGTCCTCTGGGTAAATGTCCAGAAATTACACTGATGAGCCTCATTACCAAAGGTTCTGAGTCAGCAGGACTGTGTAGAGTTCACAAATATGTCCATGCTTATCCATCTCGATTATCAGTCGGTATTCACTTGGTCAAATGCTTCTAACACCACTTACAATTCTCTCACCTGGCTGTAGGAGATGAAGATTTATTTTGGCTTTTTTTTTCTTTAAGCAGTCCTTTCTGTTGTTAGGAAGTCCATCTAATTTGAAAGCCAGTCTCCTCAGTGGCTCTCTCTGCTAGACTCACCAAGCAGTCTGACTGTGACCTTGATAAAAACAAAACAAAACAAAACAAAACCTCCTGTTCCCTCCCACATAGAGCTCTGACCGGGATATCCTTACCACTTCCTCCACCTCCTCCATCTACCTCTCTTTTTGGGATCAACTCCTCAGGCACCAGAGGAGGGAGGTTGATGGTAACTATCAGTAGGCACCACTCGACTAAAACCAACTCATTTCACACTGCATTGGCTGGTAATCAAACAGTATACATGCTTTATTAATTTGTAATCATGCTTTTCCCCACCCCCTCATCTTTTCTTTTACTTATAGGGTCACTTAAAAATTCCTTGATGGTGCAAAAGTGAAGAACAATCCTTCTCCAAAATACATGCACTTTCATTATGCAACTGCCACACTCAGCATCTTGGGTGTATTTCTCATAAATATTTAATGCTGTATTTCAAAATTTATTTCTGGTTGATTTTTCTCTCCTCATTGAAGGAAACTTTTAATTGTAACATAATGGCTGGTCTTGTCAGCATCAAGATCCATGGGTCGCTAGTGCATTAAAGGGTAGGAATGTTAGGCCTCTGTTAACTTGCAGCTGGATGTAGCCTGGTTAAACTCTTTCATGAAAGCTGATGTCAGCATCACATTGCTAGCCACCGAAGAATTATATTTATCACTTGCCTTGCCAAAGTAATATGATTTATTTTTTAAGTCTATATATTTAAATTGGTAGCGTATGATTAAAGCAAGGCCAGAGCTTGTCAGCTGGTTTAAACCTAGATGGAGACACATGCAGGCTTGCATCTGATGGGTGGGAAGAAAATGTAATGTAGAACCCAAAAGTAGCTTTTTATTAATAATAGGGTACATTTCGATAGACATTTTCTCTTGAATACTATGAAGCTTCTTGGAAAAACATAACTAATTAATTATAATATCACATGGAGTAATTTTATATTGTATTCTATCCATGTCTACAGAGAAGCCATATATTATGTTGATACTATATTCTGTACATTTCTGTAACAAGTAAAAATCAGTTCACATTGTCCTGAATATTTATGCTAGTAGGTTTGTTAATCATTACAATTTGGAAAGAATCAACAAAGCCCAAACCATCAGTACTGATTTAAAAGCATCAAATAATGACGGCTTGGATCTTAATTGGATAAACCTTTTATTTGGGGAGGGGGTCCAGTCGTGGGGCCTGAACTCTGGGCCTGGGCTGTCCCTCAGCTCTTCAGCTCAAAGCTAGCACTCTACCACTTGAGCCACAGCATCACTTCCGGCTTTTTTCTTTTTGCTTATGTGGTGCTGAGGAATCGAACCCAGGGCCTCAGGCATGCAAGGCAAGCGCTCTACCACTGAGCCACTTTCCCAGCCTCTTGGGGAGGGGGGGGTCCGGTCGTGAGGCCCGAACTCTGGGTCTGGGTGCTGTCCCTCAGCTCTTCAGCTCAAGGCTAGCACGCTACCACTTGAGCCATAGCACCACTTCCAGCTTTTTTTTTCTGCTTATGTGTTGCTGAGGAATCGAACCCAGGGCCTCATGCATGCAAGGCAAGTGCTCTACTACTGAGCCACCTTCCCAGCCCCTTGGATAAACCTTTTATTGTAGATGGCCAGATCATACACATTTTGCCATTGTAGTACAAAGGCAGCCATAAGTAATATGTAAGTGAATGATTATAGCTATATTCCAACAACATTCTATTTTTCAAAAGAGATTGCAATACACAAATTAAAAGGCAGAGATTACTAAAGCCATCTATATATGTTTATTAGAACCTACTTTAGATAAAAATACACAGAAGCTGGTATGTTGCATCTGTCTATAATTTCAGCACTACAGAGATTGATGTAGGAGTTCAATGCTAGCCTTGGCTACACAGCAAGCCCCAGCCTCAAAAAAAAAAAAAAAAAAAACAAAGCCAAAAGAACAACAAAAATAATTCAAAACAAAACAAAAGCAAGGACCACAAAAAGAGTACATAGATCAATAATTAAAGTGATGGATAAATATCAACTATACTAACACTAATCAAAAGAAATGGAAGTAGCAGCTGGGCATCAGTGGCTCAGGCTTGCAATCCTACCTACTCAGGAGGCTGAGATCTGAAGATCATGCTTTAAAGTCAGCCCAGGCAGGAAAGAGTCTGTGAGACTCTTATCTCCAGTTAACACCAGAAAACCAAAAGAGGTTCTGTAGCTCAAAGTGGCAGAGCATTATCCTTGTGTGAAAAATCTCAGGCCCTGATTTCAAGCCTCACAAAAAAAAGAAAAAATAAAGAAGAAAGAAAGAAAGAAAGAAAGAAAGAAAGAAAGAAAGAAAGAAAGAAAGAAAGAAAGAAAGAAAGAAAGAAAGAAAGAAGTGGAAAAATGGAAGTAGCTATACTAATTATAGAGAAAACAAACTTCAGAAAGAAGAGAATTATCTGGGAAAAAGATATTTCTCCTTAGAGAATTGACGTCTAAAAATATGTAAGGAGAAATCACAATGTGTGCATGCCTTCTGGCAGAGCATAAACATATATGGGGTAAAATTTAGATTTTCAAGGAGAAAAAGGCAAACCCATTGCTGTAGTTGGTGACTTCACTATACATCTATCAATAATGGATAAATAGGAGACAAAATAATTAAATATGTAATCGAATTGATTAGTATCGTCAATGAACTCAGTCTGAAATTTAGTGTAAGGTCCAGGGGCTTCTGATGTCAGGGTGTGAAAAATTCACCAAGAAGCAGATTATTAAGCAAGGAGGCAAAGGTTTATTGGCTTTCTAAGACAGGACTGGAATCAGATACCATAGGAAGTATCAGCCCTGAGTAGTGTCAGGGCTTGGGTTTATAAATATTTCAGATTTAGAAAGAATACACTGTTGGTATTCTATACTTTTAGCTTAGCTAGTTGTTATTGGAAGCTTGTGGAGTGGCTAGTTTCTCAAAGCTGTTTTACCAAGGTAGTTGTTTGACAGTTGTGCAGTCCTTTCCAGAAATATGTTGTTCAAACAGGACTCAGGTAGGATTGGTTCTCTGTGAATTCAGAATGACAGTTTCTGAAAAACAAAGTAAATAGCCTTATGGCTAGACAGATTGTAGTCCATTACAGAATAGGTTAAGTTAGGTTGATTTGAGTTGGGGACTGTATGCTTACGCACTATATTATACAAATTATTTCACAGCTGAATGCATATCTTTTCCAAGATCTCAAAGAATGTTCAAGACAGAGCACATTGTAAAACAAAGTACACCCGAGTACATCTGAAAGAGTAGAAATCCTAAAAATTATCCTCTTGGAACCCAATAAAATGAAAGTAGACATCACCTGGATGTTTTGTTTAATCACCAAGTATTGGCGATTAAACACCAATTGGTGATTAATCGCCAATACTTGGTGATTAAACAAAACATGTATAAATAACACATAAATCAAGACCTCTAAATCAAGAAGAGGTCTAAATCATACAAAATATTTTGAGTTAAGTTAATATGAAAATATAAACATGGGCTGGGAAGCTGGCTCAGTGGTAAAGTGCTTGCCTTGAATGCACGAGGCCCTGGGTTCGATTCCTCAGCACCACATAAGCAGAAAAGGCTAGAAGTGGTGCTGTGGCTCAAGTGGTAGAGCATTAGCCTTGAGCTGAAGAACTGAGGGACAGCGCCCAGGCCCAGAGTTCAGGTCCCACAACTGACAAAAAAAAAAAAAAAAAACTAAGAAAAGAAAAAAGAAAATATAAGCTATCAAACCAATGCATTGAACTGACAGCAAATATTTGAAATAAAATAATGTCTAAAAAATATAAAAGCAATGGATAAATTTGACATATTGTTGACACAAACTTACTTTGCTTTATTATAGAATGAAGCCTTTAGCATGTGCCTCATGGGTAGTTGGGATGAGCCTTTCTTACATATCACTGCTAATCAGCCCTTCTCTACCTCCTTATCTGTCTCTTCACTAAACCATTTCCAGTTCATAGTCACCTGCTTCTGGTTGCCTTGAATTGGTATTCCCTTTCTTTTTCATTACAATCTAATCTTTATTCAAGAGCATAGTGATCTTTAAAATGATCACTCATCTGCAAAATTCATTATGTCTATTCCATTAATTTTATGATGAAAACATAAAGTTCTTATCCCATCTGTGATGTCTTGCATGATCCAGACCTGTTTTTTCTCCTTACTTTCTCCTCATGTTTCCTCTAGCTATATGCTTATTATTCCCCTAAAGCTTAAATAGTTGTATAGGTGGTCCTTGACCAAGGATGGTTCAATTACATTTAAATATTTTTTACAATGGTGTGAAAGCTACCCTTTTCAGTAGAAGTTGTGCATTGAATTTTGATATTTTTCCCCCTCTAAACTCATGCCCAGCTAGAACTCAGCTCTCAAGTAGCCACGTACTCATGACTAAACATGCAATACTGTAGGTTAGTTGCATTAAATACATTTCATTTATTGTATTTCTAACTTATGATATTTATTGGTTTCTATCCTCATAATACATTGAGGAAATCTGTATGGGGTAGATATATTTGGTTTTGGTAGCATATATTAAATGGAACCAATTACATATTAAATGTAAGGAAATGAATCTGAAGCCATAAGTTACACCCACATTCTATAGGTACATGGCCTTGCATCTATTTGGCTGAGCAGGTTTTCCCAAATCTGATATTCAGCCCAGAGCCACACATTGATGACATCTGTTAAAGAAGAAAGTTTCAAAATGGTGATTTACCAGAACATCTTGTAGATAACAGATGATAGCCACACTATGTTAGTTAGAAAGGACGAAGATATTATTGCCTACCGAAGCACTCAACATCTGCTGCTCCCAGATAACATCTCTGTCTCCTGTAATCTCCTTGCTTGTCTATATTTCCATGGTAGCAAGAAGAATCTAACGGAATCTTCGTGGCCAACACTATTTTCTTGTTGTTCCAAAATCTGTGTCTCTGGATTAAGTTGAAGGTTGGCAAGCTTGGTTCCTCATGGACCTTTGAGAGGAGGATGTATTTGCTTTAAGCTTCTGGTGGACATCTATGTTGTTGGTTTGTGGGCTTGGGATTTTCCTTCATCTTCGAAGTACAGTACTCCATCTCTGCTTCCATAGCATATGGCCTCATTCTGGCTCCTTCTGTGTTCCTCTGTTGTGGTCAATTGTAATCACATGTAGGTATTCCCTTGATACTCCAAGATATTCTCACAACCTTAGGATCCTTATTTTAATTACATACATATTTGTAAAGCCCCCTTGGTTGTATAAGGAAAACTTCCAGGTATGATTTGGAAGTGTTCCTCCAAGATAATGTGTTAAAGGATTGGTCCCTAGCCTGTGGCTTTATTAGAAGGTTCATGGACCTTTAAGAGTTGAAACCTAGAATAAGAAAATAAGCTGACAAAGTTGGACTTTACAGGGGATATTCATATCCTGGTTCCTTCTTGTCTTTCTCCTTGCTTCCTGGCTTTTGTAGATGAGAAAGCTCCTCTGTGCCATAGGCTCCCCACAATTTATATACTGGGGTGCCCCAGATTCAAAGTAACATTTCATATGATCATGGACTGAAACTTTTGGAATCCTGAGCTGCAAGGAATCATTCCTATTTTACAGTGGATTTTCTCAGGTAATCATTTTCAGTAATAGCATGCTGACTAACATATGGAAGTTTTGAGAAATGGCTCATGGCTCACATGTAGGTGTCATTATTCATCCCATCATAGTGCTCATCCTTCAGGTCTTTATTTGAATGTCCCTCCCATTATGTGTGTGTGTGTGTGTGTGTGTGTGTGTGTATTCTTAAAGGTTGACCTTCTTATTAAACATCCTCTTTATTTATTTATTTTTGTCAATTTCTGGTTTAATATCTGCCTGCCCTACAAGACTTTAAATGTAAAGAGGTCAAGGAGTTGAACAGTCTTGTTTATTACTGTTAAATTAATGAAGTGATTTCACATTTGCCACAAAAAGGCACAGCTTAGTTTCTTTAAATGACTTAGACTTCCAGTGATGACCACATTGATGGTAATGTAACATTTTGTGTGTGTATGTATGTGTGTGCGTGTTTCTGTGTGAGTTCTCATTGAATGGGCTGAAAGGAAACATAACCTCATGTTTTAAAGAAATATTTCTTTTTGACAAGAGGGAGGAGACCCTAAAAGAAGAGCTTTATCAGAATATAGTTTAGTTATAGATTTTTAAAATGTTCTCATGTTTAATGCATCCTTATTTAATGCATTCTGATGGAAATTATAAAATTTGTGTAAGAAAAGCCTTATCGATAATATCTCTTTGTATTTTCATTGAAATTATATTTAATATACAATAGGCTTACATAAGCATTTTTTATCAGAGAGTGAGAGAGATAAAGAGAGCACTCGCATAGAGGGAGCAGGGACAAAAGATATCCTTAAATGTCTACTCCCAGTGACCTACTTTCTTCAACTAGGCCTCATCTCCTAATGGACCATTTAGCCGAAAGAGCATAAATAGGTTAATGTAGTCATGGAGGAGTTAGAGCCTACATGATCTGATTACCTGTCAATAGTACCTTCACGTAAAGATGCAGCCTTCATGTATGATCTCTTTTTGGGAGATCTCAATCCATAACAATACATATACATAAGAAATGTAGTATATAGATGTATATACAATAAAAATTCAAATAGTCATTGGTAGAACTGTTGACGTTTTCACCAAAGTTATGCTTGGAAAATGTAAATGGTAAAGAGAAACTCATGGGAATTTTTTTTAAAATCAGGAGCACTATACAATCTTTTTTTTTAATTGTGAAAATATAGTACAGAGGGGTTACAATTACATGGGCAAGGTAATGAGTACATTTCTAATCAAGCATTGTTGCCTCTTCCTTTGTTTTCCCTTCCCCTCCCTTTCTATCTCTCCCCCCCAAGTTGTAAAGTTCATTTTTCGACATAACGTCTTGTACATCTTATTGTTGCAATAGGTCTGCCTATATCCCTATTTAAACAATTTGTTTTTTCCCTTCAAATACAGTGAAAACAGGGGTTATACTGTGGGGGAGGGACATACACGGCAACAAATAAAACATAAATATGTTAGAAACAATTGCAAGAAAGAAAAACCATTTGAATCCTTATCTTGGGGTTCATTTCGCCTAACATCAACTTATCTGGCCGTTTCTGCTTGTCTCAGACAAATAAGAGAAACCATGAGACCTGTGTTTCTTTGGGCCTGGCTTACTTCACTTAATATAATTTTTTCCAAGTCTTTCCATTTCCTAACAAGTGGGGCAATGTCATTCTTTCTGATGGAGGCATAGAATTCCATTATATGGTGGAGGAGAAGCCGGAGGCTAAACAAGCTCTCACATAGAAAGCAGTGTTAGTGTTGCAGTGAACAGTCCTAGCCTAGAGAATCACACCAAATGTGCCAACACAGTACCGAGAGTTTGGCCAGAGAGGGAAAGTCCAGGCAAGGAGACAGATCTGAGCACTGAAGCTGCAGCTGTGGAGGCTGCGGTGGCCACGGTGGTGGCTGTAGCCACCATACCTACAACAATTTTCTTCAAGGCTGATTTTTAGTTATTTTTAGGGACTGACAATTAGGAGTTAAGAGTGAGTCTTCCCATTACTTTTGTTTTATAAGGTGGGAGAGACAGCCAGGATCTTCAGATTTTTCTGTGGGGTACTGACCCAAAAACAGTGCCAAAGTTTTATCAATATGTGTGAGTAATAAATATGTTATGTTCTACAAGCCAATTATTTGAAAATATGCAAAATCATTTACAAGTACCAAATATTTCACATAATAGTTTATGGTGAAAATGAAAAGAGCTCTGATATAAGATTGCATTGCTAATTAAATTACAACATGTCTATGTGGTTATCCAAAATCCCACATCTGAACATCTGAAGAGTGTTTTAGAATAGAGGAACAGTGTTATTCTTCCCAGAGTTGTTTTTATAAAACTTTAAGGTTGTTATAAATATCCTACTGGGTTCCTCCTAACCCATCCACATCTCAATCTCTGGAATCTTGACTATTTAACCTCACATGGCAAAAGGACTTTGTAAATTAGATTAAAGTTAAGGATTCTGAGATGGCAAGATTGTCCTTGATTATCTGAATAGGCCTATTGTAATCAGGAAATCCTTAATAATGAGGAAACTTTCTCTCCTATGTGTGGAAAGCATTATTGTTGGATTTGAAGATAGATGGAAGAGGAGGCCCAAAATAAAAATAATGTGGCTTCCAAGTTCTGACCTAACACCTGTATCAAGGAATTCAATACTGCTGCTTTCTTCATTTTAGCATGTGCTGGACTTTTGGCCTGCAGAACTCTAAGCTAATGAATTTATATTGTTTTAAGTCATTGTGTTTGTAGTGTGTTGTTGTGCAACAACAGAAAACTAATACTGTTCCTCTTTATGAATAAGAGACAGAGCCTGAGGAGACATGGAGGATATGAGAGCAAAGAAGGCATAATTCTGAGAGATGAAAAGATTCTGGGTAGATGACTTCCCTGTGAATCCAAATGTAGAAGGTGAATTCTGGGCCTGAAGATTGGTACTCAAGCAGGTGATGGACACAGACTGTGTTGATAAGAATAAGGAATGCCAAAGGATGATGCTAGATTCTTTTCCCTTACTTTTTTCTCCCATTGTCTTAGTAGTTAGCAAACTCATCAGAAATCTCCTAGGAAAGAAATGTAGAGGACATTGGAAATGTTAAAGGTTAAAGGTTAAAGGTTAAGGGCATTCTGCAGATATGATTGTTGTAGAAAATATTGCGATTATCCAAATGTCTAGATAATAAGGGAGTTAAAAAGGCTCATTTATCCTTTTCTTTGCATTTGAGTATTCCTATAATAAAAAGAGCAAATGCATCATTTAAGTCCATGGCTTAAGTTCTTTTCTCTTACTTCAGAAATTGTAGTAATTGTGTCAACTGTTATTTGTGCTTTAGAGAATAGCAAATGACAAGCTGGAAGATAAAATTGATATGGACATACTTTTTAGGATGAGGGTGTTGGCAAATATTCTCCATTTCCAAGGCTTATACTAAATTTGTGGTGTCACACAAAGTCATCATATCTGTAATTAATTTAAAATCAGAGAAACTCTGGAATTGACCTTGTATATCTGATATGTAGAATTATAAAATGGATTCTTCTGGAGCATAGGAATGGAAGTTAAACGGAGTAGAATCCTTGTTGTACTTCACTTTCCTCCCATCAACATCTGAGGAGCTGCAATGGAAACAGTCATTGCTGAGCATGTAATCTTCTGTGTTATTTTAGGGGCTGGGGAGGGACAATCAAGAGGAGGAGGAGCAGTTGGAAGAGTAAGTGCTGTAAATGGGCTCAGATGTCCTTTGCTAATAGTTGTGAACTCCTCTGGGGAAGAAAATGATATATCTTAAATTTTTTTCTTTTTTTCCTGTCTTTCTATGAGAAGAAAGACATCTGGTTGAGTCCACAGTGATGGATAATTTTCCCCTATGCACATAACACATTCATGTTCATTCAATGAATCCCTGTTTCTCCTTAGGCTCTAGTAGAAGAGGGGTTGCACACACACACACACACACACACACACACACACACACACACACACACACACACACACACACACACACACACATCCATAGACACTCATTTCCAAATCCCTGTTTCTCCTTAGGCTTTGGGGTGAAGAGGGATTAGTTTGGTTCTCATGCTATAGATTCTTCCCTTGGTCCTGAAAAGAAAAGATTTTCCAAAGATGGAGGTAACAATGCTCAATAGGAAATGGACTCATTACCTTGCTCATGTAACTGTAACCCTTCTGTACAGTATCTTTACAAGAAAACAATATATTTAATAAAAAAAGTAGAAGACAAAAAGAAGAGTTTAAATAAAATATTGGGGAATATTACTTTAGAGCTCTTTCAAGAGCATCTGTGGCCGCTTTCCAGGTTTCAGTGTGTCTTTTGCTACAGATACACTGACTCATTTATATCTAGCATGGTAGTGCCTGCAAAACAATCTAGAAGAAATATTATATTGTAGAGTTTTACCCATACACACATACATACACACAAACTTTTGTATTTGTGTTCTCCATTCCACTGCATTTTGATCATTACAACACTGCACATGTATATATTTTAAATACAAACCGGTGGTCATTAAGTCACTGTTGGTGAAGTAGATTTTGAAGGCAAGTCTGACTTTAAACCCCATTTAATTGCATTGTTTCTGTGCACTTTGAGTTCTCAACCAGTAACTAACCTGCCTATGCAGTGTTGGAACATACCCCATTTATAGCCTGGAAATGTAAATAAGACCCAATATAATTATCAGACCCACTTATTCATAAGTGTCATTTCCTGAACTAATTTACATGTTCATTCTTGTTGGCACACACCCCTTAATGATTTTGAGGCTGTCATTAGATTAGCTGTTTTGCCCTAGCAGGCCATGACACCCTGAAATATTCAGCCTAGAATTAACAATCCACCATAGTAATTAACAGCCCAGTAGAAATGAACAGATCACAGCTAAAGTCATAGCTATTTATTTAAGGGCAAATTATTAAGTAGGTGTTCAAGATTGTTTCTGTGCTCTCAACCTTAGGGAGTGTTCTTGTAAATTGCAAGTTTGTTCTTGCCAACCTAAAAAGACCCACTAGCAGCAATAAATACATCCTTTGGAAGGAAAATTTGTAGTATTGCTTGATCAAAGAATATTGTCCCAGTTGGATGTGAACGACCCCCCCCCCACACACACACACTGGGGCTGGGGCTTCTAGCAACACATATACCCAGTGGAAGCAGTGGCTAATATTTTTATTTTTTTCAAGATGTTCAATATTGGGAATTTAATCTTGAGAAGTAGCTACAGAGATCTTATAGGAACTCAAAGAAACCCCTACTAAGATTGGTCTAAAACTACTTCCCCTATTCATTTTGACGTAAGAAAGCGGCTAAGGTTTAAAACTGATGATTCTTTTTTTTTTTTAAATTGTGAAAATACTGTACAGAGGGGTTACAATTACATGGGCAAGATAATGAGTACATTTCTTATCAAGCATTGTAGCCTCCTCCATTGATTGTTTCCCCTTCCCATCCTCCCCTTGTCCCCCCCAAACTCCCCCCTTCCCTCTCCCATCCCACCAAAGTTGTAAAGTTCGTTTTCGACATGACAACTTTCATTTCATTGTTGCAATGGGTCCACCTGTATCCCTATTTAAACGATTAGTTTTTCACCATCCCATCCACAAATTATACCGACATCAAATACAGTGAAAGCAGGGGTTAAACTGTGGGGGAGGGACATACAAAACAACAAGGAAATCATCTTATAAATGTGTTAGAAACAATCGCATGAAAGAAAAAAAACATTTGAATGCATATCTTAGGGTTCATTTCCCTAACATCACCTTATCTGACCTTTTCTGCTTGACTCAGACATATACTAGATATTGCGAATAAGGGAAACCATGGGACCTATGTTTCTTTGGGCCTGCCTGGCTCACTTCACTTAATATAATTTTTTCCAAGTCTTTCAATTTCCTAACAAATGGGGCAATGTCATTCTTTCTGATGGAGGCATAGAATTCCATTGTGTATATGTACCACATTTTCTTGATCCATTCATCTACTGAGGGGCATCTCGCTTGGTTCCATATTTTAGCTATAGTAAATAGTGCTGCGATAAACATAGTCGTGCTGGTAGCTTTAGTGTGGTCTTGTTTGTAAACATTTGGGTAAATGCCCAAAAGTGGGATTGCTGGGTCATAGGGGAGCTCTATGTGGAGTCTTTTGAGGAACCTCCATACTACTTTCCAAAGTGGTTGAACAAGTTTACACTCCCACCAACAATGCAGTAAGGTTCCCTTCTGTTCCCTTCTGGACAGAAGGGAATCTTACTGCATCTGTTGTTATTAGAGTTCTTGATTATAGCCATTCTAACTGGGGTGAGGTGGTAGCTCAATGTTGTTTTGGTTTGCATTTCTTTTATGGCTAGGGAGGTTGAGCATTTCTTCATGTGTCTATTGGCCATCCTTCTTTCCTCTTCAGAGAAGTTTCTCTTTAAGTCTTTAGCCCACTTATTTATTGGGCAGTTGTTTCTTTGAGGATTTGTTATTGGGGGATTTATATTTTAGATATATTTTAGATATGAGACCCTTGTCCGTTGTATGGCTAGTGAAGATCTTCTCCCAATCCGTGGGCTTTCTATTGATCTTGCTAGCTATGTCCTTTGCCATGCAGAAGCTCTGCAACTTCATGCAATCCCATTTGTCCAACCTTTCTTTGATTTGTTGTGTTTCTGGGTCTCTAGTAAGAAAATTTTGGCCTGTGCTAAGGAGACCTAGGGTTTCTCCTATTCCATCCTGTAATGTTTTCAGAATGCCAGCTTTGATTCCGAGGTCTTTGATCCATTTGGAGTTGATTCTGGTGCAGGGTGATATATAAGGATCTAGCTTTAGTTATCTACAAGTAGTTAACCAATTTTGCCAGCACCATTTACTGAAGAGGCTGTCTTTCTTGCATTCTATTGTTTTAGCTCCCTTATCAAAGATTAGATGGCTATAGGTCTGTAGGTTCATTTCTGGGTTTTCAATTCTATTCCATTGGTCCTGAGGTCTGTTCTTGTGCCAGTACCAAGCTGTTTTGATTATTAAGGCTTTATAGTAGAGTTTGAAATTTGGTATTGATATTCCTCCAGCAGTGTTCTTTCCGTTGAGGAGCGTTTTTGCTATTCGGGTTCTTTTATTGCTCCATATGAATTTTTGGATTGCCTCTTCTATTTCCTTGAAGAATGAGGTTGGAATTTTGATGGGTATTGCATTGAATTTGTAGATAGCCTTGGGAAATATTGCCATTTTCACTATGTTGATCTTTCCAATCCTGAGCATGGGAGTTTTTGTCACTTTCTAAGTTCTGTTTTGATTTCCTTTTTCAAGTTTTTAAAGTTTTCATCATAGAGGTCCTTCACTTATTTGGTTAATTCCTAGGTATTTTATTTTTTGTGGGGCTATTACGAATGGAGATGCTTTCCTAATTTCAGCCACACTTTTCTCATTGTTGGCATACAGAAAAGCCATTGATTTTTGAGGGTTAATTTTATACCCTGCTACTTTGCCAATGTTTTGAATCAGCTTGAGTAATTTGGGAGTGGAGTCTATGGGATTCTTTAAATACAAGATCATGTCATCTGCAAAGAGGGAGAGTTTTACTTTTTCTTACCCTAGTTGGATCCCCTTTATGTTTGCATCTTGTCTTACTGCTGTAGCTAGGCATTCTAATACTAGATTGAAGAGAAGTGGAGAGAGTGGACATCCTTGTCTTGTTCCTGAGTTAAGTGGAAATGGCTTTCATTTTTCACCATTAAGTATAATGCTGTCTGTAGGTTTGTCATATATAACCTTTATTGTATTGAGGAATGTTCCATGGATTCCTAATTTTTCCAAGACCTTCATCATAAAGGGGTGTTGGATCTTGTCAAATGCTTTTTCTGCATCTATTGAGATAACCGTGTCGTTCTTATCCTTGCTCCTCTTATCCTTGATGTGATGAATTATATTAATTGATTTGGGTATATTGAACCAGCTTTGTATCCCTGAAATGAATCCTGTTTGATCGTGGTGTATGATTTTTGTTTATGAATTGTTGAAGTCGATTGGCCAAAATTTTGTTGAGACATTTTGCATCAATGTTCATCAAAGAAATGGGTCTATAGTTCTCTTTCTTTGATGAGTCCCTGCCTGGTTTTGGGATGAGCGTTATGATGGCTTCATAGAATGTGTTCGGTAGTGAACTTTCTCTTTCAATTTCATTGAAGAGTTGGAAGAGTATTGGTTGAGCTCTGCTTTGAAGGCCTTGTAGAATTCTGCTGAAAAACCATCTGGTTCTGGACTTTTCTTAGAGAGGAGGTCTCTTATTGCTGTTTCTACTTCAGTGCTTGATATGGGCCTGTTAAGCTGGTTTAACTCATCTTGGTTTAATTTTGGCATGTCAATATTTGCTAGGAAAAGGTCCATTTCTGCCAAGTTCTCAAACTTATTAGCATAAAGTTTTGAGAAGTATTCCCTTATAATGTTCTGAATCTTGGTTGTTTCTGTGGTGATGTTTCCATTCTCATCTCTGAGTTTATTTATTTCGGTGTGTTCTCTTCTTTTTCTGATAAGATTTGCTAAGGGTCTGTCAATTTTGTTAATTTTTTTGAAGAACTAACTCTTTGTTTTGTTGATTCTTTCTGTAGTTTTTTTGGATTCTAATTCATTTAATTCTTATTTAATTTTAATTATTTCTTTCTGTTTACTGATTGGGGTTTATCTTGCTGCTCTTTTTCAAGGAGGTTCAGATGTCTCATTAAATTGTTGGTTTCAGATCTCTCCAATTTGTTGATGTAGGAACTCAGAGCTATAAACTTGCCTCTGAGTAGTGCCTTTGCTGTGTCCCAGAGGAGCTGGTAATTTGTGTGCTCATTTTTGTTGAATATCAGGAACATTTGAATTTCCTTTCTAATCTCTTCCATGACCCACTCATGATTCAGCAGTGTGTTGTTCAGCCTCCATGTGTTACCAGACTTTCTTTGGTGGCTATTGGTGTTGAGTTCTAATTTTATTCCCTTGTGGTCAGAGAGAATGCAAGGTATAACTTCTATGTTTCTGAATTTAGACAAGTTTGCTTTGTGGCCTAAAATGTGGTCTATTTTAGAAAATGTTCCATGTGCTGCTGAGAAAAACGTGTATTCTGATGCTGCTGGGTGAAATATTCAGTAGATGTCTGTTAAATCTAGTTGATCTATGCAGCTGTTTAAATCTGCGGTTTCTCTGCTGAGTTTTTGCCGAGTTGATCTATCTAGTGGGGTGAGTGGTGTGTTAAAGTCCCCAACAATTAATGTCTTTGGATCTATGTGGGATTTGAGGGAAAGTAGTGTTTCTTGGATAAATTTGGGTGCTCCGTTGTTTGGTGATTAGATATTTAAAATTGTAATATCCTCCTGAAGGAGAGATCCCTTAATTAGTATGTAGTGACCTTTCTTTATCTCTTCTCACTAATTTTAATTTGAAGTCTATTTTATCTGATATTAGGATTGCAACTCCTGTCTGTTTATGGGGGCCGTTTGCTTGATATAAAACTGATGATTCTATTATTACTGAAGATTAAATAACAAACCTATACACTGTGAGAAAATAAAAATTTAGAGAAGATATTGCTTTAGGGATGAGTATAATACCGACTGTAGAAATGGGTGATGGTTAAATAAGGATTCAGCAGAAAGACAAGAAGGCTTTCATACCACACTTAACTGGGATCTGAGACCAGGACCTGTGGAGATGTTTCTGCTTATAATGAATAGAATCTTACTATATTCTTTTAGGAGGAGATAGTCCCTTGTGGTGTTTAACAGTAACACTACAATAGGCAATTTCTTAGATTGAATTAGATTTATTAAGCAAGTAAGTTCATGTTTGCAATCTGCTAAGGTTTAGGAGGCCAGGTCTTTGGAAACTTTACTAATCTATATTTATCTATTCTTATGCTCAGATTTTATTCTTGTTTCCTTTTGAAGACCAATTGCAAATTTATACAAATTAATAGTTACTTAATAAATATGTATGTGATGTTGCTTTGCTTGGCCTCACCTGTTTTGCAGTCGTACCTTTGAACAATCCTATGTGTTCTACTATTCTGAAGGCTGGAACAGCCAGCGAGCCATATTAGCCCATGCTTGGAAATGTTTCTTGCTTTTAATTTTAACAACATAATGAGAAGAGAAAATAGGGAAAAACAGGCAAAACATCTTTTAATTCAGAAGTCCTATATTATTGATTTTTAGGCAAGAGCAAATAACTTTTAAGATTCATCTTAGGAGCCAGGTGCCAGTGGCTCACACCCATAATCCTAGCCACTCAAGAGACTGAAATCTGAGGAATGGTTCAAATCTTGCCCATTAAGAATAGTCCATAAGACTCATATCTCTAATAAACTACTCAGAAAAAGCTGGAAGTGTTGCTTTGGCTCAAGTGGTAGTGCACTTGAGTACAAAGAGCTCAGGGATAGCTCAGGGATAGCACATAGGCTCTGAGTTCATGCCCAGGCCTGGAAACCCCCCCCAAAACATCAAGTAATAAAAATACTGCAAGATGGGACTAAAAATCATATTTCTTTTATTATTTTCTGCAGAACACATCTCTTTTATAGCTTCAAATGTTTTTAAGCAATATTCATGTTTTATAATAAAAAGCTATCTAAGACTTGTAGAATACTTGGTAATTGCTATTTTCAGAAATAACTTAGTCTCTAAGCCAGTGGTTGGAGACACAAATAATCAGAAACACATTGATGATGAGTCTTTAAAATTCTCTGCCTGAAAAGAACAAACCTCCCAACAGGATATTATTACCCAACACCATGACAGCCTTTTCTGATCCGATTGAATGGATTTATTTCCTTGTGCTCTATTCAAAACCACCCATTGGCTAAAAAACTTCTTATCTTTTGAAAGATTAAGCTCTAGAGGAAGTACAGTTGATAAAAGAAGTTCTAACTAATGGCTAACGCTGGAAATTAAGTTAGAAATTCCCAGCATAAGTTGGTCATACAGAGATATTATTTATCTCTTGTCCCTGTCAGCATATTTATTACTTCTCAAAATATTTCCAAACCATAAAAAAGCATTACTGATCTTAATATTAGTGAATTCTTTTTAATTCTCTCAGGGGTCCATTTGCATGAGGATAATACTTTTCTTCACATTTTTTAATGTTTTGCAATGTATTATAGTTTTAGTTCTTTCTTTTATAGTCCTCTGTGTTTGAACAAAAGATATAATAAGTTACTTCAGAATAAGGATCATAACTGTCATGTATTTTGAGGGGAAAATTGTATACAAATTCATAGTTACTTAATAAATATGCATTCAGAATAAGTATCAGGAATATATTGTATCATAGGATAAATCTGTCACTCTGCAAACTCCCACCTGTTGGAAAGTACTGAAGATTCCTACCATATTTTTATTCATCACAATTTATTCCCATATGTCTTTTTAGCCTGAATTTTCTCAGTAGTCCCTGAAACCTTTCTTGATTTACAACTGGCATTTTCAGCAGCCTGACGTTGGGAAAACTTTTCATTTCCTTCACATGAAACTTCAGAGTAAGGAAAACTAAGAAAAGGCACTTCTGTGGTTCCAATGTGGTCCATTTTTGCAGCAATTTCCTGAAAGAAGAGGAATGTTCATGTGCTGTCCTGGAAAGAAATGAACCAAATTTCAAGTCAAAACCAAACAAAACAAGGCATGGTAGCATTTGTTTGTTTATAGGTTAATATCTTAAGAGCAGAGTTGAATTAATTATATCTCATATTTGATGACAACCTATCACAGTTTGTTCTTTCAGTAAGCTTCTTATTTGCTTTGTATCCACATTTCTAGCCCCTTGTGAAGACAACAAATGTTTGATATATTTACAAGTATCCATCCTTGAAAAATATATTTCATTGTATAGCAAGTATTTTTATCTTCCCCAAATAGTATTATATTATGATTTTGTATCCTTTCTAAAACTGTTTTTAATCAGTATTCCTGTAAACAGATTCATCAACTCTGCTGAGCCAAGTCTTCAAATGGTTGCATAATATTTTACAGTTCTATACAGAATGCAACTCTCATGTTTTAAGATTTATTTTTGATTGTGGACATATAGGTTGCTCCCCAATCAACATTCTGTGACATCCGATCTGTAGATTTTTTTAGAATGTTCATAACAATATCTTAGTACATCTAACCAGGAGTGGAATTGTTGATTACATCCTTTAAGTATTGATACATTAAATATTGCCATATTATTTTACAGAATGATGGTACAAATGTGCATTTCAACTATGTAGAAAGATGATCATTTCCTCATACGTTTCTAATGCTGCATATAAATAATTTTTCCTGAAAAAAACAAATGAGACAAAAGGAGAACAAGGACTAGATGCAGGGGTGTCAATTGTAAAATAGTTAAGTAGTAGACACAACTTTTACTTACTGAATCAACTGGGGAAGAGAATGGAAAGTCTAACTTACTGATTGTCAATAACAAATACAATCTGGCAAAAGTGTTAAGATATCCCAAGAAAGTTATATTGTGATGAAGATATCTTCTGTCTCTTTTTCTTCTTCTCACATTCTTAATCACTTTTTCTGATAGATTCTGGCTGCTACAATGTGAGCTGTCCTATGGAGCCACTCATGTGGCAAGAATCTAAGGAGACCTCCATCCACCAACTTCTAAGGAGCTGAGAGCATTAATACAATAGCCTATGGAAGCCTAAATTCTACCCAAAATTCCATGAACAAATATGGAAGTGAATCCTGCCCTATTGAATGTGGAAGTGAATCCTGCTTTCAGAAAGATCATAGCTTCCACTCAGAGCTCCACTTCAACCTTAGCAGAACCTTCGAGGCACCTTAGGAAGCCATGTTCGGACTTCTGAACCACAGACACCTTCACAGACTATCTACAGAATCCAAGATGCCACAAAAGAATCTAAGCCTATCTAGTAGTAGTCAGAATAGAAGTTTACTATAGGATTTGACTATCTTTAGTTATGATGTACAGAAAAGATCATGAGATGGGCTGGTATTTGACAGAAGGTGACAACAAAGTATGTGTTTGAGTTAGAGTTAGAAGAGAGTATAAAGCAAGATTGATTTTTTTTAGAGTTAAACAACTGTCAGAAATAATCTCTTATCCTGAATAAGATGACACAGAGTCTGGTTACTTGGATTCATTTATTTATTTAAATCTCCCTAATTCTCCATAAATAGGTATGAGTGTGTAAATCAACCTTTTTGCTCTCCACAGTGAGTGAGCCAGCAATACTACTTTACAGCACAAAGTCATAGGAAGGGTTTATATAACAGAAAAAAGTTATTCCAGTTGTATGTGAGAAGCAGTGAGAACTTAGTGTCATGAGTCAGCGGAGACCTCTGACAAAGGATTTCTCCACAGGCTCCATGTGTTCAGAGCTCCCAAAGTCAAACCTGATCAATTGCTGGCCTTTAATGGTAGCGCTGGCAGACTGGTGTTTTACTGTCATGCATAATTCACCTCCACATAAAGGATGAACCCAGCTCTGTTAGCCATTGCCTAAGGGCACCCAGAGTCAGAAGAGAGTATGTGGTTTTGTTATCATGTTTCTTTCAGAGAATGAAAAAAAAGCAGACTAGTCAGAAGCACTTGCCACTACAATTCAGATAGTATACTATCCAGAATTTACTTCTTATTTTCATAGAAAATTTCTAAAAGAGACCAGATGAGATATAATTAATTTATACTTATTTTTATGCAAGATTTACTTAAAATTCCATTTCCTATTTAAAAAATGAGTTGAGTTTCTAGTATGATATAGAGAAACATATGAAAAATGCTGACTATGTATAAAAGTAGTCTATGTGAAATCTCAATGTTTGATAGGCAATGGATTGAACAGCCAGATAGGTATCATTTTTCAGAATTTAGAAATAAAATAAGTGGATGTGGTGAAAATAACTGATGTTATCTGCAAGTGCCTGTGTCATTCCTTTTGGGCTACTACAACAAATTGTGATGGACTGGCCAGATTATAAATCACAGAAATTTTACAGTTGGCCATATTTTCCCTATAAACTCACATAGCAGAAGGTACAGGAATTCTACTGGAGACTCTTATACAAATATCTAAAAACTAATTATAAGAATTATACCTAAGGGCTGGGAAGGTGGCTCAGTGATAGAGCGCTGGCCTTGCATGCATGAAGCCTTGGGTTCGATTTCCTCAACACCACATAAGCAGCAAAAAAAGCCAGAAGTGGCGCTGTGGCTCAAGTGGTAGAGCGCTAGCCTTGAGCTGAAGAGCTGAGGGACAGCACCCAGGCCTGGAGTTCAGACCCCAGGACTGAACCCCTCCCCCACAAAAAACAAAGAATTATACCTCCATGATCTAATCATCTCCCAATCCCCAGTGACCTCCCAGCCCCACAGTATTGAGGGTTATGATTTCATCACATGAATTTAGGGGAAACATAAATATTCAAATCATAGCAACCTCTAACCATGCACATACAAACATACATATGCATACATATAAACACAAAAGGGCTAGGAGAAAAGAAAGAAATGAGGTATATTGATTTTTTTAAGTGGACTTTTCTTTGCCTTATATAGGTAGAAAGGCCATAATGAAATCCATTTCAAAACTCAAAGAAAGATGAAAACAAAAAAGGGTAAGAGAGAGAAGAAGATAGATATGGCCATGGAAATAGCAAAATGAATCTTACATTTTAAAATTTATATGATCTAAAAATGCAGAAAGTTTTAGAATAAAACAATGTTGAGGGATAGAGGAAAAAAGACAGATTGCTGACAATCTCCTTTCAGTATCTTTGTGGATTAACAAAGATATAGGGCTTAAACAATGAACACCAGCTTAACTAAAGATACCAGGAAAAGTATAGGAAGACAGAGACTAGTACAAATAAAAATTATTGACTCTAAAAGGGGATAAGAAACCATACAAAACCACCTTACTCAAATGGAGCCCAGAATAGGCAAGGCCCTCCTCGACAGTACAGAGCCATGACATGAGACAGCAGACCCCAAATCTTTGTTATTTTCTCCCTTCAGCAATTCTTTATCTCCTTGCATAATTCACACATCTAACACACCAGAGGAATAATCCAACTCAACTGAAAATTGCACATGGAGCTTGAGAAGTAAGTAGTACAGACTTGTGGCTGTTCCCATTCGCTCAGTCTGAAATGCTGTGGCAGCCTTGGTGGAGGACTCAATGCTAGCTCAATACAACATAACAGCATGTAGGAGAGGGAACCATGCAATGTGACAAGCAAAAATCTGCAAATGATTCATGCACAGAAACAGCAGACTCCCAAGCTCCATGTGAGCTAGGGAGAAACAAGGCTGCTGAATTTTCTTATAGTACAAGCCATACCCAGGCCACTGGTCTGTACTGACTAGATGGTTCTAAGTGGTGAACACTGCTGATAATATTATAATAATAGACCCCACCCCAGGACACCTGCCTGTACTGCCCAAGTGAATCCCAGTAGATCCAGAAATCCAAATGACCACAAAGTAGGCCATACTAAAGCCATCAGCACAACCATGTTCTTGCAGTATTGTTTAATGTAGTTAAGATACAGATACAGAATTAACCCAGATTCTCCCCCCTCCATCGCTTTGTCCAACCCAGTGGACTATGGATCAAGAAAATAAGGTATATTATATGCACAGTGGAATTCTATGCCCCATGACATTACCCCATTCATAAAGAAACAGAAAGACTTGGAAACAATTATATTCAGTGAAGTGAGCCAGACCTAAAGAAACATAGGTTGTCCTCACTTGTAATAATTAGAATGTGCCTAAAAATCTACAAATAAACCCAAAGGATAGTAAAAGGCAAAAAAAAGTACATTTGGACATGATAAATTAAATAGGACTCTATAAACATTCACACCCTGGGACCAAAGGAGGATTTTCTTAAGAGAGGATCACAAGGGCCCAATAACTATATGCTTATGATCATATAAAATGATGCTTATTAAAGCGAACTCCAAGAAATGGAAATAAGAGTAGTTTTGTACTGTGTGGGTTTTTTTACTTCTGCTTTTTCTTATTTTTTAAAAAGAATTTCTGTACCTTTTGTCTTACAAGTAAGTTTATCTGATTTGGGAAGGGGAAGGGGAAGCACAGAAATGGTAGGACAAATGGTGAAACAATTCAACAGTGATATTCACTAGACACTATGTTGGAAATAAACTGCACAACTTGGAGGGGAGGGGGATTGGAGGAAAATGAGGGAGGGGATGACACTGTTTAAAAACAAATGTACTTATTACCTGACTTATGTAACTTGTAACCCCTCTGTACATCACCTTTACCATAAAGATTAAAATAAAATTTAAAAAAGATAAAAAAGGAATTCCAGGGGTGGCTAAGGATCAAACACACATCTGTAAGAAGTGGTAGCTGATTGGACAGCATCCTTATTGCCTGAGGCAGTATATCAGTATGGTTACTTCTTCCCTCCACTATCTGTATTAGATATTTCTGGTACTTTACATACCCCAGGGTTCTGCTAGGACACAATGTGAGAAAGGCAAAGTGGTAATTTCATAAGAGACACATTACTCCTTTTTCCCAATAGAGAGATGACAACTTCAGACCAGATCCTGATGAGAGAGAGAGAGAGAGAGAGAGAGAGAGAGAGAGAGAGAGAGAGAGAGAGAGAGAGAGAGAGAGAGAGAGAGAGAGAGAGAGAGAGAGAGAGAGAGAGAGAGAGATGGGACTAGAAATATAAACCAGAGAGCCTAACTGGTAACAGACTATACCTTCATAAAGGATGGAAAACTATGCTTGGATATTCTTTTCATTTATTTAGTTATTGGTTTGTTTGTTGTTCTGTTTGATTTTTGTTTTTGTTTTTGTTGTTAAATTTTTGTTTCTCTCACAAGTAACAAAGCTTACCACATCCTTCCTTCCCTTATCCATCTCTTCTCTCTAACTGGAATGTCCTTGGATTCTCTGTTGCACTGAATCAAGTCCTCAAATCCTTCTGGTGTCAAGTTACAAACTTCCATTGCCTCAGTGACTATTCCTTTGCTTTCCAGCTCCCTGTGAATTAGGTGTCCGTGCCCTATTTTGGGATTAGACATTGGTAAATCTCATGAACTTTGAGGGCAGAGTGGATTCAGAATAGATTTACAATTTATCAGCCTTGTGACCCTAGCAAGGTATTTAACCTCTCGGTATTTCAGTTTCTCCATCTATAAAAGAGGGATAAAAATAATACCTCCTAAGATGATTGTAGGTGATGAAATGTGTGTGTGTGTGCATGTATGTCTATCTCATAATAGTACTTGCCACATGTGAATGCTTCCTGTTTTAGACTTGATTAATTGATATTGGTATTATTATTTTACAGTGCATAACTACATTTACATAACTGTGAATTCTGGGAATGCTTGTTACTTGTCTGTCTCATTCCACCAGCCACCTACCAGCATTCTGAGACCAGAGTCTAGGTTTCTTTGTCACTGTATCACAGGCCCTAGAGTAGTAATGTAGATATACTTGTTGACTGAATTTATAGCTTCATTATTTTATGTTCTTATTTCTTCAGATTTTTATGCTCATAAATTTTGTTAGAGCCTTGATGAGACATTTCCCTTTTATTTAATAGGTTAAAAATTAAGGCTTTGACAATTGTATTTGTTCTAATGATATAATTTAATATATTTATCCACTATTTTCCTCAAGTACTTATCCCAGATATCTACTTTTATGGCACAAGGATTAGTTTAACACAATAACGTTGAGTTTTATCCCATGATCTCTTTCTGTGATCTTTTTTTCTCTCTTATTGGTCTACATCTCAAATTCTTTTTTTAAAAAAAGTTTTATTGTAAAGGTGATTGAAGAGGTGTTAGAGTTACACGAGTCAGGTAATGAGCATATTTCTTCTTTGAATAGTATCACCCCTCCCTCATCTTCTCCCAGGTTTTTCCCCTCCTGATCCTCTTTCTCCACAAGCTGTGCACTTCATTTCCAACATATTGTCTAGTGAATATCACTGTTGAATTGGTTCACCCTTTGTCCCACCATCAATAGCTATGTGCATGTGATCATATAAAATGATGCTTATTGAAATGAATGCCAAGAAATGGAAAGAAGAGGGTTTTTTTTTATTGCACTGCTTGTGGTCCTTTTTCTTCTTTTTTTCTTATTCCCCTTTGTCTCTGTTTTTAAATTTCTGTACTCTCAAATCTTTGTAAATCTTTTGCAGCAGATAACTTGGTAATTGGAATGGAGAAGAGGAAATTTCTTTTTACTGTTGATAAGATTCAACAGCAAACACTAGCGAAATCCCTGAATTACTTATAGTATGTTTCCTTCCCCTCCTATTGTCCTTTGGGATCCCCTTATCACTGAGTGCTTCAATCATGCTGTTGTCTCAGACTTGTCTGTTATTTAACATTTTAAAAGCACATACAACATTGGTGACACAATCAGCCTCCAGGAGTGCATATGATATATGTTTGTGTGGTGTAGTCCACAAAGCACTCAGCCCAGCAAATAAAAACTAGCCCATGGGACAGCAATCTTGATGAAATACTTTTGTAATTCTTTTGGGATGATAACTAATAGATGGATGACAACTAATGGGAATGACAACTAGCACTGCTATGAGGACATGCTACTTGCTAGATGGAGATGGCATATTTTCCCTAGTAATTTATTATACCCATCACAAACTTGGAGGGAAAGTCTTCGACAGAAGGAGAATTCTCATCTTCAGTTTCCTGTGGGAGTCCTATGTGTGGGTTCATGAGCTAGTGACCTCCTCATTGACCCAGAGAAACCTCTAACAGATCTCATCTTTTCTGCCTTCTTCTGAGCCTCAAAGATTTATGATAAATTTAAACTCTCATAGAACCTCTCCATTCAATATGGAACCAAACAAACTTTATTTTACAAAAGGGAACAAATAAAGGAAGATAGAAGCTGGAGAGAATTTGGTGGTTCAATAAAGGGCACTCATCAGTCAGTGGCTATGAAACAGAATTTCATTGACAAATGCAACACAGTTATTAAAATGTTTAGTTTATTTAGTGAATGGTAGAGGGAAGAACTTAGAGCCTATGAAAGCAGACAGGGTCATCAGGATAAGGAAAGAGTAATCCAGAAACAGCCTGATCCTGACTTACCTTGATTGTGTCTTGATTGTATTACAGAAAATGGGGATTGGGACTTGTCTTTTGACATGCCTTCTTTTAAGGGAACACTGATCTATTACTATTTTTTTCAAATTTTTAATTCAAATATATAAATTGTATATGCATTTATAGTGAACAACAATATTTTTTATTTGCATTGTGCAGTGGCTAAACCAGAACAATGAATACACATGTTATCTGATATGCTTTTTTTTGTGGTGGGAACACTTAAGATCTACTCAGCAATTTTTCAATTATACATCATATTGTCATTAAATATAATCACTGAAGTGAACAATAAATCTTTTAAACTTATCCCTCTTACTTAACTAAATTCTTATATCCTTTGATCAACATCTTCCCCTCTTTCTCACATGGCCCTTCTTCTGCTAACTACCATTTTACTCTACACAAGTTAGGCTTTTCTAGGTTTCCAGTCTATATGAGTTTATGAGGTACATGTCTTTCTGTGCCTGGTTTATCTCATTTACCAAAAAATTCTCTAGGTTCATTTAATATTATCCCAAAAGATGGGTTTTTCTTCCTTTTTGTAATGCTGGATAGTATCTCATTGTGCATAGACCTGTCTGTTTAAACCCACTTACTCATTATGGCTAGTTTGTCTCCATGTCGTGGCTATTGTGACTAGTGCTGAAGTAAGCATGGAGAAGCAAATAAATGTCTCTTACATGCAATAGCTCCATTTCCTTTGATTATAGGTATTGGAGGATGAGACTGGTGGACATATGGAGATTGTATTTTCACCTTTTAGATGCACATTTACTGTTGTCTATACAAATTTACAACCCCATCACAGTAAGCAGGATTCCCTCCTCTTCACATCCTTGAAAGTATTGTTATTATTATTTTTGGGAGCAAGAGAGATAATAGTCATGCTAAGTAATTTGGATTTTGATTTATATTTTCCTGATGATTATTGATGCTGAACATGTTTTCAGGTACCTATTTGCCATCTGTATGTTTGTGAGAAATGTCTCTATTTTGATATATTGCAGTTTTAATTGTATGGTTTTTTTCTATTAAATATTTATGTGCCATATATTCTCTGCATGTTAACTCCTTGTTAGATGCATAGTTCTGAGGACATAATTCTTCTTTTTATTTATTTTTTTTTTTTGGGTCCGGTCATGGGGCCTGAACTCTGGGCCTGGGCGCTGTCCCTCAGCTCTTCAGCTCAAGGCTAGCGCTCTAGCACTTGAGACAAAGTGCCACTTCCGGGTTTTTCCTTTTTGCTTATGTGGTGCTGAGGAATTGAACCCAAGGCCTCATGCATGCAAGGCAAGCGCTCTACCACTGAGCCACCTTCCCAGCCCCTGAGGACATAATTCTGAGGCTTCCATGGGACATACTCTTCATCCTTAACTTCAGTTCTGCTGGATGCAAGAGGATATTATTTATCATTCCAAATATTCCATAGACACACTTTTCCAAAGTACATTTTGAAACTACAATTTAAAAAATCTCTTTCAATTCTCTCTCAGGTTACAGGGTTGGAAGCCATTACAAAAAGCCTTACCAGATTGTTTTAGTGAAAACTTACTCTCAGCATTGGTGAGTGCTAATCATGTAGAGGTAAACTTTCTACTTTCATATTTTATAAATCTCAGTGTTGCTAATATTTGAGTTCCTAGTGACTTGATGATGAAATGTGTGGTATTGATCACTATACTTGTATAATGTATTCTTGGCTTCTCAACCTCAGTTCATCAGAGGCCATAACCTTTGGGAACCACTTATTTTCAGCATTTTGAGTAGGAAATTACCTCTGAAGGCAGAGTATAAGCATTTTATGACGGGTGACTTTACTTCCATCTTTCCGATGGATGCGGTAGGGTTATTTTTCTCTGTTGATTAGAAAGATTCATTTGTTACCTAAGGGCTTCTATATCAACAGCTCTGGGTCAGTAAATGTCATAGTTCTGTCCATATTTGGAAGCTCTATTGATATGCTGCTGGGTATAACTTAGGATCAACTTCCTTTAGGCAATAAATATTAGCTATTTTTATGATATGTTGTAATGCTATAGAACAGGTCAACTGACTTGAGGATATCAAGTTCCTAGATTGAGAAGTCATTGTACTTGTTCAATTGCATTACACCAATCCATCATATTGTCACTGAGATGAGGTTCCTGCCTCCTAGCTCTAGTGGGCAAAATATTGGTTCAGGCCTTGTACACCATACATTTGTTTACCTCCTAGAGTCTATTAAAATATGCCAAGTACTACACTTTTTACATCTTGGTCTCTATAGTTAATGGTAACTAAAATATTTGGAAATTTGTACTCACAAATCTCCCACAGATCCTATGAGATACAATAATGTCCCTTTCTTACAGTTTCTCTGCAGGATAATTTCTGTTGTCTGAAGCTTTAATTGGTGTGGTTCCCCAAAGTGTTGCTGACTTAAGCTCTGAGATTTCAGGGGAGAGTTACAAAGCAAATTGGAATATAGCAAAATGGAGTTAAGAGATAATTTTTAGGTAAGGAGAAAATTATGACTCGTGTAGATGTAAAACTGAGCACAAGTTAAAATTTTATTTAACTCAGACTTAATGAGAAAGTAAAGAAGATGTAAAAACTAGTTCAAAAAAGAATTCAAAGAGAAGACAAATTCATAGACCATGAATATTAAAATGAATGTGAAAATGGAGACGAAATAAGATTTAAAGTGTGTTGTAATAAATGAATCCAGAAAGATGTCCAGCTGATGCAGGCCCAGTTGAACTTTTACTGAATAGGACAAAATTCACATGTATAGAGAGACAAGAATTATTTTATTTGACCCACAGTTATCCATACTTTAGAGTCAACAAAATTATTCCTGGAGAATCTGACAATTTGGAGCAATCCTCTAGAATATAGACAATATTTCCTTCAATGAAATAAATACCTTCCTCACAGAAGTGATAGCTAGTGAAGTCTAGGTTTGAAAGTCTTTATGTTGCTTTTAGTATATTGGCTTATAATCTTGTTGGAAAAGTCCCCTATGCTGGTGTTGGACAAAGCCAAAAGAGTCATGGAAGATGAGGGAAATGCTTTTATATGTCTCTGGAGTGTTTACAGAGAGTAGAAAGAACAATAAATGAGAGACATCGTAGGAGAGAAACAGAAGAGGACAGCTGCTCTTAACAGGTTCTGGTACCAGGCCCTCAAAGACCCATCCCAAGATATATACCAACCAAAATTTGTAGGTGAACAACTGTCTCAAGGATGCTGCCTACCTAGCAAGACTCTATGCATACTTTCATGCACCCAAGTGTATTCTTGGGAAGGAGGAAAAAAAAAAGAAATCCTCTTGAGGAAAAGAAACAGCCTTGTGAAGATGACATTTATAGTAGAAGTTTCCTCAAAGTAAGCTAGAGTTGATAGGTTGATAATAGGTTGGCAAACTAAATGGGATATTTTATTTATTTTTCAACATACCAAACTTGCTTCTATCAACAGGAAAGGAGTCTCAAGGGCAAGCTCTGATTTGAAATGAATAATGAGATTCCATTAAAATACAATTGAGGCATGGTGCTTACATTTTCATATGCCCTGGTACACTGTAGAAATATGTAACACATAACCCTCAATTATCTATTTATTTTGGGGGAGCAAATAATTGAGCATATAAACAATGGATATATCTTTTCCTATCAAGTATGTTGGCATTGGTTCAATATTGCTATTATTGAGATTGCAGTGTTTAGAGAATAAAATATTCAAAATTTGATATGGAACTTACTGGAGTATTTTTGTGTCTTTATTTTGTAATGGACACCTTTTAAAAATACAGATTTTAACATTTGTTCAGTGATTCCTAAAAGATTATTCAAGGAACGCAGACTGGCAAACTGATGCTTTTTCTTTTTGTCAATAAATTCCAGAACAATCTTGGATAATACTCATATTTTTATTGTTGTTGTTGGTGGTGGTCATAGAGCTTGAACTCTGGATCTGGGTGCTGTCCCTCAGCTCTTCAGCTCAAGGCTACCCCTTGAGCCACAGCACCACTTCCAGTTTTCGGTGGTTAATTGGAGATAAGAGTCTCATGGACTTTCCTGCCTGGGCTGGCTTTGAACCATGATCCTCAGATCTTAGCCTCCTAAGTAGCTAGGATTACAGGTGTGAGCCACCAGCACCTAGCTACTGATGGAATTTTTTAAAAATTCAGTAGGGAAGGTAAAGGGTTTCACTTTAGTTATAAAATTAATTGCTTTTTTTGGTATTAATATTGTTAATAATAATACACTAATACACATGATGTTGATTTTTTTCTTTTCCATTTATTAATGAACTATACTAATTCAGGAGATCAAGATATTCAATTGTCTAAGACAAAACCCCTTTAGACAAAGTATATTGCTCTTTAATAGGGAACTATCTTCTTAATTGCTATTTTGAGTTTATATCTTTGACATTATTTGTCTCAGTGTATTGAGGATAATAATTGTAAATTGTAATTTCTACACCATGGAATGCATTGAGGTTTATTTTACAGCTCTGTGAACTATGTGAAATGTTACACTGACATTTGAATACAGTCTAAATGTGATATGTGGAAGGTATATACTTGTATTGTGATGCATCTATTCAAGTTTGTTCTCAGTGTTATTATTGCAGGCTTCTGTTTCTTTATTTTTGTTTTTAATTTGTCAAAGGCTGAAAGAGGCATGTCAAGGCCATCTTTTAGGATGATGATCTTGCCTGTTTCTTTTTGAATTCTCACACATTTACTGAACATTATTGACTTTTGGGAGAAAAGTTCTGGATGGAGCCAATTGAAGTGATATCAGATTCCTATACTCCTAAATCCACTATAGGAATAATCATATGATTTATACCTCATTCTATTGTCACTGAGAGTTAACCTACCTCATCAGGAATCTCCTACTCAAAAATCTCCTACTCCTGTCAAAAATAAAAGTAGATCACTCTGAAAAATGTTATCAGCTTATTGAGTATACAGGAGCACAAAACACTAAAAAGTGCTGAGATTTCCACTCAGGGCAGTTTCACCACAAATTATACAGCATAAAGGAAGAAACAGTTCGGCCTTTTTCATACTGGCTGTTAGAAATTAACATCACTTGTGAGGTAAGTGGAGCTCATTTTTCTGTAGCTGGCTGGATTAATTTTTGTAAATCATACTCAAGTATTTTGTGTTTCATTTATGATTACAGCTAGCATTTCAGAGGAATCAGGATAACTTAAAATTTGCCTGTATGGTATGTGGATGGCTTTAGGGTATGGCTAAATCTGACCTCCATTTTTATTTTTCTTAATACCACTCAAACCTGCATTTGCTCTAACTGATATCCCTTAAGGAAAAATTTGGAAAAAGATGACTCCTAACGAATTATTTTTATATTTGCAGCTATATTGTGCTGTGATCCTAGTGTGGCAGGAATATCTTTAGACTTATGCAAAGCGAAGAAAACCATTAATGCTGAAAGAATTTAGCATCAGCTTTCTTTATTTACCTAACATTTTCCCTTCCTTCAGCATCAATATTCTTTCCCAGAAATTGTATTTTATAAACCCTAGTGTGAATAAGTTCCTGAGTGAGCTATAGTTAAAAATAACTCCTTGTTAACTGTTCATAAGTATTACTGTGGCAGAGGACCATCACCATAGTGACCTCATTCAAACAGAATCAAAGACAGCAGTGCTAAAGGGTATATGGCTTTAGAATTCTTTCTTATCTCCTCTTTCAGGATCTTAATCAGAAATTAGTATAAAGAGTTGCCCTTTCTCTGTGGTGAGTGGCCTTGTGTGACTTGCCCAGTTTCTCTAGTCAAAAGCTTTTATCCTGCAGTGATTATTTCCTCATGCTCTGTATTCATTCTTGTCACCATGAGCAAGTCTTCAGGATTAAAGATTTTTTGCTTGTGGTTGGTTACAGCTATTGTGATAGACACATAAGGAGAAATGCTTGGTAGTTTTATAAAAAAATATATGGGCATGTTGGCTCATGCTACTCAGGAGGCTGAGATTTGAGAATCTTGGTTCAAACCAACTCTGGCAGATAAATCCTTGCCAATCTTATCTCTTCACCAGTACAAAGCCTGAAGTGGCTCAAGCTACAGAGCGCCAGATTTGAGCTGAAAGGCCAATGGAGGATGCAAGGCCCTGAGTTCAAGCCCTGGTACTGACATGTGGGTGCACACACACACACACACACACACACACACACACACACACACAGATACACAAATCTATGGAATCTACAAGTTTGTGTACATATATTGATCATTGGAAATAAAATATAAAAGGCTTAGACTCCCAGACACTGAAGAAATAGCCTGATTGATCCTGGTGGTACCAGTCATGGGTATGGTTTTAAGGCTGTTTGGAGCTCTCATGATAGGAGAAAAGATTCAAAGGATTGGCAAATTTGTGGCACAAATCAGTCAGGGGTTTTTAGCATTTGCCTTAAATTATTCTGCCTTAAGTCTTCCTTCCATCTGAGAATGTTCTAATGATGTAATCTAAATGAGAGAGAAATTTTAGCACCCCACAGAAACTGATAGCAGTGAAATATTTTCATGTGACTTTTTGTTCTCAAGTAAATGTAAGTCTCAACCAACACAGGGATAGGAGTGACACTAATTCAGATCTGTAGGTGGAAGATTTAAATTCTTGGCTAACAGGTGTTGTGTTCTAATTGCAATGCTGTCCTTAGTTATTGGGAGTAAAAGAAAATAGAGGTGCAATGATCTTCACGCACTAAGCTTTAGAGCCTGAGTGGACATAGACAGTAGAACAATAGAAAGATCTATCTTGACCTTCCTCATGTTAATTTCTTGATAGGTACTTTTACTAAATCTTAAATAAGGCATCTTCCAACACAGCTTAGAAATCAGATGTTTCATAGGTATGGCCAGCAATATCTCTGGATAGGATTTGCATGTTTGCATGTACTATTCCTGCTTTCTGTGGCACCAAGTTAGAATTCAAGGACTTGTGCTTCCTAAACAGAGCTTTAACACTTGAGCCACACTCTCAGCCCTTTATTTTTTAGTTATTTTTCATATAGGCTCTTGAATTTTTCTAAGACCCTGTAAGTAAGATGATGGATATGTACCAACATACCCACCATTTATACTGAGAGGGGGGTTCTCACCTGTCTGAGCAGGTTTCAAATCATCTTTCCTTCTAATTTCTGCCTCCCAAATAGCTGGAGTTAGAGATGTACACCACACAATCATCCTTGTTTACACGTTTTGCACAGAGAGATACCTTTACAAGAAAGAATATGGCTATTAATGTATACCACATTTAAGAAGAAGGGTCACAAATATCTACCCCCTTATTAAGAAGAGAGGGACTAACTTATGCTACATAGTTGATGACAAAGAACTTCTTCATTGCCTTTTGGAGAGTTTTCTTGAAGAGACTCCAAACTAGATCTCGTGTAGAAATTCCATATGAATACTGACATTTTTTGAGTGGAGAAAATGAGATAAGAAATACTTTCTCCTACAAGTTTGGGATGAGTCACAAATAGGTTGAATGTAGTAAAATCTACACTCTATTCATTTTTAATGTTGTATATTATCCTGTCAGATGAACAAATCATGAGTAGAGGAGAAACATTGGGCCAGTTAAATAGTTACAGTTGGCTTTTGATATTTAGGGGTAACACCAAATGAACATTGAACCAACTTAGAAATAATAAAATGTGTCTACATTGAACATGACATGGTTAGTGTTCTTGTTATTATCTTGTAAGCAATATAGGGCAACAACTGTCTACATAGTACTTACATTATATTAGGAGTCATAAATAGTCTAGGGATTATGGTATATAACTATATGGTATGTAAAATGATCTATGGTGTAGAGAGGATGCATACATGCAAACACTTTGACATTTTACAGAATAAACTTGAGCCTCTGCTGATTTACTATCTGTGTGAGCCCTGGCATCAGACCCCAGATACCAGCGGACAACGGTCTTTGGAATGGATAGAATTCCCGAATCCTACAGTTTCTGACATATGCATAGTCCAATTATAGAAAGAGAATAAAGAATGCCATTACATTAGGTTAAGTAAAGGCTATCTTTATAAAGAAAAAAATACAACACCAAGCACAGAAATCTTGTCAGATGCCAACCCTCCCTGCTGTCCCAAGAATTTTGGAGTAATATTTAAAAATAAAATTTAAAATATTTTTATGTTTAACTGCAACATAAGAATTTTATGCAATGATGAAGGACACTGGGACATTTCTATACATGCATAATATGCACACATACACATCTTATATAGTTATTTTGATAGGAATACTCAAAATCCTCTCTATCAGATATTTTATTTTTTCTTTTCTTTTCTTTGTACTTTATTTGAAGCACTGGCACTTGAACTCAAAGTCTCATGCTTACTAAGAAGGTATTCTACCATTGAGTTATATCCTTAGAACTTTTTGCCTTATCTATCTATCTATCTATCTATCTATCTATCTATCTATCTATCTATCTATCTATCTATCTATTTATCTATCTATCTACCTATCTATCTTTTTATTCTTACACATAGCCAGCACAGTGTTGTGATGCATTACAATTATGTGTCACAAGAAACTACCAGCTATTTTGAAAGATTCACTTAACAGTTATGACCTCTTTAGGACTGGAGTGGTGAATCTCACTGAAACTACATTGCTAAGAATTTGTAACTGAGCTTTCCCCAAAGAACCCTCCATTTCTCTTGTTAAAGAATTGAGTTTCAAATGACAAGGAGACAGCCAACCAATGGACATGTTCTCTAGGAATTCACAGATAACATTTAATAGAATTGGGTAGAAGGAAATCACAGATAGATTCTAGGTAAAGGAATGATGGATTCTTCTATGATTACATTTCATCTTCATGTTTTGTATAATCTTCTCTACTCCTAATTTTGAGAGCTTACTTTGTGTGCCATTGTTCTAGACAACTGAATGTTAGGGACCAATGACCATAGGAAGAAGAGTGCTTAAAAAATTTGAAGACATGTAAAATTCAGCTTGGTTAAGTGGGGAGTCCAATAATGAACTAAAGTGAAGGAAGTTGTATAAAAGCTTTAGATACTTTTTCTTTCAGCTATATCGTTTCAGGCTGTTGTGTTAAGTTGGACAATAACTTTTTGTTTAGAGATTGCTAGTCTTTGAGGGGGCTTAATATTTTGTTTCATTTGGTTTTATTCTATCTCAATCTAGGATTTAAATGACCTTATTCTGAACACTAAATAATCTGGAATGCTAGCTGAATGCCAGTGGCAATCAGTCCAGAAAGGTAACGGGCAATGTATTTTTGTAGTCATAAGTGTTCTTGTAGCATTCTAGAATGAAAAGTGAGGTGTAGCAGTGTAAATTGTTTTGGACAAAGAATTGCCAGTGGAAATGGCTTGTAGTATTTCCAAATGGATGTTGAACACCCAATACATTTTAGCACTGTTACTTCTGGAAGCATTACAAATGGTGTACTGACGTTTATGTAATAAGATCACTGCTGATCTGGGTTAGTATGAATGAAAAGAAAAATTTTTTTATTGTCTTCCAAATGTCTGTAATATACAGCGTCTGTTAACTTCTGTTAAACCATCAAGATAAGGGGTCATTTTTGGCTGGAGGCATGGCTCAGTTGGTAGAGGACCAGTCCATGTGAGAAAGAACCAAGTACCAAGTTTGTTAGTTCTTAGACCTAATAAAAAAGATTTGCTACTATAGCACAACACCACTATGATTGATATAACTTTCTTTTTCTCCGAATTGTCAAACTATATTAACAAAAGGAAAATAAAGCTTAAAATAATTATCTCTTTACTTGTAATGTCTTTAAACCCCTTGCTCAGTGGGTACTTCCTAGGACAGATGCCATGTCGCTTTTGGGAGCTGTTTTCTTCAGAGGTGACAAACTTCCTTAGGGAGTCTAGAACTCTTCAAATGGATAAGCATGATGAAGGTGGGGGGATTAAACATTGCTCAGGATGCAGCATACTCGTAAGCCAATTTGTTGAATGGTAACTACTATGTACAGCTAAAGTTAATAAAAATATATTTTTTAAAAGGTCAAGAAAAAGGCATGTTGTTAGTGGATTATTTTTCTCTTTCTCTTCATTTTTCATGTGTATGTGTTTCTGAAGATTGTGACTAAAATCATATTTCTTTCCCTCATCACTTTTCTAAGATTTTTAGAGACTTTAACTTGTGATAAATATAAGAAATCACCAAAAATGCCAATTACATTGCATTTTCCAAAAAAGATGTGACCTTTAAATTAAAATCAATAAAGCCCATGGTACTTCTTTTTCACACTTTTGGGTGACAAGATTGAAAAGAGAGAAAAAACAGAAATTTGAGAAAAATTTAACTTAGTGTTCTCAGCTACCGAACTTGACAGTATTCATTTATTTTATCATTCACTTCTTTAGAGCTTTACATTTTCCAGGATTTTTCAAGATTGGGCTGATTTTAGACGTGTTGATCCTTTTGTCTAAGACTCTTATGGGAGATGAGATATAGAATCGTGATTTGGCCTGACTCTCGTGAGTAGGAGACAAGAGAACCAGAAGCTAAACCATATCTTAATTCTCCTACATGATATGTCAATCTAATCTCACTGCCATGTTTCAAGTGCAAAGAAACAGAGAAAAGAATGAAAATAACATCTCATTTGACCACCGGTATTGCCAATTCCCTTCCCATTGCTCTCTTCATCTCTTACTTCTCTACTTCTTGCTTGCTCTGATACAAACACGTTGGCCTTTTTTTGGTCTGGCAACTCCACCATGGATGGTCTTTCTGTCTGAAGCACATTGCCCGGATTTTTCACCTTATCTTTTATAGATGAGACTGACTTGATTTCTGCATTTAAAGTAAAGACTTCCATGTCATGCAATCTACCTAATCCTTACATGTGCTGAGATTTTTTTTTTATAGATTTTGCCTGCTGTAAGCATGCTTTTTATGTTTATTGTTATTTCTTTTTCTAGAATGTGATCTTCAAAGACTAAGGATTTTCATCTTGTTTGTTTAGTTCACTGACTATATATAATACATTCCTAGAAAAACCCTGTAGCATAGTGGATATTCAAAATACTTGCTGAGTAATTAAATGAAGCACATATGATGTAAAACATAAAATGATTAAAAGAGACACATTCAATTCAAAGACCTAATAAGAGTATAACTATACATTTATTTCCTGGTCCTGGTTTGACGAGTTCTTTTGTGTACAGTAGTGAAGAACTAACATTTGTTAAATTCTCAGGTCTTAGATATAAATCCAGGAGGCTTATGCAGAATTTCTGCTTTGATTTCATATGTAAAGCAATTATATTAGTCTTTTTTTCTGTTACCATAATGAAATGTCAAGAGACTGAAGATGCTTCAAGAAAAGAGGGTTATTTAGCTCAACAAAGTATGAGGGAATCAGTGCTGGTATTATCTCAGTTCTGTTGAGGACCTCCACACTTTGCAGGAGTATGTGTGTGAGGATAATCATGATAATCATGTAGTGAGACAGAAAGCCACAGAGCACATTTTTATATCACTCTTTTTGTTATAATTACCTTCTCAGAAGAAATAAACCAAGTTGTATAAGAATTCTCCCAAGTTGTTTATGAGGGTCCAGACCTCAATGATATAAGAACCTCAGAGTAGGTCCCATCTCTGGAAAGTTGAACTAGCTCTCCAGCCCATCATTGAGTCTCCAGCACATGAGCTGTTGTTTGGAACAAAACATATTCCTACCACTGAGGGAAGGCATTTACTCCCTTCTAGAAGTTTAGGTAATATTTTCAAAGTGCTATAGCTAACATGAGTTGGTGTGGTGGTGTATGCCTCTAATCTCATCTATTTAAGAGGCAGACCGGGGAAATCTTGACATTGAAGCCAGCCTGGGAAAATGTTGTGGGAAGACTATGAAAACAAAATAAAAGGCTAGAGGCATGGCTCAGCCAAACAGCAAGTACCTGCCTAGCAAGGGAGACATGGCACTCAGACCCAAATATCACAATAACAAAATAAAGCGAGCAAATAACAAGCAATTAGGGACAAAAGTATAAGAAAAGGGCTGGGGCATTTTGGTAGTGTAGTTTCCTGGCATGCACAAGACCCTCAATTCAAAGTTGAGCAAACAAAAAGGAGAGAATATAATAAAATTCATATTTATTTGCTGTAGACCTTCTTCTTACCATTCTATGATAGATAAGGGGAGAAGGCAGAGAAAGATGAGATTTATAAAAGTCTTTAAAGATACATATCTTTTGGACATCTCATACATTTTTGTACTAGCCCTTGGAGCTCTGAAGGAGTTCTCTTCTTAAAAAGGTTAAATTATTGTGTATCACCCCTCCCCAGTTATGGCTAAGTGTCAATAATTACATCTTGCCTTTCAAACTTAGAAATTTTAATTTATTGAACATATACATAAAATGCTCATCAAATCACAAATATTTTTAGCTTGTGTATTTTATCTTTGACCCCAAATAAAGAATCATTCTGTCCTGATCTCACCAGATAGGAGTTGTAGAATTGGGCATTAAATAAAGAAAAAGAGTGAACATTTTCTTAGAGTAATCTCTTGCACAACTTCATTTTTCTGCTACCTGTGAAGGAAGTTTTATTTGGAGGCAGATGTACAGAGGTTTTTTCCAGGTGAGGGGAAGGGAAGTGGTAGGCAGATAGAAGCACTATGATTTCACAGGAAGTTACTTGCATGGCATTTTGGTGAATTAGTTTTCATGTCAGCTTTTCAGATAGCTAAGATTTTTCTTAATTCTCATTTTGTTTTTTTTTTAAATGTATTGGCTATATGACTTAGGTATTGCCTTTCTGAAATATTTAGTTTGTCTATTGAGAAGTTATAGGAAAGAATTTGTCTCTAATATTATTTTAGATTTCCTAAGGGAATGTTTCTGAATTAGAAACATATTATCTTCCCTCCTTTCATGTATATTATGGACTATTTTTTGGAGATACTGGGGTTTTAACTCAGGGCCTCACACTTCCTAGACTTGTGTTAAATTGCTGAATTAGACTTCCAACCCCATAGACTACTTTTAAATAAAAGATAGAAAGCTTGTTTTTTAGATAGAAAATTGATAGCTTTAAAAACTATTTTAGAGAATTCATCTTAAATAGTTGATTAGGTGACCTTTACACTTCAGGGTTAAACAATTTCCATGGCCCTATGATGTGTGGAAATAGGCAAGAATCTTTAAAAGATATCTGATTCTTATTCTAGTTATAATGATCTAGTTAGAATGATCTTTCATTTACAGCTTCCAATGTCTACCTAGAGATGGGTTTTGTGGCTAAGCTATAGGTCAGACAACAGGAGGAAACTATAGAAGCATGTTTTTTTGTTTTAGGAGATTATTTCCTTCTTCTTTAGTCCCCAAACCCAAAGTTTTCTGTGTAGCAGAAAGGAGCAGAGATAGAGAAGACATCTTCATAGCTTATGCTAGGATCATGCTATACAAAAATAACCTATGACTTTGTATTGTCAAAACCATAGAGAATGGTTATTCCTGAGCAAGGTCAAACTTTGCTAAAGCAAAGCACCTCAAACTTTCAGCCATCCGTGACCCAGGAAAGACACATCAAATCATTCAAGTGCATGTAAAGTTTGTGTCTGTGTGAGGGAGGGTGGTTACTGGATGGAGCTTGACTGCATTCTAAGAGAGCAACCACCACCCAGCAGTGGGAAATGTGTCACATCCAGACTGTCTCAGGAAAAGAGATTCTTTTTGTAAACAACCTATTGAAGAGTCTAGAAGTTATTTTTAGGCAATTTCACAGTATCTTCAAAGAACAAGAAAACATTTTTTTCTTTAAAAAAGAAGAGATGCTAGGAAAAAAGAACAAGAAATGAAAAGGCTAGAAGAAAGTATTAGGATAAAACAAGAATTGCTTCACAAACAACCCAATGACAGAATTAAAACTTGTTTTTTTTCTTTTTTTCATCAATAAAGAAGAAAATGGAAAAGCCAGTGAGGGATGTGGGAACAAAACACGCACTTAAAGGGAAAATGATAGAAAGGTAGATATGATTGTATAACCTATAAATAATAGATAAACTTGAAAATGAGAGCAAAACAAATAATTCAATGAATTTAAATGAAAAAGAAATTTAATGATCCATAGACTTGTATATGCCTTACTGGAAAGCTCATTCTATTTTAGAATCTATGAAAAGAAACAGGCATAGATATTTCGTATAAACATACTTTAAAAATAAAGAAAAGATACTATATAAAAATTTAAGCAGAGCTGGGCACCAGTGGCTTACACCTGTAATCCTACCTAGTCAGGAGGCTGAGCTCTGAGGATTGCAGTTCAAAGCCATCCTGGACAGGAATATCCGTGAGACTCTTATCTCCAATTAACCACCAGAAAACCAGAACTGGAGCTGTAGTTCAAGTGGTAGCACACTAATCTTGAGCTGAGGAGCTGAGGGACAGCACCCAGACCAGAGTTCAAGCCCCACAACTGACCAAACAATGTTTTTGAGCAGAAAATTTATTTCTTTCAAACAAAACAATGTCTTCAGCTTTCACTTCTCCATTATCAAGGCAAGATGTGAGTGCAGTGGTACTTAAAGTATATGGATCAGACAATCCCATTCCTAATGTAATTATTCAGTACATTGTATATATATTGTCTTCATTTACATACTTAATATAATTTTACCTCCTCAAAGTACACATGCCAATAAATGGTTGATCATGAGCTATAGGCTTGAAGTTGGGATGTGGAATGAGAGTGTGTAAATTTGAGAGTGGATTGATTAGAAGAAAATGGAAAATCAACCTCATATGTTCTTGAAACAACATTATAGTCAGGTTGTGATGGCTCATGCCTATAATCCTTGTTACTCAGGAGGCTGAGACTTGAGGGCTGCAGTTCAAAGCTAGCCAGGTCAGGAGAGTTCATGAGATTCTTATTTCTAATTAATCACCAAAAAAATCATAAGTGGAGCTGTGGATCTAGTAGTAAAGTGCTAGCATTAAGCAAAAAGTCTCAGAGATAGTACCCAGGCCCTGAGTTCAAGCTCCAAGACCAGAACAAACAAAATCAAAGACAAAAACAAATGCAAACAAAACATTATACCATGGACTGGATAATTCATGGCTTGATTTGGGAATACTGGAGACAAAGGGAGACTTTTGTTTAGTTGTTGTTGAGTTGTTAGGACAAGGTCTTACTATAGGGCCTACCTCCAGCTCTCAAGATCCTCCTGTCTCAGTCTCATCAGTGCTGGATTACAGCTATATGCCTGCAAGCATGGCTCAAGGGAAGTTCTATTGAATAGCAATATATTGCTGTTTAGCCACTCAGTTATTTAAAGTACCATCTACAAGAAACAAGGAATCTCAGGAGTGGCTATGACTGTAGCAAAATGAGGAGGAGAAGAGAAAAGCAAAAGAAAAGAAAGGAAAGCAATGAGAAGGGAAGACACTGAGAATAAATTCTGATACATCATTTAGACAGTCCTGACACCATTCAAGTTACCAAATACAATAGCAGGACCTGGTGAGAAAGTGAATAATGTAGAGAGGAATTCAAAGTAGCGAAAATGATGACATAGTTGGTGAATCAGAGAAGTAAGGAACTCATTCTGATTGGAACAACTGTCAGGGCAAAGGAATGTCTGGGTAGATAGGAGTAAGAGCCAGAGAGAAAGTTTACAAAGCACAAAGAGAAACCACACACTAGCTTAGAAGCCTGTGATATTTAAAACTGGTAGAGGGAGAAAAGTTTGCTTGAAGGAGCTGCCTGCTAATAAGTTCATATCTTTAATAAAAGCCAGGATAACACATTCAGACTAGATTAAGTCTTCACAATTTGAGAGAGAGAGAGAGATAAGTAGTCATTAACAGAGAAATTAAAATAAATTCAATCTCAAGAGTGAAAGAAATTGAAACTAAAGCTAGATAGATTCCATTTTTTATCTTTAATTTGGCACAAGAATGATTCAATATTATTGGTGGGGTGGCTAAACATCCACATGTTCTCTGTGGAGATTCAAATGGTGTGATCTTCTTTGGAAGGCATTTTGGAAATATGCACAAATGTGTTAAGATTTGTATATACTTTTCTTACACTGCCATCTCCTTGCTTTTACATTTAAGGTTTCAGATTAGGTACTCTGTATGGTAGCATTTTATAATTTTCAATATTCTGTATACCTTTCCTTGTGTACTCATTAAATGCCCAAGTACATTCTAACACCATTACCTATTTCTTATTGCCAATTTTCTCCCTTTCCTTCCTTCCTTCCTTTCTTCCTTCCTTCCTTCCTTCCTTCCTTCCTTCCTTCCTTCCTTCCTTCCTTCCTTCCTTCCTTCCTTCTTTCCTTCCTTCTTTCCTTCCTTCTTTCCTTCCTTTCTTCCTCCTTCCTTCATTCCTCCTTTGATCCTCCTTTGTTCCTTCCTTCCTTTTTTTTAATGTTGGTTTTGGATCCAACTCAGTTCTTGGATGCTGTCTCTGAGAATTTTTTAATAAAAGGCTAGTGCTCTAGCAATTTGAGCGACAGCACCACTTTGGTTTTCTGGTAGTTAATTTGAATTAAGGGTCTCATGGAGCCAGGCACCAGTGGCTCACACCTGTAATCCTAGCTACTCAGGAGGCTGAGATATGGGGATCACGGTTCAAAGCCAGCCCAGGCAGAAAAAGTCTGTGAGACTCTTATCTTCAATAAACCACTCAGAAAATCAGAAGTGGCACTGTAGCTCAAGTGGTATATCACTAGTCTTGAGCTGAAGAGCTGAGGTACAGCACCCAGGCCCAGAGTTCAAGCCCCTCGACCCATAAAAAAACATAAAGAGTCTCATGGACTTCCTTGCCCAGGCTAGTTTCAATCCAGCCTCCTGAGTAGCTAGAATTACAGGAATCCTGCTATTCCTTCCTTCCTTCCTTCCTTCCTTCCTTCCTTCCTTCCTTCCTTCCTTCCTTCCTTCCTTCCTTCCTTTCTTCCTTCCTTCCTTCTTTTCTTCCTTCCTTCCTTCCTTCCTTCTTTCTTTTCTTCCTTCCTTCCTTCCTTCCTTCCTTCCTTCCTTCCTTCCTTCCTTCTTTCCTTCCTTCTTTCTTTTCTTCCTTCCTTCCTTCCTTCCTTCCTTCCTTCCTTCCTTCCTTCCTTTCTTCCTTCCTTCCTTCTTTTCTTCCTTCCTTCCTTCCTTCCTTCTTTCTTTTCTTCCTTCCTTCCTTCCTTCCTTCCTTCCTTCCTTCCTTCCTTCCTTCTTTCCTTCCTTCTTTCTTTTCTTCCTTCCTTCCTTCCTTCCTTCCTTCCTTCCTTCCTTCCTTCCTTCCTTCCTTCCTTCCTTCCTCTTTTTCTTTTTCTCTCTCTCTTTCTTTCTTTCTTTCTTTTTCTTTTTCTTTCTCCCTCCCCTTCCCTCTCTCCCTCCCTCTCTCACACACTCTCTCTTTCCATAATAGGAGAAGAGAATGAAGTATGGAATGGAGAGAGAGAGAGAGAGAGAGAGAGAGAGAGAGAGAGAGAGAGAGAGAGAGAGAGAGAGAGAGAGAGAGAGAGAGAGAGAGAGAGAGAGAAAGATTCAGACATTTGCCATGATGCTAGAAGTAGTGACCTGGAATCTGAGTTTACTCCTTCACTTTTCTTGATTTTGCTTGTTTGTATTTTTAAGCAATCTTTATCTCTGTATGTTTCACTTTCATAGTAGAAATTTCAACAAAACTACTTTGAAAACAAGATGGATCTTAAGCCAACATCATTCCTCATGGTTAACTCAAATGTCAATAAAATAATTAAGAAAAAACTGCAGAGTCTTCATTTGCTGACAGACAACATAAATAAGAAGAATAGGTCAAAGTGAGTGCTGTGATAAACAAGAGAGTACAGAGCCTCAGAAAGGACTAGATTTAAAATTAGAAAACATGGACAGGTTTAGTAAAACAAACTTTTCATTGAATTTGATCTTCAGCAGGTTGACTAGAAACAACTTCTTACATAAAGCCAAGAGAAAGTCACCTTCTATTAGCTTCATTGTTATCAGATACTGCTTTGAAAGTTCCATCTAGTACAATAATATGAAGTGAAGAAAAGCATGATCTAACTATTAGAAAAAGGAAATGCTAATTTTTATTTGTAGTAGGAATGATTATATTTTGAATTTTCCCAACATGAGCTACTCATAAACATGTAGTACAAGTTCACCAGGCAGCTGATAGTGGACAATGTGTAAAAAAAAATCTTACAATGATATTATGTGATCTGAATTTCCAGCTAGAAAATATGGTAAGATTCACACTGAACACGCTCTCTAGCTTTCTCTCTTCCAAAGGAGCTACTATAAGAACAATGTTAAAAGATAATGCAACCTAATGGCAGAATTTTGACAAATTCTTTCCAGAACAGTTTTGTGTTTGTAGTGCTGAAGTTTGAATCTAGAGCCTTATACACACTAGGCAAGAGTTCTACCACTGACTACTACAACGAGAGAATGAGATTGAAGAAGCCAGAATACAGTGCCTGTAATCCTAACTGCTCAGGAGGCTGAGACCTGGAGGATTGTGGTTTGAAGCCAGACTGGGAAAGGAAAGTCCGAGTCTCTCTCTACAAAATAACCAGCCAAATACAGGGCTGGAGTAGATCAAATGGTACAGTGTCAACAAAGTAAGCAAGCCAAGAGTGAGCAGAACGTTCTGAGTTCAAACTCTGCTACTGAAAAATAAAAGAATTGGATCGAAGACCAAATTTTATGCAACATATAACTTATGCAACATATAAAGAAAGCTATTGCAGTAAGAAAAAATTTAACCCACAAAATCCTAGAAAAATTGAAGCTGGAAGTTAATATTCACAAGGAACCAGGACATATAATTGGGTAAGGACCCAGGTCATTTCAAAGCAGTTCTTCTCCTGAAACACTCTGATTGACAGTGTATGTATTGTTCTCTAGATAGAAAGTCTTAAGAACATTCCATGCTAAATGAATGCCCTGTTTGTAATTTCCAGCTGTGATAATTCTGTTGCATTTTGGTTTAAATAGTGGTTCTCAATAGGAAGTAAAGAGACAGTTAATGAAATGACTAGTTATGAAGTGACTGGCATGTTATTAAATGCTGGCGTTTAATAACCAGAAGGAAGAATTGGTATATACCTTCCTATATTCAGGGTTGTCCCAAACAACATAGCAGGATCTTTCCCCCAAATAATTCACATCATTATTCTCCAGTAGAAATATCACACCTGCAATATATGCAAAAATTTTTTTTGCATATATTGCAAAAATTTTTTCTAGCTACATGAAAAAAGTAAAAAGAAGCAAGTATAATTAATTCTAGCAAATTTTATATAACCAAATATGCCCACAACACTATCCTTTGCATGGAATCAATATGATATTATTCATAATGCAGTTTTTATGTATTTTTGTACCACATCTTTCAAATCTGATGCATTTTATACCCAGGGCACATCTCAATTGAAATACTAAACATCATCAGAATGAATTGATATGCATTTATAATTCATACATAAAACCCATAGTTGAAAAGTGGGATTCACACTCTGTAGTTGTTTTAAATATACTTAAATGTTTTTTAAACTGCATTTTTATTTTGTCATGTTGTGTTGAAATTGCCATTCATTGTGAAATCTGTGATGTGCTTTTCTTCTAGTCTCTTCTTATTGCTACTTGTTTGGTTTTAATATCTGCATTTGATTCTGCACTAGTACAATGCTGAGTTGTTTTAGTGTTTCAATATATATCACCATTATTTACTTTTCGATATAGAAAAGTAAGTTGTTATAATTTAAGTAAATAGTATTTGTTTAACTGGTAGTTCCATTTTGCTTAGGTATTATTGTATCACAAGTATCTGCCTAAAATATTCAAGTAAACATTTATATTTGTGCACAGATAATCACTCAAAATTGATAAATGTCTTGGTAAATAATAGACAGGTTCAGCATTTATATATGTAGGGTGGTGTGTCAGTCAAAGCACGTTCTTGGCAGATACCCTATAATACAACAGTGTATTATGCAACACAATGATACTAATGTACCTAATGAGAAATGTCCTACAGTGACTTTTTTTTCTTGTCAGTCATGGGGCTTGAACTCTGGCCACTGTCCTGCAGCTCTTCAGCTCTACCACTTGAGCCATAGTGCCTCTTCCTGTTTTCTGGTGGTTAATTGGAGATGATAAGAGTCTCACAGACTTTCCTGCCCAGGCTGGCTTTGAACCATGATCCTCAGATCTCAGCCTCCTGAGTAGTAATGTTACAGGCGTGAGCCACCAGCACCTGGCCAATGACTCATTTTTTATATTCAAATTCCAGGTCTTTGAAATAGCAAGCACTAACCATTCTGGCATCTGTTTTTTTGTTTTGTTTTGTTTTTTTTTTAATCTGACATCATTTTCTGTTGCTATTCCCTCATCTCTTGTCAATGGCCACATTGGCCTTATTGATGTTGCTTGAATATGCCATGGTCAACTCCATCTTAGAGAGTTTGCTCTTATTCCTTCTTCCTTGGGAAGTTCTCCCAAGGAACTTCCTTGGTAGATAGCTGTGCTGAGCCTCCAGAGAAAACGCTATCGCAATTCAGCCCTCTTCCTCATCCTCTTCATTCTCTGTGTAACTAACTCTCTCCTTTACTGGCAAAACTAAACACGATCTGAAATTCTACTCTCTCTCTCTCCATATATATATATATATATATATATATATATATATATATATATATATATATATATATCCTTTCTTTCTTACCAGAATGTAAACTGGGTGAACACATAAATTGTGTGTTTTGCTTACTGGTCCAATCCCTGGAAGCAAGAAAAATATTCAGGACACAGTGTAAATCTAGTAAATAGTTATTCAAAAGATGATTTACAAAAGATAATTGCAAAAGACCAAGTATAAAATACATCAATTTTTAAACAAAGAAAGAAAAAAATGGAGCAAAAAGTATCAGATAGGAGCTGGGAATGTGGCTTAGTGGTAAAGTGCTTGCTTAGCATGCATGAAGCCCTCCCTGGGTTTGATTCCTCAGTAACATATAAACAGAAAAATCCAGAAGTGGGGCTGTGACTTAAAGTAGTAGAGTGCTAGCCTTGTATAAAAAGAAGCTCAGGGCCAATGTCCAGACCCTGAGTTCAAGTCTCTGGACTGGCAAAAACAAAAGACCCATAAAAAGTATGAGATGATAAACAAAAGGCAAAAATGAATGAACAAACCATAAGATATAAATAAAAGCCAGGTGCCAATGGCTCATGCCTATGATCATAGCTACTCAGGAGGCTGAGATTTGAGGATCATGGTTCAAAGCCAGTCCAGGCAGGAAGTCCATGAAACTGTTATTTCTAATAAACCACCAGAAAACCAGAAGTGGCACTATAGTTCAAGTGGTAGAGCTCTAGCCTTGAGCTGAAGAGCTGACAGACAGCATTCAGACCCAGAGTTCAAAGACCGACCAAAAAAAAAAAAGATATAAATAAAATTGGTTTGAGTCATAATCCTAATAATTGCAGTCACAAAGCTGTAATCTCAAATGTTGAAATTCCACACAAAAATCTGTGGTCTAAGATCCTGAAATATTAGCATTTTAAGAATATAATTCTGGAAAAATATTTTAAAATTACTTAAAGGACATTTATGTGTATTTTAAAAAAAGAGTTCTCATATAAGAGATATAAAGCTGTTATAGGCTTCTTTATGAAGGAAATGGGCTATAATAGCATAGACACCTTTAGTAATGATAAGGCTTAAAAGCTATGAACACATGGACATATTCACAAACAAGTTAAAACCAGGATGTCTAAATATGTATAACTACAGTTGGTAATTGGATGCACCTCACCTTATAACCTTGTACATCTGAAATACCATGACAGATAACCTGAGTCTTTTGACAAGATACGTTAAAAACTGTGATGACATACTATAACATATATAGTCTCCCATAGAGCCATGATCTCCAGATTCTTTCTTTTTTACATATATAGAATGAATATTTATTTATAAGTAAGTTTCAATGTTGTTTTTGGTAAACACATGCAATGCTTAAATGCAAAATCAATATTGTGATGATTTACTTTTGTGAAGTAAAATTTGCAGTAAATACATAAGATGAATTAACATGTCCTGAAAGTCCTTAATACAATTCATTCTTCCATTGTTAAAAATGAAGGTATAATATACCGAGAAAAAAATTGTAAGAACTAATGTGATAATTGAAAAGTGAAAAAAATAAGAAAAGGAAACCGGAGTCAAGCGGAAAAGGTCAGATAATGTGATGTCAGGAAAATGAACCCTTAGATATGTATTTTAATGTTTTTTTCTTTCATGCATGTGTTTCTAATGCATTTATAAGATTATCTCTTTGTTGCTTTGTATGTCCCTCCCCCACAGTATAACCCCTGCTTTCACTATATTTGATGTCAGTATAACTTGTGGAGGAGATGGGGAAAAACCAGTTGTTTAAGGATACAGGTGGACCTGTTGCAACAATGAGAAGTACAAGTTGTCATTTACAACGGCGGTGGGGGGGGGGGGAAGGGGGGGAAGGAGAAGGATTGGGATTGGGGGGGAGGGGGGAGGCTGGGAAGGGATGTGAAGGGTAAACAAAGGAGGAGGCTGCAATGCTTGGTAAGAAATGTACGCATTATCCTGCCCATGTCATTGTAACGCCTCTGTACAGTATGTTCACAAATAAAATAAAATTAAAAAAAAAAAAGAAAAGGAAACAAAACAAAGTACCGGGAATCAAAAGGTTAGTAAAAATATAGAAAATAAATTAACTAGGAAAGAATTCTTTACACGATATATTATGTGCAATTGTAAAGAGTTAGTCCATAATACCGGGACAAATTTCATGACTATTAACAGTATTTTGAAGACTTAAATCATGATGAATAGACACTTCATTTCTTTTAGCCCATCACTCTTGAAGAATGCATTTGTACATTTATATTGATATGATGGAGAATTAGAAATGAATTATAATATTTGACTTAAACTGTATAAGGGGACAATAAATGAATCTAATAATATGATGGGGAATTAAAAATGAGGCTTAATATTTGACTTAAACTGTGAAGTAATCGATGAGTGGATTTAAAATATGAATGTAACTAAGCTTCTTATGGATGAGACTCTCTTGGTACCTAACTAATTAGGTTTTGTAACCCTACCTCTGCCTCTTCCTAAACCACATGTTCCCCAACCTGGCTGAGCCATTAGCATCCTTTGTTCTATTTCTGGAGCTTCCTGGGGATTCTGAGGCGTTCCCAGCTCCAGCAGGAAGAGAATGATATCCTTAGGTGGGAAGCTCATACTTAAAACTGGCCTGGCCATTGGTTGGAATCTGAAGGACAGCTTTATGATGGTTGATTGTACCTCCCCTTCTCCCTTCCCCCAACCCTGCCCAATAATGTTTAAAAGGTCAAGGTGAGTGGCCGCCCAGGGCCATCTCCTAGGAACCCGACCTCAGATGCAGTCCTGGTGTGTCAGTGCTCCATCGCTCAATAAAATCTTCTAAGTTTAATTGCAGATTGCATGGTCTCTCTATTAATATCTCCCCCCCCATTACAATATTCAATTTCTTTTCCTTTCCTTCTTTGTGTGTGTGTGGGGGGCGCCAGCCAGTACAAAGGCTTGAATTTAAGGTCTGGGTGCTGTCTCTCAGCTGTTTTGCTCAAGGCTAGAGCTCTACTATTTAAGCAACAGCTCCATTTCCAGCTTTTTGGTAGCTAATTGTGAAGTAAGGAGGACAGGTCTGGCAGACACCATATTGGCCACCGGTGGATCATAGGGTCTGGCTTCTTGTCCTCATGCTGGGGAAGGAAGCCCTCCCCCCCCCATCACCTGCCTCCCAGGTAATGGGCGTGCCCAGATCCCTGGAGGCAGGAGTGGGCAGTTGGCTGATAGGTTACTGAATCTGTCAATCCAGTGCCTGGGTCTGGGAATTTCCTGAGGATCTGGGTCCAGACCAACCTAGCCCCCAGGAGGTCATATCACATGTGTCTCTGTGATCATGTTCTGTCTCCTGGCTTGTCTCTGGTCATCATGGAGTCCCCATTCAGCTCTCAATTGAAGCTGAATTAGTTTGTTGGCATTGTTTTTGTTTTTCCTTTCCTCTTTAGCATGATTCCTAGCTGTGTTATGTGTATTTGGGGGCTTCAGGCTTTTGTAACAACAGGTGGCCTGCAGCCTGTTAACTGTATAATAAAGACTCCGATATTCTATATTTTAAAATGTGCCTTTGGGATGATTCACTTACAACAACTGGAGGTAAGAGGCTCACAGATTTTCTTGCTCAGGCTGTCTTTGAACTGTGATCGTTCAGATCCTAGCCTCCTGGGTAGCTAGGATCACAGGCATGAGTCATTGGTACCCTGCTTACATTCATTTTCTGTGTGGCAGATCTTCCTTTCCTACCTGTATAACTTACACACTAGTCTCCCCAGGAAAAACCCTCACAGACACCAGTAATGAGCTTTCAGGTTCTAGGAGTTCCTTCTGTCTAATGTGACACAAGTGGTCTGGGGACAACTCCGAATGCATAAATGCCTTCTCCAGAACTTAGTATCTTGCTTTCTTGCAGCCTTATTAAAAAAAAATTGAGTGACAATTTATATTATTAGAATTTTGCCTCTTGAGATTTCCTCATTTAGAATTATAATCATTTGGAATTGTGATTTGAGGGATTTTTTTAGGCTTAAAGATTGTGATTTTTAAAAGATTTTAGATCTTTTGATGAAGTGGACCCTGAGATGGGTCTCAAGCTGGTATGATTCCATTTTGAGCTCTGCCTTTGTTTTAGGGATTTTAGACTTGATGGGCCTAGTTCCCAGAATGAAAAAAAAAATGCATCTCCTCCTTCTCCAGTTAACAATGTAACCCACCCTTGATTGAAGAGTTAAAGACTAACCCATAAAACAGATAGGTTGTAATCTGGCTCAAACTGGCAACATCACTTGTTTAAGGTAAACTTACCTTTTGCATATGCTTACGTTAAACTCCGCCTTTTGCCCACTAAAAGGTAGACCTTGCCTTACCCACCAAACCAAGGTGATAGGCTGGTTTAAACAGCCATTACAAACTGTAACCTCATTGGCCCACCTGTGTGTTGTCGATATGACTGGACAATCCTTTGTGTGTGTTATGATCCCATTGGTCACCTGTGCATGACCAGGCTCAACCTCATGGATTTTGCCTTTAAAAACCAAAGAATAGGGGCTGTTGTGCATCGCAGTATCAGCTCCTGAGCTTGTGCTCCGGCCATGACCGATCAGTGTAGAAATCTTCTCAATAAAGTTGCTTCTTTGTTAACAACTTTGTTGTGGTGGGCTTTGTCAATCCAGACTACTAGGTGGGCTTGCCTGCCTGAGTAGGGGTATTCCTACTACATTAGGATTTGAATGCTTGGGATTACAGGCCTCAGGATTTTGCTTTGCAGGATTAAAATGAGTTGGAAGAATAAAGCCAGTCAAATATAATCAATAAGAGTGAATCAATTAAATTCCTCGATTAAAATGTAAAAATCTTACCAAATGATTTCATTGTTTAACAAAGGATTAAATTGCAGGAGGATTGGTAGAAACTTAAGTCCCCAGTGACAGTGAAAGAGTCAGATATGTTTATTCAAGAAGTTTGAGGGGGGGCTGGGAAGGTGGCTCAGTGGTAGGCCTTGCATGCCTGAGGCCCTGGGTTCGATTCCTCAGCACCACATAAGCAAAAAGAAAAAAGCCGGAAGTGGCGCTGTGGCTCAAGTGGTAGAGCACTAGCCTTGAGCTGAAGAGCTGAGGGACAGTGCCCAGGCCCGGAGTTCAAGCCCCATGACCGGACCCCAAAAAAAAAAAAAAGAAGTTTAAATATAAACTGACCCCCAGCAAGGCTTTGAAAGAGCTAAATAATGAGTTAATACCTCAGTTTTCCAGAACACAGAAACCTGGATAAGAGCATGAAATCTTTTCAAACACCCATGAAATCTCTGGTAAGGCAGACTGGATGCTGGCAGATTTGAGAAGAGCTTACACAACATGTAGTGAATATTTGTTGACCTTACTATTTTACATTTCCAATTTTTTAAGAGCCTCAATACAACGTTAGCACATTAATATGTCTACTTATGAATATAATGCATCTTGATCAGAGTCATTGCTCTCATCATTTTCCCTTTGCCCAACAACCTCTTCCAAAATGGATCTCATCAAACTTCCTTGTTCCATTTTCACACACGCACAAATTTACTGTGACTCCATTCATCTCCTCACCTTTCTCTGTTCTCCTGCCCCATCCTACTAGTACTTACATCCAAGTTCAGATATTTTTTTAACCTTCCGAATATTCTTTTTTACTGTATCCTTTCCCTAGCTTAATTCCTTCCTACAAAGCATTCATATATGAAAAGAAAAATAGAAGTATAGATATATTAATCATGACATGGTTTTTTTTGTTGTTGTTTTTGTTTTGTTTTATAGGGTGTGAGGCTTGAACTCTGAGCCTGGGTGCTGTCCTTCAGCTCCTCAGCTCAAGACTAGTGCGCTAACACTTGAGCCACAGCACCACTTCCAGTTTTCAGGTGGTTTATTGGAGATAAGAGTCTTACAGACTTTCCTGCTCAGGCTGGCTTTGAACCATGATCCTCAGATCTCAACATCCTGAGTAGCTAGGATTACAGGCATGAGCCACTGGTGACCAGCTTGGGGTTTTGTTTTATTTTATTTTATTTTGTAGTGCCGAGGATTGATCCCATGGCCTTACCCATGCTATGAAAACATTCTAATACTGAGTCTTATCCTTAGCCCCTGTGAGGTAATTATTTATAGTGAAAACTAAAAGTAACCTTTTAGTGACCTTACCAGTGACGGAATAATTAAGTAAGAGCTAATTCATATTATAGAACACTATGCTGCAATAAAAATATCTCCAAGGTTTCTAAAATATATTCCCTTTTATTGAAGCAATCTATATAAATAGCATATTTAAAAGAATCCATTAACATTAGTAAATTCTATAGAGTGGGATTAGAATCCTAAAAGACAAAATATAGAATTTTCACTTTTGAGATTTATTACTACCTTTCACTTTAAATAATATACCTGTTCTACAATATGAAGAAAATAACTTGAAATGACTTAAAGTTTTATAGAAAATTCCTCATTAAAAGGAATGAAAAGCTAAGTTAATTCATCATAATTCCAAGGAGAGCAAATCATGGAAAAATACATTTAGGGCACATATTTTAATCCTCTTTGATTCTACTTATTTTTTTTACATCCCATTGACTCATGTTTCGCACTGGCAAAGGAGGTTTTACTAGAAAATGGAAAAAGGGAGAAATAAAAGCCTAGAAGAGACAGCAACGTTAGTATGTCCTACAAGAGTTACTAATAGTAACTTTGTAAAGTTATTACTATTACTTTGTACAATAATTTGTAAAAAATACAAACTTAAAAGCAGGCTCTTTCCTTTACTTCTCACTTAAAGATTGCATACCATTCTCTGTTCAGTGAAATTTTTTTTTCCATCATTCTATTAAGATTTGCTGTAAGTGCTTAGCTATTGGCTTTCCTGTGAGCAATAGTATTTAATTTAGCTGAAAATGTGGATTGTTACTGGACCGAGAGGGGCGTATCTGCTTCTGGAAGCTGTTGGAACAGTACAGTGGTCTTCATTTACACAGAATAAACCTTCAGAGGACTGAAGAAAGAATGGATAAGGCCTAATGCGTCAGTGCATAAAAGCACGCATGTACACACACACACACACACACACACACACACACACACACACACACACACACACACACACACACACACACACACATGGCAAGAGAAAGGTGGCCCAGCCAAAGAGCAAATGGAACATTTGGATTAAGGAGAAGGTAGTGGAGAGTAAGCTAGATGACCATGTTGAGTTCACCTCTGCTAGTTCTTCAGGGAGAATAAATCTTTTATGAATGTTCTCATATATTCAGCCTGTGGAGGCCTTGCCTGTGTGTTGGACGGCTCATGTTTCTTGTGCACTGGGGTGTTAACTTCAGTGTGTGTATTATGCACATCTGCTAAGGCAAAGCCAGTCAGCCTCTGTTTATAAATAATGTAAGTTAATGTCATCAATCAAAAATTAAATTAGATAAAGTTTTACTTGAATAATAATATTAGGGCCCTGGTGCTTTTGTTGTCACCTGAAAACAATGACATGTAACTAGACAGCATGCAGAACTGTCATCCCAGCATTGGGTGGCATTTGACAAACTCACAGAATCTATAGAGTTTTTTATTTTTCCTAATATATAAAGACCCAATGTTTTATATAAATACTCTAGAAAAACTATGGAACTGTATCTTTCTTCTCCAATATTCCTCAATTAACATGAAGTGTAGATATTTTTAAAAAACTGATTAGTTTAAAAGTTTAATGTTCTCTCCAAACTACTAGTGAAATTCTTGAGTTTCATAAAGCTCTAGAAGTATTTCTTTTGTGTGTGTGCACAGAGGGGTTACAATTACATGGGCAAGGTAATGAGTACATTTCTTATCAAGCATTGTTGCCTCCTCCTTTGTTTTCCCTTCCCATACCTTCCCATTCCTCCCCCCCCACTCCTCTACCAACAAAGTTGTAAAGTTCATATATGTCTGAGACAAGTAGAAGTATATCTTTTTATAATCCAAGCATCTACTAATTTTTTAAAATTTTATTTTATTGTAAAGATGCTGTCCAGAGGGGTTACAGTTACATGAGTGAGGCAATGAGCACAATACTTGTCAATCATTGTTACACCTTCCCTTGTTGTTGTGCCACTCATTATCCCTTCCCTCCATCACCTCTCACACTCCTTTCAACTCCCCCACACCCTCACCTCTGCTTGAAGTTGTAAAGTTCACTTCCAATATACTGTCCTGTGGGTATCATTGTTGTAATGGGTCATTCTGTGGCCTTGTTTCAGTGTTTTGTTATTCCCCTTTCCCTCCCCAGATTAGACAAATGTATATACAAAATTCAGGGAATCAAAATCAAGTACAGTGACAGTAGGGGATAGACCATAGCAGGAAGAACATACAAAGGAAACAACAATAACAAAAATCACATAGTACATTTAAAACAATAACAACAAAGACACACCTCTTGTGTCCGTATTTTGGGGTTGATTTCACTTACCATTATCTTATATGGACATATGTACATACCTTTTGAGCTTTTCAGCTCATCTGTTAAGGTGATCATATATATTAATTATTGCAAATAAGAGAAACCATGTGACCTAATTTTTTTTAGGACCGGCTTCCTTCACTTATGATTTTTTCCAACTTTTTCCATTTCCTAACAAATGGGATGGTGTTGTTCTTTCTGATGGAAGCATAGCATTCATTATGGAAGCATAATGAAAATGTGGTATCTATCTATCTATCTATCTATCTATCTATCTATCTATCTATCTATCTATCTATCTATCTATCTATCTATCTACCACATTTCCTTGATCCACTCATCCTTGAGGGGCATCTGGGTTCCATATCTTAGCTATGGTAAATAATGCTATGATAAGCATAGTTGTGCTGGTAGATTTAGTATGGCTTTGTTTTCATTTGGGTAAATGCCCAAAAGTGGGCATAGGGGAGCTCTATGTGGAGTCTTTTAAGGAACCTCCATACTGCTTTCCAAAGTGGTTGAACAAGTTTACACTCCCACCAACAATGCATTAGGGTAAAATACTAAATTTTTAAATACAATTCCTATATTTATCATAAAACAAATATCCTACTGCTACATTTCATCAACTTTACAACCAAAATTGTGGATAAAGTTGTTTATACTCTCTTAGTTTTTCTTCTTCAATTTTGTTCTCAAGTCTCTCCTATGTAGCTTTCATACCACCCGTCCCCTGCTGATCACTAATGACCTTTGGGAAACAAAAATGAACTTCACTTTTACCAAAGTTGAACATTTGATCCTATGTCCAGTCTTTGCTTTTGGATCCTCAGACCATTCCAGCTAGGCTGATGCTATATTTTCCTCTGTCCATCTCATGTGCAATTGCTATTTCCACTGATAAAAAAATTACATTAAGTGAAGTAAGCCAGGCCCAAAGAAACATAGGTCCCATCGTTTCCCTTATTTGCAATAACTAGTAAATGTCTGAGACAAGAAGAAACAGTCAGATAAGTTGATGTTAGGTGAAATGAACCCCAATATAAGGATTCAAATGTTTTTTCTTTCATGTGATTGTTTCTAACAAATTTATAAGATGATTTCATTGTTGCTTTGTATGTCCCTCCCACACATTATAACCCCTGTTTTCACTGTATTTGATGTTGGTATACTTTATGGGGGGGGAAGGGAAAAACAAATTGTTTAAATAGGGATACAGTTGGACCCATTGCAACAATGAGATGTACAAGACATTATGTGGAAAAACAAACTTTACAACTTTGGATGGGGGGTGGGGGAGTGAGAAGGGAGGGGAAGGGGAAACAAAGGAGGAGGCAACAATGCTTGATAAGAAATGTACTTATAAGAAATGTACTTGCCCATGTAATTGTAACCCCTCTGTACAGTATTTTCACAATAAAATAAATAAATAAATAAATAAATAAATAATAAATAGGCTAACTGCAATTATTACTTATAAAATCAGAAACTGGATGCTGTAATTGAAATCTTTATTCCTATCACCTAGATGGAATCTATCTTGAGACACTGCAGTTATTTTTTCTAAAAGCAATTGAGAACTTTAAGATGATTTCCTTCTATAAGTCATCATCTTAACCAAGATACTCTAAACCTTCACATGGATTCATCTCCTAGCAGATATTCTGAAACCTTTCCTTCCTTGATCCTATGCTCTGGATTCCAGACCTGTCCTTCTCATGTGTAATTGATATTCTCACTGGATAATCTCGTCTGCTCTTGATACTGACTTAAGAATCTAAATAAGCTACCTGCAACTATTGCATATAAAAATCATAGAAACCAGGTGCCATATTGAAACATTTTATTCCTATAATCTAGATGGAATCTATCGAGAGAGTAGATTCACATGATTGCCTCCCTTCACCCAATGTAATCGTTACAGAGAAGTGTGGGTTTGACTTGAGTATCAGAGCCCACCTTTGCTGTGAGATGGAATGGGGTTCTGAAATCAGAGGTCCAAATCATTCTGTATCTCTGCTTTTATGTGTATTGAAAGAGTTGATAGTAAAACTAGTAACACTTCTTTCAGACCTGCCTTCTTCTTTCCTGTCCCTCTTCCCAAAAAGGCACTTACAAGGAAGGGAGAAGGGAACAGCATAAAGAGATGCTATTATTTTCCTCTCTCCTTTCTCACATCATTTCCAGATCAGAGATAAGATTATACATTAAACTTCAAAAAGCTTCTCATAAAATTAAATTTCTTTTATTATAAGAGATTTGAATTAAAAATGCTATATCGTTTGCAAATTGTAGCTATTTGGATAAATGTTAAATGATTGTAGCTAAAATCGATTAAAGCAGAATCCTACTCTCATTTCTCTAGCACACCATTTTCAATCACAAAAGAAACCTGAAGAGCAGCTGTGTAATGAATAATTCTTCCATTTGGCATAACATCACAAATGTTGGTTAGAGTACCTTTTGGCTGGGTTTTAGTAGCCATTAATAGAGAGCTTTGGAAATTTGGTCTTGCCTAGTCAAACTTATAATACTTGCTAAGGCTGTTAAAGGCATAGGGAGAAATGGCAAAGGGCAATTCAAGAAATTCTTTGTCTATTACCTACCACCATGACAGATCTGTCTATAGGACGAGCTTCAAAAAGAAAAGTCCCTCTTCAAGAAAGACTTTAGCTTCAAATCCAATGTAACTTTCTACTGAGCTGAGCTGAGGAATAGAGTGAGAAAAGAGATATTGTCAAAGTTGAAGATAAATCTGGGCTCTAAACCAGAAACATTCACACCACTTCTCCATCCTGAGCAATTCCCCATTATACTAATTGTTTCTTTTAACCGTATCTTTATAACTTAATGGAATATAACCTTCAGGTAAAACACATTAAGGAAAGGAGTGATTGTTCTTTTCTCACACAGCACACTTTGGTTAAGCTTCACAGGGCTGAAGAGAGAGAGGAATCCCAACAAGAATCACCCTCATAAAGGTGGAAAAGAAAGGGAATCACAGAAACAGAGAGACAAAGGATGAACTAATGCAACAATGATACTAGACACTATGTTGGAAATAAACTTTGCAGCTGGGAAGGAGGGGAGGAGGAAGGGTAAATGGGAGAAAATGAGGGAAGGGATAACAGTGTTTACAAAGAAATATACCTTACTCATTTACCTGCAACCCCCCACTTATCACCTTTACAATAAATATATTTAAAAATAAAAATGAAAATATTATCAATATAAACAAAAAAATAAACGTTCAATTACAATTTGCCAATTACTGGTAGCATTTCTCTTTTGCCTTCGTGAGGTAGGATGGATCAGAAGCAATATAGAGAATTGATTAAAAAATGCATAATAATTAGAAAAAATACACAGCTATTAAAATGTAAAAATAAGTCAGGTGCAAGTGGGTCATGCCTATTATTCTAACTTCTCAGGAGACTGAGATCTGAGGAACACAGTTAAACAGCAGCCCAGGAAGCAAAGTCCTTGAGACTTTTTATCTCTAAATAGCCATTCAAAGTTGGAAGTGGAGCTGTGGCTCAAATGGTGGAGTGCTAGCTTTGAACCAAAAGCTCAGGGACAGTGCCCAGTCCCCGGTTCAAGTCCCAGAACGTGTGTGTGTGTGTGTGTGTGTGTGCATGCACATACTCATTCAAATGTAAAAATCAAAATATTTGGGATCTCCAAATATAATAATCAATACTCCAACCCAATCATTTGGTAAAATCAAAAGCTAGATACCGATAGCAGCAAATAAATCTAATGGGAGGAAAAAGGACTGAAATTTTAAACACAAAATCAAGGGATAAAGTTATTGGAAATCATGGAGAAAATTTTAAAATTATATCACACAAAAAGTTTTCTCATAGTTTTGACTGTTAGAATAAGAAGAAATAGAAAAGAAGAATAATAAGGGCATTTAAAAGCAACTCATTCAATTTCAATTTGAAAAGTCAGATACAGAGATGAACATTTGGAAAATGTCTATAACAGAATGCAAAGGCTCATTAATTTACTGTATTTCAAAATTGGTATATTAAAGGAATGGCACCTCTTTTTCAGACCACATGGAAAATTTATACAAATCTATTTTCCTCCAGCAAAAAGTTAACCAGATAATAGAAAAGCTTCTTTCACACCTACAATTAATGCCTGGATAAATGGCATAAAATAGAAGAGTAGAGTCAGGAGGAATGGGGGAAATGGAAGTATGTGTCCTATCTTTTTCATACTTCTTTTGTAAGAAGCCCAGAGGCAATGCACAAAAAGAAAACCAAGAAATGAAAAGTTAGATATGTTACCAAAAGTAATCAGTCAGGTGTTAGTTGCTACTTGCTAGGTAAGATCTGACAATCATAGTTTGAAGCCAGTAACAGTTGGAAAGTCTGAGTCTCTTATCTCCTGTTAACAACCCAAAACAAAACAAAGCAAAACAAAACAAAAACCACTGGAAGTGGAGCTGTGGCTCAAGTGTTAGAGTGCTAACTTTAAGCAAAAAGCTTAGGGACATTATCCAGGCCCCAAGTTCAAGCCCCAGGGCTGGCACACACACCCCCACACCCCCACATACAAAATGTTAGTGATCATCAGGTGAGTGCAGCGTGGCATAAAGCCTTCTCTATTAAGAGAATAAACATCTGAACTACACAAAGTAAAAAAAAAAAAAAGGTGAGCTTTAAAACAAAGTATAACATGGTAGACTATTATTCTTTTTTATGCAACAACAGAATCTGTGAAAGTGACAAACGTAATTAAAAGATAAAATTTAAGAAAATGTGGTTTATATATACACAATGGAATTCTATGCCTCCATCAGAAAGAATGACATTGCTCCATTTGTTAGGAAATGGAAAGACTTGGAAAAATTATATTAAGTGAAGTAAGCCAGGGCCAAAGAAACATAGGTCGTATTGTTTCCCTTATTTGCAATAACTAGTATATGTCTGAGATAAGCAGAAAAAGTCAGATAAGTTGATGTTAGGAGAAATGAACCCCAAGATAAGGACTCAAATGTTTTTTCTTTTTTGCCATTGTTTCTAACATATTTATAAGATGATTTCTTTGTTGCTTTGTATGTCCTTCCCCCACGGTATAACCCCTGTTTTCACTGTATTTGATGTTGAAGGGGAAGGGAAAAAACAAATTGTTTAAATAGGGATACAGGTGGACCCATTGCAACAATGAGATGTACAAGACTTTTTGTTGAAAAATGACTTTAAAACTTTGGGGGGGAGGGAAAGGAGAGGAGGATAGGAAGGGATGGTAAGGGGAAACAAAGGAGGAGGCAACAATGCTTGATAAGAAATGTACTCATTACCTTGCTCATGTAATTGTAACCCCTCTGTGGGGTATTTTCACAATAAAAATAAAATGAAATAAATCAAAGATAAAATTTCATTGGAAATTTATTTATTAAGTCAACAAATTCTTTAGTTTAAGTATTTCCAAGAGCTTTGGATAAAGTGTTATACTGGGTAGAACATTCCACTTTACTGTGCTTTATGCTCTACTTGGTAAAGAGAAACAAAATGGAGATCCCTAAATGACTTGTTTTTCCCCATCTCCTCCACAAATTATACGACATCAAATATAGTGAAAGCAGGGGTTGTACTGTGGGGGAGGGACATACAAAGCTACAAAGAAATAATCTTATAAATGAGTTAGAAACAAATGCATGAAAGAAGTGGACCCGATGCAACTATGAGAAGTACAAGTCGTCATGTCAAAAACGAACTTTACAACTTTGGTGGGGGGGGGGAGGATTGGGTGGGGGGCGGGGGGAGGCTGGGAAGGGATGTGAAGGGTAAACAAAGGAGGAGGCTACAATGCTTGATAAGAAATGTACTCATTATCTTGCCCATGTAATTGTAATCTCTCTGTACAGTATGTTCACAAAAAAAATAAAAATTTAAATTTAAAAATTAAAAAAAAAATGGAGATCCCATGAAGCTGCAAAACAGAGCAGGCCAGAGAGAGTCTGGGAGGAGAGGTGGCTGCTTGAGCCATATTGCTTAATGGAAGTTGTCTTTGAGAAAATGGAGTTTGAAATCACAAGCAAATGATGACAGCACCGGGAAGATCAACAAGTGCAGGAAGTAGAGAGGTGCCAGTGCAAAGATAACCTGAAATGCATGTGAAATGTTGGGAGAAGAGAAGACTCATGGGAATAGAAATTGGTGTGTTAGCAAGGTTAATATGCCTTGGGTTCTAACAAAATACAAACTTGCATCAGCTTATGTGTGAGTATCTTGCCTTAGAGTACAAATCCAGGAATCAAGGTTGAAGAAGGAGGGTTGAAACAGAAAATGCAAGAGTCCATAGAGGGTTCTTCATGAAACTCTTCAGGTTGCTTGATGATGAAATATATCCCCAAACCATCTATTCCAGGAAGAAAGAATTACTTCATTTATAAATTCCTGATTCACATGGTCATAGTCTTGCAATTTTCTTTCAGGTCATACAATTATGATCACTGAATTGTCTGGGTTGCTAGGAGTATCAGTGTCATTGAGAAACCTTAGGGAAGGAAGTAGAAGACACAATTCAAGGAATGATAGTATTGCCATTTCAGGACACTGTTATATGTCTTTGTGGAATTAGGTCACAGTTGCCGGAGTGGTTGGTGGGATAGATATGATAGATAAAGGTAGATGGAATTACAAAGAATACACAAGAAATGGCAGATAGCTTCAGGTAAAACAAGGTGCCTGCATATGTACTAAGATGTACAAAGACAGACCTGCAAGTACAAAAATAATGGATCAGAATGTTAAAACCAGAGAAATGTTTCATGGTAAAATGTTTGCGTGTGTGTGTGTGTGTGTGTGTGTGTGTGTGTGTGTGTGTGTGTGTGTGTGTGTACACACGTGCACATGCATGCATTCCTGGAGCTTGAACTGATGGCCTGGGCACTGTCTCTGAGTTTTTTGTTCAAGGTTAGCACTCTACCACTTGAACCACAGTGCCACTTCTGGCTTTTTATTTTTGTGGTTAGTTGGAGATAAGTGTCTCATGAACCTTTCTGCATTAAACTAGAACCCTCAGATCTCAACTTCCTGATTTGCTAGGATTACAGGCATGAGCCAACCACCTGACTATGATAAAGGTTTTTAATAGCAAAACTTAGAATCATAGCTGTACTGAATCTTAATGAACCAAACTATATAGCATGGTAATTTATAAAGCACAACATAAGAATGCCTATATATAAAATATGCATATAAGCATATATTCTTAAAACATAGATTATACTTTAAAAATACTAGGAAACATTAGCAAAAGTTTTAGATGCTTTATTAAGTTTCAAGGAAAGCTCAACTACATCACAGAAGTACAAATAATGAAGAGCATATTTTCTGAACAGAATGGTATAAATGAAATTAAGAGAATCCAAGTATCAACTATTTGAATGGCCAATACCTCTGTCTGAAATGAATCTGTAGTTTCATCTTGAAAATAATGGCAGTGAAGTGCAGTAATACCATATCAGAAGTTGTTAAATAACAGATCATAGAAAAGCTCATGTATCACTGAAGAGTGGTAATCAACACACTATACCCTCTACTCCAAAAGTTAAAAAAAATAGAGAAAAGAATCAATAAAAAATCAAAGAATGTCATACAAAACAAACAAGTGCCTGAATTGTTAAGATTCAGATAAGGGAAGACAGAAGTCTCAAAAAAACTTTTTTTTTAAAAAAGGGGAACAATCAACTACTTAACTAAATAAGAAGAAAAAATAGAGGCTCTAAAATTGCAGCTTGCATGAAACTTTCTTGAAATTCTTATGAATGCATCAATGATGAGGACCCATCTCCATAGTTTCTGACTTAGAGAGCATGGGATGGAGCTCGAGCAATATATTTCTAAAAATATCCAGAGGAAGCTGATAATGTTGTACCAAGGAGTGCTGCTGGACAGTATGAGCTAGAGAAACCACTAGGAGATACAAACTTGGGGAAGCAGAAGAACAATGACCAGAAGTCCACTTGGGCAGATAACCCTGGAAAGAATAGAAACAGTTATGATTTCTGTGGCGCTCAACAACAAAAATCCCTGATACCCCAAAATAGTCCATTACTGGGGCCAGAATCTCTGAGGGCTGACTCTTGGTACATGTTCTGGGAGCGATTGGATATCTAGTGAAGTTTGAGAAGCATTGAAATAGGCGAGTGATTGTGTTTCCATTACTAATTTAGTAACTAAAATTTTAGTGCGAAAATTTTCATGTGTATAGGATGGAATTACCAGGCAGTGCAGGCAGATATATATTCCAGTATCAGTTGCTTCTTAACTTCCTTACTCTTCAGTGAATTATTTCTTTGAAGTAGGGTCTTCAGAGGAAGAGTGAGTACGTGCCTTGTTCTCTCTACTCACACATAGGTGCTTTCCAGGGTGTCTGTGATGAAGGCAGTGTCTGATGTACCTTGGGACCTTGCAGCTATTACTCAATCTTTTAAAATAACATTTATTGAGATATATTTCACACCCTACAAAATTCACTCTCCTAAAAGGTACAATTCAGTAGTTTTCAGTATATTCACTCATATGGCCATCATCACTATCTGGTTTAAAAAAATTTTTTTATCACCCCCCAAAGAAACTTGATACTCATTAACTGTATCTCTTACCTACTCAGATGTCACTAATGAATTTTCACTCTCCATGGAGTTTCTACTTTTGGCCTCTGTGGATTTTTTTTATATTCAGAGCACTGAAAAATTAATTTTCAGTCTGATAAATTATTAGAAAGGTCAGCATGTCGAGGAGCTATAGACATGATCTATGAAGTAATTTTTTTTCCCCAAGACACATCTCATAGTACTTACCTACCTGTTGGTCTCTAGGTAGTACAGAAATGGATACTTATGTGTGGTTTTACTTTTTACTCTTTTAGCTATCTGTGATTAAGTGAAGTCGCCTAATGGTAAATAAGTAATACGTTTTAGTTTGGTATTCTCAGGCGTCTGCTGAACTCTCTTACCATCCCATTCTTACCTGCCCTGTGCAGATGAGCCATGTCCAGGGACTCCATGCTCAGTACACTACCTCCCCATCAGCTCCTGAGGAGCACTGAGGCATTAGATCCACTGTGGGATCCATTCATCCTTGTGTAATAGCTGCATGTTGTGTCACAATCAATGCACATGTCATTTACATCTCATCAGTTCATTCACAGGCCTTGAATCATTTCACATTATCTATATAAGAAGGATGAAAATAGTGTCATAGATTATTGGTGTGGGGGGGAAGGCAATATTCACATAATTTTTATTACAGTACATTATCATGATACGTTAATGATTAGCTATTGTCAAACTCTTACTCTGCTTAATTTCTGAACATAGAGGTTGAAAGCCAGCCAGGGCAGGAAAGTCTGTGAGACTCTATCTCCAAGAAACCACTAGAAAACTGGAAGTGGCTCTGTGGCTCAAGTGGTAGAGCACTAGCCTTGAAGAACTGAGGGACAGCGCCCAGGCTCAGAGTTCAAGCCCCACGACCGACAAAAAAAAAAAAAAAAAAAAAAAAAGAAAGAAAGAAAGAAAGAAAAGGAAAAAAATGTGTAGTTGGTACTAGCCCATTTCCAGTATCCAATACAGGGCTATTAGAATGTGTCTGTTGGAATGAGGGGGCTACTCTATAGGCCCGAGTGTCAGTCACTACAGTTAGATGCTCAACCCTGCACCTGGAGATTCTGATTCAAAAGGCCTAGAGGTTAGTAAAAACTGGCAACATATGCTGTGCAACATTTCTTTTCATGTCATCTACTGTTGGGATTCACTTAATTCTCCAGAGATTCTCTAGATCTTAGGTATTTTAGTCTCAGAGGTGTGTGTGTGTGTGTGTGTGTGTGTGTGTGTGTGTGTGTGTGTGTGTGTGTGTGTGTGTGTGTGTGTGTGTGTGTGTGTGTGTGTGTGTGTGTGTGTGTGTGTGTGTTACTGGGGTTTGAATTTAGGGCATTACATTTGCTTAGCTGGAACTCTACCAGTTGACTCATGCCTCCTCCTGCACTGATTTTTGCTGGTTATTTTGCCAGTAAAGTCTCTTGGACTTTTTTATTCTATGATGGCTTCAAACCTTCATCTTGACTTTTTTTTTTCTTTTTTGGAATTCTAAGTTGTATTCGTGTAAGAACAAGAATAAAGGTGTGTGGGTATGTTTTTGTGTGGGGGGAGGAAGTGAGAGAGAAATAGAGAGACAGAGAGAAAGGAATGGGGAGAAAGAGGTCAACTTCACTGGAGTAAATTAGGAAACATTTCCCTATTTTGATTTTAAAGTATTTTAATGACTTACACAAAATCTAGTAAAGGCAAAGCTACTAGAGTTTATACATGAGAAAGAATAACTTTAACTTTTCCTTTTCCTTTTTTTTTTTGCAGTAGACAAAGAAAATAACCAGCTAGTGAGAAACAGATGAATAGGTGTCATAATTTCAGCTCAAATAAAGCAGCCTGACTTTTCATTCCTCTTGTTGGTTATATTGGTTTAAAAATGTGGATTTTCTACAGAACTTTATCCTTTTATATCACAATAACATTAATGATATCATGATAGTTCTGCTGAGGTTTCAACAGTTACAACAATATTTTCTTTAGTAATTTTGGGCTATATGCTTCCCAATACCTTAGGTATTCTCATGGTTCCAAATAGCGTGGTTTCTGTTTTTAAACTGACCAAATAACACTTCCTCAGATAACTAGCTGGTCCATCCACATCATTATACATTCAGAAAGCCATTTGTAAGAGAGGCTGTGAGACTTCTAGTGGGATTATAAAATGTTGCAACAATGAGAAGTACAAGTTGTCATGTCGAAAACGAGCTTTACAATGTTGGTGCTGGGGGAGGGGAGGGAGGATTGGGGGGAGGGGGGAGGCTGGGAAGGGATGTGAAGGGTAAACAAAGGAGGAGGCTGCAATGCTTGGTAAGAAATGTATGCATTATCCTGCCCATGTAATTGTAACCCTTCTGTACAATATGTTCACAAATAAAATAAAATAAAATAAAGACTAAACAGAGAGAAAAAAACAAAATGTGGCCACACACATACAGAGGTGATGATGGAAGCCCATTGGAGACTGTGGCAAAATTGTCTTTTCCAAGATGACTATTGCTATGCAAACTCTGAACTGTGTCATTACGCACCTTGATCCAGGTCCCTTCAATATTTTAATAATTAGAGATGCCAATATCTACTAGAATCTTCTACTTATGTAGGCATCCCTAAGGGTTAAATAAATCATATTATGGGCTTAGCACATCAGATGTGTTTCTTTTTCTTTCTTTCTTTTCTTTTGCTTGTGTTGAGGCAGATTTTTTTAATATATATTTTTATTGTAAAGATACTGTACAGATGGGTTACAGTTACATGAGTAAGGTAATGAGTACATTCATTTTCTATGGAGCATTGTTACCTCCTCCTTTGTTTTTCCCCTAACATCTCTTCCCTCCCTACCTCCCCAATTCTGCCTTTTTTTCAACATAGTGTCTTGTACATCTCATTGTTACAAAGGGTCAACCTGTATCATTATTTTAGTATTTTGTTATTTCCCATCTCCTCCCCAAATTAGAAAAAATGTATAAACAAGATGCAGGGCTCAAGAATAAAATACAGTGAAAACAAGGGTTATATCATGAAGGAAGAAAGGAAAGAAACAAAAAAAACACATAGTACATTATAAATACCTTAAAAACAACAGTAAGAAAGATAAAACCTCTTAAATGCTCCACTTCTCTAGCCACAAAAGAAATGCAAATCAAAACAACATTGAGATACCACCTCACCCCAGTTAGAATGGCTATAATAAAGAAATCTAATTACAACAGATGCTGGAGGGGATGTGGACAGAAGGGAACCTTACTGCATTGTTGGTGGGAGTGTAAACTTGTTCAACCACTTTGGAAAGTAGTATGGAAGTTCCTCAAAAGACTCCACATAGAGCTCCCCTATGACCCAGCAATCCCACTTGTGGGCATTTACCCAAATAATCACCAACGAGACCATACTAAAGCTACCGGATATGTTTCTGTGATAGGTAGAACTGGCTTAGATAAGAGAAAGATAAACACATCCTCCAATTCTCCGATTCATTTTCTCCAGAGTTTATGAAGGGAGCCACCATTGTTGCACACAGCTCTAATGCGGCAGTATTCAAGAGAGGTTAAAAATTTCCCAGACTATGTATGAGAGATTCATGGGTTAGATGACCTTATTATGCATTATCTGGAGGAAGGGGAACAAGGAAGATATGAGAACCAAAGCCATAGATCTGAAATCTGCATTTGGAAAATTTTATTTGACATTACTGATCTTTTTTTTTCTTTGTCAATTTCTATTCTTGCCTCTAACTCCCAGCAACTGTGTTCAGCTGTCTGCAGTACGTTTTTCCATAGCATTTGTTGAACATAGCTTGATAGTGTTAGAAAAACTCCACCCTGCTAAGACACTGTATCATATCACTTGAATTGATGAATAAAACAAGAATTCATTACCTTTGAGTTGTTGAAATAAGCCTGGATTACTCAGCTTTCCATAACTTTAAGGGAAAGTACACAGCTCAACCATCTTTTCAAATGCATCATTTCTGTAGAGAATGATAAACAAAATGTATGGTTCATGTGTGTAAATCAGTCAAAAGTAAGTAAACTGCACTATCTATGCAACATCATAGATTTGTCAAAAGTGAGAAGAGGGATATTGGGGAGAAATGCATTATACTTAGATCATTTTTTTATATTGCGTTTTGAGTCTTAAACCAGTTCTGAATTTGTAGACAGATGGCAATGGGTAATTAAAATGCTAGCAAAGTTATGGAAGGTGAAAGCAACTTATATTCCTGTGTAATAGGACATTGAAAATATGCACCTGGTTTGCAATGAAATGATGCAAAGACAGAGCCTAAAATCCCATCTGTAACAGGTAAGGGAGCATCCATCAAGGTGTTCTCTTTTCCTTTGGGTTGCACTTGAGAAAGGCACTGATTTATACCTAAGGACCAGAAAAAGCTAGGCGAAATTTTTCAAAGGAAAATGTATCCATATATTTCTGGATATTACAGAAGCAGCTTGGAAACATAACTTTTGATTGTTTGCTGTGTTAATTGCCAGTAATAAAAGATGACATCCATCAAAATTGAAGGGCACTAATCACAATAACTTTCAGTGAAAATTCATTAATGCCAACTTGAGAGATTATACTATGAACTCTCATATACCAGATTAAGTGATAAAAATGGAAAAAATGAGATATGCACATTGCTTTGAAATGGGTTGCAAGTTCCCTCATTTATTTGTGTTTGAGTTGTACTTGGATGTATAGTCCTATCATTTATGCAGTTCTCATGCAGAAATATATTAACTTTTCTATTCATCATTTCTGCTTTTGTTTTCATGTAAAACATGGCTTTCTCATCTCCAGTGGTATTTTTTAAAGTTGATTATTGCAATTTATTTAAACATTTAATTGACATGAAATTATATTATGTGTCAAAATATGCCTTTGTTAAAATTATTCATGCCAAGAAAATAAAAATTTCTAAAGGTTGCTCACAGACATTTAACATTCAGGATATTTGTGAGAAGGTCTGAGAGGGAGATGGCCTTAAACACAGAGTCAATCAAAATATTTGTTCATGTTTTTTGTTTGCAGTGCCAAGATTCAATTTTGGCATGCTTAGTCAATACAGGATGCTACAAAAATGACAAGTATTAGGCATTTTTTATACAATAAGCAGTTTTGATTTCACTTTTCTGAAGGTGGAACTGTAATAGATCAAAGACCTGGGACATGTGATTATGGGAAGGTTTTGGTCTCTGCTCCTCTGCTATCAAGATCGTAGCTTGCTACTGAATCCTTACTTGGTAGAGGGTGGAAGGAAAAAAGGGCTGAAAGATGTGCGAAGCCTATTTTATCATGGTTTTAATTCCATTCGTAAAGGAGGACTCCTTAATACCTAGAAGCCTCACTTCTTAATATTATTACATTGGTGATTCAAACACAGCTCTGTGGAATTCTTTTGAAGTCAGTTAGCCCCTCATGCTAACTACAACACTGTTTCTAGTCCAGTTGGGAGCCTTCATTCTATTACACCCCACCCATCCAGATCACTTATGGCACAAGATAGTAGTGGCATAGGTTGTTATGCAATCCACTGCCTACCTGGTGCAAATTCTGTTTTTACTTTATCATAGATTATATGTGCTTTTGGATAGGTCAGAAAAGAGCTATTGTAACTCCAGCAACAATGTCTATTTTCCAGCCTGGAAGAGGAAGGTGGATCAAAGGAACATCAGAAGGAAACTATATACATTGTTTACAAAGTTCTCTTGAGCTGGAAACCAGTGATTTATGCCTGTAATCCTAGCTACTCAGGAGGCAGAGACCTGAGGATTGTAGTTCAAGACCAGCTCAGCCTTGAATGATTAATCTCTAGTTAATCACCGAATTTGGAAGTGGAGCACTAGCTTTGAACAGCAACGCTCAGGGACAGCATCCAGACCCTGAGTCCAAACCCCAGGAATAGCACCAGAAAATAGTTCTCTTGGATAAATAGCTCAGTCATATGGCCCCTACCTAACATAGTCAAGACCCTGAGTTTGTTCTTCATTACTGTGTAAAGCAAAATAAAAACAATCACACTTTCTTGGAAGATTATCAAACACTGTTTATTGGAATGTTAGGTGTCTTAAATTCTAGCTGGCCTTTTTGCTATCTCAAATGAAATCAGGTCTTATTCTAGAGGACAAAGGATCATGGATATGGACAATTTGAAGCACCTGAATCATTTCCATTTGCCATGAAATATTTTTAGACACAGAAGTTCAGCTGTACATTATGGAGTCACATGGACTCTATCATTTAACTAAGTCTCCCATTGTAGTTGTTGAAACTCTCCCTGCAAGTGAAGAGGTTTGTGAAGATCAGCCTCATAGTTGTATTTCTGTAGCCTCAGAATATGTTTCCAGGATCAGAGTCACTAGATGACAGAACATGCATCATTTCATGACCATCGAATGGGTATTGTCAAAACTCAGACTTCCCGTCCTTATGTTTATCATTTCTTGACTTGTAATTTTGAGCAAAGTTCCATGATTTAGAAAGGTGTTTCTCAAATTGTCTCTACCACATCTATTTCCTCCCATCTGAAAAAAATTCTTGTCTAAATTAATGGGATAAAGAAAACATAGTTTGTGATGAAATCCCATTGAGTAGTGGACATTTTGATTAACCACAAAGAGTAAATGATTAAACCTACAAAGGAAAGAGACACTAAATTGCTTTGTACATTAGCTTAAACAAGGCTACAGATAAGCTGGGCAATTCTTTGTTCTCCATAGAGTATACTCAATCACCACTGCAATGAAAAAAGAGAATGTTGGATACAATTTCTAAAATAAATTTTGTATAGTTGTTAATTCATTCTAGGATATTTTGAAACATTTTGGAAGTATAGACATAAGCATTTAGCTTTCTCTTGGCCTCAATGATTTTTTCTCTTATACATGTTGCATGTACAGACAGACAGACACACAAACACACCTACAGAGTTATTAAATTTGTAGGTGCAGTTCAACACCCATAAAACATTCCCAGATAAGCACTTTAAAAACATGGAAATTTTTATTATATTAAGATATACTTGTGATATGAAATTCTATAAAGATGAAATCCAAGGAGAAATATTATCCCTCTTCTCTGAAGTTAATTTTTGGCTTGAAATCCAGGTACTGGAGTAAGCTCACTCACTTAGTGGGTGGAGATTCTTAGCATAGTCATTGTGAATATAGGTAAAAGAAAATGTAAGAATCAGAAATCACTCTGAAAGATACAGGATACCATGTAAATTAAATCAAGATAATAAATGCGTGATTTTCTTGCAAAGCAAAACAATAATCAGAAAAATAAAGACTGAAATTTTATTTATATATTGTGACACATCCTTATAAAAGATATGCACTTACATTCACTGGCCAGACATGTCTAGGAGATCTCTTCATCTCTCTGTCCTACTTTTGTTGTATTTCTTCTGTTATTAAATTATTTTGCTTGAAAGATCATCAATACATTTACTGAATCCAGTGAACTTAATCTTATCACAACTTTTTCTAAAAAAGTGGCTATTAAAATTGTATGACCATTCTGTAAACTTCAGTGTTATGATATTTTCTGATTTTTTCTTAATACATTTCCTAAGAAATCACAAATAAATATTAACATAGGAAATACAAATACTTTTGGATAGAGAAATTTTCATTTAAGTTGAGGAAGAAGTAAAACTAGAATGTTGGCTATTTAAGAACAAGTTCAGTGCTGCAAATGAGTCATGCATCTGCCTCCATTTTATATGCTGTCTTGTGTTTTCCTTGTTGTTTACTTGACTCTCCTGCTCTCCCTCACATATCTTTAATGTGACAAGTTGGTAGATGTTTATGCTGTGGAAAATGAGTACTACAATCCAGTCAAGTTAAAAAAATATATCCCAAGATAAACCAGAAAGGCCAGAGGTGTCCCACAAGGTTGACAGTATAAACTTCTGTCTGCATGGAAGATGAATAATTTATCCATAAGACAACCCACTTCACTTTCCTTCAGCTTTATTAGGAAATATATACTGCTTGCAAAAAGATATAATGAAGAACACAGTTAACCCCTTTTACACACAACTAAGCTTGAGAAGTAAAGCAATAAGACATTAGCAATGCAATTCAAGCTCCCTGGGGTGTATTCAATATACTAGAATACTAGGTGGCAGTAAATATAAATGGTTCATATTACGTATATCAATAAGGATAAAATCTAAAGTCACACAGAGTTTGGTTTTTAAAAACTCAGATTGCATAAGTAGGATCTATGATCTATCTACCTATCATCCTACTATAATAGCTGTGATGTATATTATGTGTTAAATATAATTATATAATATATTAAATATCAAATATATTATGTTATGTATACTTATATGTATTACATTACACAGATTTGTGTGCATATTTCATGTAACAGAATTATATTGTACATTGTAATATTACATTATATACAACCTAATGTATATAATTTAAAATCTGAGAAACCAATTGTTAACTATTGCTTAAGAAACATGTATACATAAGCTAATATTAGCTCTTGTTTCTAAGCATATTATTCTGTTCTTAAAGGAAGATCAATTTTGAATAGAAGTAGCCAAATACAGTGAAGCAAAGCCAATGTATGATTCATTCAAGTTGTAAGGGTGTGTAGAACGTATAGCAAAGTTTCATAGCTATGCTGACAGCTACCTATCATTTATTCATTGCATAACAAGTGATAAACATTGAGAAGACAATATTTCTACAATGATACAATCACACTATAAGACAGATGTCATTTAGGAATGAAAACTCTGTCATCTTCTACTTTGCCATTTTACCTCCCTGTTCACACTTATTTGCCCTACTTCTATAGTGTCTCATTCTGAATTTGCTATTTCATCTGAGGTCACAGGCCTTGGAGATATTCCCAACCTTCTTCTTTTCTCCTCTAGTTGTCTTTCCCTTCTGGTTTCTTTCTTTCCTTTTTCTTTCTTTCTTCTCTTTTTTGGATTCTTTTTTTATAGTAATAGGAGTTGAACTCAGAACCTTGTACATGTTAGGTGGGCACTGTACCTTGGAAGCTGTAGCCCAGACTTTTTTGCATTCCTTAGTCTTTTATTAGAATCTTACAAGAATGTTCAGGCTGGCTTTGGACTAGGATCCCCTATTTACACTTTCCAGGTAGTAGGATATCAGGTGTGCACCACTGTGCCTCAGCTGACCTTGAATTGTTACCTTCGCAATCTCTGCTTCTTGAGTAGCCAGAATTACAAGTATCAGCCAACTACATCCTGCCCCAATCTTCTTATTTTCTCAAACATAGTTCAGATACTCAAAAAGTGGTGATTCAGTAGGACCCTTCAGCAATTTTCTCCCTACATTCCTAAATAAAAGTATCTTCCTGAGATCTAAAGGAACCAGGTGAGATATTATAATGTCTGGTTCAACACTAAAGAAGGCAGGAACATGGGACAAGAAAAGTACTCCTAAAGTTTATAGTTTATATGGAAACTACAAAAGCACAGCATGGTGCATACACACACACACACACACACACACACACACACACACACATACACACACACACACACACACAGTTGTAATAGCCAAAGCCATCTTGAATATAATGACAAAAGCCAGAAGCATTACACTTAAACCAAATGCAGAATGGTAGTAATTGAAAGAACAAGGTACTAGCATAAAACCAGATCCAGAGAACAGTGAATAGAGAGGTTGGGAATTGACTTATGTATTTAGAGACAACTGAATTCTTGCAAGGTACTAAGAGTAGACACTGGAAACAGGACAATGTTTTCAATTAGCAATATTAAGGAAATTAGATATCCACAGATACAGGAATGAAACTCTAACCTTACCATTACCAGTCATAAAAATCAACTCAAAGTTAATTAAAGATTTAAGTATAAGGTCTGAAATTACTAGAAGGAAACATAGAGGAAGCACTGCAGGACAGTGAAATTGGAAAGATTTTCTTTTTCTTTAGGCAATATCCTAAAAAATACAGGAAACCAAAGAAAAATAAGAATATGGATTATCCAGATTAAATAGCTGCTTAAAACAAAGGAAGTGATTGATGATGGAAAGAGCAAACATGCAGAATGACAAAAGACATTTTCAAAGTGTATATCTGACAAAGGGTTAATTATTAGATCATATACGAAACAAAAACTAAATGGAAAATTAATAAATAACCTAAAATATACAATTGTTCTCAGGAAACATTTCTCAAAAGAAGATATACAGATCTGGGAATGTGGTTTAGTGTTAGAGTGCTTGCCTAGCATGCATAAAGCCCTGGGTTCAATTCCTCAGTACCACATAAACAGAAAAAGCCAGAAGTGGTGCTGTGGTTCAAGTGGTAGAGTACTAACCTTGAGCAAAAGAAGCTCAGGGACAGTGTCCAGGCCCTGAGTTCAGTCCCTAGGACTGGCGAAGAAGAAGAGGAAGAAGAAGAAAGAAGAAGAGGAAGAAGAAGAAAGAAGAAGAGGAAGAAGAGGAAGAAGAAGAAGAAGATATACAAAGGGCTAACTGCTATGTAAAAATTGCCCAACATCACTAATCATCAGAGAAATGAAGAACAATCCACTGTGAACTATCATCCATCTCAGTAAGCATGCCTATTATCAAAACAACAAAGTGTAAGAAGTACTGGAAATGAAAAAAGTGTTCATGTGCATAATGTAACACTATTCAGCTATTAAAAAGTAATGACATCCTGTCATTGCAGCAAGATGGATCAAATTGGGTATCTCTATACATGAAATTAGTCAGCCACACAAAGACAAGTACTGTATAATATCACTTATATCTAGAATCTAAAGAAGTTAATCTCATAGAAGTTCAAAATACAATGGTGTAAACCAGAGCCTGGGAGAGTAGGAGGAGGAAAGATTGATCAGTGGGTACTAGGTTATATTACATGGGCAAAAACAAATCTAGTTACAAGACACTATGTTGGAAACGAACTTTACAACTTTGGCGAGGGGGAGGGGGATGGGGGGGTAGTTGTGGAGGTGAGAGGGAGGAGGGAAAGGTTGGTAAGGGAAAAACAAAGGAGGAGGCAACAATGCTTGATAGGAAATGTATTCATTACTTTACTCATGGAACTGTAACCCTCTGTACAGTATTTTTACAATAAAAAATGTACAAAAACCCACAAATCTAGTGTACTATTGTATAGTGGGTGACTATGGATATGGATGACAATTATGTACAGTGTTTTAGAGTGTGTGTGTGTGTGTGTGTGTGTGTGTGTGTGTGTGTGTGTGTGTGTGTGTGTGCGTGTGTGTGTGTGTGTGTGTGCCAATCCTGGAGCTTGAATTCAGAGCCTGGCAATTGTCCCTGAGCTTTTGATCTTTTCTTTTCTTTTCCTCAAAGGTAGCTCCCTACCACTTGATCCGTAACCCCCACTTCCAGCTTTTTGGTGGTCCACTGCAGAAGAGTCTCATGGACTTTCCTGGCTGGGCTGTCTTTGAACCATGATCCACAGATTTCAGCCACCTGAGTAGCTAGGATTACAGTTGTGAGCCACCTGATGCCAGCTACAGTCATTATATTTAAAGCTTAGAAAAAGGAATTTGAAAAAAAGAAATTACAATTTCATGAAATCCCTGCTTTCACTGTATTTGATGTCGGTATAATTTGTGGAGGGGAAGAGGAAAACAAACCGTTTAAATAGGGATACAGGTGGACCCATTGCAACAATGAGATGTACAAGTCGTTATGTCGAAAACGAACTTTAAAACTTTGGTGCAGGAGGGGTGGGGTGGTGGTGGTGTTGGGTCTTCCTTGGTCTTCCTCTGTCCCACCAAAGACGGAGGGGGTCCGAGGAAAGGTAAGTGTGGCGCTTGCCCTTTCCCCAGCCTCCCTTAGCCCTGGAGACAATCAGACACAGCTGGGAGCCAAATCAAGCAGATAGAAAACTCCTTTTTTAAAAAATTTTTTAAATTTAAATTTTTATTTTTTGTGAACATACTGTACAGAGGGGTTACAATTACATGGGCCGGATAACACGTACATTTCTTATCAAGCATTGCAGCCTCCTCCTTTGTTTCCCCTTCCCCACCCTTCCCAGCCTCCCCTCGCCCCCCACCCAATCCTGCCCCCCCCAAAGTTGTAAAGTTCGTTTTTGACATGACAACTTGTACTTCTCATAGTTGCATCGGGTCCACCTGTATCCTTAAACGACTTGTTTTTCCCCATCTCCTCCACAAATTATACCGACATCAAATATAGTGAAAGCAGGGGTTGTACTGTGGGGGAGGGACATACAAAGCTATAAAGAAATAATCTTATAAATGAGTTAGAAACAAATGCATGAAAGAAAAAAACATTTAAATACTTATCTAAGGGTTCATTTTCCTAACATCACATTATCTGATCTTTCCTGCTTGACTCATACATATACTAGATATTGCAAATAAGGGAAACCATGGGACCTTTGTTTCTTTGGGCTTGGCTTACTTCATTTAATATAATCTTTTCCAAGCCTTTTCATTTCCTAACAAATGGGGAAATGTCATTCTTTCTGATGGAGGCATAGAATTCCATTGTGTATATATACCACATTTTCTTGATCCATTCATCTACTGAGGGGCATCTGGTGGAGGTTCCTGAAAAGATTTCACATAGAGCTCCCCTATGACCCAGCAATCCCACTTTTGGGCATTTACCCAAATGTTTACAAACAAGACCACACTAAAGCTACTAGCACAACTATGTTTATGGCAGCATTATTTACCATAGCTAAGATATGGAAGAAAACTCCTTTATTAACCGAGAGCAGTCCTTTTTAAAGCCAACAAGGGCTGGAGGCATGGCAGGGGAGGAAGAGGAACCAATCACTGTCAAGGTCACACCCTATCATGCAAACCTTTCAAGGGCTTGTTAAGCACTGAACTTAAGGTAAATTGGGCTCAGCCCCACTCTACTCCCTCTCAGTGCCACCTTTGCTACCCCCACAAGGGGGGGAGCAGTGAGGATTGGGTGGGGGGGTGAGGGGAGGAATGGGAAGTGATGGGAAGGGGAAACAAAGGGAGGCTACAATGATTGATAAGAAATGTACTCATTATCTTGCCCATATAATTGTAACCCCTCTGTACAGTATTTTCACAATAAAAAAAGAAATTACAAATTTTTTAATATATATGATCTGGTACAGACTCTCTCTCTCTCTCTCTCTCTCTCTCTCTCTCTCTCTCTCTCTCTCTCTCTCTCTCTCCTCTCTGTCTCCCCCTCCCTCCCTTCTCTCTCTCCCTCCTCTCTCTCTCTCCCCCCCTCTCTATATATCACATGGTACAACATTCATATTCACACATTTTAGGTTTTATGTGTTTGTTGAAAATGCATTTAATTGAGAAAAATGACTTTTTACCATACCCCTGTCTTGAACACAATTGATTATTGCTATCTTTAGGTTAACTCCGATGTACCTTTATTTTAGTCCTTCCCTGAGTGTGTTAGAATTGTCTTTGCCATCACATCCACTCTTTGACTGCCTGGGCTTTGAGTAAAGAGACTCTAAAAATCTAGGTTTATGTATTTAAGTCTATAATATATATTTGCTGAATTGAACTGGTTGGGGGTAAAAAAAAAAGCCATGGCATAGTAGTAAAGGAAGACATTCCTTTGAGGACATAGCTTGCAACTTTTAATAACTCAAAGAACAGGGATTTGACTGAGAACTCACCCAGTTTTTGCTTAGATCTGAAGGGAAGGAGGGTTGAAAGAAAGGGCACATGGGAAAGAAGCAAGAAGTGGGTATGCCGTAACCTCGCCTAAAATTATCCAGTCAGCAGCTGAGAGAATGCAAAGAATTGGGAAACACTGTTGGTGACTTGTGATTAACAGGGCTATGAGAAAAGAAGTAGAAAAAAAATGACTTTTTAATTCTAAGATGAACATAAACCTTTTGTATTGTTAATCACATTTTTTTTTCATTTTCCATTTCTTTTTGAGTTTATGGGAACTGGAAAAATCCTACAAATAAGCTCAAGTGCCAGGGTAAATTGCTTTATATGGTACAAACAAATCAGTTCAAATAATATTTACTTGCAAAAATGGTAAGGGCAGAAATTAGACAATAGAAAATTGTTAGCTACTTGTTAGCCAGGTAGTTAAATTTCATAAAGTAGATATATTGTACAATCAAGTTTAATGTTTGTAAGGAAATATAAGCCAGAATCCATATTCTTAATAATGCCACTACATTATTACCCACTTAACACTAGTGAATGTGTTTCATGCTCCACAGTGGTTGCCCAAAGCTGAAGATGGTAAAAATCCCTAAGTATAGTATATTTTCCTATGAATACATAGTTATGATTATGTTTGCTTTATATATTAAATACAATAAGAGATCAAAAACAAATAATAAGGATGGGAAGGGGAAACAAAGGAGGAGGCAACAATGCTTGATAAGAAATGTACTCATTATCTTACCCATGTAATTGTAACCTCTCTATACTGTATTTTCACAATAAAAAAAAAACAAAGAAAAAAACAAGTAATACAATCAACAACAATAATATCAACAATTACAGCACTGTACTGTGATAAAAGTTATATAACTCTAGTATCTCAAAGTATCTTAATATATATCTTAGCAATCTTAGCATACTTTTTTTCCTTTGATAAGTCAAAACTTTTTATTTTCTCTTGAAGGAAGCATTAGACTATTTCTCTAATGTATAAGATTTGCCAACATCTCAATTGTGATTTGGGGCCATTATTTAGTGACCTACAGATTCAATGAACCCAAATTTTGCAGTCCCTTGACTATGGATCTGATCTTATTCCTAAGTGATTATCTAGCAGGTAAAGTAGAACAGCATGGACACACTGGAGAAAAGGAATAATTTGCATCCTAGATGACCCAGAATGAGATGGATGAGCACTGTGCAATATTTCATCATGTTACTCAAAACCGTAGTGGGCAATTTAAGACTGAAAGTATATATTGTTAATATTAAATGACTTATTTCTGCAATTTTCCACTCAGTATTTTATTTTTTAACCACACTCAACAATTGGTAGTTGTACACATAGCAAGTGAATCTCCAAACTAGAAAAGACTCTATACCTTTCTGGCAAGATGATTATCTACATGAAATAACTAGAATACAGTATAGAAATCTGTGGTGCGAACCATATGTTCACAGAAATCCAGGAAGAAGAAAGCTTGGCCAAATGTCATTGTCTTTGGATAAGTTATTTGTTTTCCCTCTCAGTAATTGTGGAATATGAGCTGTATTATATTTTTTTTAATTTTTTATTGGTCAAGACCTTGAATGCCCCAAAAGTTTAACAAAATGTAAGCAGGAAAGTAAGGTCATATAAACAATCAAATATAAAATGTCTCTTGTTTGTTAAAGAAACATTAGAGCCATCAAATTTTCTCCAGATCAAGTCTAAAAGTAGTTATTAAGCTTCTATGGTAGAGTGTAAAGGAAGCCAGGAAAGCCAAGTTCTTTCTTGGATCTCTCTCTCTCTCTTTTTCTCTCCCTCCCCTTCCCTCCCTCCCTCCCTTCTTTCCTTTTCCTTCCTTCCTTCCTTCCTTCCTTCCTTCCTTCCTTCCTTCCTTCCTTCCTTCTTTCCTTTCTTCTTCTCTGCTTCCTTCCTTGCTTGCTTCCTTGCTTCTTTGCTTCCTTGCTACCTTGCTACCTTGCTTTTCTTTGCTTACAGTCTTGGACCTTTTATCTCAGTTCCTAGGCACTGTCATTGAGCAATTTTGCCCAAGTTTATGGCTCTATTATTTGAGCCATATCTCCACTTTGGCTTTGTGGTGGTTATTGCAGATAGAGTCTCATGGACTTTCCTGACTGGGTTGGCAGTCCACAATCCTCAGATCTCAGCCTTTTGAGTAGCTAGGATTACAGACATAAGGCACTGATATTCTACTATCCTGGATCACTTAGTAACTAAATTTGTTCTTAGGTGAATTGCTCAGCATATTAAGATTGAAAATTTTTAATTTTGATAAAATTTACCTAACCTAAACAACTTTGAAATGAACAATTCAGAGTATTTTCTGCATTCACCATATTGTACAATGTTCAAGTCTTGAAACTTTTTATTCACCCTACAGTAGAACATCCTTAAATAATCATATATTGTTTCTCTCCCAACTCAGACAGATCTTACCAGTCTACTTTGTGTTTTTATGGATTTATCTATTCTGGATATTCAATGTAATGGGATTATATAACAAGTGATCTTTTGTGTCTTGTTTCTTTCTCGAGGAAGAATGTTTTGAGGATTTAGTCCCTATCTTCATTTATGACCATGCCTTGAAGCTAGAGAGACAGACATGACCATTGATAATTATTCTAGAAACAATATGACAAAAGAGGGGAACAATAATCCAAAAGAAAATAAATTTTGTTGGCTGAACAAAATTCATTGTTTCCTATTATGTAAAGATTCACCTATTGTTCTGCTAGAATGAGATTCTTGTTCATTCAGAAGCTGTGGATTATCAAGAGGTAATACACCCTGGTGTTTGCAACCTTGCCATTCTCTCCAGAGCTAGAATCTACCAGAAAAGAATTCTAAACCACAGAGGAATAAAAAGATAAAGACACATTCATAGGAATGTTTATGATATAAAAGAAATATAATTGTCCATCAAAGGATGAATGGATAAAGAAAATTAAGTATATCTTTACAATGAAATACTGTTCAGACTTAAAAAGAGAGAAAATTTTGTCATTTGAGATAATATTGATAATACTGCAGGACATCATACTTAATGAAATCAGCCAGGTGCAGAAAGACAAACAACACATGTTACTTATTTGTAGAATCTAGTAAAGTGGATTATAAAAGTAAAGATTATTGTAGTTACAAGGCAGAAGAGATGAAGATGTGGGGAGGAGAGAGGGAACAGGGAGCTATTGATCAAAGTGAACAAGATTTGAGACAGCTTGAATACTTTGTTGTATCTTTTGCACAAAGGGGTGACTATATTCAATAATAATGTCTTGTTACTTCAAAGTAACAAGGAGAGTAAACTTCAAATGTCTCATCATAAAAATGGTAGTAAATGAGATGATGGATTGTTAATTAGCTAAAGTTATTTATCTCACAATAAATATATTGTCAAAACATCATATTGTACCCTGTAAATATATGTGATTATGTATTAATCAATTAAACCATATATAATTATGACTTTTAACCAAAATACTAATAAAAAAAGTAGACACTTAACAGAGCCTTTCAAGCAAACAAACATAGACATCTCTGAGCACTGCATAAACTCCCTAATTTCTGATTGATACTATAGCTTTGCGGTTTTTGTCTTTCTAGAAGTTTTCTGGGCAGGAAATTCATTACTTTCTTAGAATTGTTATAACAAAGTTCTACAAACTTAGCAGTTTAAACAACAGAGATGTATTGTCTGACAGTTTGTTAGACTGGAAGTTAGATACCAAGGTGTCAGCAGAAGTTAGAATGCAAGTCATACTAAATTAAGGCCTACCCTGAAAGCCTCATTCCACATTGATTACCTATATAAAGACTCTGTCTATAAGTAAGCACCCATTCTGGATACTGGATCTTAGGATTCCAGCATATTTTGGAAGAAAGGGGAGATAATTCAATGTATAACAGATGGCTGAATATTTTATCATGTAAATTGAGCCATTTTGAGAGAGAAAGGGGCACCATTAATAGTCACACTGAAAAACAGTTGCTAACTAGGATTGCTCTAAATAAACCCAGAAGCATAGTCCCTGGTCTCAGCCCAAGTTCAGGCTCAGGGCTGAATGGAGCTCTGAGGGCACTGAAAGGGCTCCTACTGTTAACTCTGTTTCTCCTTCGAGTAGCTAGACTATATCTTTGTTTGGAAAAAGGTCATTCAAGGAAAGAAGAGCATATGTATTTTGAAGGGACATAATTCAACCAATAACCCACAGATTTTAAAATGGAGATTCCAACTGGTCATAACAAAGGAAGAAAAAGGAACAAGTAAGACAGCTTTTGGAGGATTGGTTGATCAAAGTTAGGACAGGTTAAAGGGGATCCAAATAGGGAAAGCTGAAGTAAAACTCTCCCTCTTTGTAGATGATATGATCTTGTATTTAAAGAATCCCATGGACTCCACTCCAAAATTACTCAAGCTGATTCAAAACTTTGACAAAGTAACAGGGTATAAAATTAACCCTCAAAAATCAATGACTTTTCTGTATGCCAAAAATGAGAAGAGCATGGCTGAAATCAGGACAAAAACTCCTTTTGCAATAGCCCCACAAAAAATAAAATACCCAGGAATTAAATAAAGAAGTGAGGGACCTCCATGATGAAAACTTTAAAAACCTAAAAAAGGAAATCAAAATAGAACTTAGAAAGTGGAAAAACCTCCCATGCTCCTGGATTGGAAGGATCAACATCGTGAAAATGACAATACTTCCAAAGGCTATCTACAAATTTAATGCAATACCTACCAATATTCCAACCTCATTCTTCAAGGAAATAGAAGAAACAATCCAAAAATTCATATGCAACAATAAAAGACCCCAAATAGCAAAAACGATCCTAAATAGAATAGTGCTGAAGGAGTACCAATACCAAATTTCAAACTCTACTACAAAGCCATAGTAATCAAAACAGCTTGGTACTGCACAAGAAAAGACCTCAAGACCAATGAAATAGAATTGAAAATCCAGAAATGAACCTGTAACCATCTAATCTTCCATAAGGGAGCTAAAAAAATAGAATGGAAGGAAAGACAGTCTCTTCAGTAAATGGTGCTGGCAAAATTGGTTAATCATCTGTAGAAAACTAAAGCTAGATCCTTATATATCACCCTGCACAAGAATCAACTCCAAGTGGATCAAATACCTCAAAGTCAAAGCAGACACCCTGAAAATATTACAGGAAGTAATAGGAGAAAACCTAGGTCTTCTTGGCACTGGCCGAAATTTTCTTAATAGAGACCTAGAAACACAACAAATCAAAGAAAGGTTGGACAAATGGGATTGCATGGAGCTGCAGAGCTTCTGCATGGCAAAGGTCATAGCTAGCAATATCAATAGAAAACCCAAGGATTGGGAGATCTTCACTAGCCAAACAACAGATAAGGGTTTCATATCTAAAGTTCACTTGGAACTCAAAAAATTAGATCCCTCAGAAACAAATCCTCAAAGAAACAACTGCCCGATAAAGAAGTGGGCTAAAGACTTAAAGAGAAACTTCTCTGAAGAGGAAATAAGAATGGCCAATAGACATATGAAGAAATTCTCAACCTCTCTAGCCAATAAAAGAAATGCAAATCAAAACAACATTGAGATACCACCTCACCGCAGTTAGAATGGCTAGAATCAAGAACTCTAATAACAACAGATGCTGGAGGGGATGTGGACAGATGGGAACCCTACTGCATTGTTGGTGTAAACTTATTCAACCACTTTGGAAAACAGTATGGTGGTTCCTCAAAAGACTCCACATAGAGCTCCCCTATGACCCAGCAATACCACTTTTGGGCATTTACCCAAATGATCACAAACAAGACCATACTAAAGCCACCAGCACAACTATGTTTATTGAAGCATTATTTACCATAGCTAAGATAAGGAATCAACCCAGATGCCCCTCAGTAGATGAATGGATCAAGCAAATGTGGTCTATATACACAATGGAATTCTATGCTTCCATCAGAAAGAATGACATTGCCCCATTTGTTAGGAAATGGAAAGACTTGGAAAAAATTATATTAAGTGAAGTAATCCAGGCCCAAAGAAGCATAGGTTCCATGGTTTCCCATATTTTCAATTTTTAGTATATGTCTAGGACAAGCAGAAAATGTCAGATAAGATGATGTTACGTGAAAGGAACCCTAAGATAGGGACATAAGTGGTTTTTTCTTCCTTGCTATTGTTTCTAATGTATTTATAATGTACCATGTGATTTTTTGTTTCTTTGTATGTCCCTCCCACCACAGTACAACCCTTTAACCCCTGTTTTCACTGTATTTGATGTTAATGCCCTGCATCTTGTATATACACTTTTCTAATTTGGGGAGGGAAAGGGAAAAAACAGAATGCTTAAATAGGGATACAGGTTGACCCATTTTAACAACAAGATCCACAAGACAGTATGTTGAAAAACGAACTTTAAGATTTGGGTGGGGGTGAGGAGGAGTACAGTTTTGGAGGGAAGAAGGAAGGGATGGTAGGGAAAAAATAGAGGAGGTAACAATGCTTGATAAGAAATGTACTCATTACCTTTGCTCATGTAACTAAACCCCTCTGTACAGTACTTTTACAATAAAAACATATAAAAAAAGAAGTTAGGACAGGTAAAAGTAGAGGAAATAGTTTTTCTTTCTGGTTTGGTGGGTCATTTAGAGAGTAATAGGTTTCCCCTCATTTCATAAGATAGTTTCTCCAGTTTTGGCCTTTGACCAAAGTTAACTGGGCAGTATGACCATCAGAAAGAAGAGCTGAAGGGCTTCTTGATAGTTGGGGCCTGTGTATTAAGTTGATATGGTCCAACACCCATTACTGTTCCAACCCTGCAAAGAAGTTTTCACTGGCCAGACTCACTTTCTTCTTCTGGGAGTTACTCCTCCACCTTTTCCTGGATGTTTATTGAAATTCTTCTTTTACAACAAAGTTCAAAAGTTATGTGTAGAGATGCTAGTTCTAGGTATTCCTTCTGTTTGTGAAGGAACTATTTCCAACATAAGAAAATACTATTTAATTCCAGGCAGGAATTATGGCTCCTTTGCCCTTCACTAGGGCAGAGATCCTTCCTCCAAGATTGATCAGTGTGTGTATTTCAGGTGCAGGGAGGTAGTGGGGAAATCTATGAACTTTGAGGTTTTATAAGGAATTGTCGATACTATGATCTTTCCTGGGAAGTTTACATCAGATTATCAGGTAGATATCTTTTACTCTTCATCTGCATTATGACAAAAGTCCTAATTCTTCTTCCAAATAGTAGGACAATGTTCAATACTGTGCTAGTGCTTTTTTATAATGTTACATTGGTGCTTTTTATTTTAAACATTTACTATTTCCACTGTATTACATTTTATTTCTTCCTACATCACAGGACGTTCCCTTTTATCTTGGCTTGTTTCCTTTTCTTGTTTCATCTGTCACAGCTTAGTTAATCTTTTAGATTCTATTGATAGCAAAATCAAAGGTGGATTTTGTTTTAACTTTTTCTGTCATAAATCTTCCACTTTTTCTAGTTTCTTCTTTTCCTATTATGTATTATATTAATAGCCTCATTATTTTTTTCCATAATATGTTCAGAGCCTTCATATTTATCTGATTCATTTCTGCTGGGGCCTGAATTATGTCCACTATAATGTGTGCAATTTTCCTTAAAGTATTCATTTTTACCAAAAATGAATAAAAATAAAATCTTTATTTGAATTTCACCCTTATGGTAGATGAAATGATGGCTTCTTTACCCAAAGACATTTATCCCCTAACCTTTGGAACATATGGCTAAGCCTAGTGACTGGTAAAGAGGAATTAATACAGCTAATAGAATTAAGGTTTGCTAATCATCTAACCTAAAATTAGAGATTATCCTAGATCCAAAGTAATCATGAAAGTCCTAGAAGTGGAAGAAGCAAAAGATGAGGTTAAAACAATTCTATATAAGAATGTCTTTGAAGAAAGAGGAAGTGACCAGGAGCTCAGAAATGCAATTGTCTTTAAGAAACAGGAGAAGCAGATTTTCCCTTGAACCTCTACAAAGGAATACAGTGGTTTAGTCCAGTGAGACTAGTGTCAGACCTTTAACCAACAGAAAGGAAGCAGTAAAGGAAGCAGTAAGTAAAGCCACTGAATTTGAGGCAATTTGTTGTAGCAGCAATAAGCAACTAATACAGTGTATAATTTATAGTGATTCTTCTTTATTTTTGCCTTGCCCTTTAGTCCAGGTTAGTTGCTATGCCCAGACTCGTTGGTGTTGATTCTTGTTACTTGAAAGAAGAATCCTTCAGTTGGATGAAAGGTCATATTGCCAACTTATCTAAAAATAATAGGCCCACACTTCTCTGCACATTTTGAACACTGTTGTTACACAGTCAAGACAGAATTCTATGTGTTACACTGCTCTGATCTCATTTAGGCCCATTCTTCGTTTTTCCCTAGAGTGGAAGGTAGTAATGACATTCGCCAATGTCTCCTCTGAATATTTCCCTCAATGCATTTTATTTTTCAATTGAAATTGAGAATTTTCCTCATGTGTTTTCCCTGATTTTGTCTCTGCTTATGATAGATAGAATTCTTCTGTGTTTTGAGGAAGTAATTGCTCCTAGTTTTTTCTTTTCCTTTCTTCCTCATTTCTGTCAGACTTTTAGAAGGTTGTCTTTCCTGAATGGCACTTCCTTCGCTCATAGAGCCCTATTAACAGAAACAAGATTGCTTGTATACATTAACTTTACAACTGCTACAAACTGAACTGTGTCTCCTTAAAATTAATATTTGGAAATTCTGTGGACTCCATTTGTAGGAGGAGTCGTTAGGTGATAATACAATGAGGTCATAGAGTGAGGCCCTAATTTGATAAGGTTAGGGACTTTATAAGAAGAAAGAGCTATCAGCACGGCACCAGTGGCTCACATGTGTTATCCTAGCTACTCAGGAAGCTGAGATGTGAGAATCACGGTTCAAAGCCAGTCCAGGCAGGAAACTCTGTGAGACTCTTCTTTTTTTTGGGGGGGGGGTCTAGTTGTGGGGCCTGAACTCTGGGCCTGGGCGCTGTCCCTCAGCTCTTCAGCTCAAGGCTAGTGCTCTACCACTTGAGCCACAGCGCTACTTCCGGATTTTTTCTTTTTGCTTATGTGGTGCTGAGGAATCAAACCCAGGCCCTCATGCATGCAAGGCAAGTGCTCTACCACTGAACCACCTTCCCAGCCCCCTCTGTGAGACTCTTATCTTGAATAAATCACTAGAAAACCAGAAGTGGTGCTGTGGCTCATGTGGTAGTGTTCGCCTTGAGCTTAAGAGCACAGAGACAGCGCCCAAGCCCAGAGTTCAAGCCCCATGACCGACAAAAAAAAAAAAAAAAAAAAAGAAAGAGCTATCATCTGTCTTCTTATGCACAAAGAATATATCTTACAGTCTTATGTAGTCTTATGTCTCATGTAATCAGAAGTTCCTGAGACCTCCTAGGAGAAGAGTCCTAAGAATGAAACCAACTCTGCTGGCACTTTGATCTTGGGGAAAACTTCAGATCCCTCAGCACTATGAGAGACAGTTTTCTATTATTTGAGCTGTCCACTATATATTATTTTATTTTAGCAGCCTAAACTACCTATGACAGAACCATGTAAGAATTAGCTAAATCTTTAATGCATAGGCTCTGTAAGGAAGTAGTGTAATTAGATTACATTCGTGCATAGGTTGGCTAAAAGATTAACTCAAGAACCCTCATCCTGAGACTCTAGAGCTCTCTGCATAGGAGATATTGTATTCTTTAGGATTTTCCTTTAGATTCTTTGTTCAGGGATGAATTCTTCCCCAAATCTAGATATATTTTCGAATTCCTCTAATGGTTCCCATGGTAGTTCTTTGCCATCACAACTCAATCTTCTCGTAGATTTAAGGGTACTTCTGATAATTCTCGAAATTATCCCATGTTTAGAAGATTTACTTTGCTAAGCATCAGGTTATATGATCTTATGTACATAGCTTTTGACCTCTTCTGCTTGTTCTAGACATATATTAGTTAATGCAGATAAGGGAAACCATGGGACCTATGTTTCTTTGAGTCTGGCTCACTTCACTTAATATGTTTTTCTAAATCTTTCCATTTCCTAACAAATGTGGTGGTGTCATTCTTGAACCCCAAGATAGGGACACAAGAGATTTTATCTTTGTTGCTGTTCTTCTTAATGTACTTATAATGTACTATGTGATTTTTTTTTTGTTTCTTTTGTATGTTCTTCCCCCAGCCCCTTTTGTCACTGTAGTTGATTCTGGTGTCCTGCATCTTGTATATACATTTTTCTAACTTGGGGAGGGGAAGGGAAATAACAGAATGCTGAAATAAGGATACAGGATGACCCATTGTAACAAAGAGATGTACAAGACAGTATGTTAAAAACGAACTTCACAACTTTGCGGAGGAAGGATGGGAGAGGGGAGGGAGGAGTTAGGGGGTAGGGAGGTAAGGGATGGTAGGGGAAATAGAAAGGAAGGTGTAACATGCTGGATAGGAAATGGGCTCACTACCTTGCTCATGTAACTGTAACGCCTCTGTACAGTATCTTTACAATAACAGTACATGTTTTAAAAAGAAAAAGAAAAAAAGAAGATTTACTTTGGCTTTCATAGACAATACTAAGAAATAAGATTTCTTCTGACCAATGCTTCTGTATGTGTGAACACTTACATGACAGCAGGCTTTGGATAAGGTAGATTTTGTCTGTCATTCTCCTTTTATTGTTTGCCAGTTTTGCAACACTGGCCAAATTATTAAACTTCTCAGTGCATGAGATTTATTATCAGTACCAATGAGAATAATGTGAGGCTTTAAAAGGATGTAGTGTATTTGAGATCATTTAGCACAGTTCCATACACCTAGTAAGACTACATGAGTGGGAGCCACATAATTTTATCTTCAATGAAGAATAGTAGTGCATATTTCAGGGTTCCCTGAGTTGGTATTTATCATTATCAGGAAAACCTGCTATTTGTCTTCTTGGATGCATAAATGTCCCTTTTCTATAAATAATTATAGGTTGGTTTAACTCTTTTCTTTAGTCTGTCTCATCATTTGTGCTGGTTTTGGGGGAAATACATTGCCCCATTTATTAGGAAATGGAAAGACTTGGAAAAAATTTATATTGAGTGAAGTAAGCCAGGCCCAAAGAAACATAGGTCCATGTTTCCCCTTATTTTCAATAACTAATATATGTCTGAGACAATCAGAAACAGTCAGATAAGTTGATGTTAGGTGAAATGAATCCCAAGATAAGGATTCAAATGTTTTTTTCTTTCTTTGGATTGTTTCTAACACATTTATAAGACAATTTCTTTGTTGTGTTGTATGCCCCTTCTCCATAGTATAACACCTGTTTTCACTGTATTTGATGTTGGTATAATTTGGGGAGGGGAAGGGAAAAAACAAATTGTTTAAAAAAGGATACAGGTAGACCCATTGCAACAATGAGATGTACAAGACATTATGTCAAAAAATGAACTATTGGTGGGGGGGACAAAGGAGGAGGCAACAGTGTTCTTATTACCTTGCCCATGTAATTGTAACCCCTCTGTACAGTATTTTCACAATAAAAAATACAAAAGAAGGCAAAGCTGAAACAATAGCAATACATCAACGTTTCCTCTTAGCCTGGAGCAGACTCTGCTACACTCCAAACTTTCTTGACTTTTAACGCTCTGCTTTTCATTTTTTCCCACAAAATGAGACATTTTTGAACTTACGTGTTTCTTTGCCCTCTGGTCTGGCTTTAACTTTAAAAAAAAAAACCTCTATCTTAATCTCAATTGTGATTTTTCTTAATTATGTATTTTGCTAATGTGATTAAAACTAGCAGTATAATTTGAGCTACCTATGGCAATTGTTTTTAGGGGATACACATAAAATTTGTGTCTACTCAGTTTTCTGTCATATTATGTATTCCATGACTGGAAGTTGAAATGTTCTGTATGATCTATATGTATACAAATTTTGGAACATGCATATCTTTCTCTTTAAATTTTAAGATATTTGGAGTCACTTTTGGGAATGGATATTTCTAAAGCTATTGAATTAGAGCTTAACTATTACTGCTACATAATATTGTCTTCTCTAAAATAGAGTGTATGTGATAGAATTTAAATGTTCTATTGTTATAGCATAATCAACTGTCATGCTGTAAAGGCTTCACAGTTACTATGGAAGACATTGATCTTTAGCCCTTTCCTAAAATTTATTTGCTTAAAAAATCAATCTTTGTTACTCATAATTCTGATTTATTTGGGAGTTACAATGTTCAAGGAGAAGATTGCAAAGTTAGTGGTAAAGAAATCTACTCCCTCTCAAAGAGAACATCAAGAGGAAGTGAAGCTCTTTTTATCAAATATTGTGGGAAAATTTGTAAATATGAAACCTTGACAAATTATGGTCAAATGTCACAGATTCTCAAAAACTATAATATAGTTAGAAACCAAACTTGCAGAAGTTTTATGAATTGGTCATTGCCTTTATTGAGCCAACTGTGAATTATGTTTTCCACTACACTTAGTATCAAAATATTTCTAGCAGGTATAAACAGGATAAATGCAAGAGAATTGGTGGCATTTATCTTCTTAAAAAACTTCATGTGGGGGCTGGGAAGGTGGCTCAGTGGTCGAGCGCTTGCCTTGCATGCATGAGGACCTGGGTTCTATTCCTCAGCACTACATAAGCAGAAAAAGCTGGAAGTGGCACCATGGCTCAAGTGGTAGAACGCTTGCCTTGAGCTGAAGAGCTGAGGGACAGCATCCAGGCCCAGAGTTCAAGCCTACTGACTGGCAAAAAAAAAAAAATCCACAAAACAAAACAAAACAAAAAAAGCCCACAAAACTTATCTATTTTTTAGGAACCTGCTTATAAGATCTATATTGCTATAACATTTATTCTTGCCATAATTTAAATTTATATATCCAGACCCTTTTTGGAATTTTAAATATCAGCTATTCATATAAATATCCACCAATATTCAAACATATTAGATCAGTTATGAGCCATTACCATTGGTATCTACTGATCTAAAGAAACAACATTTCTAATTAACTTTTTATACTGCTTTTATTCAGATTAAGTTCTAAGAACTAAGGTAAGGATATATCCACCTGTCTAGGTCTATCTATCTATCTATCTATCTATCTATCTATCTATCTATCTATCTATCTATCTATCTATCTATCTATCTATCTATTTATCTATCTATCTATCTATCTTTCTATCTATCTATCTTTCTATCTATTTATTTGGCTATCATCTATATAGATATTAGATATATATATATATATTTCTACATATCAAGATTATATAGACACAGCATATTTTATATGTTATCTGATATAATACATCTAAAATTACCCTTTGTACTCCATCTCTGTGAAGCTGATTTTTGTGAGAATAAGAGGGATCTTTATGAAGAACTCTAGGAGTACTTTGGCTACACGTGGACAGTAGAGCATTTCTGTGGGAAGTAAACAGGACTATGCTTCTATAGGCTGTTTCACTCTGAACTGTTATGATTCTCATTTTGAATATGGCAATATCCCCTACAAAATGTTAATTTCTCCCCAAACTAATCTTAAATTTTATTTTTGAGCACTGGAAATCCATTGAGAAAAATGAATTGATACATAAGGCTCTCTGAAATATTCATTAGAAGGAAATGGGTTACTCTTTCTAATAGGTAGGCACTTTCCTTAACTATAAGTCTACTGACATAAAATTTTTATTTTAAGCACTTACACTTATGACTTTGATCCTTTTAAATACACACATTCTTTGGGAAGGTGAAACATTATAATGTGAATAAAAATATTTCCAATATTTTCTGATTTTTGGTGATATGGTAAAAAAGACTGTTCATGGAACATTTGCATGGAGAAGGAAAAATATTAAGAAATTAGAATACTGGAAACCAAAATACTGTCTACCATTCTTTTTATTTTATTTTTTCTAAACAATAGTGGGAGCTTCTGGGAGCAGGGGTAGAAATTTGTAAAGCTGTGCATATTTGCCCAAGACTGAAATGATTGCCAATGGAGTGAGAAATTGGACAAAAAAATTAAAAAATAAATAATAGTGTAGGAGACTTCAGAAAAAAAGCTTCCACATCTAACTTAACTTATTTGTGAATTTATAGTTTTGTTTATGTCAATCCTCAGGAGCATCTTAAAATTACTGGCATAAAATTAAACTGATAGACTGATATTCCAAAGAGAATAGCTTCAATGTACTCCTGGTTCAAGGGACCTTTTTGTAGGACCACTGGATGGTTGCTACAGCCTAGGACCACCATTGACTCCAATTGTGTGCCCCATAACTTTGCTATCATTTGTCATCTAAAGAATATGTTGCTGACCTTGTTTGTGTGCATGTCTACTTTAAATTAAGTGCCTTGAAGGCATTTTAATAAGTCAAATGCATTAAAATTTTATGTTTTTGCTGGTCCATTTGCCCACCAGCAAGTGGGTACCAATTTTCTGACTCATCTATAATGCTCCTTGTAACATTTTTGTATACACTGAGAGGAGACCAGCTAGAGTCTGTATCTCAGAGAGTATTATGACAAGCCATAACAACCCTCTGACATAAATTCGATTATCATAATTTTTACTGTTGTTAGCTCCTATAAAATCCTAAAAAATATCTATCAGTGGCACTCTCCACATAAACTTGAGCCAACTGTGGGTCTCCTGTAGATGTATTGTCCATAGAATATAGAGTGCTGGGCATAGTTTACAGAGCACATCACACTGGAACTGAATGTGCATAGCTCAGCAACACAAGGCATTAGGTCTCATTAGTAACAATTTGTCAGTTTTACTACCTAAACATTTCTTAAATTCCTCCCTTCCCTACCTCTCCCATTTAGGCTACCACATTCTCAACTGTATCACTGCAGGGGTTCTAATAGAGTATTCTAAATGTATTTTTCATCTCAAGTCTTTAGTCCTGAAGCTAGAGTGATATTTTATCAGTGTAAATCAGATTGGGTCAACCATCTGTTTGTCTAAAATTCTTCAACAAGAATTCATTGCTCTTAAAGTTTCAATATTGCCTTTAAGTCTGTAGGGAGGTTAGTGACAGTTTTCTTCTATGGCTTCATCATGCTCCTTGTCTACCTCCCCAAATACCATTTTAAGTTTTCTGAGTTCCTACATCATATTGCATGCTCTGTTATTGTCCTTTGAAGATACTAGTTCCTAGCACCTACTATAGTTTTGTCTTATATGATTGAGTGGTTTTATTTAGTACATTTCTGTTTACTTATTATCATACTTCATGGTCCCAAAAATAGAATAATATAGAAAATGACCAAATAAGAAATGTTAATATAACTGTCACAAGCAGGGTGATACAATATAATTGACAGTTTAAAGACCACTAGCACCAATGGATACCATTTTGGTGCTGATGTTTAGGAAGTTTCCCTGGGATCTGGTGGGCAGAGGCTAAGGGGTGGTCGCTTAACATGTTCTGATGCACTGGATAGCCAAAGTGGAGAAACTTTACTGTGGAATGACCTCATTGTGAAGGTAGAATTACCCAGATTCTACCTTCTGAAAGAAGACTTTATAAAGTTGTCTGTAGGTAAGGAAGTCTTCAATTTTGTTAACTCAATGTGACAATTAGCACTGAGACATAGAAAGATGAAAGGATGATATTTATATTATGAGTATTGTTAGGTCAATGATATTTGTTCAATGAAAAAGCAAAGCAAGGGGCTGGGAAGGTGGCTCAGTGGTAGAGTGCTTGCCTTGCATGCATGAGGCCCTGGGTTTGATTCCTCAGTACCACGTAAGCAAAAAAGAAAAAAAGCTGGAAATGGCACTGTGGCTCAAGTGGTAGAGTGCTAGCCTTGAGCTGAAGAGCTGAGGGACAGCACCCAGGCCCAGAGTTCAGGCCCCACAACCGGACACCACCCCCCCTCCCCGCCAAAAAAAAGCAAAGCAAGATAATTAAGGGGTCAGTAGTGATTATCTCATATTAGTCATTTCTGCTGATATATTAATATTACTTGCTATTATGTAGTTTCTTTAGACTGATAAAAATGTTCAGAAGTCTTAAGCACCTATAATACTAACTTACATATATGGATGCTAAGTGATATGGTGACAATTATTTCATAATGTTGTTTTTTGCTCGCCAGTTTATGGTCATCCCAGAACTACTCAATGAATGGTTTAAACTTACTTTTTCTTCAACCTGAAATAGTAATTATGTATTTTATCCTGAGCATCAAACATCAGTAAAAATAGTGGCTTTCAACCTGATCTCAGTGCTACTCTTTCATAGGAGGAAAAGTACAATTCTGGAATGTGCTATTAGCAGGTAGACTCCTTGGTATTAATGGACACATGGTTTCAGGGGGATCACCACTAAGAAAAACTCATGAATACTCAGGATGCAGAGTTCAGTACTCTAATATCACTCAAATTTGTTTATATTGTAGGTGAGGGCAGTAGGAGGCATTGTAATGTTATAGTATAGGCTGTGTTATTGTTATAAAGACACTATTGCATATATTAATACTAATAAAAAACTAGGCCTTCTCGCATTCTTTGTTTCTAGTACTGTAGATGTTTGATTTATGTTTTTCTCACTGTGGTGTCTGTCCAATTTTGCCAGACATGCTTTCAGCAAATAATATTTTTACTTAAATTATATACATGAACTTTTATTGTGACTTGTGAGTACATTTACTTTTTGGAGATATACTTCTATAAAATAAAGGGCAAGGATTTTTTGATGATTTAAACAAAATAGGCAATAATATATAGGCTGACAGAATTTGTCTATCAGGTAAGATATGTCATCTGAACATGTGCTCAGTGGTCTTTAAGTTCTTTTTTATTTGTTTTGATTTTTCTCTTTTTTGTTATTTTTTTCTGACTATACGTGGTCAAAAACATCTGTCACAAATCCCTGAATAAGGAGCATTTTCTGAAGATGGAAGCCGCTAAAGCAAAGGAATATGAAAAGACAAAAATGTTTAATAATGGAAAGGAGCTTTTGAGATGTGAACTATATAAAAGGAAAATGATATTTTAAAGCAACTCATAAAGTATGAGAAAATCAAGAATATAGAGGTTCCAATAAGAATTATCAATGTAATGTACATATCACCCAATAGGGAAGAAATAACTGTATTGTCAGAGCTCATAGAACTCATAAACGTTATAGACCACCACAAAGACAATTTGCCCCCATGAAGGTTAGAATGCATTTGTGACTTTAATTAAGTATCACTCTCCCACAATCCTGTGAAATTTATATAATCACTTAATCACAATTAAAAAATTGCAAAACAAAAAGAATTATCAATGAAAGTGAGTTAAGAGCAATAGGTGTTGCCAGGTGCTGGTTGCTCACATCTGTAATCCTACCTCTGTGGATCACTGCTCAAAGCCAGCATGGGTAGGAAAGTCCTTAAGACTCCTCTCCAATAAACTTCTCAAAAAAGCTGGAAGTGGCACTGTGGCTCAAGTAGTAGAGTGCTAGCCTTGACCACAGAGAGGCCCAGTGACAGCCCAGGCCTTGAGTTAAAGCCGTCAGACTGGAAAACATGAAAAAAAAATGAAGAAATATGAAAAAGAAAAAAAGAATAATGGTTGTCTCAGCAGCAATGGTTCATGCCTCTTAGAGATGAGAAGGTTAATGGTTTGTCCAGTCTGCAGAAGGCAAATAGTTGCAGCCTATCTCAATCAATAAATTTGCATGCCTGTGTTCTAAGCTATGGGAGAGGCAGTAGGCAGGAAGATTATGATCTCAGACTGGCCCTTGGCAGTAACCCAAGAAACCACCTGAAAAATAACCTATGCAAAAATGGGTTGGATGCATTATTTCAATGGTATAGTCCTATCTAAGAAGTATGAGGCCTTGAGTTTAAACCTAAGGGTAAGGTTCCTATAAGAAAAAGTTGGAGTGGCATGAAGGTGGCAGACTAGGTCATACCAAATAGAAGGTGAAATGCATGAGAAAGAGAATGTGAGTTAAACACAAGAGCTAAGCATAATGGGCCCTCTTGTCTCTTTATCTCAGTAGTGGTGCTGGTTGACTTAGGGATCTATAGTTGCTGCCTCAGGATCAGACCTAATTAATGGACGGGAGTCAGTTTATTTCATTGAGCTTCTTTCTTTCTGAATGAGCTCAGTTTTGTCACAGTTTTTGACTCTTCACATCGAAACTGAAGCTACCAAAATCAAAGGAAGAACTTAAGCTGGTGCTTTAAAAATCACATATCTTGATTAGGAATTTGTATTTTTTATGATACTAAAGAATCACATTTTAAAAATAAAAAAGGGTAAATCTTACGACCATGAACAGAATTTGCCTACTTGGCGTCACTTTGCCCTGCAGTTCTCACATAACTCTTTTCAACTCATCAACTTTTTCTTCTTATAATTACATATTTTTATCTTGATTCTGTTCTAACTTAATTTTTGTCTTACAAATGCTCTATTATTTCTCACTTTGGAAAAGCAGATATTATTTTATATCTCTCATCCTCTTCTTTCCTTATAACCATCTCAATTCCATTTTTCACTCCCCCCCCCCATAAATTGTGTTGTAAGTTGAAGTTAAATCTATATTCAATATGTAATTTATTCTGGATAGGTAAATATTATTACAATTGATCTAAATAGTATAATGAGCATATTTACTATCTTGCATTGCCTTTTTATTTTTTCCAATTAATAGGGATATCAATTCATTCCTTGAATCTTCAGCCACGGTAGAGATCCACGTATTCACATATATATGAGAAAAAACTTTGAATGGACATTTGTCTGATAACCTTTGTAACTTTTCATCTGAAGAAACAAATTCCTTTTGAAATATATTACTTTTTTTGTTGGAGTCTTGAGCTATTCCCAAGATTTCCATTTACTGCCATTCTTTCTGTACTTTTATAGTTTTCCCTAAATCCTTCTTTTAATCTTCCTTTCAAGAATGTCATTCTTGTTTTCTTCTTCTAATGTGTTGAAAAATACCCTGTAGTAGATTCCTGAAAATGGATGGATGCCTAGAAAGTATATTTGGGGAAGTTGCTTCCTTGAACATGATTTTATTATATCATTGTCATTGAAGGATACTTTGACTTGGCATGTAATTTTCAGAAAAAGTAACTTGTTTGTATTTTTTTTTGGTCGGTTGTGGGGCTTGCACTCTGGGCCTGGGCTCTTCAACTCAAGGTAAGTACTCTACCACTTCAGCCACAGAGTCACTTCCAGTTTTCTGAGTGGTTTATTGGGGATAAGAGTCTCAGGGACTTTTCCTGCCCTGGCTGGCTATTGAACCTCAGATCTTAACCTCCTGAGTAGCTAGGATTACAGTCTTGTACCACTGGTGCGTGGCCAGATGAAGTAACTTTTACTCAGTGTCTTTGAAGTAATTTCTCTAATAATAATAATAATATAATATGTTATTACATAATACAATTATATTATTATTGTACTTTTAGCCACTTGTACAATTGGGTTTCAACAAATCAGTTTCTAAGTTTAATACATCTTGATCAATGTCACTTATTCCATTGCTTTGCAATTTTCCCAACCCCACTCATCACCTCAGTTTACCTGGTTCTATTTTCACATTGTTTCCATTTTTCTTTAGCATCATTTGCTAAACTTGGGAAATCTTGTGATACAAGTACTCTACCACTTAAACCACACCTGGGACTTTGTGTTTTAAGTTATTTTTTCAGATAGACTTTGATGCTTTATGTCTGATCAGCCCTAGGTGATATTCTTCCTGTTCTACTTGGGTGAACAGATACATGCCACAATACCCACCTTGTTTGTTGAAATGATATATCTCAGTACATTTTTGTGTGAACTGGCCTTGTACAGATTCTCCTACCTGAGCCTCTTAAAAAGCTGTGATTACCGGTGTGAGTCACCATACCTGACCATCAGTGCCTATTTTTAGTCCTTGAGTTCTCAACTTGCTAAATGATGAACACTTTAAAAAAATTAGCTTTTAGGGGGCATTATGTAGGCTATTTCAATTTGGATATTTCTCACTTTTAACTGTGAAAAACAGTATAATTTATATATTTTTCTCAATAATTTTTCTGGACCTACATGTTATAAATCTTATGATTTTGCTATCCAATCTCCTGGACAGTTGTTCTTATGTTGTCATTTTACAACATTCACTTTGATTTTTCTACTTTTTGTGAGATTGTTTCTTTATCTTTCAATGCTTTCATAACCTTTCTTAGTTTTCTATCATTCTGCTTTCATGTTTTGAAAAAAATAACTTGCTCTTATTTAATTATTCTATATCATCCCTTTGAACCTATTAATTATAAATACTACAAGTATATAATCATGAACATTCAATCTAGATTTTTCTTCCTGTTCAGACATCATCCCTGTTGGCTCTGAGCTGCTCTTTTATACTGTTTTTGATACTGTCTTTCTGAGGAGATTTCATAAATGGTTAGTGATTATTGCTATCCATTCACATAGAAGATTGAAGCAACTAGAAAGCCCACTGGAATTTGGGTTGAGTGAGTGCTGAGTGGTACACTTTCCTATGTGCTTCCATTCTGTATGTGATTGCTTTCAGTGTGTCATAGCCACCCCTCACCACCTTAGGTGGCATGTAGCTGGCAAGACACTGCCACTGAGCTATGGGGTGCATGGAATCTAAAGCATAACACATGTTAGTATTCATTTCCAAATGGTTTTATCTTCAGCCCTTTGCCAAATCCCTCTTGGAGGTGAATCCAGTGTCTTTTTTCTCAAGGGAATAGAATTTGGTTTACTCCTCCCAGCCCTTTACAAAGTTAGGTTTCTGTTTTCTTCTTCCTGCAGAGAAAGTCACTTACTTTTACATATGCATCTTTGTCTTTACACCTTTAAACTTTATTTATACTATTATGGCCTTGAAGGGGGGGCATCTTCATAAACTAATGGGCACCATTGTGAAGTCTTCTATGTCCAACCAAAACTCTATCTTAATCTAGTTGATTCAGACAATATTTTACTTTTAGACACTAATTTCTGTGTGTGTGTGTGTGTGTGTGTGTGTGTGTGTGTGTGTGTGTGACAATTTCACTGCTTAGAAAAATTTAGGAAGTCAATAGCAAGAAAGAAAGACCCCGTGAGTCCTTATCTTGGGGTTCATTTTGCCTAACATCAACTTATCTGACTGTTTCTGCTTGTCTCAGACATATACTAGTTATTGAAAATAAAGGAAACCATGGGACCTATGTTTCTTTGGGCCTGGCTTACTTCACTTAATATAATTTTTTCCAAGTCTTTCAATGTCATTCTTTCTGATGGAGGCATAGAATTCCATTGTTTGTATATACCACATTTTCTTGCTATTGTTGCTAACATATTTAAAAGATGATTTCTTTGTTGCTTTGTATATCCCTCCCCCACGGTATAACCCCTGTTTTCACTGTAGTTGATGTTGGTATAATTTGTGGAGAAGGGAAAAAATAAATTGTTTAAACAGGGATACAGGTGGACCCATTGCAACAGTGAAATTTATAAGTCGTTATGTCGAAAAATGAACTTTACAACTTTGGTGGGGGGTTGGGGGAATGGGAAGGGATGAGAAGGGGAAACAAAGGAGGAGGCAACAATGCTTGAAAAGAAATGTACTCATTACCTTGCTCATGTAATTGTAACCCCTCTGTACGGTAGTTTCACAATTAAAAAAACTTATTGTTTTTCTTAACAAAGAAAGATATAGGAAGTCAGTAATATTTTGGGGTTGTTTAACAGCACAGTAAAATATTATGTTTCACAAAACAAGTTTTGTTTGAGACTGAGAAGAGAAATAAATAATAAGAATATGGAAAATTGTCTGGCTGCTTTGCTTTTTTAATGCTTTATGTACATCTAAATAACTTAAGCAAAGTAAAGACAAATATTGCTTCTATTTTCCATGTAATCTATTTGCCAGTAACTGTTTTGCTCCAAATATTCTTACATGTAATAAACACTTTAGGCTGAATTTTTTGAGATATATTTTCTTATAAATCATCATAAGAATAATAGAATATTCACTTTTAACCATCACAGAATCTTTTTTCCGCAGATTAGATATATACTTGATATGATCCTGAAATTTCTGCAGGTCAAGGATTTTGTTTAATTAAAGATGTGGAATTTAGGAGAAAGAATAACCATACTTATTATTGTGTTTTTGTACTTGAGTTACTTTATTTATAAATGCATCTCCTGCACACATTCATACTTATTTATGTTTTTCTTTAAGTCATTGTACAAGGCAATCTCAATTCAATATATCAGTTTATAAACACAATGTATTTTGATCAATGTCACTCATTTTATCATTCTTCCCTATCTCTTCCAATCCCACCTATCCTTCAATTTACCTGTCTCCACTTTTACATATATACATTGTATATTATGATTGCATTTTCCCACCCTTCCTCTACTCATTTGCCAACCCTCAATGCAGCAGTGATGCTCACAAGACACTAGGTTGGAAATGAACTTTACAACTTGGGGGGAATGTAATGGAGAGAGGGATAGTGGTAGAAAAAAGATGGAGTGGGTAATGATGTTCCATAAGAACTGTACTCATTACCTTATGTAACTGCGACTCCTCTTTACAACAAATAAAATATTTTTTTTCAAAAAAGAAAAGTCACTGCACTAAGATGCTGGTGTATATGTTTTAACCATTGTTTCTATATTTTAAATTCATATAACCTTACATAGGCAACATATGTATTATTGGTTTTGGAATTCAAAGTGAGCCAAGTGTTGTATATTGCATAGTTTTTTCTTTTCTTATTTAGCCATGGTGCTTTTATATCCATCCACTCTCATATTCATAACATTAAGTCATTTGACTTATTTGATATAGTGTGTACCCTGTATGAGTTTTTATAATTTAATATATGTGTTAGTCTCATAATGGTCATGTAGGCTGTTTACAAACCTCTTTAGCAACCATGTTACAGTGAGCATCTTTGGAAGCATATAGGAGAGATTGAATCTGGGCAACATCATTGGAGATGCAGTGGTTACCTGAGACTTACCATGGTGTTATCCACCCTGTGGTGTATCTGTCCTTTTACTTCTAATTTTCTGTGTTTTGATGTATTCATATATTCATATATTCTTCTCTGGTTCATGTCTTTGCTCTCATTCTTTTAACCTTTCTGAGTCATTTTATGTGTCTTTTACTCATACAATAAATTAATGTTAATTTTTAATACCTTTGAGATGGTCATATGTCATTTCCATTAATGGCCAGACAAAGTCCCAGTTCTTTTGTTTGCGTCATGTTTCTGTCATAAGTTTTGTATACTTTTATGGGGAATAGTTATTTTAAAACTACTATCCATTTGAACATTATGTACTCAGTCTTTAATTTCAGTTTTTTTTTTACATTTCTCTAATTTGTCAAGTATCTAGTAAATATTACAGAGAGAATTCTGAGGTTATGCTGAATCTATGCCTTTATCAGAAAATACAAAAAGTGGTACACATAAGAACTTTTTCTATTAAGATTTCTAAACTTTGAGTCTGTACATATATGTTTCTATATTTTTGGACTATGTGCTATAAAATCATGGGTTAGAGATTGCTTAAAAGTAATAAGTTAGGGGCTGGGAAGGTGGCTCAGTGGTAGAGTGCTTGGCTTGCATGCATGAGGCCCTGGGTTCTATTCCTCAGCACCACATAAGCAGAAAAACCAGAAGTGGCTCTATGGCTCAAGTGGTAGAGTGCTATCCTTGAGCTGAAGAGCTGAGGGACAGAGCCCAGGCCCAGAGTTCAGGCCCCATGACTGACAAAAAAAAGTAATAAGGTAATGTGATTTTCTGGAATTTTGGACAATTTTTCTTTTCTAGATTTAAGCTGTCCTTCATTCCTTACATATCCCAGGAAGCTTTAGCATATATTTCTTAGCATACTATTTCTTCTACTGCATTTATTTGTGAGTTGGATTTACTATCTTATCTTTTTTTGATAAAAGCTTTCTCCTTTTTGATTTCTGTCTTTTTAGAATTTTCTACTTATTTTTCATCTTGAAGAAATTTTTTAAAGTAAATCTGTTTTTTTTTTTGTTTAAATTAGTTTTCACACTTTTGGTTAACTCATACAGCACCATTTCATCTGCATATTTATTTTATGATGACTTGCTTTAAAGAATATATTACATTAAAATATATTATACTATTTTACATATTTTTGTGCTGTTTCTGAGGCTTGAACTCAGGACAGGGGAACTGGCCCTGACTGAGCTTTATACTCAAGGTTAGAGCATTACCACTTGAGCCTCAGCTCTACTTCAGCTTTTTTTGTGATTTACTGGAGATAAGAATCTATGGACTTCTCTGTCCAAGCTGATAAGGAACCAAAGATTTTCAGTTTTCAGCCTCCTGAGTATTTATTTAGGATCACAAGCATGAACCATTGGCACCTGAACAGAGTATACTGTATTTTATTTAAAATCTTTGTTTTTGAAATTTTTTGAATTTTTGAATTTAATATTTACTTGACCATGCTCAATCAAGACCATGTGTAATAAATCTGTGAATAAGGTTGGCTGTCTGTATCATAATTCAAAATATTACAGTTAACTGAGTAATTGTGTTCAATTATGATTTGCCAGTCATTTTATTTTTTATTATCTTTAATCTTAGGAGAGTCACTTTCAACTTTGAACCACTGAGAAAAATATTAGTTTAATATGTTTGTCATAGTCTCTCTATCACTAGTCCACTGAGATCTGTTATTACAAACTGGGATGCATTCTTTTCATTGAGATGATCACATAATTATCCCCATCATTTTATTAATATGATGTATTGATTTGCGTACTTTGATTTTTGTACTTTGTGTACAATCTCACGTGATCATGAGGGATGATTTTGTTTTATGTTCTTGAATTCAGTTTGCTTAAATCTTATTGAGAATTTTTGTATGAATGTTCCAAAGGTAGTAGTTTATGATTCACTTTTCTTGTGTTGCCTTAGTCTGTTTATTCATTTTTCTCTTATTTTTACCAGAGTAAAAGCAGCCTCTTAATATGAGTTTGTAAGTATTCCTATCCATCAAGTGTTTGCAAGACTGATAAAAATTGGTATTTGTTCTTTAAATGTTCGTTAGAATACATCAATGCAACTGTCAAATTCTGAAGTATCCTTTGTGAAAAATTTTTTTCTGATACGTTGAAAAGCCTTTTTTATGTTCTTTTTTGAAAATTTATATTCCATTTTATTATTAATAAACATAATTTCTTAGGGACATTCTTTTTATGAAATCATTCTCATTATTACTATTTACTGCTAAGTCATTACTCATTATTGATTATTAAAATTTTCTATTTCCATATGGTTTTGCCTTAGAACATTTTACATTTTTAGAAATTTATAGGTAATTTAATTTTATTGGCATTTAATTAGTTCAAGGAGTCTTGTGGACCTTTGTATTTTTTTGTTTTAATTGTTAATATTTTCCTTTTTATTTCTGGTGTTATTTACTTTACTCATTTCTCTTTTGCTCTCTGAGTTAGTTGAGCTAATTGTTGTTGCTTTTGCCCACTTTCCCAAAACTAATTTTTTTAGTTGGATTAATTAGAAAAATTAAATTAGCATAGATTGATTATACTAGGGGGATTTTATTGTGATAATTTCATAAATATGTACAATATGCATTGATCAAGTTCAATCTCTTCACTGGTTTCACTTCTCCCTTTTTCAGTTTTTGTAGTTCTTAAGGTGTACATAAATATATATAAAATATATAAATATATGGTATACATATAAATATGTTATGTGTCATGTCTATATTATATACATATGCATATATATGTATAATATGTATCAGATACACATATGTGCATAATATAGAAATATGTACATATGCATATACATATACATATAATGTGTATAATTTGTATATACAAATATGTATAATATATACAACATACATATACATATAATATACATGATTTTTATATTAGATAATATTAATTATATTTATATTTATATACATATGTAATGCATATGTTATATACATACATATATATAATATTTTGTGTATGTAAGTCCATTTCATGAAAATTGAAATTGAAAGAGAACAATATATGGTAACAGAGATAAATACATCAAAATTACATAAAAGTACGTAGAATTTTTAAATAATAAGAAAGGAGCCTTAATTCCATATTTTCAATAATTGGCCAATCATCTAGACAGAAACTGAATAAAGAAACATGACTGAATTTCACTGTGGCTGAATAGCCCTCATAGACCTGAACATTATTCTGTCCATCTTCAGAAGATGCATATTCTTCTCATGTGTATATAGAACATTTTGGAAGTAGATCACATTGTAGCTCATACATCAAATCTTAGCAATTTAAGAGGTTTAAAATAATACCAAATATCTGTTAAAATAAAAATGACATGAAACCAGAAATTAAAGCAGAGAAATCTTGGAACAAAACATGAGAAATCTTAGAATATATACAAGTGTGTGAAAATTACATAGCATGTTCTTAAATACCCAAGGAGTTCATTTCAGATATAAAAACACAATGAATAATACCTTCAGAGAGAAGAAAACAAATCAGTCTTAACAGGTTATTTTATAATGATAAATTCCTATATTTAAAAGAAGGAAGGTCACTATTAAATAACTTAATGTTACAATGCAAGGAACTAGAAAAAGACTAAACTCAGCAGATCAAGTTTTAAGACAAGGAAACCAAGCAATGACACATACTAGCATGAGAAACTCCTGTGTACATGTCTATTTTTGTTCTTGGTAGATGAAATTTTCCAGGTGTAGATTTTGGTCTGGCTTTTACTTTATAGCCAATTTCAGTTTCTTACATGATGCAGTGTAAGAAAGTATCCTCATTCATTAAAGAAATATGCCTTATTTCAGCACAATATACTTTAGTCCAGTGATTTAGGAAAATAAGTTGGAGAAAACTAGATTGAGGGATATTCCTGGGGTTGCAGACTTTTCTGTTTCTGCTTTTGAACTCCCAGCATGGGAAGTTATCATAAATACTCTTTTTTTCATAAATACTCTTGACCTAGAATAACTACTTCTGGCCAAGTGGATGCTTTTCCACTGCCTGTCTTTTAAGTCATCATTAATTTTTTTTATTTTGTATTATTATTCATTTTTAATGTACCAGTACAGGGGGCCTAAAAGTTTTGGCTTTTGGATTAAGTCTGGTACTCTACCACTTGAGTTCACCTTCACTTCTGACTATTTCTGGTTAATTGTAATAAAGAGTCTCACAGATTTTTCTGCCCTGGCTGCTTTGATACTCAGATCTCAGCATCTCAGCATGCATAGCTAGGATTACTTACTTGAGTCACCACCATTGGAGAAATCAGCTATTACAGAGATCATTGGTTAGAGTACAAATAACTTCCTTTAATTTTCTTTCATTCTTTCTTTCTTTCTTTCTTTCTTCCTTTCTTTCTTTCTTTCTTTCTTCCTTTCTTTCTTTCTTTCTTTCTTTCTTTCTTTCTTTCTTTCTTCCTTTCTTTCTTTCTTTCTTTCTTTCTTTCTTTCTTTCTTTCTTTCTTTCTTTCTTTCTTTCTTTCTTTCTTTTCTTTCTTTCTCTCTCTCTCTTTCCTTCCTTCCTTCCTTCCTTCCTTCCTTCCTTCCTTCCTTCCTTCCTTCCTTCCTTCCTTCCTTCCTTCCTTCCTTCCTTCCTTCTCTTTTCTCTTTTCTTTTTGGTGAAACACCATGTATCTTTGTCAAAAAAAAAAAAGCAGAGTATAACATAGAATATAATGACATTCTCCAATTCCACCCTGTTTGCCCACTGTGTGGCAAGATTCTCTAAAATATGGAGGATGAATGAATTTGGGCCGCGTTTCAGGACTCAGAAAATAAATGTCAATCTGTAGCCTAGTGCTGGTGACTCACTACAGTAATCCTAGCAACTCAGGAAGCTGAGATCTGAGGATCACCATTCAAAGCCAGCCCAGGCAGGAGCTGAAGAGCTCAGGGACAGCGTCCAAGCCCAGAGTTCAAGCCCCACAACCGACGGACAAAACAAAACAATAAATTCTTTATTGGAAAGAGTATTTACAGTGATGTTACAGATAAGACTACCACCATTTTTTGACACACAGCTATAGCTTTTTGGAAAGTGAGAATTTTATTATAAAATAATAATGCAATCACAGCTGTATGCATTTTTCAATCCATGAAATGACCGTGAAATATGTCAACTTTTTCCAGGAACTCACTATGAAATCAGCACTTTTTTTTTCTCATCTCAAATGGACAACTGTGGAGAGTACAGCTAGTATTGCTGGAGGCATTATATCTGTACTGCTCTAATTAAATGTTCTTTGTCTGAAGGAAAAGCTTTTAATACTTGTATAGAACTAATTTCATGACTGTGCAGTCTGGACATTAGAGGTTTGCTGCAGCTGAAACCGGAACTATGGTTCTGGAGGGTCTGGTTGTACTTTTAGTAAGGAGCTATGACTGTAAGTAGAGACCTTTAATGAACTTTAAAGGAAAGGGCTGTCTGGTGTACTTATAGTCCCACATGACTTATTGCTCTCCAGTTCTTCCACACAGCCCATTTGATCAAATATAGACTTGTGGTTAGATTTTCTATATTGAAGACTGCTCTTCCTTTACTAGGCAAGCTAGAGCCCCTTATTGTGCCAAACATAAACTTAAAGTCAAGAAAGGTGTAGTATCTCTGGCCTACTATCAACCTGTTTATTCAGCTTTTAATTCAAGTGGAATCACAAAGCAGGTGCTACATTAGTCTTCAGTGTTAGATACTACCCAGGACCTATTTTCATTGAAGTTATGGAATGCTTTTCAAATTTAAATTTCTTTAGGAAAATTTTTATGAGGAAATAATTGATAGTTACCTGTGCTAACAAAAGGGCATAGTAATTTCAATTTACTTAACACTTCAAATATCATCTGGATATAAACAGAAGACATACATATAAACCCTTTATGTAGAAATGTATTTATGAGAGAAAATAATTTGTATTGTGACTTGAAAACAAACTTATTTAAAATTGATGGAGAACATTTACAATTTTCATATATATACACCACATATATACATACATATATTTTTACATAGGAATTGATAAATTTTGCAGAATACATATCAGCATGTTAACAGTACTTTTCATGGGAGGTGAACTTTTGCATGCTTTTCATATTTTTCTTAATTTTGTTTTAAATTCAATTTTTCTATCAAATCTACTGGTTATCCACATCCCAAATATAAAAGGAAGGAACAAAATTCTACTTAAGGCACATATTTTAAAGTATTTCTAATAGTTTATGCATTTATTTTTACAGTACTTCTAATTTAAATCTACTTGCTGTTAGCAATTTCATATATTTGGCTTGGCTCACTGCGCTTCTCCAGTGATACCAGGCTGTTTATATTAGAGAGTACAACAAATTGGATAACCAAAAATCTCCTAGAGAGAGCTCATAAAATGACATGGTTGGATGGAAACCTGAACAGATGGGCTAACTCTACCATGTGCTATGTTAACCCTGCTGTTCCTAGTCTTGTGGCCAATGAAATGTTGGAAAAGCATAGTTCTAAAAATAAGTTGGTGAAATGGAAGATGTTAATCTCTGAGTTGGGAGTTGGTGGACAGGCACTTGTTGAACTATTTCATTCTTATTGAGACCTTTTTTTTTTAATGCCTATAAACATACTTGAGCTTAGAGAAAAGATGTGCTGTTAATAGTGCATGGTGGAGCGTGGCCCATCTTGCTTCCCAGCAGCTTTACTGGGCTGTCTTGACTGGCATCAGTATGTTACATTGAAACTAGTGTAAGTGGTGTCTCATTATGAATATGATGATGACAAGCAAAATGAAGTGAGTTGCAATTGCCCAAATAAAAAATAATAAGATTATTTTCTGAACTAGATGTTCCAATCACTTGTTGGAAATCAGTGGCAATACACACACACACACACACACACACACACACACACACACACACACACACACACACACACACACACACACACACATGCACAATATTGTAGGGTGAAATATCCTATCATCTGCTATCAGAATCCAGTCCTAAGTCATTTATTTGGATTATGCATAGAAAAAATGGGTAATTTACAGATGTTAATTGTCATAATTGAGGTGAAAATGTGTATAAGGACAGCAATTTATAACTTTGGAAAGATTCTTTTGATATAACTAGAAGTTTAGATGGTGGCAGAGATCTAAAAGATGTCTTAGCAATATAAACACAAGACAAGAAGGCAGTAAGTTGGTCTTGATTTGTGAGTGAAGTAAATACTCATCAATAAGCATGGCTTCTTCTCTTAAATCTATTGTTAGCTAGATTTTTTTTACCTTATAAGGAACACTTTTGCTTAATGACACTCTATATCCTCTATTAAAACAATAGAGCTAAATAAAATCTGATTCTATCTGGTGATTCTATCGTAAGAATAAATTTTAGAATTAGTTATTTGAAAAAAGTAGTTATTTGTAGCCTTGAGCAAAAGAAGCTCAGGGACAGTGCCCAGGCCCTGAGTTCAAGCCCCAGGACTGGCAAAATAAAATAAAATAAAAAGAATGAATTTTCAAAGGGGGAAAACAAGTCGTTTAAATAAGGATACAGGTGGACCTGTTGCAACAATGAGAAGTACAAGTTGTCACGTCAAAAATGAACTTTACAACTTGGGGGGGGATTGGGTGGGGAGGGAGGGAGGATTGGAAGGGATGGGAAGGGTAAACAAAGGAGGAGGCTACAGTGCTTGATAAGAAATGTACTAACTATCTTGCCCATGTAATTGTAACCCCTCTGTACAGTATTTTCACAATAAAAAAAAGAAAAAATTAGTTATTTGAAGAAGCCCCATTGAAGATGAAACTGTAAGTAGTTTGACACTGTAGTATGTCTTTTAAAGATGTTTTACAAACTTACTATTTAGTAAGATGACAGGAAAATGGAAGTCATTAAGTTGGAGAGTCTCTCTGCAGTGTAATTAAGGAAACCTCTCTCCTTCCAGTAACATTTTGGGCTGAGTCACGGCTGAAGACCCTGTGTGGTCCTTAAGCCTTAGCTCTGATTAATGACTCAGTTCTATCTAACTCACTTCTGCTTTCCCTTGCCAAAATCAAATTTTGTCTTCAAATGACTAATTTTACATTGTTGTTTGTAAAATACCAGTGATGATTCTCTGTATTTAATTCCAAGAGTACCTAAATTTATCATTTAATCCAGAATGAAAGGCATATACAGGCAGGATAAAACAATATTAGGAACTAACATGAAGGGTTTCTTAGAGAATCTAAGTTGCAAATCAGTGGTTGTCTGAACATTTGGGGGAACATTTCTTTAGATGGTCTTCCAAAATATAATCAATAGTTCTAAAGAATTTCAAGGCAACTATACTATAAGGATTTATTTGATTACTGGAAAACTGAAATAACCAAATAAATTAAGTAACATCAAAGATGATAAGCAAAATACCAAAATATATAGTAGTTCTCATAACCAATCTACTGAAGTATTAGTAAAACTTAAGTATCAATATTAATAATAAATAATACTTAATGAATATTAAGAAGGGAGAATGGAGAAACCAATGTAAGAAATACCAGAAAATAAGTTGTTTGTGGAATGATGCAGTACTTAAAACAATAAGCATTGGTGTTTAGAATAAGGGTTGTGCTGGGCACCAGTGGCTCATGCCTGTAATCCTAGGATTGAAGGATGCTGAGATCTGAGGATAGCTGTTCAAAATAATTCTGGGCAGAAAAGTCCTGGAGACTCTTATCCTCAAAAATCTACTCAGAAAAGAGTCAGATGCCACGCTGTGGCTCAGGTGGTAGAACACTAGCCTTGAACGCAAAGAAGCTCTGAGTTCAAGCCCAAGACTGGAAATTAAAAATATAAGTATATATATATATATATATATATATATATATATATATACACTGATGTATGATTACATCAGTGGTATTTACCAGAAGATCTTATTGAAAGAGAAAGCAGGCTCAGTAACATGGGAAGAAATTCTGGATTTTCTCCATGCTGATCTAGGGTAAACAATGTCATCAATTTGTAAACTGTGAAATATGAAGGATGGTCATAAAATTAAAAATTCTCCTACTCAGGATGTTGGGAAGGTAAGTGAAAGATGATGTTGATGAAGGCAAACAACAGTCCTTACTGGAAAATATTTCTAACAGGGGGAGAATAATCTTCTTTCCAGAAAAGAGTAGATTAGGTGTTGAAAAATAGCAAAATTATGTGAAATTTGTCTCCAGTGATGTTCTTTTAAAAGAGTGAAAGCATAAAACAGTGGAAACTCTGCAATGAGAAAAGAGGAATGGGAAAATCAAAGAACAATGAATTATGAGTAAACACTTCAATCTAGCATAGGCTAATAAACTCTCGAAATTGAAATTAACATATTGGCCAGACTAAATAACCTGATTATAAAGGACACTTTAAATTTAGTAGAAGAATACAACTAATTCTTCAATTATTCTATTCCTTTGATGTTTACTCCAAAGTACATTTTCCATTTAACTGAGAGTCCTAAATTAAAATTATGGGAAACATGAATCCATAGATTCATCTTTTTTTAAACTATTATGTCTTATTAACTGTATTTCCTTTTTCTTTTCTTATTTTTTTTGTTAGTCATGGGGCCTGACCTCTGGGCCTGGGTGCTGTCCCTCAGTTCTTCAGCTCAAGGCTAGTGCTCTACCACTTGAGCCACAGTGCCACTTCTGGCTTTTTCTGCTTATGTGGTGCTGAGGAATAGAACCCAGAGCCTCATGCATGCCAGGCAAGCACTCTATTACTGAGCCACCTTCCCAGCTCTGTATTTTCTTTTTTTAAACTGTATTTCTTTTTTTTTTAAGCTGTTGCTATTAAGTAATTGTATAAAAGGGTTACAAGTCCCAATGTCAGTTTGTGAGTACAATGCTTCTGGGCAGTGTCACTCTTCCTTTGTTCTTACCCATTTTCCGCCCCTGTCCTTACCCACAACATTAAGCTTTTATTCAAGAAATTTGTCCAGCTATTTCTTGCTTCAGTAGAAATCTGGGATTGAGGCTGTTACCAGTAACTATGACCTTCAGGAATAATAGATACACAGCTCTATTCTCAGATATTTTCAGAGATACATTTCTAAAGTCATTTCTACTGCAACAACTCATCTCTGCTACTCTTGAACATTAATAATGACTTTCTGATTAATTTGGTGTGATAAGTACTTCGCATACAGTCATCAAATCTCATAATCACTTATGAATTGAATAATTAAACATTAGAAGAATTAAATGACCTTTTTGAGTCACACAGACGTTCAAAGAAACGGAAACATGGCTTAATACGGTGGCTGTTCTTACCTCACCTTGTCCTCTTGCCATCGCGATGGTATATAAAGGAATGAAAATATCGGAAAGTGTCCACCTTCTGATTATGGTCCATTAGAAAGACTAATACATAGGGAAAATAGGAAGCAATCTAAATTCCTGTCACCAGTTTAAACAGTCTCGTCTGTAAGGAAGCCTAAGGTGAGATGATTATGTCTCCCAGATTCATCTTAGGCCCATCCTTTCTTTGTTCTTAGGGTTTCGTTTCTTCATTTCAGGCCTTTGTCTCAGTTAATCGAAGGACTCGCTCTTTCCTGTAGGCATTGAGCTGCAACATAACCAACAGTTTGGATGTGGTATTGTTAAGAGCTCAATATCTTTTATTTTACAAGATTTATGAAGTAGGAAAGCATCCAAAAGTCTAAAGGGTAAAAGTCTTGGCATCTGGAGAGAAATAATTGGAGACAGAGGAGTCTCCAGAACAACTTGCATCATACCATGGAGACTACCATTGGGCAAATCCAACTTTTACTCAGTTCTGAGGCTGTTCGTGAGGTATCTTTTTTTGCCACCCTTAAAAACTCGATCAAACTTTGTCAATGTCTGTTTTTTTCCCTGAGCACATCCGCCCTATAACTTTAAAAAATGAATTGCTGTGAGCCTATGTCCTCTTTAAAGGTATTTTCAGTTGATGTACTGACCTGGGGGAAGAGGTAGAAGCTTTTAACTTCTACATCAATGAAACCAGGAAAACACAAGGGTTTTCAAGGAAGACAATTTCTATGTTGGTCCCTTAGCAATTAAAGAATGGTCAAAGAAAACCAATTTTAAAATGGTTGTTGCTTGCTCTCCATCTATGTCTTGTGAAAATCCGTGCTTTAAAGATTCTGCCAAAAAGTCCAGTTTATATATAGATGCAACAACAATCAATATTTCAAAATATTTGAAACCTGTCTCTTGGATAGTTATGCTTTTAGTAGTACGTTTTTCATTCTGGCTGGCTGGATTATTATTAAATTAAATAATTTCTTTATTGTGAGTAGAGCAGAGGCAGATTCTGGTATTTAGAAAAGCAGCATTGTTTACCATAGCCAAGATATGGAATCAACCCAGATGTCCCTCAGTGGATGAATAGATCAAGAAATAGTAACACACACACACACACACACACACACACACACACACACACACACACTTGAATTCTATGCTTCCATCAGAAAGAGAGATATGACCCCATTTATAAAGAAATGGGAAGACTTGGAAAAAATTATATTAAACAGAAAAAGCCAGACCAAAAGACACATAGGTTTCATGGTTTCCCCTCATTTATAGTAAGCAGAATTTTCCTATAAATCTAAAAGACAAAAAATGACACTTGGACATAGTGTTTAAAAATATTCAGTTTTATTACAGGATGGAATAGGAGAAACCCTAGGTCTCCTTGGCTCAGGCTGAAATTTTCTGAATAGAGACCCGGAAGCACAACAAATCAAAGAAAGGTTGGACAAATGGGATTGCATAAGGTTGCAGAGCTTCTGCAGGGCAAATGACATAGCTAGCAAGATCAATAGAAAGCCCACGGATTGGGAGAAGATCTTTACTAGCCATACAACGGACAAGGGTCTCATATCTAAAATATACTTGCAACTCAAAAAATTAAACCACCCAACAACAAATCCTCAAAGAAACAACTGCCCAATAAATAAGTGGGCGAAAGACTTAAAGAGAAGCTTCTCTGAAGAAGAAAGAAGGATGGCCAATAGACACATGAAGAAATGTTCAACATCCCTAGCCATAAAAGAAATGCAAATCAAAACAACATTGAGATATCACCTCACTCCAGTTAGAACAGCAAAAATCAAGAACTCTAACAACAACAGATGCTGGAGGGGATGTGGACAGAAAGGAACCTTACTTCATTGTTGGTGGGAATGTAAACTTGTTCAACCACTTTGGAAAGCAGTATGGAGGTTCCTCAAAAGACTTCACATAGATCTCCCCTATGATCCAGCAATCCCACTTTTGGGCATTTACCCAAATGTTTACAAACAAGACCACACTAAAGCTACCAGCACAACTATGTTTATTGCAGCATTATTTACCATAGCTAAGATATGGAACCAACCCAGATGCCCCTCAGTAGATGAATGGATCAAGAAAATGTGGTATATATACACAATGGAATTCTATGCCTCCATCAGAAAGAATGACATTTCCCCATTTGTTAGGAAATGGAAAGGCTTGGAAAAAATTATATTAAGTGAAGTAAGCCAGGCCCAAAGAAGCATAGGTCCCATTGTTTCCCTTATTTGCAATATCTAGTATAGGTATGAGTCAAGCGGAAAAGGTCAGATAATGTGATGTTAGGAAAATGAACCCTTAAATATGTATTTTAATGTTTTCGTTTCTTTCATGCATGTGTTTCTAACGCATTTATAAGATTATTTCTTTGTTGCTTTGTATGTCCCTCCCCCACAGTGTAACCCCCGCTTTCACTATATTTGATGTCAGTATAACATGTGGAGGAGATGGGGACAAACAAGTCGTTTAAGGATTCAGGTGGACCTGTTGCAACAATGAGAAGTACAAAATGTCATGTCAAAACCAACTTTACAATGTCGGTGTGTGTGGGGGAGGGGGGTATAATTGGGTGAGGGGAGGGGAGAGGCTGGGAAGGGAGGTGAAGGGTAAACAAAGGAGGAGGCTGCAATGCTTGGTAAGAAATGTATGCATTATCCTGCCCATGTAATTGTAGCCCCTCTGTACAGTATGTTCTCAAATAAAATAAAATAAAATTAAAAAACAAAACAAAACAAAACAAAAATCAGTTTTCATTTCTTTGTTTCTACTATAGAATTACTTCATTTTACAAAATTGGTTTTCAGGTTTTAATGTTGCATTATTGCACCAAGATTCTGTAGAATAAATTTATAACCTTAACTGGTAAACAATATTATCAATTCTAAATTATTGTTAACGAAAAAAATGATTTTTTTTCTCATCTTGTATCTTTTTAGGTCACCAAATCCCCAGCTTGTGTAAAGGAGATTTTGGACAGAGGTGTTGTAGTCATTTGGGGATTCCCTCAGATCTAACATTTTGTTGGCTGTGAACTGTACCCCATTATGTGCTACACTGCACTTTATTTCCCACGTTTGGCACTTTCAGTGATAATTTCTCCAAACAGACACAGGGAGCCATGCTTGGTATTCTTTAAAGGGAGCAAATAGATTAGCTAATTGTTTTAAATGCCTCCAATGAGATAAGTGGCAGGATGTTGGAATTGATCATCTAATTACCTATTTGCTATCACAGAGAAGAGGAAAATTCAGCCATAATTAATGTTTAGAGAATGCAAATGTTATCATCTTAAATCAAGGTAAAATATAATAATCACATTGAGGATTTAGTGCAGAAAAAATCCAAATGATTTGTTAAATGTTGGGGGTTGACTGCTTATTTTTTTAGGTAATTGAGTGTTGGCACCTGTGCTTTGGTATTACTGAAGAATTGGTCTGGAATTTAGTTCTGATTTATAAGCATTTTCAGTTACAAAGCTTTGGATACAATTCCACTTGTTGTCAAAAGAAAAATGGCTACGGAGTTCTCAGTGTGGGGCCAGCCATTTACCCATTATGCGTGCAGTTCACTTGCCAGAAAAGGGCAAGGGTAAAGTATTCTCAATGAGAAAGCAGCATATTAGTTATAAAAAATGTATGACGTTGTCCTACAGTGTGTGTACAAGGAATGTGCCTTATAGGATATCAACACATCTTCAGAACAACACTTTTGTTTTCAGTACAAATATATTTTGTCTAGTAATGGTGATATTATAAACAACTCGAGGGAAAGAAAAATGATATCATAGATTAGGAAGATGTTTAGAAGAAGAATGTGTAAATGAATAATTGTTAATCTCTCCTTTTTTCCAATGATTTTTGATCCATTTCATGCTATGCTAAGTAAGGTGGTTATAACTACATATTAATGATATTAGCTGCTCTTTTATGCTAGAACAACTTTAAGAGTCTTCTGTATTTCCTATGCCATCCTTACTACAGTGGGATTATTTTTTATCAGGCTCAGCTTTGTTTACTTCTACAATGATTTGGGTGTGGCCTGGTGAGAAAGGGGCCAAGGAACAAGATTCAACATAGATTGTTTTGTCCAGGCAAATTAGACATTGAATCTCAACATTGACCAATGGAACCTACAAATAATATCAGAATCATGTAATAGATCCCCCATAACTAAAAATTTAGGTGGGTGCTGGTGACTTTCCCCTGTAATTTTAGTTACTCAGGAGACTGAGTTCTGAGCATCATGTTCCAAAGCCAACCAGGCAAGACAAATCCTAAAGACTCTTAGTTCCAACTTACTAGCAAACAGCTGGAATCAGAGGCATAGTTCAAGTGATAGTGCACCATCTGTGAGTGGAAAAAAGTCAGGAAAAGCTATAGGTACCAAACACATAAATAAAACCAAAAGTCCAAAAACAAAACCTAGAAACTTCTGTGCACTTATGAGGTACACATTCATTAATTCATTAAGATAGAAGCCATTCCAGACTAATTTTTGATTATTCTATTTCAATTACATAGCATTTGGAGAAGTAATGGAGCATTTATTTCTCTAGTCCTGCCCTCTTGAACTTAATTCCTGAGAATGAACTTGAGGACCTTAAAGGGGACAAGGGTAATAGAATGTGGTTTGGATGAATGAAGTTTGATTGCATTCTACAGAATTGAATTCCAGCCCTCAGTTTACACACACACACACACACACACACACACACACACACACACACACACACACACACACACACACACACACACACACACACACACACACATGTCTGACCAAAGGATCTAACTTATGTACTTAATGTGAAGATGGCATATATAACTTCTAGGGAATAAGAAAGGAATTCAGAGCCAGGTGCTGGTGGCTCATGCCTGTAATCCTAGCTACTCAGGAGGCTAAGATCTGAGGATCGAGGTTCAAAGCCAGCCCGGACAGGAAAGTCTATGAGACTCTTATCTCCAATAAACCATTAGAAAACTGGAAGTGGCTCTGTGGCTCAAGCTGAGGAATAGCACCCAAGCCCAGAGTTCAAGCCCCATGACCGACAAAAAGAAAAAAAAAAAGGAATTCAGATACCTTAAGTAACAGGTTTATATTTGTACTCCAAGTGAAACAAAGAACTGACTGCAACTAAATCTTGTGTAGCATCAGGAGGATCCAGTAGTCATCAAAGGTAAGTTTCCTTTCTACAGTCAGAGCTATCTCACCCAGCAACTTTATCTCAGGAATACCTGGCTTATGTGCCTCAATCCAACAATGCTCCTAATCCATCGTTATAGCTAGGACGAAATCTGTTATTAGTAGGAATTTAGATCTAGGACAAATTTGCTTAGAGTATCACCTGCATATGAGATAATAAGCATATTATTTTTTTTGGTAGGTCATGGGGCTTGAACTCTGGGCCTGAGTGCTATCCCTCAGCTCTTCAGCTCAAGGTGAGCACTCTACCACTTGAGCCACAGTGCCACTTCTGGTTTTCTAGTGGTTTATTGGAGATCAGAGTCTCACGGACTTTCCTGCTCTGGCTGGCTTTGAACCACGATACTCAGATCTCAGCCTCCTGAGTAGCTAGGATCCACCGGCTCCCAGCTAATAAGTGTATTTGAAAATATTATCTCTGAAGCAATTAGAAACTGGTGGAGGAAAAAAGGCCAGGATTCCTTCCTAGAGTTAGACATGACTATAAACTTTTTGCATCAATTTCAGTCAAAGTTGAAACTGTTTATATTTTTAGTTTCACTTTTGTTGACTTGGGAAAGCTGTTGTAATATGCTTACATATCTTGTGGATGTCCTGGAATCTTTGGAAATATGGGACATAAAATGGATTAAGTTGAAGTGTTTTGCTTTTGGAAGTTCTGAAACAATTTTAATATTCTGAGTGGAAGATAGCCCCAAAGAGAAATTGTTGCCAAGTGATTTACAATAAGGACCATTTTTATATGGGATAAATGGAAGTGAAGAATTTGGAGAAAGAGATGTTTTGGATTTACTCTGAGACTTAAACATCTAATTATATAAGAGTAAAATAAGTTTATTTTCATTAGGAAAAATAATTTACAGAACAGAATTGCTTTAAGATGCATTTAATAAATTATAAAATCAGCCCAGGGTGTTCAGGAGTTTTCAATCTGCAAATGAATGGAATGGAATATTCATTTGTGACAAATTTGACAACAAAGTCAAGGAAAATTTTTGATCTTCAAGTCAAATAAATCATTTTACATATTATGTCATAATAAATGATTGAACAAATAAAAGGAATCTTTTGGTTATTAGTAAGAAAACAAAATTCTGAAATGCTTCAAAACCATGCTATCATCCAGGTTTCATTAACATATATAAGCATTTCTCTTAAGGTGACTATTTAAAAATATTTCTAAATAAAAATAGTTTAATTTTTAAAGCTCTGCAATGTCATAGCTGGAGGGGGAAGGAGGTTGTTCCCAACCTCACCCCTTACTATTTAGATCTGATCATCCATCCACCATTTTGTTTTTGGTTCACTATCAAGTACTTAATAACTTCCCCTGGAATAATGTTTGACAATACTCGCAAGATTATATACTCTTCAACAGCATTATTCTATAATAGAATCAGAGAATAGAGTTTAATGAGTAAAACTCTTTTGAGGATGACCTAGACAGAAAATATTTGGAGAAGCAAAGAAAGAAAATATGAACTGGTACTTCAGGAAGCATCTAAGACTCCTCAGAATTGCCAAGATTGGACAAGGTCTGGAGAGACAAACAGAAGACAATTGGATTTCCTTTGTGTGGTTATAATAATTATGTTTTCCAGACAAGAAAAAAGTGTAAAAAATGTTGAATTGCGTCAAGTTCAAGGATGTTACAAAACAATTATGTAATGGTATAAAGCATTCTACTTTGAATTTCATTACAATGAGTATAAGACCAGCAGAAGGGATGCAGTATATTAGGAAAACAAAATCCCAGTAAAATAATGTACTCAAATAGGTTAGATATAGTATTCGTGGAGTTTTCAAGCTTGGGGATTTAATAAAGAACTTCTTAGGTTCCTTATTAACTAACCTAAGAGGACTAAATGGGGTCAATACAGAAATTTTATAGGCTGAAATGTGTACCTTTTGGGGCTCAAGAAAAATTAGCTTTGTGTCTGTGGTTTTGAACACTGAGATGGTCACCCCAAATTCCTGCATATGATGAATTGGTAGGGTAAATCCTTTTTAACTTTAAATCAGTATAATTAAGGACATAAAGAGTAAAGGCAATAGAAAGAATGTCAGCATTAATATTTTTCTTTTAACTTTAAAAATGATACCTATGTGATCTGGAACTTAAAATATAATTTTTAAGGTAGTTGTGATATGTTACAGACAATTTACCAGATTAAATTTTAGGTACTCACCTAAAATATATCCTTGACTATTTGATTTACACTAAAATGAAAACTTGAAAGCACTATTTTTGCTAATGCAAATAATTTTGAAGTCTAAGATAAATTAGGTTATTATACTTAAAATTGGTGAGATTAATAATCATTACTAGCTGGGCACTAGTGGCTCATCCCTGTAATCCTAGCTGCCCAGGAAGCTGAGATCTAAGGATTGTGGTTCAAAACCAGACTGGGCAAGAAAACTCAGGAGACCTTTATCTCCAATTAACCAGTAAAATGCTGGAAGCAGAACTGCGGCTCGGGTTGTATATCACTAACCTTGAGCAAAAAAGCTCAGGGACATTGCCTAGACTCTTAGTTCAAGCTCCAGGAGTGGCACACACACACACACACACACACACACACACACACACACACACACACACACACAACACCATTAGGATATTTTATGTATTAGACAATAGACGTGGCTAAAATGTTGATTACATTTATACATTTAAGTAATTAAAGTAATTAAAGGAATATTTAGCCTTTCAAAAAACTTATTTAGTAGATTTATGAAAGAAGTAAGATTTTGAAACTGTACTTTCAAAGATTAAAGTAAAACTCTGTCTTTAAAATTTGTAAGAACCTGGGCGCCAGTGCTTCACATCTACAGTGATCTGAGGACCACTGTTCAAAGACAGCCCATGCAAGAAAATCTGTAAGCCTCTTTTCTCTAATTAAGCAACAAAAAGCCAGAAGTGGAGCTTTGGCTCTATCCCTGAATTGAAGCCCCAGGACACACACACATGGGGACACACACACACACACACACACACACACACACACACACACAATAAGAGGCAAAAATCTATTTTTTCTCTGTCTCAAAGTTACCTTCAAGGATAGCAAAGAATTCATGTTAGCAGATGAAAGGATAAATACCTTGAACACTTTAAAAAGATCTTCAAGATAATGATGCACTAAATACTCCAATGTATAGTAGATGGCCAAATAACTTATGGGAATGTTAATACTGTGTATTTAAAGAAGAGACAGCTCACTATGGTCTCAATTGTCCTGTAAAGTTCAATTAAGTTCTATCAAATGATCTCCAGCTTCTGTTGAATAGACTTTTAAAGTTTGCATTATGGGATGGTGATAAAGCCAACAGAGGTCACTTACTCTCAATGCTGTGTTTAAACGTGAGAAGACTCTCTTTCACGTGAAAGTTTCTGCAGATGTTATCCTTTCTTTAATGTGAAGGTGTCAGTGTGTTTTATTGATTTACATCCTTGTATTTATGGTTCTTTAAGTGTGGAAATGTGCCCCTTTGACTGAACAGCATTTCTTGCTCAGTATTGAAAAATGACCTCATTCCTTTGTAAGTATTAGTCACATTTTAATGGGGACACATTCAATGTTTGTACAAGAACTCCCAAATCTTCTGAAAGCATTATCATCACACATGGGTGAATTTCAATTACGTATGGTACCACCAATTCAATGTTCTTCATATATTATGATCACAGATGAAGGTGAATTTCAGATGGTCAGTAACTAAAGGCAACAAAGCCACTGATGGCCTTTGTTTTCTGTTGGTATCTTTTTAAAAAAAAATTTTTAATTGTTGTTACTCCAAGAAAGCCAGCTATGTTATTCTCATTCTCCATGTATTACTTCTTTAAGGTTATGCTTCATTGTTGCTCCCCATTTTGGTATAAATAGAAGCAGCATTTAAAATTAAGTCTTAGGAAAAGGAAATAGATGTAGCTTTTTAAAGGAAAGAGTTGCAAACAAAACAAAACTCTTGAACTGAGCTTGAGAAATGGCTGATGGGGAAGCACTTGGACAGAGAATGGGAACACAGTGTGGGGTGTTTTGCTTTCCCTCTGGCAGCATGAGGTTTCAAGAAGATGCTTTTAAGTGTTATTTTGAGTGTGAAAGGAGATGCCTACCAAGAACAGGCTTTTGAGTCCATTAGAATACTCTCAAGTCCCCACACTTTACCTACCTGGAAACTTGTTTCCTCCATTGTCAGAGGAAGTAGTAATAGGTGCTGTGCACCTATGTGGTATGAAGTCTTGCTCACAGTGCTTAGGAAGAGCAGGCATGCGAGAAAGGTAAAGGGTTTAGAATGTTAACAAGAGAAGGAAAAAGCTTTTCCTGTAAAAGGAAGAAGCCACAACTGTTCTCTGAGAGTTGTGTTGTTTACCTGTTAGATCAGGTATTATGACACTGGTTCCCAGGTTACATGGAGGATTGAAACAATAAAGAACATGAAAGCACACACAATGGAATTATATATACATATATGTACATATATGTACATACACACATATATGTATATGTATAAAAATTCTTTGCTTCCATCAGAAAAAATGATAGCACTCCATTTGTAAGGAAATAGAAGGACTTGAAAAAAAATCATATTAAATACATTAAAAACAGGGATCCATTGCAACAATGAGATGTATAATACCTTATGTGGAAAAACGAACTTTACAACTTTGGCTGGGGGATGGTGGGGGAGGGGGGGAGATGGCGGGAGATGGGAAGGGATGGGAAGGGGAAACAAAGCAGGACGCTACAATGCTTGATAAGAAATGTACTCATTACCTTGCCCATGTAATTGTAACCCCAAATGTACTCATTACCTTGCCCATGTAATTGTAACCCCTCTGTACGGTATTTTCACAAGAAAAAAAATCATATTAAGTGAAGTAAGCAAGACCCAAAGAAACATAGATCCCATGGTTTCCAAGACATGGACACAAGGTTTTCTTTGTGTTGTTTTTAATATACTAAGTAATTTCTCTCTGTGTGTGTGTGTGTGTGTCCCTCTATGGTTTATCCCTGATGTCATTGTATTTTATTTTGGTACTCTGGTTATTGTATACATGTTTATCTGAATTTGGAAAGAGGAACAAAAAATCGTGAGACAAAGGATAAAGGGGAACCAATGCAAAAGTGATATTCACAAAAAATATGTTGGAAATGATCTGTACAACATGCAGGGACACTGGGGGGAGTGAAAGTGGGAGAAAAATGAGGGAGGGGATAATAAGTTTGACAGAAATGTACTCACTACCTCACTTATGCAACTGTAACCCCTATGTACATCTCCTTGACAATAAAATTTAAATTTACATTAAAAAGAGAACATAAAAACATCACTCCCAGAGCCTAGGTCCAAGGGAAGATATTCCTTCTTTGCTTCACCTACAACTTTGGGAAATAAATGTATTTTGGGGGGTTTTGTATTCATTTAATTTTTTTTAACTTGTGTAGCATTTATTTATTTATTTTTATTGTGAAAATATTGTACAGAGGGGTTACAATTACATGGTCTAGATAATGAGTATATTTCTTATCAGGCATTGTAGCCTCCTCCTTTGTTTCCCCTTCCCATCCCTTCCCATTTTCTCCCCATCCCCCCACTCAATCCTCCCGCCCCCCCCATGAGATTGTTTCTAACACATCTATAAGATTATTTCTTTGAGTAACATTTTTAACAGTAGCTTAAATATTTTCTAAATATCCAATCTCCACACTCTGGTTTCTATTAGATTGTATAAATCTTTTACTAAATACCCAGTCTTCTAAGTGCTAGGTTTGTAATGAATAGTCTACATCCTATGGTAAATTAAAATAGGGTACAAGGCTAGGGGAAAATTCAGGTATATGCCTTTGCTATGAAGAAGATGTATACATTTTTAGAATAAAAGAATAAATAAATTGAAAGAAAAAATGCAATCTATCATCTATGAATTAACAAAACTTCCAGTTTTAGTCAATGTGATCTGGAAGCAGAAATATTGGCCCTTAATACTTCAAAATCACATTAGAATAGTTGGTTAACTAGCAAACTTAAATTCATTAATCTCATAGGAACAAGCAAGGGAATTTCCTGGACACAATTTTAATAGTACTTTTGGGATGTTTTATCAGATTGAATGTTTCTTTTGATAATAGGATGCCTTGTGAAGACACTTAGATGATAGGAAAACACACACACACACACACACAAAACAGTATTTTTCTAATGTAAGCTGCAAAAGTCAGGTCTGTAGATAAGGTGGTATGAAGTGCAAAAGTCAGGTCTGTACATAAGGTAGTATGATGTGCACTTTTGGCATGGAAAGAGACAGGAGACCAACTAGGTTTTGTGGACTTCCTGTGGATTAAATAGGTTAAATGTTTGTTTTTCCTGAGCTTCAGGGCAGGAGGGAGTTAATTGTATGTTACCTGGATAGGAAGTGATTTGGGCAAGTAGAATACTGTTAGGAGTGTGGGCGCTCAATAAGAAATATGGGATATCCATTTGTTAAGAAATGGAAAGACCTGGAAAAAATTATATTAAGTGAAGTAAGCCAGCCCCAAAGAAACATAGGTCCCATGGTTTCCCTTATTTGCAATAACTAGTATATGTCTGAGACAAGAAGAAACGATCAGATAAGTTGATGTTAGGCGAACTGAACCCCAAGATAAGGACTCAAATGTTTTTTTCTTGCTTGCTATTGTTTCTAACACATTTATAAGATTGTTTCTTTGATACTTTGTATGTCCCTCCCCCACAGTATAACCCTTGCTTTCACTGTACTTGATGACCGTATAATTTGTGGAGGGAAAGGAAAAAAACAAATCGTTTAAATAGGGATACTGGTGGACCCATTGCAACAATGAGATGTACAAGTTGTTATGTCGAAAAACGAACTTTACAACTTTGGTGGGGGGGGAACCTGGACAGGAGGTGGGGGGACCTGAACAGGGGTGGGTGGGAAGGGTTGGGAAGGGGAAACAAAGGAGGAGGCAACAATGCTTGATAAGAAATGTACTCATTATCTTGCCCATCTAATTGTACCCCCTCTGTACAGTATTTTCACAATTAAAAAAAAAGAAGAAAAACAAACTTTACAACTTCGGCGGAGGGGGGATGAAGGGGAGGGGGGAAGATGAGAAGGGATGGGAAGGGGAAACAAAGGAGGCACGCAATGCTTGAAAAGAAATGTACTCATTACCTTGCTCATGTAATTGTAACCCCTCTGTACGTTATTTTCACACACAAAAATACAATAATATTTACAGCATCCCCCCTCCCCCCCAAAAAAGAAATATAAGATATGGACTTCACTGGGTGCTTAAGAGAGAATTATCCAGATTCTAGCCAGAGTTGAAAAGCTAGGTTCAGAGAACATTATAAATGAAATAATAACAAAACAAATACTAAAATATAGCTTTATAATACATTACAAGAAATATCAGAGAAGCAATATATCAAACAGTGGGTCTAGGCTCACTAATTTAAGGCCAAAATTTTATGGCAAAGAATAGCATTGGACAAATATTGTAACAATATGTTTTAATGTTGGGGAAATACAGAGAGGCAAGGATTTAGAAATAGAAAGTGATAAAAGATTGCTGAGTAACCTAGTTATTTGTCCAGGTGAACTATCTATCAGTCTATCTAGATGTGAGAAATGTTTACCTGGACACCTTGGCCTATAGGAATTTCTACAAACAGTATAGGTTTTTTTTAAAATCTTTTAGCCTAGACTGCAAAATTCGTTAGAAGAGGTAAAAAACAAACAAACAAACAAAAGACATGCTGACACAAGTGACATCAATTTTAAGCCCTGAAAGTTAAGCATTGTAGCTTCGGATGGAGTTAGTTTTCAGAGGAAAGAACATGGCTTGTTATTGTTGTTGTTTTTCCTCTAGAAGTGATACTGGGCATACTTGGGGGGAAAACTATTATACCCCAAATGAGTGTAAACACAAGCATTCGTATACACATTCATGAATGCATAGGAAAACAGATTGGAAAACCCAATGTTTATGACATTTTAAAGTGTGAATTTGAGTGTGATATTCTAGAATATTGAACATAAGGCCAAAAGATTTAAGGAAGAAAATCAGATCATGTATTACAACTTAAAGTTAATTGGAATGAGCAAAAAGATGCAGATTTTAAGTCTAACTTGATTTCTCAACAAAGTGGTGTTTCTATTTGGGCAACAAATAAAGCAACCTTTTTTTTTTGTTTCTGTTCTCTTTGTAATCACAGTGTTGCACTTAAAAAAAATGATCAGACAATGTGTGTTAAAATAATGAATGTATAAATGTGTCAGACACCAGTGGCTCACACTTGTAAACCTAGCAAGTAAGGAGGCTGAGATCTGAGGATTGCTTTTCAAAGCCAGCCTGGGCAGGAAAGACCATGAGACCCTTATCTCCAGTTTACCACCAGTAAACCAGGTAGGCAATGGAATTTTCTTCTCTAATTAGGCAGACCTGTGGTAGAGCATTATTCTTAAGCAGAAAAGCTCAGGGACAGTGTTCAGGCCCTGAGTTCAAGCCCCAGGATGAAAATAAATAAATAAATAAATAAATAAATAAATAAATAAATAAATAAATAAATAAATGTATGAATTTGTAATCAGGGTAGAAATGAGCATTTAATTGTGAAACAAAATGTGTGTGTGTAGAACTGGAAAAGAAGAGGAAACATTCCAAAAAGAGATAAACGTGAGGAAGTAAAAAAGATATGCTCACAGGATTAAAAAGAAATATAATTCTTCCCAGTGTAAGAGAAATTAATAATAGTATTAGTGAGGAGGGCTAGTTGGGAAGATTGAACACAAGAAATGGAAGACCTGATAAACCAGATTCAGTTGACAGCCATCCTTCCATCTGTTTCTATGAAGCAAACCTTGTGTCCAAGGGAAGCTGTTCCAGAATACACACTGGAAGAATATGGTAAGCTCTAAATCCACCATGTTTTCCATTCCATATTGAGGTTGTAGGTCATGTTTCCTCAACTTCCTCATTGATATTTGTTGTTTCCTTAATACATGTTAGCTTCCCCCACATTCCTGATTGAAAGGGTCTCACCAGGAATTTGGGTTACGTTTTACAGAGTGCTTACTTTTGCCCATCCTCCTCTCTTAAATCTCTGGTTTATGCCAATCTCTACTTGGACATTTGAAAAATTTTAGTAAAAAATGATAAAATTAATACAATTCTTAAGGAATACAGATCTAGCAATATCTCTTTACAGACAGATATGTATGAGGAAGAACATTCTGGTAGAGAAGTGAGAAGATGTGATAAAATTTCATGGTAGCAGGAATAGTGCAGCTATTGGCCTTCTGGAGAAATTCTGCAAGCCGGCTGTCTTATAAATGAAGTTTTATTGGACCTACGCATGTCAGTTTTCTGAGTATTGCAACAGAGGCTAAATAACTCACAAAGGTGAAAATATTCACAATGAACTTTTATTTTTGGTGTCTATATTGGGACTTGAATTCAGGGCCAGCACACTTGTCCATTAGCTTTCTCATTCCAGGCTGGCACTCTAGCATTTGAGTCACAGCTCCACTTTTGGATGTTTGTTTAATAGGACATAAGAGTCTCATGGACTTTCTTGATCAGGCTGGCTTCAAATCTCAGATCTCAGCTTCCTGAGTAGTTAGGATTACAGGTGTGAACCACTGGCTCATGGCTCACCGTGGACTTTTAAGACAATGTCTCGACTTCTGCTCTAGCATAAGTTGCTATCAGTAGGGTTTTGGAGGAAAGCTATCAATAGGAAAGTAATAGTAAGAGAGAGTTAACAAAAAAAGCAATCCCCCCAAAAAGACAAACCTGCTTTGCGATTTATGGGTTACACATTTGGAAGGGAATAGGATAAGTATACTTTCTCTATTTCAAAGGTGACTTCGGGTTTTCAAGCCTGAGTGACTAAGAAAATTGTGGTGTCATTGGAAGACCTCGGGTGATGTAAAGAAAAGCCAGTTTAGTGGACTCAATCTTTTACATATTGATTTTAAGGTGACAGATGAACTCTAAAAAATGGCTAATGAGATGCTGGAACTATTGGCTTGTAACCTAAATGTGAGGTGATGACAGAACGTTTAGATTCTAACGTCTCCACCAAAAATACAGCCAGAGCCATCCTAAGTGCCAAGAACAGTCAATAGACTTCATGATAAAAGTTAAAAATAAGTTAAAGGCAAAGGGTGGTTTACGAGATTCATCACTGAGCAGGGTCACAGGAAAATGAGATGCCTATTTATAATGTGACAGCCTCCAGCTTGCCACCTAGATTTTCCAGTTGTCTTTTAATTCTGTTGATTAAAAATAAAAGTAAAATAGTCAACTCTTATGGAGACTTAAGAAAAGAGAATAATGGATTTGAAACACTTTTACAGCTCTGAAAAGAGTTAATACAAGCAAATTCAAAAGATTAGGATTCATATTCAGAAAACCTGTAATGTCTCAGATTTGTAACACTCTGGTTCAAATTATCCTTTTGTAAATGTACTGAGCTGTATAATATATAACTCTAAAACTATAAATTGGTCCAGCATTAAGAAAGAGATGCTATATTTCCTCAAAGAAAGCAGAGTGGAGTCACTATCAGATGGGTTTATAGCTTACTGGATTATGTCAGATTTTAGATTTACAGTTAAGATGTATGTCTCGCTGTATGATAAATGAGCTGAAGATTAGTTTCCTAATACTTTAGGGAGTATATAAATGAGCTAGTCTCAAAGGAGGTTAATTCCTATTCCTCCTTGTGATCCTTAACTGCCTTTGTTGCTCTCCCCTAGTCTGACCAATATTTTGCTTGCTGTCAACTGCTCCTTGTAAGATATTTGGTTACCTAAAATCAGACAATGAGGAAGACCTAAAAGAGATGGAAAACCAAGGCTCAAGGCCTTCATTCACTTTGTCATTATTTAAGCTACCCAAGATCTACTGAGATTATTTAAAAAAAAAAACCACTACTGCTGTTTTTAGAAAGAAAAGGAATAAGCAAATACAAATCTTTTCATTCTAAATGGGTAGGTGTTATTAGTTCTCTTGTATAGCCTTGAAGGCCTTTGTGTGTGTCTTTATGATGCTTTTACAGTAAGCATTTGGTTAGTGGTAATTTTCTTGTCATGTTACAAAAATAGAGAATATATCATGTTAAATTAGGTAAACCAAACTCTAAAACACAAATATCCATGTTTTCATCTATACATAGAGTCTAGAAAGAGACTGATAGGGATTGAAGAAATAAAGATGTGAAAGAAAATGGAAAGGGTAATGAATGCTGTATGTGCATGCATGTTTGTATGTGTGTGCATATGTGTATCATAAAAGTACATAAAACATATATGAAAATAGCAAAGTGAACAACTGCTAAGAATTAACAAATTAGCAAGAATAATACACATAGTATAAATCTGTAAATTCATGTAAATATCACAAAATCTCTTACTTTAGTAAAATTTTAAATAAATAAATAAAACTATAGAATAGAAATGAAATTATAATGACTGGAGAAAAACTAATGGAACTTAGAGCTGGTATTAAGAAAAAAGCTTTATTATATTTTTAAAATATAATATCATGTGAGGATGATTCAGAAAGATAATTGTGAAGATTGATTCACAGAAAGTGAACCATCCACCCTCAAAAGTAGCTATATCTTGTGACCATGCCCTTGAGGTTTTACTGAGAACCCCCAGAAAATGTGGTTCGATCACATGCAGAATAAAACAACCAAAAGACATCTGTCTTCTCCTGACATCATGAAGTTTTTATTCTATAAGAGGAAAAATAAAAGACACTGCCCAGTCTATCAGGAACTGTATTCAGCTATGAATAAATGTGAACTAAGTAGGGACCAAATTAGAATTTTGTCTTATGCAGCCAGAAGTTAGAGTTAGCTTCTCTGGACTGGCATCTGGTTCCATGGTGTCCTTAAAGACATGAGTCTCTGCTTTTTATTCCCTAAGCCACTGCAGCATGTAGATATTGTGTCATTGTGGCAGGCACCATCTTCTCTGCTTTGGCTCTTTTACTCCATTCTGATTAGCTCCATAAACAAGTTCCAGGCAGGACAAAGGAAAGTCGGGGGTGGTGGTTCAGGCCAGCTCAGTGGAACTGCTTTATTAAAATACATATACATTGTTCATATGCTATTGGACAGGACTGTGACTAACTTATAAGACGACCATTAACTGCCAAAGGAAGTTGAGAAGTTTTGGACTAGGTGCATGGCCACCCTGAATAAAACAAGGATTCTATATAAAGGAAGAAGGTGGGACTAGACTTTGAGAAGCAGCCAAGATTCTACTTTAAAAGGCAACATTCACTCTGTGTTTCCAACCTTCTTTTAAGATGGAGCTCCTTTGTTCAGATGATGCTCAGATCTGATTTTATACTTCTAGTAGTGTGCATAGGCAAAGAACTTGGCAGTCTGTGAGTTCACACAAGGGATTTTTTTCTCTTGTAGAATCCATAAAAAAAAAAGGTAGTATAAAGAGTTCTAAAAGATGGTTGGGGGAAAAAGAATGAAAGGAGAGAAATGGTGTTAGAATTTCCCTTTCCCAGGCAGTGCTTCAATCTTCTTTCCCTCAATTAACTTCTTCTATCTTTTCTCATTAGAAGAATCTGGGGTTAAAACCAGAATTATTTTTTAAAGTGGCTAAATACTCATTCTCATCTCATATTTGGGATCTTCCATATACCTTAAATCTTTCTTTTAGGCATCTTAAGTACTCTAACATACTTCCATTTCTTAGCACTGTAAAAACGTATACAGTTGAATGCTACTTTGTTAGAACAAAACAAGTATGCTTAATATTTTAAGAATGGACTGTAATACTTAGACTATTCTGTTTCAAATTGATACAGAATTCAATTACAAAGATAGTGTATGGAGTTCCCATATATACATGGGAAGTTCCCCTGTTATTAACATCATTTTGTTAGGGTTAATCAGTCATTTACTGCCTGTACTTGGATTGATGAGCTTGTGAATTTTGAGGAGAATTGCTAAGGTATTTCATAAATGTCCCTTCATTGAGAGTCCTTTGAGTTTTTCTCATGATTACAGCTGTGAGTTTGGAGGAGGAAGACCACAAAAGTGAAGTATCATTTCATTACCCTCATGTCTGTGGATACTGATGGGTGTTCGTGAAACAATGTGAAGTAGCATTACTCTGCTCTTTACTTCCCAATCCTAGACACTTCTGAAATGGTTCACGATGTGCACCCCTACTTGGCAATAGAGAAACTTACTCCAACTTCTGGAAGGACAAGTATGAAAGACCTCTGGGATTGGAAGAGAAACCAGAATATGAAACATAATCAATTGGAATCCTCCCACATGGGGCATTTACATTCTCTTTTCTTTATTTATGTCACCATGTCACTGCAAATTCTTAATATTTTAGTTTTTAAACTAACCTTGCTCTATTTAGTTTGTTGCTCACACTGTCCCAATATGGCTGTCATGAACTCCTTCACTTGACCCCATTTTTCTGTCACAATCCCCATGATTGTGGGGCATTTGCTTGTTTTCAAGTACTTCCTTTAACTGCTTTGCTTTCTTTGTTCTAGAATTAGCCATTTTCTCCAGACACTTGATTTCTTTTTGTTGAATAATAGCATTAGAAAATATGATATGTGTGTGCTCTTTGATACTGGAATATAATTCTTAGCTGGCAGAGCATGGAAATTCATGAATATATACTAAACAATGAATATCCACACCTCTATCTCTCCATATATATATATATGTGTGTGTGTGTGTGTGTGTGTGTGTGTGTGTGTGTGTGTGTGTGTGTGTGTGTGTGTGTGTATGTAACTATCTGTATCTTGCATAAATCTAAATATGAGTTCATACTGGTGACCCAGCGCTAATCTATTACTACATGAATCACTTGAGCCTCCTGTCCTTCTATATCTATAAACACAACAGTGAAAAAAAGCTCCTACTCACTTCCTCAGTTTACTTCCTCAGTATATGTAGTACTCTTAACATGGATCCCATTGGAAATGTCCTTATTTACTGGAGCAGACACACTCATTTCTCATTCCTTAAGTGAGATTGTGTCATATACTTGTAATACAGTTAATCAAATTTTGTATTCCATCCTAGATTTTCTGACAATGGAAGTGAACATCTATTAAATTTATATATGCCAAAGTTTATTTTTTGTGCTATGAATATTTCTAGGTTTTGCCAAAGGGAGAGATTCATATATTCACAATAACAGCCTCATAGAAAATAGTTTCACAATCCTGAAATTACTGCTTTAAGTCATGTTTCTAAGTCTGCCTTTCCTTTCCTTGAACTCCAAGTAACTAACCACTAATATCTTTTATTGCCTGTATATGTACTATTGCCTGTATTTATACTATTTGTAATAAATTATATATTCTGTACTAGAATAGGATACCTTAGTTTTCTTGCCTTGCAGGTTTTGACAATTTATATTTTTAAGTTACTAACAATATTTATATATGCAATTTGAATAAATGGAAGTTTTCAGATTTGTAAAGTATGTATGCATTAGATATTTTTCAGTGCCAGGGTATGAACACAGTAACTCATTCTAGCATGGTTTGTGTGCTTGAATAACATTACTGTTTGAGTCATACCTCCAACTCAGCTTTGTGCTGGTTAATTGGAGATGGAGTATTTAAATATATATAAATATATATATTTCTTTTGCTTTGTAGAGTTAACACTGTGATCTTCTGGGTCTCAGCTTCTTTGAGTAGCTAGGATTATACGTTTGAGTCAATAGTGCCTGATATTGGTGGATCTTATGGTAATGCTTTCATAAAAACAAATATTTGAATTAGCCAGGAACTGTAGCTCAGGCCTGCAATCCTAGTTATTCAGGAGGCTGAGATCTGAGGATCATGATTCAAATCCAGTTCAGGTTTTAAAAAAATCTGTGAGACTTATCTCCAACTAGCAATCAAGAATAATAATAAAAATTTTAAAAGCCAGAAGTGGAGGTGTAGCTCAGTGACAGAGTGCTGGCACTGAGCAAAAAAGGGAAAGGACAGTACCCAGGCCCTGAGTTTAAGCCTCAGGACCAGCATGCACAGAGACATACACAACAAAATGTTGAACAGTCTTTCAAAGTTTACCATTCTACAATTTGACAGAAAGGAGTGATTGTTTTTGTTAACTCTCATTCTCCCAGTGAAGGAATTTATCCACTCATATCTAATTGTCTCAGTTTGAAATACCATAACAACACATATCAATGAGCATCATTGTATTTATTTTTTCCTGTTAGTGTAACTTTTGTGATGAGGTAGGTGGTAATTCAGATTTTAGGTCTTTATTTAAATTGAGTTTCTTATTTTTTAACAATTGAACTTAGAGTTCTTTGCATATTTTGGAAGAAATTCCTTCATCGGATATTTAGCAAATATTTTAAAGATTATATTTCATAGTCTTAATAGTATAATTTACTTACCAGAAGATTTTAGCTGTAATAACCTTAAACTAATCAGTCTTTGTCTATCAATGATTAATTTGGTGATTATATACCAACTAAAAACAAACTCAAGCTTATTTAGATTTCCTTCTGTTTTCTTTTTAAGAAATGTAATAGTTTTATGTATTTCATTCATCATGTTTAACAGTAGTGTTTGTAGAACTTTTGGGGAACTCTCCTCTGGATTATTCATTAACTGTTCTGTCACCTGATTTTCATGAGTGGGAGTTGAGACACCCGGACTTGCCATTTTTCTTGTGTTTCTCCAGCTTGTTCTGCCCATTTGGTATGAAAGTAACACCAATTTTGTGCTTGAACACTATTTTAAGGCAAGCATCAACCAGAGTCCTGTACTTGCACAGTCAAAATGGCTGCAGGTACATTTTGTTTTTTCCCTTCCCCTATCCAAATTAGAGATGTGTATAAAGCCACATAGTTCTTGATTGCAGCCTCCCTATCTTCTCCTCTTCATTCATCTACCCTTTACCTTTTGACTCCACCCGAGTACCTGCTTCCTGGTGCTTATTTTGTTGAACTTTGACTTTACCATTCTAAGGAATTACACTACTTAAGTTCTACCTTGAATGTATATCAGTTAATATATTTGAACACACTTGCATACCACTCAATATATTTACTTATAATTTTATACGCTAAATCTAGCTTCCGCACATAAGGAAACATTCATTTTACCTCTCTGAGCCTGACTTACTTTACTGAACATAATTATTTCCAGACCTTTCCATTTTATTTTACTAATGATACAATATTATTTTTTCTAATAGATAAGTAAAATTCCATTGTGTATATGCACCGCATTTTCTTGCTTCATCCATCCATTAAGGAAAATCTGGATTGATTCCATACCTTGGCTATGGTGAATAATGCTGCAAATGAACATCATTGTGTTAGTGGACTTTACTGTATCCCTGTCTTGATTATCATGTTCTATAATGAGTAGTGTTAGCCTGCCAACTACATTCTCTAGTTTTGTGTTAGCCCTCTGAGGTTTAAGCTCAACAAAATATTTAGAATTATTATGCCATTATTTACAAAATAAGCGAGAAAGGTTTTTGTTGAAATTGCATTAAAGCAACAGATTATATCTGCAAAAATTGTCTTTCAGTGAATCTTCTAGGTGATGAACTTAATTGTCTTTTCTTTGCTTAATTATTTAATATTTATTATCAATTTTTGTTTCATATATATGGTTTGTGTACTTGTGCTTGAGAATTTCACCTTTGTCTTATTACCAAAATGAGATTTTTTTTTAAATGGGAAAATACCATACAGAGAGGTTACAATTAAATGGTCAAGGTACTGAGTACATTTCTCATCAAGCATTGCTGCCTCCTCCTTTGTTTCCCCTTCCCATCCCTTCCCATCTCCCACCCGCCTTCCCCCCAAAGTTGTAAAGTTCATTTTTCGACATAACAACTTGTACATGTCATTGTTGCAATGGGTCCACCTGTATCCCTATTTAAACAATTTGTTTTTTTCCTTTCCCTCCACAAATTATACCAACATCAAATACAGTGAAAACAGGGGTTATACCATGGGGAGGGACATACAAAGCAACAAAGAAATCATCTTATGAATATGTTAGAAACAATCACAAGAAAGAAAAACCATTTGAATCCTTATCTTGGGGTTCATTTCACCTAACATCAACTTATCTGGCCTTTTCTGCTTCTCTCAAACATACACTAGTTATTGCAAATAAGGGAAACCATGGGACCTATGTTTCTTTGGGCCTGGCTTACTTCACTTAATATAATTTTTTCCAAGTCTTTCCATTTCCTAACAAATGGGGCAATGTCTTTCTGCTGGAGGCATAGAATTTCATTGTGTATATATACTACATTTTCTTGATCCATTCATCTACTGAGGGGCATCTGGGTTGGTTCCATATCTTAGCTATAGTAAATAATGCTGCAATAAACATAGTTGTGCTGGTAGCTTTAGTATGGTCTTGTTTGTAAGCATTTGGGTAAATGCCCAAAAGTGGGATTGCTGGGTCATAGGGGAGCTCTCTGTGGAGTCTTTTAAGGAACCTCCATACTGCTTTCCTAAGTGGTTGAACAAGTTTACACTCCTACCAACAATGCAGTAAGGCTCCCTTCTGTCCACATCCCCTCTAGCATCTGTTGTTATTAGAGTTCTTGATGATAGCCCTGCTAACTGGGTAAGGTGGTGTCTTAATGTTGTTTTGATTTGCATTTCTTTTATGGCTAGAGAGGTTGAGTATTTCTTCATGTGTCTATTGGCCATCCTTCTTTCCTCTTCAGAGAAGTTTCTCTTTAAGTCTTTAGCCCACTTATTTATTGGGCAGTTGTTTCTTTGAGAATTTGTTGTTGGGGGATTTAATTTTTTGAGTGCCAGCTATATTTTAGATATGAGACCCTTGTCCATTGTATGGCTAGTGAAGATCTTTTCCTAATCCATGGGCTTTCTATTGATCTTGCTAACTATGTCCTTTGCCATGCAGAAACTCTGAGATTTTTAAGCTTGCAATTCCAGTTGACCATTGCAGATGCATAGCAAATCCCTAATGATTGCTTATTTATTCTTTGCCCTTGTTCAGCCTTGCTGTGTTCTGTTCTTAGGTCCAGTAGTTACATGTTTGTGTGGGTATTTATGTAAAGTATTTGGCTTTTTTAACTAAATGATCATGTTACCTGACAACAAGGAGAGTTTGACTTCTAATCTGTATACTTTTCTTTTCCTTTTTACATATTCTTGTGCTAGCAAGAAATCACATGATGATGTTGAGTAGGAGTGGTGTGTAGGAGTAGGTGAGTAGGAGTGTTTCTTGTTCTTAACGTAGAAGTATCTAGCTTTTTACTACTATGTATGATGTTAGCCATGAGTTTTTTGTTTGTTTTTGTTTTTGTTTTTGTCAGTCATGGGCCTGAACTCTGGGCCCCGGAGCTGTCCCTCAGCTTGTCAGCTCAAGGCTAGCACTCTACCACTTGAGCCACAGTGCCACTTCGGGTTTTTTCTGCTTATGTTGTGCTGAGGAATCAAACCAGGGCCTCATGCATGCAAGACAAGCATTCTACCATTGAGCCACCTTCCCAGTTCAAGCCATGAGTTTTTAAAAGATGTTTCTTTATCAATTGAAAATGTTCTCCTATTTCTACTTAGCTGAAAGATTTTTTTTTTTATAATGAGCAGATTCTACCAAACACGTTTCTTGCGGTTGTTAATATCCTCATATAATTTTCTTCTCCATCTCTCTGATGTGACTAAATTTATATTTTAATTTTAATTTTATTATTTATTAATTATAATAATTTAATTAATTTAATTAATTATTTATTTTGTTTAAGTAGTTGTACAAAGGAATTCCCATTCAACAAAGTAGTACATGAAAGGTGATTAAATATATGAAAGGATTTTTTTTTTTTGCAGCTAGGATCTGTGGTATCTCTCAGGATAAATCCCATTTCATATATTTTGGGATTAGATTTGCTAGTATTTTGTTGGGAATGTATGCATCTCAGATCATGAAAACATTAGTCTTTATTCTTTCTTAAAATCTATGTATCTAGTCTTACTATTAATATAATGTTGACCTCACTGAATTAAGTAGGAACATTCTTCTCTGTTTCTACTTTTTTTCTGAAGGAAATTACAGAGAAGTAACATCATTTATACCTTAAACTTATTACTGGAATCATTTGCTTTGTGCTTTACCTTTTGAAAGTTATTAACTTTTTATTCAAATTCAAGAAGGGAATTCAAATTCTCATAGTTCTTGAATAAGTATTGTTAGTTTGTGTCTTTTAAGAAAGCAGCTAATTTCATCTCTATCAAATTTTGGTCTATAGAGTTATTAATAATGTTTTATTATCTTTTTCAGATGTATAGGATAAGTAAGAATGACCTCTCTTTCATTTCAGATATCGGTAAATTGTTCTGTTGGAAAAATTTTTTTGTTTGAGTGTCTCTTGTTTTGTTATTATTCAGATTTTTAAAGTATTATGAGTGTTTCTGATTTCAGAGCACAGGCTTTTGAATATTTCAAGATTTTCCTAATTTTAATTATTAATTTCAATTTTTTACTATCATTTATAATTATTAAAAAAATGGCACTTACTTTTGCAATTTTCTTTTTTTATCTATTTTAGGCTTATATTTCTCTTCTTTCTTGAGTTTTATATGATTGAAGATTATGAATAATGAATTTCTTATTTCAAATAGATATATTCAATGCTATAAATTTCCTTCTAGTTACTGCTTTCACTGCATCCTGTAGATTTTAATAAATTTACATTTAATTCAATATTTTACAATTTCTCTCTGACTGGACACTAGAGATTCAAGTTTGTAATTTCTGTTATTCAGGAAGCTGAGATTTGGAGGATCACAGTTTGAATTTGTCCCTAGCAGAAAAGTACAAGAGATTCCATCTCCAACTACCATCAAATGGCCAGATTGAGAGTACAGCTCAAAGTATAGAGATTAGCCATGAGCAAACAATCTAAGAAAGCATGTGGTTCTGAGTTGAAGTCATGATACTAGCACAAAAATAAAATAAATTTTCTCTTTTTACTTCCTCTTAGATCCATGTAATTATTTGCTTAATTTCCAAATATTTTTAGAAATCAAAATATTTTTCATTCCCAAATTATGTTTGGTTCTCAATTATTTTTGGATTTCCTAGATACTTTTTGGGTTTTGTTTTATTATTTAATTCCATTATGATCTGATGGGATACTGAGTATAACTTATATACTTTTAAATCTGTAAGTTATGTTTTATGGTTCAGTGCAATACTACTCTTGATAAATGCAACATGTGAACTTGAGAAGAACGTGTATGATGATGTTTTTGCATAAAATACTCAGTAAATTTAATCAGAGATAATGTCTTGTGCTGTATGTTTTCTGAATTCTCACTGCTGTCTGTTGGTTTCTGAGAGTGGGCTGGTGAAGTATTCAACTATACAGTTGATTTGTCTTTACTTTTCTTCTTAGTTCTATTGGCTCACACTTACTATGTTTTGATGCTCTCCTAAGTGAATACATGTTAAAGAGTCTTCATATTGAACTTTTAACCATCATGAAATGCCCTTTTTTATCCTTGATGAATTTTTGTCCTACAATTTTCTTAGAAATTAACATTATTTCTCTTGAGTTTCTTTTTCTCTAGCTTTTTAATTATACTGAGTCTTTGAAGTTCTCATTTCATGCTAATTCAAATTATGATTCCAGTGTCACAGGCTCATACAGATACATTTCAAGCGTGTTAGTTTATTGCAAATTCAGTTCTCTCATTGGTCTGGAAAAAGTCATAAAAGTCACTAATTTGTGTTGGTGGCAACAATGACATGGCTTCATTTTTCTAATATTTTTAGGTGGAAGTACAGTTCATACCATGGGAGGTTAGAACATTGTGAGGTATAATTCTCTCTGTTATGATTAATATGTTCCTCCATTCTGCATTCTATAAGGAAGTGCTCAGACAAGAATTTGGTTGAGCCATGATTACAGCATCCACAGTTGCAAAATATACTGGAAGAGCCTGCTCCTGATCAGGACAGCACTGCTGAGTTTACTGTGGTGCCATCTTAAGAGAGAAGTGTGACTTACTAGGATCTTTCTTATTTTGTGTCTACACATTGGGTGAGCATCTTATTGATGATATTCTAGGGTAGCAAGAGTTTATTAAAAAATAATTCCCACTGTGTGAGTGTTTAGAGTGCTGTTTAATTAATCATGTCTAAGGGTAATTATTTGTCTTTTAGTATCCATTGGGTTTGTTTGTAGATTTATAGGCACATAGTTGTAGATTTATAGGCATATTCTAATTATTACAAATGAGGGAAACCTTGCAGCCTATATTTCTTTGGGTCTGGCTTACTTCACTTAATATATTTTTTCCAAGTCTTTCCATTTCCTTACAAATGGAGTAATGTCATTGTTTCTGATGGAAGCATGGAATTACTCTGTGTGTGTATGTGATTGTGTGTGTATGTGTGTATATATGTGTGTATACATATATATATATCAATATGTATATATGTATGTATGTATGTATATATATATATATATATATATATATATATATCACATTTTCTTGATCTGATTCTGCACTGTGAAGCAGTGGGTTGATTCCATATCTTAGCTATGGTAAACAGTGCTGCAGTGAACTGGTGTACTGGTAGCTTTAGTGTTACCTAGTTTGTGGTCAGTTGGATAAATGCTCAGGAATGGGATTGCTGGGTCATATGGAAACTCTGTTTAATCTTTTGAGGAACCTCCGTATTGCTTTCCAGAGTGGATGAACAAGTTTACATTCTGGCCAACAGTGTAGTAGTGTTCCTTTTGGCCATATCCCTGACAGTATCTGATATTATTTGTTTTCTTGATATTATCTGTTCTAATTGGGGTAAGGTAGAATTTGCATTTCTTTTTTGACCAGAGATGTCTAATATCTCTTCATGTGTCTATTGACCATTTTTATTTCTTCTTCAGAGAAGTCTCTCTTTAAATCTTTAGCCCACTTATTAAGTTGTTGTTTCTTTGATGATTTGCTTTTGAGAGATTTAATTTTTGGGCTGTGAGTATATTTTACATATGAGACCCTTGTCTGAGAGAAAGCTAGTGAAGGTTTTATCCACTTCTGTGTACTTGCTATTTATCTTACAAGGTATGTTCTTTGCCATACAGAAACTTTTCAAATTCATGCAATCTCATTTATCCATTTTTTCTTTGATTTGTAGTGATTCTGGATCTTTACTTAAGAAGTTTTGACCTGTGCCAAGGAGCTCTAGTGTTTCCCCTATCCCTTCTTGTAATATTTCCAGGATATCTGGTCCTATATTGCGGTATTTGATCCATTTGGAATTGATTCTGGTGTAGAGTGATATACAGGATCTAATTTAAGTTTTCTGCATATGTATAGACAATTTTGTCAACACTATTTGTTGAAGAGGCTTTCTTTCTTTCATCTTGCATTTTTGGCTCCTTTATCAAATATTTGGTGGATATAGGCCTGTGGGTTCATTTCTGGGTCTTTTATTCCATTAGTAGTCAAGCCTATTCTTGTGCCAGTTCCAAGCTGTCACACAGTGAGAACAAAGAAGGGTATTCTTAAGAGAGGATCACAAGGGGTCAATAGTTATGTGCATATGATTACATAAAATCAACAGCAATGTGCATATAATTATATAAAATGATGCTTATTGAAATGAACTCCAGGAAATGGAAACAAGAGGATTTTTTTATTGTACTGATTATGGTCTCTTTTTTCCATTTTTCTTTTTTTTTCTCTTTTGTCACTATTTTTGATTGGTGTACACTTTGTCTTGTATAAGTTTATCTGATTTGGAGATGGTAAGGGGAGGCACAGAAATAGTGGGTCAAAAGGTAAACTATTTCAGTAGTGATACTCACTAGACATTATGTTGGAAATGAACTCTATGACTTGGGAAGAGGAGTCAGGAGGGGGAAAAGTGGGAAAAAATAAGGGAGAGAATGACACTGTTCAAAAAGAAATGTATTCATTCCCTGAGATATGTACCTCTAACCTCTGTGCATATCATTGTTACACTAAAATTAAAATAATTCCATCCAGCTTTCCAAGTGTGCTTTCATCAAAATAAGGGCCTTTACATCATCATCAAGAAGAATCCAGTTGGAATAGATGAAGATTGATTAAAAACTCCAGCAAGGTTTAGGAAGATTTATCTCCTTTTATACTAAGTGTTCTGAAATAATTCTTGTAATCTTGTAATTTTCAACTAGTTTGCATTGTTGATGGGGTTTGCTGTGTCACTAACAATGCCTTTTCTTTTCTTTTGACTCACTTCTACCTAGTATACTTGCTTTCTAGGACTATTTGGCACAATCATATGCATTTAGTGGCTTAAATAACTCACATCTAAAAAATATCAGCTCTGGTGGATCAGAAGTTGAAGCAAAAATTGGATGCCATTGGTCCACATCTGTAATTCTACCTACTCACAAGATTGAGATCAAATGTGGGTGAGGCCAGTTCAGGTAGGAAAGTATGTGGAACTGTCTCAGAAATAATGAGAACAAAAAGTAGAAGCATGTCTTAATTGGTAAGGCTTTGTAAAAAAAAAAAAAAAAAAAAAGAATTCTAAGCATCAAATTGGCTTAAACTCTGAGTCTAACAATGCTTTCTGGCTAGTGGTTTAAATATCAAATAGTCCAAACAGGGAAAGATATTGTAAAATAGTTCCCTTTCTTAAAGTTTTACGATTCAAGAATTTAGATTCTTGAGAGGTAGGTCCTCATACTTGAGTATATGTGCATGCTGACATGATAACTTAATTCTTTGTAAATAGTAAAGGACAGAATCTTTTTCTAAGACAAAAGTCATAAGCCTATGTAACATTTTCATTGCAGTGATACCTTATCACCTATGCTATATGCTATTGGCTAAAAATAAAAGGGTCTACTTTCTCACTCATATTCAAGTAGTAAGGACCAAAAAAATCCATAAATACCAAAAAACTTACAGCATAGGCCATCCTGGAGTCTTTCCTGCCAAAATAGTTATTTTTTGATATAATTCTTACTGTCCTTGTCTGGTGTAGACACATAATGAAAGAAACATAGCTAAAGTGAGCCACAAAAGAGGGAAGATGAGAGGTGTCTTTCCCTTGACAACTGAAATATTTGTTAAAATGTACACCATGTATAAATCAAAATTATATAATTTTATACAAGATAGTAATTACACACATTTGGTTACTGATTTAGAAAAAGCAAAGGGAGAAAAACATATAAGTTCAGTCACTTTTATTCCTTTTTATTTATTTATTTATTTATGATGTGTATGTTTATTGTAAAGATGATGTACAGAGGGGTTACAAGTCTTCAGCTCAAGGTGAGCACTCTATCACTTGAGCCACAGAGCCACTTCTGGTTTTCTGGTGGTTAATTGGAGATAAGAGTCTCATGGACTTTGCTGCCCGGGATAGCTTTGAACTTCGATCCTCAGATCTCAGCTGGCTGAGTAGATAGGATTACAGGTGTGAGCCACCAATGCCCGGCTACAGTCACATTTTGAAGGCAAATTTATTTATAATTTACACCAACATGCACATATACCTGGAAAATCCATAGCAGATTTCTGTAAGAGGAATAGGCATTTTAGAAAACATAATTGGAGCATATATTGGCTAGTAGCAACATCCATGTCATAGTTACCTTCAATAGGAAAATAATTTCTTTTTTTTCTTTTTTTCTTTTCTTTTTATTTGTATTTTTTTATTGTGAAAATACTGTACAGAGGGGTTACAATTACATGGGCAAGATAGTGAGTACATTTGCTATCAAGCATTTGAAAATAATTTATTAGAATATGGAGAAACTAATTTCCAAAAAAGGAAATGCTTTGAATTTGAATTATAAGATACAAGCAGGGGGAGAGAAGGGATAGAAGGAGAAAAATGAAGGAGGGGGTAACAATGCTCGACAAGAAATGTACTCATTTCTTTACTGATCTAACTCTGTACAGCATCTGTACAAGAAAATAAAAAAAGAAATTTAATATACATAGTATAACACAAACAGTGGGGAGAAAAGATGTAATTTTCTCAGAATATTGCAAACATTGAAAAGAATATTGGTGCAATAATACACACACACACACACACACACACACACACACACACACACACACACACACACACACACACACACACACACACACACACACACACACCACCTTTTATGTTCCCAAACTGAAGTTTTTCAGATATCTTGAATGTGATGGGTTGCATGCCAAGAAGTTTTTCACAAAAATCATATTGTGTGGATATTCCTAACCAACATTATCTTTGTGATTAGCTGGTACTTACACCAGATCATTACTTGCTGCTATTTAAGCACCTAAGGATGCAAAGTAATAAACAAAGCAGCAGCAACCCAGAAACACGAAGGCAATCCACTTCAGATGGATTAACATAATTACTGCAGCCAGAGAGTGACAACAAAGTGACAAAACACACTTGAAACATAGATGTTTTTGTCACCCGCCTTCTGCTTGTACACACCTGTGCACTTTGTAAATGGCTCCATATGCTTAATCAAAAGAAGTCTAATTGCCTTAATTTACTTCATCCAAAAGTAGAAGAGTAAATTATATGTTTAATTATAAACTTTCCACTTTGGGCAGCTATAATTAATGACTCAAGGAATTGTGCAATAAGCCAAGAGCAACCTTTTATTACTCCTGAGGTACCTGAACAACACCAGCATTTCAGAGCCAGTCAGGTTCTATTAGTGCAGGAATCAAAATGCTTACCTGAGGTATTAATCATGGAGCACCTCTGAGCAGAGAGGCTTTTAATTATATATGTTGTATACTCTCCACATGCATTGTCTGCACCATGGGATGGCAATAAATGTTCTCTACTAAGTAATAATGACAAGAGAGTTTCTTTTTATAATTTTATTTTAGCAAATGCCTCCTCAAATTTCGACAGCCTTATCAAGAAGTGGCCTTATGTCTGGAACCTAGGGAATTCCTCCCTCTAAAATACTTTTCAGGAAGTCAATGCCTTTTGAGATTGGAATCTAATTTGTATTTTCCACTAGCATTGACAGGTGCAATGAAGAGTGTCTCTCCACCAGAGATACAACTGTCTTTTTTCTGTATAGCCAGGCTGACATTCATAAGATGAACAGTATCCATTTGTCACATCGAGTGAGTGATCTGAGAGAGAGAGGGAGAGAGAGACAAAGAGACAGAGAGAGAGAGACAGAGAGAGATAGTGTGTGTGTGTGTGTGTGTGTGTGTGTGTGTGTGTGTGTCTGTGTGTCTGTGTGTCTGTGTGTCTATGTGTCTGTGTCTGTGTCTAGTACTAAAGCTGCAACTCAGGATCTGGGTAGTGTCCCTCAACTTTTTGCTCAACTTTGGCATTATACCACTTAAGCCACAGTTCCACTTTCAGATTTTTTGGTGGTTAATTGGACATGAGTTTTATAGACTTTTCTGCCTAGGCTGGCTTTGAACCTTGGTCATCTGATCTAAGCCTCCTTAGTAGCTGGAATGCAAGGGTGAGACACCTATTCTCAGCCAAGACTCCTTTGAACTATTCCAGAATAACTTGCAGAAATTAGGATTCTACTATAGAAATGGGAAAAGTCCATCTATGAGTAGAACAAAGCCACTTTAATGTTAGATCACACTAGCAACCATGGATTAAGCACAGCATTGCTTGGTTATGTGTGAACAATTTGTACTATTTTGTTTTGGGCTTTTGTCAATAAACATATGATTTGAATCTCAGCTCTGTTATATACTAAGGGACTTTACATGTTATTTAATGTTACTTAACTGATCTATGTCATGATTTTCTTACCTGTAGCATAGGGACTTTTTTTTTTTTTGGTTGGTCATGGGGCTTGAACTCTGGGCCTGGGCATTGACCCTCAGCTCTTCAGAGCTAGTGTTCTACACTAGTGGCCACAGCACCAATTGTGGTTTTGTGGAGGTTTATTGGAGATAAGAGTTTCATGGATTTTCCTGCTGGGGATGGCTTTGAACCTTGATCCTCAGATCTCAGCCTCCCCAGTAGTTTGGATTACAGGTATAATCCACCGGTGCCTGGCTAGCATAGGGACTCTTTTTTTTTTTTCCTTTCCCAACTTTTCTTTTTATATAATATATTTTATTGTGAAAATACTGTACAGAGGGGTTACAATTACATGGGCAAGATAATGCGTACATTTCCTATCAAGCATTGTAGCCTCCTCCTTTGATTAACCTTCACATCCCTTCGCAGCCCCCACCCCATCCCCCAGTCCAATCCTCACCCCCCCCCCCACCAAGTTGTAAAGTTCGTTTTCGACATGACAACTTGTACTTCTAATTGCTGCAATGGGTCCACCTGTATCCTTATTTAAATGACTTGTTTTTCCCCTTCCCCTCCACAAATTATACCGACATCAAATACAGTGAAAGAAGGGGTTATACTGTGGGGGAGGGACATACAAACCAACAAAGAAATAATCTTATAAATGCGTTAGAAACAAATGCATGAAAGAAAAAAACATTTAAATACATATCTTAGGGTTCATTTTCCTAACATCACCTTATCTGACCTTTTCTGCTTGACTCATACATATATTAGATATTGCAAATAAGGAAAACCATGGGACCTATGTTTCTTTGGGCTTGGATTACTTCACTTAATATAATTTTTTCCACTTAATATAATATTTTCCACATCTTTCCATTTCCTAACAAATGGAGCAATGCCATTCTTTCTGATGGAGGCATAGAATTCCATTGTGTATATATACCACCTTTTCTTGATCCATTCATCTACTGAGGGGCATCTGGGTTGGTTCCATATCTTAGCTATAGTAAATAATGCTGCAATAAACATAGTTGTGCTGGTAGCTTTAGTGTGGTCTTGTTTGTAAACATTTGGGTAAATGCCCAAAAGTGGGATTGCTGGGTCATAGGGGAGCTCTATGTGGAGTCTTTTGAGGAACCTCCATACTACTTTCTAAAGTGGTTGAACAAGTTTACACTCCCACCAACAATGAAGTAAGGTTCCCTTCTATCCACATCTCCTCCAGCATCTGTTGTTAGAGTTCTTGATTTTTGCCATTCTAACTGGAGTGAAGTGGTATCTCAATGTTGTTTTGATTTGCATTTCTTTTATGGCTAAGGAGGTTGAGCATTTCTTCATGTGTCTATTGGCCATCCTTCTTTCTTCTTCAGAGAAGTTTCTCTTTAAGTCTTTAGCCCACTATTGGGCAGTTGTTTCTTTGAGGATTTGTTGTTGGGTGATTTAATTTTTTTATTTCCAAGTATATTTTAGATATGAGACCCTTGTCCGTTGTATGGCTAGTGAAGATCTTCTCCCAATCCGTAGGCTTTCTATTGATCTTGCTAGCTATGTCCTTTGCCATGCAGAAGCTCTGCAACTTCATGAGATCCCATTTGTCCAACCTTTCTTTGATTTGTTGTGTTTCCGGGTCTCTATTCAGAAAATTTCGGCCTGTGTCAAGGAGACCTAGGGTTTCTCCTATTCCATCCTGCAATGTTTTCAGAGTGTCTGCTTTGACTCTGAGGTCTTTGATCCATTTGGAGTTGATTCTGGTGCAGGGTGATATATAAGGATCTAGCTTTAGTTTTCTACAAGTAGTTGACCAATTTTGCCAGCACCATTTACTAAAGAGGCTTTCTTTCTACCATTCTATTTTTTTAACTCCCTTATCAAAGATTAGATGGCTATAGGTCTGTAGGTTCATTTCTGGGTTTTCAATTCTATTCCATTGGTCCTGAGGTCTGTTCTTGTGCCAGTACCAAGCTGTTTTGATTACTATTGCATAGGGACTCTTAAAGCACTTGAATGCAACACGAAACTCCAGGCATAGATTAAATATTAGGCTTAAAAAACAGAAATGACACTATCAATCAAGATATATTGTATTTACAAACTGCTTATTGAATGACAATTCCCTTGTACAACTATTTAAAAATAATGAAAATAGATTAATAAATGACTATTATATATATTCTCATTTGCTGAGAATCTAATAAATGTGTTTCTAATAACAATATTAACTAGAAAGATAATAAAATTTACAATAAAAGTTACTATTAAATGATGAGCCTACTAACTTTCTAGCCTCATCTTTTTACTGTGTCTGTGCTTTATACTTTTATCTGTTTTGAAAAGTTGACATTTGAATTATGTCACCTGGGTTTTCTCGCTTATGACTTTTAGTTTAACCAATGAGAAGCGCTGGTAGTATTTGCAAATGATAGGATGTTTGGAGACCAAGAGTCAGAGTATCTTTCCCACTTTGAGTATGTTTCTCACTGTGAGTGGGGTTTGGGCATTGATTTTTTATGTATTTGTGTTTGGATGGTGGCTCTCAAACTTGAATTTACATAAGAATTATCTCGAGAGTTTGTTAGACAACATGCTTCTAGGTTCTACCCTCAGATTTTCTGATTCAGCTGATGTGGAGTGGAGCCCAATAATCTGAATTTCATCTAAGCTCTAGGTGATGATGATGTTGACCCTGAAGCACATACTTGCTGTCCTTGTCTATTCAACAGATCTTAGTATGGCCTTCCTTCATGGATATACTATGTCTCTGATAACATATTATACCCACTTTACACCTATGTTAGTAACAACACTCCTCTTCTGTGAAACCTCAGAACTACCTACCTCATCATGCTGTTAGTCTCCTGACAGATTGCTTGATGCTTTGGGACAGAGGGCCTTCATTATATTGTTATTTCATGGGAATAAAATACATTTTAAATTTAATCCCTCATAGAAGACACTGCTCATGAGTAAAATCATGAACTTTTGAAAACTCAAAGAAAATTTTGCATTTTTAACTTTTATTTTTTAAAGGTAGTATCATCTCCATTGCAATTCAAACAACTTTACAGATGCACTTTTGTAAGAATATTGAGCTTGAAGCCAAAACATCTATCCACACATATGAAAAACACATTTTAGTTGTTTCAGAAATGAGGAAAAATAACAAGTTACTCTGAAAACCTCCTCTATCAAATCTACTGCCTTTTGGTGACAGTGAAAATTGGAAGTATTGTTGGGACTTCATGCAATAAGGAACATTATGATGTTTTCCCCTATATCCTTTGAATCTACTTAGTAATCATGATTAGCACTGTTTTGCAACTTCAAGATCAGCTCTTAAGAGTCTTAAAAAGATAAAATTTCTAACATTCCTGCTCTTATATCTTGTTTTTGTGAAAGAGGTTTTTACCTAGGAGAGTTATCTTTTTTCCCAGCCCAGTAAGCATGGCTGTTTACCATTTAAAAAGGTTATTCTTAACTAGCCTCTTGTGGACCATTCCAGACAAAAACTCAGCAAAGAGAAAAGAGCAGGAAATTCTTTCAATACCAGCTAGTAATGAGAAGAGCAGAGGTCAGCTGTGATGGCTCTGGGGAACTGGAAGTCAGCAGGCTCAATAGGCACAGGGTCAACTGTCTGCACAGTCGGATCCTAACATCTCCACACCTAAGATTCTTATGTCCTGTAGGTCACTTCATGGAACTTTGAAGAATGAAGTCCCTACCATCAAAACAGAAGCTAAAAAAGCATTTTCACACATGTTTCAAAGTTAAGTGTCAAAAAAGGTCTTTCCCCTCCCAAGTCCCACATATAAACAACCCACTCTCTCTTGAATTTCTCAACTCTCAGCCAATGGTTTGGTGTAATTCTTGTGTTGGGAGCTACAAGAAGGTTTCTGAGGCCAGACAATTGTGGAAGAGCACGGATGTGGAATTTTAAAATGAGAGACCACAGTGTTGAAGCTCAAAAAAAAAAGAAAGAAAAAGGAAACTACCAAGCTCATATACCTTGAATTTTTAAATATGAGTTTCTTCACTTAGAGAATACTATTAAAGTTTTTGGGTATTTTTATCCCTCTAAAGGGAACTGTTTGAAAATGCAACACGGGAGAGAAGAAATAGGAATATAATGCAGGGGTGAATTTGTACAAACTATACTGTGTACATGTATATCATTAATATAATGAAACTATTGTACTATAAATATATGCTAATTCAAAAATAAAATTAATAAAATTTAAATAAGAAAAGAATTTGTGTATTTGGTAGATGTGATGTTTAATTTATGCTTTTCTCATTTGTTCTGTCCTGTCTTTCCTGTCCCATCCATATTCTCATTTTTTACACAATTTACATTGAATATAATGGCTATATAAAACGTAATTTTCTTTTCAACTAATGTTAATTTGTTCTTGGTAATGATTCCATTAATTTGTAAATGGAATGTGCAAATTACCTACTATTAGTGTAAAACTGCCTGACCAGGAGGAGCTATTAAATATTTTTTCCATTTAATATGTGTAATATTATTTTTTATTGATATAATTATTTCAAACATTAACAGATGATTACAAGGAGTTAAATCATCTACTTTTACACGAGTCTAAATGTCATGATATTAGTTCTTTGCTGATTATTTGTTAATGGTAGGAAAAAGTATGCATTCTGACTTGTTCAGGACATCTCCAGTTTATACTTTATTCTACCATGAAATAATCATTATTTAGATCATGGGTTATTTGTTCATTATTCAATTATCTTCAATCATGATACTTTTGTAAAATATGACAGGAGTTATATATGTTGAAACACTTGCTCCTTAAGAAGGAAGCGTGTCCATTCTGTAATTTAAAAGCTGAAGTGATTTCTTTCAAAAAGCAAATTTAGAACTTCAAGTACAATCACAAGACAAGTTGATCAAAAGTCTTCATATCATTTAGAAATATATAATAAAATGCCTGAGAAGGAAATACATGGGAAACAGAAGGAAAAGAAACAGGAGGACCTGCATTATCAAAGGTAGACAAATGCACTGCCCTCAAGCTAAAGTCCTAAAAAATGTGATTCTGCAATTGCTTCCATGGGGACTAGACTGCAGGATATCAGGGCCTGACTCAGCTTGTGGGATCAGCAAGGGAAGCATGAGCCATAGGTATCAAGGAACCAGTAGTGTCTGAATTAGGTTTCTATTACTGTGCTTCAAACTCCCACAGACTAGTGGCTTCCAGTAGCCCACATGTATTACCTCATAATGTTTGAGAGTTACCAGTCTATGTGTCACTTGGTTAGATCCTCCTCTTGGGTCTCGCCAGGGTATTGGTGAAGAATGCCATTTCTGCTAATCGTTGGAATCATCTTCCTACCGGATGCAAGTTGTTGGCAGAATTCTGTTTTTTGTGTAGTAGGAGGTCTCTGCTTTCTTTCTTTGTTTTTTTTTTTTTTTTGTAAATTTAATTTTATTGTCAAGGTGATGTACAGAGGGGTTACAGTTACATATGTAAGGTAGTGAGTACATTTCTTGTCTAACATTGTTGCCACTTTCCTCATTTTTCTTCCACCTTCCCTCCCCCTAAACTCCTTTCCCAAGTTGTAAAGTTCATTTCCAACATACTGTCTTATGAGAATTGCTATTGCATTGGTTTGCCCTTTGTCCTTTGTCTCACCATTTTGTCACTCTCCTTCCCTTCTCCAATTCAGATAAATGTATATAAAAGACACAGGGTATCAACATCAAATACAGTGACAACAGGGATAAACCAAAGGAAAAAAAAAAGAACAGAGAAATAACTTGACACTGTACATTACAACAACAGCAAAGAAAACTGTTAGATTCTAGCTACAGATTCATAACATAGAAACTTCTTATTTTTCAAAGCCAGGAAAAGAGTCTCTATAGAATTATCCAAGAGAGAATATTCTGTATTGAAGCCTAATCATTGGACTGTTAGTTCATCTTGGTCCAGGTCATACCTTTCATTCAAAGGAAGGAGATTATTGTAGAAAGATTACTGTAGATACATGCAGGGGTTATCTCAGAATTTTGTCTAGCACAGAGTCCAAATATTCTCCTTTATTTAAAGTTGAGAAGAGGATGGGCCCTAGGGATAATGGTCGTAAGTGATTTGCTTATAACACCCAAGAATAAATGTACTTGATAATTCATCAGTAGAAAAAGAAAACCTTAAAAAAGTATTCAACTTGTGTGCTTCATTTTAATAGTAAGCAGGAAACACTCATATTTTGTTTTCATAATAAATTTGATTTTAATGCTCTCTCCATCTGCAGTACACCAAAAATATTTGGAAAAAATGCATCTGTAGTGAACATGTGCAGAGCATTTTTTCCCCTTGTCATTATTCCCTAAACAATACAGGGTAATAGCTATTTACATAGATTTGCATTGCATTAGGTATGATAAATAATCTAGAGATAATTTAAAGTACTTGGGAAGAGGTGAGTAGGTTCTATGCAAATGCTACAATGTTTTATATGCGGGTATTAAGATAGCAAATCCTGGGATTTGGGTGCCTGAGAAGGTCCTAGAACTGATCTCCTGTGGATATGAGGAGATTTTTCATGTATTCAACATTTTAAAGATATTTCCAGATGATAGGTTGAAAGACAAAATTTATAATAATATTGAAATAAGGCTTAGGGATTAAGAAGGAAAAGAAATATAAATTATGCCATTTTGGTCCTGACCTGTCCTACTCACAAAATAAACATTTTTCTTTTATCTAGAAGTTGCATGATCAAAGAGAATAAGGATAAAGAGTTAAAAAGGAGGGAAGAAAAAAATACAAATGCAACTTACATAAAAAGAGAATAAAATGTTCAACTTAAAAATGATTCAAACAGCTGGGTACTGGTGGCTCAAGCCTGTAATCTTAGCTAGTCAGGAGGTTGAGATTTGAGGATTATGGTTCAAAGCCAGCCCCAGCAAGAAAGTCAATGAGACGCTCATGTCTAATAAACCACCAAAAAACAGGAGTGGCTCTGTGGCTCAAGTGGTAGAGCACTCGCCTTGAGCTGAAGAGCTGAGGGTCAGAACCCAGGCCCAGAGTTCAAGCCCCATGACCGACCAAAAACAAAACCAAAAATTGATTCAAACAGTGAGAGAACTCAAACAGTGTAATTTCTTATAAAAGCAAAATCATAATTCAGCTAAACAAAAACCAGAGCTGGTGTTCATTGGGTTGGATACTTGAAAGGGGTGGAATGAGTTTCAGGAGATAATGAAGAGAAGGTGGGAAGAATGGAGTCAAAAATCCAATGCATATCTTACAAAATTAACATGAATGAGGGAAGTATTGAGAAAAGGAGGGATGGGTGAGAATGTTGAAAGGGATGCCATGAATCAGGACACTTTAGATGCACAAATTGCTTTGTTGAATAGCCACTCCTTTGTACAACTACTTCAAGATGATAAAAATACTTTTTAAATGAACATAGTTGTGGATTGGGATAGGGAAAGTTGTTCCCCTTTATGTCAATGCAAGACAGAGCCCAGAGAACGAGATAGGGTCACTCCCTTCTCTTTGACCAAAGGTCAATTCTCAAGAGGGTCATCCAGTAAGGTGAGCTCACGCTTGCTGCTTCAGGAGAGAAAGATTCTAGACTAAACCCACTGCCTACATGTTGGGAGAGATAAATGTCTGTTTGCTAATTCAGGGAGAGAACCAAGATACAGAATTCCAATTCTGAGTGTTATCTCCCATGGCACCACCTATTACTCCCTGTTCCTTCATTTCTTTTTTACAAATTTATTGAGCTCTTTGGTTGAGCAGCAAACACTCAAATATGAGTTGTATGGCCATGTTTGTCAAGACTTCACAGGATATACAAGTATGAATCTAAACACAAACTATATTACATATAGGAACAAAAACTATACATATAGGAACACATACTAAAATATGGGAAGTCATTGTAGGGAATAGCTAACATTCTGAAAGAGCAGATGCCTACAAATGAGAGTATTGTTTTGGTCTTATGTCAAAATGTTCTAGGTAGAGAATGGATTGAGTGGGAGGTGGTAGAGAAACGGTGGCAGCCATTGAGTTCTGGTATCTCCTCACATTGCAATAAGTCTCCAAGTTCAAGTATAAGAAATCACCTTAATGGAGGGAAGTTTTATCAAATTAATTAACAAAGGCAAGGTTAATTTGTGCTATTAAGGGTTCTTTGTAGCAACCCATTTTTCACTTCTTAATCATATAAAAGGATGCCACTAATAACAAAAAAAGAAATCAATTAGAAGGAAAGCAAAGAACCTCTGGGTGAATATGGTGTTCTATTGTTGGTTTCTCAGTCAGCCCACAAAAGAAATGATAATAGTTTCATAATAGTAATTTTTTTCATTTTTTTATTCTTTCCTCAGGCATGCACATAGCTAAGCACTTATAAATTTCATTGCAGAGAATACTTGTTTGTGGCATGCAATAAAGAGCAGAACCATGGGGATAGGGATTCGCCCACCTGATGCCTTTTTTATGCTCATGGAAATGAGTCCTGGGAGGCTGATTTATCTTATCAATGCTCTCTAAGCTAGCAAGGACCCTTTTAAAATCTGGATGATCTCATTTATCTCCTCAGGAAATGTGCAGTAACTGTATATCCCTGATTCGGAAGTCGATGGGAAAGGATCTTACATGGCCTGCACCACTCCATTTGACACTGTTATTTCTTAATTGGGTTGTTTATGAGTCTGGTTTAGGAACTGAGTTTTTTGAAGACAATGTATAGCTGGATTTTATTTCTAAAGATTTGTACTCATTTATCTTGCAAGGACACCACATTATCATTATGATGATTCATCTTCACATTACCTCATAATTCATTTCTTTTTGACACAGAACTAACAATATGAGTTTAGTAGTAGAGTGAGGATCAAGTTTGATCTCCAGCACTGAAAACAGACAAAGACAAAAGAGAAAAGGTCCTTTAATGTCAGGTGAATTTTTTGGCGGATTTTAGGATTGAGCTCAGGGCCTTGTGCTTGCTAGGTACATGCTATGCAACTACCCTATCATCTGAGGCATGCCCTTTTGTGTGCCCTTTTACACTGGTTATTTTTGAGGTAGAGACTCACTTTATCTCTTGCCTGGCCTGGTCTGTAATCCTTTTTCTTGTGCTTCTACATCTGTATATTTTCTGTGGTTTCCACATAATCCCCTCTGACTCTGGGAAGTTTTCCATCACTGGCTTTTTCCTAAGGAGGTGGCCTAAGTAAGTGTATTGATTCCTCTTGTTTCCTGTCTCCACTGACTACACTGGGGTGAACACACAGCAGGATCACATCACTGGTCAGACAGGAAACCATTTTCCTTCTGCTTCTAGGAAATGTGAACCAAGAAATAGAATGTATTTCAAGAAAGGCATAGGATCCTTTATTGAAAGTTCATTCTGGTGAGAACATAGAAAAAAAAAAAGCAATTCTACAATTAAAATACCTAGGTATAGAAAGGTAACTAGAAGAGCCAAAAAGAAAAATATTAATTATGCACCCACAAAAACGTATCCACTTCAGAAGAATGGTAGGAAATATCTGGAGAAATATTGCTATGGCAGACATTAAAAGAATAACTTTAAGTTGGAAACTTAAATTATATTTCAGGAATAATAGAGACATCAGAGTAGTAGTGTTTTAGTTTCTTATTCAAAATCCAGTTTACTATGTTTCACCTAGAGTCAGTCAAGAGACTGACACTGATTGAGAACACCTGTTTTGTCAGTAAAGAAAAATATATGTAAAGGACCAAAAAGGCCAAAGAAGAAGAGAAGAACACAGCAGAAAACAAAGGCAAGCTAAAAACAGAAGAAATCATCAGGAAACTCTACAGAAATCATTAAATAAAATTACAGTATCATAATTTGGTCAGGGATAAGGAATGGTCTTGGAATCCTAAACAAGAATGGGATACTGGAGAAGGATAATCTCCACAGCAAGTAAACCTACTGAATACTAAAATTACAATAATAGAAGTAGAAGATATGGAAAATAAAAATGAAGAAACTGTTTACACAAAAGGATTAATGAAAATATAGAACATTTAAGAAATGAGATAAAAGAATTAGAAAATAAACAATTTTTTTTCCACACAGAAATAAGAATCCCAGGAAGGAAAATAAAATGAGGAGAAGGATTCTGCAATTTGGACAGACTGGAGAGTAGTGATCTACTGGTAATCCAGTGAGAACCAAACTTATTTTGAAACATTAAGACTTACTGTAAAGTAGAAATAAATAAGAAATTACCATTAGTTAATGGTTCAGAAAATGGGACTAGGGGAAAGTTAAACTGTTGAATAAATATTTAAGCCAACGTTTATTTTTATATAGGGCAGATAAAAGATTCTTCCAGCAAAGCTTTCACATGTGAGAAGGAAAAAAAATGCCTGTACATAGTTCTGGATTAGGGATTATTCTCAAATGAAACAAACCAAGAAACACATGTCATAGAAGAGTATACTAAGACTTTGGATGATGGAACTATTAATGCCCTTTGTCCCCTAGGTAGGCATGAGGGAAAAGGGGCAAACTACTCCATGTCTGGAGGCTGAGGCAAGGGCAGAGATAGATGACGGCAGGACATCACAAACATCCTGGACTGCTCCAACTATGTTTATTGCAGCATTATTTACCATAGCTAAGATATGGAACTAGCCCAGACGCCCCTCAGTAGATGAATGGATCAAGAAAAGGTAGTATATATACACAATGTAATTCTATGCCTCCATTAGAAAGAACGACATCGCCCCATTTGTTAGGAAATGGAAAGGCTTGGAAAAAATTAAGTGAAGTAAGCCAGACCAAAGAAACATAGGTTCCCATTGTGTTTCTTATTTGCAATAACTAGTATATGTCTAGGACAAGCAGAAAAGGTCAAAAGCTATGCACATATGACCATATAAGATGATAAGTGAAATGAACCCCAAGATAGGGACACAAGTGTTTTTTTTCTTTCTTGCTATTGTTTCTAACATATTTATAATGTACCATGTGATTTTTTTTTGTTTCTTTGTATGTTCCTCCCCTCGATATAACCCCTGTTTTCACTGTATTTGATGTCAGTACCCTGCATCTTGTATACATACTTCTCTAATTTGGGGAGGGGAAGGGAAAAAAACCAAAATTCTTAAATAGGGATACAGGTTGATCTATTATAACAATGAAATGCACAAGATACTATGTTGAAAAATGAACTTTATGATTTATGGGGGGGGAAGGAGGGAGTGTAGTTGTGAAGGTGGGAAGGAAGGGAGGGTCGGAAAAAACAAAGGAGGAGCTAACAATACTTGATAGGAAATGTACTCTTTACCTTGCTCATGTAACTGTAACCCCTCTGTACAGTATTTTCACAATAAAAAAAACTTATTTAAAAAAAGGAGTGAAATTCAAGACCACAGAAAATGCCTGGGACCGACATGGTCCAGCAAAACTACTAGCTGTCATTTGCTTCATTGTAATAGCATGTCCGTATCATTGGCTGTACAGAATTGCCTGTTCCTATCAAGCATCTTATGCCATGACACATCTGAAAGCAATCTATGGATAAAGAAAGGAAATAAACCTACTACCAGAAAATCCTAACACGTTCCTAAAATTCCCCAGCTACTCTTTCCATAACTCAGGAGCAATATTTCCCTCTGTAAGACAAGCTATTCAAGATTCCTAGTAATGTGCCTGACTCTTTGAGAAGCCTACACTCCATCTTGAGTGTGTACTTTGACTCTATCATAAAACTCCATTCCAATTTCTTACTTCCTCTCTGGATTCTTTCTCTGATGTAAAGAACCTGGAAACACTGGGAAATGGTCTCAGTTTGAGCTCCACCTGTAAAACTTCCCCAGCCTTTATCACCATCAGCATCAAAATTGCCCCATGCTGGGCACTGGTGACTCACAGCTGTAATCCTAGCTACTCAGGAGAGAGAGATCTGAGGATAGAAGTTCAAAGGTAGCCTGAGAAGAAAATTCTGTTTGATTCATCTCCAATTAAGTGACAAAAAGTCAGAAGTAGAGTAGCTCAAGTGGTAGAGTGCCAACCTTGAGTAAAAAAATGCTAAAGAAGAGCACAAGACACTGTTAAAGTTCCAGCAGTTGTAAAAGGAAGGAAGGAAGGAAGGAAGGAAGGAAGGAAGGAAGAAAGGAAGGGAGAGACAGAGAGAGGGATGGAGGGAGGGAGAGAAAGAGAGAGAAAGGGAAAGAGAAAGAAAGGAAAAAGGGAAAGAAAAAAACTACATCATAAGTAAAATCTATTGACAAATGCAAAGATAATTTATATGTGTATCTCTGTCAAAGGAGAGAATCCAAAATCTGTTTTTATGAATGAATACAAAAAAGTAACTACTTTGAACACTGATGTATTGAAGTAAAACATATACCTAGAAAAAACTCTAGACATAGTAATCACTTTAGAAGTTGATCAAATTCGGAAAAATCCAGTGATACAACTTCCAATAACAATGGAATACAACCATATACTAAACAGATAGGGCAAACTATAGAGTCTGAGAACAACAATTATTGGTATGGATATGTCTCAATGGTGATGTCTGTTATTCTGAATATAAATATAGATACAATGTCTCTTTAAGATTTTTCTCTATATGTCTTTAAAAATATCATGCATAATTAAAATTTTTGATTTGTTCTCTATGTCTTGAGAGAAGTTAAATACTATAGAATTATCGATAAGGTTGTAAAGAACTGTCTTTGAAAACATTTTTGCCTGGTTCTTTTTCTTTGAGGGGTAGCTTAGTATTATTGCTATTATTGATAATTTTATATTTTTCCAATTTCTATTTCAATTTTAATACCAGTTTTTCTATAAAAAGTATGAATTCTGTCAATACTTTAGCATTATTAATCTGCAGTAATGTTGTAAATTCCAATTTGAAAAATACTATGTGTCCCCTTTGAGGTTTTCTTCCTTAATAATTAGACTCATGCTTTTTTTTCCCTTTAGTTTTCATTAGCTTTGATAGAGGTTTCTTAGATGTTTTAGAATTAATTTAATTATTTATTCATGGCAGCTTTTGGGCTTGAACTTGGGACCTCACATATTAGACAAATGCTGAACTGCTCAATATTGAGAACTTTCTATAAATTGTTAGCGGTTTATCTTAACATATGATAATTTAATCCATTACAATGTTATCTCTCTTCTGAAGACATTTTTCACCTAACAATGCATTTATTTGTACAGTTAGACTTGCCTTTTAAATATATTGACACCACCATGTTTATCTTTATTTAAAAATATTTCCCTGTCTCAATGGAAGACAAATTTTGATTTCTCATTAAGTTACCAACACTTAGTTTTATATACTCATGTAGTAGGTAGTCAATGTGGATTTATGGAATCAACAAGTGAACACAATTACTTCGTATGGAGATTCATAGATGGAACAAGGTTTATATATTATGCACATAGTATGTTATCTAAAGCTTATATAGTACAAATTGTTTTTCACTAATTTTATATTTTTAGTATCTTTAAGTAGTTATAAAAAGGAGTACCAATCAACACATCAGTTTATAAGTACAATGCATCTTGATTGATGACACACCTTTCATCATTCTCCCCTGTCCCTCTCACCCTAAAAACTCCACTTAATTCTCTTAATTCAATAGGATATGTCTTGAATATTATGCTTGCATTCGTCTTGCTTCCTTTCTTCATTCATCTACTCTCCTACCTTAACCTCCCTGTCATACCTTTCACAGTCCATTTGCCTGGGATTCATTTTGTTAGGGGGTTCAGTAAATCAAAGAAAAATTGGATTGCATCAAACTAATAAATTTGTGTATGGCAGAGGAGATAGATATATAGCTATCAAGCTAATAAGACAGCCTACAAAAATTGGGAGATCTTTGTCAGCTATATGTTAAACAATAGCCTAATATCTAGAATAGACAAAGACCTCAAAGAATCAATGACTCCATTAATAAATGGGCAAGCTACTAAATGAAAATTTCTTAGATGGCTTAAAAAATGGCCAATAGTCACATGAAGAAATGCTTATCATGACAACAGTGAGATTTCATGTCACTCCGCTTAGAATGTCCATCATCAAGAATACAAACTCAGTAAATACTAGCATTGGTATGGGGGAAAAGAAACTCTAATGCATTGTTGCTGGGAATGTAATCTATTACAAACACTCTGGAAAACAATTTAGAGCTTCCTTAAAATGGTAAGCATAGAACTATGGTCCAGCAATGCCACTCTTGGGCATTTATTCAGAAGATTACAAATTAAGGTACATTAAAGCTACTTGTACAACCATGTTCATTGCTGTACTATTCACCATAGCCAAAGTATGGGAGCATCCCAGATGCTTTTCAATGGACAAAGAGGTCAAGAAATTGTATATATACACAATGGAATTTTACACATCCATTAAGAAGAGTAATATTGCATAACATGTAAGTAAATTGATAGACCTGGGAAAAATTGCCCAGGGAGACAAAGGACACATTTTCTTTCATATATGGAAGCGAGATCCAATTTATAAATTTATAAGGAAACACACACAGCATTGTATGGAAATATACACCAACATAGTAACACAAAATATAGTATTTTCAGGAGAAAAAATAAAAAAGTGTAATTCATTAGAAGGCCTTTTGAAAAACCAATCTTTTGAATTGTGAATTAATTGTATTAATCTCTCTTTTTAATCGTCTTTACAGATGTGTTAAATAATACTTGTATACTGATGCCAGTTTAATATAACTGATGACTGAGGTCTACCCCCATGTGAGAGTTATGGCTCTTTACTATTATAACCCTCTTCTCAGTTAAAGATTTCATTTACAGTTGAGGCGTATCAAAGATTTTGAAAACTAGCAGAGGTTCCTAGGAAGGTGTTGCTTTTAATACCAGGGTTGAAGGACTGTCACAAGTAGTGTGTAAGAAGCTGGGTGGATGAACAATCAGCGATGGAGCATGGGGATTTAGCCAGAAGCAAACTCCATTTGAAGAACAAGCCATGATGCCCTGGAGATGAACTGAAGAAGAAGCTTTCTGGACAATACTGTCACCAGAATACAAGACTCTCTCCTGACATTCTACCGGTTTCCTTTCCTGTATGGCGTTTGTCTTTCTGCTTGATTTCTGTCCTTAGGTCAAAGTTCAAGTGCAATCTTTCTTTTTACCTAATATCAGAATGGGGACTCCATAGTCATTAGTCTCTAGGCACATATTGTCACAGTTACAAGTATTATCAGGAGTTCCTATTCTTTTGTTGTTATAAAAATTATTTAACTTCCTTTAAGAACAGTACAAAATACAATTTTAGGAATAAAAAGTAGAAATCTTACACAATCAATTTTCTTCTCTGTCGACATTAGTATGCTATTTTGGATTTCAAAGATCTATCCATCCACATAAAAATAATATTGAATATTAGATGATATTTTTTCTTTCCTTTTATTTATAGTTTCCCATCTTTGTTGGAGCTATATGTGGTTCTCTGATCAACCAGTGAGGGATTAATGCACAGGAGCTAAAGGATGGCCAAGAAGAAAAGTAATATTCTTCAATATTACCTTGTTGCATTGGCACTTGAAGCGGAGTCTCCTTGTTGGGAACTTTTCCTTATGCTTTCACATTTATTAAGTCTCATAGCCTGGGGTATAAATGTTAACACAAGGACACTGTGCTCAGAGTCTTCCTTCAGAAGTTATACATAGCTTTTTCTCCAGGATTGCTTGCCAGCTGGGCCTTTTGCTTAAATTCTCTGAGGATCAGTTTGCTGCTTTGAAAATTTGGGTTAAGAACACCTATTTCAGAGGGTCTTAGGGCAACTAATGATAAGCATATGGAAAACATGAAGTTAGCTTGAAGCCAGCATTTCTTCTCTCCATCAGTATCTTGTTTTACAAAATAGTTCTATTCTGAATAGTCCTACCTTTCCCCTGTTTTTCTGTCTCTTGGTAGCACCTCCAATCTTTAAAAATCAAACTCATTTACATGTTCATCCCCTCTGCTGGTAGAATATATAATGCTGAGAATTGGAGATAGAGTGTTTCTCTTGCCCAACCTGTGATGGCACTTAAGCAATGAGCTTACACTGGAGTTTATTTGAAAGCTTTTGACTCTGCTAATCTTCTCAAGAAAATACAAATTTGAAGGAACAAGAAATTACAAACCCAGGACCTATCACCTAGAGTTTTCATGGTAGCATAATCATTTAAACTAAGTCTTTTTTTTCTTTTGTGCTGATGTGGGGCTTGAACTTGGGGCCTCATGTTTTGCTTGGCTTTGTCACTCAAGGTTGGTACTCTATCACTTGAGCTACAGCTCCACACCCAGCTTTTTTATGGTTTATTAGGGTAAGAGTCACACAAACTCAAACTACTCTCATGAGTATTTAGGATTGCAGGCATGTGATACATGTGCCCAGCTTAACTAAATCTTTTGTTGATTGCTTTTATTCAAACTAGTCAAAAGTTCAGTTTTATGAATTTTTACCAACATCCTCCTCCAAGTCTCCTGAGGATCAGAAGAAATGTCCCCGTTTTTCCTCCCACTCTCTAGCTCAGACTCCTTTTCTAAGATAACTACATCACATTCCTACTGCTGCTGGATCTGGTGGGATGAAGTGTGAGCTAATGCAGTCATGATATGCAACGTACACTGTATAGAAACTGAGCTGTATAACTTGAGGGTAGGGATAGGATGAGGAAAGATGGATGAGAATGATGGATGGAAGGGGTGACACTAATCAAGATGCATTGTCCTCATAACCTGATTTCTGGAATTAAAACCTCTTCATACAACTGCTTAATAAGACGATATTAAAAAATACCAAAAAAAAAATATGTAGGCACTGGTGGCTCATGTCTGTTATCCTAGCTAACTCAGGATGCTGAGATATGGGGATTGGGGTTGAAAGCCAGCCTGGGCTAGAAGTGAAGCTGTGGTACAAGGTGGTAGTATACTATCCTTAAGCAAAAAGAGCTCAGGATCAGTGCCCAGGCCTTTTGAGTTCAAGCCCAATAGCCAACAAAGAGTAAAAGTAAAAAAAATAAAATTCAGCGGTTTTCTTCTATAGTTCTAGAGTTTGGAAATCTAAAATAAATATATTTTCAGAGCTATATTCCTTCCAGAAGTTTTGGGAGAAACTCCTTTGTTTCTTCTCTTTTTAGATAGTTGTGGATTCTGGAGTCTACCTGCTTTCCATGGCTGTGCCTTCTTTCCTTTTTAAATTCCTCCATTCCAAGCATCTGGTCTGTATAACTTCTATGTTTAACTACTTCCTATTTCCTGTTAAAAGGACCTTAAAATTATACATAGTTATCTCAAGATTCTAACTTTATAAATACATGGTTTCTTTTTGTTCAGCAAGTTAGCATATTCACAATTCTGAAACTTATGATATGGAATGATTTAGTTGTCTCATGCTTTTTTCCAGGGCAAGCCTTAGAGTGTGATACTCATATCTGTATCTCCTGAGTAGCTGGGATCACAGGCATGTACTATCACATACAACTTGTTTTTGAGACAGGGTGTTTTTTTAATTTTTACTTTTTGCTGGTACTGGACCTTGAACACTGGGCCTGAGCTCTGACCCTAAGCTCTTTTTGCTCAAAGCCAGCACTCTACCACTTGAGCTGCAGCACCACTTTTGGCTTTTTCTGTGATTAATTGGAGATAAGAGTCTCTTGAACTTTCTTGCCTGGGGGCTTTGAACCAAGATCCTCAGATCTCAGCTTCCTTTTTGCTTTTTTATTTATTTTTTATTTATTTTTATTTTTTATTTTTTGGGTCCGGTCGTGGGGCCTGAACTCTGAGATCTCAGCTTCCTGAGTAGCTAGGATTACAGGTGTGAGCCACTGGTGCCCAGCTGAGACAATGTCTTATAAGCATTTTGCTCACACTGTCATTAAACCATAATCTCCACCTCCCAAGTAGAGGCCTTATAGATACATGTTACCATGCTGGACCTTGTATGATGAGCATCTTTAATTCAACCGAGAATTAAGTTTGCCATTTTTCTTGCACAGAAATAGTTTGATAACTTTCCTTGCTGCTTGATATTCCATTGTAGGATTAGGACTCTATTTATTTATTCATCTTATTAGTAATAAGTCTGTATGGTATTTTTTGGAGATTATGAACAGTTGTGTTATAAATCATCTTGCACCTTTTTTCTTCATGTGTGTATGTGTGTAGTAGGTATGTGCACACATGAGTATGTGTTTCTGTGAAACAAACATACAAGATAGAATTTCTGGGCTGAAGACTATACATATGAGCCTACCATAGGTAGCACTGCCTCACACATGTTACCCTAGCTCCTTAGGAAGCTGACATCCATAGGATTGTAATTTGAAGCTAACCCAAGCATCTAAGTCCTCAAGACTTCATCTCCAAAAATATAAGGCTGGATGATGGATCAAGTAATGAAACACTAATTGAGCAAGTATGAGGTCATGAATTCCAAATTTTACCCCCCCCCAACAAAAGAGTACACATATATTCTGAGTTCTAATTGTTTTATATCCTTGCCAACATCTATGTGTTTTTCATTTTATCCTTTGAGCAGATGTGTCATGTTTACTTGTAGTCCTACTTTTCATGTCCACTTCTGTCAAGTACTTACTGATATATCTTTTATCTATTTGAACATCTTTTGTTTGTAAAATGCTATTCAAGGTCTTGCTCACTTTTCTACTCTGGGTAAAAGACCTCCATTAACTACACTTATGGAGATTATCTTCTATTTGGTGGTATATTCCTTTAATATCCCTTTTTGTTGGACTGGCACAAACAAAATAGACTGATTCTATTATTCACTCAATCCCTTTTTTCCATATATGAATTTTTCTTAAAATTTTATTGTTATTTTGAAGTTGATGTACAGAGAGATTACAATTATATGAGTCAGATAATGAGGTCATTTCCTTTCATTCAGGGTCCTCCCATTTCTCACTCTGTCTCAGTCCCTCCTTTAATTTCTTAATGATAAACTATTTATCTACCTTAGGAAAATAAAAAAAACCTCTATTCTACTAAGATATCTTCTAGACACTCTGATTTGTGTATGTGAGTGTGTGAGTGTATGTGTGTGCATGCTTGTCTTGGGGCTTGAACTCTTGGCTATTGTGCAGACCTTAAGCTGTTTATGCTTAAGACTATCATTCTACCACTTAAGCCACAGTTTCACTTCCCAGATTTAGGGTATTTTATTGGAGCTAAAAGTCTCTTGCACTTTTCTGCCTTGGCTGGCTTTGAACTACAATCTTCAAATTTCTACTTCCAGAGTAACTAGAATTTCAGGTGTGAGCCAAAGACATTCTGATCCTTTCAATTCACTTTGAGGCCTTAAATGTGCATGGAAATAATTTTGTTAATGTGATGATAGAAAGCTTAAAGTGCAGTTTCTTGTCATAAAAATAGTTTCTAACTGGGCTTTGGTGACTCATGTAATCCTAGCTACTGAGGACGTTGAGATCTTAGGATCATGGTTTGTGTCTAGCCTGGGGAAGGCTACAAAATTCTTATCTCCAATTAGGTGCTAAAAAGCCCAAAGTGGAGCTATGGTTCAAGTGGTAGAACTCTTGTCTTGAGTAAAGAAACTCAGCCATAGCACCCAGGTCCTAAATTCAAGCTCCAGGATACTTTGTGACACTCTCTTATCTTTGAGTTATTTTTACATTCTGTTCATTGTAGCTTTTTTAGTCTTGTCACATGGTACCGAACTCTGCTTTTTCAAGATGGCTACAACTAATTTTATCTCTTCACATTTTCATACTTACACTAAGCCTTGCTTCCTCCAGCTAGCACTCTATGTCTCTACTTTCTGTCATGGATAAATTCTCAGGAAAAGATTGTATGCACATAGATCACTCCAGTCCTTTCAATTGCAAAGACTTCCCCCACTCTGTTTCCAGTATCAACTTATGTTTAAACCCAAAGGCTACACTTCTTTTCCATATTATTTTATTTTTCAGAAGTATTTAACACAATTATCTACTTGTAAATTTTTTGTATTTTATCTCTTATTTATTTATTTATTTTATTAAAAAATACCATACAGAGGGGTTACAGTTATAGGAGTAAGGTAATGAGTACATTTCCTATTGAGCATTGTTACCTCTTGCTTTGTTTTTTCCTCTACCATCTCTTCCCTCTCCACCTCTCCAACTTCCCCCTCCCCCCCCTTACCCCTCTGACCTCACCCTGAAGTTGTAAAGTTTCTTTTCAACATAGTGTCTTATACATCTCATTGTTACAATGGGTCAATGTGTATCCTTATTTAAGAATTTTGTTATTTCCCTTCCTCTCCCCAAATTAGAAAAATGTATATACAAGATGCAGGGCACTGGCATCAGATACAGTGGAAACAGGGGTTATACCTGGGGGGAAGAACATACAAAAGAAAGAAAAAAATGACATGGTACATTATAAATACATTAGAAACAATAGCAAGAAAGAAAATACCACTTGTGTCCCTATCTTCGGATTCAATTCATCATCATCATATATGGTCATATGTACATACCTTTTGAACTTTTCTGATTGTCCTAGACATATACTAGTTATTGCAAATAAGGAAAACCCTGGGACCTATGTTTCTTTGGGCCTGGCTTACTTCACTTAATATAATTTTTTCCAAGTCTTTCCATTTCCTAACAAATGGGGCAATATCATTCTTTCTGATGGAGGCATAGAATTCTATTTTATATATATTATACTATATACTACATTTTCTTGAGGGGCATGTGGGTTGGTTCTATATCTTAGCTATGGTAAATAATGCTGCAATAAACATAGTTGTGATGGTAGTTTTAGTACGGCTTTGTTTGTGATCGCTTGAGTAAATGCCCTAAAGTGGGATTGCTGGGTCATAGGGGAGCTTTATGTGTAGACTTTTGAGGAACCTCCAAACTGCTTTCCAAGTGGTTGAGCAAGTTTACGCTCCCACCAACAAATGCAGTAGGGTTCCCTTTTGGCCACATCCCCTCCAGCATCTGTTGTTATTAGAGTTCTTGATTAAAGCCATTCTAACTGGGGTGAGGTTGAATCTCAGTGTTATCTTCATTTGCATTTCTTTCATGGCTAGAAAAGTTGAGCATTTCTCTTTGTGTCTATTGGCCATTCTTATTTCCTCTCCAGAGAAGTTTCTGCTTAAGTCTTTAGCCTACTTATTTATCTGGCAGTTGTTTCTTTGAAGATTTGTTGTTGGGGATTTATTTTTTTGAGTTCTAAGTATATTTTAGATTTGAGATCCTAAAGCCATAGTAACTAAAGCAGCTTGGTACTGGCACAAGAACTGACCTGAGGACCAATGGAATAGAACTGAAGACCTAGAAATGAACCCACAGACCTACAGCCACCCAATATTTAATAAGGGAGCTAAAAAAAAATAGAATGGAAGAAAGACAGCCTGCTTGGTAAATGGTACTGGCAAAATTGGTTAAACACCTGTAGAAAACTAAAGTTAGATCCTTATATATCACTTGCACCAGAATTAATTCCAAATGGATCAAAACCTCTCAGTTAAAGTAGACACTCTGAAAACATTACAGGAAGGAATAGGAGAAACTCTAGGGCTCCTTGGGACAGGCCAAAATTTTCTTAATAAAGACCCAGAAACACAACAAATCAAAGAAAGGTTGGACAAATGGGATTGCATGAAGCTGCAGAGCTTCTGCATGGCAAAGGAAATAGCTAGCAAGATCAATAGAAAGCCCATGGATTGGGAGAAGATATTCACTAACCATACAACTGACAAAGGTACTTTATCTCTTAAATCCTAGAAGGTCCCTGCCATAGTGTTTTTTCTATTCCCAATAATGAACTTCCAAAGTCTCTTGTAGTAATTTCCTCTTGTTAGTATCTATAAATATTGATATTTGCATAATTTTTTTTTTTTGTCGGTCGTGGGGCTTGAACTCTGGGCCTGGGTGCTGTCCCTCAGCTCTTCAGCTCAAGGCGAGCGCTCTACCACTTGAGCTACAGCACCACTTCCAATATTTGCATAACTTTTAGGTGTCCCTTAGGCTAAATTTTATTATAGTAGGGACTGTTGCTTTTAGATTTTTTTCTGTTAAGGAAATTCTTGACAAGGATGTTGCAAAACTATCAAATATTACTCAACAGCATTAGACATAAAAATTAAGGTGAGAATAAATAACCACTATATCCATATAAACTAGACTGGCTAAAATGAAAAATACTAACAGTTAAACAATGGAAATTCATATCCTGATATTGGAAGTATTCATTGGATATGATACTCATGTTTTGAAAGTAATAACATTGTTTCGCCCTTCTCTGTTCTTCTAGAACTCTGCACTGTATATTAGACCATATTATGACCAGTCAAATATTTATATATTCTTCAGGCTACACAATTTTTTTCTGACCAGAATCTTCTTTCCTCCTTGGTTTCTTTCTTTCTTTTCTTCCTTCTTCATTCCTTCTTTCTTTTTTCTCTTTTTTTCTTTCATTTCTGTATTTTGCTTTCTTTCTTTTCTTTCTTTTTCTGTCATTTACTTTCTCTTTCCTTCTTTCTGTCTTTTTTGTCTTTCTTTCTTTCTTCCTCTTTCCTTTCTATCTCCCATCCTTCCTTCCTTCCTTTCTTCTCTCCTTCCCTCTTTTCTTTCTTTCCCTCCTTCCTTTCTTTCTTCTTTCTTTCCCTCCCTCCCTCCCTCCCTCCCTCCCTCCCTTCCTTCCTTCCTTTCTTCCTTCTTTCCTTCCTTCCTTCCTTCCTTCCTTCCTTCCTTCCTTCCTTCCTTCCTTCCTTCCTTCCCTTCTCCCCTCCTTCTTTTCTTCTTTTCTTTCTTTCTTTCTTTCTTTCTTTCTTTCTTTCTTTCTTTCTTTCTTTCTTTCTTTCTTTCTTTCTTTCTTTCTTTCTTTCTCTCCTTCCTTTCTTTCTCTCCTTCCTTCCTTTCTCTCCTTCTTTCTTTCTTTCTTTCTTTCTTTCTTTCTTTCTTTCTTTCTTTCTTTCTTTCTTTTATCTCTGTCTTTCGCTTTCTTTTTCTCTCCTTTATGGCTTAACATAACCACTGAATTCTTAAATTGGACGTTTTAGCTTTATAGTTTATTATTAGTACAATTATATATATTCAAATTCTATAGCAGAAAATTCATTTTCATTTATATTTTAAACATAGGTAAACCTTGATATCATGCTTTGAACATAGCAACAAAAATACTTAATAGTTTGTACTTAGTTGTTCTATTTGGATATCCTGTTGATTTATATTTTTTGCTTTTAATTCCCTTAGTCTTGGTATGCCTCTGTGTGTGTGTGTGTGTGTGTGTGTGTGTGTGCCCGTGCACATGTGCACATTTGTGTGTGTATGTTTGTAGTGTGTTCCCCATGTGTTTAATTCAGTGCTGGTCTTTGTTATGAAATACATTTTGAAGTCCTCACAGTTGACCTAGATTTTCTTTTAGAGCATAGTTTAGATAGCCATTTGAGATTACTTGAATCCATTCAGGGCTTGGACCTTCCAAGGTCTTCATAAAAGTTACTTTTACAAACAGGTTTTATATTCATTTTGGTAGGAAGGTTATCTATACCTAGGTCTATTAGCTACAACCAGACTTGGATATCTTCAACTTAACTGATATGTTACTTCATTTGAGGTCTACAGTAAACACAATTTTAATATTCTGCTCCATGCCTATCTCATGACATTACAGTTCTTTAAAATCTAATTTTTAGTACCAGCATTTACTCATTACTTTGTTTTTTACTTGTTACTGGCTTTTTGCTTTAATTCCAAAGATTTAATTACTGAAATTAATTATAGCAATAGCATTATCCAGGTCTTATAAATATTCATAAAATGTTAGCTTTGAGTAGCAATCACAATCATCAATAACATTTATTATGCTATCTATGAGCATCTGTCTCATAGATACAGATAGGGGATACAAAGCAGTTAAATAGGTGTGATTCTTACTTTCCAGAAAACATATTTGAAAATTAAAAAACAAGTAGAGAAAACTGGCATAGATTGGCTTTTCATTAAAGCTCGATGAATGGAACATGGAATAACCAAAGGGAAAAGAGGCTAGTAGGCTCTGGTGGAGCAGAAAAAAAAATGAAGTTAGTATTACTTGAGCTAGATTGGGTTTTATAGAATGAATGAGGAAGAAATATTAAATTATTTTCCAGTTCATTTTCTTATTTTTATTTAAGATTGTTTTGTAGGCATTATTCCTAAGATACCTATACTTGCATTCTTTCTGAAAATGCAAGGGTCTGGAAAAGAAAAAAAAAAACACCTTCATCACTGATGGATTTTTCATGGTCTCTAAATCTGTTTCAGTTGAATAAATACATTTAAACTGAGCCACTGGATCACAGGAAGTTTGCTGACAAATTGCATAGCTGACAACCCTCTATATGCAAATATGAGAACAGGGTTGTTTAGCTTTGCCAATTTGAAATAGGGAAAATTTATGATCCTTATTTTCTTACCTTTCCAGAAACAAAGTCAGGATATGCATATCAACCAGTGGCTAGAGGTGGTTTTGGAAGAGGCAAGCACACCAAGGAAAAAAAAATTCTAAAACACCAAAGAGCAAGACTGAATAAAACATTTGCATATATTATTTTATACAATATTACATTATAGTGTAAAGCAGGCATTGTTATTCTACTTTTCAGCTTAGAAAACTGTTCAAAGTCAAGCTTCTGGAAAACTGTGAATCTTCCCTTGAAGTCTGTCTGATGTTAAGAACATGTTCTTTCTGCTAAGATGTTAATGAATCAATTCTGTTAACAAAGCCCATAAAACCAGATCTAAAATAAAACTGTGGGTATCATACAAAGAAAGTGTATGAATTCAGTAGAAGTTTACTCCATTTGACAAATAATTTGAACAACAGTGATTTTTCTCAACCCTACTGTCAAAACACAGGAATTTTCAGTGAAATTGGTTGTGTATGTTCTTTTTATGACAGGCTATCCAAATCTTGTCCAGGATCCTGGAAGAATGACCCTGAGGCTGAGGCTGAACATTTCCCTTTACTCCGTCACCACAGCAGTGGCTACACTTTATAGCTTCATCATAAGGCACAAAGAATAGGCAGTAAATATTTCCTTTTTCTTAATAACCAGTGCAGGCAAGGTTGACAAGGTACACACTTGGCTGCCAACAATGTGAATTGGTTCAGTACTTATAGAAAACATACATAAATATTCTGTCAAGAAACATAAAAATGTTTATTCTTATTGACCTAGTCATTATGTTGTTGGGAATGTATCCTGGCTAAATAATTTAACACATGGAAAAGCTATAGGCCCAGCTTGGAACTTTTTTTGATAGCAAGGAGTCAGGCTTAGGTTATCAAAGATAATAAGGGTTATTATAAAGATGTAAAGCCAAAAATCTCACGAGAGCCTCTCAGCACCCGAACAGCATGTAAAGTTAGAGAACACTTTGCTGACTTGCTCAGCAGAATCTCTAGTACCTTGGCAATCTTTTTGGTGGCTTATTTTACAGAAAGTCACATCTACGTTTCCTTTTATTGTCTCAACTTCTGTCTTGAGCATTTTCTGTCTTGGAGTGTAACTTTATTATTTTTTACTAAAGTCTGTTGTGAATGATTAAATCTTCTTTATATATGAGTTATAATAATTGTAGTAATGCTATAGTAATGCAATACTCCTCTCTCTTGATGGCTTTCTATGTTCTAGTCTATGCTCTTTCTATGCTGTATCGTTCTTATATATTTTTTTCATATTACACATATTTTATTAAGCTAAAATGTTTTCTTCTCTACAAAGTAAATAGAATTAAATGAACATATAATACCTTGTGGGCTGCTATATTGGGATGGCCTAGAAGATTAGAAATGTATAATTTTATTCTTAGAAAATTTAAGAGTAAGGAAAATAACATTGATCCAACTTTGGTGTCCATTAACTGCATACCTCCTGGGACTTCTTAAGGAGACTAATTGTTCAATAGCTTTGTTTTTTAATGTGTTAAAGAATGCAAAATAGGAGACAATGTTTCCTATCTGCTTCAAAGTTGAATAACAGAGGACAAATGGAAAGCAGCAAACAATTTGGTTCAGGTTTCACCAGACCATTTTCTTGCAGCAGATGAAGGTAATCAGAGACTTCCAAATGATTGCAGACCCTTGTAATCATCAATTACAAGCAGGCATAATTCAAGTCTCCTGTAGTTGAGTACTAGGCCATGTTCTGTGACATTCAGCCACTTCAGCTATACATATAGTGTGGTAATCTGCAAGCTCCAGGCTACAAACCACACCTGTTTCTGCTCAGTTTTCTGTGTGAGTGGCCACAGGCTATTTCTTTCTCCAGCTCAATATCTGTAACAAGCAAAGGAGAAAAATTAAAACTACTTAATGTTTACCAGTCTTCCTGTGAGGGAAAAGTATAAGGTTTAAAATATTCCCTTTTTTTTTTTTTTGGTTGGTCATGGGGCTTGAACTCTGGGCCTGATCACTGTCTCTCAGCTCTTCAGATCAAGGTGAACATTCTACCGCTTGAGCAACAGCGCCACTTCTGGTTTTCTAGTGGTTTATTGGAGATAAGAGTCTCACAGACTTTCCTGAGATCTTCAGATCTCAGCCTCTTGAGTAGCTAGGATTATGGGCATGAGCCACCGGCGCCCAGCTTAAAATAGTCACTTTTAAAACTTTGGAGACCTAGATCAAAAAGTTGTATATTAGCATAATTATACTAATAGTAACTGGAACTGGCTTATAGTTCTATAAATCCAAGGTCAAGGGGCTCCATCTAGTGATGGCCTTGATGTCTTATGGCTGTGTTAGGAATCCTATAGAAAAAGACCGGGAGTGTGAGTTTATGAGTGTGTGTGTGTAAGATGTGTAAGGGAAGGGAGAGAGGGAGGTAGAAGGGGAAGGAAGGAAAGAAGGAAGGATGGGAGGAAGGAAGGATGGGAGGGAGTGGGGAGTGCCAAGGGGGGGAGACAGAGAGAGAGAGAGAGAGAGAGAGAGAGAGAGAGAGAGAGAGAGAGAGAGAGAGAGAGAGAGAGAGAGAGAGAGAGAGAGAGAGAGAGAGAGAGAGAGAGAGCCTGGTTCTTATAATTTTAAAAGTCATATTCTCATGATATAGGTACTTCTATCTTTGCCATCTCATAAATGGAGAAAGTGAGGCCTTGAGAAGGTATTTAATGTATATAAGTCTTCTTGGCTAAAATATTATTACACTAAGATTCAAACTGGGAAATGACTAGGAATATCATACTGCATTTCGAAGGAGGATGCAGTTGAGAACAGTACACATATAGTAGGGAAGTATTAGCACCTGTGTGGAAGGAAAACCCACTAGGATATGACGGTCTGCTTGAAGAGGGAAGAAAGACATGGAGTAAGTCTTGAAAAATGCCAAGTCTAGAGGTAAATAGAGGAGAAGCAAGAGCAGAAGAGAAACCCTTACATAAATATTCCTTTTTAATTAAGTTTTTTATTGTGAGAATACTGTACAGAGGAGGGGTTACAGTTACATGAGCAAAGTAATGAGTACATTTCTTATCTAGCATTGTTGTCTCCTCCTTTGTTTTTCCAAAGAGAATAGCAAAGAAAGAAACAAGAAGTGGTCAGTTATTTTGAATATATGATATAATACTATTTTATAAGATATTTACAAATTATTCACTATATGACCTATAGTATATTCAATATAGTACATGTATATTCAACACAAATTCTGATGTATAAAATCACATGAAGAAAGAAGTGAAGTCCATTGAATTTCTCACCAGGGAAATCTAGGGATGCTTAGGTCAGTGTTAGTGTAATAGAGAAAGGCACCATGTAGGAACAAATGGAAATAAAGTAGAGCCAGCATGTGCAGCAGCTTTGTCTAGGTACTTGATGGTGAGGATTTGGAAAGGCAGCTATAGGAGGAAGTGGCATTCAAAGGCAGTATAGTTTGAAATATGTCAGCATTACATTTATCTAAATTTTTATGTACTTGAACATGACCTTGTAGATGAACAGTGATGGAAAAAGTTAGATGAGAGTGAAAGGTTGACTGGAAATTTAAATCTTTACAGGCTAAGAAGAAAAACAGAGAGAGAGGCAGAATACAGAAAGAAGTTCCTCCTTCATTATGTGTAACATTTTTGTCACTGTAATGAGTAAAGGAGAAGATGGATGTAGAGACAGGTATTGGAAGGTGAGGACTGCTATCTTTTTACTTAATCAATAATGCATGAAGTGAGGTCATTCATTAGGGATGGAAACAGACACTTTGAAAGGCTGAGGTCAAGGAATTACAGCTCTGAGAGTAATTAACATGGAAGCACTAATAATGGCAACTTGCTTTCAGTCAGCTGTGATGTGTTTTCTTCTTCTGAGAAGATTAGGAACATATTCTGAAAACTGGCACTTGGAATCTTGGTCAAGTAATGACATAATGTAAACAGGAAGATCACCAAAACAAATGAGATATAAATACACTCCTGGCTTCATTTATTCATGTATTAGCCTGGATTCACCCACATAAACCACTCTGTAAAGAAACATTTCTGGGGCTGGGAAGGTGGCTCAGTGGTAGAGCGCTTGCCTTGCATACATGAGGCCCTGGGTTGGATTCCTCAGCACCACACAAGCAAAAGGAAAAAACCAGAAGTGGCGCTATGGCTCAAGTGGTAGAGTGCTAGCCTTGAGCTGAAGAGCTGAAGGACAGTGCCCAGGCCCAGAGTTCAGGCCCCACGACCGGACCCTCCCCTAAAAAAAAAGAAACATTTCTGATGTGGCCCACCTTTTAGATAAATATATTTGAGGTTTGAAGATCCTCTATTTTCACTTCTAAAAGAAGAAATCATGGCTAAGTTCTTTGGAGAGCTTGTCTGGCTGATCCTTAAATTCCAGGAGTTCAAAATAACCAGAACAATACTGAAAAAGAAAGGAAAATATTGAGGAGGAACTCACTTTTCATTATCAAAACATACTACAAAATAATAGTAAACAAGACAGCATGGCTCTGGCACAATGATTCAAAGATTGATCAATAGGATTGAGTTGAAGGGCTAGAAATAAATTCTACTTGGAGTCTATTCATCAAGGTGCCAAAGTAATTTATTTGATGGCATCAAAGTATAAATATTACAATTTTCTCTACCAGGTACAAGGCCCTAAATTAAATTCCTACTATTATACTAAAAGAAATCAGAGAGTTTGCCATTCAGTTATAGATTCTGCCCCTTTGGATCGAATCAATCACAAACAATGTATCATAAGGAATTTTGTCTGACTGAGTGCATACAGATTTTTCTTACTATTCCTACCTAAACTATAGCCTATAACAACTGTTTGTGTATAATTTATACTGTATTATGTATTATATGCGAGCTTGAGATGATTAAAGTATAAAAGGGGATATGTATAGGTTTTATAAAAATACTATGCTATTTTATGTAAGTGACTTGAACATCTGTCTATGGGCCATGGCACCAGCTGGGCATCCTGAAAGAGATACCAAGAATAAACTGTATTTCCAAAATGCGTCACCGAGACAAGTGGAGGACCACAGGCAAGAGAATGAAATAAGGCCTCTATCACACACCATATATAAAAATTAACTCAAAAAGGATCAAAGACTCAAATATAAAGGCTAAAATTATAAACATTATTATGTTGGTTTAGGTACTAAACCAACTAAAAAGAATTATTCATTCTGAAAATTCAAATCAAAACCACAATAAAGAATAATTTTGTACACACTGGAGAGGTAGCTTTTAAAGGATATTAAGTATTAGAAACTGGAAAGGTTGGAAACTGGAATCCTTATGGGAATTTGGTGTTGATGTAAAATAGCTACTTTGGGAAAAATCTCACAGAAACTCATATTGGCACAAATAGAATGACCATGTGACACAGCAATTACACTCCACATAAATAATGACTATGTTTGCCATGAGTAGTGAAAACATGAATCCATGCAAAAACTTACATGTAGCTGTTTGTAGTAGCCTTCTTCAAGATACCTACACAGTAGAAAAGAGTCCAAATGTCCATTAACTACTGAAATGATCTATCATATTCTTGCAAGCATGCTGTTATTTGGCATTACAAAGAAATGAAATACTATTATGTGTTACAACATGGCTAAAACCCGAGCATACTATGCTAAGTGAGAAACTGAAAAGGCAGGAGTTTCTCAGAGTGCGAAATACTAGAAAAATGGAACAATATCTAGGATGAGAATTTTGATCATGAGAGAGACTTTCAGGAAGAAAAGACAAGAGAAACATGATTATAAGGTACATGGTATAGAAAAAGGTCACAGTTAACTTGGGTATCCAGTGCTTGCCAGTAAAGAATACCATTGTATTCTAGATCTGACTTTTAAAAAGTACTAGAGCATTGGGGATAGGGAAGGGCTCTAAAATCTAGTTATTCAGCTCCACTAAATGCAAGTATCTGAAGATGTACACTCATGATGCTCTTCTGCATGGGTCCATAGATGATGCAGAGGGGGTTGAGCTGACACTCATTGGGGTTGTTGGAAGCCAGAGAGAATGACTTGGGCAACGGTCTAACAGCTTCTTAACACATCCTTAAAACTTAGGAGTTATGTAGACTCCTTTGACTTTCAAGTTTCTCTTTTTCCCAGTTTGAAAGATACCTGTGGTTGTAATCATATTTTAAATTCTGTTGTTACAATTCCAGTCTAGACATTAATTTTCTTCTGATGATCTCCTAGTGCTGAGTCAGCGTCTCTGCGCCTCTTTCACCTTCCACTTGCTCCTGTACAATACTCTGAAGATAATATCCTTAAGTTTTCACATTTATCACATCCTTCTACATCTATAACAATTTTCAATTTGTGTCAGAATGAAGCAGAATTCTTTGGCTTGAATTCAAGGCCATCCATAATCTGGCTCCCAGCTGCCAATCTAATCTCATTTGCTAATTTTGACCATGACATTCTCAGAGTGGAGAAATGTTTGGGAGGTGGCCATCTCTCCAAGTCTGACTACTGCTTCCTACTTCCTGTGACCATAAGAAATGTACCTAAGCCCTGTGGAGTTCAGTTCCTCATCTCTAGATGAGGAAAACTATTATACGTAATTTTGAAGATCAAGGAAGGTAATATCTGTCACTAAGCTGATTTTCAGGTATGTGGTCAGACCTCACAAGATCAGGATTTATATATCACTGAAATGGCCTTTTTGACAATTAAAATATTTCATTTAATTCAGAATAGGCTTCTGTTTTGACATACATTCCATAAATTTGAGAAAAGTATTTGGATGCTGTTATTTTGGAGGTTTCAACTACATTAACACTTCAATTATAATGCATTTTCTTAAAATTCTGAAGATGAATTGACACTTTTATGCATTATATTACTTTATCCATTCATTTTTTGTTATTAGTTTATTCAATAAGAACTTCATTAAAAGACAATTGTTACTGGGACGGAGATAGGGAACATGAAGGAAAAGATTATCTGTACCTGAGACATGTAGTTGTCACCTAGCATCTATTCTTCCTTTTTCCATCTGGGTGGACTTTTGAGCTGAGCAATGAATAAATGAAGATGAACTTTCCCAGCCTTCTTTGAAGCGAGGTGTGGCCAGATGACTTAGTTATGGTGGATTGTTGTACTCAAGGAAGGGAGAAAACAAAACTTGGAAACAAACTGGGTTCAGAGATTACAGTCAATATATCTGGTCTGGATTAACCGTACTTGGACTTCATCATTGAGAGAAATAATCATGTTTTATTTCTGACCAAACTTTTACCTCTCTTGTAGTTGAGACTAATTCTAATTGCTATATATTGCAAGATTTTCAAATGCTTAGGACTTTATAGGACCCGTATATCTATGTTTCTTACCCAAAGAGAATGTAAGAAAATGAAACAATATTATTCACTTTGCAAGTGGGCTTTAAGTTTTTGTTTTTACTATTATCTAATCAATCATGTGAGCATTATTTTAAATGTTTCTATTAAATACCAATTTAAAATATTGAGACAAGCATATTTTAACTGCTGTTTTATATATTTTTTATTGCAAAGATACTGTACAGAAGGGTTACAGTTACAGGAATAAGGTAATGAGTACATTTCCTACCAAGCATTAGAATTAACTGTTTTTTTTTTTTAAGATTGTATTGATGTTAAGAAAAACAACTTTGTACTCAAACATACTTCTAGTAATAATTTGAATATTGGTTGAAAATATTTGGCAAATAATATAAAATTAGCTTATATATGTAAATGCATATACATTCAGGTACTGAAACAGCAGTAACAGCAGCCTTATCAAAACAATATTGATAAATTTAAGCCCCTTAATGTTTAACTTACACAAAAACTCTAAAAGTGGTTTTAATGATATTTTACTATCCTTCCCTGAAAAACATTATGCCATTTAATTTAAATGCTAAATTACTCAATTATTCTATATATAAATATTTTCACTCATATGACTTTTTTCATGTTTATTTAAGGCTGTTCAAAGGTTAATTCCTTCTTGGTTATTTGCTCAGTGAAGGCAGGTAATAAGTGGTGAAATAAGGAGAAATCATGACATTTATCAGAAACAATATGGCAATAGTTCTCATCTTGTTGCTATAAAAATTCGCTGCAACTCTGTTGGTTAACATTTGCTGTGTGACACTATCATGTAAATATGAGTAATATACAAGGATCCAAAATAAAGATAAAAGAAAAATACATACCATAGCTAAGATATGGAACCAACCGAGATGTCCCTCAGATGAATGAATCAAGAAAATGTGGTATATATGCACGATGGAATTCTATGCCTCCACCAGAAAGAATGACATTGCCCCATTTGTTAGGAAATGGAAAGACTTGGAAAAAACGAAGGGCAAAAACAAATCATTTAGCTAGGGATACAGGTGGACCCATTGTAACAATGAGATGTACAAGTGGTTATGTCGAAAAACTAACTTTACAACTTTGGTGGGGGGGGGGGAGGAGTGGATGGGGGGATGGGGGGAGTATGGGAAGGGATGGGAAGGGGAACCAAAGAGGAGGCAGCCATGCTTGATAAGAAATGTACTCGTTATCTTGCCCATGTAATTGTAACTCCTCTGTACGTTATTCTCACAATAAAAAAATAAATAAATACATAAATAAATAAATAAAATGAAGTAAGACAGGCCTAAAGAAACATAGGTCCCATGGTTTCCCTTATTTGCAATAACTAGTATATGTCTGAGACAAGCAGAAACGGTCAGGTAAGTTGATGTTAGGCGAAATGAAGCCCAAGATAAGTATTCAAATGCTTTTTCTTTCTTGATATTGTTTCTAACATATTTTTAAGATATTTCTTTGTTGCTTTTTATGTCTCTCCCCCATGGCAAAACCCCTTTTCACTGTATTTGATGTTGGTATAATTTGTGGAGGGGAAGGGAAAAAACAAATTGTTTAAATAGGGATAGAGATGGACCCATTGCAACAATGAGATCTACAAGATGTTATGTCAAAAAACGAAATTTACAACTTTGGCTCGGGATGCCAGGGTGGGTAGGGGGGGGAAGATATATATATCTCACAGCTATTTGTGAGGAAACACACTGGGTCACCTAGTCTAAAGATGACATCTAGCTGTCTATAACCAAGAGAATGAGTCTAAGAAAAAACAATAGAACTGCCCTTTCAAAATGAATTTATGAAAAAGAATAAATCATTGCTTTAATACAACATTTTGGAGTAATTTGTTAGGAACAAGTTGAGTATATAGAAATTGGTTCTCATTAAGTTAATCTGCTCATCTATTAAGCCAATTAGCATTAGATAAAGCAGAATGTGAGGAGACAAATGGATTCTGTGGGGGCAGGCCTGTTACAGCCCCACTTAAATCATGAGTTTTTGGTATGGAAGCAAAGTTGACAGAGCCACAAGTGGTTGTTTTGGCAGAAATATAGTCATCAAGAAAAGCAGATGAATAATCCCCATAGACACATTTGCTTTTCCATCCTTGGTAAAGAGAATCTAACAGAAAACATTTTTCCCTTGTAAATAAATTTTTGTATCCATAAAATTGAATTTCCTTTTCTATTAAATGATTTAAGAAAAAAAGTACACCAAATAAAGGGAATTTCTAGTTATTAATGAAAAGAGAAATATTTCTGTCCTTTTGTATTATATTTCTGTCAAGATAGTGTACTTAGCCACGCTATGATCTTTGTCTGAAGGCCACAGAAACATATCCTAAGGCATACAAAGATGGAAAATAACAACATTCACATTTCCTTCCTGAAGCTATTTCTAGAAGTTTAGTTTCCATCTAATTAAGAATTAATAAAAATAAATCATTGATACATGAGGGAACATAAGATTAATCAGAAGGTAAAATTACATCCAGTGAGCTAAACTCAACATTTATCTGTTGCTTGTGGAAACACATACACCCTCATTAGTCTATTTATTATCAAAGAGTGCTTTTACACTAAAGACATCTGAGTTGAGAATTTGCAATAGAACCACTATATGAAGAAAGCCAGGCCTTCCTGACAACTTTCTGTCATAGACATTGAAAGTTTTTCCTGGTTGTACATGACACTCTTCTGGACAGGAAGTCAAAGCATGCCTGTATTCAACCTTGGTGGCTTCTGTGTTCTTTCCCTCTTGCTCTGAGTTGCTGTAATCCTTCTACTTGGTTCTTTATATTCTTGCCTTTATTCAGCATTTTCTCATATATTTTTTGCCATTTTTATTTTTGATTAAGTAATTGCTCAGAGGGGTTTTAATTCAATGCATCAATTTATTTATTTTTTAATTTTAATTTTAATTTTTTGTGAACATACTGTACAGAGGGGTTACAATTACATGGGCCGGATAACACGTACATTTCGTATCAAGCATTGTAGCCTCCTCCTTTGTTTACCCTTCACATCCCTTCCCAGCCTTCCCCCCCAATTATCCCCCCCCACCAACGTTGTAAAGCTCATTTTCAATATGACAACTTGTACTTCTCATTGTTGCAACATGTCCACCTGTATCCTTAAACGACTTGTTTTTCCCCATCTCCTCCACAAATTATACCGACATCAAATACAGTGAAAGCAGGGGTTATACTGTGGGGGAGGGGCATACAAAGCAACAAAGAAATAATCTTATAAATGCATTAGAAACAAATGCATGAAAGAAAAAAAAACATTAAAATACATATCTAAGGGTTCATTTTCCTAACATCACATTATCTGACCTTTTCATACATATACTAGATATTGCAAATAAGGGAAACCATGGGACCTATGTTTCTTTGGGCCTGGCTTACTTCACTTAATATAATTTTTTCCAAGTCTTTCCATTTCCTAAAAATGGGGCAATGTCATTCTTTCTGCTGGAGGCATAGAATTCCATTGTGTATATATACCACATTTTCTTGATCCATTCATCTACTGAGGGGCATCTGGGTTGGGTCCATATCTTAGCTATGGTAAATAATGCTGCCATAAACATAGTTGTGCTGGTAGCTTTAGTGTGGTCTTGTTTGTAAACATTTGGGTAAATGCCCAAAAGTGGGATTGCTGGGTCATAGGGGAGCTCTATGTGAAGTCTTTTGAGGAACCTCCATACTGCTTTCCAAAGTGATTGAACAAGTTTACACTCCCACCAACAATGAAGTAAGGTTCCCTTCTATCCACATCCCCTCCAGCATCTGTTGTTGTTAGAGTTCTTGATTTTTGCCATTCTAACTGGAGTGAGGTGGTATCTCAATGTTGTTTTGATTTGCATTTCTTTTATGGCTAAGGAGGTTGAGCATTTCTTCATGTGTCTATTGGCCATCCTTCTTTCTTCTTTAGAGAAGTTTCTCTTTAAGTCTTTAGCCCACTTATTTATTGGGCAGTTGTTTCTTTGAGGATTTGTTGTTGGGGGATTTAATTTTTTGAGGTCCAAGTATATTTTAAATATGAGACCCTTGTCTGTTGTATGGCTAGTGAAGATCTTCACCCAATCCGTGGGCTTTCTATTGATCTTGCTAGCTATGTCCTTTGCCATGCAGAAGCTCTGCAACTTAATGCAATCCCATTTGTCCAACCTTTCTTTGATTTGTTGTGTTTCTGGGTCTCTATTAAGAAAATTTCGGCCTGCGCTAAGGAGACCTAGGTTTTTCTCCTGTTCCATCCTGTAATGTTTTCAGTGTCTTGCTTTGACTCTGAGGTCTTTGATCCATTTGGAATTGATTTTGTTGTAGGGTGATATATAAGGGTCTAGCTTTAGTTTTCTACAAGTAGTTAACCAATTTTGCCAGCACCATTTACTGAAGAGGCTGTCTTTCTTCCATTCTATTTTTTTTAGCTCTCTTATCGAAGATTAGATGGCTATAGGTCTGTAGGTTCATTTCTGGGTTTTCAATTCTATTCCATTGGTCCTCAGGTCTGTTCTTACAATGCATCAATTTTTGAATGCAATACATCTTGATCAGTGTCACCCCTTTAGATATCCCAAAGTCCACTATCATTGCACTCTCCCCTCCAGTGACCTGGTTCATGTTTGGTTTAAAAAAACTATTAAAAATAAAGAAAATCCCAATCTTTCTTCACTAATAGTGTGGGTAGAATAATTTTGAAATTTCTCAGTTTCCCTTTTGGAGATTAAAATGATAACAACAAATTTTATGTATAAACCCACAAAAAGAGAGGACTACATATTCACATATAAGTGCAACTAGCATTTTTCTGCTTACGTATATATCTTCTATGTCATCTATCTAAAATTTCTCGTTTATCTAGCTGCATAATCTTTTTTTTAGGAGTTTGGATCTTAGTTTTATGTATTTAGCTTTTGTTTTTGAAGGATTGAAATGTGACTGCTTTCAACATCTTTTTTTTCAGGACTGCTGTCTGAACTTAGTGCCTTGGCACTTTTATGGCAGATACTCTACCGCTTTTGAAAAAAACATAAAAATTTATTGTAAGGGTGAAGAACAGGAACTGTAACAGAGTTACAGTTACATAAGAAAGATAATGAAAAAAAGAAAGATAATGAGTACATTTCTTTTTAAATACTGTTATCCCCTCCCTTATTTTCACCCACATACCACTCTCTACTCCCCTTTCCCCCAAGATGTAAAATTCATTTCCAACATAGAGTCACTCCATCTTTTTGCTTTGGTCTAATATTCATGGCAAGAAGCATAATAGAAGATGTTGGGATGGTGTCTTGTGACATGCAATTATCCAGATCTCATTCTACCAAATAGCTAGTTATGCTCTCAACCTTTTAATTGAAATTTATGTCTGCCAAATATTAAAAGCCCTACATACTGACTATATAGCAGGCTTAGAAAACCAGATGTGATTTGTTTGTTAGGTTATGTGTACCTCCCAAATTCCTACAGAACAGATGTAATTATTATCCAGTCTAATTTCTAAGAGTCAGAAATCAAATGACTTACAGATGGTGGAGAAGAAAGTGAACTCACATCTCCTGTTCATTGTATTGCCTCCTATGCCGTGTGGATCTTGACCTGGGATTTGATTTAAAACCTTCACTTTGCATACTGGAAAATAAGACTTAGAGCATGATGTAACTTTTTCAAAGGGAAGTCATGACTGAGGTGATCAGAAATTTCATCTATATGACTGTGGACTTTGTAACTATCTTTCAAACAGTTTGATATATCTGACACATAGTAAATTATGAATTGAAATTTGGTGGATAGAATTCCAGTAAATGGGTAGAAAGCATAAGCCTAACTTCTTGGGCAACTGAGTTCCTGAGGTTGGAGGACACCTTAGCAAACTGATTGATTTCGGTGGCAATAGTTGTCTACGTGTCTGTGTGACTTCATTCTGACCTGACTCTGTATGCTTACTTGTGAGTGGATGTGTTGGCATCTTGTTATTAAATAAAAAGAGCTTCACTTTGTGAAAGGATTCTGGTGAGCCACCTTCCATTAAAGAAGTAAACAGAAGTGTTTTTCATGGTTCAGATGCTCGTGTAAACCCATATTCTTTTTTGACTCCTTATGAAGGAAAAAAAATAATTTAACTAAGGGTGTACATGTTTCCATGCTGTTACTGCTTAATTAATTTGATTAGAGTCCTGGTTAGACCATTAAGTCAAGGTTTTCCAGGCTTATGACAAAATGTGTGTTGGCAGGCCATTCATTTAAATGACTATAATATGAATGTGGAATATCTAGGACAACAGGTCCTTTTTAATCTACTGTTAATAAGTCATCTTAATTACAACTCAGAAGAAGACTGACAACTCTACATTTTATAGAGAGGGAGTCATTATTTTTCATATCCTCACTTGACAAATTACTGAAGCATCACTTGTGTACATCAAAGATACTTAACTGGGTTTCTACCTCCTTTCAATTCCAGGGCCTGGGAAACTATGACCAACTGGCAACTTAGGTTTCACTGCTTGGTTTTGTAAATAAAGCTTTAGTGTCCATATCCCCATGCTCCATCATAAATTTCATATATCATCTGTAGCTACTTTTCTACAGGCAGAATTGAATAGTTGGACTAAAATAACTACTATCTAGAACGTTATCAATAACAATATCTTCTGAGACCAGATTTTGTTGGAAGGAAAGTGTTCTCTCTCTTTTTTTTTTTACCAAAAAAAAAGAACACAAATAAGATTCAGAGTTGCCATGTATACAACGTAAATGTTCTACTACAGATACTTTTTTTAAAATACAAGTTCTTATGTTGAAAATGAACTTTACAACTTTGGTGGGGGGGAGGATTAGGTGGAGGGTGGAGGGGAGGCTGGGAAGGGATGGGAAGGGGAAACAAAGGAGGAGGCTACAATGCTTGATAAGAAATGTACTCATTATCTTGCCCATGTAATTGTAACCCCTGTGTACAGTATTTTCACAAGAAAAAAAATAAAAATTTTAAAAAAGACAAAAAAATAAAAGTGGGCTAGTAAAAGGGAAACTTACTGAATAATATGATAATACCATATGTGTCTCCTATATGTAGTGACTACATAATTTACAATTCCAGTTGGAGATCTTTTAAAGGGACCATTGAGGTAGCATAAATGGCATACATAACTGACCGTAGACAGAAATCTAGTACACAGGAACACAACTAGTCCTTCAGTAATTTCTAAAGTGGCTAAGTTTAATATCTAGAATTACAGGTCATACCCTATCTCTCTTAAAGTTATCTAGATCTCTATCTATATTTGATTATTCTAAAATATTAGAAGAATAAATGAATCTGGCTGTAGAAGGGACACAAAACAAGAGTACTGGATGCTTAACTCATCTTCTGTCCATCTCAGTGGTCTCAGATTCACGTTGGCAGAGTCTCTAGGATACTAAGGAGCTCAGTTTATAAGTATAGAATTAACAGAAAATAATTCTGCATATTTTTGCTACACTAAGGTACCATTAGTGACATTTTGATAGTAGAGAATCCAATGGTTCTCACTAGAATCTAATGGTAAGGCAAAAGTATGACAAAATGTTAAACAGAAATAAACATTCTCAAAATAAGAACATGTTGTGATCTTTTCCACTGTATTTGGAAGTGTAGTTGTGAAAACCCAGTACTTATTGGTAATAGCCATCAGTGCTATATGGATTTGGTAGCTAGGCAATAAATCCTGATTAGTCCTACCCACAGCTTCACATTGAACAGGTCATTTTGTTCTCTGAATTTTACTTAGTATCCCCTGAGTCCTGCACATGAAGGTTTTTCTCTTAAAGGCCCCTTCTAAGGAAAGAAAGACAAGATAATTACTGCTAAATTTTTATTTCATGGGCTTTGGAAGTTAGATATGGATTTCCAGAGTATTGCAGCAAATTTAGCCTGTAGTATATTCCTTTAAATATCAGAGTAACTTAAGTTTAAGGTATAGATGCTTATTATTAAGGCATACATGCACACAAGTGTGCACACATGTGCGCATGTGTGCACACACACACAAATGGATGAACATCCCAATTATAAACCTTCAAAATCCTGAATATTCTTCAGTATGGCCAAAGAGTTACATATGTGTTTGGTGCATAAATTATCCAGTATCCATGTAAGCAGTGTATGAACACATGGGTTTCTTGGAAGTTTCTCTGGAATTTTTCTTAAAGCTGTTTTTGCTATGCTTTATATATGACTGCAGTTTTACAATGGACACTGTTAACCTTCTGCCACTAACATGTTCTGAAACCTCCCCCTCCACAAATCCAATAACTCTCTGGCAACTTCTAATGTCTTGAACAGCTTCTAGTCTCTTATTTCTCATCACAAGAAGTGCTTTTTTAAAAAAGTAGATCTCTAAGACTCTGCATTTTGATATCAGTTATTTATGGGAATTAACATGGAGAGATAGAACAGCAGGTCTGTGTGGGATGGTGGCAAACTGGAGTCTAAAAATGAGTGACGTTTGTTGTAATGAGGTACATACATTTGAGACAGAGGGTGGTAGAGGCAGAGGGAGAAAAGAACATAATACAATCTGATTTATTTAAAGACTTTGAGTAAAAAAAAATAAATCACTCAAATATGCTCAGGTAGAAGATCTCCTCTTTATTTTTATACAAATCTCTTGTCATTCTAGAATGACACAAATAAGACCACAAGGGAAAATGTGATATATTTAAAGGAAAAAAAACACCACTGTTTCCCTGTCACACCGCTGTGAATTTTCATTTCTGTTAAAGCCAATTTATCTGTGTCTTTCTTACTTATGTGGATCTGGATAAGGGGACAAGGCAAACCTCTGCGGCTGTGTTTTACTTCAGAAGGAAGGAAGCCCAACACAATAAATTTTACTTTGCCATAAACCTGGACACCCTGCTATAGTATATTTGTTACTTATAGGCAATTTACAAGAGAAATTAAGCTCTAATCAGTTGAAAAATTACAACCAAATGGCAGGTCTTTATAAATAGTATACCATGGTAACTGTGCTGGGATTATCTAATTCATTAAATACAATATATAAAAGAGGACAGATCCTCTTTTTAATTAGCTAATAACACTAAACTCTCAAGTGGGTAGGTAATAAACTCATCAGGTTGATTACCTAGTGTTGTATGTGTAATCACTCTCATGGTAGAGCTCTTCCTGGGCTGGATTAGGGTTGTCTATTCCTTTGAGAAGTTGGATCTGTTTGACAGGAACTTTTCTTCAAGTGCATTTCAAAAGAAAATGTAATAAAAGTAAGGTGAAATTGATACAACTCTAAGAACTTGACTGAATAGAGGAATAACTATTCTAGACCAAGTTTTTCTGGATCAAGAGGGCTGTAGACAGAAAGTGAGCTTCTGTCTTGAGTAGTGTGTTTGTGGTTGCATGATAATGATAGAAAGATACCTCTGACCAACACCTGCTATAGACCTCACATTTTCCACTCAGGTCCCTGAGATCAGTACTATTATCTCATTCACTTCATAGATGAGGATACCAAGACATGAATAGATCAACAATTGTCTTTTATCCTAAAGCTGGTAACAGGCAGAGCAGGGCATAAACTCAGCCAATCTTCATGAATCTGTAACTTTAACCACAACAACAGGATTCTCAAACTTTTTCCTGGGGAGTTCAATAATATTTCTATTCTTTTCAAATTGCTCTGAGATAGAACCTGAGGCAAGATGCTGTGTTTCTGGTAAGATTCTAGATAACAGGATGCTTATGGCATTTGGCCACACATACTTTGAGCAGTGAGGACCTAGATTGAAGAGCTGGTTGTCACAAAAGAAGTAAGAAAACTTTATGAGCAATCAACCCATGATTCTGTAAATCATGAAGGTGAATATTTTCTAAAATATACTGGCCAGATTCTGTGACTTTAAATCTCTAGATTTCAGAAATTTTAAAATTTATATTTTACTCCCTATTATAGCTGAGGTCTGAAAGAAATCAGCACGTAGAACTATGGGAAGCCTTATGAATGATTCACCGTTGTTGTGGAGGAAATCAGTGGTCCCATAATGGGTAGAGGAGACTAAAGTTAACAGCTAAACCTTTTTTAAAGGATGTTACCAACACATTTTTTCAAAGTTGGCTCAGAACAATTTTCAACAAATCTATGGCCTAAGATTCGTACTCTGGGTCTCTAAGATTTAAATCTTATGCATTATTCAAAACTATTTCTCTAAGATTCATACTCTTACTTAAAGAGAGATTTCTTTGAAGAGGAAATAAGAATGGGCATTAGACACATGAAGAAATGCTCCTCTTCTCTAGCCATAAAAGAAATGCAAATCAAGATAACATTGAGATTCCACTTCACCCCAGTTAGAATGGCTATAATCAAGAATTCTAATAACAACAGATACTGGAAGGGATATGGCCAAAAGGGAACCCTACTGCATTGTTGGTGGGAGTGTAAACTTGTTTAACCACTTTGGAAACCAGTATGGAGGTTCCTCAAAGACTCCACATAGAGCTCCCCTATGACACAGCAATCCCACTTTTGGGCATTTACCCAAATGATCACAAACAAGACTATACTAAAGCTACCATCACAACTATGTTTATTGCAGAATTATTCACCATAATTAAGATATGGAACCAACCCAGATGCCCCTCAGTAGATGAATGGATCAAGGAAGTTGCCCTGCATCTTATATATACACTTCTCTAATTCAGGAAGGGGAAGGGAAAAAATGCTTAAATAAGGACACAGGTTGTCCCATTATAACAATGAGTTGTACAAAACACTATGTTGAAAATGAACTTTATAACCTTGGTGTGTGTGGCGGGGGGAGGTAGTTGTGAATGTGGGAGGAAAGGGATGGTAGGGGAAAACAAGAGGAGGAGGCAACAATGCTCAATTGGGAATGTACTCATTGCCTTGCTCATGTAACTGTAACCCACTGTACAACATTTTTACAATAAAAATGTACAAAAAAGGAAAAAAGCAAAGAAAATGTGATATACACACACACACACACACACACACACACACACACACATATATATGAAAAGGAATTCTATGCCTCCATCAGAAAAAATGATATTGCTCCATTTGATAGGAAATGGAAAGACTTGGAAAAAATTATATTAAGTGAAGTAAGCCAGGCCCAAAGAAACATAGGTCCCATGGTTTCCCTCATTTACAATAACTAGTATATGTCTAGAACAAGCAGAAAAGGTGACCATATAAGATGATGTTAAGCAAAATGAGCCTTTACATAGGGACACGTGTTTTTTCTTTCTTACTATTGTTTTTAATGTACTTATAATGCACTATATAATTTTTTTTCTTTCTTTTGTATTTTCTTCCCCCACAGTATAACCCATTTTTACTGTATTTGATTCCAGTGTCCTGCATCTTATATATACATTTTTATAATTTGGGGAGGGAAAGGGAAGTAACAAAATGCTGAAACAAGGATACAGGTCAACCCATTGTAACAAAGAGATGTACATGACACTATGTTGAAAACAAAGTTTACAATTTTGGGTGGGGAAGGGAGGAAGGAGTTGGGGAGGTGGGGAGGGAAGGAATGGTAGGACATAAACAAAGGAGGAGGTAACAACGCTCAATAGGAAATGTACTCATTACCCTACTCATGTAACTGTAATCCCTCTGTACAGTATTTTTACAAGAAAAGTATGTATGGACAAAAAGATTCATACTCTTTTTTTCACATTTCTGGGGAGCTGAAATTGCAGAAACAAGGGTTTCAAAGTTTTGCCTACAGAATCCTTGCTGCTCCCAGTTCCAAAAATAAAACACCCACAAACACACACACATACATACAAAAAACACGTGACTGGCTCAGGGTTGGCAGCAGCCAGCCTGATGCTGAAGGGCAAAGCTGCACAGTCAGGGCATCCATGCTAAGAAGATTTGCATTGGAATGGATAGCTTCCAGCTACCATGTTGAAGGTCTTCCCACACAGACTCCTGAAGGGAAATGTGTATATGTATAATGTTCTGTGACTTTCATGTTAACTGAAGGATCACAGAGTGTCACAATTTGATGACATCACATAGTATCCTCAGAGCGGAACAGAGCTGTAAGTTTGTTCAGGGACATTGGCATCTGTGTGTCCACTCATGGCTGTCTTGCCTCATTGTGTTTATAAAAGTCATATGACACCCAAAGTAGTAATATTCAACTGTAATTTTGAAAATGTAGACACACTGAACCCACTCCCAGGATTTAAGATTAAAAATATTCATACGTTCAGCATTCTTTTCTCTTTGCTTTTCTGTTTGTGCTCTCAAGCCTGGTACCAGTACTTTTGTTTCAGAAAGGGGCACACAAGGAACTGGGTTGAATAGGACTGAGATGGGAAGCAAATTCTCCCACACAACTTCCAGTGGGTATTCACTGAAAATCCATGTCCACACTTCCAACAAAATTAGAATGAAGACCAAAACAAAGGAGTGAGGAGTTCAGTTTTTATTCTGGTCAGCTGAATTATTTTGGGGAGTACTGAGATTTGAACGTAGGAGCTCACATTTGCTAGGCAGGCACTCTACCACTTGAGTTACTCATGAATCCTTTTTGTGCTTTACTTATTTTTCACATAAGATCTAACTTTTGTCCTGGTCTGGCCACACACTACAATTCTCCTATTCATCCGGCTCTCAAAGTCAGATGACAGACATAAACCACCATAACTAGCTTAATGTTTTGGTGGAGCTAATATTGAACCACATCCGTCCCCATCTGCATTTCCCAAGTAGCTGTTGGCCAGCATCCCTTTTATCTTATAGAATATAATTGAACATAGAATAGTAACTATTATGTGTACAGATCAATAATGAATTATGAACATCCTCCTTTCTTCTACCCTTGTAAGTGAAATTAAGAGAATGAGGGAACCTGTGAGGTCATAATGAGACTTACAGAAAATATGTGCAAAAAGTAATTCACTTTGTAAATATATGACATAATTAAGTAGACAAACCTTTTAATAGGAAATCTGAAGAAAAGACTTCCATTAGGATTTCTGTAAAATGCTAAGTTCAAACAAAAATTCATTGTATTGTTTTCCTGGATTGAGATAGACTAGTAGTTGTTTTTGTTTCTATATTCATTTTTCTCTTCAATTCTTTTTATCAATACAAAAACACCCATAAATATCATACATATTCATGATGGTGAGATGTTTCACAACATGTATATATTGTATAATATGGAAATCAGGTTAAACATGGTTGTCCTCAAACATTTGTCATTTCCTTATGCTGAAAAGCGTTCAGAATACTTTCTTCAAGATTTTAAAAATACGTGATGCATTATTATGTAGTCTTTCCATTCAATAAACATCTCAGCCTCTTGCTCATGTCGTAGTATGCTTGGTTAGTCTTTCCATCCTTTCTTCCCTCCCATCTCCATAGCATCTGGCAACCACCATGCTACTCTCAACCTCCATGAGATCATCAATTTGAGGCATCACATGAGTGAGATCATGTTGCGCTTGTCTTTCTGTGCCTGGCTTATTCTGTTGAACATGATGCTATCCAGGGCTGTCCATGTTGTCAAAGGACAGGCTGTCATTTTTTATGGCAGAAATGTAGATAATTCTTGTGGCAGCTTTCCAGGTGTCTTGTTGTGTTCTCTGTGTGGAAAAACCGCATATTTTAACTCAGTTTTCAAATTACTAGATGATTGTTCTGTTACAAGATCAGCATGTGAGGGAAGAAAGGAAAGGGGAGGGGCTAAAGGAAGGTCTTCCTGTGTGGCCTATTGGCTTCTGTCACTACACTCTCCCGTTATCTCATTCTTCCCATTGGTTTCCATCATCATCTATGTCCCCTCACCCCGTGCCCCTGCCCCTCACATTCCACCTTCCACCTTGATCTCTCTTGTGGGATCTAGGTTTGTGGATTCAGTTGTTTGATTGAATAACTAGATGGCTGCTCATTTGTATCTTCAATACATAAATATTCAGCCTACCATTGGCCTATGAAAGTATTTCTCATTGGTTCCTATGTCAATCACATGTTCCTATTTTCTTTTTATCTTCTTTTCTCTTATTTTATTGTAAAGGTACAAAGGAGTTACAGTTACACATGTAATGTAATGAATACATTTCTTTTTGAACAGTATTACCCCCTCCCTCATTTTCTCCCTCTTCCCCTCCTACCTTCCCTCCTCTCCAGCCCCCAAAAGTTGTAAAGTTCATTTTCAACATAGTGTCTAGTGAGTATCATTGTTGCATTGGTTCATCCTTTGTAGCATAGCTTCTGTGATTCCCTTTTCTTTCCCTGAATCAGACCAACATATATACAGCACAAAGTGTAGAGAAATTTAAAAAACAAAACAAAACAGTGACTTAGGGAATAAACCAAAGGGAAAAAAAGAAAAAAAATAACAGAAAACAGTACACTGAAAAAAAATCCCTGTTTCCATTTCTTGGAGTTCATTTCAATAAGCATCATTTTATATGATCATGTGCACATAACTATTGCCATCCTCTGCTAAGAATATCCTAGACAAAATCTAGTTACAACAAATGAGGGGAACCATGTTTTTTTCAGTCTGGCTTGCTTTGTTTAATAAAAGTTTTTCATATGTTCTATGTTAGAAAGCTGGGTGCCATCCTTGACTAATCTGTTAACGCTGGACAAATTCTATTTCTTGTTCATGCATAACAGCTGTCTGTCATGATGCCTTCATCTTTTCCACCTTATTGTTCACCTGGTGGCCTTGTGGTACCTCTCTATACACACGTCAAACTTGCCCAGTTCCTGTCTACTCTTTATTGGAACCAATCTTTTTGAAACTGAAATCTATGCTTGTCATAATAATTCTAACATAGTTTTGCATTGCTCCTGTGAAGAGTCTAATTTTCTATAAATGAGCACCAAACTGGAGATCCTGATCTTTCATTCAGCTTTTAATTCTTACACTCAATTCTAGAAGACTAGATTCACTGGTTTGAGAACTTTCTATCATCCCATACCCATACTTCACTCTGCTCTCTTGACTGTCTCTGCCTAGATACCAGCCATATTCCCTTTTGAATATACTCATTTTTCCTTTCTACTTTTCAGATTCATTTTTTGCTTGGCACTGGGCACTGTCCTTACAGCTGGTATTGATGCTCTCTGTCTGGGATGTAAATGCCTAGTGACTTATTTCCTCTCTCTTCTTGTCATAATGTTTTTGAAGTTTTGTCTCAGGTGCATTGCTCAGCAAGGTGCACAAAACTATTAGTGTTGGATGTAGTAATAAATATATGCTAAGTTTGGAAAAATAAACCTGGCTGGGAAGAATTAGTATGTTACTGCTAGATCTCTTTAATTAAACCCAAGGTGAAAAAAATCAAACATTTAAGATGAAACTAAAACTGTAGGAGCTGGGAAGGTGGCTCAGTGGTAGAGTGTTTGCCTTGCATGCATGAGGCCCTGGGTTCAATTCCTCAGCACCACATAAGCAGAAAAAGCTGTAAGTGGAGCTGAGGCTCAAGTGGTAGAGCTCTAGTCTACAGCTGAAGAGCTGAGGGACAGCACCCAGGCCAAGTTCAGGCCCCACGACCAACAAAAAAATAAAAAATAAAAAAATAAAACTTTAGTTTTGGAGCCTATAAACTTGAAAATTCTTCAAAGACAACTTTAATAAAAGTATTTTGGAATGTTTTCTGACTGTCTTCCAGTTTTGGAAACAAGTTAGACATTCTTTCATCGGACTTATAATTCTGTTGGTCCCATCAATTTATATAACACAACCTCTTTTTAGTGATACTAAATGGTAGTCTACATAAATGAATCAAACCTCAGAGCTTGCCTTGGGGTTTTATGCATGTAAATTCATTAGCCATGAAAAAAATATGTCCTTAAATTCTATGTTCTTAAGCAGGAGCCTCTTGTGTATTCTGGACACAAAGGAAGAAAAGAGATTTGAACTTGGACCTGATTCTCAGTTATCTGCTTCATCAAATACTAGATTTGAGATGTTCAGTAAAGTGCTTAAAATTTTAGTAGCTGTATTCTCATCAGTTGCAGGTAATAATAGATTACTTAATTCACAGAGATGGGTGAGAATTAATTGAAAAAATTACTGGTGCACTGAAGAAATATACTTCCGGTTTCTTTAGATTTTATTCATTGCCAACACATTGAGGAAAAGAGTTGAATTTTCAAGAGAATCACATGCCCTTGGGACATCAATTCATTCAGAAACCTATCCAGAATAATCATAAACCATCTAATATATATGTAAACCTATTGTTCTTTAAATACTATTTCTAATTCCTTTTGTGTGCTGATAAATATTTTGATGAAGCATGATATGCACATGTAGTAATGTGTGCAGTTAAATAAATTATCACAACAAATCTATTTAACTGCCACCAAGAGTAAATCATAGACCATTATATATTTGTACCCAGGAAATGCTGGATTTTGCCTGGATTAGCCACCACTTCCAAAGTAGCTGGTATAATAGCCATGTACCACCATACCTGGCTTGATTTTGGGGGAGTAGATAGCACTGGAGTTTGAGCTCAGCACCTCTTTCACTTTTCAAGGTGCTGTTACCAATGAGCCATGTCTCCAGCTTTGTTTTTTACTAGTAATTTTTGAAATAGCTTCCTGCCTGAGCATATACATAGATTAGGTTTCCAGGTAGCTAGAATAACATGCAGGTGCCACTTTGTCCAGCTCAACAATGAAAAGCAGCCTTGTGAACATTTTTCATGCCTTGAACAGTGATCCTAACAATCTTAGGTCCTAAGTGGCTAGGATTGTAGGCACAAGATAGCAGCACCTGACCCTGACTTGCTTTTGAGATAGAGGTGGCCACAAGCCACAATCTTCCAGTCTCAGCCTCCCAAGCAGCTGGGATTACAGTGTGAGTCACCAATTCTGGTTGGTCATTTGATATGTGTGTATTATATAATGGACATATATTTATTATTCCTTTACTATGTTCTACACACTTCAAGTTTTTCTATTGCAGCTGTGTACCAGTGCCTCATGTCTGTAATCTTTGCTAATTGATAGACTGAGATTTGAGGAAAGCCCATGATATCCTTATCCCCAATTAATTTAAATTCCAGCAAAATGTTGGAAGTAGAGTTGTAGCTCAAGTTGTAAGAGCACTAACATGGAACACAAAAGATCAGAGACAGTTCCCAGGCATTGAGTTCAAGTCCCAGGCCCAGCACATATTTATATATTCACACCTACACCCTGCCCCCCCACTCAACTTTTGCTTCCAGCTAAATAATTTCCCCAATTTTTAGAACCTTAAGTCAATTTTCACACTTTGCTAAATAAACTTTTCTACTGAATGTTTATCAGTTTTATTTTCTGCCCTAGAAAATATATTTATTACTTCTAGATTCTAAAATAACTCACCTTTTTATGTAATCTCTTAAACATGTTTATGTCATCATCGGTTCCTTATGACCTCAATATCTACAGCGTCTTTCTTTCTTCTTTCTTTCTTTTCTTTCTTTCTTTCTTTCCTTTCTTTCTTTCTTTCTTTCTTTCTTTCTTTCTTTCTTTCTTTCTTTCTTTCTTTCTTTCTTTCTTTCTTTCTTTCTTTCTTTCTTTCTTTCTTTCCTTCCTTCCTTCCTTCCTTCCTTCCTTCCTTCCTTCCTTCCTTCCTTCCTCCCTCCCTCCATCCCTCCCTTTGTCTTGAGGCTTGAACTCTGGGCCTGGGCGCTGTCCCTGAGCTCTTCAGCTCAAGGCTATCACTCTATCACTTGAGCCACAGCACCACTTCTGCTTTTCTGGTAGTTAATTGGAGATAAGTGTCTCATGGACTTTCCTGCTTGGACTGGCTTTGAACTGTGATCTTCAGATCTCAGCCTCCTGAGTAGCTAGTATTACAGGCGTGAGCCACCAGTGCCCAGCTCTTCAACTTGAGTTTAATTTTATGATGTTATACTTTTCTTTTCAAGTTTTTTGCTCAGTTGTCTTTTTGCATATCTAATTAGTTTAATTGAAGTCCTGGACATTACACATGAACATTTTTTAAAGGTAGTTTAAGGCACTGAATGCATTCATATTCCTCCTAATGAGGTCATCCTTACACAGAAGATAATTTGATTTCTGTGAACATTATTTATAATGACAGATCACCTCAGTCCATTCAAGTATGGAGCTGATCCCAATCTGACTGTGGTGTCTGTGAGGGATGATCTTATTTAGTATTTCTCTTGAAGCAAACCTCTGCAGAATCCTTAACGAAATCTTCAGCTACTTGCCAAAGTCTCATCTACTCTTGGCCACCATGCAACTTAACTATGAGCTTGTGAAAGCTCTGATTACCTTCACAGTCTCTGATACTGCTTTCTGCTCAGCTTCTCAATCTCTTATTCTCAAAGAAACAGAAGAATAATACATACCCTGAGAAGTTTCTGCCATGTTCCTATGTTCCATGGTACAAATGTTTAAAATTATTTCATCAAGTGCTGTGTCAGATGATACAAAAGAACTCAATCCATATAGGTGAATGAGTTTGAGCAGTTCATTGGAAACCACAAAAATCATGCACATGACCCTTTTCATCTTATCTTTAAGAAATGCTTGAATATTGTATCATGAACCTTTATAAAACTGCAATGAGCCTGGTAGGGAAAAATATTTTTTTAATTGTGAAAATACCATACAGAGGAGTTACAATTACATGGGCAAGGTAATGAGTACATTTCTTATCAAGGATTGTTACCTCTTCCTTTGTTTCCCATCTTCCCATCTTCCTCCTCCTCCCCCCACCAAAGTTGTAAAGTTCGTTTTACAACATAACGTCTTGTACATCTCATTGTTGCAATGGGTCAACCTGTATCCCTATTTAAACAATTTGTTTTTTCCCTTCCCCTCCCCAAATTAGACCAACATCAAATACAGTGAAAACGGGTTATACCCTGGGGGAGGGACATACAAGCAACAAAGAAATCATCTTACAAATATGTTAGAAACAATAGCAAGAAAAAAAAACATTTGAGTCCTATCTTGGGGTTCATTTCGCTTAACATCAACTTACCTGACTGTTTCTGCTTGTCTCAGACATACACTAGTTATTGCAAATAAGGGAAATCATGGGACCTATGTTTCTTTGGGTTTGGCTTACTTCACTTAATATAATTTTTTCCAAGTCTTTCCATTTCCTAACAAATGGGGCAATGTCATTCTTTCTGATGGAGGCATAGAATTCCATTGTGTATATATACCACATTTTCTTGATCCATTCATCTACTGAGGGGCATCTGGGTTGGTTCAATGTCTTAGCTATGGTAAATAATGCTGCAATAAATATAGTTGTGCTGGTAGCTTTAGTATAGTCTTGTTTGTGATCATTTGGGTAAAGCGAGATCCTTATATAACACCCTGCACCAGAATCAACTCCAAATGGATCAAAGACCTTGGACTCAGAGCACATACTCTGAAAACATTACAGGATGGAATGGGAGAAACCCTCGGTCTCCTTGGCACAGAGAAAAATATTAAGCCCATGGCAAAACTGAAGAACAGAAAAACAAAATCACCTGCCCAAGACCTTATAGAAAATCTGTGGAAATACTTTTAGCAAGGCATTAAGCCAAGTGTGATGGGAATTCTTAAATATGGTCTTTTAAAATTATTTAAATCCTATTTTATTCTTTCTACTTCCTTTTTCTAGAGGTTGTATCCAGTACCTTATTTTTAATCCTTAAGTAGTTGTAGGAGAGTTGTAATTTAACAAAGCAGTTTATGATTCAGTATGTCTTGATCAATGTCATCCCTTCAAAATTGTTATCATCCTTCCCTGTCTCCTCCATCCTTCACTCTTCTTAATTTTGTAGGGTATACATTGGATTTTAAATCAGATCTCAAAATAGATTAATTTTTAATTATTGTCATACTGGTACATGCCCATACAAGATATCATTTCCATGAGTGTAGCAGTTCAAGAGGAGCAAAGTGGTACATCCATGTGGTCTGGAAGTGTAAGGTTTGGACAAGTCCCATTTTCTTTTAAATCTTTCTGGAGAGCACCTGTTTCCCTACACAGTGTTCCATTTATACATGGTTCTGTGTGGCTAAACACCATGTGGGCCTGTGAGTGATGTAGACAGCAACTTGGTCCTCAATAACCCATTTTCTAGCTGGGAGCAGATGGTTTGCTTTGAACCATCGTGCACCAATCTTGACAGCTGTTGAAATATGACGAGATAACTACAGATGCCATTTGGTAGATCTTAGAGTTGTGTAGTAAATAGGCTGCCCATTGTGAGAAACAACTATTTGTCTCATCTTTGTCCAAATAGAGGTCCCATTATCACTACTGATAGATCTCTTCCCTTTGGTTTTCAAAATCTTCTTTTGACAACTCTCCTATTGCATGTGTGTGTATGTGTGTGTGTGTGTGTGTGTGTGTGTGTGTATGTGTGTGTGCATGCGTGTGTGTGTTTGGTTAATTTGTCACAGATTTCATAGTAGAAAGGTGTAAATAAACTCTATTACTATCTTTCCAAAATTTTGCCCTAGAATTTCAGACAGAATTGAAGAACAATTATATCATCTTATTCAGAGGAGAAAATGGTGTATTTTATACTAATTCAGATAGATGACATCTATAGCTTCCTTGCTGCAGTCTGAAGTTTTATTAATCCTAAATTCATATTTTTAAATCTTGACTCCCATATTTATGTTTTAATAGGTAGAATCTTTAAGAGGTAATTAAATCACAGAGGAAGGACCCTAATGAAGAGATTTATATCCTTATAAAAGAGGTCCTAGAGAGCTGAGTTACCACTCGCACCACTTGAAGACACAGCTAGATGGCTGTCTATAAAGATCTGGGCCTCACTAGCCTCAGAATCTGCCATTTACCTGGACTTTGGAGATCCCTGCCTCCAAAATGAGAAAACTAAATTTCTGTTGTTTACAAAATGCCCAGTCTCTAATGTTTTGATATGGCAGCCTAAACAAGATAAACTAAAACAAATCATCTTAATATATTACAAATCTTATTATAAAAAGGACATTATATTAGAATACCTTCATTGATATTTTAAATAAGTGTGTGTGCATGTGGACATGCATGCATACTTACAAGTATTCACTTATGTGTGGTAGTACTTAATCATGTATGATGTATATTCTCAGCAAACACCAGTAACTTTTATCCTGAAGATGAATGCTTTAGAGATAAGTTCCCCTAGCTGGGTGACTGTGGCTCACACCTGAAATCTTAGCTACTAAGAGGCTGAGATCTGAGGATGGCAGTTCAAAGCCACCCTGGGTAGGAAAGTCCATGAGATTCTTATCTCCAATTAAACACCAGAAAACCAGAAGTGGTGCTGTGGCTCAAGTGGTAGAGCATTAGCCTTGAGCTGAAGAGCTGAGAGACAAGAGTCCAGGTCTAGAGTTCAAGCCCCACAATTGACCAATATGCTAAGCAAATATATATATATATATATATATATATATATATATATATATATATATATATACATACATACATACCAGTTTGAGCAGACTGAAAGAGATTTTATCTTTCGTGTTATTCTTTTTAATGTATATGTATAATGTACTATGTAATTTTTTTTGTTTATTCATATTTTCTTCTCCATGGTATATCCTCTGTCTTCACTGTATTTGATCCCGGTTCTCTGCATCTTGTATATACATTTGTCTAATTTGTGGAGGGGAAAGAAAATAGCAAAATGCTGAAATAGACTACAGGATGATCCACTGTAACAATGAGATGTACGAGACACTGGCTTTAAACGAACTTTACAATTTGGGGAAGGGGAGGGAGGAGTTGGGGAAGTAGGGAAGAAAGGGATGGTCGAGGTGTGGTGGGGAATCAAAGGAGGGGTAACAATGCTCGATAGGAAATGGACTCATTGCCTTGCTCATGCAACTGTAACCCCTCTGTATATTATCTTTACATTAAAATATGTATATTTAAGAAAGAAATATGTTCTTCTAACTAATTATGGCAGGCCAATTATCTAGTAGTGACAAGCAAATGTAAATGAAAAAAACATTAAAGCCCTTGACTGAAATTTCAGTCAAGGGCTTTAATGTTTTTTTCATTTACATTTGTCCACTGAACATCAGCTGGATTTTCTGCTCTGCATCACTATCTTGTACAATAGGGTACCAAGCTAATAATAGCAGTCATAATTCGGGATGGGGCAGAATTCCTCAGGATGTATGAAGAAGTAAACACTGAGATACCTGTGTATGTGTAACATATAACTTCAGCTCAAATTTCACTATCTAAAACCAGTCACATGATTGGCTCTGTGTTCTCTGGTATGGATGATATAATTCTGTCAGAGAGATCCAGGTATTGAGGATTCATAAAAATACAACCTAAATACCCCTTTCACTATCCTTTGTGTACAGAAAATACATTACCCTTTCTACAAAGAATAATATTCCTTCTCCACAGAAACAAACTCCAAATTCTTTCTGAGAGTGATGCTTGGCATTCTTACCTGGTCTGAAGGAAGTTCCTTTTGTTCAGAAGAATTGAAAAAGCAAAACAAATTATCTTTACTATCACAAACTCAGTATTCAGTGGGGAAGTGGAGATAGGACAATAGCTATAAATACTGCCATTAAGAATGGGAGACAGAACAGTCACTAGTTTCTAACAAATTCTGAAATCTTACTGTGCAGCCATTGTGAGGTGACTCCATATGGTCTTGACTACATAATTTGCAAGTTCTAGTAAAAAACAGAAATGCAAAGCCTCCTTGCTCAAAACCTGAACAGAACACAAAACCAAGTAGAGATTCTTTGTGAACTTGGGGATTTGTCTATCTGCGTAGGTCATGTAACCATGAAGCCAGCCTTGGACTTGGGTTGGGGTGGTTAATGTTCCTTTTCTGGTTACGGTTGCCTAGAAATCTTTCTTCAATAGCCTTTAAGTTTTAAGAATGTCTCCTTATTCAAATATTCTTTTTGGCAGCATCTAAAGAGCACATTAGTGAAAGTGACCTCTTGAGTATTAAAGAGATTTCTATTTTCTTCTTGCTCAAAGATTGGAAGCCCAAAGGTCATTTTGACATAATTAATGGAGGTCAGTCTCTTTATGCTCAGGCCTAGAGGATATTGGGCATATAACTTTAGAGGGGCAGAATTCAGTCCACAGCTCTTGTAAAATTCTGCACCCTTTTAAATATAGTATGTATGTACAAAGCAACTTTTTCCTAATGTCTTCTCTTTCTTTACTGAAAGAAGAGTTGTCAAATACAGTTAGTTATAATCAATGAATTATTCTAAGATGGTTATTTTCAATTTCTTTACCTGGTGCTAACAGCTTATTCAGTACATTACTGCTTTGCAACTTATTCAGGTAGCTATTTTATTAATGACTGCTATACAATATCCAGTATTATCTGCTCACTCACTCACTGACTAGAACTTAATCCAATGGCATACATTGTAATGACAAATTATGACAGAGTGATAGGCATCTCAATAGAAAAGAATAATCTTTTGAGGAAAGTGTTCCAGGACAACTGGGAATCCACTTGAAAATCTGGGTGAGAAGGAAAATAAATTTTCTATCTCAGACAACCTACAAAAATTAACTCCAAGACTTGGAAAAATTATATCAAGTGAAGTAAGCCAGGCCCAAAGCATAGGTCCCATGCTTTCCCTTATTTGCAATAACTAGTATATGTCTGAGATAAGCAGAAATGGTCAGATAAGTTGATGTTAGGGGAAATGAATCCCAAGATAAGGACTCAAATGGTTTTTCTTTCTTGCTATTGTTTCCAACATATTTATAAGATATTTCTTTGTTGCTTTGTATGTCCCTCCCCCATGGTATAACCCCAGTTTTCACTGTATTTGATGTTGATATAATTTGGGGAGGGGAAGGGAAAAATAAATTGTTTAAATAGGGATACAGGTGGACCCATTGCAACAATGAGATTTACAAGACATTATGTTGAAAATAGAACTTTACAACTCTGGTGGGGGTTTGGGGGGTGGGAGGGCAGGGATGGGAAGGGGAAACAAAGGAGGAGGCAACAATGCTTGATAAGAAATGTACTCATTACCTTGCCCATGTAATTATAAACCCTCTGAATGGTATTTTCACAATAAAAAAACTTATTAATTAAAAAAATTAACTCCAAGTGGCTAGTAGATGTAAACTTGAGACTAAAACTCTTAAAGAAATTACATATCTACATGATATTGAAATGGAAATGATTTCTCATATATGACAATAAAATTGAAATAAAACTCAATAAGATAATAAAATAAAAATAAAAACAGAATGTTGTTTTGTCATTAATTGTTAAGTTTTTATAGTTTGTATTTCCAGGATATAATGAAGAACATGCGAAGAACATAGGTGAAGAACATTTAAAACAAGAATAAAAAGAAAAAAAAGTAAAGGATTTGAATAGTTTCCCCCCAAAACAATGTACAAGTGACTAGTTATATATATTAAATATTGCTAGTATTATTTTATTTTCAGGTGTAAGTAATTGAACTCAGGGCCTTATGACTGCTAGGTAGGCATTCCATCATCTGAACTGGGCCTCTGGTCTTTATGGAATGGTTGCTTGCAAGGTTCAAATTCAGTTTATGGCTGGCATAGACTGTGATTTTCCTATTTGTGTGGTTCCTCCTGTGGCTCGGAATTACATGTGTGCACCACTGTACCAAGCCATTGTGCTTTCCCAGTAACTGAAATAACAGATACATGCCACTATACCTAGCCATTGCTTGAGATAGACTCTTGTGAACTTTTATACCCAAGTTGTCCTTGAACTACCATTCTTTAGTCTCCACCTCTCAAGAAGCTAGGATGATAGGTTTGAGTCACATACGCAGCTGCCAGTATTATACTTAAGTGAAATTCTAATCAAAACCACAATTCAATTGAGATATTACATTATCCCCAATCGGATAGAAAAAAATAAAAGGATATATAAACAGATGTTGGCAAAGATGTGGAGAAACTGGAATGTTCATTAATTGATGCCAAGAATATAATTCCAGATAGGCAGTAGGAAACTCTCTTGCTATTCCACAAAACCATAAACATTGAGTTATTCCATGATCACCAATTTCATTCCTAGACATATATCTGAGTAAAGATAAAACAATTCCCAAAACACTGTGCACATATGTGTAGGGTGGTGTTAATAATTAAAAAGGAGACAAAAATAAAATGAGCATCAACTGATGAATAGAAAAAGAAGATGTGCTCTGTCCATACACTGACATACTATTTGGCACAATAAGCAATGAAATAATACATGTGTCAACATTGATGTACCTGGAAAACATTGTTTAGTGGAAAAAACAGTCATGAAAGGCCATGTTTTGTGATTCTGTTCATATGAAATATTCTGAATGGACAAACATAGAGACAGAGTGTGTTAGGAACCTTTTACTTGTTATTAAACAATACCTGAGAGAGATCAGCTTAAAGGAGGAAATGCTTATTTGGGGCTCAGAATGTCAGAGATCTCAGTCAAAGATGAATTGACTCCATTGCATTTATGTCTGAGGCAAGGTAGACTATCATGGTGACAGGAGGGTAGAACAGAGGAAGCTGCTCACCTTGTGGTGGCCTGAAACGAGGAGTAGGGCCTTGGAAGACCTTGAATGCGAACTCCAGTAACACACACACACACACACACACACACACACACACAAATAAATATGTGTATATGTGTGTGTATGCTTATATCTAGTAGGAGGATGTGTATGTGTATGTGTATAGAGAAAGGGAGAGAATAAGAGAAAGAGAGAGACACACACAGAGAGAGGGGGGATCAGTCTGGTTATACTAGCTCAGCAGTAGAACACTTACTTAGCATGGTAGTTGAGGTCCTTGATTCAGTCTCAGTGAATTTTCCAAAATAGAAAAGGCTGGGAGATGATATGGCTCCAAGAACATGATTTCAACAACCCAGTCACTTCAATTAGGTCTTACCTCCTAAGTTTCTGTCACCTCCAAATAGCCTGTCTGATGATCAGCCCATTGATGAACTAACCCCTTGATGAGGTCAAGAACCCTCATGATCTGCTCTATTTGCCAAGGCTCCCCCTACTCTGTACGTTGCTGCATTTGAGGGTCAGCCTTTAGGAACATTCAAATTTCAATCATGACACAGAAGTAAGATGAACTATTGCTGGAAGTTGAGGAACTAATGGAGTATGAATGCTAATGAGTATGGGATTTCTTTCTAGGGTGATGAAAATGTTCTAAAATTAGATCATGGAAGTGGGTGCATAATTTCTAAAAAATGTTTTTTATTGTAAAAATACTGTACAGAGGGGTTACAGTTACATGAGCAAGGTAATGAGTACATTTCCTATCAAGCATTGCTACCTCCTCCTTTGTTTTCCCCCTAATCTCCCTTCCCTCCCACCTGCACAACTACACTCCCTCTCCCCCCAGCCTAAATTGTAAAGTTCATTTTTCAACATAGTGTCTTGTACATCTCATTGTTATAATGGATCATCCTGTATCCCTATTTAAGCATTTTTTTCCTTCCCCTCCCCAAGCTAGAGAAGTGTATACACAAGATGCAGGGTGCACAATTTTTTAAATAGGATACAGCCACTATAATGTACAATTTAACAGAGTCAGTTATGTTGGAAGAATTAGGTCTTAATAAAGCTATTATTTTTTAAAATGTAAATGGCAGAAGCCCTGTTGGGACCTCTTTTTAGCAAGCATCTCAGGCTGTTATGGTGCAGTAATGAAAAATTCCAGTTCCCCATGGCTTATGACAACATTTATCTCATTCAGATTGGAAACAGACCATATGTTGTCTGACATTCTGATGTTTCATTGTTTTACTCACACTGAGAATGGGCTGACTCAGAGGCACTGTAAGCAGCACTGTGAATCAGTATGGGAGGAGATAAGAAGAGGTCATACTGGTCTAACAAGTTCTACCTAAAAGGGATGCACAATTGTCTGCCCAGAAGCTGCTTACTTGATTAGATAAGAGTTTTACTGGGAATATACATGTATGCTAAAGTATGTTCAGAAGCAGAGAGTATAGAATATTTGTAGGGAATCTTCATGATTGTCACTAACTGTGCATAAAAGACAGATTGTAGTCATCCCTGATTCTCATAGGATGAGTGATAAACCTTTGTTTTTGTTCAGGTGCCTGTGGGTTAACTGAGGTGACAGAGACCTGCAGAAATTCTTCAGTCTCCTGAACAAATGAAACAAAATCAAAGTTGGATGCTGGTGGCTTATGCTGCACCCCTCGCTACTCTGGTGGCTGAGATCTGAGGATAGAGATCCGAAGCCAGCCTGGAGAAGAAAGTTCATGAGACTCTTACATCCAATTAACCACCAAAGCTGGAAGTGGAGTGTGGCTCAAGTGATAGTGCACTAGCCTTGAATAAAAAAAGCTAAGGGATAGTACCCAGGTTCTGAGTGCAAGCTCCAGTACCATCACATTAAAAAAAAATACCAGAAAGTTTTGATAGGCATCTGCAGTCCCCAGTTATCTCCTTGAAATCCAATTTATCCTTTGGCATGAAAGGTCAATCTGTTTACATACCTAATTTAAACTTTGAGATCTCTTTTTGTTAATGATCCACGTAGTCCCATGAGTAATAAATCAATTACAATGTTACCCAAGAACAGATCAATCTTTTCTTGAATAATTGTTTCACTCTTCTGTTTTATATAATTCTCAAAATAAAATCTAACGAAATTCTGCCTTTTAAAACCTACATTTTATTATCTTTATGAAGTTTTACAAAAGAGTTATTAACTAACAAAGCAGATTATAAGTACAGTGCATCATGATCAATGCCATCCCTTTTATCACTCTCTCCCCTCCCTTCCAAACTGTCTCTTCCCTTGAATTTTCCTAATTCTATGATATGCATTGAATAACATGACTGTGTTCACCACATCCTTCCTTCCTTTTTTATATGATTGAAGAAATATTGCTTTTGATGTTGCTGTCACAGTTCAACTTTACTCAAGTGAGTGCAATCTTGGGGTAATGTGAGATTCCTGAGATCAGTTATCATTGTTATTGCTGTCAATAAAAATTTGTTTCAAATTCTAGGGCATTATTAGTGTTTGGTGCATCATATTCCTTTCTATCAACTATTTTTCCTGTAAAAACAAAAGTTACATGGCTGTCATTCCCTTATGGTTATAACATAGCCAGTCTTCTGTACGTATGTTTTGTTTCTATGAGGTAAAGTTACCTGATAGAAAGTTCTAGAATTGGAATGATGATCTGTAGAACTTTGAAATAAGCATAGACATGAAGCTGTATTATAATTATTTAGATATTTACCAGCTTAGAGAACCTTTCTCAAGTAGAGAAAAGATACACCATTACAGAAAAAATAAATAAATAATGGGAGTACCAGAAATAAAAGAGAAGTGTCCAATGCTGAATCTCTGGAGACTGATCTTAGCAGACTGGAAGTCTTCAAGGTTAAGAAAAGTCCCAATTCTTCACTCATTCTTTTTCTTCTTTTCTCATGGCTTTGCTTCCAAGGAAACGGATGTTCAAATAATCAAAAGAAAAGACACTTTAAAATAAAACAAATGATAGCAAGCCATAGTTGCAAGATTACAGGATCACCTAAAAACAACAATTACAAGTTAATATGCATTATACTCATTTTAGACATGGTAAATTGAAACACATTTGAACAGATACTCATGATAATAAAATAAATAAAATAAAACCAAGTTCAGAAAAAATTGTGAGAAAGGAGAATAAAAGGCAAGAAAGAGCATATTTTGAAATAAAGTGTAGAAGTCATATGAAAAGGAATCACCCAAGAGTTTTAAAAAATGGTTTGAGAGAAGACACTAAAGATGAGATATAATAAAACAAAAGAGACTATTAAAAAATGAAAGAACAATACCATCAACCCGAACATAGTATGGGGAGTTCAAAGAAATGTATATGCTATGGAATCTAGAACCATGATATTTAGAAAAACATGTGATGGAAGGAAAGTGGGAATATGATACCAAGATATGGGATACCAAGATATGGTATCCTAACTACATGCACACACACACACACACACACACACACACACACACACACACACACACACTCTCATACACACACACACACACACACCAAAATTGCACTAAAATGGAAGAATATTTTAATATTCAGGATTTATTAATCACTAAGTAATAGTTCAAAGTTAGGCAATTATTGAACTTTTACAACATTTCATGTTATAAAAGTTTATCCTAGCCAGTTGGGTCCTGCCTACAATCTCCATCTGGGTCCTGCCTACAATCCCAGCTACCCAGGAATCTAAGATTTTAGGATTGTGTTTCAAAGCCAGCCTGAGTAGAAAAGTCCCATGAGACTGTTATTTCCAATTAACACTCAAAAACTGGAAATGGGGCTATGGATCAAAGTGGTAGAGTGCCAGCATCGAGCAAAAGAACTCAGAGAGTGCGTGGGCCTTTAGTTCAAGCCCTACAACTGACCCCCAAAAAAGTATATCCTGTTTATCCTGTTAAATCAGGAGTAGATATGTATATTAAGTCATAAAAAGGGTTTTTTTTAACAGAGGAAGATAATTTTTTCTGAAAAATAGCAAATATAGTGTTCATTGTAGCACCCAATGCAAGAGTTTGGGGAGGATTCTTATTAAAATAATAAATAGACATGATTCAAACAAATATTCATGTTAGTTAAGTTCAGTCTTGGAATTTTCTAGAAAATTTTAGTAGTGCAGAAGGTAAATGAAGTATCAATAAATATAAATATGGGAATGAAGTTTAAAACTTTAACAATATTAGTAGATAGGGGCTGGCCACAGTGTCACTTGTTCAATATCTCAACTACAGAGGAGGCAGAGATAATAAGATTGATGGAGGTATTGAAGTCCAAGCCAAGAATGAACATTGGAAAGACCCTATCTCAAACAAAAATGCCAATGTTGTTGCTCACATCTATAATCTTAGTAATGCTAGAATTGGAGGTAGGAAAATTGAAGTCTGAGACTGGTACAAACAAAAGCATGAGATCTGACTGAAAAAAATACTCTAAAGCAAAAGATACTGGGACATTGTAGAGTATCACCTTAACAAATCGGAAGACATGAGTTCAAAGCACAGTGCCCAACTCACCAATGTACACACACACACACACACACACACACACACACACACACACACACAGGCGTGTGCACGCTCACACCTCTGTATCTGTACAAATGTATATTTCTAGAAAACAGATGAAAAGTGTCACAATCTGAAGAGGTCTATTTTCACATAATCCATGTTAAGCAAATATTTGAAGTATATGTTAACATCTAGATTTTATTCTGCCGATGATTTCCTCAACTTTTGAAACATTTAGATGTTTTCTCTCTTTCTTTTCTTTATATATTTTTGTCAGTAGTGGGGCCTGAACTCTGGGCCTGGGTGCTGTCCCTCAGCTCTTCAGCTCAAGGCTAGCACTCTACCACTTGAGCCACAGCGCCACTTCCATCTTTTTCTGCTTATGTGGTGCTGAGGAATCAAACCCAGGGCTTCATGCATGCAAGGCAAGCGATCTACCCCTGAGCCACCTTCTCAGTCTTTATTTTGTGTTTTAGAGGCAGAGTTTTGCTATAGTATAAGCTGGTCTTGATTGAATATATGATTGTTTCAATGTAGCTTCCACCGTGAGCTAGTACTATGGGCGTGTGCACCTCACCATGCACTGAGGTTTTAAATGATTTTGCATGACAGCTTGAAGCTGTTTTAAGGCTTAATTTCTTTGATGTGGACTGTTTCATTTTTTTGTGTTCTATAGACTGACTTTCTTGGCACTGAATTTTCCTGAAATGGTCTGTAGTTTAATTAGTAACTTTACATGTGACTTAGCTTTCTTTCCATTTTTATTTGATGCCTTTACTGGGTTGTGTAGTCCTCGATATAGAGCCATTCTATGCCATGTCAGTGTATCAGTCCATCTTCTCCATAACTCCCAGCCCTGAGCCTGGTTGTATGTGAGTTGATATGTGGTCTACTTGCAAGATGAGCAGGATGAACCTAGCTTCAGTGTCAGCTGTGAACTGTAGCTTTCTAGTGGAACATAGTTGGCTTCTGTTGAGAAACCCAGATGTTGATTACTGTATCATGCACCCATGCATCAAAATATCACATTGCACACCATAAATCCATATATTTTTCACTTGCCATTTAAACAAACAAACTGCTATGTATCTAATTTGATAAAAGGAAGGAAGCTTCAGGAATTAGCAAAGGAGATAGATGGGCTGCTTTCTTCAGGCCAGTAGAATATAACCTGTCCGGAGCAACCAGCAGGATGCAAATGAGAGTTCTAGGCCAGAATCACATGAGTACTCAGTTTGAGATCCTACTCAGGACATGGTTAAAATCTCTATACCCCAACACTCCCTTTTCTTCCCAGCACTCTGAGTTTCTTCTTTGATACAAATGTATAGCTTTTATAGTATATACTTTTATCAGAATATCTGTGTATTTGAAAGTGCATGAAATCAGCAAATGACTAATATTTACCCAGAGACAAAGGGCTTTCTGGAAGCTGTGCATGATCCTTCAGCTGGTGGTATACCATTTGAGATATGTCTGTAGTCCAGCTTTGTGCTGCTTAATTGGAGATGGAGACCTATGGATTTTTCTGCTTGGGCTGGCTTTACTCTGCTGTCTTCCAGATCTCAGCCTCTTGAAATTTAGCCTCATTAGGATACGCTGAAATAATGTAGTGAAATGAACAGAATATATCTTCTATTCTATAGCTTTCTTTTCAGACCTAGGAGTACTTCATAGTTTTTGTTTTGTTTCTCTGAGTTCAGATGACAAAGTTTTAGAGATTATTTGTAAAGCAGCATAAAAGGAAAAGATAAGATTAGAGCATCTGTGTACCAAATAGGAAGTCACTAGTGAAAACCACATAATGAGCTCTGATTTAATCAGCACCAAGAACAAGGGAAGTTTCAATGAAAATGTTGGAAGATGAATCTTCAGCAGTGAAAATGAAAGATGTGCTTTTGAGGCACACAGCAAGTCTATTGCCATCTTTGGGAAATCACAGATGGGAACAAGATAATGTTCTCTGATTCTCCCTGACACCTGCATCTCCCCTCCAGTTTGGGTCCTTACATTATGAAGAGAAGATCATCTTCCAGTCTCTGAAATGGCAATGCTTCATTGGAAGGAGGGGGGAGATGCATTTGTTAAAGACACTATCAATATGTGCTTCACTTCCTGTGTGCTTGGCCAGGGTGTAATCAGAGCATCATTAGCTTTATTTGTGTATATGCCAACATTTCCTCCTCCCACTATCTTCCCTCCTCCCTCACTGTGACACCAAGTTTTAGTCTACCCTAGTCTCTGTGCTTAATTTTAAACTATCATTCTCTTTCCCGTTTGGTCTTATAGATCCTGAAAATGCATACACGAGTATGAGAGTATGTGTGCGTGCATACACACACACACACACACACACACACACACACACACACACACACACACACACACACACACACACACTATGTTTCTTTCTGTAATCTGGAAAAGTTGACCTCTTACTTTTTACTTGCTGCTTACTTCTCACCAAGAGACATGATCTCACCTGAGAAATGGCGGGACAAGGGGGAAAAGGGAAGTTTGCTGTGGAAGCTATATGCTACAGGTCTTTGTCCCCATTCCTGGTTCATTCATTGTACAACATACAATTCCCACTTAAATACAAGTGGGCATATGGTGATAAATGCCATTTTTTAAATCAATTCTTTTTGAGGCCTAGATCTTTAATTTCTTTGCATGAAAGATTTATTTTGTTTTTTCCTTTAAAAATGGAACTGTGGTGCTTGCTTCAGCAGCACAGATACTTAAGTTGGAATATACAGAGAAGATAAGCATGACCCCTATGCAAATATGACAATCGAATGTGTGAAGAATGAAATTGTACTTGGTTGAGAAAACGCCATATTTAATATTTACCATGCCAATATTTCCTTTGAGAATAAGACTTTTTTTGTTCTGAAATTGATAACTAAATTTGAGAATTAGAATACTTAAGAAAATGTATCAGAATTAGAAACACCAATGCATGAAATTCAGAAATTCATAATTCAGAACATTATACAAGCTAACAGTATGCTTAGGAATAGACACCTATTAATAGAGATTGCTCTCAGCGTCATTGAAAGTGAAACATAGGTCTGTGTTCCTGTTGGAGGCTCTAGGGCAGAATCTTTCGTCCTTAGTTTTTGGAATCACCTGCATTTCTTGGCAGGTGGTTTTTTTCAGCATCTGCAATACTGGTCTTGTCTAACTTTTTCCATGTTGCCATTTCTCTGATTTTATCCCTCCTACTTTCCCACTCCTATAAGGATGCTCGGGATTACACTGCTGCCGTGTGTTACCTGCAGAATTCAGAATGATCATTTAAAAATCAACTGATTAACATTCTTAATTTCATTTGCAACTTCAATTCCTGCTTACCATGCAACTTTAAAACATACACAAATTTTAGAGAGAACATTATCATAGAGAATGGTATTATTCTATCTACCATAATGATCACTTAGAAGAATATACAATATTCTTTTATTTAAGAGATAAAAGATGGACCATCAGAACAAATATGGTTAGGTTTCAAGTTTTCTATTTTTGTTGTAACAAGATTAATGATTTATTCTTTTCTAAAAAGCAGGATTATGTATGGCTTTTAATTTATATTAATTTTTGATTGTACATTTTAAAGTGGTATTTGCCTTGTATAATAGGGAAAGTATAAATGCAAATAAAGATAGAGCAGAGACCAATTGTAATGACAGTTTCAAAAGAAGCAATTTTGTAAAATAAAAGCACAATGCTATGAACCTTTTCAGTTTTCCCTTTGTGATATCCTTTGACAAAATCAGATACCTCTCATTTTAAAATTCAGTAAGTGGCACTACTACTAGTGCAAGAGCTTCCCAGAGAAATGTTACTATTTTCTGTGAGTAATGAAAGCTCAGTACTAATATCTTTCTACCAGGCCAGAAGGTCTATACTACTGAGAATTGCAACCAGTTAAATTTGCACAGTTCACATGTAACATCTTCTATAAATCAGTTGATTCTGAGTTTCAAATTTAATTTATATGCTCCACACAATAATATATAAGTCATACCATTGCATGTTATAGTTGAACAAGAATTGATTTTCAAATTCCCAGTTTCCTTTTACTTATAGCTCCCAGGGATAATCTAAATGGGCTATTTTTTGCATGGTTCTCTCTCTCTTTCTCTCTTTCTTTGTCATTCCAATTGCATTTTCTTTTCCAAGTACTATACTGTAACATTCTTTTAATAGTTGTACAAAATTGCTTCTGTTGCTTGATATTAGTGGCTTTATTCCAAATAATCACAAAATTTTACAGTTGCTTTTTATGCCCCATCCTATATAAATTCAGTCTTATTTAGTAAGTCACAAGCATTTATGGTGGACCTACTATGTGTATATATTCACCAGCATTTCTTTTGAGTCTCTGTTCCTCATTCGTTTGTTGTAGTTGGTTAAAATGTCACATTATCAATCAAAGTAATTGTGCTATTTAAAAGGAAATTAGGAATTTTTAAGAGGGTAATATTGGAAATCATTTGAAGATTTAAAGGATTCACAATTAGAAAAGAAAAAAAGGAAAAGTTAAATTTCTGTGTTGCTGTGAGTTGGGCTTTTGTTCTTCAGCGTCAGTGTTGATTAGTAAACAACATTCTCTCATTTTTATTAGAGAAATTATCTGAAGAGTGTTTGGACTTGTTTTCATATTCTGTAGATTAGTTACCACAATGCAGGTCTTGGAAGAGATTAATAAGCGATTGCATTCAACTTTATGAGAATAATGTTTTGTAATAGAAACAAGCATGTCAAAACAAATATATGAAGAGACCTGGGTACTTAGGCTAAACAATTGGTAAACACAATTAAAAAAAACTAGCTGTAATTTGAATAAATTAACTTCTTTTAGCATACCATTCATGTGCTACTGATAACATCAAACTGAACACCATTATATTTTTTTGATAACTAAAACTTGTCAACCACAAAATTTCTGAAGCATTTCATTTTATATAGTAACTGGGTTTTGATCTCAAAGAGCATCTTATTAAAGAGACAAAGATTAACACTGATTTTAAAAATAGTATCAGCAAAGAAAGCCACTAGAGTCTATGATAAAAACCTTAATAATCAGAAAATTTGTTGGGGCTGGGACAATCAGTAGAATCTCAATGGCAGAGAAGAGATAAACTCTAGACTTCAGAGGAAAGGATAAAGGCAGGGTGAGATTTAATGTGGTGAAGGGATTTCCATGAACAAATTCAGAAGGAACACATGCCTAGCAACAGTTATCCCAGTGGCTTACTGGAACTTTGGTGAGGTCAGAGAGACATGAAACATTGCTTGAAATAATTATAATATATACACTTGTAAATAAAGCAATTATATCTACTTATCCCCAAAGGGATTCCTAATTATACATATATTGAGACTGACTCCTATTAACTCAACAAAAGGACAAAAATCAAGGTTAAGAGAGGCAGACTTCCTATCCAAATAGTTCTGCTCTCCAAATAAAAAAGACAAGAAACAAAGAAAAGAAAGAGAATAAAAATCTCTGTTCTTCCTAGATCACACCAAAAATAAGGATAGCAAAAATGATGAGGTACTTGGGGTATTTGTTTTTTTATTGTTGAAATAGTCACATTTTCCCCCTTCCTTTAACTGAAAAGGAATTGGTAATACGATTATTGAGTAGTGTTTGAGCAATAGTCTTGAGGACAAGTAAAGAGAATAGTACCTAGCATTCACCTCCATTCACTCTTGGTAAAGGCCCCAGGAAGACCCAACCTTCAGAGGATGACTTGAGGTCAGGCTGGCTTGAACCAAGCAACCTGGCTCATTTTCTGTCATATTTATTTTGACTATAGTTCTCACTGCTCTGTCAGTGTCTGGCTAATAGAGAACAATAAACTTTGGTTAGTTATTAATAATTTTCTCATTAGTCTCTCCCAAGAACTCATCAAGTGCTAGCTGTGGCCAGCATATTTAGACAAAGGTCATCCATCCTTCAGTTAATTTTCCTAACACAGGTGTGGATGTGAGTCTTGGATCATGATCCACACAGAGGCTGATGTGAAAGAGAAAGCTAGTCTCAGAGCCATGAAGGGCATTCGGCTTTCCTTTTCCTTCCTGATAAATAGGTTTTTTACTGTGAATCCTTGAGTGATTCCATCGTTCTTTGTTCTGACATTTAAAAATTTATTATTTTTCTTTTGAGTGGTGCAATTGATCTAATTGATAATAATATAGGATTAATCGTCAGTTACTGAAGAAGGCAAAAGAGCACATTGTCATTTTTAAACAGAGACATTTCTTGCCCGGTGACATTTCTTTGACATTGGGAAGAGCTTAGTGTTCCTGGGGAGGGGCGGGGTTTGGACCAGACTTTGAGGGCTAAGAAGAGAGTATTTGACTTTTTGGTTAATAAGTAGGGAGCCTTGGAACATTTAAGTGACTATAGAATAAAATCATCTGTATTATTCTCAACATTTTTTTTCTCTAAAAGAAGGCATATTCTTCTTCTCTGTTTCAGTTTGGAAAAAGTCTGAGAGTGAGTAATATACAGCTAGAGCTGTGATTGCATGATATGCCAAAAAAGTCCCAAGAAATAGCTGCATTTATGGCGTTTACGTTAAGGTTTATTACTGGTATGCAAATTCCTAGCCTATAATTGTTTTCACAATCAGGCCCAGAGGCATTACCACGGAGGAAGTAATTATAAAATGGTTAATTAAAAGTAATTATAAAATGGTAAATTACTTTTTATACATTCTCATACATTGTTCAGTTATAACTTAATCTTTGAAATACTGGAATAGCTGCCTCCCAAGAACACAGCACCCTTTAGGGGAACGTGTCTCTGTAGCCGGTAATAACTGCCTTGATTTTTTTTTTTAACTTTTCAAACTCAGGGCAGCTCCAGCTCGACAGCTGGTTCCTCCTCCTGTGCATGGTCAATATTTAATGCATTGCAGTGGATTTCTCCGAAGTGTGGCCTGAGCATCCCTGAGGGTAATGTCCATATGGGAGAGCGGACTGCGTGGCGGATGGGAGCTAAAGCGTGTGAATGGAGCAAGTGGATGCTGATCAAAGGCAGAGAAGGAGAAGGCTGGCCCTTGCGATGTGGATAACCTTTAGCTTATTTAAAACAGGAGCCTTGGGAAATCCTACCAGATGCATAAAGGCCTCACTGGGCTGAAACTATGAGAACCAATTTTTCCACACAGAATTAAAAGCCTTTTCTTAATTACACAAAGGCATATTCCACAACTGAAATGCAATTTTAAAAAGACTGTAAAGGTTTAAAGTACAGGCTTTAATGAAACATATTGTTGGATGGTGGAATTAGTAAATTTATATTCAGCTTTATGGCCCCATATCCTGCTCTTTCAAATGACATTCTATACTTTAGGTCTAAAATTTTGATTATATTTTAATTTCAGAGAGACAATGGCTACTTTTTAGTGTAGGCCAGTACTGGGGCATGGACTCAGGCACTCTCTCACTTAGGATTTTTGCTCAAGGCTGTCGCACACACCATTTGAGCCACATAACTGCTTCAGCTTTTTGCTAATTAATTGAAGATAAATGTCTCACAAAGTTTTCTGTACAAGTTGACCTTGAACCATGATCCTCATACCTCAGCTTCCTGAGTCACCTATGTTTGTCTAACAACGGATAATTTATTTTCATAAGTATGCGCCAACTATTTTATTATACATATTTACACTAAACAAATTATTTAGTGTGTATCTAAAACTTAAAAGTTACTGTTTATGCCAAAGGGATTTTGCTGTTGGCGGTAGTAGCTTTTATGTTTTGTTTTGTATTTTAAAAAAATATAGCAAACTATTTGATAATAAATAAATTGTATCTTTTTATCATCACGTTTCCAAGCTGGCATTGAGAGCACAAGAAAAATTGATATTTTGTGTATTAACCAAACAAATTCATTAATTCTCAGGGTATTTCAGGTATGGAACCCTCCTTTAACAAATAATATTTCTCTCTTCTCTTTTATAATATTCTTAGGTTCCACTTCTTCTTTGTACAAAAGCTGAGTGAAATCATACTGATGCTACTGGATGTTTTGTGAATCCTTGTGTCTGTAGATCATTGCTTTCTTTAATCTCTATATTAAAGAGTGATGGCTCCCATCAGAACTTCTGAAGACTTCCCATTCTCTCGGCTGTTGCTGAGGATTCTGGGATCTAGATTCTCCGGGTGATTTGTGTCTCATCTCCAAATTTTCTCAGAGTAAATTTGAGCAATGCAGGGTAATACACCATCCTGGTCTCTGTTTTTGTGCCTTTCCTCTCTCTGCATATTTTGAAGTGGTAATATTCTCATGCGTCTTCATCACAGAGCAGAAGAAAGGGAGTCTACATTAAACATGGACCTTCTCAGAATTCACCACTTCACATCACTCTCTTTAATTCCTTGTAGGGAATATCTGTCTGCAACCAAGTTGTTGCATGTTTAATTGCCATATAGATAGCTTAGTCCTGAGTCCTTACTACTTGAGGGCACTGACAAAACCTAATACAAAATCACTGTTCTCTGCAATCATGAGAAGCTTCAAACATGTGTTGCTTTTTTGTAGGATAGGGAGGGGCAAAAATAAATGTCCATGAGCATCATTTTATGTGTACAGAAACTTTGTGTATTCATCAAGAAGTTAATTTTTATTGAGGGCCATCTTCTAGTTTGTCCACTATTAACAATGCAAAGTACTGCCCAAAGAGTGAAAAAACAGATTTTCTTTAATTTGAACTAGGTCAGATTCTAAAGCAGATCTCTTCTGGGAATGAGGATGGTAATTAGAAGATATGTTTTCTTTACATTTTCCATTGTCTTGCTTCTGAGTTTTTAATTATTTTTAAATCATTAATTATGGGCTAGGCTAGTACATTGAGAAGAATACTTTCAGCATGCTAAGATATTACTTGACAGCCATGACATTAAAGTATATCCAACTACATTCTGACATCTATCAGGATAACCTATTTTCCTTCATTATCATTTTTACTCAATTTGCATGAAATGATATCAGTATATTTCCTAACACTAAGCCTTTTTTGCTTTGCTGGAATAAAAATGTGGTTAGCTCTGTTCTAGTGTACTGAACATAGTAACTCAGTGCTTAGGCTCATTTGATACAACTTGTTTTTCATACACTTCTAGGAACCAATTAGTGCTCTCTAAATAAAATATTCTATCAGAGACCAAAAGAAATAGTTTTAAAAGAAGATACACATAATAAATTGCCAACTCAGAAAAGTACAAAGCAAAATATTTAAATGCAGCTAGAGAGTCCCCAGCAAAGATGAAGTAGAAAAATTGTCTTTCATTTTTCAAATGATATATACTTTTATTTTTCAAATGATAGTCCATTTGTGTAAAGGAAATCATTCCAATAAAATCAGCTGATTTTTCTAAGCTCTACATGATATTATATAACAAATAAAAACTTATGATTCAGAATTTCATCAAATATGAAAAAAATCATCAAATATTTTGAAGAATACATTGGGAATTTGTTATGAAGAACTGTGGTATGTGTGGGTGTGTGGGTGTGTGTGAGAGAGAGAGAGAAAGGGAGAGAGGAGAGAAAGAGAAAGAGATGGGAAAGAAAAAAGAAATTTTTACTTCCTGAGAAATTAATATTTTCAAGTAAAATTAAAATGCATGATTTCTTTAGAGACAATTATAGGAAGTCTTATCTTCAGTGGAACATTTCCATTTTATCAAGTTTGTGTAGAGCTGCATAGAATTATATACATAGAATCGCATTATTTTGTAGCTCTTAACACATTTTTATTTATATCTTTAGAGTTAGTCACCTGTTATTTCCCCAAATGGCCATTTATTTTCATTTCACTTGCAACTTTAAACCGATCACGTCTCAAAAACCACCTTTTGCAAGTGGTTTTGCTCCTGAACCCATAAACTGGGTGTCAATAACAGACAATGTTTCTACTTCATCTTGGCTGGGGGACTCTCAAGCTGCATTTAAATATTTTAAAAATAACTTTATCTTGAAAATAAAGCCCAGATAGCATGTCTTCAAAATATTTTTAATACTTTCCTTCAGAGGAGACCTTAATTCCTCTCCCCGTGGGGAGGTAGCTGTAGGTAGCAACTTGTTTCTAACAAATAGAACATAAAATTAATGTCATGCCTAAGATCAGTTTCTAAAATACATCATTTCTCTTGGGTGTACTGTGACTCATAATATTGTGTACTCTCTCTCTCTCTTTCTCTTGGATTGTTTGCTTGGGGAAAGATCTGTCATGTATAGTCCCAGGGAGATTACCATATAATCAAACCAAAGCCTCTTACAGAATTATATGGTTTAGCTTGGAAGGTGGTTTCTGTGACGTTTGAGTGAGCTACTGGAGCTTCTAGTCCTGGCTACATGGTTGCACTACAACCTCATAATAATGTGAGAGAAATAGCCAGTGTGAACAGCCAGATATGAAAGGCCAGTATGTCCCCTTACTCCCCCCCCTCCCCACCAAGTGTCAGGCTCAGAAATTGTACATGATGATGCAGTTCCACACCTTTCTACCACTATTACCAAGCTTGGAGAACATTGCTAATTAAGTTTTGAACATGTATTATTTCACATAACAGATACTCTTCTCTGTTCACATAGGTTGGCAGATTCGTGTCTGCTGATTCAGTGTCTCAGAGATTCTTTGACCTTTCTTCCTACTTCTCCAATATCTTTGGAAAACTAGTTCTGATACTGGTGCTCTTCATGTTCCTAACACTGCCAATGAAATAATCGGTATCACCTATAGGTAATAATCTTCATAGTTAAAACGATCTTATAAATTCCTCCTTGTAAGAAGGAGAGAAATTCTCTCAGAATCTTCCTGGCAGGTGGTTTCATAACTCACTGATCAAAGATTATCATATGACTCTGAGTTATATTTCATATCATATATGTTCCCTGTGGCTCAGCTTGGTCTCCCTTGGATGTTGCTATTGGGTCTTGTGGGAACTTTAAAAGAAGGGGGTTAGAGGATGTTCAGTCATCAGAAGATACATTTTAGGGGTTAGTGGGACCACTGGCTCCTTTTACTTCTTGACCATGGGGTGAGCTTTCTTCTGCCACATGCTTGCCACCATGATACCCTGCCTTGCTTCAGAACCAAAGTAACAGGGCTAAGAACCATAGAATGAGTTCCCTGAACTTATGAGCCAAAATGATTATTTCCTTATTTTAAGTTAATTACCTTGGCTTGTTACAGCATTGGAAAGCTGACTAATATATTATACACCACTAAATGAATTGCTAACCAAACAGAATAAGACCATTAGAACTGTCTGCAAATGATCCTACTTTTATTAAAGTATTTAACAATGTGTTTGACAATTGAAAAATATTTTGCTGGTATTCACATCTACATTATAGGGATGTCTGTGTAAAAATTTAAGCTGTGAATTGATATAACATGATCTCTTTCGTTTTGATTTTTTCCTGTCCCATTTAAAGAGGCACAATTGTCTTGTTTCTTTAAGAGTCTCCAACATTAATTCATTTCTTTCACATTGACTAAATATGTAATGGTTGCTATAGCTTTGCAATATTGTCCTACTCACTGACAGCATGATTGACAAATTGATCCAAAGTGGCTATTAATTGCAGCAATTATTTAAATTTCTATGAATTACTGTCTTATGTTTTGTCCTTTCATGAAATTAACTTCATAAAATTAATGCATCTATGATGGTAGGTATTCATACATGGTGACTTCCTAACTCTGAAACCTGTACTCAAAGTTTTAATTTTTATAATGAAATTTCAAGCTCTTAACATAGAATGTTGCAGGTGACTAGCCAACCACAATCTCAGTTTCAGCATGATGAGCACATTGTGGCAGAAATGTAAATTTGTCAGAGGATGGGCACATGGATAAATAAGGCTCCACTGAGAATATCTGACAGCAGTCAATGTTGTAATGAAAAACATTCTTTTCACAATCTAGAGTTGAAAGTATTGACAATGTCATTAATCTGAAGATGATGAAGGAAAATGTAGTCTGGAAAAAATCATTTAGTGTAATGAAAGTTTAAGCCTTCTATTTATTTTATTATGACAGAATTTCCCTATGTAGTCAAATTCTTAGTCTTTTTCTGAAATCTTCCAACCTTTGGTCTTTTCATTATTCAGTTGATTTAAATGTGTGGATATACTCTGATGCTTTTGAAGATATTCACTTGAGGCTTTAATGCTAAACATAGAGTGTATAATGGTGGATCCTAGGATCCATGTTGCTTGAAGATTTTATGACATTCTTTCATCTGATGAATTTATCTTCTTATTAAAAAATAAGTTGTTGAAGGTGGGTAGTGATAGTTCATGCCTATAAGTTCTATTTACTCAGGAGGCTGAGATTTAGAGGACTGAGATTTAAAGGCAGCTCTGGCAGCAAAGACTATGAGACTCCATCTTCAAAGCAGCCAGCAAAAAAATCTGGGCTGAAAACATAGCTCAAGTGTTAGAGCAACAGTTGAGTAAGCAAGCTGAGCATGCATGGGATCCTGAGTTCAAAGCCTAGTAAAGACAAATAAGAATTTAAATTGTTAGGTCAACCTGGTGGTAGAGACTGGAAGGCCATCCTGAGCTTCATCTATAAAAATAACAATGACAAAGATGTTTTAATAAGCAATGAAAAATTAATAGGCTAGGGGCTATTGCTACTCTGTCTTCTTTGGCCAAGCACTGACCATTCTCAACTTTTTCCTTTGTGAGAAGAACTAGAGTAGATGATAGGCATGCTGTTATCTGACTTATATCCTTGTCTTCCTTGGTTTCCCAAAATGATATATATGAGGATAATACAAAGCTCTAGACTCCAGAAGTACAATAAAAAACAATCATGAAGGTAACATGCTGGTGAAAATTAGTATTCTATACATTTATTTTTATGACTGAAGAAGTTGGGATTTCTTCTTTTTTTCCCCCAGATCTCCACAGAACTGTATAACTTATTACTATACAAAATAATTTGAAGAAAACTTGAGTCATCTCCATTTTGGTTAGGTTCTTCAACAGTAAACTCTAAAGCTCGTGACCTGAGAGGTGATAATATGATTCAACATATTTTATTATGAGAAAAGTCTTAAGAAAAAATTGTGCTAAATCAACTGAACAATATGCTTGACATCACAAAATTTACCTAGCTTATTCTAGTTCTTCTTTTAAAGGTGTTGGGAAACGTAGAAACAGGTTCATAAAAATTCCAGGATGGGGCTGGGAAGATGGCTCAGTGGTAGAGCGCTTGCCTTGCATGCATGAGGCCCTGGGTTCGATTCCTCTGCACCACATAAGCAGAAAAAAGAAAAGCCAGAAGTGGCTCAAGTGGTAGAGTGCTAGCCTTGAGGTAAAGATCTGAGGGACAGCACCCAGGCCCAGAGTTCAGTCCCCACGACCGGACCCCCTCCCCCCAAAAAAAATCCTAGGATGGAATTCCAAATATAGTCATCATCCATTCATATGTTCATAAACAATGGGATTGGTCTAGATGTTTCAGGTAGTAGTAGACCCATGGATGCTTAGTTGCTAGTGTGGTGGCTCAGCACACCATCTGCATGTACCACATCAATTAGTAGCAATCTGTTTTGAGAAGTAGAGAATATCAGGTGCATGGAAAATTGAGGTTACTTGAATTAAAAAATGAAGTAGCAACTTTGACCTTTCTGAGAAGTACTTTCTGTAATCTAATGATCAATTCTTGGAATCAGGAGTTGGTTTATACTTAATTAGGTAACTTTAAGTTTCATTATTTCTCTCATGTGATTCATGGTTCGAATCCAGGTCTCACCTGGAGATGTAGCTCATCTTGTTTTACTAATTGTCTATTTAATTTGGTTGTCTCAATTAAAATCTTACATATGATCCCTGAAAATCTTCCATGTCCAGTTTCTCTCATTTCATTTAACTACATTTCCATCTTTTCAATTGCTCCAGACATTAACTGTTAACTTGAGCATTTTGTTCATCCTCTGGATTCAATCCATGATCAAGTATTATTGAAAGTTCCTCTGTGTACATTTTCCAGCCCACTTCAGCTATTCAGCTAAGTACAAACTCCAACTTAACTATATGTATCTCAACTGCAGTATCCTTTATTTGGTTCATGCTGCCCCTCACTTTGGAGCCTTTGTTCCTGCTGCTCTTTCTTCCTGGAAAGTTTTTCTTACTGTTCAATCTTTAGCTGTGTAACACTTCTTTGTCCTTGTATCCCCTCACTACTTTAAGTGTTTTCTTTCTAATATCATGCATTTCTCTTCTTTTTCATCATATACATCAGAGGGTGAATTTTCACAATGATATTTCCTCATATGTTTGGTGTTGATTTCCTTCCTGAACTCCAAACTCTATTCGGGTAGACTTACTCCTGCTTAGTCTACAATACTAATAGTATATTTTATAGTGACTGGAGCCCAAAGACATTTAATAAATATGTGCTAAGTATAGATTGGAGCTTGCTATGAATATATTATTACAACTGCATATACTTTCCATTGGGTCCTCTGAATACTGATTGTTTAGTCTTCATACATAATTTTTTATGATCACATTGATTACACAGATAAAATATTAATTATGAGAAAGGAAAAATTGTCAACATAAGTTGCATTTTATATTTGTAATACTTAGATTGCATTTTAATTATATCATCTAGAAAATTTCCATTGAATGAATAAATACTTATATACGTGTTCATGTCATTTTAAACCAAGTGTCTTTTAAAATCTAATGCAAACAAATCCTACCAGTTATCCTACCAGTTATTAGGATGGTGTAGTTGAAAACGTAGTTCCTAATTTCCAAGATATATTTTTTTTAATTTGTTGTCAATTCAACATTAATATCATCTATTCTAATAGTTTAATTTTCATTGGTGTAAAAAGTCATGAAGTTTGGTATGGTATTTTGTAAAGAAAAGTTCTTTGTTTAGAGCTTAGTGTCTGTGATTGGTGCCTTAAAATCTTACCTTTATGTGAGTTTAAGGTCCTTCATGCAGATCATGGTTCGAAATCTGTTAGGGTAGAAATATCTTCCACACTCCAAAATCAAAATAATTAGCCAAAAATGGCTGGAGGCATGGCTCAAGTGGTAGAACACCAGCTGAGCAAAGCCTGTAGTCTTACGTTCAAACCCTATGTTTCAATATGGCAAAGCAAAATAAAACAAAAACAAGGTCTGCTAAGCCAATAGTTTTGGATGGTCGAGGTCTGAACAGTATTGGTGCCAGGTCCTGTGACTGTATTCTATCTGACAGGTGGCATTTTGGTGGGAAGATGTACCAAACGGGAGGAGCATGGCATCCAGGAAGCCAGAGGATTGAAGGCTGATCTTTTAAAGCAATGTACTCTCCCAGGAAGTAACCAAGGAAAGAAATCAGGTGAAAGTAAGACTTCTTCAAATTTTAACTGCTAAAACTGATCATCAACAAATATTTTCATGCATATTTGTTTGCATAATGTTTTCCTTCTTAGGATTGATGGCATCAGGAATCCTAGAAAATCAACAAGAAGGACAAGCAAAAACAACATGACTCACAATAGTGGAGGAGAATACAGTGTTTGTCCAAAGGAACATATTGAAATCCAAGCTTATAGAATTAAGCTAACACATTTCACTCTCATCATCAAACAAGAAAATTTTGTTTATTTCCAACCATGAGATTTGCCTTTGTGCTGATATCATTTCTAAGTCACTGGGCTACAGTGGCTCTCCTTATTTATAGGAAATACACACCATGTTCTCTAGTGGATGCCTGAAACCAGGGGTAGTATGAGACTTTATATAGACCACGCTTTTTCCATTCTTGCCCACTGATGATTAAGCTTAATTTGTTAATTGGGTGCATAAGAACTTAATGGTAATAAAAATAAAGCTGAATGTTTAAAACAATATACTGTAATAGAAGTTATTTAAAGCTTATAAATTATTTCTTTCTGAAAGTTTCCTTTTAATACTTTCGTATCAAGGGTAATTGACACCGTGGAACACAGGGTATCACACAAGGAACTGCAGATTACTTTACATTAGGGAGTTATGCATCCTACAGATGTGGAAAAAAATTGTGATAACATCCAATCCACCACCATGCAAAGAAGTCTTGCTGTGCACTTTTCTTTGAGGATGTTGGCTTGTATAAAAGTTCATATTTCTAGAAGATTGGGAGTTTAAGAACAGAAGAGAAAAAATTGGAAAAATGTCATAGATATGCTGAATGATTACCTAAGAAAGTAAATGAAATATATTGAGGCCATTATTATAGGATATTGTGATAAAACCAGAAATGGTCTTCTTTGATTTGTCTTACTTATGTACATTAAACAGTGCTGTTATAAATTTTTGTGTTCATTAAAGTCTGCTATTATAAATTTCTATAATCTGAATGAAGATTTCTATCCCTCACCCTTAATTCTTACTTTGAAATTGAACTTCAGTGTTATTCTATGGAAAGTAGAGCCTTCAGGAGCAGAGGTAAGTAAGGTCTTGAAAGCTCCTCCTTTGTGAGTAGGACTAGTGTCCTTAAAACAAACAAACAAACTACCAATTAGGTTAGGACCTGAGCAAATGATCGGTACCAATATTTCTCAAACGAAAGAATACATTTAGCCAACAATTCTATGAAAAAAACTGCTCACCAGTCAGAATATCATAATATATATAGATATATATAATGATGTTTGTGTGTATATAATGTGTATTTTATCTTATGGCAGCAAGATTATAAATTAAAACAAATCATTGTATATTTTAGGTAGAAAGCTAAGTTAGTGCTACCATTATAGAAGGCAGTATTCAGGTTCTTCAAAACACTAAAAATCGGATGTAATTCATAAATATTATGCTACAGTATCATTATTAGACATACATGTATCCTAAGAAATCTACTTATATACAAATGTTTGTCATGAGGAATTATTCATATTGTGAAGCTATAGGATCAGCCCATAAAACATAATGAATAAAGATGGTTAAAGGATAAATGGACAAAGGGTATCAAGAATGTATACAGACATACATACACAGATTGGAGTTCTATTCAGCCATAAAGAAGAGGGATACAGATTGAAATAGAAGTTATCATGTTAAGCAAAATATGCCAGTCATAGAAAAACAAATACCACATATTTTCTCTCACATTTCAAAAAGTAGAGTAGAAGACAGGAACGGAGGAAGAAGAGACATAGAAATATAGATAAAGGAAAAAATGTAGCCTCTTCAACTATTGGTTCTGGGAAAACTGGGCAGCCACATGCAGAAAACTGAAATGATCCCAGCTTGTCATCATTTACTAACATCAACTCAAAATGGATTAAAGACCTTAACATCAAACCTGAAACTCTGAAACTACTGGAGGACAGAGTAGGAGAGACACTAGAACTTATAGGCACAGGAAAGAACTTCCTGAACAGAGTCCCAGGGTCACAACAAATTGGAGAGAGACTTGACAAACGGGACAACCTTAAAATAAAAACTTTCTGTACATCTAAAGACAAAATTACCAAAGCAGAAAGACAGCCAACCAATTGGGAGAAGATATTTACCATCAATACATCAGACAAAGGCCTAATATCCATTATATAAAGGGAACTCAAGAAGCTAATACCTTCCAAATCTAACAAATCAATCATTAAATGGGCAAGGGGGCTAAAGAGAGAATTCTCAAAAGAAGAGATGTAAATGGCAAATGAGGAAATATTAATCATCCTGGCTGTAAATAAAAACAACCCTGGATACCACCTTACCACAGTCAGAATGGCCTATATCCTAAATTCAGACAACAAATGCTGGTGGGCATGTGGAGAAAGAGGAACCCTACTGCACTGCTGGTGGGAATGTAAACTAATACAACCACTCTGGAAAGCAGTCTGGAGAGGTTCCTCAGAAAGCTAAACATAGACCTCCCCTATGACCCAGCCCTACCACTCCTAGGCATCTCTCTGAGCAATAGAACCAGGATACAAGGACACATGCACTTCCATGTTCATTGTAGTACTGTGCATAATAACCAAGGAATATGCAAACAACCCAGATGCTCCACTACAGATGAATGGATCAAAAATTGAGGTACTTATATACAATGGAATATTACACTGCCATTAGAAAGGACAAAATAATGGTATTCACAGGGAAATGGATGGAAGTAGAACAAATAATGTTGAGTAAAATAAGCCAAGATCAGAGAGACAAACAGCACATGGTCTTCCTGATATGTGCACATTAAATTTAAAATGAAATGAGATATGACAAAGTAAACAGAACTCAAGAAACAAAAAAACTCTTCTTAATTTGCTGCATTGTTTTTAAATGATTTTATGTTCTTGACCCCACAAATGGTTTATTCATGTGCACATCTGCAAGGAGCTAGGAGGAGGGCATAGAATCAGAGGGAAATGGGTGAAAAAATACAGCACAGGGGCTATCAGCTGCAATGGACATTGGTGAATGTGAACTAAGCAACTCAAGGGCAGAGATGGGAGGGAGGGAATGGGAGAGAAAGAGGGAACAGCTTTCACTAAGCAAAAGGAAAGAAATGTACATATCATCTGATTTTGGGGAAAAAACATTTGTATTGTCAACGTTTGTAGAGTAAATTAACTTTATAGATCATGATAATGGCAATTCGCCTTGTGAAGGTTAAAATGTGTTTGTGACTTTAGCTAAGTATCATTAACCCATAATCTGTAAAATTTATGCAATCACTTAATCTCAATAAATATTTTTTTTTCTTTTTTGCTGTGGGCCTGAACTCTGGGCCTGGGCGCTGTCCCTCAGCTCTTCAGCTCAAGGCTAGTGCTCTTCAGCTCAAGGCTAGCACCACTTCCAGCTTTTTCTGCTTATGTGGTGATGAGGAATCAAATCCAGGGCCTCATGCATTCAAGGCAAGCACTCTACCACTGAGCCACCTTCCTAGCAATAAAGAAGTTTTTTTTAAATGTGGATAAAAATAGCCATAGAAAGGGTGGATATGCTCAAGGTGTAGCCATGTTTGCAAACGTTATAGAGCAGCCTGTTGATATGTATAAGTAATATTTTTTCATGGTTGAAAAAAACGGCCCTAGGAAGCTAACTTCCCATATATTTTTGGAGATGCAACTTGAAGAAATTATATAGGATAAATGGACCCTCACTAGACAACAAATCTATCAACACTTCATCTTGAACTTCTCAGCTTCCAGTATTAAGACAGGTGATTTCTATTGTACCTATACTTACCTATATAAGGAATTTTGTTGCAGCAGCCCAAAGACAGAAAATATTACCCAATTTAACCTCAACAATTGTTGACATATATATTTCTCATAGTTTAGGATCTGTGCTGAAATTGCCATAGCAAGCTCTATGAGTCTTTTCAAAACACTGTTCCTCTTTTAAAATGAGAGTAAATCTAACTGCAATAAAGTGTCCAAATAATAGACGTGCATTCAAAGAAACATTATATAATATACATATATATATATATTCACTGATTTACAACCATTCCCTTCATTTGTAAAATGGGAACATACATAGAAATGAAATCAAAATAGGGCCTATAATTTTTTCCAGTCAATTATTTTCTTGCTTCTCATTTGCCCATTTCCCCCCAAACCTGCCAGGGGAAACTATTATGTTTATTTTTGTCATCAGAACTCTTATTTGCCAGGATTAAATCTCATATAAGATATATGATACTCTGGTATCTTTCACTTAATATGATCTTGAGATTTATCCAGAATTTTACTACATACACACACATGACTATATACATATATATATATATATATATATATATACACACAGTTATATACACATATATACATTTCTATACATATATATGTACACATTTAAATACATATATATCCCTATCTATACACATTTTATATAATCCAAATTATAAAGTTTGTCTTTCTTAGTGAGTATTTTGAGTGAGTATCCACAATTTATGTATCCATACTTTTCTTGATGGGCTGTTTGAGCTATTATTCTTATTATGATCTAAGTCTATAAATAAATATAATAAAGTTTCCATGCTGAAAAAACTATCTCAGTTTATACTTTCATATCTCTTTCCCTCAACACAGCTCATCTGGAAAAAATCACATCTTAAATCCATTCCAATTGCTAAATGACATCTTATTTTAAGTTGCATCTTCTAGTATCAAGGTCATGTTTTAAGCAAAATCATTTGAGTGAAATCAATCTATATCATTTTTCTAGTTTTCTATTGGTATGTTAGCATGTAAATTTCATCTGTATATGTTAATATATGTACATGCATATTGAAATACATATTTTTTATTTGCTTACTAAAATTTTAGGTCTTCTAAGGCTCCCTTAAGCACTTTGCCACAATTTATGCCCCTCCACACCACCCCCACCAGTTGCCTTCCAATATAGGAACATGTATTTTCTTCAAGGAAGGATACATCACTATTTTTATACCCATTTTGTAAATTAAAACATTTTTAGACATAAAGAGGCTAAATATTTTGCAAAAGGTTACAAACAAATAAATTACATGTAGAGAGATTGCAAGTTGGTTTCAACTTTTACCTAACCCCTTTACTAGTCTACTGATCTGTTGATAGCAGACTTGTACAATAGTAATACTAACCTCCTTGGGTTATTTCAAAGATGAAATGAATCCATAGATGTGATGACGATAATTAGTGCTGTCTATCAGAATCACTTCTATATCCTATACCTCTGGAGGTATTTTATCTTCACATCAGTCCCGTGAGATATGAGAGGCAACATATCAGCCAGAATGTACAGACATGGAAAGTGAGGCACAGAGAAGTTGAAGTTAACTACTGTGATGTCATTTGTGGCTAACAAATGGTAGACTTGAAATTTGACGCTAGATAATATAGCTTCAGCGTTGGTTCTTTAAAATATGATAATAGTTGAGTAGAGCTCTTGACAAATAGCATGCCTTAAATAGAGTTATCCAATAAAAAAAAAAAGCATTGAAAGACATTGCATATCCCTTACGGAAGAAAGCTCTTCTCAAAAGGTCCACTCTTTTGAGGTTTTCTCTTTCACTTTACCCAAGTTATGGTAATGGTGTGATGATTTACAAGAGGCAGATTTATGCCTCTTTTAATTGAAACTTTAAGACACTTAGCATATGTTAATTGTCAGACAGTAAAGCTATAAAGCGAATTACTTCAAAATCTCAGGTACTTAAAATGAGTAATATTTATTTATTTTCCTTACAATCCTATGGTCTGATTTTCAGTCTGCTATGCTGATCTCCAGAAAGCTGGCCTCATTCACAGCAATTCCATGTGCCTCCCTGATCCTGGGCCCTCGAACCTGGGACCTGCAGTTGCTTTTCTAATAGAAACCACAGAAAAAGAAGTGGGTAAACCTAAGTGTTCATGCATTTGTTTTATTCTGCTGTTGTTTTGTTTTCTATGCTATACATGCTAGACCAGTGTGCTACATCCCAGCCCTTGGAACTTTGAGACTGGGTCTTGTTAAATGGCCTAGATGGCCAGAAGCTTCCATTCCTCTGCCTCAGCCCTCTGCATTGCTGAGAATATGGACATCTATCTCCATACTCAGCTTTAGTCAAACACATTAAAACCTTTCTTTGGTTCATATCTTCTAATACCTGATTCAATATTTTCAGAAGATTAATAAAAAGGATAATAATAAAGAAACATGATGACATAATGAGATTAGAATGTTTGGAATCTGGGGATCCTATCCAAATATTTTTACAAAATTAACTCTTAATTTTTACTGATGCAATTTTAATCCTTTGTTACATTTATCTAAATATTTTCCCATGGTGTTTTATTAGCTCTTAAACATCACTAATGGCGATTTGTCTTTGCTGATAACCTTAATTTTTATAAAGTTAAAATGACATACTTCTACCTTTTTCATGGTTTGTGTCTTTGGTTTGTCATATATAACCACTATGCCATAAAATCTCTGGAATTTTAGCTGTGCCCCTACCTTTTCCTTATTTCTCATATCTCTTGGAGCAAAAGAACAAGTCTCTTCCAATGCCTTCAAATACATTCCCTCTAAAAATTCTGCATCCTTTTCCCCTACTTCTACCGCTTAAGATTTCTCTAGCCTAGTCTTCAAATATATGTCATGTCAATATAATTTCAAAGTTTAAAACAAGATTCCCATAAAAATATTATAGTGAGAATATTTAAAATATTTATTTAGTCATTATTATTGGCCTTCAAGCTGTTTCTTAAAGTTTGAAGACATACGCAATGTCTGTTTCAGGTATACACATGCAAATACACACATCTATTTCTCTATCTATTGGGGGGATAGATAGATAGATAGATAGATAAATAGATAGATAGATAGATAGATAGATAGATAGATAGATAGATGATAGATAGATCTTTAAACCTACCAAATGCAGTTGGAACCAACAGAGAAGATAGTAGGGAGCCCTAGGAACATGGTGCATGAGTGAATTTTTCAAAGTACCCATGAGCATGTATGGAAGTTATGAGGTCAGTCTGGATTTGGTAAACAGAGATAGAGACTTCTTTGAAGGAGTTAGGAGTTGACATCACAAATGCAGGAGCTAAGTGAAAGGTACCAGAAAAACCACTTGAGGAAATAGGAACAGGAAATAAGGAGTATGGGATGGTCATTGGCAGTGTCCGCTGTGGAGTAACAAGATCTCACCTCTACCAGGGTTCAGTTACTGCCATATTGTATCTATTCAAGTTATTTGCTGTGGTTACATTTTAAAAAGGACAATTGTCTAACAGGTTAAGTACATTTTATTTAATTTGTCTACCTTTAGGGGAGTCTTCATTCAAAAGATTTTTAAAAGTATTTAATCCTTTCTCTGGGACCAAGCATTCTTATATCCAATTTGGAAAATTTGATGCTCTTTGTAAACAGCTACATCTCAAATGCTAAACTGACAAGCATTTTTAATTACTGTTAGACATAGCAGGCATGCAAAGATCCTTGTTGACTTCAGTTACCAGTAGAATAGTAATTAAAAATAAAGAGACAAAGAACACTCAAAAGAAGGGAAAGTGTAATTACTTTGGAGTAACAGTAGATGTTTTTATTTTTGGACTTCATGGAAAAGGAAGAGAAGAAAACACACATTTATTAAGGTTTTACATACATATTATGGAATACCAGATGGGGTATAGAATGAATTAACATCCAGGATAACTTTAGAATAAAGAAAATAGTACCTAGAGTTTGTATCAGATAACTTCCTTGGCAAGAATAGCAACTTTTACAAGGCTATGACATGTGACAAAGACTTGAGTTGCCCAACCTTCCACCTGGCTTCTTTGAGCTTTTCCAATAAGCTTTTGCATGTTGTCCCTACTCTCTTTGGAGGTCTAGAGAGCCTAGTTGCAGAACAAATTTTTCTATGTCAGTTGAGTGAAAAGCCTTCATCTTTGATTTTCCTTGATATTTCACCTCCTTCATTTTATAGCTGATAACCTTGGTTTGCCTTCATATGAATTGTGTAAGGCCAGTCTAACAAGAATGCTCAAGAAGCCCTTGTAACCAGAAAGTCAACACAGCAATTACCCTATGTCCCCGCATCCATGAAGGGAAGAATTTAGCCAAGGTGGGAATGTAGTCAAAATGATATGAAAAAAAAAATCTGACAGAGAAGGGGCATAATGTCACATAAAAGGGTACTTAAGCCTTCTTCACACTACAGATGTGAGCTTTTGATTTAAATAGAGGTAGAATTAGGGGTAGGGAATAAAGGCATGCATTGTTTGCAGTTGTACCCTAGCTGGTCATTATGTGACATGTGGTTTTTCTGGGCTATGGAGATGTCATCATTGTCATCACTTGGAGAGAGCATTATTGTTCCCATGAGGTGATTTCTCCAGATCCAGAATGAAGCCTGACCATTGTAGGTACTTATTTCATTTGGGGTTTATCTTACTGCCTGGCTCTCTTATTCCTTAGGGGTAGGTTTTGTTCCTTGTAATAAAGATTATTTGATTGGAATTTTATTTTTAGTGTCCAAGGTGATTGCTAAGTGAATGTGGAGAGACTATGTAAATGCCAACCATTTATTCTGCATTTTGTTAATTTGTGGCAGCAAAACATTTTTTTTTAGCAAAACATTTTTTAACTACCTGTTATAAATACTCTTTCAATAGACTGAAAGTGGGTAGTCTCTAGAGTGCAAACAATAGCATTGACTTTTGAAATTTGCATAGTTATTGAGATCATAAGAAATGCCTAACTCTTGAGATAAAGTTGCCTGTGAGTCAGGAAGTTTAATTGTAATAGTTTTTGAGACCTAGTGATCTCATCCTCCATTTTAGGCTTTGTATTTCCCCATCACCCTTGGCTAGCTGCTACCTGTCACTCAGTAATTTTTATTTTTAATGCACTGACCCTCTTCATTCTGTTTGTTAGCTATAAATCTCTAGCTGTCATTGCTGTATTTAGAGTTGAACCCAATTATTCTTATTGTGGTATTACTGAATATAGTCTCCTTCTAACCTTGGTGAGTATCAGGATAATTATTTCTTTTGCAGTGATTGCCATCAGTATGAACGCTAAAGTTTCCAGTTGACATATCAATCACAAGAGAGATAGAGGAAGTCTGGGTAAATAGGATTTATGAATTTCTGCAAGAATGAAGTCCAGGAAACTCTTAAAATGGAAAGTTTCAGAATTACCAATACTACTCATCTTTTTGTGGGGAGTTTTGTATTAAAGTGTCAGCCTACATCACCTCGAACTTTCACTATCTTAATTCTGTCCACTCTTCCATTTGATCATAAGCAATGGCTGTTTCATGACCCTCTCTTTTGAGTACATTAGCCTTTCTTTATTTATTGACATAACGAATGTTTGTCTCTACAGTATATTTATTTCATCTTTTATCTCCAACCTAAATAGCTTCAATTCCCCAAAGACAGCTAAGAAAGACTATACTTTATAAATTTTAATACAAATTAAAAATAACACATAAGCATGATAAAGATGAAGAATAACATTCACCTGCCATCCGATATTGTTTATCTTTTTTGTATTTATATATTTTTTCAGATATTGTTTATCTTAAGATACATGATGATATCTGTAGAGTCCCTTATATTTCCTTCCTCATTATGGGATGATGACTTGTCTTTCCATTATCCAGGGTAGTTAGGAGAGGGTGCTCGGCTTTAATAACATTTTGTTCATTTGAATCCAGGCACAACAATATAAACATATCAGAACAAAGCAGCCCAGCCTCAATGCATTTCTCCAAATAATGTTCTATATATATATATGTATTTATATACATACAAATACATATATGTATATGTATATGTATATATATATATATATATATATATATGACATTTCTGTTTTGATATCACCTTACCAGGTCCAATTCCCTTCTTTTAACTGCTTTCCCTAAGAAAGTAGACAAATGTTTATATTTTTTCCAATCTTTTCAATTGTTCTTTTAGTTTTCTTCAAGGACCTAGTGAAACCCCATCATGCAAACACACATAAATGTGCCTATGGGTATGTAATGTATGTAAATCTACACAGCCTTGTAACTAAACAAACTAACTTTTCCAACACAGGGTAGGCTCAACCTGTTAAATAACCACTTCACTAAAAGGAAAACAGCCTACAAAGCTGAAACTCTGCATAAAAGACCCACAATCATTCATGTTATTTCTGCAAGCAATTGTGTATCTTCTAGACATGATTCAAACATCTTTTCTGATGATAATCTCTGCCTCAGATTTCCATAACTGCTAAGCCTATTTGGAATGTCTTTTTCTGAAAGCTGTTCCTTTACAAGTTTCTACCCCTTCACAAGCTATGGAATGACTATGAAAATAGTCTTTGATTTTCTTTTCTAGCTGTTGTGTATATTTTAAAAAGAACAAAAAATGATAAAGATTAAAGAAGAAATTAATAAAACAGAGACTAAAATAAAAAAACCACAAAACTTAATTTTAGAATAAAAGATTTCCTTTATCCCTCAAACCATATCCTCGTGATTACCAGTGGGTAGTCTTGGAGGTAAAGATCTGAGATTATAGTTATCCTGAACAAATAATTGAATAGACACAGACATACAAAAGTAAAGTGGTAAAGTCAGAAATGTTGTAGAGAATGTGCAAGTGTACTATTAAGGCAAACTGCTGGGGAAAAGGGTGCATTTTCAGCCTTCCCGGGCTAGAGAGTTTGTAGTAATGACAGTGGTCTGGTTTTAGGGAAATGAGGGGCTATGTATTGGCAGTTTTGGAAAGGATCTTCATCGTGAAAAGTTTCCAGCTCGTAATTTTAAGTATTTGTATGAAATGCAACCCATATTCATTGTCTTGGAAGTCAGACAATGAGAGCACTCATATTTCTACTGTGTAGGTTCCTCCCTCAGGTTAGAACTGGCTCAGAGTTTCTCTTTCCCTAGGGAGAAGTTCTAACCTTAGATTAATCACAATCACTAGGAAGAATAGTCTTCAGGGGTAAGCTGAAGGAAATAGAACACCGGAGTGTTTCCTAGAGCATGATTTGGAAGGTAGTTGGCTTCAGTGTTCTTTCCCTGTAGTTAATATGACTCAGGTTCATGTCACCATGCTATACAACCACAGCAGAGTGTTCAGAAGCAGAAAATTATCAGTAGTACCATACTATCAACTGTTCTACAGGCGTTAGCACAGTTTAACCAATTTTTCTATTTAGGTGATTTTTCTGTTCCAGAATAATCCACTGCCAATTTTCAGTCAGAGTTCAAGTTCATTAACCTCTCATTGCCTTTTAATGATCTGGAAGAAAGAAGCTGTTTCTAAAGCAGGATAAAGTGATTAGGAGACAGAGAAATTGTACACACACACACACACACACACACACACACACTAACAAATATCAAAAGAGCCACACTCAGAAATTAGGACCAAGAAGTAAACTAAATAAAAAGCAGTTAAGTGGCCTTCCCACCACACCTACTTCTAGAAATTAAGTTATATAAGAATGGGAAGTATACAAAGGGTTACCTAAGTCTGCCTTCTATTTTGATTGCAAATTATTCACAACAATTTGAGAGACATAAAGAACAAAATACAGGTCTGGCAAAAGAAAATCTTGAAAGTTACCTGCATTTGGCATAAATTTCGTGCATCTAATCTGGTTAGAACCATTATCTAAAGATTCAGAAGGGAGAGGACATGATCATGTGTATTATCCTAGCTCAGAAAGTATGGAAGTATGGAAATATAAAGGCTACAGATCAGAACCACCATTTTGAGTGTCATTATGAATGGAGAACAGAAAAGGTTTGTCTCTCTTTTCTATTCTTCTTTAACTAGATTAAAACACTATTGCTAAAACTTTCAGTTTTGTGACTCTCCTTATTGTGAGACACACTAAAATGCATTCCATCCGTGGATTTCAAACATCTATGATTTTGTATGGCAGTTGAAAAAATAAGTAAAAAAAGCCTTTATCCATCATCTGTCTGTTATTACTTCAGAAGTTTTCTAATGGAGGTATGAAGATAGCATATGAAGTTATTCCTCTCATTGTTATATAATTGATGATCCTGGAGAGATGGGCATTCATAGATTTAGCGTCCCAAGGATTAGAGTGTAGTAGCTTGGGCTATCTAGTCTACAAAGAGAGATAGGTGCTGGCCACTGAGGGTAAAGAGTACAAAGACACTTTATGGAAGGAAACCATGGCAGAGAATGTAGACACAGTACTTCTATAGACCCTGGAAAATAATTGATTTAAGTGGGGTACAAAGGCAATGATGGGCTGAAGCTGTATTGAGAGGGGAAAAAAAGAACTTTGTATGTGAAAAAAATTATGAGAGAATTATTTTTCTCAATGAATAAATATCACCAAGCATTATTGTAATCTAGAAAATATTTCTGCAAAGACAAGAAAGAGAGAAAAATAAATTTATTATTGAATAAGCATGAAAGCGTTTCAGAAGTTAAGAGTGCAAGGACCAAATTTCTCCATTCTATATCATAGACCATAAAGGTACCACTTACAAGGTACACACTTTCAAGGTATAAAACTAGCTTGTCCTCTTAGCAGAAGATTGAAAGTCACATGGAGTTTATTTGAACTTTGCATGGTGTTGGAGTGATCTCTGTATCTGCAATTACTCTTAATAGGAAAGGGGACAAGTAACTGACCAAAAACTTAATTCTCTTCCCTTCCCTCCAATCCCTCCCCTCCCCTCTTGTCACTTCTCTAGAAGGATAACAAGCCACTAGCAAAAACTTAATCCTCTCTCTGCTCCCTTCCCCTCCATTCTCACTCTGCCCCTCCCCTCCTCTCTCTTTGTTGGTACTAAGGAAATAATTTAGGGTCAGATAATTAATTACTTGGAAAATGCTCTAGTCCTTTTGCTTTTAATTTGCTTTTCAGATAAAGGCTCTCACACTTTTCTCCTAGCCAGTGTCAGACCTTAATCCTCTTACCTGTCTCAGGAGTAACTGGAACCTCAGACCTAAGCTATTATTATTGGCTTGTTTTCCAGATATAGTTCCTCACAGTTTTTGCTCATGCCTGTCTCAAATTATAATCATGGAACTGTGATCCTCCTATCACTTTCTCTGGAACAGATGGGACCACAGTTGCAAGACACCACAGCCACTTCAAACTTACATACTATCACAGACAGGAGGTGATTTTGCAATTTGAACCAAAGAAGTCACTGAAGTAGAAGCCCTCCATTCCCAGGGAAACTAGGAACTAGTTTTTTTGTTGTTTGTTTTCCTTTTGTATATTTGATATTTATATTTTAAAATGATCTTTGTCAGTCTTCTCAGAAAAGTTTTCAGTCATAAAGTTAGCAAAAGTCTTATCTAGGTTTGAAAAGAATTTATATAAATTTGCAAAATGGAGACACTTCTTAAATTTGTTTTCTGATATACATTTTTGGTTAAAAAACAGAAGCAAAGAAACTTCTCCCTTATTTTCTTTTTATAGCAATTTTTTGTTGTAATGAAGTGATTAAATAAATTTCACATTATTGTGAGATAGTGATACTTGTTATAAGTCACAAACACATTCTAACTTTCATGGGGAAAATTGTCTTTATTGTTGTTTATAAAGTTTATGAGTTCTTCTTGAGTCCCTATCTTGGGGCTCCTTTTGCTTAACATCATTTTATCTGACACTTTCTGCTCATCCCAGACATATACTCTTATTGCAAATATGGTAAACCATGGGACATATGTTTCTTTGGGCTTGGCTTACTTCACTTAATATAATTTTTTCCCAAGCCTTTCCATTTCCTAACAAATGGGGAATGTCATTCTTTCTGATGGAGGCATAGAATTCCATTGTATATATATACCACATTTTCTTGATTCATTCATCTACTAAGGGGCAGCTGGGTTGGCTCCATATCTTAGCTATGGTAAATAATGCTGCAATAAAAATATGTATTTATAAGATACCATGTGATTTTTTTGTTGCTTTGTATGTCCCTCCCTCATGGTATAACCACTGTTTTCACTGTATTTGATGTTGGTATAATTTGGGGAGGGGAATGGAAAAAAAAATTGTTTAAATAGGGATAAAGATGGACCCATTGCAACAATGAGACGTACAAGACACTATGTCAAAAAACGAACTTTACAATTTAGGCAGGGGGTGGGGAGGGTGTAGCTGAGGAGATGGGAGCTAAGGGATTGTAAGGGAAAAACAAAGGAGGAGGCAACAATGCAGGATATGATATGTTCTCATTCCCTTGCTCATATAACTGTAACCCCTTCGTATTTTCACAATAAAAAACTTAGTTAAAAAAGTTTATGAGTTCTATGAGCTTTGACAATAGTTATTTCTTCCACATCAGGTGATATGTACATTATTTGCCTTTGCTTAGTGTCAGCTGTTCCCTCTTTCCCACTCATTCCCTCCCTCCCATCGCTGCCATTGAGTTGCTTAGTTTGTTTTCATCAAAGACCAGTGTAACTGGTCATTGTATGTTTTCCCCTGTTTACCTCTGTTTCTTTGTCCTCCTCCTTGTTTCTCTCCAATGTGCACATCTATACCATATATGTAGACAGCAGCGTGGGTCATTTGGTAATGTTTTGACCACATGAGTGGAGGTCCTTTATTTCTTGAGTCTTGTTTACTTATCTCCTTATGTTTTGGATTTAACATGCACTTATCAGGGAGATCATGTGCATTTGTCCCTTTGCTCTTGGCTTACCTTACTCAACATGATTTCTTCTAGGTCCATCCATTTCCCTGCAAATGCCATTATTTTGTCCTTTCTAATGGCTGCATAATATTCCATTGTATATAGGTACCACAGTTTTTGGATCCATTCATTTGTAGTGGGGCATCTAGGTTGTTTCTATATCCTGGCTATTGTGAGCAGTGCTGCACAAAACTTGGAGGGGCATGTGTCCTTGAATCCTGGTTCCTGTTGTCCAGGATAGATGCCTAGGAGTGGTATGGCTGGCTCATAGGAGAGGTCAATATTTAGCTTTCTGAGGACCCTCCAGATGACTTTCCAGAGTGGTTGTATAAGTGTACATTCCCACCAGCAGTGTAATAGGGTTTTCTTTCTCTGCATCCCCTCCAGCATTTGTGGTTGGCTGACTTTAGGATGTGGGCCATTTTCACTAGAGTAAAGTGGTATCCCAGGGTTGTCTTTATTTTCATTTCCTTTACAACCAGAGATGGTGAACATTTCCTCATGTCTTTCTTTGCCATTTTTATCTCTTCTTCTGAGAAGTCTCTTTAGTTCCCTTGCCCATATAGTAATTGCTTTGGTAGGTTTGGGAAGGATTACTTTTTTAGTTTCCTGTATCTACTGGATATTAGCCCCTTTTCTGATATATTGCTGGTAAATATTTTTTCCCAGTTAGTTGGCTGTCTTTCTAGTATGGTTGCTCTGTCTTTAGCTGTGCAGAAACTTTCTTTTAAGGTAGTCCTATTTGTCCTATCTCTCTCCAACTTGTTGTGACCCTGGAACTCTGTTCAGGAAGTTCCTGCCTCCTACTCTGTCCTGCAGTAGTTTCAGAGATTCAGGTTTAATGTTAAGGTCTTTAATCCATTTTGAGTTGATGTTGGTGCATGGTAATAGGCTGGAGTCCACTTTTAGTTTTGTGCATGTGGCCGCCCAGTTTTCCCAGCACCAGTAATTGAAGAGGCTGTGCTTCTTCCACTGTATGTCTTTGGCTCCTTTGTCAAATATCAACTAACTGTAAGCATGTGGTTTTATTTCTGGATATTCTATGCTATTCCATTGGTCTTCAGGTCTGTTTTTGTGCCTGTACCATGCTGTCTTTGTTAGTTTGGCTCTATAGTAGATTTTGAAGTCTGGCATTGAGATCCCCCCGTGTTGTCTTTTTTGTCTAGAATTGTTTTGGCTATTCTAGGTCTTTTGTTGTTCCATATGAATTTTTAGACTGTTTTCTGTATTTCAGTAATGAACTATAAAAACTTAAAGAAAGAAATTATCGAGGACACCAGGAAATGGAAAGACCATCCATGTTCTTGGATAAGCAGACTTAATATAGTGAAAATGGCCATACTGCCAAAATAGATATACAAATTCAACGCAATTCCTATTAAAATCCCTTATTTTCTTTCTTTTTTTAATTTTAATTTTAATTTTTTGTGAACATACTGTACAGAGGGGTTACAATTACATGGGCAAGATAATGAGTACATTTCTTATCAAGCATTGCAGCCTCCTCCTTTGTTTACCCTTCACATCTCTTCCCAGCCTCCCCCCGCCCCCTCACCCAATCTCCCCCCCCACACACCAAAGTTGTAAAGTTCGTTTTCCACATGACAACTTGTATTTCTCATAGTTGCAATGGGTCCACCTGTATCCTTAAACGACTTGTTTTCCCCATCTCCTCCACAAATTATACCAATATAAAATATAGTGAAAGCAGGGGTTATACTGTGGGGAGGAACATACAAAGCAACAAAGAAATAATCTTATAAATGCATTAGAAACAAATGCATGAAAGAAAAAAACAGTTAAATACATATCTAAGGGTTCATAAAATCCCTTATTTTCAACTGAGTAAATTTTCAAAGTTTCTATTCTTCTTTTCTTCTTCTTCTTCTTCTTCTTCTTCTTCTTCTTCTTCTTCTTCTTCTTCTTCTTCTTCTTCTTCTTCTTCTTCTTCTTCTTCTTCTTCTTCTTCTTCTTCTTCTTCTTCTTCTTCTTTTCTTCTTCTTCTGGTCGGTTGTGGGGCTTCAACTCTGGGCTTGAGCGCTGTTCCTGGGCTCTTCAGCTCAAGGCGAGCGCTCCACCGCTTGAGCCACAGTGCCACTTCTGGTTTTCTAGTGTTTTATTGGAGATAAGAGTCTCACAGACTTTCCTGCCCTGGTTGGCTTGGAACTGCAATCCTCATATCTCAGCCTCCTGAGTAGCTAGGATTACAGGCATGAGCCACCTGCACCCAGCTCTATTCTTATTTGTATGTACAAAGCTCATTAGGTTTGTTAGCACCACAATACATACATACATATACATACACATGCTATAATATATAAACACATACATATTACTATTAAATACATATACATACATATAGACACATGTGCATTCTTTTCAGACACTATTATAAGAAAAGATACATCAGACTGGATCAGTACATATGTTCTCCTTTCAAAATATGATAATTACTCTCTAAAAATTATTTTTCATTTCCAATTTGTTTTGACAATTACCTCATAAGTAATTGTGCCCTTGTCCTTGACAGACCCAGCTATGGACATTTTTAACAACTGTGACAAAAAAGTTCTCAAGGTAAGAATTTAAAATTAAAGGAACTATACTGAACTCTTTTGAGACAGGAAAAACCATAGGTTCTCTATATTTTCAAGGTGCTGTCAATTGTGTAAGGAAAATATATGCACTGGACATAAAGAATGTTTGCCAAAGTAGTAGAAAAGTTCATTTTCCCTGACACACTGGAAACTAGATATATTATAGAAATAAAAATGGAATTTAGCAAGCAATAAGGTATGAGCACAGAGACTGAAATCCAAATTCCACTGGCTTTAACAGGTAAGGTCTATTTCACTTATTAAGCATTGGAAAGGAAGTAAGTGCAAAGCATAGAATAAAACCATTGATGTCAGTGGTGTTTTCAGTTACCTAGAACAACTATGAAAGCCATTGTTCAACTTCTCATTCCTGGAAATTGCACTGATTTACTGTAGTTTATAGACCCAGGCCAGTCATATTTAAGCATTTTTTCCTGTCAAGGAACAAATTTAGCTTAGAACAAAGTTAGCTTAGAACCTCAACATCGTTGTGACTTCTATAAGTATAGAGGTACAGATGAAGAGTCTAGACCATATTTTGGGATATACAATTGTTTCTCTCCTCACATAACCAACCAAGAAGTTAAGAGAGGCAAAGTACCTTGCAAAATATCAAATGATATGTTAATGTGAATTAAGAGTTTAGCTCTATCACACATATGCATAAGTTGATTTTCCCAAGTCCCAGACTCCTGTTGCAGAATGCAGAATTATTACTCTTTCTACCAATACTAAGTTAAAAATATCTGTCTTTGTGCATTGACCTCTTTTGTACACTGATCTCTTTTGTAGGGTCCAATCTTCATCATTGAGTGTTTATCTACGCTCTTCTCTGTCACCTAAGGTTTACTCAATCCTATCTTTTCCAGGACAGTTTTTACTCACCTTTAGAAATAAATAATGACAGAAACCTGCTGACCATGGAACATGAAGCATTACATTATTGTTCAGTCATACATGCTGGAGAGCTTTCTGAACAAATAGTCTATGTTCATTTCTGAACAAGTCAACTTTACTCAATAGTATAATTTTCCATTACCAGTTATGTAGGACAAATAATAGTGGTTATATGATTTAGTTAGAACTATTATTAACAAATATATGTCTGTTCTTAATTTTTAAATCACAGAGTAAAAGAAGGGTAGCATATCTATGTCTCAAATGAGATTTTAAATAAAATTAGGGCGTTATATTTTGTTCTGTGTGTATGCTTTATATAATATATTATTTTAAAAAACTTTATGATTATCAAACAGCCTAATAAGAGCTATAAAGTTGAAGTGGAGGTTAAACAATCTTACTTTTTGTTTTCTTCCATCATTAAACATTTTTCTTTTTCTCTGTATCCATGCTAATATTTCAGCATGTCTAAGTTTGGGGAAATGTGATTCAATAAAAGTATACAAAGCTATGGAACCAACCTAGATGCCCCTCAGTAGATGAATGGATCAAGAAAATGTGATATATATATATATATATATATATATATATATGATATATATAAATATACACACATTTTGTGTATGTGGGTTGTACATACACACAAATGCATATATATGTATATATATACACACACAAAATGTTTATTGTCTGTCTGCCTTGTATAAGATGTATCTCTAGAGTTTTTTTCTTTGAATACACATGTCTAGGATTTAGGAGTTGGTAAAGACTGAGGATGAACTTTGGACATCAGTGGAATACAGAATTTTCTTCATTATTGTTAAGTAGGAAAAGAGAACAGAGAAAATAGAAAAGAATCTAGCTCGAGTTATAGGCATGAGCCACTTGTGCTGCTGGATCTTTGCATTTACAAGAAGAAATGTAGTGGATTTCAGTATGCTATCACTGGGGGCAAGTACTGACACTACTTATTCTTGTGGGAAGCAGATTTCCTATCCATCTAGCCATGACTTAATTCCTGGGAAAAGCCTCTTCTGGTATAAAGAACAAGGCAAAAGTACAACTATTTTTCTTTTCTCCAATCATCCAGATCTGAATACTTTAATCAGGGAGAGAGAAAGAGAAAACAGTTCAGTCCAAATGATAGAAAAAGACGTTTAACTTTTAGAAAGGTGAACAAAATGAGTAAGACCACTATATTCTGGAAGTAAACACAAATATGATAGATAAGGCCCCAAATTTAAAAAAATCTTGAAAATACAAGCAACATTTTTATAACCGCTCATTAAATACTATATTGAGTTAAATATATAAACTTTTCATAACAAGAGTTAAATTTATAAAACAAGGTCCTAAGATTTTTTTTGGGGGGGGAGTGGTCTTTTCTTAGGACTTGAACTCAGGGCCTGGGCACTGTCCCTGAGCTTCTTTGCCCAAGGCTATCTCTCTATCACTTGAGCAACAGCTCCACTTTTGGCTTTTTTAATTTTTATTTTTGGAATTAATTGGAGAAAAGAGGTTCACAGACTTTGTTGCCCAGCTGGCTTCTGACTGAGATCTTTATATCTCAGCCTCATGAATTGCTAGGATTATAAGTGTGAACCACTGGAGTTAGGCTAGAATCCTGAGATTTAAAACCATTTCTGTGCAGTTAAAACCAATAGACGACCAAGATAGGAACACAAGTAGTTTTTTTCTTTTTACTATTGTTTTGAATGTATTTACAATGCACTATGTGATTTTTTTTGTTTCTTTGGTATGTTCTTCCCCTACGGTATAACCACTGTTTTCACTGTATTTGATTCTGGTGCCCTGCATCTTGTATATACATTATTCTAATTTGGGGATGGGAAGGGAAATAAAAAGATGCTTAAATAAGGATACAGGTTGACCCATTGTAACAAGAAGATGTTCAAGACTATGTGGAAAGGGGGAGTTGGGTTGGTGAAAGGAAAGGGATGACAGAGGAAAAACAAAGGAGGGGATAACAATGCTTGAGAGGAAATGTACTCATTACCTTACAGAGGTAACTGTAACCCCTCTGTACAGTACTTTTAAAATAAAAACATAAAAAACCAAGAGATGAATAAACAGAAGATCTGATGAAGAACAAAATAAAAGGTGCATAAGGAAACATATATTTTTGCAAAATTTATTATTTTTTTTAATTGTATTTTATTTTATTTGAGAACATACTGTACAGAGGGGCTACAATTACATGGGCAGGATAATGCATACATTTCTTACCAAGCATTGCAGCCTCTTCCTTTGTTTACCCTTCACTTCCCTTCCTGGCCTCCCCCCTCCCCCCACCCAATTTTACCCCCCTCCCCCCACCCAATTATACCCCCCTCCCCCACACACACCGACATTGTAAAGCTGGTTTTGACATGACATTTTGTACTTCTCATTGTTGCAACAGGTCCACCTGAATCCTTAAACGAATTGTTTGTCCCCATCTCCTCCACATGTTATACTGACATCAAATATAGTGAAAGCGGGGGGTTACACTGTGGGGGAGGGACATACAAAGCAACAAAGAAATAATCTTATAAATGCGTTAGAAACACATGCATGAAAGAAACGAAAACATTAAAATACATATTTAAGGGTTCATTTTCCTAACATCACATTATCTGACCTTTTCCGCTTGACTCATACCTATACTAGATATTGCAAATAAGGGAAACCATGGGACCTATGCTTCTTTGGGCCTGGCTTACTTCACTTAATATAATTTTTTCCAAGCCTTTCCATTTCCTAACAAATGGGGAAATGTCATTCTTTCTGATGGAGGCATAGAATTCCATTGTGTATATATACCACATTTTCTTGATCCATTCATCTACTGAGGGGCATCTGGGTTGGTTCCATGTCTTAGCTATGGTAAATAATGCTGCAATAAACATAGTTGTGCTGGTAGCTTTAGTGTGGTCTTGTTTGTAAACATTTGGGTAAATGCCCAAAAGTGGGATTGCTGGATCATAGGGGAGCTCTATGTGATGTCTTTTGAGGAACCTCCATACTGTTTTCCAAAGTGGTTGAACAAGTTTACATTCCCACCAACAATGAAGTAAGGTTCCTTTCTGCCCACATCCCCTCCAGCATCTGTTGTTGTTAGAGTTCTTGATTTTTGCTGTTCTAACTGGAGTGAGGTGATATCTCAATGTTGTTTTGATTTGCACTTCTTTTATGGCTAGGGATGTTGAACATTTCTTCATGTGTCTATTGGCCATCCTTCTTTCTTCTTCAGAGAAGCTTCTCTTTAAGTCTTTCGCCCACTTATTTATTGGGCAGTTGTTTCTTTGAGGATTTGTTGTTGGGTGGTTTAATTTTTTGAGTTCCAAGTATATTTTAGATATGAGACCCTTGTCCGTTGTATGGCTAGTAAAGATCTTCTCCCAATCGGTGGGCTTTCTATTGATCTTGCCAGCTATGTCATTTGCCCTGCAGAAGCTCTGCAATCTTATGCAATCCCATTTGTCCAACCTTTCTTTGATTTGTTGTGCTTCCGTGTCTCTATTCAGAAAATTTCGACCTGAGCCAAGGAGACCTAGGGTTTCTCCTATTCCATCCTGTAATGTTTTCAGAGTGTCTGCTTTGAGTTCAAGGTCTTTGATCCATTTGGAGTTGATTCTGGTGCAGGGTGATATATAAGGGTCTAGCTTTAGTTTTCTACATGTAGTTAACCAATTTTGCCAGCACCATTTACTGAAGAGGCTGTCTTTCTTCCATTCTATTGTTTTAGCTTCCTTATCGAAGATTAGATGGCTATAGGTCTGTAGGTTCATTTCTGGGTTTTCAATTCTATTCCATTGGTCCTGAGGTCTGTTCTTATGCCAATACCAAGCTGTTTTGATTACTATGGCTTTATAGTAGAGTTTGAAATTTGGTATTGATATTCCTCCAGCAGTGTTCTTTCCGTTGAGGAGCGTTTTTGCTATTCGGGGTCTTTTATTGTTCCATATGAATTTTTGAATTGCCTCCTCTATTTCCTTGAAGAATGAGGGTGGAATTTTCATAGGTATTGCGTTGAATTTGTAGATAGCCTTGGGAAGTATTGCCATTTTCACGATGTTAATCTTGCCAATCCAGGAGCATGGGAGGTTTTGCCATTTTTTAAGTTCTGTGTTGATTTCCTTTTTCAAGATTTTAAAGTTTTCATCATAGAGGTCCTTCACTTCTTTGGTTAAGTTAATTCCTAGGTATTTTATTTTTTGTGGGGCTATTACAAATGGTGTTGCTTTCCTAATTTCAGCCACACTTTTCTCATTGTTGGCATATAGAAAAGCCATTGATTTTTGGGGGTTAATTTTATAACCTGCTACTTTGCCAAAGTTTTGAATCAGCTTGAGTAATTTGGGAGTGGAGTCTATGGGATTCTTTAAATACAAGATCATGTCATCTGCAAAGAGGGAGAGTTTTATTTCTTCTTTCCCTATTTGGATCCCCTTTATGTCTGCATCTTGTCTTATTGCTGTAGCTAGGCATTCTAATACTAGATTGAAGAGAAGTGGAGAGAGTGGGCATCCTTGTCTTGTTCCTGAGTTAAGAGGAAATGGCTTTAGTTTTTCACCATTGAGTATAATGCTGGCTGTAGGTTTGTCATATACAGCCTTTATTGTATTGAGGAATGTTCCATGGATTCCTAATTTTTCCAGAACCTTCATCATAAAGGGGTGTTGAATCTTGTCAAATGCTTTTTCTGCATCTATTGAGATAACCATTTGGTTCTTATTCTTGCTCCTGTTGATGTGATGAATAATATTAATTGATTTGCGTATATTGAACCAGCTTTGCATCCCTGAAATGAATCCTGTTTGATCATGGTGTATGATTTTTTGGATGAATTGTTGAAGTCGATTGGCCAAAATTTTGTTGAGAAGTTTTGCATCAATGTTCATCAAAGAAATGGGTCTATAGTTCTCTTTCTTTGATGAGTCCCTGCCTGGTTTTGGGATGAGGGTTATGATGGCTTCATAGAATGTGTTCGGTAGTGAGCTTTCTCTTTCAATTTCATTGAAGAGTTGGAGGAGTATTGGTGTGAGCTCTGCTTTGAAGGCCTTGTACAATTCCTCTGTAAAACCATCTGGTCCTGGACTTTTCTTAGCTGGGAGGTCTCTTATTGCTGTTTCTATTTCAATGCTTGATATGGGCCTGTTAAGCTGGTTTAACTCATCTTGGTTTAGTTTTGGCATGTCAATATTTGCTAGGAAAAGGTCCATTTCTGTCAAGTTCTCAAACTTATTAGCATAAAGTTTTGAGAAGTATTCCCTTATAATGTTCTGAATCTTGGTTGTTTCCGTGGTGATGTTTCCATTCTCATCTCTGAGTTTATTAATTTGGGTGTGTTCTCTCCTTTTTCTGATAAGGTTTGCTAAGGGTCTGTCAATTTTGTTAAGTTTTTCGAAGAACCAACTCTTTGTTTTGTTGATTCTTTCTATAGTTTTTTTGGATTCTAATTCATTTAATTTTGATTTAATTTTGATTATTTCTTTCCGTCTACTGGATTGGGGTTTATCTTGCTGCTCTTTTTCAAGGAGGTTTAGATGTGTCATTAAATTGCTAGTTTCCGATCTCTCCAATTTGTTGATGTAGGAGCTCAGAGCTATAAACTTGCCTCTGAGTACTGCCTTTGCTGTGTCCCAGAGGAGCTGGTAATTTGTGTGTTCATTTTTGTTGAATAGCATGAACATTTGAATTTCCTTTCTAATCTCTTCCATGACCCACTCATGATTCAGCAGTGTGTTGTTCAGCCTCCATGTGATACCGGACTTTCTTTGGTGGCTTTTGGTGTTGAGTTCTAATTTTATTCCCTTGTGGTCAGAGAGAATGCAAGGTATAACTTCAATGTTTCTGAATTTAGACAAGTTTGCTTTGTGGCCTAAAATGTGATCTATTTTAGAAAACGTTCCATGTGCTGCTGAGAAGAACGTGTATTCTGATGCTGCTGGGTGAAATGTTCGGTAAATGTCTGTTAAGTCTAGTTGATCTATGCAGCTGTTTAGATCTGCGGTTTCTCTGTTGAGTTTTTGCCGAGTTGATCTATCTAGTGGGGAGAGTGGTGTGTTAAAATCCCCAACAATTAATGTCTTTGGATCTATATGGGATTTGAGGGAAAGTAGTGTTTCTTTGATAAATTTGGGTGCTCCATTGTTTGGCGAATAGATATTTAGAATTGTAATATCCTCCTGAAGGAGAGATCCTTTAATTAGTATGTAGCGACCTTCTTTATCTCTTCTCACGAATTTTAATTTGAAGTCTATTTTATCTGATATTAGGATTGCAACTCCCGCCTGTTTATGAGGGCCGTTTGCTTGGTAGATTTTGTTCCAGCCTTTAACCTTGAAAATATGTTTGTTTTTATGGGCAAGATGTGACTCCTGCAGGCAGCAGATAGAAGGGTCTTGTTTTTTAATCCAACTAGACAGTCTATGTCGCTTAATTGGAGAGTTCAGTCCGTTAACGTTAAGAGATAGGACTGAGAGGTATTTGGGAGTTCCTGCCATGTTATCCACCTTCTTGGGGGCTGTGAAAGCTGGGTTCTTCCTAAGGTTCTTGGATTCTCAGTTTGGGTGCAGTTTCTTGGCCTTTGTTGCATTCTTGTTGGTTTTCTATGTGTAGGACATCTTTAAGAATCTTTTGTAGGGCTGGTTTGGTGGAGATGTATTGTTTCAATTTTTCTTTGCTATGGAAGGTTTTTATTTGGCCTTCAGTTATGAAGGAGAGTTTAGCTGGGTACAGTATTCTTGGTTGATAGTTGTTTGTTTTTAGGGCATGGCATACGTCATTCCAGGCTCTTCTTGCTTTGATTGTCTCTGCTGAGAAATCTGAGGTAATTCTAATTGGTTTCCCTTTATAGGTGATTAACCTTTTCTCCTTGACAGCTTTAAGGATCTTTTCCTTGGTCTGGGTTGATCCTGTGTGGATTATAATATGATGGTGGGATGTCCTATTCTGGTCTGGTCTATTTGGGGTTCTAAAAGCTTCTTGTATCTGAATAGGCCTATCTTTTTGTATGTTTGGGAAGTTCTCTGCTAGGATCCTGTTAAACAAATTTCCTAGACCATTAACTTCTGTTTCTAGGTGCTTCTCTACACCCATTATCCTTAGATTGGGCCTTCTGATGGTGTCTTCCAGGTGTTGGATAGACCTATCATATTTCTTGGACTTGTCTTGGATGGTTTTATGTTCTTTCTCTATAATATCTAGGCTGTTTTCAATCCCTAAGATTCGATCTTCTGCATGGTCTAACCTGCTGTCAAGACTCTCTACTTTGTTTTTTATCTCTTTTCCTTCTAATTGGTCAGCTTTGATGGCTTCAAGTTCTTTGTTGAAGCTCTGTTTTAGGTCTTGTATGAATTTCTTTACTTCCTTAATTTGGTGTTCAGTGTTTGTTCTCAGATCACTTAGTTGATTGGTTATGGTTTCTTTGGACTCCCATTCCTTCTGTTGGGTTCCATTCAGCATTCCCTTTGTGGTCTCCCTGACTTCCTTCAGCTCTTTGTTAATGGATTCCATGAATGCCTTTAGTGATCTTTGTGTATTCTCTACCTGGTCTCTTAATTCGTGAATTACTCTTTGATTAGTTTCCTCCCTTCTGTGGGATTCCTGCAGTTCTCTTTGAGTGTTCTCTGCCTGCTCACGCCATTCCTCTCTTTCTCTTTGAGTATTCTCAAGTTGTTCACGCAAATCCTGTATCAGTTTTTGAGAAGCTTCCTCACGCTTATGATATTCCTGTATAAACTTCTGGGATGCCTCCTCTCTCTCCCTATCATGCTTTACAGAGTCCTTTGTACATTGTCAAACTTCTCATTTATCATGTTTGCTATTAGTGTTTTTAGAGCTATTTGGGAACTCTCCTCTGGATTATTCTTTATCTGTTCTAATCCCTGATTATCAAGGTTGGGAATTGAGATACCCGAATTTGCCATTTTTCTTGTGTTTTTCCGGCTTACTCGGCCCATTTGAGATAAAGATTGCACCAGTTTTGTGCTAGAACACTATCTTAAGGCAACCATCAACCAAAGTTTGCATTTGTACTGTCAATAGTCTACAGATACAATCTAGTTCAACAGATACATCTATTCAACATCAAACGACTATATGTTAAAGGACTTCGAACCGCAGAAAAGAATTTGGAAAACCAGAAATTATTAGGATTAGGGAGAGATGTGGGTAAAAAATGGGAATAGATTGGTGTGGGGAGGCACAGGGAGAGTTAACTATGTCCTAATCACAGTGCAGGAAATGGGTTGGGTAGGATGCAAGTAGAGAGAGAGAGAAAAAGAAGAGACGGAAAGGGGAATAAAGAGAGACCGGAAAAAGAATAGAAACGTAAAAATTAATGTTATTATTGAGGTTAAAAGACCGTCTATTTAGAGAGGAATGTGAATATGTTCAGAGAAGGGGAGGGACATAGAGGAGATGTGAAAATCTTTAAGGATGGGAAAGGGAGAAGAAAAGATCGTAGAGCTAGATAAAAAACAAAAAGATAATTAAGAAAGAAAGAAAAAGAGAAAGAAGACAAGAAAAGAAAGGAAAACTCTCATTCACGTATTCCTAAAATAAAAATTATAAGATGAGAAAAAAAAAGTTACTGGAAAACAATTATTTTTTCAGAAGAGGCAAAAATTAAAGATTAATAAAAGTTTTAGAAGGGAAAAAATTTATATATATATATATATATATATATATATATATATATAAGGTAACAAAAAACAAAAAACAAGCAAAAAAAAGAAAAGAAGAAGAAGAAGAAAAAAAAAAAGAAAAAAAAGAAAAAAAAGTCTTTTGATTTTTTTTTTTTGGGGGGGGAGGAGTGGGAAGAATCCTGTATCTCTCTTTTGTCTGCAACCAGTCTCTTGTTGGAGTCTCTGGTCAGCTTGAGGTCCTGTGGCTTGATTGGTTTCTTAAGTCCGTTGGTTGGAAGAGGCAGAAAAATGCTCTGCTTTACCCAAGATTTTGAGATCCCCCTCCCAGGTTAGTTTTCTGGGAGGGTGATCTGCTTTGAGAGTCACAAAAGAGGGGGATGTGGTGATGAGGCTAGGTTCTGGGTAGAGTTGAGGCCTTTCAACAAACAGTAGCTTTTCCCTGGGGCTATTTTGTGATAAAGCTCACAGCGCCCAGCCTGGAGCCATTCTCAGGGTTTCTGTTTTTCAATTGATTGTGGTGGCTGCTAGAGGGAGGGGCAGCCTCTGGCTCTGGTTACCCAGTGAGGCAAGGCACTCCAATGGCTGGCGCCTGAGCTGGGTGACTTTTCCCTGGATGGAGCTGAGTCTGGCAGGTCACTTCGCCGTTAAGTTCTTGTGACCTGCTAAATGACTCATTTTATTCCAAGGCCTGAGCTGGAGCTAGCAGCTCCTCCGAGCTTTGTCGTTATCCAAGATGGAGATCACCGGTGCTGGGGGGGGAGGGGTGGCCTTCCCTCCTCTGCTCCCTGAGGAGTGAGGATGTCGGGCTTGTACTCACGCCAAGTCTTGGATCCTGGGTCGTCTCTGATCTGCAAACAGCAGGATGAAGATGTTCGCTCCTTGTCGGTTCTTGTTGGTGTTGAGTAGAATCCGCTCGTCCGCTGCGTCTGGCTCCTTCGTCCCCGACTGTCTGTGTCTCTGGTATGACCCCGCGGCGGTGGTCGCCGCCGGAGCGGCAGCTGATGCGTTTCCTTGGCTTCCCCTCTCTTGTCTAACTCTCTGTCCTGTGATGGCACACTTGGTGTGATTCTCTGGCTTAGGACTGTTCACTGGAATTCTAAAACTACTTTCTATGCGAGAGCTTGTTCAGATTCCAGCTTCTCCTCCGCCATCTTCCCGGACTGGATCCGCAAAATTTATTTTTATTTTCCTTTTTTTAATAAGTTTTTTATTGCGAAAATACAGTACAGAAGGTTACAATTACATGGGCAAGGTAATGAGCACATTTCTTACCAAGCATTGTTGCTTCCTCCTTTGTTTTCCTCTTACTATCCCTGTCCTACCATCTCCATGACTACACTGTCTTCCTTCTCCACTAAAGTTGTAAAGTTCGTTTTTCGACATTGTATCTTGTACATCTCATTGTTGCAATGGGTCCACCTGTTTCCCTATTTAAACAATTTGTTTTTCCCTTTCCCTCCTCAAATTATACCAACATCAAATACAGTGAAGAAAGGGTCATGCCATGGGGGATGCACATAAAAAGCAACAAAAACTAAATCACCTTATAAATAAGTTAGAAACAATAGCAAGAAACAAAAACCACTTGAGTCTTTGTCTTGGGGTTCATTTCACCTAACATCATTTTATGTGATCTTTTCTGCTTGTCCCAGACTTATACTAGTTATTGCAAATAAGGGAAACCATGGGACCTATGTTTCTTTGGGCCTGGCTTACTTTACTTAATATTTTTTCCAAGTCTTTCCATTTCCTAACAAATGGGACAATATCATTCTTTCTGATGGAGGCATAGAATTCTATTGTGTATATATACCACATTTTCTTGATCCATTCATCTACTGAGCAGCATGTGGGTTTGTTCCATATCTTAGCTATCGTGAATAATGCTACAATAAGCATAGTTGTGCGGGTAGCTTAGTATGGTCTTGTTTGTGATCATTTGGGTAAATGCCCAAAAGTGGGATTACTGGATCATAGGGAAGCTCTATGTGTAGTCATTTGAGGAATCTCCATACTACTTTCTAAAGTGATTGAACAAGTTTAAACTCCCACAAACAATGCAGTAGGGTTCCCTTCTGTCCACATCCCTTCCTGAATCCCAAAACCAGGCTGAGACTCATCCAAAACAGAGAACTATGGACCCATTTCTTTGATGAACATCGATGCAAAACTTCTCAACACAATTTTGGCCAATCGACTTCAACAATTCATCCAAAAACTCATACACCGCGATCAAACAGTATTGATTTCAGGAATGCAAAGCTGGTACAATATACGCAAATCAATTAATTTAATTCATCATATCAACAAGAGCAAGGATAAAAACCACATGGTTATCTCAATAGATGTAGAAAAAGCATTTGACAAGATCCAACATCCCTTTATGATGAAGGTCTTGGAAAAATTAGGAATCCATGGAACATTCCTCAATACAATAAAGGCTGTATATGACAAACCTACAGCCAGCCTTATACTTAATGGTGAAAAATTAAAACCATTTCCTCTTAACTCAGGGACTAGACAAGGATGTCCACTATTTCCACTTCTCTTCAATTTAGTATTAGAATGCCTAGATACAGCAATAGGACAAGATGCAAAAAAAAAAAAATAAATAAAAGAGATCCAAATAAGGAAAGGAGAAGTAAAACTCTCCCTCTTTGCAGATAACATGATCTAATATTAAAAAAAAATCTCACGGACTCCACTTCCAAATTACTCGAGCTGATTCGAAACTTTGGCAAATTAGCAGGGTATAAAATTAACCCTCAAAAATCAATGGCTTTTCTGTATGACGACAATGAGAAGAGGGTGGCTGAAATAAAGAAAGCAACTCCATTTGTAATAAGCCCCACAAAAAATAAAATACCTAGAAATTAATTTAACCAAAGAAGTGAAGGACCTCTATGATGAAAATTTTAAAAACCTGAAAAAGAAAATCAAAACAGAACTTAGAAATGAAAGAACCTCCCATGCTCCTGGATTAGAAGGATCAAAATTGTGAAAATGGTAATACTTCCCAAGGCTATCTACAAATTCAATGCGATACCTATCAATACTCCAACCTCATTCTTCAAGGAAATAGAAGAGGCAATCCAAAATTTCATATGGAACAATAAAAGACCCTAAATGGCAAAAACGATCCTTAACAGAAAGAATAGTGCTGAAGGAATATCAATACCAATCTCCAAACTACTACAAAGCCATAGTAATCAAAACAACTTGGTACTGACACAAGAATAGACCTCAGGACTAATGGAAAAGAATTGAAAACCCAGAAATGAACCCACAGACTTATAGCCATTTAATCTTCAATAAGGGAGCTAAAAAACTAGAATGGAAGAAAGACAGCCTCTTCAGTAAATGGTGCTGGCAAAATTGGTTAACTACTTGTAGAAAACTAAAGCTAGATCCTTATATATCACCCTGCACCAAAATCAACTCCAAATGGATCAAAGACCTTGGAGTCAAAGCAGACACCCTGAAAACTTTACAGGACAGAATAGGAGAAACCCTAGGTTTCCTTAGCACAAGCTGAAATTTTCTTAATAGAGACCCAGAAACACAACAAATCAAAGAAAGGTTGGACAAATGGGATTGCATGAAGTTGCAGAGCTTCTGCATGGCAAAGGACATAGATAGCAAGATCAATAGAAAGTCCACGGATTGGGAGATCTTCACTAGCTATACTAAGACAAGGATCTCATATCTAAAATATACTTGAAATTCAAATGATTAAATCTCCCAACAACAAATCCTCAAAGAAACAACTGCCCAATAAATAAGTGGGCTAAAGAATTACAAAGAAACTTCTCTGAAGAGGCCAATTGACACATGAAGAAATTCTAAACCTCCCTAGCCATAAAAGAAATGCAAATAAAAACAACACTGAGATACCACCTAACCCCAGTTAGAATGGCTATAATCAAGAACTGTAATAACAACAGATTTTGGAGGGGATGCAAATTTTTATTGTGATTAAGTGATTACATAATTTAACAAATTTCACAGAATTGTGGGTTAGCAATACTTAGTTAAAGTCACAAACACATTCTAACCCTCATGGGGCAAATTGTCTTTATTGTGGTCTATAAAGTTTATAAGTTCTATAAGCTTTGACAATAGTTATTTCTTTCACATCAGGTGATATGTACACTTCTTTTCTTTTGCTTAGTGTCAGCGGTTTCCTCTTTCCCACTCATTTCCTCCCTCCCATCGCTGCCATTGAGTTGCTTAGTTTGTTTTCATCAATGACCAGTGAAACTGGTCATTGTATGTTTTCCCCTGTTTACCTCTGTTTCTGTGTCCTCCTCCTATACCATATAGGTAGTCAGCAGCATGGGGTCATTTGATAATGATTCGACCAGATGAGTGGAGATCCTTTGTTTTTTGAGTCTTGTTTACTTATCTCCTTATGTTTTGGATTTAACATGCCCTTATCAGGGAGATCATGTGCATTTGTCCCTTTGCTCTTGCTTACCTTACTCAACATGATTTCTTCTAGTTCCATCCATTTCCCTGCAAATGCCATTATTTTGTCCTTTCTAATGGCTGCATAATATTCCATTGTATATAGGTACCACAGTTTTTGGATCCATTCATTTGTAGTAGGGCATCTGGGTTGTTTTCATATCCTGGCTATTGTGAGCAGTGCTGCACAAAACTTGGAGGGGCATGTGTCCTTGAATCCTGGTTCCTGTTGTCCAGGATAGATGCCTAGGAGTGGTATGGCTGGCTCATAGGGGAGGTTAATATTTAGCTTTCTGAGGACCCTTCAGATGGCTTTCCAGAGTGGTTGTATAAGTGTACATTCCCACCAGCAGTGTAATAGGGTTTTCTTTCTCTGCATCCCCTCCAGCATTTGTGGTTGGTTGACTTTAGGATGTGGGCCATTTTGACTAGGGTAAAGTGGTATCTCAGGGTTGTCTTTATTTTCATTTCCTTTACAACCAGGGATGGTGAACATTTCCTCATGTCTTTCTTTGCCATTTTTATCTCTTCTTCTGAGAAGTCTCTTTAGTTCCCTTGCCCATATAGTAATTGCTTTGGTAGGTTTGGGAAGGATTATTTTTTTAGTTTCCTGTATCTACTGGATATTAGCCCCTTTTCTGATATATTGCTGGTAAATATTTTTTCCCAGTTAGTTGGCTGTCTTTCTAGTTTGATTGCTCTGTCTTTAGCTGTGCAGAAACTTTTTATTTTAAGGTAGTCCCATTTGTCGAGTTTCTCTCCAATTTGTTGTTAAAACTATCTTGAACTTGGAATTACCTAAGGTAACAGGAACTTTACAACTTTCAGGAAAGGCAATGGGTTGGGGAGTGTGGGAAGATGAGGCTAACAATGTTTGACAAGAAATATACTCATTACATTACTTATGTAACTGAAACCCATGTTTACATCACACATATAATAAATAAAATAAAAAAATTTAAAACAATTGTGAGGTCTAATATCACAAGATAGAAATACAGGAAAATACCATCACAAAAAGAGAAAACAAATCAACATATTAGAAATGAAATTTCTAGAGTCACAAAGAGATTCATGTCATTACATTGAAAGTGCTTGTTGAGTAGCAGGAAATGAGACTTACAATAGGAGTTATTATATTCAAGAATAATTTAGTCTCAGAATAAAAAACAAATTTCAAATCAACTAGACAGGAAATTCAGGGAAATATATGTAGATATAGTATTAAAAAATGAACATTATCAGAGTTATACTTTGAGTTTGTATCATCTTTTCCTAATTTTCCACTTGGGGATTATACTGGTCAGCTTTCTATTAGTATAACAGGTATCTTTAATAAATGAACTTAAATCGTCAAAGTATTATTTTGCTCATACTTTTCAATATTTCAGGCCATAATTAATTGGTTGACCTTGCTTTGAATCTATGGTACATCATAGTGGAAATGGATGGCAGAAGATCGGGTTGCTCATTTTATAGTTGCTATAAAGTGAAAAAAAATTAAAAAGAAAGAAAGAAAAAATGACTGTCCCACTATTCTTTCTGAGGGCCCAGCCACCTGGACAAAATTCCCACACTCACCTCTGCTTACCTTTATTTGTCCAGAATAGGAACCAACCTGGTTAACACCTGGGACTTTGGAAACATTCAAATCCTAAAAAAGATTTTCACAGTGGTTTTATTAAGTCTGAGGGGCTAGTTAGACTCTAGGGTAGTGCTCTAATGTCTGATATAATAAATAATCCCAGGCGATTCAATAAAAAATGATAACAGTTAAAGCTGCCATCTATGCTCACTGACAAATTGCTTATTCAATATTACACTTACCCAATTTTGTAAATAAACACCCAATAGTACCAAAACCTAAAGTCCTAATGGATTTCATTTCTAATAAAATGAAAATAAGGAATCAAAAGAAAACCTTTTAAGAAGATGTAAAATAACTTTTCAAATACATTAAGAAAAACAATCATGTCAAGGAACTTACATAAAGACACAGAATTTAATTCTCTTTAATGTTTATTCCCAAATTACAGGTTTAGAGAAAACTTTCCATGTGTAGTAAATATGCATTAAATTACATCCTTAATTTGAATGGCAATAGTATATTTATATACCACTTTGGGTTTGTATATACTTGTTGCTGCCGTTGAAATTATGCTTTAGGGCAAAATAAGTAAGATTCAATAGTAAACTATATACATGTTCATTTTGATAGTAAACAATATAATATCGATCTTTTTAAAATATATTTTTATTTAGAAATTCTTATTCTTCATGTAAGGAAATAGATTAGCATGTGACTTTTACACCAATAGAGGTTTAGGGCAAGGTTTGGGAAAGAGAAATCAATAGATTGAGTTAATATGAAAATACACAATATACACACATCTGAAATAACATGGTGAAACCTTTTTGGCCATTAACACATTAAACTAAATTGTGTGACTCACAGGAAAGTAAAACAGGCTTATTAGGAGAGAGTACCAGTGGAAGGAGGCTAGAGTATTAAAAAGGTACGTGAGGATAAATATGGGTAGTTTCTTCGCATATATAAAAATGGAGCAAATGAAATCACTGAAATTTCTTTAAGATGGGGAGGAGGGTAGGGGGTAAGATTAATTAAAATACATTTATGCATATCTAGAAATGTCAAAGTGGCACCTTCCCTTCTACAACATATATAATAATAAAAATAAAGGAAAGTAACCATGGAATTTATATAATTGAGGGATTGCTGTAAAATGTGTTTAAGCTGGAAGCATGACTCAAGTAGTAGAGCACCTGACTAACAAATGCAAGGCCCTAAAATCAATCCCCAGTAACAAACCAACAGGAAACAACAAACAATAAAACAAAGAATAGAATTCATAAGAATAAATAACCCAAGTGTCTAGTGATAGATGATTACAAAAAATTACAGTCTATATATATTTGAATAATATTATCAAAACTTAAGAAAATGTACTCATGATACAAGATGCAACATGAATGAATCTTAAAGATAAATACTATATTAAATAAGCCTGCCTGATTTTGGGATGAGGGTTATGAGGGCTTCATAGAAAGAGATTGGTAGTGAACTTTCACTTTCAATTTCATTGAAGAGTTGGAGTGTATTGTGAGTTCTGCTTTGAAGACTTTGTAGAATTCAGCTGTAAATCCCGGGCTTTACTTGGGTGGGAAGTCTCTTATTGCAGTTTCTATTTTTTTTAGTATATTTTTTATTGTACAGGCGGGTTATAGTTACAGGAGCAAGGTAATGAGTCCATTTCCTATATATACCATACACACACACACACACACACACACACACACACACACACACACACATATACACACACAACATATATATGCCATATATATACATATAATATATACCACATTTTCTTGATCCACTCATCTAATGAGGGGCATCTGGGTTCATTCTATAGCTTAGCTATGGTGAATAATGTTGCAATAAATATAGTTGTGCTGGTAGCTTTAGTAGGACCTAGTTTGTAATTGTTTGGGCAAATGCTTAAAAGTGGGATTGCTGGGTCATAGGGGAGCTCTATGTGTAGTCTTTTGAGGAACCTCCACACTGCTTTCCAAAGTGGTCAAACAGGTATACACACCCACCAACAATGCACTAGGGTTCCCTTTGGCCACATCCCCTCCAGCATCTGTTGTTATTAGATTTTTTGATTATCGCCATTGTAACTGGGGTGAAGTGGAATATCAATGTTGTTTTGATTTTCATTTCTTTTATGGCTAGAGAAGTTTAGTATTTCTTCATGTGTCTATTGGACATTCTTACTTCCTCTTCTGAGAAGTCTTTAAGACTTTAGCCCACTTATTAAACAGGTGATTGTTTCTTTGAGGATTAGTTGTTGGGGTTTTATTTTATTTTTTGAGTTCTAAATATATTTTAGATATGAGACCCTTGTCCATTGTATGGCTAATGATGATCTCCCAATACATGGGCTTTCCATTGATCTTGCTTGGTATGTCTTTTGCCATGCAGAAGCTCTGCAGTTTCATGCAGGCTCATTGGTCCAACCATTCTTTGATTTGTTGTGTTTCTGACTCTATTAAGAAAATTTCAACCTGTGCCAAGGAGCCCTAGTGCTTCTCCTATTCCTTCCTGTAAAGTTTTCAGGATGTCTGCTTTGACTTCGAGGTCTTTGATCCATTTGGAGTTGATTCTGGTGCAGGATAATATATAAGGATCTAGCTTTAGTTTGCTGCAAATGTTTAACCACTTTTGCCAGCACCATTTACTGAAGAGGCTGTCTTTCTTCTGTTCTAATTTTTAGCTCCCTTATCGAAGATTAGGAGGCTATAGGTCTGTGGGTTCATTGTTGCTTCTTCAGTTCTATTCCATTGGTCCTCAGGTCTGTTCTTGTGCCAGAACCAAGCTGTTTTAATTACTATGGCTTTGTAGTAGAGTTTGGAGTTTGGTGTTGATCTTCCTCAAGCACTGTTCTTTCTGCTAAGGATTATTTTAGCAAGTTGGTGTCTTTTATTGCTCTATATGTGTTTTGGGATTGCTTCTTTTATTTCCATGAAGAATGAGGTTGGGATATTGATAGGTATCCCATTGAATTTGTAGATAGCCTTTGGTAATACTGTCATTTTCTTGATGATAATCCTCCCAATCCAGGAGCATGGGTTGTTCTTCCATTTCCTTAGTTCTGCTTTAATTTCCTTTTTCAGGTTTTTAAAGTTTTCATCATAGAGGTCCTTCACTTCTTTCATTAATTTAACTCCTACATATTTTTTTGGTAGGGCTATTAAAAGGAATTGCTTTCCATGATTTCAGCTGTGTTCTTCTTGTTATTATATAGAAGAGACATAGAGGTTTATTTTTGTTTTGTTTTTTAATTTTTTAAAATTTCTTGTCGGTTGTGTGGACTGAACTCTGGGCCTGGGCACTGCCCTCAGCCCTTCAGCTCAAGTCTAGTGCTATACCACTTAAGCCACATTACCACTTCCAGCTTTTTCGGCTTATATGGTGCTGAGTAATCGAACCCAGGGCCTCATGCATGCAAGGCAACCACTCTACCACTGAGCCACCTTCCCAGCCCCAGCCATTGAGTTTTGAGGGTTAATTTTATACCCTGCTACTTTTCCAAAATTTCAAATCCGCTTTGGTAACTTGGGAGTGGTGTCCATGGGCTTCTTTAAATACAAGATCATGTCATCTGCAAAGAGGGAGGGTTTTACTTCATTTTTCCCTATTTTGATCCCCTTTATGTTTGCATCTTGTCTTTCTCCTCTAGCTAGACATTTTAATACTAAATTGAAGAGAAGCAGAAGGAGTGGATATCCTTGTCTCATTCCTGAAATTAGAGGAAATGGCTTTAGATTTTCACTATTATGTATAATGCTGGTTATAGATTTGTCATACAAAGCCTTTATTATATTGAGGAATGTTCCATGGTTTCCTAGTTTTTCCAGACCTTCCATCATAAAGGGGTGGTAGATCTTGTTCATTGCTTTTTCTGCATCTATTGATAATCCTGTGGGTCTTATCCTTACTCTTGTTGATGTGATGCATTACATTAATTGATTTGCATATATTGAAGAACCAGTTTTGTAGCCCTGAAACGAATCCTGTTTGATCATTATGTATGATGTTTTTGATGAATCGTTGATGTTGATTGGCCAAAATTTTTTGAGAAGTTTTGCATTGATGTTCAACAAAGAAACCCGTCTATAATTTTCTTTCTTTGATGAGTCCCTACCTGGTTTTGCGACATGGGTTATGCTGGCTTCATAGAAAGAGTATGGTATTTAACTTTCAATTTCAATTTCATTGATGAATTAAAGTATTGGCGTGAGTCTCCTGTGAAGGCCCTGTAGAATTTAACTGTAAATCCATCCGGTCCTGGGCTTTTCTTGGGTACAATGGCTCTTATTGCTACTTGTATTTCGATGCTTGTTATGGCTCTGTTAAGTTTTTTGAAATTTTCTAGGTTTAGTTTGGGCATGTCAATCTTTGCTAGAAATTCATCCATTTCTTCTAGATTCTAAAAAAACTTACTAGCATAAAGTTTTGAGAAGTGTCACCTTTTATATTCGGAATCTTGGTTGTTTCTGTGGTGATGTTTCCATTCTCATCTCTGAATTTGTTTATTTGCATGTGTTCTTTTCATTTTCGGACAAGATTTGCTAAGGGTCTCTCAATTTTGTTAAATTTTTGAAGAAACAACTTTGTTTTGTTGATTCTTTCTGTTTTTTTGGACTAATTCATTGAATTATGATTTAATTTTAATTATTTGTTTCTGTCTACTGGATTGGGGTTTAGCTTGTTGCTCTTTTTCAAGGAACTTCAGGTGCCTTGTTAAATTGTTGGTTTCAGATTTTTCCAATTTGTTGATGTAGGAACTCAGAGCTATAAACTTGCCTCTGAGTACTGCCTTTGCTGTGTCCCAGAGGAGGTGGTAATTTGTGTGTTCATTTTTGTTAAATATCATGAACATTTGAATTTCCTTCCTAATCTCTTGGTGGTTCAACAGTGTGTTGTTCAGCCTCCACGTGTTACAGGATATTCTTTTGTGTCTTTTGGGGTTGAATTCTAATTTTATTCTCTTGTGTTCTGAGAGAATATAAGGCATAATTTCAATGTTTCTGAATTTGGACAAATTTGCTTTGTGTGGTGGTCTAGTTTGAAGAACGGTCTATGTGCTGCTGAGAAGAACATGTATTCTGATGCTTCAGGGTGGAATATTCGATAGATGTCTCTTAAGTCTAGTTGATCTATACAGTGTTTAGAATGAGTTTTCTCTATTTAGTTTTGCCGGGTTGACCTATCTAGTGGGGATAGTCGTGTGTTAAAGTTCCCAACAATGAGAGATTTGAGGGAAAGTAGTGTTTTTTGGATAAATTTGGGTGCTCTGTTATTTGGTGAATAGATATTTAGAATGGTAATATCCTCCTGAAGGAGAGATCTGTTAATTAGTATGCATTGATCTTCTTTATCTCTTCTCTCTAATATTAATTCAAGGTCTATTTTATCTGATATTAGGATTGCAACTCCTGTCTGTTCATGGGGGACATTTGCTTGGTAGATTTTATCACAGCCTTTCATTTCCACAGTGTTTGTTTTTGTGGTCAAGGTGTGTCTCTTGAAGACAGCAGATAGAAAGACCTTGCTTTTTGATCCAACTAGACAGATGATGTTGCTAAATTGGAGAGTTAAGTCTATTAATATTGAGAGTTAGGAATGAGTTATAATTCCTGATGTTATCCACATTCTTGGGGGCTGTGCCAACTAGATTCTCCTTTGATTATTGGATTCTCTGTTTGGGGACTCTTTCTTGGTCTTTATTGTGTTCTTGTTGGTTTTCTATGTATAGCATATCTTTAAGTATCTTTTGTAGGGCAGGTTTAGTGGAGATATATTGTTTCAATTTTTCTTTGCTGTGGAAGGTTTTTATTTTACCTTCCATTATGAAGGAGAGTTTAGCTCCATACAGTATTCTTCATTCATAGATGTCTTTAGGGTGTGGCATACATCATTCCAGGCTCTTTCATTGTCTCTACTGAGAAATATGAAGTTATCTGATTGGTTTCCCTTTATAAGTGTTTGATTTTTTTTCCTCTCTGACAGCATTAAGGATTTTTTGCCTGGTCTCAGTTGATCATACGTGTATTTCAATGTGACAGTGGGATGTCTTGTTCTGGTCTGGTTTATTTGGGGTTATAAAGGCTTCTTGTATCTGAGTAGGCCTATCTTTTTGCCTGTTTGGAAAGTTCTCTGATAGGATCTTGTTAAATAAATTTCCTAGACCTTTCACTTGTGTTTCTAGACCCTCCGCTGTACCCATTAGCTTATAATTAGGCTTTCTGTTGATGTCTTGTAAATGTTGAATAGATCTATCATATTTCTTGGATTTATCTTGAATACTTGTCTAGTCTTTCTCTACAATGTGTAGGCTGTTTTCAATCCCAGAGATTTGATCTTATGCAAGAGTATCAAGACTTTCTAAGTTGTTTTTCCTTTCCTTTCCTTGTAATTAGATATGATGGTTTCAAGTTCTTTGTTGGAGCTTTGTTTAAGATTTGTATGGACTTCTTTACCTCCTTAATGTGATTTTCATTATTGATTCTCAAACTCTTTACAGTTTCATTGGACTAACTTTCCTTCTGTTGGGCTTCATTCAGCATTCCCTTTGGTGCCTCCATGGATTCCTGCAACTTTCTGTTTGTAGATTCCATGAGTTCCTCTCTTAATCTTTGTTTATTCTCATCTAACTCACACCTTTATTAACCTTTGATTAGACTCCTCATGCTCATAAAATTCCTGTATTAATCCTTGGTTAGCCTCATCATGCTCACAGATTTCCCTATCAAGCTCACACAGAGTCCTTTACAGGCTTTCAATCTTTTCATTCAGCATGTTTACCAGTAGTGTTTATAGATTATTTTGGGAACTCTCCTCTGAATTGTTCATTAACTGCTCTGTTGCCTGATTATCATGAGTGGGAGTTGAGATACCCGCCATTTTGCTTGTGTTTCTCTGGCTTTTTCTGCCCATTTGGTATGAAACAAAACCAATTCCACATAGGAGCACTATTTTAAAGCAAGTATCAACCTGAGCTCTGTAGTTTCCCAGATTGTTTGACACGGTAAAAATGACTACATGTACAGTCTAGTTCAACAACAAATAACTAGGGAATCAATGGACTAAGAAGATTAAAGGAGTTAGCAGATCAGAAATTAATTGATTTAGAGAGAATCGTGAGGAGAAAATTAGATTAGAGTGTGGGGAGGGAATATAACTAAGACCTAAATTCAGAGAAAGGAAAAGGATCAAAGGAAAGCAGAAGAGAGATAAAGTAAAAAGAAAAATTAAAAATTAAAAAATGAAACACTTAAAATTTATAAGTATAAAGAAATATAAGGTATTAAGAAATAATACTGCATTTAAAGGATTTAAGGCTGAGTTTGTGAATTGACTAGTTGATATCTGAATTAAGTATGCACACAATAAAGAATAAGGTCTAATAATGATGAACAGAACAGCAATTAAGTAAAGCAAAAAACTAAAAAGGACCAAAAGGGAAAAGAGTAAAAAGAGATTAAAAGAACTAAAATGAAAATGATGAAAAAAATAGAAAACCATTTTTGAAAAAAATTTTAAAAATTAGATAGAAATGAGTTCTTTGATTTTTTGGGGGAGGGTGGGGAGAGGATCTTGTGACTCCCCTGTGTCAGTCTCTTTGTGGAGTCTCTGGTTTGCTTGTGGTGTTTGGCTTTCCTGTGGCTTGATTGGTTTCTTTAATCAGTTTCTGTGAGCAGGCAGTTCAAAGCTCTGCCTTACCAGGAACTTTATGACCCTCTTCCCAGGTTAGTTTAGTGGGAGGGTGATCTACTTTCATTGTCATAAGAAAGAGATGGCTGTTTCCTCTAGGATGAAGTTGCTGTGATGAGACTAGCTTGTGGGTAGGTTTGAGGCCTGTCACCAATCAGTAGCTTTTCCCTGAGGGGCTAGTGCCTGAGACACTCATACAGCCCAGGCTGGAGCCATTCTCAGGATTTATATTTACTGAGCTATTGTTTTACTTTTACCCTCTGGCAGCTGGTTCTGCTGTCAGTGCTACAGTGGTGTGGGGCAGCCTCTGGTTCTGTTTACCCAGTGAAGAAAGTCACTCCTCCATGGGTGGAGCTTCTTCTGCCTGGGAAGGGCAACTTTCCAAGGGGAAAGTTGAATGGCCAGTTGAATGGCTCCTATTGTCTTCTTCCAAGGCCTGAGTTATGTGCTAATTGTTCTGGCCCAGTTTTTGTCAGTATCAAACATGGAGTTCTTCTCAATGGTGGGGGAGGAGCTACCTTCCCACTACTGCTCCATGAGAAGAAGTGAGGATGTCTTGTGTACTCACATTTCCCTTTGTTCTGGGGCAGTCCACAGTCTGAAGCTGTCTGTGGTCAGCAGAATGAAGATTACTGCTCCTTGTCAGTTCTTGCTGGTGGTGAATAGAATCTAACTTGCACACCACCTCTGGTGCCTTTGTCCCCGCTCTTTCTGTTTTATGGTGGCTGCAGTACCAGCCACTACCACTGCTGCCCTGGACACCTGCAAGTGCTCAAATCTGTCTCTTTAACCAAGATGCCTGAATTTTTCTTCTCTGGCCAAACTCTCTGTACTATGATAGCACCCTTGGTATGACTATTTAGCCGTGGACTTTTGAATGGAACACTAAAATTGGTTTCTATGTGAGAGCTTGTTTAGCCCCCCAGCTTCTCCTCCACCTTCTTCTGGACTCTGAAGATTTCTTTTTGGTCTGCAAAATGCATATTGGTGGTTGAAGAATAGTAATGATTGTACAATATCATATGTAATTCTTTTCCCTGAATTATACTGGAAAAGTGGTGAAGGTATACTATATATTTCACAACTACAAAAAGTATAAAAAGAGATTTTTAGGGGCTAGGAAGGTGGCTCAGTGGTAGAGCGCTTGCCTTGCATGCATGAGGCCCTGGGTTTGATTCCTCAGCACCACATAAGCAAAAAGAAAAAAGCTGGAAGTGGCGCTGTGGCTCCAGTGGTAGAGCGCTAGCCTTGAGCTGAAGAGCTGAGGGACAGCGCCCAGGCCCAGAGTTCAGGCCCCACGACCGGACCCCAAAAAAAAAAAAAAAAAAGAGATTTTTAGCTAGTCACAAACGGGTTTTATTGGGGGGGGATATAAATAGGTATAGGAGAAATATTATATTTGTTATTGCAAATTGAGTTATTTTATAGAGAGATTAGATACCATTATTGCTGATATTGTTGTCAGTCATCTGACTGGGGTCTTTTCCTGTATTCAGATGGTAATTGCTAGTTGGTAAGGAAAAGTTCTACTAGTGTTACTAGTCCTAGGCTTTTGAGGGTCAAAAGTTTATGGTCTGGGCTGATTATCTTAGAAGCTTATAGCTCCAGTTCCTGAGACCTAGAGTAATGACTTCAAGCTTGAGAAGCGAGAGCTAATAGTGTTAGATATGTAGGCTTATTGCTCTGCATGTTGAATGCCAATGTATTCAGCAGCTGGTGCAATCCTTGGCTTATATCATCAGGCAGTGGCAGAAGAAGAAGTCATTGCCAGCTATTTTTACAGCTTTCATACACCAGGATTGGGATCTTTTACCCTACCCCTAACATTTTTCAAGAGTTTATAGTCAGCCTCAAGACTTCATAGTTCTATGCAGCAATTCCTGACATTGAGGCCTGTAGTGTTTCACCTTTGCTGCCTTCTGCCTCTACAGTCTTGTCTCTCTACCTTCTCTCTCCTTCCCTATGCTTCTTTCCTCCTCTGCCTTCACAGATCCCTCTGCTCCAATTCCTGTCCTGAACACTCTCCTGAACTGATCAACCATCTTCTTGCTGCTGCTGCTGCTGTTGATAATACAACTCTTTCCACCATTACTGCTGCTTCTATTCTCTCCCATTTGTGTTACCAGCTCATTCCACTGTATCCATGATAAAGACCACAAGTAGAGAAGAAAAGACCACTTGGGAGAGGTCTTTATTTATTATTTATTGGAAATAATGTTTTAATACCAGAAAGAAACATACAGGGGAGGAACTTTCAGCTACTTAGACAGTGTGGAGGAGGAACCTGATGACATAACCAGAAGAGAGTGTGATCAGCAAATATGGGATTATAATTTGTACCCATCATAGTATAGTTTTCACTTTTTCAGAGGCCAGTGACAATGCTTACATCAAGAGCAATCATAAGCTTCCCATTTCATCATTGTAAGAAGTGTTCCCCATATTCTGGGCCAGTGTAGTTTGGCTGGAGTGATCATGTCTGGAGAAAAGCCTCAAGCAGTTGTAGCCAATAGGCTCAGCTGCCTTGCTCCTTGCATCTGTAGTGTAGCTTCCACAAAGCATCTTTGAAGGATTCAAAAGAGACGGGTTTCATAATGACAATCTGCTAGGTCATGAAGAGAAAGGTTGCTCAACTGACAACTAACTCTCTGCCCTAAGCAGCTGGGCAAACAGGGGTGGGGGTGCCATCTGACAACTATCACTCAAAAGGTAAAATTGGCTCTGTACCCAAAAACAGCTTGTTGGAAGGAAAATTGAACATTAAAGTGCTTATAATAAAAAACCTATCATTACCATTAACATTCTTACTATTAAATAGTACTTAACTTCTAGTCAAATACCCTTAGGAATATTTGGATCTCTCAGCTCTATTTCAAAATGATCTAAGATAAAATTGTAATAACTGAACAAAATTCATAATCCATGCATTTTAAATTCTTAGATTAGGCTATCATGAAAGAGTAGAATAATTTATCAAGTCCAAGTGTATGTTTTTGTCTTTTACCATCCATTGTTTTTACTTGTAGATTTATAGGCACATTCTACTTAGAACAAATTAGAGAATCCATGCAACCTATTTCCTTTGGGTCTGAATACTTGGCTTAATATAATTTTTCCACGTCTTTCCATTTCCTTGGGAATGTTACAATACCATTCTTTCTGATGGAAGCATAGAATCCCATTATGTATACATACCACGTTTTCTTTATCCATTTGTCCACTCAGGGGCATCTGGGCTGATTCCATATCTTGACTATGGTAAACAGTGCTGCAATGAACATGTTTGTGCTGATAGCTTTAGTGAGGGCTCGTTTGTGTTCTATTGGATAAATACCCAGGAGGGTTCTAGACATTCACACAGTGAGACAAAGGAGGATATCCTTAGGAGAAGATCACAATAACGAGGAACACATGATCATATAATATACTGTTTATCAAAATGAACTCCAAGAAATGGAATCAAGATTTGATCTTTTGTTATTTTGTTTGCTTTTGTTCATTTGTCACTGCTTTTGTTTCCTGGACCTTTTGTCTTATGTGTAAGTTTATCTGTTTTGGGTTGGGTAAAGGTGAGCACAGAAATTGTGGGACAAAGTGTAAACAAATGCAGCAGTGATACTCACTAGACATTATTTTGAAAATGTACTATACATTTTGGGGAGGGGTTCAGAGGGAAACACTAGGAGAAAGTGAGGGAAAAGGTGACACTATTCAAAAGGAGATGTACTTATTTCCTGACTTACATACTATAACTTCTCTGTATATCACTTTTACAATAACAATAAAAATAAATGAATAATGAACTAATTTGAAGGTTAAAAAAGAGTAAAATAAACTTCATTAGATAGGTATTCTGAAATTATTACAGTGTAAGTTCTACTACTTTTCATCCTACGTGTTTTACCTAAACTGGATACTATTTTCTGAGCATGGAAAAATTTCAAGTTATTAGTATGTATTGTAGTGTTTATTCCTATAGATTCCTTCCTAACTGACAAAGAAACATTAAATTGTGTTTTACTTTAATACTTTTGTTTTTATAATTAATCTTTTGATATCATGTATAAATGATGTATTACACCTATTTTTTCCTCTAAGTAACTACCCCAGAGCCTTTCATTGTGTGATTTAACATATTATTTCTAATAATAAGCAAAACCTATATTTCAGCATGTCATGATCCTGTACTTTGTTAATTTTATTTATTATTGTTATTTTGTGAAATTTTGAGACAGTACCACAATGTCTCAATTACTGAAATTTGAACATATGTTTTCTATCTGTTGTTTAAGTCTTCTTAATTCCTGTGATTTCAGAACAATTTTATGATCATAGTACTTATTTTTCAGCTTTAAATAATCTTGTGAAGCTTCTCTTCCTATCATCTTTCAGAAACTTGTTGAGATTTAAAGTACAGTTGCATGAAATAGATGACTAAGTTGGGGAAACCCATTTATTTTCTGCCTATTGATATTTACCTCTATGGCTCCTATCCTGTAAGTAGCATTTATATGGGATACTTTCAAATTTTATATTTTCTATTAGCTTCAAGTGATATCTGTTAAGACTGAAGCTCACAAGATAACTGGCCCTGGCTGGCACTGATGGCTCATAGCTGTAATTTGAGCTACTCAAGAGGTTGAGATTTGAGGACTGTGGTTCAAAGCTAGTCCAGTCAGGAAAGTCTATGAAATTCTTATCTCCAATTAGCCAACAAAAAGCCAGAAGTGGAAGTATGGCTCAAGTGCTAGAACACTAGCCTTGAGTGAAAAAGCGATGGGAGACTGCCTTGGCCCTGAGTTCAATTCTTAGTATCAGTACCAAATAAACAGACAAATAAGTTAACTGTCTCTTTTCAATTTTATTTTCATTATTTATTCTGAAAGCTGGTAAATATTTCTATATTTACATTTTCCAAGCTTTAATAAATGAATGTGAATCTATTTCCATGTTGAGCATTTCATGCAATAAACTTATTTTATTTCATTTCTAAGAGAATCTCTTCAATTGTTCTTAAATCTGTTTCTAATGGTTTTTTGGGGGAATTTGACATTTTTTTAGAGAAATAAGGAGATATTCTGTAACAAAGACTAGCCTTAAACTCTTCATCTACCTGCCTCTAGATTTTCTAATGCTGAGATTATAAGCATGTGCCACGATAACTGCCTTTGAACTTGTCTTATTTTTATATTGAACTTCTTACACTTTCTTTACCTATTGTTCTTTCTTTGCCATTTTGTTCTTGCCTCTTTTCCTTGTTTTATGATATTTACAAAATGGATTTTTTTAAAAAAACTAATATGTTAATCATCTCTAATTCCATTTTTTATTTAATTTCTTGTAGCTATTGCTTTTATTGAATTTACTAATTGTTTTCTAACTTTTAAAATAAATGGTTACCTCAAAACTTTTAAACTTTATTTTCTGAAATGAACGTTCAATTATATAGATTCATTTCCAAGTACAGCTGGACCTCATAAAAAATGTCATTCAATATAAATGTTTTCAACTTTTCTTCTTCAGTAATTTAGCTAGTTGTTAGGAAATGTTTGAAAAGTGTCTATGTTGTTGCTTGTAAATAGATATTTATTATTATATACCTTCTTTAAAACTTATTTTTGTTTTCAGTTTCTATCTTAGCTACATTATATTAGAGAATACATATTTGAACTGGCAACTATTTCTTTTTAAATTTTTTTTTGTCTACTCTTGGTTCTCATGTAGTCATTAGTTCAATTAGGAACTAAGAATTCCAAATCTAATATATTTCTTAAATGTTTGGCCTAAGATAATTATTTGAAAGACTTGTTAAAATATCTTCATATTATCATTTGATTTGCTTCAAAGCTATATTGTTAGTTCTACATAATCAAATCTTAGATATTTGATTTTAAAGCCAATATATCCTTGTGATTTTCGTAACCTAGAAAAATACCTTTTACCATTTATTATGAACTAATTTAGTAATTTTCCTTATTTTTTATTGGTACTCTGCTTGAACATTTGCTTGGTTCACAATTGCTTGATTTCCTTGCTCACTCATGACTGGTGTCCTACCGCTTGAGGCATGCCTCCACTCTACCATTATTTACCATTAATCACTAATTAGAAAGAATAAAATAATATTTTAAAGTAGCCTAAAACAGCATACAACTAAGTTGAATCTAATTACGTAAAGTAAATAAGCTGAGTGAAAGTTAGAAATTCCAATTTGATACAGAATACGTTGTGACTCTTAAAACACAAGCTAGGGAATCACTGCACAGGCTTTGTTCTATGAAACCATTTTAGATAATAAATAGAGCTCAGTGTATCTCATTCATATCACAGATGAGGATCTGGTTAGTTGCACAGCAGGTACTTCAGGTAATTAAAGCATTTCTTCAAGCTGAGAAGGCAATAACAAAAATGTTTGAAAGCTTGTTCCAAAACAGTTTGAGGTGAGATAATTGTTTCCTTAGAGAATTACCATCTTTTATCTTGGAAAAGATTTGGAATTATTTATAATTGGAATTATTTATAATTGTTTCTTAATATTTATTCATTACAGTCAGGAAATCACTTCTTTTATTATTGTTGTTGTTGTTGTTAAGACAAGTTGAAATATTAGAGTAACAGATTAACCCTCTACCTGCAATTATAAACTGTTTGATGAGATGATTGATTTGATAACTGATTTTAAAATGAAATGCTATTATTGTATTATAAGGCTTTATGGATTTGGTAAAGCTTTTCAAATAGATAACTAAATTAGTTAAAAAAGAAATTGAATATAGCTAACTTTGTAAATACAGATAAAGATTTAGTGTTTAAATTAATAATGTTAATTGGAAAATTATTAGGCAATGTCCTCAGTCCTTCTGAACCCTCAGGTTTTCTCTGGTTTCAGGAGCAACCATTGTACTTCCAATTTTTTCAGTATATTGGCAGTCATATAATAAGGCTAAAGTTTTTCATTGTCAGTGTGACAAAGCCTAGTGATGGCTTCTGTGCTATAGTACATCCAGATCTTTATTCCAGGGAGGGGAACTTTAGAAAAAATGGAGTTTCTTTGAAGTGGGGCAGAGAGATTCCTGAGAGAGTCTCCTTTGAGAAACTCTTCAGTATATAGATCCTTGTTAGTTTAAGTTGGATATATAATGCTAGGATGATATGATTCCTTCTTTAAGCTGGTGATAAATTCTTTGTTATTGAAGCATAATTTTTCTATGCTGACTGATGACAGCAGTTGTTATAAGAGATGAACAATAAGAGAGAGGACTGAGTCTGAAAGATATTTGTTTGAAGGCAGGTAAAGAGAAAAATTACATTGCTAGAAAGTAAGTAATTCATATTTTGCTACCAGAAAATTTGCTAAATCCTTGAGGTGAAATAGTTTAAGAGACATTTTGTGTGTTTATTAATTTCTGTTAAGAATAAACCTTCTAAAACTTTACAAAGCAGCCTTGCAACAAAGATAAAAATCAAGATTATTATCTATAGGAAAATTTTTAGATGCTCTTGTTGGGTCCCTGAGTCCCTGGGCATTGACTGAAAAGTAAAAACAGGTTAAACTCCTGTCATAATAGTAAGAAAATTCTTTCTGACTATTTGTCTCTCATGACACAAGTACCTCTAGTCTTGCATCTGACCTATTATAACTATCGCTTGTTAAGTAATAAAGCATATTAAAAGTTGTCTGCAAAGACTATGAAAATGCTTCTCCATTTCCCAATTATCTGCACACAACTCAATCATCACAGCCCAAGGGTGGAGGCTGAATATAGGTATAGATATGAAACCCCGGTGGAGGATGGACTGTGGTCAAGCTTATTGTTGCTCAGAATCCAATCCTCTTGGGGAAGGGGGGGGGAGAGAGTGTGGTTATAATATTCAATGCATACTCAATGAAACTAGGAAAATTGAATGGAAGAGTTTGTTTAGGAGGGATGAGGAAGAATGATGAAAGGATGACACTGATCAAGACGCTTTATGCTTACAAAGTGCCATGTTAAATGACAACTCTTTTGTAACACTACTTAATAAAAATGTATTCAGTTATTTTTTAAATACAGTTGCCTCTTTACCTTAGCAATGAACAATAAATTCCACATTCTTTCAGACTTGTTTAAAATTCTTTAATTTGTGAATAATGTAGAGTGGTCTTGGTTAATGATATATTAAAAGTAGTTTGCAATTTTTGCAAATTACTTTGAACTGGGGTGACTATTCTCTTCTCCTGTTCATTTCTTGGTTATCTTAAATATTGTTGTGAGAGTTGGAGATCCTTAAGCCCCTGTGTGTCCTATGAATGGATTTGAAGTAATGTATTTAATATTATGAAATTTATAAATGTTAATTTGATGCTCCTCAAGCATTCAGCTACAGCTAATCCTAATATAATAATTTCTATAAAAATGTTACATTTATCATTGGTTTCTGAAAACATTTCTATAATATGCAAACTTAAACAATCACAGGCATGTTCATGTCCATGCATTGTACACGTTATTAGGCTTCGGGGAAATACTCTGAAGTTACTCATCACTTCCTGCTGCAACTTACTGGATAGGATATACAAGGGAGTTCTTCTTGTGAGAGACAGTTCAATTTAAATCAATGGATTGTTCTTTGATTTTTGTGCTTGAGGCTCAAGCATTAAGTCAAAGTTTGTTTCCTCTGCACAAAATGTCTTAATATGTTAGCATGCTTTATCTAAAGTTGAGTATTATTGAGAGGGGGGCAGTATTTGGCAGGGCATTGCCCTTGTTTGACTTGCTTCCACAGTTAGTGGTTGACCATTTGAGTCATACCTTCTGTACCCAGCCCTGCTTTTTCCTTGCTATTTTGGGTATGGAGTCCTTTGGACTTTTCTGCCTGGGCTTGTTTGTTTGAAGCAATCTTTAGGATTTGAGCCTCCCAACTTGCTAAAATTATAAGCATGAGCTATAGGCAATAGGCTTATGGGTCACTTTATTGTCCTTGAAAATAGCTTCCCCAACCCTTTCAGTTCAAAGTAAAGGTCACACATAAGCTATACATGGCCTATGTATGCTAGTGCTGACTATCACTCACAATTTTCAGATTGTTACAATCCACCCAGCAGGTTGGTTTGATGAGATAACACACAGACACAACTACACTTCATTGTGTCTATATATAAACTGAAGCATATAAGGATGTTGGCTTTAATTACCTCTGTTTTGCATTATGCATGATTGCGTTCATTTTCAACTTGTTCCAGAATGACCATTTATTACTTAAGTAATAAAAAGAACTATATTAAGAGTAAAGTAAAAAATAATAAAATAAATAACCCCAAACCTAGCCAACAATTAATTAGAAATTTCAGTGACATTAAATTCATCCATACAAATGAATTCTTTAACCTATGTGCAGAGAAATCCAATTAAAATGAAATCATGTCATCATTTGCTTCACCAGCAGAAAAGCTCTAGGATTTAGCATTGTTTTTATAAGATGCCCTTAGGTAAAAAGTTTTCAATCAACCCGAAACTAAACTAAATTTGATTTGAATAGAGATGTGATTTAGGTATACATTTCTGTAGGTATGTGATTGAGGTCTCTTGATAATTTTGATGAAAATTATGTTCTTTCTCTTTGTGACAGGGATGACAGGTAGAAAGCCATAGTTTACATGTACAAGTTATTTTCATTTTAGAATAAGACAGAATGTTGATCCTAGCAGAAAATTTAAAAATTATCAATTACATGGAAATTAAAACAAAATCAAATTCATAAAGCTTCTAATTTTGATGAGAATAGTTTTTATGACAGTAATTTGTTTTAAATTGCTCATTCTTGTTTATGAGTTATAATACTTCTGATTTTCCAGTACTAATATATAATTCGGGGTTCTTAATATAATTTTCACAAACTTTTTTCTTTTTCTAAAGGTACTTTTCAGTTATATGTGCAGACAATTCTTGACAATTCATTGTGTCAAATTCTGAAACAAACTTCATAAAAATATTTGGCACACCATTTATCACTTACTTGGAAAAATGTAGTTATAACAATAGGAAGTTTATTCATCAGCATAGTTTTTTAAGTATTTTTAATTAGTTATTTAAAGGGGGTCATATTATAACATTTTCACATATGTTTAAAATGTATTCTCAACCATACCCCTCTATCAACAGGCCTTATCCCTTTATCCTTCTTAAAACAATGTCATCAGTTGTCATTGTTTCATTTCTAAGCATACAAATAGCCATTTTGACTATAATTGTCCTCATCCACCCACTTTATTTAGCTCTACCATTTCTACCTCTATGACCTGCTATGACAGTCATAGAGTTATAGCACCCACCTCTGTGACAGAGTCTGTTAAGAAGCATGGTTTATCTCCTGCTATTGAAATATCTTTAGGAACATTTGTTTTGTTTTCTCTTTTTTATTTTCCTATTCATAATCATGTGTTTATCAGGGCTTGAAAGGGATCAATACTCTCTTGATTGAGATTGCTCTCCATTAAATTGCTCATCCAAAATAGAATTTGATAGGAACTGTTGGTGTGGCTGTTCTGGAAATCCTCATTAAAATATGCCTGCAGTTACAGCAAAAGGCAAAAACTCTAACTACAGAGAAATAAAGACCGACAACCCGATGTTAGAATCTGGGAGAAATTGTCCCAATTATAAGGTAGATCTTGGAATGGTAACAAGAAAATACCTTTAAAGGCTCAGCATATGTTATTCTCTGACTTTGAGTCAAGAGTATAGACACATTCTGAAAAGTTGGAGGAAGCTTGATGGAACTGACACAATAGATATCAAATTTTCTATAAAAGTGTTATGTCTCCCTTTCTAGTTATTCCCCATGTCAAACCTGCTGAGTAGGTACTAGTCAGAACCTTGGACATGCATTCTTTCTTTCACCTGTCTACCTCTCCTCCAAACCCTCTGTCCTGATGTACCACATCTCTTCCTCACATTTTCTCTAATTAGAGATTTGAGGAGTGGAAAAGAACTCACTCCTGTGTGCATGTGTGTGCAAAAGTGTACGGCTGTATGTTTTACAGTGATGAGAAAAGATGCTAATTGTGCCATTTGGAAAGACACTGTCCATATGAATAAAGGATTGCTGTGAGTACTGAGAAGATCCATTCTGCTCTAGAGAATGCTAGCAAACTAATTTTTTCCTATGCAAATATTTTTAAACTGCTTGTAATGGAGTTTGGGAATAATAAAGTTAAGAGCTCTAATCCATCATTTAAAAAATAGAATAATTCAATGCACTGAAGTCTAAAAACTAAGCCTTTTATAAACAGACTATGTTGATAAAATACAAAAATCAGTAATTGGACATTTTCCTCATGGATTATCTATGATATTATTGTGTTTAGAAGCATAGCATATTTTTTATTCCTAAATGTAACACAAAAAATAGCACAAAAGTTACAACAAATAGTTTATCTTATCTGAGTAAATCTAACCACTATTAAAATTTGCCCTGGACAATCTTTCTAGTTTTAATATATTCTCTACTTAAAATACACGGGGACAAAATTCTCATTTCTGAAGGGTTCAAAGGTGCCTGTATGTCATCCTTTATAGGAATAAGATACTAACCAGGATCAAACACAAATCGTTCTCTAGGAAAAAAAGTACATTTAGAATATGCAGCTCCTCTCTTACCAACCCTAGTCAAAAGGAATAATATGGGAGTGAGTTTTGGAAACCTTGAAACTAAACAGCATCTCAATTGCTTGGTATGTGTCAGGACTCAATGGTGGTATCTCGGCACCAGGTGGTTCTTGTATCCATCTGCAAAGCAACATGTGTACCTCACTCGATGTCATGGCAGATGTGACAACCTGCTTGGTGGAAACACAGAACTATGGAGTGGTCAACTTGAAGGCGGGCCTCATGAGTGAAAGGGTCTACACTGGTTTCATAAGGCTATTAGGCTTGCTTGCCGCATTAGTCAGTGTACATCTTCTGAAGTTGCCTCAACGAACACTAGAAACCTGGGTCACTGGAGCATTAAGATTTGGGGCAAGGCTTGTTGCATGAAGCATTTAGAATTTGCTCTCTTCTGTGGATAAGAGTCACACAACATGTCAGTCTTTGCTTCTAGTTCTTTTTTTTTTCTTCTTGGTGAGAAGAATGAAGCAATTCCACAGAACTTCCTTCCCATACAAATCTTTTCTTAAATTTATAAAAGCCCCCAACTTTATAAGTTGTCGAGTAACACTGAAAGACTTGGATGGGACAGAGGCAATTTTGCAATAATTGCACCTTTGCAATTTATGTTTGACTGATACACAAACACATATAAGTTGCACAAACCAGGTGCAGTTCGGTGACTCATATCTGTAATCCTACCTTCTCAGGAGGCTGAGATCTGAGAATCAAAGGCAGTCTAGGCAGGACAATCCATGAGACTCCTATCTCCAATTAACTACTAGAAAGCCAATAACGGAGGTGTGGCTCAAATGGTACAGTGCCGTCTATGGTGAAAAATTCTAAGGGAAAATACCCAGGATCTGAGTTCAAGCCCAGTACCAGCACAAACACAAATACTTGCACATATATGTGGGTTCCTGTGATATTTTGATATATGCATATATACATTATGCAATGTGTGAATTGGTATAAACATGCCAATCACCAAGTTCATACTCTTACTACTCCATTGTCTTGGAGTAGTCTGGATGTGGAAATTGGTAGTTTCACTGGTTGATTTCCAGATGGATCTGTGACTGGAGGTAATTTGAAAATGTAATTATCTTCCAGAGAATAAGAGATGGGTTCCTGGTGAAGCACTGGGTGGTTCTCAGGAATCAGGAAGCCACAGATCATCTTTACTAACACAAAGTTGTTAGTGATTTCTCAGTATAAAGTTTTGTTTCTTTCTTTTTTTCAGGTACCTTCTACTGGCAATCTCTTTACAGATAGGAATTCCTCAAAACAACAACAACAACAACAAAACTACTCAGGTGGCTTCAGACTCTACTCATTGAGGTGTTGTCTTTCAGCTCTCCGTCTTGTCTTCTATTATTTTCACTCCTTGGTGAAGTTGCAACCACATGTCTTTCTTACCAGCTGTTTCCTTAGTCTCTGTAGTTATGGCTTCCATGATAGGCTCATAGAGACCAGAAGACTCAAAGAGGCAAGAGCTTATACAGTCTTACTTCCTGTTCTTCAAAGTATCACTCAGCAATACTTTTTCAATCTCCATCAGCAGAATGTAATTTCTATAATGGCAATGGATTTCAGTTTGTAGCTTTTCTGTCAGTTTGCAAAGTCAACCTCCTTATGCACACTTCTGATTAACATCAATAGACAAGAAGAAATGTCTTCTCAGAAATTGGTATCTCATTTCCCAAGAACTCACCTTCAGGTTTCTAAGTTTTACTAATTCCAACTTTCTTCCTTTGTTCTGGCATCCTTAGGGATGTAAGCTATGTAATATAGTTAACAAACATAACCTAGCAGAGCTACTATTAATTATCAAAATTACTAGTAATCTAAGAATAATAATAACTACTAAATTATTTGTGATTTCACAAACTAAATGATACTGATAATTACTAAATTATTAAAATCACTAGTAGTATAGTAGTTTTACAAGGTTATCTTAACTATATTGATTATTTCTGACTGATTTGGCATGCCATTGTGAAGCACATTGCAAAGCAGAATGTATTGTGTCATCTCTTCATGGGCTAAAGAGACTCAGATGGCTTTGCAAGCACCATAGCCTATGATCCTTGAACTTCATGAATGTACTGAGCAGAATGGGAACCTAGGAAACCCCTTGAGGATTAGAGAGAAGTGATATACATCAATGAAAGTGGCTTGACACTATGGTGTCCCTAAGGCCAAACTCATTGAGAAAAAGTATCCCACAGCTTTTAGGGTTGAATAAGGTCAGGCTAATTCCAGAGGACAGAGACAGAGACCCAGATGGAAAGGAAGATGGCCAGGGTGTTCCTGGGACTCAGATCTTATCTTCCTCCAATTCTGGTCCAGTATCTTGTAATAGGAGTATTCAACTCAGGAGAATCTAGATTGTTTAGAGGGAAGGTGTACTCTTGGCTCTAGACTAAGGGGCAAGAATGGTCTGACTTCCACTCAGATCTCTTCCATGTAAACTCAGACATATCTTCCCATTGAGACAATATTTGATGCTGGCCAGACTAGGCTTTGCTGCTGCTCAGACCACTGTATTGTTCTATCTGTGTTGTCGTACCTCATACCCATTTTAATTTATCTTTAATTGAGCTGATATTGATCTGGGACAACAAAATTCTTAATATTGAATGGAATGTAGGCTAGATACAATTTCAAATGGAAGGAGATAGCCTTAGAATGTAAGCGCAAAAGTAGAAACTGTTTCCCATGTGTAAGATGATCCATAGTTATTCCATGAAATGGTTGGGGAAATTATCCATGAACATATTTTATTCCAGGGACTTTTTCCCTACAGTTTTGCCACCTGATTAAGAATATATATCTTTGATACTGATACAAAAGAAAAAAAAAGAAAATCTCATGCCATAAACCAGTTACTTTTTTTTTCTTTTAGAAATATTTTACAAATAAATATATCTGAAATGGATGGGCTACTGTCTGCCTATTATTTTTGTAACTTGATATTTCTCTTCATACATACTTTTTACTATATGACATTAATGCTATTCTATAATATCAATTCAATAAGTGTGTGGTATAACATAATATTTAGATTTAATGCCTAGTTAATTCCTTAGGTTTGTAGGGTATTTGTGTGTGTGATTTTTTTTACATGTTCATAAATTTTCAGTGAAAGTAGCTGAAATTCAGACTCAGTAAACTGATATTTTCTTCAACATATATTCCCAGAAAGGAGACTTCTGACACAATAGGTGTTGGGATTTTAATAACCCTATTGACTTGAGATTTCTAAGGGATTTCTATACTATTCAACTTACTTGTGACTGTGTTCACTAATATCTGCTTTTCTGCCTCTCAAGTTCTAGATCTAAAAATAAAAGTACCTTTTCCAACTAGGTGAAAGAGTATTTGCATTTTATTTTTATGCTTACATTAAAAATTAAAAGCATATAGTATTTCCCTCTCTGATAATCACCTCATTGTTTCTTGTGACTCAAAAGAGATCCTATGAATTGCTTTATTTTCTGTTGCTCAATGAGAAGTTACTTTTAATTTGGCTGTCTTTTATTCGTGGTATATCTTCAGCACACAGTCTATATTCCTTAGCTTTTATTATCTCATGCTTCAGTCATACTTACTTATTTAAAAATAACTTAAAATCCTCAATTTAAAGATGTGCATAATAGATATAATTTGTAAATGAAGAATAAATTTCAGAGAATCAAGAGAGGTAAAGTATAAAATAATGGTCAGACAAAAGGATAAAACTGTAAGGGAAGTCCATATCAAAGCCAAACTTGAAAAATATTATACATATTCCAGAAATGAATAAATAAATTGAGGTTTTACTTTCTAGAGTGTACTGTGAAAACAGCACTCTAAAAATAATAATAATTACTTTTGACATGCTGGTAAACAAATGACATTCAAGAACTACACAACTATTACCAAAATGAAAAGCCAAACTTTTCCCTCACATATAAGCAGTACCCGAGCCCTTATGAACAGAGTGATAATACATGAAAGAATCTGTTTCTTTCCCAATTATATTCTTCAAGAGATAGAGTAAGCTTTCAGAAGCTCTCATGTATTTACCTCAAACAATATTACATATAGCACTTTTCTCCAGAACGTTAGCTCTCAGCTACTCAGCTGTGTTGGGCTATTTCTCTCTAGTTTGCTCCAAAAGTATTTCATGATGAAGCTAATTATGTGTTGTAAAGAACAATTGAAGTAATTTAGTCACATTGTTTCTGAGATGCCCTATTTCATAGAAATGTATATGGTGCTACCTTTTCTCCTCCCCAAATCAGATAAACTTATATACAAGACCAAGGGTATAGGAATATAAAACAGTGACAAAGGGGAATAACCCAAAGGAAAAAAAAAGAAGAGAAAAGAATTGAAAATGGTGAGACAAAGGGTGAACCAATTTAGCAGTGATACTCACTAGACACTATGTTGGAAATGAGCTATACAATTTGAGGGGGAGGGAAACAAGGAGGGGAGAAGGGGGGAATGAGGGAAAGGGTGACACTGTACAAAAATAAATGTACTCATTATCTGACTGATGTTAACTGTAACCCTCGTACATCACCTTTATAATAAAAAATAAAGTTAAAAAGAAGTTAACAAAACTGGAAGAATAAATTTTTTTTCCTTAAAAAGTGCATGGTGAGCACGAGTTCATAAGATCACTTCTGGGGATAAAACTTCACCTGGAAACTCAAGTACATCTTATTTTTTCCCTTCTCATTGTTTTATTTATTTATTTTTTACTTTTATTGTCAAGGGGATGTACATTGGGGTTGCAGTTGAGTTCATAAGGTAATGAATACATTTCTTGTTAACCATTGTTACCCTTCCCTCATTTTTTCCCACTTTCCCTCCCCTCCAACTCCTTCCCACTCCCGAGTTGTATAGTTCACTTCCAATATAGTGACTTGTGAGTATCACTGTTGCATTGGTTCACCTTTTGTTCTTTGTCTCACTATTTTGTTGTTCCCCTTCCCTTCCCCAAATTAGATAAACATATATACAGACATAGAATACCAAAATCAAATACAGCGACAACAGGGGATAAACCAAAGGGGGGAAAATGTAAGAAAAAACAATAACTTCTCACAGTACATTTAAAACAACAACAAAGGAAAACCTCTTGTTTCCATATCTTGGAGTTCATTTTCATTATCATCATTTTATATGGTCATATGTAATAGCTAGTAACCTATTAAGAACCTTTGTTAGGACTACCCTAGACATACACTAATTATTACAAATGAGGAAAACCATGGAGCCTGTGTTTCTTTGGGTCTGGCTTACTTCTATCTTACTTTAATTCTTACACTGTTTAAATTTTCTTTAAAGATAGTCCCAACTTCCTCCCTCTAATGTCATATATTCCATGAGTAAGCTAGAGTAACTTCTTTGTTCCTGACAACAATAAAGTAGTACTAGAATAAAGTAGTGACACATATGATATTTTCTAAAAGTGCATAGCTAGGTGCTTCTGTGCAGGAATTATGCTCTAGCTGGGGCAGCCTGATAGAGGTAGGGTGTGGGCTGATGAGCAAATGAGGGTGCATTCTAGGGAGATAGAACCATTTCTGAGATGATCCTGGGCAAGAAGGAATTAAAAAAGGCACTACGTGGTCTCAATAAATCGAGTGAAGGCACCTGGATAGTTGACAAGGCTGCAGAAATAAGAATGGACCAGATCACTCAGCAAACAAGTCACTGACACAGACAGTTTAAGCAGAAGCATTTAATTGTTAAATGTTCTAAGATATGATGTGACATGAAGAAGATGAGACTGAAGTATGAAAGATGGAGTCAGGGAAAGCATGAGATTGGTTCAAGCTGAGTTATGAGGTCAGAAAAACAGTGTGACACGCTAATGTGGAATAAGTGGTACTGGAAAGAAGTTGGTTGGTTAGATAAATTTTCATGGTAGAATCAAAGTCACCTTTTTGTGAGAGAAGATTGGATTTGGGAGATGAAGGGAGTCACTAAGAGATCTTCCAAGTGGTTCTGGCCCCGGGCAGGCAGAAAATGGCATCAGATACTCGTGTGGGATCACTCACACAGGGGAGGGAATTTGAAGAAAGTAATGAATTTAAGTTTGGACATTAGTTTGAAAGTGGAGATATGAAGATATGAAGTGTATATAGATTATGAAGCATCACAAGTGCACAAGAGGAACAAACATAACTAGGAGAAATTGTAGAATCACTGTAGAATTGGAATAGGACTAGATGAGATGGGCCTGGAGTCCTGGGAGTCTGAGAGTGTGTGATGATAATCACAAAGAGAACATTTTTTCCCCTTAACTGTGCTGTGGTCAACCTACTGGATTTTTGAGGCTTGCTTGGCTCACTTCTGGCTTCTTGGCTCACTCAACCAAGGTAAGATTCTCATTAGCAATGTGGAAGTTATCGATGGCATTAGTAAGTACAGTCTTGGCAGGTCTAGAGTAGATAAAGGGGGATATGATTGGTAGGAATTAGTAGGCAGCACACATAGGTATTCTTTGAGAGGAGTGTCATACTAAGCTAGAGCCAATATACTGGGAACTGTAGGATCCAAGTAAAACATTTTTAGCAGGAGTGATGAGGAACGTACTTGATAATTGAATTAGGAGAATTAAGAGAAAATGTGAAGAGACAATTGAAATAATGGCTGAGTGAGGTTCCTGAAATGGTGATAGACTGCAAGAAGCAACCCACTGGTCTTTGATGGAAGGAGAGAGGCATCTCATGAACAAGGAAAAATGGAGAAGGATATTTTATAGATGTGGTAAAGGGCATTCATAAGTTGAACCTATGCTCTGAGGAACAATCGAGGCAATCTGACATGGTAGGAAGATGGAGGAGGCATTAGATTTGGAGAACTGAAAAAAAAAGTAGAGATGGTAGGAACAGAGTTCTATGATCCCAGAGTTCACACTTTTCCAAAGAACCATTATAAGTAAGTTTGTGTGGCATTTTGTGTGGCATTTGTGTGATATTTGATTTATTTTATACCTTTTCTAAATAAATTACATTGCTTTGAACCCAGCGGGAAAAGGCAATAACTATTTGGGAAATACTTTTAGTTTTACAAAGCTATTTGTTTTATAATTACTATGAACATAGATCTAAAGTAAGATTTTTTCACTCACCTGTATGAATATCTATTTCTTTCTAGGATTTTACTAGGATATTACATATTTCTTACCTATCAATTCTTATATACTATTTCTATCTATCTGTCTGTCTGTCCATTTTCTGTCCATATCATCCATCCATCTGTCTCCCCACATATTTACTTGTGCTAGTCATTTTCATTACCATAATAAAAGATCTGAGCTTAGTACCTTACAAAGATAAAACTAAACATATATTTGTTCATAATTCTGAAGGTCACATACAAGATCAGTGTCCTCATTTTGTAGGGCCACTGGCAAGGGTGATGGAATATATGGTAGACCGAAGTACTTCTATCATGAGTCGGAAATAAAAGAGAGAAAACAGAGACAATGGTTTCCCTTTCCCTTTCAAGGATCTAGCATTCTAAAGCATTTCAAGCTGGTCCCTAACTCCAAATAATGGTCCACAGCTCCACCAAATAATGCACCCTAGAGGACCAGGCTTTTAATTCATGGAATTTTGGGGTCAAACCATTGTATTCACAACCTATCTTCATCCATCCATGTATGTGTCCATCAGTCCATTCATTTATCTATTCACTGGACCTATAAAGAACTTCCTGTAGCCTTCAGTGAATTTTTTGGTTTTTTTCCCCTTAACAAAAACATTATAGGATTCTACTTTCCTTTGAAATTTCCGTCAAAGTTCTAAAGCCTCTCTTGATGGTTTTACTAAATTTGTAGGGGCTCTCCTTATATTACTGATGGGCAATTCATGCTTAATATTTCAGCATGTGGATTGCCACAAGAAATGCAGTAGGTTCCATGATTTCCCAACTCTATTCTCTATCCCTATATAATTTTGAGACACTAGTGTTCACTGGTCACTTGTTCACTTGCAGAAAATCATTTCTCAGTCTTTAAGGGATGCTTATTATCTCTTAACACAGTAATTTCTTCCTTTATTCCTGACTGAAAACAAAGCAGCACAATGAGAAGGCATTTGGCACTAGAGCTGGTTTAGTGTCCCTTTTAATTAGCCAGATTAAAAAGATGATGACAACTCTTCTGCAATTATACAGCATAATGAAAATGCTAAGAATCCTGATAGGAGGATTATTCTTATCCTGTGAAGTCCTTTATTAGACAAATGCCCTTCTGACATTCAGTACCCACAAGCATGCCTTGACGGTAAGCTTTTAAATCTGTTGAGTCTTTGTGCTTGGATGTGCCTTATGTGAAATCTCCCCCAATTATCTCAATTTCTCTTCATGAGAAAGCTGAATATTGAAAAGAGACTATGTATTGCTAAAAGACACAGGACAGATATTGGCTTCATTGATATGTTTCAAAGGTAGAACAGAGTAATTGCTGAATAATTAATATTGCACTGTCATAAAAATTTACATTTCTTGTCATCCAGGTGTTATACTGATGGTCAGGGATACATGGAGTATGTTCTCTATGCTTCATGAGAACCCCTTTCAATGAATGCACAGGGATTTCCACATTACATTTCTAATCAGGATAAATATTTGACCTAGAAGATTACCCTATCTTTTCACTGGTTTCATTACAAACACTTAAAATCAATACAGAGCAAAATAACACAGAGGTCATGCATGAATCTTCAGCATTGTCTTTCTTACCTTTCTAAAAGCTTGCATAAAATTTAAGAATCTTCTATAAAGTAACTATTCTAGAAGTGGATTCTAATAGAGATAGGCTAATAGATACCCCTGATCTCTCTTGACCCCCTAATGTGCAGACACCCAGAATGTAATATCAAAAAATATGCAGTATCTACAGTCTATTTTGAAAGGATTATGAAGTACTAAAGATTAACCAAACTCTAATTCAATTTTTTATTTTAAAATAAACAATGCATGCAGGGACAGAGAATTACGTAGAGAAAAAAAAAGAAACATCATTTTGATTTTTCCATCCTGGAATCAAATACAAAGTAGTTAGACTAGATTTGAAAATGAAGCAGGAGTCCAAGTGGGACTTTTTAAAGCTTTTCTAGGAGGTAGGTCACTTTTTGTTGCAAGAAATTAAATTCCATGGTTTGAGTGAAAGCTTTCAGATTTGCTTCCATGATGCGGAAATGAAAACATTTTACACAGCCTGCATCTAAATGTGTGTGACTCACCAATCCATATCTGGCCTTCTCCCATGTTTGTGTCAAACTGACATACTGAAATAAATCCCAGCTGGTCCCTGTCTCCTCTTTGAGTGTTTGTTCTTCAGATTCTTACCTGAAAACATTCCTCAGGGCTGGACACAAGAGAAATTATGATAAGGGGGATTCTATCACTCTCTTAACTCTCTTAATTCATTGCAGAGGTGACCAAGAAGGTCAAATACAGGATAAATAATAACACAGTCCTCCATTTACCTCCCAATTTTAAAATCTATTCTTACTAAAGAATTTCTTTAGATGTTACACCTTGCCTTTCCTGACTCTCCTCAAAAATCTGTGATTTGGATTTAGCCCTATGAGCAGTATTTGACAATTTGACCTCTTTTTATACTATTTTTTTTCACTGCTACACTCACATTTTTATATCTTATTCTCCAGAACTGTATAATTTTAGAGAAATTTCTTTCATGGACATTCTTTTTATTTATTTATTTATATATTTATTCATTTATTTATTTATTTTGTTGATTGTGGGTCTTGAACTCAAGGGATTGTCCCTGAACTTTTTTGCTCAAGGCTTGTGCTCTACCACTTTCAGCCACAGAGCCATTTCTGATTTTCTGGTGGCTAATTGGAGATAAGAGTGTCAAAGACTTTCCTGCCTCAGCTGGTTTTGAACTTCAATCCTCAGATCTCAGCCATCTGACCCACTGGTGTCCAGTTTCCTGAACATTCTTGGTCTTTCAGCTTCAATTGACTACTAGAGAACCTGTAAGATAATACTTCTCATAGTATGGCCTTTGGGTTACTCACATTAGAATCATTAGGATTCCTGGGGCCTCAACTCAGACTCATCTACTGAATCAAGTGGTAAGACTCAGATATTTTCAGGTTTTTACAAATGCTTTTGTAATATTTTCACATAGGATTTTTTATTGTCAAGGTGATGTACAGAGGGGTTTCATTTACATGATGACATACATGCTGTTATACTGGCATAAAATACTTGCTGTACCTAGTGAATTTAAATCTAAGACTAAAGATTTAAGCTGGAGACATAGAGCATCTGTCAGAGGGCAGAGGGGCAATTTGTCAGAGGACAGTGAGATGTTCTAGTTCACATCATTACCATAAACTGAAATATCCATGCTTTGAGTAGATGTATTCAAGGTGTTAACTGCTGTGAGAGAGCAAAGTGTAGTTGTCTATTTTGTCTCTGTGTTCAGGAAACATTTTTGGTGCCTTCTTCATTCCTCTTGTACCAGAGTCTTCTATGCCATGGCACATATCTTCTGGAATTTAACACCACTAGAAGCCAGTCTTGCTTATCATGGCTCCTCTATTTAGATATGCTGAAAAGCTACCTTGCTGCATTTCAAATATCCTCTGGCTGGATCCTGATGACTCTATTTATGGATGCTTTCACGGATTGGCTTACCTATCCTCACTTTCAAGCATTGGTCTCTGACCACTTGCCCTCTGGCAGCCATATTTATGTAGAGAAGGCCCTACCAACCACTGTCCTTTTCATGGAAATTTGGATGTGACTAGGAAAAAGGTTAAGCTTTAAACGTTCTGTGTTTTTCTGGACTGGCAAAATGAAAACTTTGAGTGTTTTGGATTATTTGGTCTGCTAAAACAATAAACTGAGAGACTTGTGAACAAGAGAAATTAATTTCTTAGAGTCCTATAAATCAGAGAGTAGGGTGCAAGCATGGTCTGTTCTCCTGTTATAGACTTTTGTTTACTTGTATTCCTTGGAAGGCAAGAGACCTTTCTGAGTTTCCTTTTATATGGGAAGTATTCATATTTATAATTGCTTCAACTTATGACCCAATTTCCTGCAAAACTCATCTATTAAAACAATTGAATAGGAGGTTATGCTCTTATTAAGGTTTTATGAATTTGGGAGCAACACAAACATTCACCAGGGTAATTCACTTACTGAGCTATCAAATTCACATATTACACCATGTGAACTAGATGGTAAAGTAGGTTGAAGATTATAAAAAGCAAAATGGTATGTTGGGTTTAAACTTAGCAAAGGTTCATTACTGTCAGTGAAACATTCAATTACTTATCACCTTGCTGGAAATTTTTGACTACTTGGCATTGTCTTCTTTCATTTCATAATCATCTCTGTATTTTTATAGAAGAGGCCTGAGAATTGCAATGTCAAAAATCTGACCCAAGAAGAGTTCCTTGCCAAATCATGTCAATGACAGATATTCTCTGATATTTGGTAAGTAAAAAGAAGTCATTATTACTAGGTGGGTAAATGTAAACAGATGGCAAAAATTGGATTTTTTTGTGGTTTTCAGGGATCTTTCTGGGAATCAACTACTGTAGTGCTCTAGTAGATTGAAGGTGATGCTTTATAATTCTGATACTTCTGATTTCCTGAAACCCAGCAGATGCGTCTCTGACACTTCTTCCTCAATCTTCCCAAAGCCTTTATAAGAATAAATTTTGACTTTAAATTATTTTCAAACACTTGTTAATACAATATTTTGTTTTTATTTTATTTTGTTGCTTATGGAGCTTGAACTCAAGGACAGTTGAGTTCTTGAGCTCTTTTTGCTCAAGGCTTGTTCTACTATTTTGAGCCACAACAATACTTCTCGTTTTCTGGTGGTTAATTGGAGATAAGACTCTCACCAATTTTCCTTCCTGGGCTGACTCTAAAATATTAGCTTATGTGACCTTGTAGGGTTTGGGCTTCATGTCATCTAGGAAGAGCAGAATAGGCACTGTGTCTTGAAGCAGTGATCATCTGCAGTGGTGCTTACTGTACCCAATGAGTGTGTGGGTGAATGTGCCTTTGAATTTAGTCTTTGAATCATCCTTAGCAGAAGTGTCACATAGGTGACACATTCCAAGTCTCAGCAGTTCAAGTCAATCTCAAGTCTTTCTATTTGCTTACAAATGGTACAATATCATACTTTCTGATAGATATCATATGATCCATTCACCCACTGAGAGACATCTAGGTTGATCAGATATCTTGGCTATGGTAAACAATGTTGCAATAAACAGTTGTGCTGGTATCTTTAATATGGCTTGGTTTGTGGTCCATTGGATAAATGCTTGGAAAATATTACATTAAACCAATAAACCAGAACCAAAGAAATATAATCTGCATGGTTTTCTTTGTTTGTGGTAACTATAATATGCTTATAAATCTACAAGTAAACACAATGAATGAAATAAATAAATAAAAGTGGAACATGATAAATTATATACGACCCTAATCATTAACATACAGAGGCTAAAGGAGGCTAAGCACAGGAATTGTGGGCAAAGCCTCAATAGCTATGGTAAGATGACCACATAAAATAGTATTCTCTGAAATGAACTTTAAAAAAAAGGAAATAAGAGACACTCTTTAGTTGCCATTGTTGCTGTCTCCTTCTCTTTTCCTTTTGTATTATTTGTTACTTTGTATTTAGGAGGTAAGGGAGGACACCAAAAGGGTCCAACAAGGATGAACAAATACAACAGTGATACTCACCAGACATGAGGGAAAGATTGGGAGAGAGTGACAGAAGGGGAAAAAATGGCTCAAAAGGGTTGTACTGATTGTACCTGATTCATGTAACTGTAACCCCTCTGTGTATCAACTACAGGAAAACTAAAAAATACATTAAAATAAATAAATAAAGTCAGTTTCAGCAAAGGCTCCTGCCATGAAACAAGAGAGACATTCACTCTGTTCAACATCTTACTGGTATATATGAGAGTTGTTTTCCTCCTCTAAAAGTTAGAACAGTTTGTCACATAGAAAATTCCAATCCAAAGACAGGATGTGAGTGTTCCTGGGTCTTCTTATCAAATGTCATATTAGTATTTTCCATTTCCATCAGAGTTAATATCCTCTTCACAGCTAGTCTGTGTGCCTGTACAGCAACCTTTTAGAGTTACACAGTCTTTTCCTTGAAACTGAGCTCACTATTAAGCACTCAGTAGGAGTTTTCCCAATTTCACTGGCAAATGGGCCAGTTAATACCCAGACTCTCCATAGGAGCTAATCATGCATACAGACTCTTAGAGCTTCCAGCATAATTATTTTTGTGATGGTGCAGGTGAATTTCCAAATGTACAAATGAACCAGAGGGAAGTTTTCTGATCTAGTATTGTAGGTTTACACCACATTTTATGATATGTATGAGGCTTGTTGGGTTCATTTTCATTGACAAGTTATTTGTCATCTTATTTGATTACAATAGTAAATGGAAAGCAATGCCTTGTCTATGAGTTTGGCATTATGTGTCAGTCAGTTTCCTGTCTTTTGAGATTATGGAGAGGACAAACTCTGTTAAAGTACTGTTGCTTTTGCTATGGGCAACTATGAACTCACTTAGGAATGGCTTTATCACCTCTCATCCCTAATTTCTTACAAATCAGGATACATGCAATATCTAATATGCATAGGAAGGCGTCTTAGGCTAGCGCAATTAACAAATGCAAAATGCCTGGAATTTAAAATGCTGTGTAGATATTGCAGGGTAGTATTAGAACAAATCTCTGTAATTGTACCTGACCATTGTTCCCCATGGTATTTCATTAATTAAATAAATTTGAACTAATGAAAAATTATGAGCCTATTTTGTTATAATTAAAAAAGAATTATTCAAGCTTACAATGTTAAAATTATATTCTGGCCATCCCTGTTCTCTTTCTTTTTTGGTAATTTACATGAGGTAGACAATTTTACAGAACAGGAAAAACAGTGTTGAGATACTAAAGTGAGATTATTTAACAAACAACAACAGGTGTTGTTAGGCTTTGAGAGACAGATACTGATGGGCTAATGCTGAATTCTTCAAGTGGTTTGTATGGTAAGCAACTGCTTCCTTACCCAAAAGTTGCCCATTCTCAAATGTTACAATGTTCCCTTGCTTCCTTCCTTTGAGTGATAATGGGAAGTATTTCTTTACAGTATGATACCCACATTTTATTGGAAAACTCTAACCAGCTCCTCTATTCTATCAACCAGAATTAGCACAAAGCCCAAACACTAATTACACCCATGCCTATGCCACAGACACTCATTTGCTCTCTCTTTTTCATTTATATGTGTAAATACTGACCACCTCCCATGCCACCAAGACTGGGACCACAGTGTCATAACTCTAGCTTTTGTGATTCTTCACAGCAGGAAATGAATACAAGCATTTTAATTGTTTAGCCTAATCACAATTCAGTTCACTTTGACAAAATGTGTCTGCTGAAAAAAAGAAACTGATACACTTGTTTTCTGAATACCAATAGAGTCAGTTGAAAATCCTGTTTTATGCAATATTTGAAATCAAATTGAACTCCTTAAACCAAGTGATTTCTCCTATTTCTTAAACCATCCCAAGAGTCTTTGTAAAGGATGGATGGGAAGAATTCCAAATAGGAATAGACTTTATTCTTTGTTCTATGGAATCAATAAATTATTGGATTAGTAACAGTGGGGAACTGGGAAGAGATCTTTTGGTAGGGGACAGATGGGCTCTTTGCTTTAACTTCAGTGACAAAAATGAGTGGCTTTAAAACAGCACTTAGTTTCCTTAATTCTATCTCACACAATCACCTTTCCAAGAACTCTCATTGAGAAGGGGCCAGTATGAGCTAAATAATTTGCTATGATTTTTGGCTCCATAAAAGGATTTTTTGGATGTGTATTGGAACATTTTATTTATCTACATATTACCCTATTTCTGCAGTATAAAAAGAGCTATTGTAGTGTGATTTTTGTATTTTCCTTCTGAATTTCTAATCTGCAAATAATCATTTCAGCCTTTCTTTTATGGGTGTTTTAGCTTCATCACCAAACAACTTCTAACTATTATGTTGGTTTCAATGGCAACCCAACACCTCTATCTACCTTGAAGGATTTATCACAATTTGATTTTAAGACCCTCCCTTTTATAATTTGATTTTAAGACCCTCCCTTTTATAATTATAACCAGGGCTCTTTATCATCCAAAGAATCTTTTCCTGCAACGCATGAGGTGAAGCACCATATTTCTAGGTTAGACAACCTGCTTTTTTCACTCATCAGCGCTTGGATATTTTAGCAATATTGAGCTTTGATGAGTTTGTTCTCTGCCAAAACTTGTCGTAATCAGCTGGATGCCAGTGGCTCATGCCTATAATCCTAGCTACTTAAGAGGCTGAAATTCAGAGGATTGTTATTCAAAGCCAAGCTCAAGCAAACAAACAAAAAACCCACCAAAGTCTACTAGACTTCATCTTTAAAATAACCAACCCAAAACAGGGCTGGAGATATATAGGACTCAATTGTTAGAGCTCCAGCTAAACAACCATAGAGACCTAATTTCAAATCTTGGTATAGAAAAAAAGTAGCAATCCATTTTCCCTTCTTTGTTTCAGATTCTGTTTCATCAATTCAGTTCAACAATATTTTTACAAATAATATTAACACTTACTACCTTTCACTTGAAACAACAACAAGCACAACTTTGTATACTTTCTCAGCTCCCCCACATTTGGGCAGGATCTTCATAAATTCATGGTTTCTCTTCTATAGTAGGCTCTCAGTAATGCCTAATTGTATTTGTATGTAACCACCATTTCTGCCCCCAACATATTCCAGTTCTACATTCTTTCTTGACCTCTGTGAACACAATGATTAGGAATCTTTATTGTCAACTTGATTAGATTTAGAGATGTTTAAGAGATTAGAAATTCAAACCTGTGTGTGTGTGTGTGTGTGTGTGTGTGTGTGTGTGTGTGTGTGTGTGTGCGTGTTTCTTTACAGGGTGTTACAGAGATGAGTGACTTGTGAGACAATATCTAAAGGGGAAAGATTAACTGTGGATATGTGATGCACCATCCAAATGGCTGAGGGTCCAGAATAAATTTTTTTTTTTAAAGGAAAGAAATGATAAAGGAGGAAGCCAGCGAGCATAGACATTCACTCTCTGCTCCCTGGCCGCCATGATGTGAGTTGCTCTGGTACACAATCATTGACATAATGCACTAAATACCCTGAAAATGTGAGTCCAAAGGAATCTTTCCACCCTTAAGTTCCATCCAAACACCCGGGTTTTGTTTTGTCATGGCAACAGAAAAGTTAACCCAGACACCCATCTTTCTTCTTAAAAATCAATATTTACTCTGGAATTCCCTTAATTCTGTTTTGCATTCACACCTATGCAGCACTGACTTTTCCTTTTTTGGGTGGCTATAAGGCTTGAACTCATGGCCTGGGCACTGCCCCCGAGCCATTTTGTGCTCAAGGCTAGTGCTCTACAACCTGACCCACTGTGCCACTTCTGGGTTGTTGACTGGTTAACTGGAGATAAGAGTCTCACAGGGTCTTTTTTGCCAAGGCTGGCTTTAAATCAAGATCCTCAGATATGAGCCACCCCAGTTGCTAGGATTATAGGCATGAGCCACTGGCACCCTGCTTTTTGTTTTTTATTTTTACTTTAGCTGTGGTAAAGCAATCTATAAGAATGTAGTTACAGTATATTGCCAACCAAGGCTAACTAAGGCATGAATAGAACTGATTTTTAGAAACAGCAATGATTAGCTACCTGCATGTTGCAACCTGCAACTATGATTGTAATAATATGAGGTAAATATTGAGTATTAACTTAAGGGAAATAAATAGAAAAAAATTATACTTAGTACCTCTTTTGAAATTTTACATGAACTTTTTTTTAAGTGGTTATAGTAGGAGACTGAAAAACAAATGAAAAACCATGTAAAATTAATGGACAATGCAATTCCTTCTAAGGTAATTTTGATCTTTTTCTAAAGAGGATAAATTAAACTTACACGATTGAAAGAAGAGAAAAAAATTAGAAGAAACAGGGACAAGATACTGATAAAAGAGGGTAGGAACGGAAACAACTACACTTTGGTTATGGGCAGAAAATTCTGATTACACAGGGACAAACAATGCTTAGTGAAAACATTAACTAAGTAAATGGGAAAAATAAATATTATATAATGAATGAGAATTAAGAGTAGTTAGATCACACAGACAAGTTTTATTCCTAAAATAGACATTTGAATACTGCATGACTAGCCTTCACATAAGTGTCCTTAAACTATCCCTTTGCCCATTTTTTTGTTAGTACCCAACTTTTTTGCCTCGACTAGTTTCAAATCCATAATCCTCCTATTCTTGGTCTCCTGGGTAAGATTACAGGCATGAGCCACCATGATCTAGCAGTTTATTTATTTATATTGCAAAGGTGTTGAAAAGGAAATTACAGTTACATAAGTAAGATGATGAGCACATTTCTTTTTAGACACTGTTGCCCCCTCACTTATTTTCTCTCATTTTCCTCTCCCTCATACCCTTCTCTCTCTAAATTGTCAAGTTCATTTCCAACTTAGTGTTTAGTGAGTGTCAATGTTGCATTAGTTCAGCCTTTGTCTTGCTGTTCCTGTTCAAGACAAAGGGTACAGAAAACAAAACAAATGAACAAAAAAGAAAGAAATAAAAAAGAAATAACTACAAATAATAGATTATAGAAACCTCTTATTTCCAATTATTGGAGCTCATTTTGGTATGCTTCATTATATATGATCACATGCACTCAGTGATTGGGTTATTATGATTCTCTGCTAAGAATGCAATAGACATAATCTGGTTTTTACGAATGAGGGAAACCGTGCAAGCAACATTTCTTTTGGTCTGGCTTGCTTCACTTAATATAATTATTTCCAGCTTTTTCTATTTTCTTACAAATGGGTAATGCCATTCTTTCTGATATATACATAGATATATACACACAATTCATCTACTGAGGAGCATCTGGGTTGATTCCATATCTTAGTTATGGTAAATAAGCCTGCAATGAACCTGGTTGTGTTGGTAGCATAAGTATAGCCTTGTTTGTAGTCATTTAGGTAAATGCTCAGTAGTGGGATTGCAGGATCAAAGGGGAGCTCTATGTTTAGTCTTTTACGGAACTTCCATATTGCTATCCAGTATGGTTGAACAAGTTTACAGTTCCACCAACAGTGTAGTACTGTTCCCTTTTGGCCACAGCTTTGCCAGCATCTGTAATTATTAGATTTCTTGATAATGGCTATTCTAACACACCCAAATAAATAAAATCAGAGATAAAAATGGAAACATCATGACAGAAACAAGCAGGATTCAGAACATTATAAGGGAATACTTCTCAAAACTCTATGCTAACAAAGGACTTTGAGAATCTGGAAGAAATGAAAGAATTTATAATAAATATTGATATAAATTGAGCTAATAAGATTTAATCAAACTAAATAGACCCATGTAAAATAATGAAATAGAAATGTCAATAAGAAAATTCAAGAAAAGCCCTGGACCAGATGGATTCACAGTTGAATTCTATAAGGACTTCAAAGGAGAACTCATTCCAATACTCCTCAAACTCTTCAATGAAATTCCAAGTGAAAGTTCACTACCAAATTCATTCTATAAATCCAGCATAACCCTCATCACCAAACCAGACAGAGACTCAAAAAGAAAGAACTATAGAGCCATTTCTTTTGTGTGTGTGTGTGTGTGTGTGTGTGTGTGTGTGTGTATGTGTGTGTGTGTGTGTGTGTGTGTCAGTCGTGGGGCTTTGAACTCTGGGCCTTGGCTCTGTCCCTGAGCTCTTCAGCTCAAGGCAAGCACTCTATGGCTTGAGCCAAAGCACCACTTCCAGTTTCCTAGGTTTATTGGAGATAAGAGTCTCACGGACTTTCCTTCCTGGGCTGGTTTTGAACCATAATCCTCAGATCTCAGCCTCCTGAGTAGATAAGACTACAGGCGTGAGCCACTGTAGCCCAATCACTTTTTTTTTTTTGGTCAGTCATGGGGCCTGAACTCTGGGCCTGGGCGTTGTCCCTTAGCTCTTCAGCTCAAGGCTAGTGCTCTACCACTCGAACCACAGGGCCACTTGCTAGACCCATTTCTTTGATGAACATGGATGCAAAATTCTCAATAAAATTCTGGCCAACCGAATTCAACAACTCATAAAAATATTATATACTAGATCAAACTGGATTCATTCAAAAGATGCAATGCTGGTTCAATATACACAAGTTACTGTAATTCAACATATCAATAGGAACAAGAGCAAGAACCACATGATAATCTCCGTAGATGCAGAAAAAGCACTTGGCAAGATCTAATACTTTTTTATGATGTAAGTTCTGGAGAAACTAGGAATCCATGGAACATTCCTCAATACGATGAAGGCTGTATATGACAAACCTACAGCCATCTTTATACTTAATGGTGAAAAGGTAAAGTCATTTCCTCTACAATCAGAATAATACAAAGATGTACCCTTTTTTAAAACTGAAATCTGCTAAGTAATAAAGTTATTGATTCCCTCAAAATTTTAATAACATGCTCAAATATTTTAATTGGGGTATTATTCTGTTTTTTGAATTGGTGATGAGCAAGATGGTCCAAAAGCTGGGTGTTTGTGTACAATATCATTACTTACTTGCAATTGGTGCTCATATCTGCAGATTTAAGCCTATGCTGTGTGATCTTAGGTCATGGCCAGGTCTCAGACAAGGAATATTTTCCATGCCATTATAATTCTTTCACACTCACTTTATTATGCAGGTATGACCTTTTACCTTACCTTTTCTGACAAAGAACCTGCATTTTTGACAAGACCAAGCATCTGACAATCTTCAACTTTCCTAGGAAAAATGATTATTTTCTCTTTAGATGGCTGTTATTCCTCTCTTGGACTATTTTTCACATTTCATTTCTGTGGTGTGATTACATTTATGCTTCTGCTTTTAGACTTTGAATATGAGAAGGACACGCTCCAGAATACTGTTTCCATTACCATGCAGAACCAATTTGAGTATATCAAGAGCACTAGCTGGTGAAATAATCAACTTCATAATATTTATCTTTATCATAGACTTTTCTTCTTCATGTGCAAGTTTTGACAACAGTCAAGAGATCAAAAACAAGCTGGGCACTGAACTGGTGGCTCACGCTTGTAATCCTACCTACTCAGGAGGCTGAGATCTGAGGATAAAGGTTCAAAGCCAGCCTGGGTAAGAAAGTCCATGAGACTCTTATCTCCAATAAACCACTAGAAAAATGGCATTGAGGCTCAAGTGGTAGAGTGCTAGCCTTGAGCTGAAGAGTTGAGGGACAGTGCCCAGGCCCAGAGTTCAAGCCCTATGACTGACCCCCACAAAAAAAAAGATCAAAACTAAAAGGCTAATGAGTAGACATTTTGTTTTTATCTTCACTCCAAATTTGTATGGTTATAATGACTTTCTCTTCCTCTTTTTCTTTCTTTTTTTCATTCTTTCCTTCCTTCCTTCCTTTCCTCTCTTTCTCTGTCCTTTTAAGGTATTAGCCTTATTAACAATTAATCACTGTAGTGTGTATCAGTGAAGTGTGCAGGCGAACACTTTAATGAGTAGTAAATAGAGGCATCAAGGATAAATACAAGTAGTGGTCATTATGTTCTCTCTTAGCCCTGCCCTTGCTCATCAGCCTTCTCCCATTGCACAAGCACTATTGTCATTACATGACCAAGTTATTTCTCACTAAATAAAAACAAGGGCAAAAAAGGGAAGAAGAAAAGCATATATAGTAAATCTTTCATCAAATTTCTTTCATTGTGGTGCTGGGCTAACGTCAAATCATTACTGAAATTCTATGAGTATGTACATGAAGATTCATGATTATTAAAGACTGGGTGTGACAATTAGTAAGACAACATATAACCTTATACATTTCACATGTACACACATGCTTTAAGGGAATTACTATGTGACATGTTATTTCCTAATTTTAAACAGAAAGATCACCACTTTCCACATATCCCTAAGACATGGAATGGCTCAGTATGTTTGCTAGGAAGTGTCCAATAAGATTTGGCCAAATAAATGGCCACCTTTCATTGTATTTGATGTTAGTATAATTTGTGGAGGGGGAAGGGCATAAACGAATTGTTTAAACAGGGATACAGATGGACCCATTGCAACGATGAAATGTACAAATCGTTATGTCGAAAAATAGAAGGAGCCAATTTCTTAACTGACTTTCAGCTGCTCTGGCCCTCAGTTCCAGTGTTGCTGACACATACCTGTTGCCTTGAAGGCTATGGTACACTGACCCATGCTGGGTTTGCTTCCTTTGGCTTACCTTGTATTCCACCTTGACTGGTGTGATTCAGCACAGAGCAGAAAATTTTTCAAATGAGTATATGTTTTCCTTTGATTATACTTGAAAAGTTAACGTGCTGCTTCCTGACCTGACTAGGCACAGAGCTTACCTCTCTCCTTCCTTTGTCATTGTCTTCCCTTCTAGCACTAGTCTTTGGCCAGTTGACTTAGCTTTACATAGGTTCCACAGTGCTATTTGGCTACCATGGATCCCCCCCCCCCCATCCCAAATCTTTTAAATCCATTTTCATAGTGCCCAAGGGACTAAATCATTCAAAGAATCCCTTGACAGACAATAGTGTATATAGGGGCTAAGCCAATATTTATTTAGCCCACAGCACACAAACATGTTTAGAAATAGAAATATCTAGAGGATAAATATGGGGGAAAAAAAGAAAAAAATCACTTACTTAATTTTTAATTTTAGCAACCCATGGCTAACTGAAATATTGAAAACATTATTCTGTTTGTGCACCAATGTTAATGTTTTCAGGAAGAGCTACCGATGGTCAGCCTATCTGTCATATTGCATTTTTAATCAAGCTAACTCATTTATTTCCATTGGTCAATCCAGGGTGTATCAGTCAACAAAGTCATTTGTTCCACATCCCCAGGTGTAGCAGCAAATGTGCTCAGCTTATTTAGAGATAGGGGATGTCAAGTACAGACTGTCATGTGGGTAGCAATGGGTGTCAGGGTGCTGAAAAACATGTGTATGATCTCCCATTCATGAGTGTGTTTGCAGTGGCAAAGCTAAGTGATTATATGTGAAAAATAGTTGATAGTTGGTAACACTTAAATGGTGTTAAATATATTCCATGTAATGTTCTAAGCAGCCACTTAATTCTCAAAATCTTTCTATAACATGGATTTATTCTTACTTCCTAAAAAGAAAACAAGGGCATGAATCACAAAGGTAGTAAAACAACAATTCTCTCTCTCATATATTCATATATATATATATATATATATATATATATATATATATATATTTGTTTGTTTGCTTCTGTTTTGTGTTAAATAAGGCAAATCTCTTTCAGTGAGATCTGGACACAAAACCATGTCTGATTTGTGAGTGACTGTGTCTGGATTCTACCATGGTAGCTATTAAGGTTCTTGGATGGTTTTCTTCTGAACTGTGTAAAATTGTAATCTTTGTAATTACAATGATAATTATACCATGATACTGGGTAAGTGAGGAACTAGCATTGATTGTTGGTCAACTTTCACTTTTAGGTTAGAGCCCAAGCAGATGGAGATTGATGATGGATTTAATTATTTTGGTGCCAAGTCTGAAAAGAAGGCCAGTGGCTTTCTGAGCCCCCATTCAGTTCGAGTCAGTGTAAGTGTGTATGTGTGTGTGTGTGTGTGTGTGTGTGTGTTGGAAGTGAGGGTTGGGATTCTGCTTAAATACTGAATTTCATTTTCCTCTGCAGAGAAAGTGGGAGATAAGCTGCATGGCGCCAGTCCTTTCTCTTTGTGGTAGCTGGCATTTCATAACCTGGACAGTCCATGTTGCAGGGCCCATCAGGATTCTATTGGGAATGCCTCTGTGCAAAGATATTGCATCTTTCCCCCAACTTTACTTGACATTTCTGTAATAGTTTAAGACAACCAGACAAAAATAACAACAACTAAAAAGAAAAACCACTCTTCAATGCCATGAAAGACTTTCAAATCAAAAACAGTAAGAAGCACTTTCTTCCAGGAAGTCACAGAATTTATTTCTGTGGTCATCATTCAGTTGAAAACATGTTATTCCATGCACTTCTTTGCTGCACTATACAGTTTTCACCAACTCTCCCTCACCATGGTGTTTGACCAATTCAAATCTATTTTAATAGATTATGAATAATATTCCTATTTTAGCAACATGATTTACTGAGAAATGTGCTGCAGGATGTGAGAGACAACCAAACAATTATGCACTTCCTTTGCTTTTGGAATAGAACTTGAGTAGCAAAGGGAAATAAAATCATACCCTTTTCATTGTGAAGAGCAATGAGCACACAGCTAAGAAGAGCAAAGGAAGATTTCCTCCATGCATACATCACTGCTGAGTCAGACAGCATGGTGAACAAATGCCCTTCAACCTAAGGACAGTTAGCATTTGGGGGCCTTGCACAAAACTATTTCCTATCTTGAGGAAGGCTAATGAGCATTCAGGGAAGCAGCAGCAACCAGGGAGAGATAGTGCTTCTAAAAGGTAGTAATTTCACTTCAAGAGATGTTGCTGTTCCTTCACAGGAGTTAAATTAAGAGCTGTATTTACAGAATCTCCAAGGTATGGGGCTTTCTGCAAAGGAAATGGACTTACTTTACTTCTGAACAGAGTAGACAGCATTAATCAGAAATGCACCAATAGCAAAATCCATTTTTAACCTCTTCCTACTCTAAATCTGCTTCAGCATCCTGCATGGCAAACGACCTGTAATATTCTGATTGCCTGCAGAGGAGCGATGAGAGCAAGGGGGTGGGGAGACCCTGCCCCTCAAGCCTCTCCTGTCCCTTCCCCCTGCTTCCACAGCCTCTTGGCACCTGTGCCCCTCTTCAGGTGCTTGCAGCTTAAGGCTGGCTCGAATTGGAACTGTCAGATTGTTGATGGAGCAATTTGATCTAAGTTCCATTAAGAAATGAATACATTTAGGTAGTGTACGGCATGCAAAGAAGGCTTTGATAGAGAATTGGCTATAAGAGAACCTCAATGCCATCCATTACTAGCTTTTAACCTGGAGTAGATGTTTTATTTTTTTCAGCTTCCCATCCTCATCTGTTAAACACCCATACTCCATCCACACTGAATGTGGTTGAAAAGGGCATGACTAAGACATAGCGAGTTCGTGGTCAGTGTCCCAGTATCTGCCACATGCTCAGCTTAACACCAATTCCCTCACCTTTTCATTCATTATGACATTTCTCTCAGGAGAAATTACTTTGTAAAATAAGAGTTAGAGAAACACATCGCTTTCTTTAATAATATGAATCCTGTTGGGCACTGGTAGCTCATGCCTATAATCCTAGCTGTTCAGGGAGCTGAAATCTGAGGATTATGGTTGGAAGCCAGCCTGGGTAGGAAAGTCCAGGAGACTCTTATCTCCAATACACTACTCAGAGAAAGATGGAAGTGGCACTGTGGCTCAAGTGGTAAAGCACTAACCTTGAGCAAAAGAAGCTCAGGGACAGTGCCCAGGCCCTGAATTTAAGTCCCAGAACTAGCACACACACACACACACAAAAGAATATGAGTCATAATTGTGGATTTCTGGGAGCCCTGTTCTCTCTAAGCCCTCTGGCTTTTACCCAGGGTAACAGATTCTGCAGATAATATTAGTATGGCCTGTTGCTAAGAGAATGATGGAAAGTAATTTGCAAGAGGCCACTCCTGTGCTAACATTCAAATTCTTTCAGTTAACTGCTTGTCTAATTCCAGTAAGAAGAATTTTTAAACTGAGCTCTTGTTTCTTCACCTATAAAATGGAAATATAAACTTTTGGCATGTTTGTTTAAGATTTATTGAGAGTTTAAAATGAACCAGGTATTTCTGAAGTTTCTTTACTGTTCTGTTTGTGCACCATGATATCCCATTGGACACATTTTTTTTTAAATCTTCCTTTCTAATAGATGAGGGAGGGAGACACAGAGTGGCTACCTACTGGGAAGAGCTGGAACTTTAATCCAGGCAGATATACTTCAGAGACCATGGATTTGACAGCCTTTGTTGAAACATTTGATAGATGATCGTCTCTGATGATTTCATACTATTTCTTTTTTTCCTCCTTAGATAGTTCACTCTTGTCTTGGAGACAAAACATTCAAATGTCTGAGAATATTGGCTCTTCTGAGTCCTGACTGCTGATTCTGTCTATACTATCTGGGAGAAATATTGAAGAAATACTGGCAGTGTCCTTTCCAGTCTTTGTTTTTCTTTTTTTTTTTTTTTATCATCTTTAAGTAGTACAAAAGAAGTTGCCATTTAACAAAGCAGGTTATGAATACAATATATCTTGATCAATGACAACATTTTAAGATTCTCACCTATCCCTCCCCTCCCCACCCGTACCTTTACTCTTCTTAATTTTGTAGGATATACATTGGATTTTTGACTATATTCTCCTTGCTGGAAAATGACTTAACCTAAGCACTCACCTTCCTCCCATGGCCTTGTCTTAGAACTGTCCTTGCTCCAGACCCCACTGATCCATCTCCCCTCTCCTTGAACAATGGCACTCAGTGGTCATGGAAGGGAGCTGAGGCCCCAGGTGAACACAGATGCTGTTGAGACCTGGAAACTCCTAAGTGAAAATAACACTGCTCAACCACCCCACCTCCATCTTACCCTGCTTCCATCTGCCCCCTGACTTCATTCTCTCTGCCTAATATTTAAAGAGCCCTAGTTGTAAGGGCATTTCCCCTTTAGCAGTGGTGAAGAAGACTTGGTTACCCTTTCCAGGCTTCACTCCCTAATAAAGCCTGTTGGTCTATTGAGTTCACTGTCTGTGCTTTCTTTATTCTGATACCCTCATCACTTACTTTCCTTATACTGCTCCCCTTCTCTTCATTTGTCCCCCCTTTCTCCTTGATCCCACACTACCTCTTTTGAATACTATTTCCCAGTGTTTTATTTTGCTGAACTTTGCCTTTGCCTTTCTAAGGCATTACACTATTTGAGTTTGCCCTTAAATCTACCCTATTTCAGTTAATACATTTATATATACTTGTATACAAATTGTCTACCACCCAATGACACTAGGACTCAAGAGGACCTAACAATGGCCTTAGGATTGTAAGCCTAATATTAGATTGGCAAAAATGACTTCCACATTGCAATTCTCAGTATTTAGCCACTGTTGCATCCGCATGAATTGTGGGGAAATGTGGTTTGCTGAGGTAAAGAAAAGGAGAAAGATTTTTATTGCTAAGCAACTCAGTGCTCATGTCACAGAACAGAACTTATCCGGAGCTTATCTAAATCCACACAGGGTCAGAAAACTCATTGTAAGGTCTGGTCTCCAGAGAGTCCAGTAATTGGTGACTTTAGCTAGATCTGAAACACAGTCAGAAAGGGTTCTGCTCCTAAGCAGTTGCCTGTTATTAAATCCGGTATGCTACAGGTTTCCTCTATCAAAATATTCTCTCCACATAGAAAGAGTCTGGGTTGGGAAAGACTCTGGAATTAGTGTAATGAGATTGAGTAGGAGACTTTGGCTTGGAATGTTCTATCTATTGTGTGGATGATAGCCGTAGATTAGCAAGCACTCTCATTTCACAACCTGTCATTTATGTAAGTAACTACTCTATCTAACACTCATAAAAACCATATAGTGATAATAGTAAAGCAAGACTGTCTACTGGACTGGAATAATAGCATTAGAGTTCACTACCTTTTAGTCAATAAAAGAATATTGAAGAACATTTTATATGCATCACCAATAGGCTTCTTATTAAACTGAGATACTTTGGGGAAAAGACTACCCATGAATATTAATCAGCTAACAATAACAGATAGTATTTATCATATGGTATATATATGAGGTTAAGACTTCACTGCCGTGGATTAAAAATTAAATGGCTGGGATAAGGAGAATATGGGATGAGGTGGTACAAAATTTATTTTCCTTTCTTTTAGTTCCTTTTTAACATTTCTTTTTCTCTCCCTGTGGGAGTTACAGTTAAAAGTCTTCTTTCCTGAAAACACATGCTAGCTAGTCTATCATCTTTTCTTCTTAGTGGCTGAAACATTGGTTTTTATGACAGCCTTTCCAAGTGGCTTAACACGCAAGTACTCAAAATGCTTGGCAAACATTAATTAACCAAGCCTGTATAGGTAAGGATTACAGTAGCCCAGTTCTCTTGCAGAGAAAGAGCAACTTCGCCAAGATTTTATTGGTATAAAAGTGCCAGTAGACTGTAGACATTGGTAGTCATTTAAAATATGCATATATATATATAGTCTCTAATTTTACTAGAATATTATCTCTTTAATATAAAATTGTTCTTTTAACCAGTTCACTTTTAAGGTGGCAAATTAATTTAAAATTGCTTATATCTATAGTAGATTTTTAAAGTACAACTTTTCTGCATAAATTTGCTTAGTGAAGTCACATTTTCTCCCTTAGACACAGTTTATGCATCATTTTAATTAGATTACTTTGTGGTAACAATCTTGGCAATGTCCTAGTGGAACACACTGGCTGGCTATTATCAAAGACTATCCTTATCTGAGTTAGGTACATCAGAAATACTCTATTGCTTTTATCGTTTGGGGTCCGAGAAAAACTAAAATTCAAATTAGCACCATGATTAACTATTTTCAAATATGAACTTTTTATAAGGAGAAGAAAAATTGAGCTTTAAGAACTAGTATATTTTAAAAACAGTAATGTGAAAAGTTGATTTTGGTGTGTAGGTAAAACAGCACATTGTATAACACCGATGGTTCTGTAATACATTTGTGTTTATCTGCAGGAATAGAATAAAATAGCCAAGTTTGACTAATAAAATGAAGTCCCCAATCTAAACTAAAGCAGAGTTAGGCATCTGAATAAGTATGCTGGGAAGTTAATTTTCTTCCTTGCATTTTAGAACCTTTACAGGCAGGATGATTTACTCCAGTTCTCAAATGAGGCAATCTGAACAAGTGATTCATTTGCAAAGTGCCAGTGTCAGCTTGTGTGCTACTTTGGAAGAGAATATTGCAAGAGATGTTTTTATTTGATGGTGTTTCTAGGAAATAATGCTTCTGTTTTAGTTGTTCTATTCAGATTTGGGCTAATGATGTCTCATGGCTCAAGATTATTGCTGGATGCTGAAGAATGAAAGCACTGGGTCTGTGGTGATTTGGCCAAATCATAGTTTCCTGACTATTCTTAGTAATACCATGCATATGGTATACCCTGATGGCATACCCTTGTGCTTATGTAGAATCAAAATTTATATATATATATATATATATATATATATATATATATATATATATATACTTGAGGAGACAAAGTGAGTAGAGTCTTTTGTGGAAGGATGAAAGATGAAAGATGAAAATTGTTTGTGGAGAAAAACAAGCACACCACTTTAAGATATTATTGATGGAAGCCTAATTTGTTCCATCTACACAAGTAAGATCAAAGCTATTGATATTGTAATAACATAATAGAGGTTACATTAGAATATTGCTACATGTCTAAAATTGGTATGCTAGAAAGCAAAGCATGTTGTTATCAAGTCTATATGCTATCATTTCTCCTTATCCATTGCCCAAACACTGTTGCAGTCATTGTTTCAATAGAAATAAAAGTGCAATTAATTGTAGTAGAAGGAACCACACTTTAAATCCACCTTCTCTTAGAGTTGACCTGCATGCACTGCTATAGTCTAGTCTGATTATCTTCCACTGACTTTGAGCTCTTGACTAAAGGCAGAAAATCATATTTCATGATCTTTGGACTCACTCCATAATTATAAGAATGAAAACTAAGTCTCAGAAATTCTCAGTTTCCCAGGGACATTAATTTCTAGGTTTTGAGTTAAATGCCAAGATTTTCTCATCGTGTAATCCCAAGAGTTATCATGCTTCCAAAGAATGTTGAACTATCAAAACATTAATTTCAATAGCATATGGAAAGCTGAATTGTAGAAGAGATTTTTAGAATAAGAGTAAAATGGCAATACAGACAATTAGTGACAATTAATGCAGACAATTAATACAATACACAATTAATGACCATGGTGGATGGAAAAGGTACTCGAAATACACCTTTATTTGCAATGTGATTGCATTAGGAAAGAAGAACTTTGCCTCCTCCATCTTAGTTTTAGCCAGATTCCTTTATAATTCTCCATTGACATGCTACTTGTCTTTCTCCCTAGCTCACTCCTTCCAATCCCACTGTGCAAACTTGGGAAGAGGTAGTAGTAGATGTTCAATAATTATTTGTAAAATGATTGAGTGAAAGATTTGATCATGGACTATAAAGCTTCTGATTTCTATGACACTATTTCATTAATATTCCTCCTCTTCATGTTACTTGTTTGTAAGTTTCTGTTATGGTGTTGCTGGTGGGTGCTATTCATGGCATTTACCAGTTCTCTGGAAACTTATTAGCAAGAGTTAGCTGAAATCAGGAGATTGTAAACAAGTTACCTTAGATAGCAATTGGGAATTTAGCAAGAGCCAATGGACCAACGCTTTTCCAGCCCTGGTTACTACACTAAACCTTCTCAATCTTTCCCAATCAATACTGGTGAAAGGTGATTCGACAGAGAAAGTGTCAGGATAATTGGTTTCTCAGATTTATGGGTGATGTACTTTTTATGGTAAAGTGAGATTTTTCTTGCTCTCAAATAGAGAAACTACCATTTAAAGCCAAGCCAAGATAGGAAAAATCTCATAGAAAGGAAAAAAAACAATTATTTTACTCTCTAGCATTCTAAGTCATTTAAATTCTATTTGTTGAAATTCTTCCTTTAAAATTGAGGTATATTAAGCATAATGAAGTGCCCAGATTTTAAACAATGAAGTTGAAAATGTCTTCTGACCAGTGCATATCTTAGGATATGCTACCTGCCTATCCTACTGCAGTTATAGGTTAAACTAGATATGCTTCCTACATGTACTAAAGAAGTAAACATTCTGATTTGGCCTGAGGAAGGCACACTTGGAAAGACATAGGCCAGATGAAGAAAGCATGATAACACTTCACATACAGAGAATTATACTAGGTAACCCCTGGCAGATAGCACAGCATGGTGTTGCTGGGCTGTCTTCTAGCCAAGGACCCTCAGCAGGGGGAAGATATTGAGTGATAAACACGTAGAATGGAAATGATACAGGTCAGGCTGTAAGAGAGTGTTTCAAGCAGGAAACTATGCAGAAAAAGGTAGTTCTACCTGCCATCTGAGGGAGTCACACATGCATCCTATGAATGAAACACAACCAGTACTGATGTTCAGCCAGTGCTTTAAAGACACAAATCCAGGGATTTTACCCCTTTCATCTTCTTTTCCCTATTTTAAAGCATCAAAATATCTAGCAACTGTAGAGGAGCAGAAGGAGACATCTCAGAGCTAGAGTCTATCACCAGTGGCAGGGAAAGGAGTAAGGATGAGAGTCAAATTGAATTGTGATTGCAATTAGTGATTAAAATAAATTTGTTCTGAGACTATGAAAATATAGGATGACGGCAAAGATGACTCCACAAAATGTGACTGAAAGAAAGGACAACAGAAAAAGAAGCCCATTTCCTGTTTATACTCACACAGAATTGAGCCTTTCCCAGTAAAACAGTTATGTAAGTAAACAATAGCTCCAGGCCTGTGGATTATAGGCCCCTGGACATAAGCAAAGGGGACTGTAAGTTACTCCAAGCTATTGCAAGAGAGTTATCCAATGCATCCAATAAACAGAGGTTCTTGATGCAATCAGTGATAATCACTGAGCTAGGTAAATGTCAATTCAATGTATAGTCATTCAGTTTTGGCTAAAAATATAAAAATATGTATATATGTGCACATTTATATATTGTTCATTTTATTAACATTGATTAGTTGTACAAGGGGTTATCGTTTTAACAAGTAAATTTATGTATACCATGCAGCTTGCTCATAATCATCTCTGTGCAACTAAGTTCTGTATTTACTATATATTAGGTCAGGTACTACACAAAACTTTTGGTATATCATGTTGTCCCATAAGATTAAAATGAAGCTGAAAAATTCTTATTGCCTATGTCATTCCAGTAGTTTTAGCTCAGTACATTATTCACTTATGTTTTTATTTTTTTAATTTTATTTTATTGTAAAGACGACATACAGAGGGGTTACAGTTACATGAGCAAGGCAATGAAAACATTTCTTGTCGGACATTTTTATATTTTTGTTGTTAAAATGAAGGTAATGTACAGAGGGATTACAGGTCCATAAGTCTGGTAATGAGTACATTTCTTTTTGGGCAATGTCACTCCTTCTTTCACTCTTGCATAGTTTTTCCCTTCTGTCTCTATTTACAAGTTATATAGTTCATTTTTATCTTAGTGTCTACTGAATACCATTGCTGCATTGTTCATCCTCTGTTCCTCCATTTCTGTGATCCCTTCTCCCTCCCAAAGACAGATAAATGAATGTAGGGTGATGCTGTTATAAGCCAGCCTACTGTGCATCCATTTGTGCAAAAACAAAGCATATAAAATAATGTGCCATTTATAATACTTGCTGATAAGAGACTTTGCTGTTCAGTTTTCATGACTATTTTCAGTATACTCCTACTTATAAAAAATAAAGCTTACTGTCAAGCAGTATGCTGTGGCAGGATGTGGCAGCAGCCACATGCTTCTTGTGTTTTTTCTATCCAGAGACCATATTGAGTGACTGATCTCTGCATCTAGGTTTGCGTATGCACATTCCCTGATGTTCACACCACTGCCTAGCTTCAGGACACACTTCTCTGCACATATCTCCATTGTTAAGGGGTATGCAGCTGTTCTCCAAATCACACTGTACTGTGTACAGGAGTTAGCACAGTTGTTCTTAATGCAAGAAAGGGATCCTTGTGAACAAAATAGATTCCAAACAGCACGACGATGTGGTAGATTTACAACAGTCTCCAAGGCCTCAGTCAATTTGTCATCTTCACCCTGCACTACATTCATTAGGTACCTGGCAGCACATGACACCTCAGCACCTCACTGTGTGTGAAGTCCCCAATAAGTTATCTCTGGAGGAGACAGGTTATTGTACCACTTCCAGGAGCTGTAAAAAGTTAGGTGCTATTTCTCCGGTTCCCTGAAAACAAGTTAGTTTGGTGACTTGAGCTTTGGTGAATTGATTGCTTCTTCCTATGTCTTTGAATTTTGAGACATGGACAAAAACACTGGAACTATTAGTCTGTGAGTGATGGTGTAGAAGAGAGAGGTCAGCAGTAGTATTAGCTTCCTGGAGCTGCTCAACAAAGTGCCAAAGGCTTGCTGTCAGGAATTCATTGCCTTTAGTCTACAAGCAAAAGCCAGGAAAGCTAGGTCATTCTGAGAGCTCTGAGGAAGGATCTGATCCTCATCAAGTTTCTGGTGGTTTGCTGGCAGTCTTTGACAGTCTTGGTTTGTAGGATGATCCCCATCTTTCCCAGTGTCTTCACATCGTTCCCCTGCTTTGTGCATGTCCTAGTTCTCAACTTCCTCTTTTAATAGGGGCGCCAATCATATCAGATTAAACACTCATCTTTCCCCATTATGATTGTATGTTCACCTATTATATAACTACAATAGCTCTTATTCGCAAATAAATTTACATTCAGAGGCAATATGATTAGGCCTTCAGTGTGCAGATGTGAGAGAACATATTTCAATCCATATAAAGGGGATATTTGAGAAGACTACAAAGGATTTATATTCTTCTCTGTCAGTTCTAATTGTATGATCTTAGATGTTCCTTTGCTTCCCGAACTCTGTTGGCTTCTGCTTGTTTCTGAAGACATAAGTAAAGGGGGTCTGCAAATTGCCTAGTTGGCAATGGCTAGGGGAATTATTCTGTCTTCTTAAACTCCAAAATTTCATCATTTAGTTGACTCTTTTAAATTATTAATTGTTATTAGAATGGTGATATACAGAAGGGTTACAGTTACATAAGTCAGGTAATGATTACATTTCCTTTTTTTGTCCATTGTGGGGCTTGAACTCTGGGCCTGGGCCCTGTCTCTCAGCTCTTCAGCTCAAGACTAGCACTCTACCTCTTGAGTCACAGTGCCACTTCCAGTTTTCTGAGTGGTTTACTGGAGATATGAGTCTCATGGAGTTTCCTGCTTGGGCTGGCTTTGAACCTTGATCTTCATATCTCAGTCTCTTGAGTAGCTAGGATAAGCCACCAGCACCCAGCTTACATTTATTTTTAGACAATGTCAATCCTTCCCTCACTCTCTAACAGTTTTCTCTTCCTATCCCCACCCCACAAATTGTATAGTTCATTTTCAATATACTGCCTAGTGAATACAATTACTGAATTTGTTCACCCTTTGTCCCTCTATATCTGTGCCTCCCCTTATCTTACTAAAGACCAATAAACAAATGAATAAGAACAAAAAAAAAGAAAACAACAACAACTAAATCAATCTAACCATCTCAACTTAATTTCTGGTACCTATGTCTTGTTTCTATAAATCACCATATCTTATTTGGAAGCATAACATAAGTGAAAGATGGCCAGAAATTATCCTATACTATTCTTGTTGGCCAATCAATTTGAATAACAAGCTTACTGTAACCTCGTTCTTTCATCTTTTTATCTATATACCTAGACCACTAGACACCATTTCAAATCTCTAATTCTAGGCAACTAAAATATAGTCCTTCCTGGGTGAACTTTCTTGGCTCAGATCAACTTTTACAAAGTTAGACGGGATACTGTGCTGTTGATATATCCTATGTGTACTTCTTTAGTCTTTCCATTAATTTCTATTTCTGGTTAATTTGGATAGAAGTATTTCTCCTACTTGCCATTAAGTGTCTTGTTTGAACTGTCCTTGGCCAAATGTTACTTTTCTAAAAGCCATAGCATTTCTGTAAGGTTCCAAGAATTTATTATATAACTGTCTAATGCTCAACTAAAAGAATACTAAGGGAAATTTCATGGCTTTTTTTAAATACTAATTTCAAAAAAAATGTGATCTCATGTAGATCAGCAGATTTGATTAATTGAACATAATTAAGCCATTTAGGTCAGAAGATAAAACCTTTGTATAAAATATTTTGAAAAGATATTAATCAGTTAGAAAGTAATTAAAAATGCATCACTGAGAAAGTTAATGTTTTTAAAACTAGAAGTAATTTGGGAAAGTTTGTGGTTTACAAATAAATTCATTTTTACAGGGTTTTGCAAGAAACAAGAAGAGACCATGTCAGTTATTTTTCATGAAAATGAAAATTTCACAGCCATTTGGGTTAAAGAGGTTCAGGAGGAAACAAGGACTTCTTTAGGCAAATTAGGTAATATAATCTTTATCTCTCCAAAACATCCTATACACATTTTTTTCAATAATAATAATTTTTCAATAATAATATTCATCAATCAGCTCTTTTTCATGGAAAATGACATTAAGTCTTCAGTAAACTTCCTTAGAATTTTAGCCAACAAAGTAACTTGACAGTATCACAGACATCTCTGAGAAATTCTTGATTAATAGGATTGCAATCCAATCTGGAATGTGGTATATTTTCTCTCAAATTATTCAGACAAGTTAGACTAAACACACTAGATCAGCAATTATTGGGGTGAAATCCCTAGAGTGGAAGGGCTTTAAGAACAATGTCACATGGGAAGGAACCTTGTCAACCATTCTTTTCCTTCCTATTCCCACTGTTTCTAATGTGTAGGTTATATTATACCAGGCATGTATTGTTCTAGGTTTAGATCAATTATTGATGAAGTAGATACAGACCTCAAAGTGAAGCAAGGTTGGCAAACTCTTTCTGTAAATGGCCCGATAACAAATATTTTAGGATTTATGATCCATAAGGTCTCTCCTAAGTACTCAAAAATTCTTTGCCAAACCCATCCTGGAAATAATATGAAGGGTTGAATATGGTTTTCTTCCAGTTGAAATTTCTCAGAGTCTAGTGATAGAGATAGATATATAAACATCTGTGATACTATAGCATGGAGGCATAATCCCAGGTGCCATCCATGTCCACATGAGTAAGGTACGAAGGAAGGTTTTATTTGTTTGTTTGTTTATTTATGTCGGTCGTGGGGTTGAACTCTGGGTCTGGGCACTGTCCCTGAACTCTTCAGCTCAAGGCTAGCGCTCTACCACTTGAGCCTCAGTGCCACTTCCGGTTTTCTGAGTGGTGTATTGGAGATAAGAGTCTCATGGGCTTTCCTTCCTGGGCTGGCTTTGAACTTCAATCCTCAGATCTCAGCCTCCTGAGTAGCTAGGATTACAGGCATGAGCACTGGTGCCCAGAACATGGAAGCTTTTTATAACTCCACTGCACACATTAAAGGAATAGTCTCCAATCTATTTTCTTCTCCAATATACCAAAGAGTTGGCACTGATTTTAATTACTATTCATAGGATACCATATTATTCACTCTATTCATATTTCTGCATAATAGAAGAGCAGAATTCATATCATCTATCTGGCTGTAGCTTTGTATTCCTTATCCAAACTCTCCTTTTAAAACTCTCTTTTGTTCTCAATTGTTTCCGGTAATCAATAGTCTACATTCAACTTCTCTGAGCTACCTTGTGATTTCATATATGAGTGCAATAATACATTGCTTGTCTATTGTACTTATTTTGCTTAACCCTATGAGTTCCAGACCTACCCATGTTGAAATAAGTGTTAAGATATTTTCTTTATTTTTTATGACTGAATAATCCATTGTATATAAATGCCAAAATATCTATATCCATCATTCATCCAGGTAAACCTTCGTTGATTTTATTCTTGACTGACTGTAAATTAGTGCTGCATTAAACATAATATTGAATTCATTTCCCTTGGACATATATCTGGTAGTGGGATTGAAGGATTATATGGTAGCTCAATGTTTATTACATTTTTGAAGAAACTCTGTACCATGGCTGTATTACCTTACATTCCCACCAGGATTGTGTAAGACTAACCCCTTCTTGATGTACTATATATTATGTATAAAATATATATAGTCTATATATATTGTATATATAGTATATGTGTATATACATATGCATACATATAGTATATGTGTATCTGTACTGTATATATAATATATTTATAGTATTGGACCCATATTAAAATATTTATGAAATAATTAAAAATTAATATAATTTAATCTCTATGATTTTTCAATTCTTCTATTCATCTCCTTTTTAGGTATTACTTTTGTTATGCTAGCAATAAGCAATTAGATGTGCTGTAATAAAAAGGTTATTGAAAAAAATGTATTTGCCTTAAGTCTTGTTGTCAAACTAGCACCAGAGGCAGACAATTCAAAAACACTTTTCTGACTGTATTTAAAGTCATTCCCTCTGCTTATGAATATATACTTTGGTCCCACTTTCTACCATTACCATCGTGAAATACTTTGTATTTTTTTCTAACTAGTAGTGGGCTTTGAACTTAGACCCTTCCACTTGGTGGGAAAGTATTTTAACACTGAAACTACATTCCCAGATCTTTCTGCCTTAGATTAGTAATAGATCTGGTGTTTTTGCCCTAGAATTAATCCCTGGACAACAATTCTACTTCTGCCTGTTGAGTAGCTGGGGTAAGAAACACTATATCCAGTCCAGTAGTAATTGTTTGTTTCTTTGTTGTTTCATTGATTTATTTACTAACTAACTTACTTCCATGGGGCTCCCATTTTAACTTAGCCATTTCTGGTGACAAATAAAAAGTACATTTTGCTTGTTTAAATAAGAGAGATTTGAGAGGAGTGACGTTAATCAAGATATATTGCATTCTTAAACTGCTTTATTAAATCGAAATTCCTTTGTACACCTACCTAAAGATAAAAATTTTGAAAAATGAAATAAAAGAGTAGCAGGCATGATAAAGCCTATTTTAGAGCCGAACATGCAGAAATGATCATCTGGGTGAGAAAGTCAGAGTTCACATGTCAGAGTTCATCAATCACTTCATCTTAATTCTTAGCTCAGGCAAGTCCAGCACTCTTTCCAACTAACAGTAAGAACTTTACATTTTCATTTTTATCTTATACTTTCCTTACCAATATAACATCTACTTGGCTATCTTCTCCAAAATATTTGGTGAATACTTCAAATTTTAAATTACTTATATTTGCCAAATACCACCCTGGTTAGTTTGCATAAAAGATTCATGAAAGATAGCACTTACTGATTCTACTTGACTTATGTGCCTAAATACTTGGATTTGTGAGCTTAAACACATAGACTGTGCAAAATACATAAAGCAGAAGAAAGAATAAAGGAGAAATATAAATGCCATAAAGTATGAAGGAGAGGAAAATAGGAGATGGGGAAGTTCTAAGGGAGAAAAGGGAAAGCTGGCTGGATTGAAGGCTAGAAGAATGGATGAAATGTAGCTCAGCATCTTGGCTGTTTGGAAACATGAGTGAGGGAGGGATGGATGCATCTGGCAGGCCTCAATTTCTGGCAGCAATTTTTATAGATAAAAAAGAATTAGGAGATAATCAAAAGTCACAGAAAGTGACAGACTCTGTAAATAACCTCAACAGTCACAAACAAGAGACAGTGTTTAAATAAGTAAATGGGGGGCAGCTGGTCATGAATTGGTAGTAATAAGAATGCACATCAATGGCTGTGCCAGATCTTTCCAGATGAAGTCATGCATACGGAAGACAATTATGTTTAGTATTTAGGAAAAATTATTGATGGCTCAGTTGCTTAAGAATAGAGAAGAGGATATCATATATTGGAACCCTTAGACTTTTGAGATCAATTAAATATCTGTATATAAGAATTGGAATATGCTAGACTTTAGAGCTCTGAGAACACATATCTAATTGTGTTATTACTTAAGTTGGTGTCTCAATTATTCTAAGACTTTATATTTAGGAGTTGGAACCCATCTCTTGAAGAACTATATATGGCCAAGTTATTTTTTAATCCCTCAAAGATATCTTAAATACATATACCAGGCAGTGCCAGCATCTCTGTCTATATTAGATAGGTAGGCATGCTAGTCACCAATGAGGGGACACAAGGAAGCTGGTTGGAGAGACATTTGCCACTGTTACAACAGACTCATTCTTAGTTGGTTTGGGGAAATGGAATCATAGCTCCATGATGTACCTCAGGGCTAGTGTTTCCTAAAATTAAACATGATTCTTGAAGTTGTAGGCTGAGATGTGAACTTTAATTTGGACATGAGTCAGCTAGGGATCTGGTTAATTGGAAATACTCCCTCAGCTGGTTTGGGATGGAGCTTGAGATTCTGCTTTTCTTTTTCTTTTTTATTGTGAAAATACTGTATAGAGGGGTTACAATTACATGGGCAAGATAATGAGTACATTTCTTATCAAGCATTGTAGCCTTCTCCTTTGTTTCCCCTTCCCATCCTTTCCCATCCCCCCCACCCCCACCCAATCCTCTCCGCTACCCGCCCCCCCACACACCAAAGTTGTAAAGTTCATTTTTCGACATAATGACTTGTACATCTCATTGTTGCAATGGGTCCACCTGTATCCCTAATTTGTGGAGGGGAAGGGGAGATTCTGCTTTTCTAATAAGCTTCCGTTGTTGCTGCTGATGTATCTGGCATATAGACCATGTTGTGAAAGGCCAGGTACCACAGCACTGTTTCTCCAAATGGGGTCTTTGTGCCATCTGATATCCTACTTCTTATCACTGGATTTTCCTTTCTTTCTTTCTTTCTTCCTTCCTTCCTTCCTTCGCCCACCTCCTCTTCTCTTCCTCCCACTTCCTTCTCTTCTCTTCCTCCCACCTTCGCTTGCCATTTTTCTTAACCTGTGTAGTTCTGGGTTGCAATTACTATTGAATCAGTGCAGAATTTCTAAAGATAACCCAGATGGGGCTATGAAGGTGGCTCATTGGTAGCTTGCTTGCCTTGCATGCATGAGGTCCCAGGTTCCATTCCTCAGCACCACATAAGCAGAAAAAGCCAGAAGTGGCACTGTCTCTCAAGTGGTAGAGCACTAGCCTTGAGCAGAAAAGCTGAGGGACAGCACCCAGGCCCAGAGTTCCAGCCCTACCACCAACACCCCCCCCCAAAAAAAAAAAGAACCCAGAAATTAACAAGCATCTGATGGCAATTTCTGTATAACAAGAAATGATATACAGATGTACAGATATCTAAACTTTAAGTAAAAACTACAAAGAAAACTCTGTCTTTATACCTTTATAAAGAAGCACAGGAGAGGCCTTAGGGCCAGGTAACTCCGACCATTGTATTTTCAGAATTTAGAGTTCCTTTATGAATATAGTAGTGTCTTTGCCCCTCCTTCCTGGAGATTATTACACACATTTGTGGCACTGGGTTTGGGATACACTCCTCACTCCTAAGATTCCAACAAAGACTGCCCAAGTGTGCTATGCCTTTGCAACCCCTGGCTTTACTATTATTTCTTTATTTAATTTTAGATTCCCTGCACATTTATTGTAGAGTCTCTCAAGTGCCCTATTGTTTTTCCTTGGTTTCTGGCCTTCCTCACAGCTTCTGCCCCCATCTGTTAGAGCTCAACCTCCAGCAGTGGATAGGATTTGTGTCCTTGTCTCCGAGAGGTCCTTGGGTTCCATTTAATATGATCAATAAGAACGCATACCTCAGTAGCTAGTTTGTCATCAGACTGCATCCACAACATATCCGAGGCAAGTTCAGGTCAAGTTCAGCTGTATCCAGGGTTTTTTTTTCAGTTTCTTTCTTTTTTTGTTAATCAGTAGAGGCCTTTTCAAACTTTTTGTCTGGCATATGATGCCATAAACCAGATTGAGTCAGCATATGTCTCATCAACATTGGCCAGAATCACTCCATATATCTTTTTGCTCCATTTACTAGGACAGGCATCCCACAGTATTTCTTATACCAAAGTAGCAATGCCTTTGTTCTTGAAAATGGAGCTTCTACTACTACTTACAGGGTTGCTGAATATGTGAACTTGAGAGCTCACAGAGATACTCATAGTGGTGAGGACAATGCCTTTACTTTACACATGAGAAACTTCTTGAGCTGGAAGAGGGCATAAGAACTAATTGGAATTGCATCACTACATTTTTAGTCTAACTTCTTTGATTGAAACATTTATCCTAAACACAAGACTTATAAAGGCAAGAATTTTGCAAGGCCTATAGCTCACAGGCCAGGTACTTGGGAATTTTTGATCTGTGGACCCCAGTTTCCAGTTTAAAGCCAGCCTTAGCAGACAAATTGGAGATATTCTTATCTCTGATTAACTGGTAAGAAGCTGAATGTGGAGTTATGGCTCAAGTTGTAGAGCTCAAGCCCTAGTATCAGCACAAAAATACAACAGAAAAGGATATGGGCTTTTCAAAATCTTTGTAGGATTATTATTGGAAAAGTTATTATTCTTTAACTCTCAGTAGTAACATACATTTTAGTTAACCTTATATTGTGTTTGTCTGTTTCATTGGTACTGTCTGTCTTCAGATTCTTCTTAGCACCTTTATACCCACCAAATGGTGTCAGAACATACATGCGTTCCTAGAGCTATCCCATAGAACATATACCAACAACTATTCTCCTTATTTTTGTCATTTACATAACATTTCTAAACTAGCCATTGCTTATGCAGGTATTAGTGGTGTGTGTGTGTGTGTGTGTGTGTGTGTGTGTGTGTGTGTGTGTGTGTGTGTGTGTGTGTGTGTGTGTAGGTCCTGGGACTTGAACTCAGGGCCTACAGGCTGTCTTTGAGCCGTTTTTGTTCCAGGTTACTGCTCTACCACTTAGGCCACAGTTTCATTTCTTCCTTTGTGGTGGTTAATTGGAGCTGAGTCTCATGGATGCTCCTTTCAAGCTGGCATTGAACAGCATACATGAGATTTCTACCTCCTGAGTAGTTAGGATTACAGCTATGAGCCAACAGCACTTGGCATTAGATATTATTTTTGCCATTCATTAATGCAAAAATTATGTATGTTCCTAGAAGTCATTATGACATGGGTATTCAGTGATAAAGTACATGCTTAACATTGTGATATTTTAATATTTCAATGTGTACTGATAAGTTCAATGTAATTGGTAAATAACTTCAAACTTTTATCACTTTTTATTGGAAACATTCAGAATCCTCTCTACTTCTGAAATACTCATTTAATTGCCATTAACCATAGATATCCCACAATTCAAAATTATTGTTTTTATCCAGCCACACTTCCTGAGCCTGTTAACCTTTCTTTCTTTCATCTACTTCCCTCCTTCATACTTCATACTTCCCTCCTTCTTCACTATTTATTTCAGACATAACCACATAATTATTTTCATTGAGATAATTAGATGTTCAACAAATAGTTATGAAATAGTTCTAATTGTTGTTTTATTGTTCATTGGCAAGATAGGAGTAAACTAGTCAGGTAAGTCTAGCTACCCTGACCAAACATTCTACTTGATTTTGTCTTCATCCGTCCAACATTACCATGTTTGGCCAATCTAAACAGTTCTTGCTATCAAAGCCATGCCTCTACCGGGACAAATTCTTTCCCAAGTGATGATGCAAATGGCTGTAGATCTATAGCACAACTCTGGAAACAGCTAGGGAAGATATAAGCAGTCATATGAGAACTAAGACTTCATCCACAACAGGAATGGGGAAAATCTATGCCATAACAAAACTCGCTCAGAGAATGCCAGTGGCTCTTCCAGAGACAAGATTCTTAGAACAGCTGTCATTTATTCAGACCTCATTACTCCTCAGAAACTTGTAATTACCAAAGTGTGTGGATGTGGGTATGGAAGGAGAGAAGGGAGAAACAATAAAGAGAAGATTTATTCCTTATTGATGGATATACCAGTAGAGGCAGCCATCCTTATTTTAGGCTCCTGTTTTGATTTCTCCATACTGAATCTTTAAGTTTATTGTTTATTATGGCTTCTAAGAGTAGGATGAATTTAATACTTAGCTTATTCTATAAGATAACTCATCTTCTACCTCCTTTGCTGCATAGCTAAGGAGAGTTCTTGAAGAGCCCGAGGAGTACGTTTGCATTCAGGAATCTATCTGGCTAATCATTTTCAGATTTCTCATGAAAATATTCCTGGTGAAAAAGCATATTCAAGCCAAGTCTTTCCTGAGGAATTAGTCCTCTGGGTAGCAAAGAGACTGCTATACTAGAGGGACTGAGGTATTGTAGAGATGGCAGACACACATTTGAAGTTAATTAATAATGCAATGAAGCATAAGGTAAAGAACAAGTGACATACACAGCAAGTATTAAAGGAGGTCAGAGAGGTTTAATAACTATTTGTAGATTTGAATCTCATGTAGATGATTGCCCATAGTGCTTACATCTAGCAATTACTTTTCTATTAACTTCATCTGTGGGGTGGCCAAATACCTAATACTGTTCTTATGCCACTACTTCACCTTTGACTAATTCTACCATTTCTTTTTTTCTTATGCATATAGTAATTGGCAATGTTTGAGGATCAGCTTTTCAAATAAGTTTTCCTTTAAAAATGAGGACAATAACATTCATCATTATGCTTATGACCTTGGCCTTTTCCCTCTTACACTTATGTGAAAGAAACTATAAAAGCTATCATAGTCGTAGAGAAGTATAACGTGACTTGAGGCAAGTTTCATTATGTCTCTCAATTTCAATGTCCTTTTCTTCATAATGGGGATAATAACTTTACAGAGATTTTCTAAGCCTAAATCAGGTTAAAATATATTGAAATGTCCCATAGAAGTATTTGGTAATAGTTGAGACTCATAATTAAAGTGACTGGTGAAAAGTCTTAAATGTTTCTATTGCATTAGTATTTCCTCTTTCTGTATACAAATTTCTTGGCAAATAATAATAAAAAGATGTGTTCTCTACATGGAGAATACCTGAATACCTCACTTAGAATGAATCTTATTTGTTATGATATACTATTAGTGACATATACTAAATGGTGACCTTATATGCGTATGTGCTTTACAATATCAATATTCATATTGGTCTTTGTGCTTAATTAGTATGATATGTGATTAAAATAATTTTGAGAATATAATACTATTCTCATTTGAGAAATAAGGAAAATAAGACACAGGAAAGTTAAGTTTCTTGGTCCACACATTGGCCATGAGAAAATTGATATGAGATTAAACTCAGCCTGATTACTTGGTGATAGGCCTATTCTGTTTTCTGGATGTCTACTCTCACCCCTGTGCTCCCTATGTGCCTCTAGAATGGTGACACTAGAAAGAACCCAAATGATGCCAGATTTTCATGTTACTTTCCCACAAAGCCTAGTTCTAAATGTCATGGAATTTCTATATATCTAGTTCTCTAGGCTCTTCTGTTCCTATGAGTATCCACCTTGAATGAACTTAGAATGTAATTTTCTGCCCTGTACAGTCAATGAGAGCTGATATTTCTAAGAACAGAGAAGTTGGGTTTGGGGTACATTTTCTCAGGCGCTGCTTTAAGGCAAAGACAATACAAACACAAGATAAATGAGCAGAAATGCTTCAGCACTCAGCTTTCAGAAAGGTGGACAAAGAAAATGGATTTCTATCTCTGTAGAGGAGAGGCAGGAAAGACAATTTTTGATGAAAACCCGGGAAGATATCTTGCAAAAACAATGCAACTAGAGCAGACTTTGTCTGATCCAAGCAGACTTGCTTCTGATAGAAAACAATCAAGACAGAGGAACATGTTAAAAAGAAACTGAAGTAACATCCATTATGGAGGATTCTTGATCAGACATATGAATGTTGTTTTATCACCAAATAAATTTTAAAGAGGCAAAAAAAGGGAAAGACAAAAGAGACTGGAGAGAAATCCACATGCTAATATGCAACTAGGCTGATTCACACATGTGTATGTGTATACGTGTGTGTGAGTGTGTATGCATGTGTGTGCTTTTCCTAGGGCTTGAACTCATTGACTGAGCACTATCTCAGCATTTTATTGCTTACAGCTAGCATTCTACCACTTAAGCACAACTCCATTTTCAACTTTTTGGTGGTTAGTTGGAGATCAGAGTCTCAAGGGATTTTCTGGTCCAGCTGGCTTCATACCAAAATCCTCAACTCTCAGCCTACTAAGTAGCAAGAATTGCAGGTGTGAGCCACCAGTGACTGGCTTTATTTACATCTTTGTATTCAATTGTTCAAATAAAAACAGTACATTTATGAAGAAATCAGAAAAACTAAAATTGGCTAGATATTTGACAAGATAAATAATATATTATTAATTTCTAAGCAGAAAATGAATACATCATATCAAATCTACTTTGTGGGCATGTGGTAAGGTTAACCAACCATTACCTTGGTTAACAAATTCCAGACCTTCTTTCCATGTTCTGCATCTATAGGCCATTTGGGCTTGCATTCAGGATTGAAATTCTACAGAATGGAATATAGTGCGGTGAAATTTTCCCAGTGATTTCCTTATATTAAAATAGTTGTTGGAGATAGATCTGTGCAGAATGACACATTTTCCTGAATCATGGCCTCATATCATACAGCCTCCATGTAATCTTAATACACTAGACTCAGTGCAGACACACATATCCATATATTTCTTATTCATGTCTATTTTTGTCCTATGAGTATTGATTTCATGCAACTATATTCAAAGGGGTTCAGAAGACTCTAAAGAACAAGTAAAGTGTAAACGCTTAATTTTATTTCTTAATCCTGTCTTGGTTCCATCTAAACATTTAAACATTTGTAAGTCTTTCTAGTCCATTCCTTTAATAAATTAACAAGCTGACCTCTTAAGGTAACATCAATTACAACTAATTATTGGATTTTTTGTCATTACTGGGACTTGAACCCAAGACTTTTAGCTTTCTCTTTTTGTATATTTTTTATTGTAAAAATACTGTACAGAGGGGTTACATTTACATGAGTAAGGTAATACGTACATTTCCTATAGAGCATTGTTACCTCCTTTGCTTTTCCCCTACCATACATTTTTTCCTCACCTCCCTAGCTCCCCCTTCCTCCCCAAGTTGTAAAGTTCGTTTTCAACATAGTGTCTTATAAATCTCATTGTTACAATGGGTCAACCTGTATCCTTATTTCAACATTTTGTCATTTCCTTTCCCCTCCACAAATCAGAAAAATGTATATACAAGATGCAGGGCACTGGAATCCAATACACTGACAACAGGAGTTATAACATGGGGGAAGAACACACAAAAGAAAAACAATTACATGGTACATTATAAATACATTTGGCTTGCTTGTTGACAGCAAATGCTCTACCACTTGAGCCATGTCTCCAGAGTGGCTTTTGGCTGGTTAATTGGAGATGGAATCTTTTCAACTTTTCTTCACAGAATACATTCAAATCTAATTTTCAGATTTCGACCTTTTTAGTAGACAGAGCCCCTAGCATCCAGCTGAAATTTGTTTTAAGTGTAATTACAAATTTATAATAAAATTTGATATGTTGATATTGCATTTTAAGTCAGATATTTATATTGCAATGGTTCAAAAATCACATATCTAAAACTTAAAGACAAGCTTCTTTTTTCTTCTTTTAAAATACTCTTTCCAAGTTCCCTGTATCTACCAATCAAAATGTTAAATGAAAGACTAACTCATTTTTATTACCATGCATCAGATGACATTCTTCTTATCCCATTCAGTCAAACAAATTTGCCTTTCAACTTTAGTGGTAAATTCAACCATGGAAATTCCTTCACTGTAAAACTAACCAGAGGGAGTCTCAGCACATGACATGGAATAGATCTGCAGCTTCGGACTGCATATAAATTAGAACAATGATGCCTGACAAACTGCTCAGAAATGAGAATGTCTTTGATAATAATAACTTCAATTTATATGTTGCTTTACCTCCTGAGGATTTCAAAGAACTCTCAACACATTATTATTTGAAAGAGCTGAAAAACACGGACTCCTCTGCCAATGTTCTTACAGGACAGTAATGGCTATTTTATGAACGGAAGGGAGAAATCTTGCTTCTTTTTAATTTTCTTCATTTTAATATGGTAAGGACACATTTTTGGAATAGACACTTCTAATTCTAAATGCCACCACTGGGACAGGTTCTTTATTGCTTGTCAAAAATAGATGTCATTGTTGAACTCTGGAACAACTAGGCCTCTTCTCTCCATTCAAGCACAGCTGATCTCACCAGCTGTGTCTTTGATCATATAATCAGCACATTGGGGCAGGCACCCTGAAGAGATATGTAATCAATGAAGCACATATAGATGTGCTCTACAGAGGAATTTATTAAATAGTTATTAATAATGATGGAAAATCTTGATAAAGTGAACTCCATGTAAGTGTTAGAAGAAAGAGAGATTTGGGAGACAAAACTGCAGGTGAATACATTCTGCAGGTGAATCTTAAAAGCCTGAAATAATCCTAATGTGATGATCTAAACAGAAAAGTTCAGAATTGGTTGATCACTTCACAAAGCATGGACAACATGAAGAAATAATGTGACCTCAGCAAGAAATGACCTCAGCTTCTTTGCAACCTCACTATGGTTTAAAGTATTTAAGTCTCAAATACTATAAAACATTCATTGACATCTGTATACTATAATGGCAATTATTTGGCAGATTCATGCAGTAACAATTTTCTACGCTGTTTCCTGCAATGAATATGATAGGAATATCAAGTGATATTCTTAATTCAATAAGATTTAAAAACTAAAAACACCACCAACAGACTTCTGACACTCACATTTGATATATTTAATCTTGAAAGGCAAGCAGCACTGAGGAGTATTTTTTCTGTTGTATTTGGCCTTTGGAGAGCCATTTACCTTCATAGAAGTGACAAATTTTAAGTACATTACAAGAAGAAGAGTGATGACTGAAGAGAAGAGATACCATTTGAATGATTGTAGATTTAGAGTAGATGTTTCTCTTGATTTATTTGTATCTAGACAGAGCTATGAAACGTGCATACTTGGCATCAAAATCAACAGCACACGAGGAAAAGTTCCAGTAAATTAGATGTCAGCTCAGTACCAAAGTTTTCCCTAATTTTCCACTCCTCCCTCTAACCTAAAAAACACTGGAAATATGGAAGGGTTTTTATCATTCCTAGAAACATATAAAATATAAAAATACAACTCGAGAGACTTTCACCCTGAAACTGTGAAAATGTGGCCCACTGCCTAATAAGGATAATAACATTGGTCACATGATACAGAAAAATCTAAGTCTGAATCTTTGTCTATTCCCAGTGCATGGAATCCCAGTTCAAATTATCTTTGTTAGCAATGTTATTACGATTATTAATTTGGTCTCTAGGAGGAAATTTGGTCTCTAGGGAGCATATAAAATAAGTCTTTATTGTATGAACAAAATGTAGATTACAGTATGAAATGGTAGGCAAGTAGATAAGGGAGTGATATTAGGGGCATTGTCTTCTATCAGAGCAGAAAGCCAAAGCTGGAATGGATTCAGGAAGAACTGAATGGGGCTAGTGATGGAAAATTCTGGGCCAGCTCCATCAATCAGGGGCAGCTGGGTCTAGATTGGAAGGGTGTCCAAAGATTAGTGAATTCTCTCTGTTCCAAGAAGCAGACTTAGAAAGCCAGATGGAACTAGGAGTCTCTCTGTGTAACAGGGAAAGAGGAATAGTAAAAGGGAAACAACCTATCAAACAACTGGCTGTAGGATAGATATCTGGGAAATCTGAACCTTCACTCTGAATTTTATGGGACAAAGATAAAGTTTGTTTCCACAAAGTTCCTTTCCAGTCTGTAATATATGCTGGAGCCATAGCTTACTTTTAGTCATCTTCTCTTGCTTTTAAATCCTTTTGTTAATTTCAGCATGTTACAGAGAAGGTGTTATGCAAATTCATATGCCCTCTGCCATCATTCCAGGAGTTTTAATATCTCTCTTTTGAGATCCAACCAGCAATAAAATGTTTCTCACATTTCCAAGATGTTCTTTCATTCTGTTGTTTTCCTTTATAGTTGAATACACAGACGGTTGGCTTACATTCAACCGACCAATTTGCTTGCAGTTGAGGGTTTGAATTTAACAATTTACTACACCTAATGTTTTCCATATTTTTCTCAAGTGTATTGAATTCATATGTTTCTTTTCTCTATTATCATCATATTCATTTTGTATTTCTCTTATGGATATAGTAAATAAGAGAAAAAAAGATATAAAAGAGAATTCTCACTTTTAAGTAGAGGACTTTTTTTTTCAAATGAATATAACTTAAAATGATCACAAGAGGCAATATAGGCATCACAGCAATTATGGCTACAAATCTTGGGCCAATTTACATCTACCCCTTTCTAGCTGCATAACCCTGAATAATTTCTTTAGTTCCTATCTTTTTCTCTGTGGTTTTACATGTGAAACTGACATCTTACCTTGGAGAGGTGTTCAGATGAATGCATTAAAAGATGTTAGATTTTGGACAATACTCTGCTTATTAAAAGCTATATCTTAATTACTGTTAGTATGATATAAATACCAACTGGTAGCAAAAATGTCAGTGAAATTACTTTGGTTGAAATGAAGACTTCAGCTTTTAATTTATGTGGGTGAAACATAGAGTTTAATTAGTGGGGTTGTTTCCAAATATCTAACTATTATCCCAGTATTAGTTACTGAATAATTGATTGCTGTTAGCTTTATGTTCATATAATTCTCAGTTATTTTGTATTTAATGCTGCTCTATAACTCATTGTGTTAAACCTGAATTGTGTTATTACATGAATAATATATGTTCATTTTCAAAAAACTTGAAATGCATTTCAAGTAAAATGCAAAGCTTTCATGTTCTAACATTTAAGAAATATTTATATGTATTTCTATATTAGTTAGGATGAGTTAGGTTATTCTATGGTTTGAAAGTAGCTACATACCTCAGAGCATTACAACCACAGGTTTTATTTCATGCTGTCACATACATCCATCTCAGGGACACAGGGGTCTCTGCTCTGTTGTATCATAATCCCTCCCTAAAGGGCAGAACTCAAAAGCTTGATCTTTTTGCATTATTTAGCTCTTAGTTGAGGATCTCTAGTCTGCTCTTTATGTTCCAAGATTCACACACAGATATATCCACAGTTCCCTATCTGGCATATATGTTAGTAGTCTACAGTGAGATTTGCATTCTTTTGACTCTAAATTTTCCTTTAGAAAATGTGTGGATACCTTGAGTTTGAAGTGTTTTAGTGAGAAAACCATACATACAAATATTGTCAAGTAGCAGAACTTATTGGTGCCATTTCCATTGTTAGCTTTTTATATTGAAAGAACTTAATGGCTTGAAAAATATAAATGGGATCTACTGTCATATACATGACTAGATTCTGGTCTTAATAGAATTTCCTCAAAAACATTTTCAGCTTCTGACTTCTTGCTGTGGGCCAAGAGAACTCCATACACCTCTGTATTTTGAAGTCAATGTCTCCTTTAATTTTTGGTGTATAACATGGTTGTCTTCTGAAATTACCTTTGATTATATCACATTTCTGAGTACATCTTTCTTAATCATCACACCCATGATCAACTTTCAGTTTTCCATTCTTTCCTCTTAGACATAGACATTTGCTGTGATCATGCTATGCTGCCCAAGAAGATACAGAAAATAATTTATCAAATGTTGAGTCCCTTAGTATTGTATAGAGTATCATCAATTCATCCTTCTTATTTTCACCTTTCCCAACCCTGAACCATCACATAAGGGCTGTTGGTTGCAGCTGTACATTCATCTTGCTATTTATGTAATAATGAAAGATAAGCCTCAATGGCCGAAAGTAGTAAAGGTTTCCTTTTATTTGTGATGAGTCAGCTGGAGACTCATCATTGCATTCTCTTCATGCTTGCAGGCATCTGGGCAACACTCATTGGGAATATTTTGAGTTATCAATAAAGAGGTGTAGAACATATTCATATTTGTTTTTTTAATTCAGAAGTTTATTTTCTTCTTTTAAAGCTGATGCACAAAGGGGTTAAAGTTACATAAGTCAGTTAATGAGTGTATTTCTTTTTGAACGGTGCCACCTATTACCTTGTTTTCTTACAGTATTTCCCTTCCACCCACTCCCAAAGTTGCATAGTTTATTTTCAATATGGTGTGTAGTGAGTAGCACAGCTGCATTTGTTCACCCTTTGTCCCACCATTTTTGTGCTCTGCTTTACTCTCCCCCAAACAGATAAACTTACATACAAGACAAAAGGTACAAAAGACAAAAACAGCAACAAAGGAGAAAAAAACCAAATTTTTAAAAACCTCGTTTCCATTTATTGGAATTCATTTCAATTGACATTATTTTATATGATCATATGTACATAACTATTGAGCTTTTGTGAATTTATGTCCCAGGAATTCTACTTCTGGGCATTATTTATCCAATAGACCACAAACAAGGTCACACTAAAGCTACCAGCACAACCATGCTCATTGCAGTACCATTTACCATAGCCAAGATATGGAATCAATCCAGATGCCATTAGTGGATGAATGGATCAAGAAAATGTGGTATATATACACAATGGAATTCTATGCTTCCATCAGAAAGAATGATATTATACCATTTGTAAGGAAATGAAAAGACTCAGTGAAAATTATATTAAGTGAAGTAAGCCAGACCCAAAGAAACAGGTTTCATGGTTTTGCTCATTTGTTGTGACTAGAATGTGCCTATAAATCTACAAGTAAACACACTGGATGGTAAAATACAAAAAAATACACCTGGACATGATAAATTATATAGCACTCTACACATTCACACAGTGATATAAAGGAGGATATTCTTAGAAGAGGATCATAATGGTTCTCATTATTTGCAGACAAATAGGAAAGAAAACAACTCTCCATTATTTCATTACTCAAATAAAATGATGTGGTTATATTTCAAGGAGAGAAGGAACTGAATTAAATATATGTACTTCAAAATAAAACCATAATCATCAGATTCATTAACCTGTTTTTTCTCTCAACTGTCTGACTGCAAGTATAATTTGTGTATGTTTGTCTATGGATAAGAATTTCATTGGATATTTATTAAAGGTACTTCACAAATATGAGAGAGAAAGGTACCAAGTCTTTGGGGTTTTAGCCCCCAAATTCAATTTAAGTAGACACACTGGGACATCTATTCTGTTATTTCTCCTTTGATTAACCTAAATTTACTTGCTAGAAATCCGATGGTCTAATGATTATTTCTAGGCATTGGAATTATAAGTTAATATTTTTTAGTACTTTTTCATCATAGGAAAGTGGGAGCCCTGGAATCCACATGATAGCCAGTCCCTGAAATTTTCATGATGAAAACAAGTTAATGAATATAATAAAAAATAATGATCAACACACTTATTTGTACCTGAGAAACAGGAAATAATAGCTTTGCCAATGAAAGTGAAGGAAGAAGCAGCTAGAGCACAGGAAATTACTTCCAAAATAATCTTGAACTACTAGTATTGGAATAGAAATGCATGCTTTCTATGTGGGGGAGGGGGAGCTTAATAACCTATACATATATTAGTGGATTGGTTATGACCATGCTTTGTAGAGGTACAAATTGAATCCCTGTAGCAGGCAGGTCACTGTATTTGCTGTTGCATAATGAGGGTACTCAGACTTATACTGTTTATCCCCTAGAGTCTCATTAAATTAAATATACTTGCCTTAAGCCACCTGTCTTTGGGCAGCCGCAATAGAAATAAAATCAGATTCATCTCCCGTCTTGATAAATTGGCATTAACTACTACTTTATCTAGAATAGGCTTGATAATTAGTGTCTCTGATTACATGGAGAATACTTTTGAATCCTCTAGAATGCTTTTTTTTTAAAGAAAAAATGCTGCCTTTCTAATTTTGCTGCATTTAGGGGGCTGGGGGAGATTTGAAAGCCCTGAGCCAGTCATCACTGTGATGAGCATCATTAAAATAGCAATCTTTTTTTGGAAGCTCATCCTTTCCCAAGTAAGTATGATTTAGGAATATAGGAACACCTGTTCCAAGGGTGACAGTTTTTACCTAATGCTCTAATATCTACAGTGGTTGTTAACTAGGAACCAAGACATGGATGCAAAAAGTAAAATATTTCATTGATTGACTAATAAAAATTAAGGGAATGACCTTTAGGAAATGAACTATCACAGGGCCAAAGTGCAGTTCTAGGTCTATTTTATCCACAGCCAGCTGCACACAACTCATTTCAGTCAATGGTATTTTTTAAATTGTGAAAATACCGTACACAGGGGTTACAATTACATGAACAAGGTAATGAGTACATTTATTTTCAAGCATTGTTGCCTCTTCCTTTGTTTCCCCTTCCTATCCCTTTCCATCTCCCACCACGGCCCCCACCCCTGCTCCCTGCCCCCCCCAGTTGTAAAGTTCTTTTTTTGACATAAAGTCTTGTACATCTCATTGTTGCAATGGGTCCACCTGTATCCATATTTAAACAATTTGTTTTTTCCCTTCCCCTCCCCAAATTATACCAACATCAAATACAGTAAAAACAGTAAGTTTATTATTGTGAAAATAGTGTACAGAGGGGTTACAATTACATGAGCAAGGTAATGAGTACATTTCTTATCAAGCATTGTTGCCTCCTCCTTTGTTTTCCCCCTACCATCCCTTCCCACCCTCCTCCACAACTACACTGCCTCCACCTCTGCCTAAATTGTAAAGTTTGTTTTTTGGCATAGCATCTTGTAAATCTCATTGTTGCAATGGGTCAACATGTATCTCTATTTGAACAGTTTTTTCCCCTTCCCTTTCCAAATTATACACCATCAAATACAGTGAAAACAGGAGTTATACCATGGGGGAGGGACAGGCAAAGCAACAAAAAAATCACATGGAACCTTATAAATATGTTAGAAACAATAGCAAGAAAGAAAAAAACCACTTGTCCCTATCTTGGGGTTCATTTTGCTTAACATCATCTTACCTGACCTTTTCTGGTTGTCTCAGACATATACTAGTTATTACAAATAAAGGAAACCATGGGACCTATGTTTCTCTTGCCTGGCTTACTTCATTTAATATATTTATTTCCAAATATTTCCATTTCCTAACTAATGGGGCAATGTCATTCTTTCTGATTGAGGCATAGAATTCCATTGTCTATATACACTACATTTTCTTCATCCATTCATCTACTGAGGGGCATCTGGGTTGGTTCCATATCTTATCTATGGTAAATAATGTTGCAATAAACATAGTTGTGTTGGTAGCTTTAGTGTGGTCTTGTTTGTGATCATTTGGGTAAATGCCCAAAAGTGGGATTGCTGGGTCATAGGGGAGCTCTATGTAGAGTTTTTTGAGGAACCTCAATACTACTTTCCAAAGTGGTGGAACAAATTTACACTCCCACCAACAATGCAGTAGGGTTCCCTTCTGTCTACATCCCCTCCAGCATCTGTTGTTATTGGAGTTCTTGATTATAGCCATTCTAACTGGAGTAAAGAGGAAATCTCAATGTTGTTTTGATTTGCATTTCTTTTATGGCTAGAGAGGTTGAGCATTTCTTTATGTGTTTATTGGCCATTCTTTTGTCCTCTACAGGGAGCTAAAAAAACATAGAATGGAAGAAAGTCTCTTCAATAAATGATGCTGGAAAAAAATGGTTAAACACCTGTAGAAAACTAAAGCTAGATCCTTATATATCACCCTGCACCAGAATCAACTCCAAATGGATCAAATACCTTGGAGTCCAAGCAGACATTCTGAAAACATTACAGGACAGAATAGGAGAAACCCTAGGTCTCCTTGGCACAGGCTGAAATTTTTTAATAGAGACCCAGAAACACAACAAATCAAAGAACGGTTGGACAAATGGGATTGCATGAAGTTGCAGAGCTTCTGCATGGCAAAGGACATAGCTAGCAAGATCAATAGAAAGCCTATGGACTGGGAGAAGATCTTCACTAGCCATGCAACAGACAATGGTCTCATATCTAAAATATACTTGGAACTCAAAAAATTAAATCATCCACCAACAAATCTTCAAAAAAAAAAACAACTGCCTGATAAATAAGTGGACTAAAGACTTAAAGTATTTTCTATATACAAGGAGCTTGTTTCTCTTGGTGCTATAAGGTGCAGTCTCGCACTTGGGCCTTGCTAGCTATGTTGGAGGTAAACAAAAAGCAGAGTTAGCTTTTTTCTGTCCCAAGCTAAAAAACTTTGTGGCCTCCACTTTTCTAGCCTACCTGGAACTTCTCTTTAGAATGTACCAGTCTGAGCCTCTTGGTGTCCAACTACCATCACATACATCTTCCTAGGTCTTAGACTTATGCCAGAGAGGCTGACAGAGAATTCTGCCTCTCTGGATGCCATATAACTTGCCTTACAGAAATAAACTAGTATATGTCTGAGACAAGCAGAAAAGGTCAGATAAGTTGATGTAAGGTGAAATGAACCATAAGATAAGTATTCAAATGTTTTTTTTTTCTTTCTTGCGATTGTTTCTAACATATTTATAAGATGATTTCTTTGTTGTTTTGTATGTCCCTCCCCCACAGTATAACCCCTGCTTTCATTGTATTTGATGTTGGTATAATTTGTGGAGGGGAAGGGCAAAAACAAACCATTTAAATAGGGATATAGGTGGAACCATTGCAACAATGAGATGTACAAGTTGTTATGTTGAAATACAAACTTTAAATCTTTGGCCAGGCAGAGGAGGGGGGAGGGGGGAAAAGATGGGAAGGGGTGGGGAAGGGGAAACAAAGGAGGAGGCAAGAATGCTTGATAAGAAATGTACTCATGGGGCTGGGAAGGTGGCTCAGTGGTAGAGCACTTGCCTTGCATGCTCAAGGCCCTGCGATTCCTTGGCACCACATAAGCAAAAAGAAAAAAGCCGGAAGTGGTGTTGTGGCTCAAGTGGTAGAGTGCTAGCCTTGACCTGAAGAGCTGAGGGACAGCACCCAGGCCCAGAGTTCAGGCCCCACGACCGGATCCCCCCCCCCAAAAAAAGAAATGTACTCATTACCTCGCCCATGTAATTGTAACCCCTTTGTATGGTATTTTCACAATAAAAAATTAAACAAACAAACAAACAAAAACAGAGAAGATAAGCCCTACAGAGCTGTGACCACAAGGAGGCATCACAAAGACAGGGAGGAAGAAATGTACAGATTTTTGAACACGGAGAAGAAAAGCACAGACAAATGGCGGGATAAACGTCTTATAAATTGTTTTTATCAAAGTAGTGCTAATAATTATTATAGTAAAAATAATGACTATTATTTCTGGGAAGATTTTTTTTTGTCCCAGGCTATTTGAAAATGCCTATGAGCCGGGTGCCTGTGGCTCAAGCCTGTAATCCTAGCTACTCAGGAGGCTGAGATCTGAGGATCATGGTTCAAAGCCAGCTCCTGCAGGAAAGGGCCTGAGACTCTTATCTCCAATAAATCACTAGAAAACAGGAAGTGGTAATGTGGCTCAAGTGGTAGAGAGCTTGCCTTGAGTTGAAGAGAGCAGGGATAGTGCCCAAACCCAGAGTTCAAGCCCCATGACTGACAAAAAATAAAAAGCTATAAATGGTACTAAAACTATAGCAAATATTTGATTAACCTAATATATCAATCCCTTGACTGTCCTCTATCCCTGGACCTATCAAAGTGATAGTGTCTTCTTCAATTAACAGAGATGGAATTGAGATGTGTCTTTGTAAATTCAGCCTTCTGCCTCTGATCTGGGATTTGATTTGTATCCATACCAGGAAGAATTATGTGGATCTTTTTGTGAGAAAAAGATGATGTGTTTAAACCAGTGGTGTTTGGAGTCTCTGGCAATACTGTGAGGATGTTTCTCTCAGTGATTCAGAAGATATTGAGATCAGAAGAGTTTTTCTCACAGCCAGACTGAAGATTAGCAGTTAAAGAAAGATAATGGGAAAGACCTCTAAATGAGTGATTCAAAATCAGCTAACAATACCAAAGCTCAATGATTAGATTTATACATCAGGAAAGGACAAATTGAACATTTTAAGAGCAACTCTTAAAATGTGTAGATGTTTTAAAATAGCATTTCGTTTATGCTGGCAGTTTTGAAATGCTTTCAATCTTCTAGATTAGAACACATGGCTGACCTCTCTGTAACTTCTCTTCACAATGACCAACAGAAAGTCATTTGAATCCAATGAGCCAACAGACACAAAGAATCCTGCAGAAGCAGAGGCAAAGTATTTTTCTCTGACACATTCTGGGGCAAAGCTCCCTTTATTTGAGAGTTGCATAGGCTTGCTAAACTGCAAAGCAACGTTTAGATCCCTTTGTTCCTAAGAGTTTTAGTCTTGAGCCACAGAGGAAGAAGGAACACATCAGGAATGAGGTAGCTATTAACACAATGTTGTCTTCTGATAATTTTCACTTGCATTTTACTTCCTAGTTTGTAATGTCTCTTAGAGTTACACAGAGAGACTTGGGGGATAACTGAATAATTGGATGTCAAACATCATCTCTCAGGTGGTATGGTAACAGAACAGCAATTACCCAGTCAGGATCCCAGCACTCAACTGAAACCAATTGAAAATGATAGGGACAAAAGATGGCCACTATAAGAATTGGGTGTAGAAAAACTTTGTGTAAAATTTGGTTATTCCATAATATTATTTTGAAGAAAGCAGAGACTTTGATGAATCCCTTTTCTTTTCTTTTATCAAACTGAGGACTTAATTCAGGACCTTGCACAATGTAAGGAAGCACTATAGCCCCAATCTTACAGAAGATTTTATTCCTTTCAGTCAGGGTTGACTTTAATTGTCTTTAACTAATAAAAGTAATCTGAAATTCATTTGGAAAATCCAGCGTCCTACGCCATACAGCCGTATGGAACAACACCAGGAATAAATGCACTGTGGTTGAGAGAAGCATTAGAGAGGGAAGAATTACCTAAAGAAATGTTATGATGAATGAAAAGAAGCATTGTTTCCACTAAAGCATAATCTTTTATTTTTCTGCCATCTGAAAACTGAATAAATAGCACTTCTGTCATGTTATTAAGTCACCAGAATTGCTTGGACAGAAACTATGTAAGCACTGGGTATTATGATTATACTTTTTGAGTGTTGTGTTCTTCAAACTAAAGTAAAATAGGAGTAAGCTTGTATATCCTGCATTTTTCCACTACAAAATCTTTGAGGAGAATTATGAAGTGGTGTGATAATGAAACTGGAATTTGAAATGTCCTCATACAAAAAAATATGGGACAATTATATGTCATTCGGGGCAAAGGATGCTATTTCTCTTTCCTTGAGGCACTGGAGGGTGTAAACGGAAAATGCAAAGAAACCATTTCAGTTTGAAAGTCAGTATAAGAAAAATCAATAAGAATAGACTCTAGCTATATTGCTTTTTATAAGGTTTTATTCATAAAAGCAATAGTTTCATTATTTAGTCTAGGATTGTAAGATTTTTGGCATCAAGAGGAAATACTTAAGCTCAAACTTATAATCCTAACTGCTTGGGAGGCAGGGATGGTGGGATTGCAATTTGAGCTCAACCTGAGCAAAAAAGTTCGTAAAAACTTTCTAAACAGTCTGACACACTACCCTAAATAGAGTCCCTTCTGCCTGGCGTCTTGTGCTGATTTATTATACTAAGAGAGATGCCAGGTAAATCCCTTTGCCATCCCAGGAGTGATGTCCAGAGCAAAATCAGGGTGCTCTCAGTGTGAGTCTAGAGCTTTCAGGAGGGATATTGGCTAGACTTTAAATTCTTTTTTATATTTGCCTTGTGGTCAGACTGATGAGTTCAGTTGAGAAATACCAGAGTGAGAACAAAATGAAGTATCTCGGTGTCTGTATCTGCCTGGCCACTTCCTCTAAGGGAATTACTTACCTACCTTCCTGATTTCCAGATAGTTGTATTAAGAACCTCAATAATGTGCTTCAACCAACAGACAGATGAATAGATGTCAACCATTATGTGACACAAGATATGAACTCTCATGAAAAGATGCTCTGAGCCAATCAGAATATCTCTAATGAGACTTAGATTGGAAAGCATGAAGAAATCAAGCTGGCTATCAGTAGATCATATCATACAAAGAAGGAGAATATAAGAAAGTAGGATATAAGAAAGTCTAGGGGTCCATAGAGGTTGGGGAAAACATAATGAACCATTAAGCAAGAAGAAGATGTAGGTTAATGGGGAGAAGAAAGTGGAGAAGATACACAGAGAGAGATGAAAATTAAAAGGAATGTTGACAGTTTTAAAAAAATGAATAATTGATTAACAGTACTAGTTGGAAACAAATTATAAATGTTCTCTAGCTCAAGAAATATATGACCTTATCTGAGCAAACATTAAGAAAGTCTTCATTCCTGCCATCTATAAACAAAAGAGGACCAGGATTGAGTGAGTTCTCACTCTATGTAGATATGTTTGCTGGGAGTTCCATGTATTTTCTCATTTATGCCACAACTGCAATAAAAACATTCATTTTAATAATAATCAGTTCTTCTATATTATTCTTAAGGAAAACTGACAGAGTAGTCATGTCCGCCCATTATAGTAGCCACTTTTGAGGCATATTTGACTATTGTGAATGTTGTTCATTTTAGATGATACATACACCAAATTAAATCAAGATGTTTCTAACCAGCAAGCATAATGTGCCATTTGATTGATTTCCAAATTCAAGTACTTATTAAAACAAATCTTAGAAACATAATTAATTTTAAATCCTACCAAAGTACATACAACAATTAAAAATTTTAGGAACAACTTTAACTTTCTGGACTTGCAAAATGGAAAATGGTCAGTGGATCTGGGTGGAGGTACCTTAGAAGAATCTTCCAAATAGTTCTTCATTGGCAAGTAGAACCTATGTGCTCTTATTTACCTGAAAATATTCTGAATCAACTCATGCCCTAGCCTGTTTTGCTTTAGGTATTTATGAGGAGATAGGGTATTAAGTTTATGCCTGGGCTGACTTGGTCCACAATCTCTCTATCTGCACTTCTGCAAATTTTGAAAGACCAGCAAACACCATCATTTGAAGCTATTAGTTGAGATGGGACTCTTATTAACTTTTTAACCAGAGCTGTGATTGAACCACAGTCCTCCTGATCTCTAGCTCCCAAGTATCTGAGGTGACAGGTGTGAACCATAGCATTCCATATATATTACTTATTAACTTATTTACCTTGATATGTAGTTTTCCCATTCAAGTTTTTCTCATATATTTGTCTAGGTAAACTTATATACAATGAAATGCACAGAAAACATACAATCTTGTATGTTTTCATACATACAACTATAAAACCAGTATCCTAATTAAGACATGAACTATTGAATTTTTCTCCTCTTTTCTCATGTCAATGTTCTAAATTTGTTTAATGTTGAGTATGTAGCAAATTCTTATAGTCATCTGGTCTGTTTTTAGTACTTTGACTAATATAAGTAAGGCTAGTACAAATATTTTCATGTCTTTCTTTCTTTTTTGGGGGGGGGTCTGGTCGTGGGGTCTGAACTCTGGGCCTGGGCGCTGTCCCTCAGCTCTTCAGCTCAAGGCTAGCACTCTGCCACTTGAGCCACAGCACCACTTCCGTTTTTTTTCTTTTTGCTTATGTGGTGCTGAGGAATCGAACCCAGGGCCTCAGGCATGCAAGGCAAGCGCTCTACCACCGAGGCACCTTCCCAGCCCTCTTGTATGTACAAGTTTCATATCTCTTGCATGTGTATGTGTGTGTTTCTGTGTGTGTGTGTGTGTGTGTGTGTGTGTGTGTGTGGTAAAAATGAGTAAGAGAACAAATTATAGAGTTGGATTTATAAGAACTTGCTAAAGAGATTTCTAACATGGACATATTGTTTTATGTTCCCTGTAGCAATGTATAGCAATTTTTCTTTATTTGCTTTACAATTATCTTTAAGTAGTTGTACAAAAGAGTTGTCATCTAATAAAGTAGCCCATGAATACAATGCATCTTGATCAATGTCACCACTTTCAAAATTTCAACCATCCCTCCTTTACCCTCTACTTCCCTCACTCTTCTTAATGTTACAGGCTATATATTGGATTCTTTTTTTTTGGGGGGGGGGCGGTCGTGGGGCCTGAACTCTGGGCCTGGGCCCTGTTCCTCAGCTCTTCAGCTCAAGGCTAGCGCTCTACCACTTGAGCCACAACACCGCTTCTGGCTTTTTTCTTTTTTGCTTATGTGGTGCTGAATCGAACCCAGGGCCTCATGCATGCAAAGCAAGTGCTCTGCCACTGAGCCACCTTCCCAGCCCTATATTGGATTCTTAACTGCATTTTTCCCCTCTTCTCTTCTTCATTTGTCTACCCCTTGCTCATTGACCCCACCTCACCTTTTTGCAGTACCTGCTTCCTGGTTTTGATTTTGTTGAAATTTGCCTTTGCCTTTTTAAGAAATTGCACTATTTCAGTTCTCCCTTGAATCTTCCATATTTCAGTTAATACTTTTGTATACATTGAATACCACCCAATGAGTTTATTTATATGTTTTAAGCTAAATCTGGATTCCAAATATAGGAGAAAACACGTACCCTTTGTCTCTCTAGCTCTGACTTACTTCACATAATTTACTTTTTCCAGATCTTTCCATTTCATCACAAATGTTACAATATCATTCTAATGGATGAATAAAATTCCATTGTGTATATAGTAGTACACTTCAGAAACTAGCCTACTTTTAACATATGAGCAATATTAGTGATTATGAACTGGTTCTATAGATAGAATTTTTATTCCCCTGGTGACTAATGATAGTGAATGTCTTTCCAAGAGCTTCTTGGCCAATCATATATCTTCCTTTTGAAAATATTGGTTCAATTCTTTTATTAAAATTTTGATTTGTTTATTTATCCCTTAAGAGTTTTATCTTGGGACTTAAGGTGCATGCTTGTAGTTCCAGCACTTGGAAGACTGTGGCAGAATGCCTACAAGAATGAGACCAGCCTGTATTCATAACAAAATTGTCTCAATGCAAAAAGAAAAAAGAACAAAGGGAAAAATTCACATGATTTTATGCTCATGGAGAGAAGTAAGAGTTGTGTTTATGTTTTGTTGCTCCCTATGAACACAATTGTTATAGTGCCATTTGTTTAAAAGACCTTCCTTATTGTATTTACTTTATACTTCTGTTAAAATTAAGTTGAATAAGAGGCTGGGAAAACCTTCATTCTGTTTCTGTGACACCAGTTTTTATTTTAAGGTCAACACCATGCTGCTATGATTACTCTGCATGTTTAGTGAGTCCAGAATTGAGTTGTTTGGAATTTTCCAACTTTGTTTTTCATTTTAAAGAATATTTGGGTGGTCTATGTTCTTGAATTTACACACACATTTTAGACTCAATCTCTCTTTCACTTCTAGAAGTTCTAGATTTTGTGAATAATTACATGAAACCTGTATATCTGTTTAAGAAGAATACTCCTATTTATGCTTGATCTTAGGTCTGTTTAATTTCAGCCATCATTCACAATCTTCAGTTTAGATTTTTTTCACTTATTTTCGAAGACTTATATGTAAGGGCATGTCTCTTAAATCTATTTGTGTACGTTTATTGCTAGTATATGAAAATAAGCAATTTAACATATTAAGTTTGTATTCTGTGTTACCATAAAATCCATGTATTCAATTTTTTTTCCTTCCCATTTCCCACCCTCCCCCCGCCTTCCACGCCAAAGTTGTAAAGTTCGTTTTTCAACATAGCATCTTATACATCTCATTGTTGCAATGGGTCCACCTGTATCCCTATTTAAACAATTTGTTTTTTTCCCTTCCCCTCCCCAAATTATACCAACATCAAATACAGTGAAAACAGGGGTTATATCATGAGGGAGAGACATACAAAGCAACAAAGAAGTCATCTTATAAATATGTTAGAAACAATTGTAAGAAAGAAAAACCATTTGAGCCCTTATCTTGGGGTTCATTTCACCTAACATCAACTTATCTGACCATTTTTGCTCGTCTCAGACATATACTAGTTATTGCAGATAAGGGAAACCATGGGACCTATGTTTCTTTGGGCTTGTATTACTTCACTTAATATAATTTTTTCCAAGTCTTTCCATTTCCTAACAAATGGGCCAGTGTCATTCTTTTGATGGAGGAATAGAATTCCATTGTGTATATATACCACATTTTCTTCAATTTTTTTTAGTCGTTAATGTTTTCTACATAATATAATTGTGTGAAAAAATGCTTTGCATCTTTTCCAGATTTGATTCCTTTCATGCCCCAATTTATGACACAGGCTAGGACTTTACACTCACACACAGAAGTGGTGTCAGTGTTCTCAATATTAGTAGGAAATAATAAAAAGTATAGTAAAATAGAAAGGTGCAGTGTTAGTGATATGATTTTTCTCTATAGCCTGCATAATATTGAGAACATTTTTCCTAGTTTGCTGATATAATACAGTTATTAACATCATCATGTGGATTTCTTGCTTCCTTTCATTCTTCTTTAATATCCAGCATCCTTTAGAATCACATTAGCTCAGGTATCTTCTTCCATCTCTAGCTCCCCAAGGGTCAACTTTGCTAGGCCTTGTGCATCTTATCCTTCAAATACTCCACTCTGATACCTCTATATATTTTTGTCCCAACATGTAACTGGACAGTTTTTCTTCAGTGTGTTGGCTTATACCATTTAGCACTTTCTGTGTCTTGGAGCATCACCAGCTTTGGGCCACACCTTGGCTCTACATGAGTCAGTAGTAGTAAAATGTCAGTAGGCTGAAAATTAGAGGATTTGCAGCACTCACGTTGTGTGTATATCTTCCTCTGTAACATCACAGTCTGTTCAAAGCCTTTGGAGAATATGAGCATCTACACACAAAGGTGTGCAGGTGAAGAATAAAAAAATGTCAAAATGTAGAAAATGTGATGCTAAATTGACTTTATATTATGAAGCCTGTGGTTATGACAAGTTGAGGTTTATGAGTAGAACTTGATTATCTCAGCCCTGTGGAGTAATTTTAACATTTCAGAGTTTCATCATAGGTGGTTTGTGATAATAATATTAAGTTATGGAAATCATTCAGTGTATAAGAAATATTTCTGTACATGGAATCTAGTATATGATTCTAGGAGTCACAGATAGAATTTAATATGCTGAATTTCAATGTGATCACTTGTTAAATGGGGATATTTGCCCTCCAAGATTTGTGTGTGCCACATAATGCATATAAAATATTTGGCAACATACTTTGTTCAGAATTTAGTGGGAATCATGAGATGATGCTGGAGAGTGTGGAGGTGATAAAACAGAAATGTTTCATTTTATAAGCTAAAAATCAGTGAACTTTCTGAGGGTGTCTGCTGTAAGGAAGGGTCAGTAACTTATTTACACTTTTCCTGGCACTGTCTAAGACAAGCTGGTAAAGCGCTATCTGGATGAGATCCATGGAAATCTGTTTAACTCTGCTCCTGGCCTTTATAATCAATTCATCATGGAAAGTGCTTTATGGAAAGTAGAAAGTACTGCCATTACCCTACTGTACAATCCTTTTTTCATAGTTTGATTCCATAAATGTCACATCTTTGATAACTTTAAAAGTAATCTTTATGGGAAGTGCATTGCTTTATACATAGTACTAAAGAAGCCCCTCCACCCATCCCAAACAATTACTGCATTGATAGTGAAGGAGACTGGGAGAAAAACTGTTCCTCTTTCTCTAAGCAATAAGGCCTCAAAATATTCAAAGCTGAAGAATAAATATTTCTAGTGAAATGAAGTAATGAGAACAATTAGAGGCAATTTCAGAGCAATTGCAGTACATTTTTCTTTAGCTATTTATACAGTGAAAGTTCTGGAACAATTATGGTGTATGTGTGCTTGCTTCAGCACTGAAGATACTAGTGGCTTTATAAAAAACAGGTCACAAATAATCTCTGCTGATAGTGGGAAAATCTACTAGGGAAGGGGCATGGATCTTATATAGCTTAATAAATGTGGTTTCTAAAACATGGAAAAAGTAGTATTTTTAATTTCTCAGTTGTTTTACCCAAAGACACACATTATTTTGAAGCAAATTACCTTTATGTTTTCTTTGTGATCTAGATGTTTTGCAGAGAATGTATATGTGCAATGTGAGATAATAAGACAATAAGTGAAGTCAAAGTATCATATTCTTGTTTAGTTCTATATTAGTCTCCTATTTAATATAGTTTATATAACATAGCCTTCAAGGTGTGCTATATAACCACACACCTTGAATTTGCTAAAGTTTTGTGAAGCAGTATATATCTTCAGACAGGTTATCTTATGATAAATATATTATTTAATGTAAATGAGTATGGAATGTATAACATTTATTATTAACTTAATTTAATAATTGTTTATATGCAGATACATAACATTACATTGATTTGTTTGACTCAGGATTCTTACGTTATTCACATCATTAAATATTTTGGCAGGTCAGGAGGAAAAGTAATTCTCTATGCTATGTTGTTTACATGGTTCTACATGTATAATTGATGGGGAAAATCCCACTGGATATAAAACAGTTTCATAGCGAAACAATACTAACTGATTAGGTTTGGGGATTCTAAGCCAGTGGGAAATTTTGCCAGTAAAATAGACTGCAACATAAGCCTTCACATCCTAGCTGATTCACATCAGCCTGAAATGTTTTTAAGCCATACTTACTGTGCAATTGCTACAGGCATTTATTGTCTTCCAGAAATAAAATTATCAACTTAAAGATCTCAAATTTCTTTAAAATGCCAAATGGCAATTAAACCATGCTATGAACTAATCCTTTGCCAAGGTTAATATATTTTAACTTAGACAAGCCCTATGAGAGAAGTAACTCAAAGCCAGCAAATATTGGTTTTAATATTTATGAAAATGAATCTGGCTAAAGCATTCATTTTGATTTGCAGAAAATTCCCCTTTCACATTGATTAGCCAAATCTCCTCTCAGCGTGTGTATTAGTCTAATTTCAAACTACGATGCAAATGTTAAAATATACCAACTGTTTCAAATTGATTTTGTAGGTCACGAAGTGAAATAAATCAGATAGAAATTTCCTCTTAAAGAGAAAAATGCCACCAAAATGATGTTTTTATGATGATGACTATGTGGCATAGAATTTCTGACAAACCCTGCTTTGTATCATGAAATGGAAAATGACCTATTTTGCTGTGTTTTGTGTGAGCATGAACAATGAGGCGGAATAAGGCAGTTTTAAGTCTACATCATATCTTTACTCCATGAGCCCTTGATGGTCGTTTAGTTGCATGTGCCTCCATTTTCTCAACTGCAAAATTTTAGCTACATATGCTGCAGCTAGGGTTAACATAAGAAAGAGAACAGGTGTCAGGTACTGGTGGTTTATGTCTGTAATCTCAAAATGTCAGGAAGCTGAGCTCTGAGGATCATGATTCCCAGCCAGCCGGGTCAGGAGAATCCTTGAGATACTTATCTACAATTAACCCCCCAAATACCAAGCTGGAGTTGTAGCTCAAGTAGTAAAGTAGCAGCCTTGACCGAAAAATCTAAGGGACAGTGCCCAGACCCTAAGTTCTAGCCCCAATACTGACAAAAATATTTTTTAAAAAGATAAAAAGTATAAATTGTATGTATACAAAAATATACTTATATAAATACACATATGTATATGTTATTTGATAACCAGCACTTAGTAAAAGGGGGGTACTTATTAATTTATAAACAATAAGTCATTTAATACTTTTCTTCATTTTAACAATTTTTTTTCATTTTCAAATGATGTCCAATATCAGTGGTTGATCCAAAAAGGGAAGCAAAAGAACTGCTATCAATTTCTTATAGTGGATATTGGCAAACTTGAACTTTTTGTGCTATGATCATGTTTTACAACTAGCTAAAAAGGCTAATATATTTGTATAGTACACATATTATAGATTCTCCTCAACTTTCAGTCAGTCAAACTAGAACTGATTTGGCTTTGTGATGATTTGATAGCAATATGCATCCAGTAGAAACTGTGCTTTAACTTTTGAGTTTAAATCTTTTCCCAGGCTAGTGTTACGTCATATGATGATATGATCACCTCAAATTCCTGGAAAGCAGGAGCGAGCCTCAGGTTCCATCCACTCAGCATAGGGTGAAGATGTTTGTCATGCTCTGTGTTGCTAAGGCTTAGTATGTTTGAGGTAGTAAATGCAGTTTCATTCATGGTAGCTTCAATTTATGATAGATTGCTCATGCTCTCACATTGTAATTGATGAAGCTACTGTCTAAAAGTATTCATCAGTGTTCAAAATGTATTTTAGTAAGTTTGCAAAAAGAAAATCTAATAATGGACAAACATGATTTTTAAATTATTCCTTGCTCTTTGTTTAGTATTAGAAATGTTCCCAAAGCAAGAAATATCTATACTATTTTTGTCTTGATGTCCTTATATGCTAAAGTTACTCAATAGTGTTTTAAAATCATATCTGAAAGTTGGAGGTTTTTATATTCTATGGCATGCTACTATATTCATATTAAACTAAATCTCCTTTGAAATAAAAATAAATGTGTCAAGATGTTTGTCTTGAGAAAAAGAGATAAATAATAGTTATTGATTAATTAGAGGCAAGAATCTATTGGGAACCTTCCTGGAAGTTATGGAACCTAATACAGGACAACTGAGTCCTGAGTCAGGGGAAGTTGGTTGCGAGGAGCTTTCCATGACAATGCAGTGTTTCCTTGAAAAGCTTCCCTTTTTGCCCTTGTTCCAATCTCCAAGTACTAGAAAATCAATAGAAGTTTATCCACCTGTAGATCATTTAGGAAGCAAGAGGACATAGCAAATACTCTTAGATGTTCATTTGTCTTGGTAGAAATTATGTTAATATCTGAGTTTGCAAATATGATGATTAAGTACATGTCAAAAGAACAAAACTGTTCAAATGATCTAAAATTTAATTTATCACCACAAATTTCAAGAGATACAGAAAAAAATAGAATTCAAAAAACTTTAATATGCTGGACACACACTTAATTCTAGCTACTCAGGAGGCTGAGATCTGAAGATCACTGAAGGTAGAGATAGCCCTGGCAGAAAAGTCTATAAAAATCTTTTCTCCAATAAACTACTTGGACAAAGCCAGAAATGGCACTGTGGCTCAAGTGGTAGAGAGTTAGCCTTAGGCACAAAGAGGCTCAGGGAGAGTGCCCAGGCCCAGAGTTCAAGCCCCAGGACCAGCAAAAACAAACAAGAAAAAAATCCATAGAAGTCTAAGCAAAAGGGCTTGGCAATGGAAGTAAAAGATCAAGAATGAGATTCAATCAGATGTACTTATGTATATGTGTTATAGCTTTAAGAAATTATTTAATGTGAACCATGATGTAATAAAAAGGTAGTTGGCCTTAGCATATCACACTCATTTCTGAGAGCTTATATATAGATTTTGTTTGGATTTTATTTGGTTTGGATATAGATTTTGTTTGGATTTTATTTGGTTTGGATTTTATATTTGACATCATAATCTTTTATTGTTTAAATAAAGAATGTTGTAAGGTACTGTGAGAAATTTCCAAAGCCAACAAAATAAAACATGTAAGACTAAAATATGTCATAATGTAAGAAATGGAAATTTTTAATAGATTTCAAACAACATATTTCATTGATCTATGTCATATATTATGACTCTTATTTGAAGAACTTGTAATAGGAATGACTTGCATCCTGAATAATGTGGGTTGATTCCAGAAAATCATTGGACAAATATTCTTTTAGTTAAGATTGAAGTATCTCCTTTTATTTCAAGTTGATTCCGAATCCATAGCGCATTTCGTCTCAACTTATTTCTCCTGGAAGAAATCCTTTATTAATACAAGAGATAGTTGACCGTAGAGCTTAAAAAATTTCTTAAGTGTTTTACAATGTGACTTCTGCTGACATTTAACAATACATGAAAAAGTTCTTTCATTCTCTTCTCCTGTTGAGAACTTGGAAGAGTTATTTAATTTGTAATATTTTCACTGACAGAGAAAAACAAGAAGATTTGTACTTTGATTTCCTGGTTTGATGACCCTGAATAAACTGCAAAGATTTCATCCACATAAACTGTTAGACTGCTAGATATATGCAGGCTTATACATACTGTTTTCATATTACTCATGTCAAATAAACTACCTTAACTGTCCGTGTAAATCCAGCAAGTAACATCATTTTCTTAATAAAGATGTTCCCATTCATACAAAATGTGGCATACTGATGGATGAGAAGAGGTAGCATTAGCACTGCCTTTGCTGCAGCTTCTTTCTTACATACTTTGTCATTCTATGCTCTAAAAACATCTGTAAAGAACCAAATGCAACAGTTCTAAGTACAATAAACCTTCATGTAAATTGAGCAAATTTTTTAAGTTAGTGGGAAAAGACAGAGGAATGTTTCTGAAGCTGACTCTGATGCTGCCAGGGTCTGACATTGACAATGAAAAGATATTTTTTAAAATTACATTAAGTGAAGTAAGCCAAGCCCAAAGAAACATAGGTCCCACCGTTTCTCTTATTTGCAATATCTAGTATATGTCTAAGTCAAGCAGAAAAGGTCAGATAAGGTGATGTTAGGAAAATGAACCCTAAGATATGTCTTCAAATGTTTTTTTTTCTTTCATGCGATTGTTTCTAACGCATTTATAAGATTATTTCTTTGTTGCTTTGTATGCCCCTCCCCCACAGTATAACCCCTGCTTTCACTGTATTTGATGTAGGTATAATTTGTGGAGGGGAAGGGGAAAAACAAGTCGTTTAAATAAGGATACAGGTGGACCCGTTGCAACAGTGAGGAGTACAAGTTTTTATGTCGAAAACGAACGTTACAACTTTGGTGTGTGTGTGGGGGGGGAGAATTGGGTGGGGGGGCGAGGGAAGGATGGGAAGGGATGGGAAGGGGAAACAAAGGAGGAGGCTACAATGCTTGATAAGAAATGTACTCATTATCTTGCCCATGTAATTGTAACCCCTCTGTACAGTATTTTCACAATAAAAATAAATAAAAATAAAAAAGAAAAGGTATTTTTAATTTATTTTAATTTTATTTTTTGCCAGTCATGGGGCTTAGACTCTGGGCACTGTCCCTGAGATTCTTCTGATCAAGGCTAGCACTCTACCAGTTGAGCCACAGATCCACTTTCAGCTTTTTCTGTTTATGTGGTACTGAGGAATCAAACCCAGGGCTTCATGCATTCAAGGCAAACACTCTACCATTAAGACACATTCCCAGCCCCCAAAGAGGGGGCTATTATGCACTTGTTTTTTTCTCTTACTTAGTAATTACTGTCTGTGGGCTTGAATTTAGGGCTTGGGCACTGTACCTGAGTTTTTTCCTCTCAAGGCTAGTGCGCTACCACTTTGAGCTACAACTCCACTTCTTGTTTTCTGGTGCTTAATTGGAGATAAGAGTCAAATGGACTTTCCTTCCAGGGCTGGCATCAAACAGTCATCCTCAGGTCTCAGCCTCCTGTGTAACTAGACTTATTGGTGCCTGGCCTATTACTCATTCTTAAGCCATTAGTTAGGTGGTGTTCCCTGAACATATGCTCAATATTAATTGTTGAGCTTTCCAAACTCTTAGTCATTAACTATGAGGATTGGTATTGTATTTACTTAATTTCATAAGACCATACTATTTTGAATTTTTGGTCTCCGATTACTTCAATAAATGCTCTGACATTTAAAGAGCTAAACTTAACTTCATGTAAACACAAATCCTAATATAAAAGATGAAGAATTAATCAGGCACTGGAATACTTTTCACAAATACTGTCTACTATTTTGAGAAAGCTCTTCTCTACTAGAAACAGGAATTAGCTCTTCCTGCTTTTATAGTTTAGCTTAGGTTTCTTCATAACCATTTCACTTGGTTTGTAGAGGCATACTGAGCCTAAAATTAAAAGCATAAAAACAAAATTCAGTATGCCATCTGGTTAAATTGAGCACATACAATTAATTCATGGTTAGTTAATAGTTAATTTGCTTTAGGAAAAAAAGCAAATTGAATTTTTAAATGATGTTTGCCATTTAGATAAAATGATTTACCCAATCACTTCATGTCTTTTTGTCTAGCTATTAATTCTCATTGAGTTTCTTAGAGAAGAAGCTAAGCTTCCATGTAGTAGTAAGAAATTATTAAAATGAGGATACTCATTCAAATTCAAACAATTGAAAGAGGGGACACATTCAACTTTTATCCTCATTAAAGAATTTTGTTCTAAAAATTATCTTTAAGTAGTTGTACAAAGAGTTGCCCTTTAACAAAGCGTTTCATAAATACAACACACCTAGATGAATATCATGCCATTGAACATTCTCCCCTTCACTCGGGTTTCTTCTAAAGCCTGGGGTTGTTAGTGAAACCTGGTGTGACTCCTACAACCCAGAACCTGAAGAGCATGTGAAATGAACTCACCTAGAAACATGCCTCCACACCTCACCATGCCACGAACCAGAGAACCAGAGAAGTAGATTTTTGAAATACAATTTTTAAGTAAGTGCAATTTCAACCTGAAGGGACTCCCTCAGTGCATTTGCATCTCTCTCAGCCTCTGAACTTCTCCTGCCTGGGATGAGCTGCTGTGGTGGATGTCACAGAGGGAAGGACAGGGACAGACTGCATCATCGCTTCTTTCTTTCACCTGCCATTAGGCAGCAAATTCTTAGCAATTAGGAAACATTAGCAGAACCTTGCAGTGGGTTGGGTCCTGCACAAGTATTGTCTTTCCCCAGATCTCACAGTCATCGCATGAAATACACGCCGTACGAAAAAATGCAGCGTCAGGCACTTAAGTCTCAGGCCTGAAATCCTACCTACTCAGAAGGCTGAGATGCGATGAGCATGGTTCAAAGCTGGCCTGGGAAAGTTGCTGAGATTTACATCTAACCAACCTTCACCAAAGCTAGAAGTGGAGCTGTGGCTCAAGTGGTAGAATATTAGCCTTGAGAAAACAAAAACATGCTCCGGGAGAGTATCCAGGCACTGAGTTCAAGCCCAAGACAAGCACAAAACCAAACAACAACAACAACAAAAAACACCCCCAAATACCACCTCCCCCCAAATAATTCACAAGTCAAAAATAGCATTTGTAAGACCATGGAGCTTTTATAGATGACATCTATGGGAGTAAAAATTCATCTATAAAATAATTACTGTTAACCAAAAACAAAACTAAACAATAAACCCAAACAATTCTTTCTTAATTGTTTTGTAATTATAAGTGAAAGAAATTACTGTCAGGTCCTGGTAAGCAGCTGTGTCTACATGAATAGGGATCAAGTCTTGTGTGAAGCTGTTGACTTGTAGTGTGTATTTGCTTGTAACCAACACTCACAGTTTGAAATATTGCTAGAATACATTTCAACACAATTGTTAGATTTTATAGAAGCATTACTGTTATCACTTTTTTGTGTGCAGTGGTATGATAAATAATTGGAAAATAATTAATTCATAATAGTCTTATTTAATGCATTAATAACCTGGAGTTTAATGTATTACATTGCTAAAATCATGTTATCTGCATAGTGATTTTGAAGGATGAAGTTCCTTAGCATATATTTGCACCACATGATTTGTCCTTCCTCTCAAATCTTTTTCTTGTTAGTTGCTATCATTTCTTATTTACTTAGAAAAAATATTCATTATATACCTGCCTGTCTGAGGTACTATGATAAATGCACATGCATTTGCTTTAGAATAAGACAGACTAAATCTTGATAGGATAGAGTTTTTATTCACTAAAATGGAGGAGATGTCATAAAAAATTAGGCTTGAGAAACATAAATCCGGTTTGTTTCAGGAAATGTTAGGTTCAAGGAGGAATGTTAGGTTCAGCTGAATTTTCAAATGACTATTTGGATAATGAGTTTGGATATTTTATGAAAGCCTTGGGTTAGAAACACAAATTTTGAATTGTGAGAGTAAGGGTAGACAAAACAGTAATAAGGGTAGAAAAGAGTAGAGATCTGCTGGCTGAATTAATATGAAAGGATCAAGATTCAGGAGAGATGGAAAACAAACAAAATAACAAGTAAACAAACAACAACAAATTATAATAAGGAGTAGCCACATGAGATGATTGCGATCAGAAAACCAGCATCCAGGTAAAGAAAGTGGGTCAAAACTTAGGGACTGATTATACAACTGGCACGCTTGTGGTTGCTGGAATAAGAAAGAGGATGGCCAGTGAATTTATGAACAACCTAGACAAATCCTGTTTTATGACAATGTGGCAAAAACTGGGCTGACCTGTGTCAAGAAATTGAAACTGAAAGTAGAGATGCTTGTGAATTGAACATTTTCTCCCATTAAATCTTCAATGGCTGGAATGAGAATGATTTCAGTGGGCTTATGCTAATGTGCAGCAAAATCACAGACGCTTTAGAAATGGAAAACGACCAGATGGGCACCATCTTCTCATCCGGAGATCCGTTTTAGTTCCATTGAGCTCAATTATGACTCCCTAGTAACGTCTTAAAATACACAGGTCCTGAAAATATTACCAAAGTGAAAAATTTGTCTTATAGGATGGAAAAGTCTGGTGATCTTGTTTCACTATTCAGTTACAGCATAGTTTATATTTATTACTCCTTATAAATCAAGGATAATTTCTTGAGAGGCAACATGGCTTCATATTAGTTATGATCACTGACTGCAAGGATTCACATCCCAACTCACCTTCTATAAGCTCTGTGACTTTGAGAAGACTTACACCTAAGCTTTCTCATTGGTAAGAGAAGGTAATAATATTTGACTCATAATGTGGTTTTGGATGTTGAATGAAATATTAATGTGATAAATAAATAAATGTAATAAATAAATAAATAAATAAATAAATAAATAAATGTAATAAGAAATAAACTGGTAAGCTTTCTGTTGAATAATACATATCAAATGTTTACTTGCAATTAGAAGCATCCAAGTTTTGGGTACCTATATGAAGTTGTGAATATTATTATTAATAGCACTACTAATATTACTATTACATGTAATAGTCTGATAATTACTTTGTCAGAGATAAATACAACAGCAAGGAAGAAGGTTGTAGAATTTCTGGGAGACTGGAGAACAAAGGTCTGCATTCTCTGCAGACTACTGATTTCTATGTTGGCAAGCCATTTACTTGTTACAGCAACTTACTAAGCAGCGAAATTAAAGATACAGAGTGTCTCACAGTTCTGCAACTACAACCAGTCAACATTAATTTGGGATATTAATCAAATTATTCTTAAATAGCTATTAATATTCAAACATTATTTACAGAAGAGTATATATATCACATTTTCTTGATTCATTCATCTACTGAGGGGCATGTGAGTTGGTTCCATATCTTAGCTATGGTAAAAAATACTGCAATAAACATAGTTGTGCAGGTAGCTTTATAGATGCAGAAAAGGCTAACAAAGATTTTTAAGGTAAACTGAATCTTATGAATGTGTACTCAAAACACCATGAAAAATTCATTCAGAATTTCAATGTATGTAAACTAGATGACATCTAAAGTTCTGATCCTTTGACTCTAAATACTGTATCAACATTTTGTGTGTTTGGAGAACCCAAATCTTTCATGAGTTTGAAAATTCCCTAAATTGAAGAAAGAGGAAGAGCATTAAGAGTGGAGTTCTAGTGTTGGCAATGACTGTCTCCTTTTCTGACATCAAAATAGGAAAATCAAGCCTTCATTTTTTTTTTTTTTTGTTAGTCATGGGGCTTGAACTCTGGGCCTTAACGCTATCCCTTAGCTCTTCAGCTCAAGGCTAATGCTCAACCACTTGAGTCACTGCATCACTTCCGGTTTTCTGAGAGGTTTATTGGAAATAAAAGTCTCACAGACTTTCCTGCCCAGGCTGGCTTTGAACCGTAATCTCAACTTCCATCAAATCTCAACCTCCTGAGTATCTAGAGCCTTTATTCTTATCAATTCCTTCACAAAATTCTAGACCATCACTCTGAGACAAGAGTTTGTCATTTTGTATGTATGTGTAAAAGTGGAAGAAAGGATAGAAAAGGAGAAAGACATACACAGACAGCCAGACAGATAGACAGTCAGAGACACAGACAGATGTAAACACATACACAGACAGAGAATAGGGGAGAGATAGAGGAGAGGGAGAGTCTGTATTCAAACACCTGAGAAGGGATAGAGGTATAAATTATGGTTCTGCTGAAACAACTCCAACTGAGTAAGACAAGATATATCAAATGTCTGTATTATTCTGATTGGTCCATACTACAACTGAGAATCTCTTAAGCTCTCAGATCCCATAGTATCCAGACAGTTTGTTATTTGATTGATTCTCATACTAAATATTTTTATGAATGCATTTTATCTCCTTCTGGGATTTGATTTCATGTAGATATGGCATCAGTCACATTTTCTGTCTCAAGGCATCCTTCAGCTGTGGAAGACTGCTCAGCCTGTGAGCAGCAGATAAAAGTGTCGGTCATTAATGCTCCCAAGGGAAGCTTTGAAGAGACCATCTGATGTGATTCTTTAATGTTATTCTAAGAATCCCAATCCCAGACATATGAAATGTAAGTACCTATCACAGACATGCGGTCAATACCATTCCCTTATTGACTATTGTCCCTTCCTTGTTCAACCTCTAAACTGCCCTCTCTTATTCCTCCTGAAGAGCACCTTCTAAAAAAACTCATATTTGACTCTTTGTCTGCAGAATTGCTTTAGAATTTACAAACTAAGACAATTTCTTTCTTCCTTCTTCCCACCCTTCTTTCTTCTTTTCTGCTTCCTTCTCTTCCTTCTTTCTTCCTTTCCTTCTTTCCTTCCTTCCCTCATCCCTTGTTTCCTTCCTCTCTTTCTTCTTTCCTCCTTCCCTATAGTCCGTCCTTCCAGCCTGCCTTCCTGCCTTATTGCCTACCTCCCTTCTTGTTACTTTCTTGTTTGGGGGATTTTTTTTTTTGTTTCTGTTTGTTTGTCTGTTTGCTTGCTTTGCTTTCTTTTTCTCACATTAGAGCTTGAACTCAGGGCCTTGACCTTGCATACTTTGCTTGGTTGAGTTCTAACAGCTGAACCACACCTCCAGAAAAGCTTTATGTTCCTAACTTTGGAGATGGACTTTTCTGATGGGCTGGCAGATCTTCAGGGCTCAGCCTTCTGAGTAGCCAGAATTACAGATGCATGTCACTGGTACCCACTTTCTTCCTCTTTTTTCTCTACCTCTTTCCCCTCTACTTTACCTGTTCAATGAGAAGTACAAGTCGTTACGTCAAAAACTAATTTTACAACTTTGGTGGGAGGGTGGGGAGTATTGGGTGGAGGGGCACGGAGGTGGAGGATGGAAAGGGATGGGAAGGGGAAACAAAGGAGGAGGCTACAATGCTTGATAAGAAATGTACTCATTATCTTGCCCATGTAATTGTAACCCCTCTGTAGAGTATTTTCACAATAAAAAATAAATAAAAATTAAAAAAATAAAAATACTATTTTACTACAAAAAAGGAAAAGAAAAAGGTAAGGGATTGTTTCATTGTTCTAGTTTCTCACCTGAGAAACCCTTCTTTTCATCTCTCTTTTGTTCCTTATCTCTTCCCTCTCTTTCAGATCTCCTGCTCCCAGTTTAAGTGCAAATATAGTCACATTAGATCTACTTTGACAGAGAATTGTTCCCATTGACATGACAATTTAGACTGTTTATAGTTAACATTTTGTATTATCTATTCTTAATGACTTGTGTCTTATTTTTATTGAGAAAATATTTTACAGGACACTACAGGACGGTATGTTGAAAAGTTTACAATGCTGGGGTGGGGGGTGGGAGGAGTTAGGGAGATGGGAGGGAAGTGATGGTAGGGGGGAAAACAAAGGAGGAGGTGACAATGCTCACTATGAAATGTATTCACTACCTTACTCATGTAACTGTAACCCCTCTGTACAATATTTTTACTATATATATATATAAAAGAAAATATTTACAATTTCATAAAGGCTAGATTTCTAAGTTGCGTTAAGCACTGTCATACTTTTTATATTTTATGCTATTTGTATTTTTGCTAAGACAACATCATCTCTATTATTTTGACTTTAAGATTTTACTCAAGCTGGCAAAATTAGCTATCAACATACAAGAAACTGAATCTAGGTACTCATATATCACCTTGCACCAGAATCAACTCTAAATAGACCAAAGACCTCAATGTGAAAATATCACAGGATGGGGTAGGTGAAACCCTAGGCCTTCTAAGCGCAGGGCAAAACATCTTAAACAAAGATCCAGAATCACAAAAATCAAATAAAGACTGGTTAAATGAGATTTTATCAAAATGAGGAGCTTCTACATACCAAAAGACATAGCTAGCAAGATAAACAGAAAGCCCAGAGAATGGGAGAAAACTTTCATTAGCTATACATCAGTAAAGGGCCTCATATCTAAAATATACTTAAAGCTCAAAAAATTAAAACACAAAAAATGAACTCTCAAAATCTCAACAAACCAATCAATGAAAGTACTAAAAACTTAAAGACTTTTCAGAACAAGAAAAGAAAATGGCCAATAGACACATGAAGAGATGTTCAACATCTCTGGCCATAAAAGAAATGCTAATCAAAATGATATTGAGATTCTAATGGCCATTATCAAGACAAATAACAATAATGTATGCTATCAGGAATGTGGCCAAAGATGAACTGTGGGTGGGGATTTAAACTCATTCAACCACTCTGAAAAACAATATGGAAGTTCTTTAAAAGTCTAAACATAGAGCTTCCCTATGACCCAGCAATCTCACTCCTGAGCATTTATCCAACAGACCACAAACCAGTTCACATTAAAGCCACCAACACAACCATGTTTATTGCAGTGTTGTTTATAGTAGCCAAGATATTGAATCAACCTAGATGTACCTCAGTGGACAAATGGATCAAGAAACTGTTTTTTGTTTGTTTTTTTTTGGGGGGGGGTCCGGTCATTGAACTCTGGGCCTGGGCACTGTCCCTCAGCTCTTCAGCTCAAGGCTAGTGCTCTACCACTTGAGCCATAGCACCACTTCCGGCTTTTTTTCTTTTTGCGTATGTGGTGCTAAAGACTTAAAGAGAGACTTCTATGAAGAGGAAATAAGAATGTCCAATAGACCATGAAGAAATGCTCAACTTCTCTAGCCATAAAAGAAATGCAAGTCAAAACAACATTGAGATTCCACCTCACCCCAGTTAGAATGACTGTAATCCAGAAATATATCAACAGTTGCTGGAGGAGATTGGCCAAAAGGGAACAGCACTGCATTGTTGGTGTTGAGTGTAAACTTGTTCAAACATTTTGGAAAACAGTATGGAGGTTCCTCAAAAGGCTACACATAGAGCTCTCCTGTGAGCCAGCAATCCCACTTTTGGACATTTACCCAAATGATCACAAGGCCATACTAAAGCTACCAGTACAACTATGTTTATCTCAGCATTACTCACCATACTTAAGATATGGAACCAATCCAGATGCCCTTCAGTAGATGAATGTATCAAGAAAATGTAATATATATAATGGAATTCTCTCAGTTTTTCCCTCCCATCCCTACAACAACAAATCCAGTTCATTCATGTAGTGTCCAGTGAGGACCGAGCTGCATTTGTTTATCCTTGTTCCCTCCTATTTATGTACCCTCCTATACTCTCCCAAATAGAAACAAAATAACAAGACAAAAGGAAAACAAAAGCAGCAATAATGGTAACTAAAAAACTCTTGTGTTTTCTTTTCTAGTAGTTCCTTTCATAGAATATTATTTTATATGATCATCTGTATACAGCCATTGAGCCTTTACCCACCAACCTATGCATATCCTCCTTTGGCTTCAGGATGTGTATTGTATATGACCACAGTCCTTTTATCATGTCCCAGTGTGCGTGCATATGTATATGTATGTATGTATGTATATATATATATGTATACATCCTTTTATCATGTCCCAGTGTGCGTGCATATGTATATGTATGTATGTATATGTATACATACATACTATATAATATATATATATATATTTAAATCATTGAATGTGTTTAACATACTAGTTACCACAAGTTAGAGAAACCATGGAGCCTATGTTTCTTTGGCTCTAGCTTCCTTTGCTTAATATAATTTTTTCCAAGTCTTTCCATTTTCTTATGAATAAAACAATATCATTCTTTCTGATGGATAAGTAGAATTCCATTTTGTGTGGGTATGTGTGTTTGTGTGTGTTTGTTTGTATATCACAGTTTCTTGATCCATGGGCCTGGGAAGGTGGCTCAGTGGTAGAGTGCTTGCCTTGCATGCCTGAGGCCCTGTTTTATAAGAGTATTCATCACACTTTGTTTTTATTTTTATTTTTTAAAATTATTTTATTGTAGTATGGAGGTTCCTCAAAAGACTCCACATGGAGCTCCCTTGTGACCCACCAATCCCACTTTTGGGCATTTACCCAAATATTTACAAACAAGACCACACTAAAGCTACCAGCACAACTATGTTTATGGCAGCATTATTTACTATAGCTAAGATATGGAACCAACCCAGATGCCCCTCAGTAGATGAATAGATCAAGAAAATATGGTATATATACACAATGGAATTCTATGCCTCCATCAGAAAGAATGACATTGCCCCATTTGTTAGGAAATGGAAAGACTTGGAAAAAATTATATTAAGTGAAGTAAGCCAAGCCCAAAGAACCATAGGTCCCATGGTTTCCCTTATTTGCAATATCTAGTATGTGTATGAGTCAAGCAGACAAGTTCAGATAAGGTGATGTTAGGAAAATGAACCCTAAGTTATGTATTCAAATGTATTTTTTCTTTCATGCGATTGTTTCTAACGCATTTATAAGATTATTTCTTTGTTGCTCTGTATGTCCCTCCCCACAGTATAACCCCTGCTTTCACTGTATTTGATGTTGGTATAATTTGTGGAGGGGAAGGGGAAAAACAAGTCGTTTAAATAAGGATACAGGTGGACGTGTTGCAACAATGAGAAGTACAAATTGTCATGTCGAAAATGAACTTTACAACTTCGGTGGTGGGGGGAGGGGAGGATTGGATAGGGGGACAAGGGAAGGATGGGAAGGGATGGGAAGGGGAAACATGTAATTGTAACCTCTCTGTATAGTATTTTCACAATAAAAAATAAATAAAAATTTAAAAATTTATTTTATTGTAAACATGCTATACAGAGGGGTTACAGTTACATGAGTAAAGTTATGAGTACATTTCTTGTCAAGCATTGTTACTCACTCCTTTGTTTTTCTTCCTTCCCCACAACAAAAATTTTTTCTATTGGAATTTAGCATTTTTTCTCATTTGTCTTTGTTTTTCTCCCATCATATATATATATATATATATATATATATATATATATATGTATAATGTATTAAATTTACATCAATTGATTTTCTCAGTGCTTTGTGTCTGTCATCATTACTTACTATTATTCACCATTGTTGTCTTTGTGGCTATTCCGAAGAACAAATTTTATTGAAGATGGGTACCACTCAACTTTCCATCATCATGAAGAAATACAGGACATAGGCTGATTGTGAAGGAAAAAGATATTTTGGTCATTGTCCTGGAGCTTCAAGTCCAACATTGGGTAGCACATTGATTTAAGCTTCAGCTGAGGGCAACATACAGTAACCTGAGCCTATGTTGTAGAAGGAAGAGAAAGGTAAGATCAACCACCACAGTCTTCTTTAAAGTCATTTTCTCAGTGCCCTTCCAATATTGCCACCCTGGAGACCAAGCCTTTACATATGGACCTTTGTGAGACATAATTGAATCAGATCAAACACAGTTGTCACAGAGCTGCATTCCCTGCTTCCCACAGGCCTCACTATCTCTTCTTGTGTATTACTTCCACTAACTCAGCCATTCTGACACCCTGATTTTCATTTTTGGCGTCCATATTTTTAATGTTCAATATACATGTGCCTCTATCTGTAAACTTGAAAAAGTATTTAAAGTATATCTAAATTCTGTTACATGCTTGACATCATTCTGTTCACTGTGTTAATCACATAGTTTTATATTTCTGAGACATTATTAATCTTCATGTATATGCATATGTAGATCATTCATCATTTTCAGGTTTGCTATTTCCCAATTTTTGTTCTACTTTCCTAATATTCAATGACTTACTGTCACTTTTTTCAAACACACAACACATTTTCTTTTTTCTCTTACTATAAATACCAACACATAGTTGTGGAGGTGGGAGGAAAAGAATAGTAGGGGAAAACAAAGGAGGAGGCAACAATGCTCAATAGGAAATGTACTCATTACCTTGCTTATGTAACTGTAACCCCTCTGTATAGAAATTTTACAATAAAAATGTAAAAAAACCCCAACATACTGGGATAGGAGAGAATATGGAAAGTGGTGACATCAATCAAGATGTATTGTATTCATAAACTGCTTTGGTATATGGTAACTCCCTTGTACAACTACCTAAAGATAATAATAATAATAATAGTAATAATATTCTGAAAACATACTCTCACAAGCTTCCAGCTCTTGGCCACTGAACACTAGGCCTTGTTATTCTTTCTCTAGTGCTGTGAATGCCCTAAACACATCACATTGAAGACAAATTCCTCCAGATCCCAGATAAACAGCATTCTCTTCTCTATTGGAAATATTTCTTCTTCCATTGCCCTTTTCCTCATTGCTTTCTTTTCCTCATTGGGTCATCTATGTTAGTCCTCTTTTTTTTGTCCCTGTTTTACCTACTTGCTACCATCCAATTTATCTAATTATCCTATTTCTGAAAGAATTTAGTTTTATAAAAATATTAAATACATTTATTATTTATCCATTTTTGTTTCCGTTCCAAGACATCTCCCTTATGTTTCATAGAACTAGGCCTTCAGAACATTTGTTTTTTTTTCTTTTCTGCAGATCTTGCTTCCTTTCTTCTGACAATTTATTGCACACTAACAACATGTTTCTTTAGCTACTTTTCAGAATTAAATTTCTTCTTGTTCTATTTTTATATTTTTTGGGTCATGTTCAGTAGCCAATATATCATTAACAAGAAGCTAAAGGTTAATTTGAATAATGTAAGATGTGTAAATGAAGCTTAAACAAGCTAGTAACCTTGAAAAATTAAAACAGAAATATTTTGCATACTGTAATGCTAATGCTTTGAATTTCCTGGCAAGATCCAAAGAATCAGCAGCAATTAATACAATGTGTAAGACGAAAGAGATGTTTGGTCAAAAGAAGTAGTTATTATTTACTAGGACTGTCCACTTATTATAAATCAGAAGTAAACAAATGTTCTACTCAGTGTCCTCTTATCTCACCCCTTAGATGCAACAGTGTCCAGATCCCCAAAATAATTCTCCCAAACTCAGAGTTTCCATTAAGCACTGCCCTAACTAAAAAGACTATATCAAGAGTAGAAAAATTACTTATAAATTAGATTCACCTGACTTTCAGTTTGATCATCCCTCAGCATAAACAGAGGATGGGTTCCATGACTCACCTGTGGATACTCAAGTTACTTAGAGAATGGGGCATAGTATTTTCATGGAACCCACTCATACTCTCATTTAAATCATCTCTGTATTATTTAGAATACTTAATCCAATGTACATGCTATGTAGATAGCTGTTAATACTGCATGATTTAGGGAGTCAAGACAAAAAGTCTGTATATGCTTATTGCATTAGAATCTTTTACAATTTTTGCAAAGTTTTTTCTGCTGCAGGTTGAATATGTGGATGTGAAACTCTGAACATGGAAGCACAACTGTACTATGAAGAGTTTATTTTCTTCTGCTTTCCTTTCTGACCTTCCAGATTACCAAGACAACAGGAATCTTACGTTTAGTGATTGTTCCTGGGGTCCTATACTATGTAAGTTATATATAAAAAAACATAGCTTGAAGTAAAACAGGTCTTTGTACATTTGAAACTAGTGATTTTATTTGGAATATAGAATTGCTGCTATTTGACAAGATCTTAAAACCCTTTACCCTAATTCTTTTAAAAGTTTTTAAGTTGTTTGTTTGTTTTTGCAGAACTTTGTCCAGGCCTGTAATTTTCTTTGTGATATGGCTTTTTATATGGCTTGCCAGAAGCCAGGCACTGGTGGCTCATGCCAGTAATCCTAGCTACTCAGAGGCTGAGATCTGAAGATCATTGTTCAAAGCCAGCCCAAGTAGAATGAACCCCAAGATAAGAACTCAAATGTTTTTTCTTTCTTGCTATTGTTTCTAACATATTTATAAGATCTTTCTTTGTTGCTTTGTATGTCCCTCCCCCCACGGTATAAACCCGGTTTTCACTGTATTTGATGTTGGTATAATTTGTGGAGGGGAAGGGAAAAAACAAATTGTTTAAATAGGGATACAGGTTGACTCATTAAAACAAGGAGATGTACAAGATGTTATGTCGAAAACGAACTTTACAACTTTGGTGCGGATGAGGGGCGTGGGGCGAGCAGGGGGAGGAGCAGGGCACGGGGGGCGTGGGGGGGATTGGGGGGGATGGGAAGAGATGGGAAGGGGAAACAAAGGAGAAGGCAAAAACGCTTGATAAGAAATGTACTCATTACATTGCCCATGTAATTGTAACCCCTCTGTACGGCATTTTCACAATTTAAAAAAAAAAGTTCATGAAACTATTATTTTTAGTAAAATACCAAAAAGCTGGTAGCTGTAGCTCAAGTGATAGAGTAGCATTGAGGAAAGAAGCCTTGGGACAGTGCCCAGACCCTGAGTTAAAGCACCGTACCAGCAGAACACACACACACACACACACACACACACACACACACACACACACACACATGCACACATGCACACACACACACACACACACACACACACACACACACACACTATCTCATCAGAAGTTAAGAAGCAAAGACTGTGTTGAAAGTTAGCAATTCTAGTCTCAGTCTGAGTTATTTCTCTTTCAAGTCAATTAATCCATTACCACTTAACTGGGTGTATTATATGGTTCAGTAACAGGCTTAAGATCTAAAGTTTAATTACATTTCCTTTTTTTTTTCTCTGTGGAGTTTATGTTCCAGTGTGAGTAAAGGTATAAAATGAAATAAAGTTTATAAAGGATCATATAATATGGAATCATATGGCAAGAAATTCAAAGAAAAATCTCCTAGGGATGAGGAGGAACATATAAACTGAGATGGAAAAATGTGTAGGAATATGAGAAGCAGGAATGAAGTGGAGGAACTTGCCAACAAAATCTGACAGAGATTGATGCATTTAAGAAACTTAATGTCTGGCTTGAGCAGAAGTTGAAGAATGAGACATTTTATGAATCTAAAAGGAAGAGGGATTAATATTACAAGTTGACTGTTCAAGTATTTCTAAAATCATGAACAAAACACTCCTTAATGAATATATCAAAGTTTCCTCTGACTTTTTAAAAAAGAAGATTCTTGATTAGCATTTTAGTATGGAGGTGGAATCATAGAAGGCGGAAATGTTCACAGCTCCTCTCTACTTGAGAGATGGAGAAGTTTGGTATAGTTTACCACAAGATGATAAAGATGAATATTACTGAAAAGTAATGGCAAAGAGAGATCATTGACATGTAGTCAATTTTATTGTATATTTGATACATTTCTAAGCCAAGTCTCCATAAGATGAAGGGAAAAATGATTAGGGCATAAAAAATGGCTTGAGCCATTATGCCAAGTTAATTTTATTAATATGTTAATAAACCTTGAAATTCATATTAATTCTGGACGCACTGTTTCTACCTCATCAAGGCATAATAATCATTCATATGAACATATTTTTCTGCATTCTTTGTCTTTGGAATGAAAATCTTTAAAGAAGATAGGGAAAGTGAGATTGTAATTATTCTAGGTTTTATAAGTTAATTTAAGGAAGAGTGTTCAAGGCTCTAGGAATTTGGGTTTTCCTGGATTGTTGCAAGAGAGATAAAGGAGGAGAAGGTAAAGTTATCAGAAAGATGTTTCTAAGATCCTTTCAATTTCCCATAATTTACAATACTCAGTGTATCAAAATACATGACATTGGTATATCATATATTGACCTAAACATTTTTCTGAGCAAATACACTCCTTTTATGCATTGGTCCTGGAACTTGAACTCAGGGCCTGGGCACTGTTCCTGGACTTTTTGGCTCAATGCCAGTGCTCTACCATTTTAACCAAAGCTCTACTGGCTTTTTTTTCTTTTTGGTGGTTAATTAGATATCAGTGTCTCACAGACTTTCATGCCAGTACTGACTTTGAGCCACAATCCTCAGATTTCAACTTTTTCAGTAGCTAGGATTCTAGGAGTGAGCCACAAGTGCTGAGCTAATATGTTCCAAATCTTTTGGCTACTGTGTTTGCTATGCAAATTTGATGGAAATGGAAAGGAAAAGAATGTTTTTCTTTTTGTCTCTGTCCCTTCTTTCTCTTTGTTTCTTTTTTTTTTTTTTTTGCTCTGTGTGCCTGCGTGTGCATATGTTTATTTGTGCAGAAAATAAATGATGGTTGTCTGCACCAAGAACTCAATTCTGCATCTGTATTAGATTTGGTTTCTATCTGAAAGAGCAGCCTGCATGAACAAGAATAAGAACAAATGTTAGCCATCTGCCTAGTGACATTAATTGAAATCCTATCCACAGCAACTTGCATACTACTTACTGTCCTTTCCAAAGGATTGACATATTTCCATCATCTGTAGAAATCCAGTCTCACTCACTAGGGATGCTATCAAGCTTTCCAGACCAAGATTGAACAACAGCAATGGTGCAAAAAAGGAAGCTTTTTCCAGCTCCTCTCTCCATCTCTTCTTCCAGGTTCCCAAACAGAACCAAGTTAGAGTCACACTCAAGACAGGAAAATGATGTTACAAAAAATGTTAGCAAGCAGAATAGTGCTTAAGATACAGGCTCAGAGCTGGAAAGGTGGCTCAGTGGTAGAGTGCTTGACTCTCATGCATGAGGCCCTGGGTTCAATACCACATAAGCAGAAAATGCTGGAAATGGTGGTGTGGCTTAAGTGGTAGAGCTCTAGCCTTGAGGTGAATTGTTCAGGGACAGTCCCCAGGCCCAGAGTTCAAGCCCCATGATTGCAAAAACCAAAACCAAACCCAAACCAAAACAAAAACAAAAAAAAACAAAAAAAAATCCTATACAGGCTTAAAGTGGTATTTTAAATCCCACTACTACTACTTCTAAATAGATGTTTTACCTTAAACACATTATTGTGCCTTTATTATCTAGTAGTTTTAATGTAAAAAAATATAAAAACAGCAGTATTGTTTTAAGATTTAAACACTTACTGCATTAAAATCTCCTATAACTCTAATATGATGCTAGGCTTTGTTACTAAAATTATAATCCATGAAGCATAATCAGGGTTTTAATTTATCCTCTAGATTCTGACCTTCCTTTTATCTGAATTACATATTGTGGAAAAGAAAGAGACCATTATTACCTACTTTCTCCTTTTCTTTTCATGACTGTCTCTTCCCATTAGTTAGCATCATCTGGACTAATCAATAGAAATTCCTCATAGATATTTGGAAATACTTGTCATTTGTTTTTTTTATTGTAATGATACTGTACAGAGGGGTTACAGTTACATTAGTAAGGTAATGAGTACATTTGCAATCCAGAATTATTACCCCTCCTTTGTTTTACTCCTACTATCCCTACTCTCCCTACCTCCAAATCCTCCACCCTGCCCAAGTTGTAAAGTTCACTTTCAACATAGTGTCTTTACTATCTCATTGTTACAATGCATCAACCTGTATCCTTATTTTAGCATTTTTGTTATTTCCTTTCCCTTCCCCAGTTTAGAAAAATATGTATACAAGATGCAGGGCACGGGAATCAAGTACAGTGACAACAGAGGTTATACCATGGGGGAAGAACACATAAAAGAAACAAAAAAGATCACATAGTACATTAAAAGCAGCAGTGACCCTTTGGGTCAATATCCAAAAATGGGATTGCTGGGTCATAGAGGAGCTCTATGTGGAGTCTTTTGAGGAACCTCCATACCGCTTTCCAAAGTGGTTGAACAAGTTTACACTCAACACCAACAATGCAGTAGGGTTCCCTTCTACAGAGAAAATTTTTACTAGTTATGATTGGCTCATGCCTATAATTTTAGATACTTGGGAGCCAACAATTTGGAAGATTACTGTTTGAAGCCAGCCTGGGCAGAACAGTTGACTCACATATCCAAAATAATCAGCAAAATGTAGATCTGGAAGCATGGCTTAAATCATAAAGTACAAGTCAACCAAACTGAGCAGGTGTAAAGTACTGTGTTCAAACTCCAGCACTGCCAAGGGAGTGGGGCTTCTTTTATCCATCTCCCAAGTATCCAAAAATATAGTTATGTGTCACCACACTGATCCTGAGATTTGAATTTCTGACATATCTATGGAAGCAACAATAATTAATGATGGATTAGATAAATGATGGTCAGAGAGAAAGAAATCACTGTTGTCTCTAATATCTCTTGCTGAGTCAATTAAGTAAATGAAAATGAAAATATATTTTAGTGTAGTTGAATGGATTACAAAAGTCAGTGTTCTGAGGAAGAAAACACAAGCATTAAAATTTTAGACGTGAAAGCTTTTGCATTGTTAGACATGTATGCCAGATTCCTCAACTTCATGTGGGATGATTGGTTTTTCCTGCTCCACTTATATCAGGCTTGGCCCGTGATTTATGTCGGTAGATAAAGTATAGGTAGAAGTATTCTACTTTGCATATATACTTGTGACAAAGCACAGAACATTCATTTCGTGCTCATTCCATCACTGTGTCTGCTGGGTCATGAAGGGTTGTTCCTTCATTTTGGATTGGAGGACAGAAGCATACATTGACAAGGATTCTTCAACTGTCAGAGCAATGTTCAATGTGAGCATATTACACCTCTGATATAATTAGCTGACATGTGGAGGTTATTTGTTACTGCATCATAATATAACTTGAATTCACCACTATAAATTCTAAATGAATATGTTACATAGATACAAATTTGGTGTTTAAAGAGGAGATCATATATAGACATATGGATTTGTGATCCATTACCAAATAGATTTTAGGTTTAAAGAAGGAATTGTATGTATGCACCTCAGCAATTATGTCCACACAGAATGGGTAAGTGAGTAATATAATACTCCCATATTAAAGTTTGTCAGAGAAGAGATGATTAAAAAAAAAGGAGACTATAATGAGTAAGAAAGCCCAAAGTAAAGACAACAGCTTCAGATTAAATGCATTAGAAAAGAAAGTTAAAAAAAATCATGAAAGTCTTTTTTTACCTTGATAAGAACTTCGTATGAGAGGTAGAAGCAGATTTAGACCAGAACTTACTGAATAAGCTAGGCATAGTTCCTCCATTTCTATGTCTTAGTAATATAATACTCCCATATTAAAGTTTGTCAGAGAAGAGATGATAAAAAAAAAAGGAGACTATAATGAGTAAGAAAGCCCAAAGTAAAGACAACAGCTTCAGATTAAATGCATTAGAAAAGAAAGTTAAAAAAAATCATGAAAGTCTTTTTTTACCTTGATAAGAACTTCGTATGAGAGGTAGAAGCAGATTTAGACCAGAACTTACTGAATAAGCTAGGCATAGTTCCTCCATTTCTATGTCTTTTTTCATCATTTCAGTGAGGATTAAGGAGGTGGATGTTCAAGGCTGCAGTTAAATTTAGTATAAAAACAGGAATTGTAAATACCTTAGCAGGGTAGCCTTGGACCTTTTATTAGGGTAGCCTAATAACCTTTGGGAAGCACTTATTTGTCAAAATTGGACTGTATGCTTTTCTAAATAAAAAATGATTATTAGTTTGAGATTACTTTTTTAAACCTTCTTTTTCCTTCTCCAATTGACATGAAAAGTTAAATGAGTGCCCATTAATTCACTTAGAGCTAATCCTTTTGACTGTGAATGTTGCTCTGTACTTTCCTAAACGTTTACTTAAAATAAAACTCTAATTTCTGAAAAAGTCTTATTATGTGGGATATGTCCATCAAACAATTTTCTTGTCACCATGTACACCATAAATGCACTTAATGGGCAACATTATAACAGTTGTAGAAAACTGAGCACAAAACTGGTTATTTACCCACTTACCTTGCCCCCTAAAAATGTTTTCTATCAGATTTCTCTCCTCCTAAAGAAAGAGTTAATGAAAACAACCTTATAATCCATTTGTAGTGTAGTCTTTGTTGATACTATTGTTCCTATGTTGAACATCTCTTTCAGTTGGTAAATAAGTCCCAATAGAATTTTCACATCCTCCATGGTAACATATTCTTCTATGACATTTCTGAAAATAGCTTTTTAGGATTTGGTGTTATAGATTCCTAGTTGAGAAGACAATAGAGGCACAGAAAGCAATAAAAAACACACTTCCACTAGTAGATAATGGCTTAACACGTGTGTTATATTTCTTTGAAAAGAGATTATGTGTGTAAATACTGCATTTCAGAAGTCAGAATTAGAAATAGCTGCAGTTGAGGACAACAAAAGGAAGATGATTTTTGTAAACAAACAGAAAACCCAATAAGGTATATTTTCTTTTCTGTGAAAGATAGACATCAGAGGAGCTAAAACTCTATCATGTAAACACAGAAGATGCTGAATGAAATAATTCACCCATATCATTTCTTCCAAATGTTTCCCAGAGAATTGTAAATTTTATAGGTCATAAAAGTTGTTGAAACCAACACTTCAATTATAAAGCAATGTCACTGGAATAAGATGGAGTCAAGAGCCCAGAAACATATCAGAAAGCCTCCAAGCAAGAGAGCAAATGTCATAAGCATTACCTATTCATCCTGCACTACTGATTACATACTTATTGTATTGGCCATCCACTAGAGCTGTGGCAGATGAATAACTTTCCTCAAGAATCACACAACTTGGTGAGAGCTGAGACACTACTATCATGAATATAATGATAAACACTGACTTATAAATAGGTAGTAAAATACATAATACTCATGTAAGAATTTTAGAGTTCTTGTAAAGCTATTTTCCCTTATGTGTTTTTTGGGGGAAGATAGTAATATAGCCTTATGTGTTTGCAGTAAAGAAGATGAACTAAGTATCTGAAACATTACAAATGAGGTTTCATGTAGATATCACTTTTACCTTAATTATCTTTAAAGGTATAACTAAAATATGGCATATTTCACACACTTCAAGTCAGTACTCTTCAGTCATAATATACTCACATGTTTATATTATTACAGTCAAGATAAATGAATACTTATTTCCATTAGCCCAAAAGTTATCTTGTATTTCTTGGTACTTCTTTCACTCTACACCCAATTCAAATGGTAGAGGATAGATAACTTTTATATGCTGCCAAAGGCCAGTTGGATACTTATAATATAATTCATGAAAAATACAAGATTATAAACTTCAACATTAGCCTGCCTAATCTGTTCAAAATATAACTTACCTCTAATGTGGTGGCCCAAAAGGCTTGTTTTGTGATGCATGTGATACAGCTGGATTAATGGTATTGTGACTTGAAAGTGCTTTTCCAGGTTTGTGTTGGTTTGTCTGGAGCACAGTAGACCCTGCAATAGGCTCTTGGGAAAGAACTTCTCAGAGCAGTAAAGTGTTCCAAACACACATGCATATTTCACTTTTATGCTAACAATGCCTGAGCAGCCACTATACATCCTTTTTCAAACTCTCCCTCTACATTCTAATGATTTATTTAATATAAATGTATATTATTATGAACAACACTCCCAGATTAATTGAATTTTGAGTCCCAGATGAACTTGCCTTGGAAGAACGAAGTCAAATGATTTTAGGTGACTTTTTATGGACCAAAGGTTGAACATTCCCTGGTCCTAACCACTGACCTATTTTACTGGTACTATGGATTAGTATTTTTTTCTAGAATTTTATATAAATGATATCACACAGTGTGTACCTAGTGTGCTTCCATGATTTTGAGACTCATTCACATCATCATACATGTCAGTAGTGTCTTAGTATGTGAATATAAAAGTGCAAAGAATATTGTATTCCAGTAAGTAAATAAAATATAAAAGCACATGCCTCAATATGGCCGTAATAAATAACTATAGGAAAGTTATAACATCATTGTTGTATTCATTAACCCATTAAAAGTCATTTTGTGTCAAGTACTTGGGTATACTACTATGGATATTCTTGTCCAAATCTTTCTGTAAATATGTTCTCTTTTCTCTTGGGTAAGTATGTGGAAATATGATGTCTGGGGAGTATACAACATGCTCTCCTGACCTATTATAAACAAAGCAACACTGGATAAGTTAGCTAGGTCAGAATATTTTCACCAGCAATTTATAAGCAATCCAGTCATTTTGTATACCTGTTACCATTCATTTATCCATTTCTACCATTTTAATGTGTATGTGTGTGTGTGTGTGTGTGTGTGTGTGTGTGTGTGTGTGTGTGTAGGTGTGTATCATATAGCTTTAGTTTACATTTTGTAGACAGTTAAGTATATTTAATATCTTTTCATGTACTTGCTAATTATTTGTCTTGTTTCACTGTATTTCTCTTCAAATTTTTACTTTTTTGTAAGGGTCTGTGTTTTCTTAATATTGAATTGTCATGCTCCTTTATGTACTCTGAATACAAGTCTTTGGGTTGATATATGAGGGTATATTCCTTGATTTTTATTTTTAATTTTAAAAGTTTTTTTTATTGTTAAAATACCATACAGGGTGGTTACAGTTACATGAGCAAGGTAATGAGTACATTTCTTATCCAGCATTGTTGCCTCCTTCTTTGTTTTTCCCCTACCATCCCATCCCTCCCACCTCCTCAAATAAACCCACCCCGCACCCTATATGTCCTCCCTCCCCCGCCTAAATTGTAAAGTTCATTTTTTTTGATATAGATTCTTGTACATCTCATTGTTGCAATTGGTCAATCTGTATCCCTAGTTAAACATTTTTATTTTTTTCCCTTCCCCTCCCCAAATTATACCAATATAAAATACAATGAAAGCAGGGGTTATACCATGGGGAAGGGACATACTAAGCAACAAAAAATAAAATCACATGGGACCTTATAAATATGTGAGAAACAATAGCAAGAAAGAAAAAAATCACGTGTGTCCCTATCTTGGGGCTCATTTCGCTTAACATCAACTTATTTGAGCTTTTCTTCTTATCCCAGACATATACTAGTTATTGCAAATAATGGAAACCTTGGGACCTATGTTTCTTTGGGTCTGGCTTACTTCACTTAATATAATTTTTTCCAAGTCTTTCCATTTTATAACAAATGAGGCAATGCCATTCTTTCTGATGGAGGCATAGAATTCACATTTCCTTGATCCATTCATCTAGTGAGGGGCATCTGGGTTAGTTCTATATCTTATCTATGGGAAATAATGCTGCAATAAACATAGTTGTGCTGGTAGCTTTAGTATGGTCTTGTTTGTGATCATTTGGGTAAATGCCCAAAATGAGATTGCTGGGTCATAGGGGAGTTCTTTGTAGAGTCTTTTGAAGAACCTCAATACTATTTTCCAAAGTGGTGGAACAAGTTTACATTCTCACCAACAATGCAATAGGGTTCACTTCTGTCTACATCCCCTCCAGCATCTGTTGTTATTAGATTTCTTTATTATAGCCATTCTAATTGGGGTGAGGTGGAATCTCAAATGTTGTTTTGATTTTCATTTCTTCCCTTTTTATTTTTTTTGGGGGGGGTCTGGTCATGGGGCCTGAACTCTGGGCCTGTGCCCTGTCCCTCAGCTCTTCAGCTCAAGTCTAGCACTCTACCACTTGAGCCACAGCGCCACTTCTGGCTTTTTTCTTTTTGCTTATGTGGTGCTGAGGAATTGAACCCAGGCCCTCATGCATGCAAGGCAAGCACTCTACCACTGAGCCACCTTCCCAGCCCCCTGATTTGCATTTCTTTTATGGCTAGAGAGGTTGAGCATTTCTTCATGTGTCTATTGTCCATTCTTATTTCCTCTACAGGAAGCTAAAAATATAGAATGGAAGAAAGACAGCCTCTTCAGTAAATAATGCTGGAAAAATTGGTTAATTTCAGTTGTTTAGTGAATAGATATTTAGAATTGTAATATCCTCCTGAAGCAGAGATCCCTTAATTAGTATGTAGCAACCTTCTTTATCTCTTCTCACTAATTTTAATTTGAAGTCTATTTTATCTGATATTAGGATTCCAACTCCCGCCTGTTTATGGGGGCCTGTTGCTTGGTAGATTTTATTCCAGCCTTTCATTTTCAAAATATGTTTGTTTTTATGGTCAAGATTTGACTCTTGAAGGCAGCAGATAGAAGGATGTAGCTTTTTAATCCAACTAGATAGTCTATGTCGCTTAATTGGAGAGTTAAATCTGTTAGTGTTGAGAGATAGGACTGAGAGGTATTTGGGAGTTCCTGCCATGTTATCCACCTTTGTGGGGGCTGCAACACCTGGGTTCTTCCTATGCTTCTTGGATTCTCAGTTTGGGTGTGGTTTCTTGGCCTTTATTGTGGTCTTGTTGGTTTTCTATGTGAAGGACATCTGTAAGTATCTTTTGTAGGGCTGGTTTTGTGGAGATACATTGTTTCAGGTTTTGTTTGCTATGGAAGGTTTTTAGTTGACCTTCGTTTATGAAAGAGAGTTTAGCTGGGTACAGTATTCTTGGTTGATATTTGTCTTTAGGGCATGGCATACATCATCCCAAGCTCTTCTTGCTTTGTCTCTGCTGAGAAATCTGCGATTTTCTTAATTGGTTTCCCATTATAGGTGATTGATCTTTTCTCCTTGACAGCTTTAAAGATCTTTTCCTTGTCTGAATTGATCCTGTGTGGATTATAGTGTGATGGTGGGATGTCCTGTTCTGATCTGGTCTATTTGGGGTTCTAAAAGCTTCTTGTATCTGAATAGGCCTATCTTTTTGCATGTTTGGGAAGCTCTCTGCTAGGATCCTGTTAAATAAATTTCCTAGACCATTTACTTCTGTCTCTAGGTGCTCCTCTACACCCATTATCCTCAAATTAGGCCTTCTGATGGCATCTTCCAAATGTTGAATAGATCTATCATATTTCTTGGATTTGTCTTGGATAGTTGTATGTTCTTTCTCTATATTTTCTAGGCTGTCTTCATTCCCCGAGATTCGATCTTCTGCATGGTCTAACTTATTGTCAAGACTTTTTCTTTTATTTTTATTTCCTTTCCTCCTAATTGGTCAGCTTTGATAGCTTCAAATTCTTGGTTGGAGCTTTGTTTTAGATCTTGTATGAACTTCTTTACTTCCTTAATTTGGTATTCAGTGTTTATTCTCAAATCCCTTAGATGATTGGCTATTGTTTTATTGTACTCCCTTTCCTTCTGTGGGCTCCAATCATCATTCCCTTTGTGGTCTCCTTGGATTCCTTCAGCTGTTTGTTTATGAATTCCATGAATACCTCTATTGATCTTTGTCTATTCTCATCCCATTCACACAATTCCTGTATTACTCTTTGATTAGCTTCCTCATGCTTACACAATTCCTGTATTTCTCTTTGACTGTTCTCAGCCTGCTCATGCAATTCCTGTATCAATCTTTAAGTAGCTTCCTCATGCTCACGAGATTCCTGTATTAATCTTTGGTTTGCCTCCTTTTGCTCCCTATCATGCTCACACTGTGTCCTTTGCAGGTTTTCAATCTTTTCATTTACAATGTTTACCAGTAGTGTTCATAGAGCTTTTTGGGAACTGTCCTCTGGATTATTCATTAACTGTTCTGTCACCTGATTATCATGAGGGGGCGTTGAGATATCCGGACTTGCCATTTTTCTTGTGTTTCTCCAGCTTGTTCTCCCCATTTGGTGTGAAAGGAACACCAATTTGTGCTAGAACACTATTTTAAGGCAAGCATCAACCAGAGTCTTGTAGTTGCACAGTCAAAATGTCTGCAGATACTATGTAGTTCAACAGATACAATCTATTCAACATCAAACAACTGTAGGTTAATGGGCTAAGAACATCAAAGAGGGATTCAGCAAACCAGAAATTATTATGTTTAGGGAAAATTGTGGGGGAAAAATAGGATTAGAGGATGTGGAGAGGTAAAAGGAGAGTGAATTTAACCCAGTCCTAATCTCAGAGAGGGAGACTGATTGAACAGAATGATAGGAGAGAGATTAAAAAAAAAAAACAAGAAAAAAATAGAAAAACAAAAATTTAAATTTAAAAAATGAAACACTTAAAAATTATGTAAGTACAAAGAAACAATATTGAGAGAAAAAAAGGATAGGATGAGATGAGGGGAGAGACAAAAAGGAAACATAAAAAAATGAAAATTTTAAAATTGGAATACTGGAAAATTATACAGGTTAAAGAGATAATACTACTATTAAAGAAGTTAAGCATAAGAAGTTATGAATTGAGTAATAAATTTCTGGATTAAGTATGTACACAATGGGGGATAAGGTCTAATAATCGATGACGGGTATATATCTGAGGATGAGCAGAACAGCAATTAAGACATAAAAAAAAAGAAGAAAGAGAGAAAAAAGAAAAGAAAAAAAAAGAAAGGGGAAAAAAAAGAAATGAATAAAAGGACCAAAATGCCAAGAGTTTTTTTAAAGCACACACACACATATACATTAAATAAAAATTATGAGAAAAAAATAATACAAAACTATTAAAAATATAAAAATTTTAAAAAAAGGTAGCAAAAGAGTTCTTAGATTTTTGGGGGAGCTGGGGGAAGATCTGTCTCTCCCCTGTTTCTGTAACCAGTCTCTTGGTGGAGTCTCTGGTCTCTTGTTTGATTTTCCTGTGGCTTGATTTGTTTCTTGTCAGTTTGTTTGTCATCCTTCTGCCAAGAGGGAGATGATTGATTCCTCTTGTTTTGAGTTGCTGTGATGAGGGTAGGTTCTGGGTAGGGTTGAGGCTTATCCACAATTAGTAGCTTTTCCCTGAGAAGTTAGCTCCTGAGACACTCACAGAGCCCAGCCTGGAGCCGTTCTCAGGGTTTATATTTACTTAGTTTCAATTGTTTGTCTAGGCTGAAGCAGGGAGGGGGAGCCTCTGGCTCTGTTTACCCAGTGAAGAAAGTCACTCCTCTGGGGGTGGAGCTTTCCCTGCCTGGAAGGGGTGACTTTCCCCTGGGTGGAGCTTAGCCTGGCAGATCAGGTCAGGTTCCTGGGACTTGATATCTAATATCTCTAATTGTTTTCTTCCAAGGCTTGGGTAGGTTCTCAGCTTTCAAGAAATCTTTCTCCCCTGGTCCAGAGCATCAGCCAATCTGGTCCCTTCTGCCTGGAAGTGCCCTGAGCTCAGCCTCTCCTCCCCACCTCCTTCCCCCCCCCCCCCAACCTGGTCATCTGTGTGCTAGCTGCTTGTTAAGGCCTTTGTCAGTATAAAAGATGGAGATCTTCTCTGGTGGTGAGGGAGGAGCTGCCTTCCCACTGCAACTCTGTGAGAAGGAGTGAGGATGTCAGGGTTCTATTCACACCAAAGTCTTGATTTCTAGGCTGTTCCTGGTCTGAGATCATCAGGATGAAGATTTCTGCTCCTTATCAGTTCTTGATGGTGGTGAGTAGAATCTGCTCCCATGCTGAGTTTGGCGTGTTGGTATGGGGGCTGAGGCCATCACCGCCACAGACACCACAGTCACCGCAGCTGTGGCTACAGGCAAGTGCTCAGATCTAGCTCCTTGCCTGGATTTTCCCTCTCTGGCCAAATTCTCTGTACCGTGATGGCACACTTGATGTGATTCTCTAGCCTAGGACTGGAACACTAAAACTGCTTTCTATGTGAGAGATTGTTTAACCTCCAGCTTCACTTCCACCATCTTCCTCCGGTCATTCCTTGATTTTTATTAAATAATTTAACTAAAGGCTGAAAAAGAAATAGGGAGAAAGAATTAAGTCTAGAAGTAACTGATTTAAGGTTGATTACTATGAAATTGCTTCAGGAAAGAGCATTACCTAGGAGAGAAAATTGTAAGCAAAGAGGAATTCTTGGGACAGACATCAAGTAGAAAGCATCTACGTTCTTGAAACAACAATTACATTGGAATGCAAGTATATATTAAAATAATTTACGAACACTCAATTTCATGATTATTTTTCCTCATATTGATTTAAAATGTACATTTTATTGAGTTTAATTTTATAGAAATCACTTATCTATCTCTGAGTACACTAACCGTTGACACATTAATAGATGGATCATTATCATTTTATTTCTTAGGTGCTCTACCTATTGAGAATAAAGGAATTAACAGGTAGCATTAATGAAGTGGCCAAATTTTTTTTTCTAAGAACAAGTCCCTGAGTTCAAATCCCAGTAATGAAAACAAAATGAGAAAAAAAATCCCTGAATCAAAAACGAAAACAAGTCGATAAACTTATTTTAATAATAAAGAAGCTATAAAGATAAGCAATAACTTCACTCAATTCCTGAAATAAAAAGGCTAAAAAAGTTAATGTATCCTCCCTCTCTATAAATTCTCTTATTAAATCATTTTGGAAGCTTTATTTTACTTAGATTGCTCTGGCTTTTTCTTTTTAAACTTTTCTTCTTTTTATCAAGTACAAAAGAAATACTTAGAAGAGTGTAGAGAATATCATGGATGAACCAGAAAGCCATGAACTATGGAAAGAATGCTTAGACCAAAATAAGTATTTCTTCTCACCAAGGTTTAGCTCTCTCTCTGTGCATGTTACCATTTGCATGTAAATACCAGTGCAATACAGTTATACATGACTCCTCGCAACCTTTTCATCTAAAACTGAGATTACAATCCATTTCAGGTGGTCCCAAGGTTACCTTATGTTTATCCATTGTCTCCATCTCCTTTGTTATCATCATCATGCAAAACTTCATCAAATCACATTATCACTTCATCAAACCACCTGTTGGTTTATTTTTTTTTTTTATTTTGCCTTGTACCTTACAACTCTGCAAAAATTCCTTATCACATTCTTTGAACTTGGGTTATAATCCAATAGATTAAAATTAGATCTTTTTATCATTCCATATATGAGCATCTTTCTTAAAAATCATGTCAGGTTATTTCAGTTTTTATCCTGGCACTCATGGCACATAGGTGGTATTAACTCTCTCTTGTTCTTCAAACATGGCAAACACTTCCCAGTGCAGAGGGAGCCTTTGGACACTATCACCCTCTCCTATTGGAAAGAATTTTCACCTGGCCCTTCACTGGATGATTTTTATACTGCATTTATAGTACTGCTTAAATATCACCTCCCCAAGAACTCGTTCTTGGCTACCTGCTACAATGTGTCACTTTTGATAATTTAAGACTATTTAATGTTTTTATTTTATAGTAGTTAGCAAATTTGTACTTTCTTATTTATTTGTTTAGTGACTATTTCCCCTGCAATATATAGGGAAAGCACATAGAGGAGAAATGAAAGATTTAGTGTAAGAGTAAGAGAGTAGATAGAACTCTAATTTGTTTTTATTGAAATAAAGAAGCCAACATATTAGAGAGAAAAATGGTACTCACAAAGGTTCTTTGAATATGAAGGGGAAAAATATGAAGATGTAAAGAACATTGTGTTTTTTTTAAAGAAAAGAAATTAACCCAGAATTGGTAGCATTAATATGTGGGCTGGCAATTTTTGAGGATTCCAGGGTTGCAGAGAGATGCTCATATAACCAGATATAGTGATGACATAGTACTTGGTATAAAAGATTTATATTGACTCCTTGTGTCAGGTAATGCAACATTGAAAGAGAATATAGAACTTGAAAGGTTAATGGTTAAAGGAAAGACGATGAGCACAAAAAATTCACAAGAAGGACTAAGACTTCACACATGTAAGAACTAAGATGACAAAATAAAATATGCTTTTGCTGCATCTTGGCAATATAAAAATAGAGATAGAATAATAATTACCAGAAAAGAAAGGGAAATAGGAGGACATAGGAGAGAACTAATTACTTCATCTTTGATAGTAGTTAATCCACATATATTTATCACTTAGTAAGGATCTACAAAGCTTCTGTGTTCACAGTCTTACACTCTCATGAAGAAAGATAGGAAAAAAAAAACTACATGAAAAATGCAAACATATCTTTCACTAAAGAGAATAAAACCAGAATACTAAGATAGCAAGAGCAATCCTTGGAAGGGAGAGATAGAGCTACATTAGCTAGACTATCAGAAAAGGCCTCTGTGGAATTAACATTTCCTATTGTCATAGGCTGCCACAAATATGACTATCATCTTAATGCCTTATAAAAAATAACTTCTTATGTTTTTTAAGAAATGTCTTGAAATAAAGGAAATTTAAAAATTAACCAAATAGTAATATGAGTTTGACTTTACACACATTGCAATCTTTTCTTCTATTGAATTCACTAAAATTATAAGAAATCTGACCTTAAAACATGAAGAAGAGAATGATAAAAAATAAGATAATGTCTGCCTGGGTATCTGTATGAGTATTTCTATCTATTTCAGGTGTTGTTATCAGCTATACATTCCAAATAATATATTTTCACTTATTTAGTAGTTATGGGTTGTGAATTATGATACATGTTCTGTAAATAATTTTCATACAGGAAGAGATAATTTTACAGAATAGAAGATTAATTTTATCACTCTCCTCCTATCAAAGACCTTAAAAGTATTTCCTATTTGCTTCACATTCTAAAATACCTCTAATTCTATATGTCCAGATAGCGGATTTTGTTCTGCATCCCATCTTTATTCACCTGGATTAAGCTCCCTTGGCATGCTTTTGAGAGAAAATGGATATTTCCATAAAGTATACATATTTATTTTGTCTTTATTTTTCAGAGTAGTCAGGAAAATAAGATTGAAGACTGCAATTGACCATGGTTTTTTTTTTAGCTCAATTGTTCTATACTTGAACGAATTTTATATTTATAAAAGATTTGTTTCTAACTTAAGATGAAAAGTGGCCACTGGAAACAGAATGGCAGAGAAAATGTATCTTTGGATGTGCTCTAAATAGCAAAACAATCACTGTAGAGTGAAACTTACTTCAGCTATTATGAAATGTTTTATATTTTTCTGTGCTTATCCACCTCAAACTCAATGTCTCCTGTCACTCAATGAAATTGGTGTTGAATAAAAATCCTGCAAATTTCTATATGCTACATTTTCTCTATTTGTATCATGGACAAGACCAAATAAAGAATTGAATAAAAAGATAAATTCATAATTAAATAAACCTATGCTTTTTTATTTCTGCTTTTAAAGTAATTGTAAGCTAACACAGTTAAAACCGTTGAAGTACAAACCAAAAGATTGAAACTAAGACTCATTTCATTGTTTTTGGAAGCCTTTGTATAAATAATGAAAATATGGCCAGGACGATTGAAATTAATAAGTATTGAAGGAGGCATTAATCAAAATAATCAATAATTACTGAGACAAAGCAAGCCTGGGAGGAAATTTTGTAAAGCTAAGTGAATCCCTTTAGATTTCAAATGTGTTAAGTCAACAGTCTATTTATCAGTTTCATTTGCATCTGTCTGGATTGTATGCTTATTTCTCTGAAACTATGGAGAGTTGCTGTCCCTACATATTTTCATATATCATTAACACCTGTCAACAAATAGTTAACTAATATTATTGATATTCTATGCAATAGATAGTGCCACTACTTTGTCCAAGTTTGGAATCAACTGACAGAAAAATAGAGCTAGAGAAATGGAAATTTAAGTGGATATGTCAGGCTTTTCAGAAGTGTTTTAGTCAAATTTTTTACTCCCTATGAGTGTTGGTATAATTATGATAAACATTGTTTAGAAAGGATTTGGAAAAAATAAAAATAAAAAAAGAAAGTATGGCATATTTTCAGTTGTAATACATAACAATTAAGTAACTTGTCAATAGAAAAGTCATAAATATTAATGACAGTTCATTCTGATGTTATTAATATATAAGAATCCATTGACTCTGCAATTTTTGTCAGTCTAAATGACATAATTGACTGGATCTACTCAGTTTTTGGAATGTGTAAACTTGATGACTTTTAAAGAAACTAGGCTTATTATGTTTTTAACCACAGATTGTTTCTAAAGAGGCATGCTTTGAACACCACTCACAGCTGTTCCCGGATGCTGCTCTACAATGTGAAGGGTGTTTGCTTTGGGCATCAAGGGACAGGGGTGCCAGCTGAAACTTAAAGCCAAAGGCAGTACAGGGCATCATGGGACAGGACAACAGCACAAAACATGCAAATACCAATCAGGTCTCTTCAAACAAAATCTACATTTCTTGTCTGAGGCTGAATTTAATGACTTCACCCACATAAGCATTTATATTGCCTTTTTTCAGAGAGACTTGTATGTTAATTGTACTTTTCAAAGAGGGAAACATTGGTAGACAACAAAGAGTGGAATGTGATACAATACTATTGATAAATAGTATTGCCTTTGGTTTCTAGAATGAATTATCGACATATATACATATATGTATATGTATGGAAATTACTTATGTATTATTAATTTATAATGTACAATTATTTATTAATTATAATATATACACTATGTATATATTGTTTGTATAAATTATATATATGGTCTGTATACTAAATATATATTTGTATAAGTTCTGATGTAGGGTTTTGAATTTATTTTATTTTCAACATAAATTAATCACTTTATCAACAAATGGATAAATTAATACAAAATAGTAGCTATTCTCCTCCATGATCTACTGATCTACTCTGTAAGAATTGTAAAATAATTTTCTTGTTTACAGTTGTTTCCTTAATGGAAACTTTCAACCCTAAGAGGCCTAATCTGTTTTTGAAGACTGTAGACAGATATACATCCTCTTCCTGCTGGGTCATTAGCTATGACATCCTCTCTCATAGATCTCCAAAGCATTTGGCCATGTCCAGATAGATAAGTCTTTTGTCATGCAGTGGTTCATTTGCTTCTCATGGCTAAAAGAACTAAAGCATCTTTTATTTACAATGCTCAACAGTGTGCAGAGTTTAATTCCAAAGATTTGTGCGGATTAGACTATACTTTTTTGGTCCAGGTGTTTTTCTCTTGCAAACAAAGCCCTTTATCACCTTTAATGACTTTCTTTTCACTGGTGATCCTGGCATAGTTCTGAACAATAACTTTACTAGACATCATGGTGAGATGAAAGAAATTACTGACAGGGTCCTGATTTCAAAGTTTAGGAACCGCATTGTTTGGGAATACTGTTCCTCCATTCTTTTTTTTCTTAATATATATTTTTCTTAATATATATTTTATTTTAAAGATACTGTACAGAGGGGTTACAGTTACATGAGCAAGTAATGAGTCCATTTCCTGTCGAGCATTGTTACTCCCTTCTTTGTTTTTCCCCTACTATCCCTACCCTCCCTACCTCCCCAACTCTGCAAAGTTGTAAAGTTCATTTTCAACATACTGCCTTGTACATCTCATTATTATAATGGGTCATCCTGTATCCTTATTTCAGCATTCTGTTATTTCCCTTCCCCTCCCCAAATTGGAAAAAATGTATATGTAAGATGCAGGACACCGGAATCAAATACAGTGATATTAGGTGGAAGAACATACAAAGAAACAAAAAAAAAATCACATAGTACATTTTAAGTACATTAAAATGAATAGCAGCAAAGATAAAACCTCTTGTGTCCCTATCTTGGGGTTCATTTCATTTAGAATCAGGTTATATGGTCATATAGCTTTTGACCTCCTCTGCTTGTCCTAGACGTATACTAGTTATTGCAGATAAAGGAAACCTTGGGACCTATATTTGGCTATCTACAAATTCAATGCAATACATATCAATATTCAAGGAAATAGAATAAACAATCCAAAAATTCATAGAGAACAATAAAAGACCCTGAATAGCAAAAACAATCCTTAGCAAAAAGAACAGTGCTGAAGGAATATCAATACCAAATTTCAAACTGTACTACAAAGCCATAGTAATCAAAGCAGCTTGGTACTGGCACAAGAACAGACCTAAGGACCAATGAAATAGAACTGAAAACCTAGAAATGAACCCCCAGATCTATAGCGACCTAATCTTCAATAAGGGAGCTAAAAAAATAGAATGGAAGAAGACATCCATTCTTATATACAGGACATATACCTCAGTTTCAATTTGGTACTTTGTTGGGAATTAGATACTTTTCCACTTCTTTTATTTTGTTACATCATTACTTAGACATTTTTCATTAGAAAATTACAAAAATAAAATAACTGAAAATTTAAATTTGGCTACTAAATTGTTGGGTAATAATAATATGATATTTTAAAATTAGGTGATTAAAAGTAGTTTTGAATACAGGTATAATAATAATAATAGGCATAAATTAGGTTAATAATGTATTCAAACTATGCTTTGGTGTTCTACAGAGAATATTAATATCATACTCTTCTTTAATGCCAGATTTGGTCCATCTTTTCATGATTTGCTTATCTTAAGAGATAAGATTTCCATACTATTTTGTAAATGTATGTTTCTATGCTAAACATTTAAATTTTCATAATTATTATTTTCTTTATTAGTGAATAATTTTTTTTATCTTTAGATAGTTTTCATTTTGCACTTGCAATTGCTATTAAACAATCCTTTAAACATCAATAATATTAACTGTTTATAATACATGGTGCTGTTTTTTCTAGTTAAAAATGGTATTCTATAAATATACTCATCTTTATCACTAAATGCACTAATACTTCATTTCTTTGTTTTATATCTCCTAGTGTAAAGGTATACCTAATCAGGAATAAAGCATAAATATTTTTTTAAATCTTAATGTTCTAACTTTTCATTATTTCATGTACACTTTTATCTATATAAAATTTATTTACAGGTCACATGTAATATGAAAGTCTGCATTTCTGTTTTCCACATTGTATGTCAAGTAACAGTATAGTCAACTGGCAAAATTGTTTTGCTAATGTATATATATATATATGCACACACATATAGGTGTATACATATATTTACACAAACATAAAATGTGTATATGTTTATGTATCTGTTTGCAGACCTTCTATTTAGTTTAGCTAATTAGTTTATTCAGAAATATTATGTTCTAACATTTAAAAATACTAGTTCTAACATTTATTTACTTTTCTGGGCCATCTTAAAGTTCATAGGACAAATTTGGTTTTAATTCCTCCTGTATAATTTTACTAAGATTAATGTAAATTTCTGTATCATATAATGATACAATATCATTTACTTATTTATGTCATCATCACATAATTTGGAGTTTTTTTTTCACAGAAACTCTATTTTATTTGTGCAGCTTCAAAATTTTTCATTGGTGAAACTTCGCTTTTCTTCTGAATAAGAAATATTCTAGAGTCATTGATGAGAAGTATCCTTCTATTTTGATTGACTGTATTGAAAGGACCCACAAATACAGGAGGAAATAAAGTAAGATTATGTAAATTTAGTTCAAGGATACAAAAATGTGTAAACAAAACAAATCAAAGAAAGGTTGGACAAATGGGATTGCATGAAGTTGCAGAGCTTCTGCATGGCAAAAGACATAGCTAGCAAGATCACAAGAAAGCCCACAGATTGGGAGAAGATCTTCACTAGCCATACAACAGACAAGGGTCTCATATCTAAAATATACCTTGAATTCAAAAAATTAAATCCCCCAACAACAAATCCTCAAAGAAACAACTGCCCAATAACTAAGTGGGCTAAAGACTTAAAGAGAAACTTCTCTGAAGAGGAAAGAAGGATGGCCAATAGACACATGAAGAAATGCTCAACATCCCTAGCCATAAAAGAAATGCAAATCAAAACAACATTGAGATACCACCTCACAGCAGTTAGAATGGCTATAATCAAGAACTCTAATGACAACAGATGCTGGAGGGGATGTGGACAGAAGGGAACCTTACTGCATTGTTGGTGGGAGTGTAAACTTGTTCAATCACTTTGGAAAGCAGTATGGAGGTTCTTCAAAAGACTCCACATAGAGCTCCCCTATGACCCAGCAATCCCACTTTTGGGCATTTACCCAAATGATCACAAACAAGACCACACTAAAGCTATCAGCACGACTGTTTATTGCAGCATTATTTACCATAGCTAAGATATGGAACCAACCCAGATGCCCCTCAGTAGATGAATGGATCAAGAAAATGTGGTATATATACACAATGGAATTCTATGCCTCCATCAGAAAGAATGACACTGCCCCATTTGTTAGGAAATGGAAAGACTTGCAAAAAATTATATTAAGTGAAGTAAGCCAGGCCCAAAGAAACATAGGTCCCATGGTTTCCCTTATTTGCAATAACTAGTATATGTCTGAGTCAAGCAGAAAAGGTCAGATAAGTTGATGTTAGGGAAATGAACCCTAAGATATGAATTCAAATGTTTTTTTTCTTTCATGCGATTGTTTCTAAAATATTTATAAGATTATTTCTTTGTTGCTTTGTATGTCCCTCCCCCACGGTATAACCCCTGCTTTCACTGTATTTGATGTCGGTATAATTTGTGGAAAGGGAAGGGAAAAAAATCGTTTAAATAAGGATACAGGTGGACCCATTGCAACAATGAGACGTGTAAGTCGTTATGTCGAACTTTACAACCTTGGTGGCGGAGGAGGAAGACTGGGGATGGGGGTAAGATGGGAAGGGAAAACAAAGGAGGAGGCTACAATGCTTGATAAGAAATGTACTCATTATCTTGCCCATGTAATTTTATTTTCACAATTAAAAAAAAACAGAAAGAAAAGATCACTTTAAATTCTCACATTAATAGTTCAAATAAGTTTATTTCAATAAGCTTAGTGAGGAAATTCTACATGTTGTACAAAATACCTAATGTATTTGAAAATAATTATTAGTTAAAACTAATGGCCAACCAGAAGCTTGGAATGGTGTCTGCTGGGGAAGCTTTCATTTTTCTCTCTCTAGGTCCCTTCAAGTCCATGAATGAGCATCAAGAAGCCTGTATAAAATGTAAAATATAAAAGTGAGTTTAAATAGACACATTGTTTTTGTCCATGTGCGTTTTAGAAGTACAAGTTCATGGCTGTCCCCAGATTCTTTGAGTAAAAACAATTTTTAAAATATCTTATGAAATAGCATACTTGGAAATATTACTTTAAAAGTAGTATTCTTGCTCTGAAAGTCAGGGACTTTGCTGCTTTGACCTGCATTCAAATCATGATCTCTGGTCTCAGCCTCCTGAGTAGCAAGGATTAAAGTATACACACTAGCTCCCAGCCAGCCATCACATTTGACAAAAATCTCTTGTAATAGAGTCCCAAACAAACATTTCTTTTCTGAGAAAGGTAAAATTATACTCAATTTATATATGGAATGGAAGACTCAGAAACCAATGGACACTCACATGTATTCATTTATGTATAATTACATATTAATAACTGCCTATAAACCTCATGGATTGTGTCAATGTCAAAGGGTTTTTTTAATAATACTATTAACAGAGATTATATTTCCAATAAGTTTAAATAAATATCAAATTATTGATTTGTATATTATTCTGGACATTGTTTCAGGGTTAGATAACATTTTCTATATCTTCTATAAAATTCATTTTTAAGTAGTTGAGCAAAAAGCTTACAATTACAAATGTCAAGTTATGAATGCAATGTATCTTGGTCAATGCCACCATTTCCAGTATTATTCTCCTCTATTTTCCCTTTCCCATCCCTACCCTCAAGTTATGTAGTTCATTTCTTACATAATGTACATTGAATATAATGACTACATTTGTTCACACTCTTTCCTCTCATGTCCCCCCCTCTTTGGACACCCACCAGAAACATTGCATCTTTCAATAAGAATTTTCAGGTATACTTACTATTTGGTTCAGAATAGATGACATATTATTGTTTGAGCATACATCTCTATAATGTATATCTTTGCTAAATGTCATCCTAATTAGTATTAATTGAATACATTCTTCATACCATTTTTTAATTTCCTTCAGCACATTATTTTCTGATGAATATTTGAAAGGCTGTTAGTGTGATGCTCCTACTCTGTTCTCTGGAATAATTGCCCTTACTTGTGAATTAATCAAGTCTCAGAGGCAACGGTGTCTGAATGACCTGGGGATTTCAGGTCAGATGGCTCTTCATTCCACATCACTGGTAATGACTCTTGTTTTAGGCTTCTTATTAGAGGAGACTCCAAAATAGGAGGAAAATCCAAAACAAGTTGACCTAGAACAATTCTTCCTTCTGTCTTTATTCTTGGGGTATAGTTTACTCAAGGAGAACATCGGGTGTTGGTTTCAAATTGAGATGACTCTAAAGTAAATATTAGGCCTTTATCTCCCTCAGATTTCTGCAGATCATCTTTAGTATGACTTCCAACAGTGAAGAAATAAAATGTTAGTGATTGCTATTGACATTGGTAGTCTGTGTGTATATTTGTCTATGTATTTGTGTGTGTGTGTGTGTGTGTGTGTGTGTGTGTGTGTAGAGAGAGAGAGAGAAGAGAGAGAGAGAGAGAGAGAGAGAGAGAGAGAGAGAGAGAGAGAGAGAGAGAGAGAGAGAGAGAGAGAGAGAGAGAGAGAGAGAGACTTGAAGCTTGAACTCAGGGCCTGGGCAGTCCTTGAGCTTTTTAGCTCATAGCTAGCACTTGAGACATATCTCCACTTCCAGCTTTTTGGTGGTTATAAGAGTATGATGAACTTCCTGACCTGGTTGGTTTGGGATCAAAATCCTAAAATCTCAGCCTCCTCAGTAGCTAAGGTTACAAGCATGAGCCACTGTCACCCTGCAGTGGTCATTTTTATTTAGCTTCTTTCAAACAATATCTGATCTCAGTTACTCTCAGTATTCTACTGAACTTAAACTTTTTGTTTAGGTCAACAATATAAATAGTAACCTGTTTCTTACAGAAATGAAAGTATTCTAATATTGACTTTCTTTTCAGGCACTACATGTTATTATTTACTTTTCTATCGCCACATAATATCACCATACTTTCTCCTTGGTATTTTTTAAGAATCACAAGTCTAAGAGAATGTTAGACTTGTCATTAGTATTTAAGGTGCATGTTAGTTTTGGTAGTGCCATATACAAGGCATCATCACATAGAAACTATGTATAATCCAGGTGCCTGTGGCTCATGTCTATAATCCTAGCTACTTAAGAGTCTGAGATCTGAGGATCATGGTTCAAAGCTAGCCCAGGCAGAAAAGGCTGCGATTTATCTCCAATTAACCATCAGTAAACTGGCTCAGAGTGGAAGAGTGCTAGCCTTGAGCAAAAGAGCTCAGGGGTAGGACCCAGGCCCTGGGTTCAAATCATATGATGAAAGAAAAAGAAAAAGAAAGAAAGAAAGAAAGAAAGAAAGAAAGAAAGAAAGGAAGGAAGGAAGGAAGGAAGGAAGGAAGGAAGGAAGGAAGGAAGGAAGGAAGGAAAGAAGGAAAGAAAGAAAGGAAAGAAGGAAAGAAAGAAGGAAAGAAAGAAGGAAAGAAAGAAGGAAAGAAAGAAAGAGGAAGGAAGAAAGGAAGAATGGAAGGAAGGCAGGCAGGGAGGAAGGAAGGAAGGCAGGAAGGCAGGGAGGAAGGAAGGAAGGAAGGAAGGAAGGAAGGCAGGGAGGAAGGAAGGAAGGCAGGGAGGCAGGGAGGAAGGAAGGAAGGCAGGGAGGCAGGGAGGAAGGAAGGAAGGAAGGAAGGAAGGAAGGAAGGAAGGAAGGAAGGAAGGAAGGAAGGAAAGAAGAAAAGAGTATGCAGATATCAGCCTATTCATTAAATTGCAGTTTAAATAAAACCAGATACTAGCTAGTCTTTTTTTTATTTTAATTTTAATTTTTTGTGAACATACTGTACAGAGGGATTACAATTACATGGGCAAGATAATGAGTACATTTCTTATGCTAGTCTTACAAAGACATTTTGAGTGCTCAGAGATGGACTCTGAGATGAACTTTGGTGAGAGGAAGAAAGAGTAAAGTTGGGCAGAAGTAGAAGTAGAGGCATGATATAGCCAAACAGCACTTTGACTTCCTACACAAGGAGCTGGGAAGCAGTGAGAAAGAAAAAAATGACTCATTAATGCCACACAGAAAGTTAGGCTTTTATAATCTTGCCTTAATCAGCCATTCAATACAGACTAGAAAAGGTGAGTTTCTTCAGCTCAGAGACTCTCAGAAGGGGTTGACAGCAATACTAGTTCTTGAAATAACAAAGGACTCCTTCAAATAGGAAACTGGGCAGCATATCTTGGAGTTCATCCATCACAGCACTATTCTAAGTATAGATATGTATGTTATGACATTGTTAATCTATTGGTAGGGAGGTGGTGGAGGAGGGTAGGTGGGTGGCATAGAACATATGCAAATGAAAACATAGTTAAATCTTTTAAGACTAAGATGGAGTATGTGTCTTTGTATCCTCTTGCTTTGTAACTTGAGTTTTCAAAAAGCTTTGACAAGTGAATGGATTGTTTTGCCTAAGAGTTATGGTCTTTATTCTAATCCAGTAGAGTTTTTGTACAAGAGTTTTAAGAAAGATCAGTTGAAATTAATCCAGGAAACATGCTGTTTTTAAAGATGACCAGCAATTCAAAACTCACATTTCTGAGTCAATAAAGAATTGATGACACAGACGAGAATGCCATGACTCTAAAGCCAAAGCTATAAAAAAAAAGTCGATAATGCAAATGTGAAAGCAGGCAACAAAACCCCAGAACTGCAAGAGAAGCGAGGGGGAAAATATAATAATAACACAACAAGCACAGGTGGTGAATGTTTTGTCAATAAATATAAAATATTTAAAGAAAGATGTCAATGAGTCTTTTCAGCAACAATTAGATCTATTCACAAGGTATGAAACATTTTTCTCTAATATTTAAAGAATAGTCCAGATAAGCCTCGGGGGAAGTAGTTTATGCATTTGTGCTGTATGTTTTTGCTAACACAAATTATAGCCTTAGCTGTTCATTGAAAACTCCTGTGGGGAACCGTGAGACTCATAGAACAAGAACAAATACAAAACAAAACAAAAACAACAACGAAAAACAAACCCGGATGTATTCAGAGACAAAGCAAAAAGATGGAAACAAGGTGTGACAACACAATGTGCCAAATCCCGCCTTCACTGTCATTGCCTGGACACCAAGACCGCTGGCATCAATGATGCCCAATCTGCAGTCTATTCTTCAGCAAGGCTTCTATAGAGGACCCACGCCATGTGAAGTTTGGAATGTCTGCCCATTTCTTTCAAGAACTCTGCAGCTTGCTTTGTGCATTGTGAATAAATGAAGGCTATCTAATTATGTAGTCAAATGTTTTGGTTAAATGTCTCATTCTTTATTTTAATTATCACCTATCCCAAAAGGGAGAGCTTTACTTTACAAAAAAAAAAGGAAAAAGAAAAAGAAGAAGAAGAAGAAAAAGAAGCAGCAGCAGCAGAGAGAACAAGGTTAACTTCCCCTTCCAAATCTCTTCATAGATGAGAAAACACACAGCTGGTGTGTTCCACATATTTAACTACAATGTTTATCAATGTAATTTGTTGTTTTTCCTCAATAGAAATTCACTCAAACCTAACAATACTCTTTGAGGAAAAAAACAAAATTATGCCCGCCCTAGAATTTAAATATTTATTTCATATGCCTGAAATTTGACTTAATAAACTTGAGCTACTAAAAATGGAATTGCTAGACAATCTCAAATTGGTCAGAGATCAAAGTTTAAAAAAATTAATAAAACCTTGAAAAACCATTTTAATAACTAATTAATGTATTTGTAATGTGTCCTGATAAAGATAAAGGTGATAACACCTTGATGGATGGCTCTCACATGCTAATACACATTACAGCTTCTATGAATAGATTCAAGGGCATGATGTACTTTTAATTCTAACCTTCAGCCAAGAAGCAGCTTAAAAGCTTTCCTGCATTGGAATGAACTTCAATTCTTGAAGGTATTTGCTTGACGTGAACATGATTTGCATGAAGCTTATCTTCTAGTTTGGAGAGAAGCAAGGTTTCTGGTTTGAGTAGATTCTTCACCTAGTCCTCATGTTTAATGATAATTTTTGGCCTATGTATTTTGAAATGATTAAAATTTTTCTTATGAGGTATTTCCTGTTAGTTTTTTAAAAAATGAGTCCTCATAGTCCTTTGACTCAGAATGACATGATCTACTTCAGTGGGTGTTGTAACATAGAGAAGCTTAGGGTCATTTTCCCTTACCTAGCTACACTTTGATAAGAGTTCTTTATTTCTAATCAAGCTATCATACATTCACTCAGTGTCCAAATCATTAATGAAACAGCTTGTCTTATTAAATCTTTCTGGACTACTGCTCAGAAATCAAGCATATTCCTGAGCAACAGAACACAGACAAGTATTTGCTATAATTGAAAAACCCAGAATAAGCTAATGCTTCCTCCGAGATTTACTTTGTCTATTGCTTACGTTGTCTAAAAATTAAGGCACAAGAACGTTGCCAGGTTAGCTATCTTCTAATGTTAACATGCTACTAAACCAATAGCTAGAGGAGTTTGAGAGAAATTACTCCGATTAGGAATGAGTATCACTGTCATCCTGAATAGCCAGTCATTTATGATCATTACAGTGCACGTAAAAATGACGTGGATACATAAAACAGCAAAAGGATGCTAGTGGCAGACAAGTAGTACCTATTCATAGTTGGATGCAATATCAAGCTTGGCAATTTATAGAAGTGTTGCCTACTACATGGAATTGCTCTTATTCATTTTATCTATTAGATGACATTAAATAGTACTTGAAGTCATTAAAAGATTTTATAGTTGAACTATTTTCTTTACAATGTTTTCATCTCTCCTTCACATAATTGTTTTCTTTTACCTTTCTTCTGTGCTACAGAGTCACTTACACAGTTGACTTAGTGAAATACTCTTTCTGTTGACACTTTTGAGGCACTGTAATTTATAACATCCAGTGAGTAGTGTATCCTCGATGGGAAAGACATTCATAGATTAAAAGCATCAACATCTTTGGATTTTTATGATATAGCAAGCAATAATCATAAACATTTTTATATTCCCTACAAGTCTGAGATGTTTCAAGGCCAAGATAAAAAGAGTTGAATGAGACCTGACAAAGATCAGCAACTGCTCTGTCAAGAAAATAAAACAAATTGATGGAAGGTCAATGTATTATCAAAATCCAAACTAATGCAAAGCTGAACCCATGGTCTGAGTATCTGTATGTATATATTTACACATACCTCCCTCAACATTATGCTTTTTATTTTCTCTTTTGCTTTGTATTACACTCTCCATTGAAGGTATTTTCAGACTTCTTTTATTACTGTATCTAAGAAAATGAACAGGTATTTTTAAATAGCATTATAAAACCATATTGTAAGAGATGGGAGCCCATGTAGTTTACAATCTTGACATGTTTTTATTTCTGTTGTCTTAGGGTTAAAATGGGAATAGCTTATAATGGCAGAAAAGTGGAGGTCTCAAAATAAAATGTGTCTAATAAGGGTAATATATCCAAGAAAATGTCAGAGAGTAGGTCATAGTACTTTCAACAGGGTCAGATGCTCCAAGGGTGTCACTGCTAGAAACTTTGTAAAAAGAAAAAAATAGCTTTGCATCATAACTATGGCTGTGCTGTCAAAACCTCAGTGTTTACATATCTGTCTCTAACCACCATTAGTCGGAGTTAGTGGGGATATGAATAGAAATTGCAGTTTAATTTCCATGACACTTTAAATATACTTATATAAATGAATTTATACTCTCTAGAAATCACTTTTTTCATAATTTCCAATCTGATTGCAAACTTATATTGCTATGTGAATGTTAAGATTTGGTTATAGAATTAACAGTATTCTTACAACTAGTGGTAGGAGGAACCAGAGTGCAGAAATCTTTGAGAGGCCTGCTGGCTGAATTTTATAGATTTCTTTGTCTAAGTCATGATAAGAAAGATGAAAATCCAGGCATCTCAAGTCTTTGCTCTACTGAATAAAGACTTAAAAATCACAGAGGAAAGAAAATAAAAGAATCTAAATGTACCTCAGAGTTTAAAATTCTACCATTAGTGATTTGGTTATGACCAAAGGTACCGAATTATAAAACACAGACATAGTTATAAGAAGTCCACACTTGTGAAGCCTAAGAAATTATTATTCTTCACAAAGATACCCTAAATAACACATTCTAGTATGATCCATGTAGCATTACGTAGACGCACTTATGGTTTTTTTTTTAAGCTAGGAGACAACATATTTACTGCTAGATCCCATTTTCTACTTTTATGCTATATAGTCTGCATTTATAGTAGGTATGGTTGGTTAACAAGTTAGAATCTTTCTTCATTCACCCTTTAAACACCACTTAACTTGAATGCATACATTTAACCAGATTCTGTACATATGCACATATATATATATATATATATATATATATATATATATATATATATATATATATATATCAGAGATGAACAAATCTCTACCTGCACTTGTTCTTAGATTGATTGGGTTAGGTCTGTAATTTTATTTCTGGCAAGTGAATTTTGATAAAAAAGTTCTAAAAGTTATTTGGGGGCTGGGATGTAGCTCAGTGGCAAAGCGCTTGCCCAGCAAGTGCAACGTCCTGGGTTCGATCCCCAGTACCAAAAAAGAAAAGACAAAAAAATACAGTTAAAAAAAACCCCAAACAACAATAAAAGTTATTTGGAAAAACACCCTGATTTAGAGACAGCCAAAAAATAATGTATTCTTTTATCAAAGTCTTTTTATTGTGTGCATTACGATGTTAAACTTATTCTCCTGAAAACTACTTGATTTCATCTGATGAAAAACAGAGCATTGATACAAGGAAGAAAGATAATAAAAACGAATAGAAAAACTGCTCTATTCCTAAACACTCAGCTATGTTATACAATTAAAATTCACTTGATTTTAAATTGAAGTTCCTTGCAGCCAAAAAGATTCTGACTTATACTCTATTTTCTAACTACAAAACATTTTGGTGATTTTTATTCTTCCTCTGTATCTGTCATGATTATATGCCTGTTTATCAATGAGAAAATATTAGTCTGCTTTATGAATATATCCTACATATGATAGAAGACAGAAAAACATATAAACATTAAATTGTGTGATATGTTCATTACAGATACATGAAAATTATGAGGTAGCTTCTTTATCTATTGAAAATATTGTATCCTTGAATTTGCAAATGGAACGTGATCATTACCTAATGTCTCCAATCTGCTTTTAAGTTTCACATGAATAAACTTGGAAACATTGCTTGCCATGGAGAAGCAAAAGAAATTCTGTTTTAAGAAAATAGACTTAAACATTGTGGTGGTAAAATAGAAGAAGTCAACCAACAATTATTCTTTTTCTGGATTAAAAAAAAACTATATTATCAATCATATCTGCTCTGGATGGTCAGATGCAATAAGCTCAAGAAATCTCTTTTCAAAATATTCTTTTAAAATTTTTTTACTGTAAAGATACTATACAGAGGGTTACAGTTACATGAGTAAGGTAATGAGTACACTTCCTATTGAGCATTGTTACCCCCTCCATTGTTTTCCCCCTACCATCCCTTTCCTCCTTACCTTCCCCGAGGTTCTTCAAAATATTCTTATTTATATATGAAGAGTTCCATAAAGATAGGTCATGTTTTTATGAATTAGTTCAGTGAAACCATGTTTAAAAGTTCACCACTTTGTACAGAAAGGCACCCAGCCTGACAACTCAGAGAAGTTAAGATTTTCAAAGTAGGCTATCAATTATAATACAACCAGATATATTTAACTCTTCTACTGCTACTACCAAATATCTACTAACTCTTATATTCATGACACTGAGTTGATCTCTGTGGAGAAACTGCACGCTATTGTTGAAATGTGGTGTCCCCCAGACTCCATCTGGCTTTCCTTTTACTTAGGGAACTAGCTGCTTACAAGTGATGGATAGAAAATTAGGTTAGTGATTCTCACAAGCATCAGTCTCTTGTTTGCTTCTTTTCTTTTGAATTGGTTTCATGGTCGGATGCAGAGTATAAAGTATTGAGTAATTTCATGGATGAATGATATTGACAGCGGCAGGAAAAGGAACTTCAAATCCAGATTAGGTGTCTATTTGGTAAGGAGAAATCTTTGCCCTGTTCACGATAGAAGGGGTCATATGTAATCAACCTATTCCCAGAGTGCTGACTGGTCCTCTAATGCTTACTGTCATATCATAGACTGAGTTAAGTCCAGCAAGAGCAGTAGGCAAGTCAAGTCTCCTAAGGGATGTCAAACACATGGATAAGTCCAATCCCTTCCCCTTTAACTACCTTATTTCTTAAGCTTGTTGTGTAAACATTAGCCTTGCTGGGAAAGAAAGCTAATGGTCATCCACAGAGTTTCATCCACAGAGTTTCATCTTGTCCCCCTATTTATGGAAGAGCTATTTAGAAATGGCAGACTTTGGATGCATATTCATATCCAATATATATATGTTTGGGGGAGGGGGCGACAAAAGTTCTATTTAAGATAGGAGAATTAAAAGATCTGGTTTAACATCTGATCTAGCCCAAACCACTGATTTTTTAATACTACTGTAAGTCCATTGTTAGATTTTTATCTACATCCTCTTTATCAACACTTCTTGTCCCAAAATCTACTTATTGCACAATCCTTTATTAGATGTCTGACTAGACTTGTTCATTGTCTAAGAATCTGTATACATTTTTGATATAAGGACCTCCTCTCCCATGGAGACAAAATGAAAAACAAAGTATAATATTTTGAAAATCTGCTTGTTGGAGTTTTTCTCAATTATCTGATAAGCCATGAGAAGAATCTTTACATTGTTGAAAAGCACACCTGGTTTGTTTTAACCTAGTGTCTGATGGTGCCTCTAAGTCAGACTTCAGTTTTTCATCTTTCCTAGCTGGACTTTATATAATAGAGTTATCATAGTATGAATGAGGGATGCATTGGAGTTGTGCTTGTGTAATAATTTCTATTTGCAGATATTTTCTGGTAGCACACGAGTGGATGTGCTTAGCTAGAAAACTGAGAAAATATCTGCACTGTGATGCTATTCAACTCCATAGTCATATAGAATTTTATTAAGATCAAGAGATCTTTCTCAAGAATAACAAAGAATATTTTCCACCTAAATGAATCCTGACCTCAGAGATCTGTGTTCTTTAGCACTTCAGTCTTCTCCAGATGTGGTGAACATTAACTATGTCATTTGAATGCTGTTGGCCAGAGGTCTTCTGTAGTTCTCTGGAAGAAGCTTCAAGGAAAAATAGGAAGCTAGAATTGTAGTGATCAGAGATGAAGTCAAATTGACACATTCTATCAGATAAAAGACAATAGATCTAGTCAACAGTTGAGGTGATAGAATGTAAAGAACACTAATAAGCAGGGATACTTAGAACTGTCTTGGAAAACAATTAACAAAAAAATTCTATTAAATGCCCATAACATTTTTGCCTAGCTGAAAAAAAATAGAAAAAGGATATCCAACCATAAATTACCCAATATGTTTAACCACAACACATTTTATCTGTTTTTTAGTTCAAGAACTAACCTGAGGGTGGATATCTCAGACCACTCAAAAACTGACATTCCCAAGAACTTCACTGAGGTAGCAGTATCTTCTATTTGTAGTAAGACTTACTTCCTATTCAGCATTAGCTATATATTTTTGAAAATATACCTATTTATATTTACTAGATCCTGTCAGAATATCACTAGTGGATCAAGAGTTGTACACCATCGATTGAGAGAGGAATGGTGTGGCAAAGCCTGTAGTACAGAGTTCTTAACTAGTTTTAGGTGGATCTACATACTGGAGGAAAAAGGAATGTGTTTTCTAAGTCAGAAAATATATATTAAACAGCCACAAAGCATAAAGTGATGTAGCAGTCACAAACTCACCCTATGAGTAAATTTATGGTAACATTAATTGTTCTTCTTGCCCCTTTAAACTAAATCAAAAATTAAAAAAAATACTGATGGAGAAAGGAGAAACAATGAAGCAGTCTCATGAGATTACAGCATATCCCCTTGATAAGGAAAATAGAAAAGCCTACTGGATTTTGACTGTGTAAGATAAGCAAAAATGCATTTAGAACATAGAATTGATATAGAGTTCATGCGTATTTATGTTTTAAATTCCTTCCTCTGTATTATGCCTAGAATATTCTTGGACTTTTAAGTATAATAAATGTTGGGGTAAGTTTATATATTCAACCTACTAAGGGACTGTAGTTGACAGTTGAACTAGTACACATATTATAACATTTCAGTATCCATTTCAATGGATTTTGACATCTCCAATTTGTTTATTCTAAGTTTTGTTATTGTTTTGCCAGATTAGGCTCTACTCCTAATCTTTTTTTTCTCAAGTCTAGCAGCTATCACTTTGAAACATAGCTCCATTTCCAGCTTTTTGGTTATTTGTTGGAGATGATTCTTACACATTTCCCTGCCTTCACTGGCTTTGAACTGCAATTCTCAGATCTCAAACTGTTAAGTAGCTAGAATTACAGACATGAGCCACTGGTCCCTGGCTTCTGTCTTGCTATTCTTAATTAAACACCTCAAATTCTCTCTAGAGTTTTCATCATATATAAGAAAACGTATATTTTAAATGAATTATTTACATATGCCCAAAATAGTCTGAATAAGATCCAAAGGAAGTGCTGTAAAATTTTTGTAGATCATTGGATGTAATACTGCTGTATAACAAATCATGATTAAGATTTGTTTCAGAATCTGGTCATCTTAGACATTCATAGATTCTACAGGTTAGAAATTTAGAAAAGTTATAGTGGGGACAGGATGTCAGCTTTTGACCTCTGAAATCTGGGTAGAATCAGAGCTAGAAATTACTCAAAACCTGGCAACTAGAATTATTTGGATGTGCCTTCATTGACCTGCCTGGAGGTTGATGGCAGCTTTGAGCCCAGAAACCTACATAAGTCCTCTTTATGTAATCTTTTGTGCTGGTTTGAGTTTCCTTGTGCCATGGTGGATTTAAAAATGAGTATTCCAAGAGAGAAGAACAGAAGATGAGAGTTTTCTTAGGCAAAAATCTCAGGCAGCATACTGAAATTTCTGTTGTGTTCAAGTCAAGTGATTACAGAGTCCAGACCGATGAGAGCAAATGTAGTCTTATTATTTCAGTGGTAGGAATGTCAAAGGATTTGGTGACCATAGTTTAATACTACTCCTATGGGGATGTGGTTCTTGAAATTTCCTGGCTCATTCTTTGTTATTGCCATTTTATTTATTTTTAAGGATCCAGAGCTTTTCTTATAATGCCCTAAAGTTCTTGTAAGAATCCTAGAGAATTTCATTTCTACAGTCTTAACCCAACAGTTGTACTGAGCAAGGCAGCTTATTCAACTGAGTCACATAAATTCCCCAAGAGCTTTCTTTACCTTGAAGGTTTTTAGATTCCCTGTTATTAGTTTATTCCATCTCTCATTGCTTTAAGAAATATGAACAATAATATTTTCAAATTTTCATTGCTTTAATGAGTGACCAAGATTCATACTGAGAGAATTTATAATCTAACATATGGAAATCAGAATAGGAAAGATGCAGATTATATAGTTTCCTTTTTGTTTATTTTTTATTATATCCAGACAGTGTCCAAATGGATTTCAATTTAACATATCCATTTATGTGTACAATGCATCCTGATTAGGTACCCCTTCCATTGCCCTCCCCCCCAGGGTATACTTGTTCAGAAAAAAATTTCAGGAAATTGCTAACCATTGTCATTTTTTCAAAAAGTAAGCAAAAATGTCACTCATTCTAAAAACTTCTATGTTTCTGAAAGCTTTCTTCTTTTTGTTGTCAAGCTACAGATAATTGCATTTACTAGCACCTCACTGAAGCAATAGAGTTATACTGCTAGTGACAAGATCTTTTATTTAAAATATTCAAAGTTGGTTAGATTGTATGTAGTAGCTGGTGCTGACTACTTTAGTTAGGGAAGACTTTTGCAGTGACTTTGAGAAGGTCATGAAGTTAAAGGTATGATATTCCAAGATCTAGGCATCTTTGGGGCCATCCAAAGTAGAAGTACATGAACACTTCTGAAGTTGTTGCCACGCAACTGACTGGAGCCCAGATACTTCCAGTGATCCAATTTTTAAAAAATTCCTGCCTTTCTAAATTGCATAATAATTTCCTCAATCATAATTTCATTTTCTAGAAATTCTTTTCCTTGCTTATTCTAAGCCTAAAATGTTGTAATGGGGCTACCTCACTAAACTTCTCAAAGGGAGTAAAATCCTTTACTTATGTAAGAAGGCACATTGCTTCCATAAAGTTTGAAGATGAGAAACAGATGTCACACAAGGAGCCCCCTGGGGGAAAAAGGAAACCTCCCAGTTTACCATATTATCAGTTCTAACAATGCCATTTCTGCAAAGTTTAGACTTGGGCTGAATTCCCTGGATACTTCTGCAATTGGAGAGTTCTGGGTATGGCTCCTCATGATCTTTGATGTACAAGTCATGTTGTTCCACAGCATGCTGGATTTTCCAGCCTCTGTTGGATTGCTTGTAATGTAATCCTATGTAGATGAATCCATTGGCATCCCTAGTGGGAAATATAAAGAGATTAATGGGGATAGGAGTCAAGAATATTAATTGATGGACTATAATAAAGCTTCTTGTTCACTTTATTCTGCTTGTTATAGCATCCCCAAGGTAGGTTGTCCTCTAGCTCTATTTTCCATATGAGATATCTTCCTCACCCAAGTGGCCTCCATATTTAATAGACTATCCAACTTAAGGACAACTGGAGAATAAATTTATTATTTGTGCATTGATAAGGTACCTTAGATAATTAGAATTATGGCACAGATTCATTATTAGAGTAGTAGTTGATTTTATTTCTCCTCCTTGCTCCCTTTTGGTGGTGGTAGGACTTGAATACAGGTTGTCATGCATGCTTCACAAGCTTTCTATTATGGAGTTAGACTCCAAATCTCATGTAGTGGATGTTTTATCCTGTTTTATATAAGAATTACTCAGTGAAAGTTGAATGGGTTTTGTTTCCTTTTTTTCCTGGCATATATTATTCTCTTGGCACTGTGAACCATTTTCCAGTTCAGGTTTACTTCTTGATGTGTTTGTCATTTATTTTATCTACTCTAACAGATCAACTCTTTATATTTCTAAACTGTTTAATGTTCACAATGTTTCTAATTTAACTAATTTTGACAGTTATTTCATCACCCCTACTATACCATCACTAAATGCAATTGACTTATTATTTTTCACCTCTCCTAATTTACACAATTGCATATTGTATTCTGAGTCTTATCTTCTATAATTAAAAATCCTACTTTTTAAAGCCAATACAATTGAAAGCTAAGAAAACAAAGTAATAATCTATGCACTTCATTTCTGTTTCCGCATTCATATGTGTGTGTGTGCACACGCTAAAAAGTACCACCTTTTGACTTTGCCTTATATGACCAATTACTTATTTTTGAAAAATATTTTAGCAAACCACTCACTCATATGTTTTATAAGTCTTCTTTGAGTGAAAAATCCCTTCTTTCTGTAACTGACATGTTATCAAAAAGTGTAGTCTGATTTTTATGTTAACTTCTATTTTTCTTCTAAGGTGTTCTCGGGAATCTTCTCTCTGTGGCTAAAATTAAGAATATGAAGGTAAAACTTGACATCACTAGGTTTTTATTCATGTGAAATTCTGTCTGTGTAGCAATGTGAAGTGAATAGTATAAGGATGAAGTGAGCTCTAATAAAGGTGAATTTTATTCTTGGTATAGTTTCTTCTCTTGTTTGTGTCATTCTTCTACAAAATACACCTTCCTCCTTTTTGTTTGCAAACTATTTGCCATGGCTGTTTCTTTCTCTTATTTGTGTCTGTGTCTGCTGTATCTATAAGAGCCCAGCCACACAGAGAGGCAGTGCCCTGATCCTGCTGGTTTGCTCATGTGACTTCACTTGCCCATTACATTTGAGAGCAGAAGGTTTCATTTTCTCTTGATCCCAGTGAGATAAAGAAGCTCAACAGAATACACTCTTCATTTCTTTCATAATCCTCACAGCTTCTTTACATCTTGTGGTCCTCCAGACTTAGAGGTCTTCCTGGGTTACTTTGAGCATCACTTCTTGCAGCAGCACACTACTTTTTTTTCTCTTTCCAGATTTATTATCAATCTTGTTTTCTAATATGTCTTCAAATATGCTATTGTTGAATAGCAATGCTTTTTCTCTCATTTGTATTATATGAATAGTGCCAGTTCTTTTAGCTTCTCATTTTTGATGTTCTTTTTTTATTTCAAGTATTGCCAATATGGTGGGAGTGATTACACTCAGGTTTCCATCTTTCATAGAGGTTTTCTTCCTTTAGTGTTATTGTTTCCTTTCATAATAGCTAATTTTAACATATTTTATAAGGACTGTTGCTAGATATCATATCAGAGCAAGGAACCAGATCTAACCTTGACTTAATTTTCAGCTAACATTCCTCTTGAGTTTTAGGTTTTGCTTCATGCCCAAAAAGATTTATTCTAAAATACATAGTCTTATGTTCCACTTCCCCTAGCTATATCTTTTAGGAGTAAGCAACTACACCAAAGTGTTACTAGCAAAACCATTTAGTTCCTTAGAAGACAGATTTTAAATGACAAATGAAGTAGACCTTAAACTATTTAAAAAGTGTTAAAGAAATGCCAATGTGTTTAAACTGTGAAAAAATCAGCATATTATAACATACACTTGGATTTTAACACAAATGATTTAAATGGCAGAAGAAAAATTATGGCCCCATCCCAAACTGAAATGTTGGGAATCTGTGTCTGTAGTCACTTCTGCTCTTTAACTAGTATGCCTTTTTCTATTATGGTAAGGTCTGCTGTTCTTCTCCTTTAAATATCTTCCTGTTATCTAGTTCTCACTCAGTAAAAGTTAACTGCAATTTTGAGATATGAAAATTACATCAGCAGGCACAGGAGAGACAGAGAAAGAGAGACAGAGAGAAAGACAGAAAAAGAAAAAAAGAGAGAGACCTTTTGACTAACTTTATCTTATTTAAACCAGTCAAACCATAAGTCAGTGCATTTCATATTTAAGACACTTTCTTAGGTGTTGTGAGAGCTAAGTTTATATTTCTCTACCACTTTGTGACAAAACTTCACAGATTGGATGTCTTAAAAAGTAGAATTTTATTTTATTATAGTCTGGGAGGCAGGATATTAATAGTGTTGGGGAATACTTATTCTCCTGAAAGCTGTTAGAGAAGGATCTTCTCTAGAACGCTTCGGTGGCTGCTGCATTGTTATCCTTTCCCAGTGTTTTTACAATGTCTTGCTTGTGTCTAGATTTCTTCATTTCATAAAGGTACTAGTCATATTGGATTAGGGCCCAGTCTAATGACCTCATCTAATCACTGTGATGATACAGTCAAATTGTAAAACAGCTTTGGGAAGACAGAAATCTACTTAGAATAGACCACATACTATTCACTGTGCACCTGAAAGGCAGATGTCTTATTCTGTTTTCTGTTTCTAGTAATACAATAGTGCAGATTGGGCAAGTAATTGAAAACAAGTTTATGTTGACTTATGATGCTGCAGAATGAAAGGGCCATATTTGGTGATGTCTTTCTAACTTCAGAATCCTCAGGTATAACAAAGACCGAAAGCCCTGGAACTACAGCAAATACATGTGTTCCTCTTTAGAGTTGAATATGTCAGTTATTTGTTACAGTAATAGAAAGCAGACAAACACACCAATCAAATATTTTATTTGCTTCACTTCTATGTAAATTCTATAAAAAGCTCCCTCTTATGTTTCCTAGCTACTAATGTATTGTAGTTAGGAACTTCCGAGCTTATGAATCACTCCTCAAATTCAAAGTTAATTGTGACATAGTTAAGTTTAGAAAGTACATAACTCAGAGAACAACAAGCAATTTGAATAAGTATTTTTAATAATTGTATAAGAGGAATGAATTATAGTATGTGGTATATAACATACAATCCTTTATGACCACTGAAATCAGTCACATAAATTGATGGAGATTCTATTGGTCAAATGAAACTAGTTTTGATAAAAGTTGAGAAATACTTAAGTAGAACCATTTTTTTAAACTATAGCTATCCCAAATTATTTAACTCTCTGAAGAATTTCTGGTTCCATTCCAGATGCAACAGACTTCTTGATTTTCCTCAGTGAGTTCTAGGGAATGAAAAGAATGCATGGGAAAAGCAATTTGAAGACAAAACAAAGTAATTAGCCGACTGGGGAAGAGAAGGATTTGTAGTATTCCCACACTGCTGGTGATTGTACCTATCTTGTGGACACCTTACCAACTGATATTTGCCATAGATCTGAAAAGAACATATACAAGAATACCTCTAGTTTTGAACTGGGTGACAGAGAATGGATTCTTCATATTCAGAGATAAAGGTTGAAATGTCTTGATTTTCTTCTTCTTTTAGTGTAAGTGGATTTTAATCATCTTTCTTTTTAAATTTATTTTTCTTGTGAAGGTGATGTACAGAGGGGTTACAGATACATAGGTCAGGTAATGAATACATTTTTTTTTAATTGTGAAAATACTGTACAGAGGGTTACAATTACATGGGCAAGATAATGAGTACATTTTTTATCAAGCATTGTTGCCTCCTCCTTTGTTTCCCCTTCCCATCCCTTCCCACCTCCCCCTCCCCCCGCTCTCCCTAGCCCACCCTCACCAAAGTTGTAAAGTTTGTTTTTCTTTTTTTTTTTTTTTTTTTTTTTAAATTGTATTTTTTTTTATTTGAGAACATACTGTACAGAGGGGCTACAATTACATGGGCAGGATAATGGATACATTTCTTACCAAGCATTGCAGCCTCCTCCGTTGTTTACCCTTCACTTCCCTTCCCCGCCTCCCCCCTCCCCCCACCCAATTTTACCCCCCTCCCCCCACCCAATTATACCCCCCTCCCCCCCCCACACCAGCATTGTAAAGCTGGTTTTGACATGACATTTTGTACTTCTCATTGTTGCAACAGGTCCACCTGAATCCTTAAACGACTTGTTTGTCCCCATCTCCTCCACATGTTATACTGACATCAAATATAGTGAAAACGGGGGTTACACTGTGGGGGAGGGACATACAAAGCAACAAAGAAATAATCTTATAAATGCATTAGAAATACATGCATGAAAGAAACGAAAACATTAAAATACATATTTAAGGGTTCATTTTCCTAGCATCACATTATCTGACCTTTTCGGCTTGACTCATACCTATACTAGATATTGCAAATAAGGGAAACCATGGGACCTATGCTTCTTTGGGCCTGGCTTACTTCACTTAATATAATTTTTTCCAAACCTTTCCATTTCCTAACAAATGGGGAAATGTCATTCTTTCTGATGGAGGCATAGAATTCCATTGTGTATATATACCACATTTTCTTGATCCATTCATCTACTGAGGGGCATCTGGGTTGGTTCCATATCTTAGCTATGCTAAATAATGCTGCAATAAACATAGTTGTGCTGGTAGCTTTAGTGTGGTCTTGTTTGTAAACATTTGGGTAAATGCCCAAAAGTGGGATTGCTGGATCATAGGGGAGATCTATGTGAAGTCTTTTGAGGAACCTCCATACTGCTTTCCAAAGTGGTTGAACAAGCTTACATTCCCACCAACAATGAAGTAGGGTTCCTTTCTGTCCACATCCCCTCCAGCATCTGTTGTTATTGGAGTTCTTGATTTTTGCTGTTCTAACTGGAGTGAGGTGATATCTCAATGTTGTTTTGATTTGCATTTCTTTTATGGCTAGGGATGTTGAACATTTCTTCATGTGTCTATTGGCCATCCTTCTTTCTTCTTCAGAGAAGCTTCTCTTTAAGTCTTTCGCCCACTTATTTATTGGGCAGTTGTTTCTTTGAGGATTTGTTGTTGGGTGGTTTAATTTTTTGAGTTCCAAGTATATTTTAGATATGAGACCCTTGTCCGTTGTATGGCTAGTAAAGATCTTCTCCCAATCGGTGGGTTTTCTATTGATCTTGCCAGCTATGTCATTTGCCCTGCAGAAGCTCTGCAATCTTATGCAATCCCATTTGTCCAACCTTTCTTTGATTTGTTGTGCTTCCGTGTCTCTATTCAGAAAATTTCGACCTGAGCCAAGGAGACCTAGGGTTTCTCCTATTCCATCCTGTAATGTTTTCAGAGTGTCTGCTTTGAGTTCAAGGTCTTTGATCCATTTGGAGTTGATTCTGGTGCAGGGTGATATATAAGGATCTAGCTTTAGTTTTCTACATGTAGTTAACCAATTTTGCCAGCACCATTTACTGAAGAGGCTGTCTTTCTTCCATTCTATTGTTTTAGCTTCCTTATCGAAGATTAGGTGGCTATAGGTCTGTAGGTTCATTTCTGGGTTTTCAATTCTATTCCATTGGTCCTGAGGTCTGTTCTTATGCCAATACCAAGCTGTTTTGATTACTATGGCTTTATAGTAGAGTTTGAAATTTGGTATTGATATTCCTCCAGCAGTGTTCTTTCCGTTGAGGAGCGTTTTTGCTATTCGGGGTCTTTTATTGTTCCATATGAATTTTTGGATTGCCTCCTCTATTTCCTTGAAGAATGAGGGTGGAATTTTGATAGGTATCGCGTTGAATTTGTAGATAGCCTTGGGAAGTATTGCCATTTTCACGATGTTAATCTTGCCAATCCAGGAGCATGGGAGGTTTTGCCATTTTTTAAGTTCTGTGTTGATTTCCTTTTTCAAGATTTTAAAGTTTTCATCATAGAGGTCCTTCACTTCTTTGGTTAAGTTAATTCCTAGGTATTTTATTTTTTGTGGGGCTATTACAAATGGAGTTGCTTTCCTAATTTCAGCCACACTTTTCTCATTGTTGGCATATAGAAAAGCCATTGATTTTTGGGGGTTAATTTTATAACCTGCTACTTTGCCAAAGTTTTGAATCAGCTTGAGTAATTTGGGAGTGGAGTCTATGGGATTCTTTAAATACAAGATCATGTCATCTGCAAAGAGGGAGAGTTTTATTTCTTCTTTCCCTATTTGGATCCCCTTTATGTCTGCATCTTGTCTTATTGCTGTAGCTAGGCATTCTAATACTAGATTGAAGAGAAGTGGAGAGAGTGGGCATCCTTGTCTTGTTCCTGAGTTAAGAGGAAATGGCTTTAGTTTTTCACCATTGAGTATAATGCTGGCTGTAGGTTTGTCATATACAGCCTTTATTATATTGAGGAATGTTCCATGGATTCCTAATTTTTCCAGAACCTTCATCATAAAGGGGTGTTGGATCTTGTCAAATGCTTTTTCTGCATCTATTGAGATAACCATGTGGTTCTTATTCTTGCTCCTGTTGATGTGATGAATAATATTAATTGATTTGCGTATATTGAACCAGCTTTGCATCCCTGAAATGAATCCTGTTTGATCATGGTGTATGATTTTTTGGATGAATTGTTGAAGTCGATTGGCCAAAATTTTGTTGAGAAGTTTTGCATCAATGTTCATCAAAGAAATGGGTCTATAGTTCTCTTTCTTTGATGAGTCCCTGCCTGGTTTTGGGATGAGGGTTATGATGGCTTCATAGAATGTGTTCGGTAGTGAGCTTTCTCTTTCAATTTCATTGAAGAGTTGGAGGAGTATTGGTGTGAGCTCTGCTTTGAAGGCCTTGTAAAATTCCGCTGTAAAACCATCTGGTCCTGGACTTTTCTTAGCTGGGAGGTCTCTTATTGCTGTTTCTATTTCGATGCTTGATATGGGCCTGTTAAGCTGGTTTAACTCATCTTGGTTTAGTTTTGGCATGTCAATATTTGCTAGGAAAAGGTCCATTTCTATCAAGTTCTCAAACTTATTAGCATAAAGTTTTGAGAAGTATTCCCTTATAATGTTCTGAATCTTGGTTGTTTCCGTGGTGATGATTCCATTCTCATCTCTGAGTTTATTAATTTGGGTGTGTTCTCTCCTTTTTCTGATAAGGTTTGCTAAGGGTCTGTCAATTTTGTTAAGTTTTTCGAAGAACCAACTCTTTGTTTTGTTGATTCTTTCTATAGTTTTTTTGGATTCTAATTCATTTAATTCTGATTTAATTTTGATTATTTCTTTCCGTCTACTGGATTGGGGTTTATCTTGCTGCTCTTTTTCAAGGAGGTTTAGATGTGTCATTAAATTGTTAGTTTCCGATCTCTCCAATTTGTTGATGTAGGAGCTCAGAGCTATAAACTTGCCTCTGAGTACTGCCTTTGCTGTGTCCCAGAGGAGCTGGTAATTTGTGTGTTCATTTTTGTTGAATAGCATGAACATTTGAATTTCCTTTCTAATCTCTTCCATGACCCACTCATGATTCAGCAGTGTGTTGTTCAGCCTCCATGTGATACCGGACTTTCTTTGGTGGCTTTTAGTGTTGAGTTCTAATTTTAGTCCCTTGTGGTCAGAGAGAATGCAAGGTATAACTTCAATGTTTCTGAATTTAGACAAGTTTGCTTTGTGGCCTAAAATGTGGTCTATTTTAGAAAACGTCCCATGTGCTGCTGAGAAGAACGTGTATTCTGATGCTGCTGGGTGAAATGTTCGGTAAATGTCTGTTAAGTCTAGTTGATCTATGCAGCTGTTTAGATCTGCGGTTTCTCTGTTGAGTTTTTGCCGAGTTGATCTGTCTAGTGGGGAGAGTGGTGTGTTAAAATCCCCAACGATTAATGTCTTTGGATCTATCTGGGATTTGAGGGAAAGTAGTGTTTCTTTGATAAATTTGGGTGCTCCATTGTTTGGCGAATAGATATTTAGAATTGTAATATCCTCCTGAAGGAGAGATCCTTTAATTAGTATGTAGCGACCTTCTTTATCTCTTCTCACGAATTTTAATTTGAAGTCTATTTTATCTGATATTAGGATTGCAACTCCCGCCTGTTTATGAGGGCCGTTTGCTTGGTAGATTTTGTTCCAGCCTTTAACCTTGAAAATATGTTTGTTTTTACGGGCAAGATGTGACTCCTGCAGGCAGCAGATAGAAGGGTCTTGTTTTTTAATCCAATTAGACAGTCTATGTCGCTTAATTGGAGAGTTCAGTCCGTTAACATTAAGAGATAGGACTGAGAGGTATTTGGGAGTTCCTGCCATGTTATCCACCTTCTTGAGGGCTGTGAAAACTGGGTTCTTCCTAAGGCTCTTGGATTCTCAGTTTGGGTGCAGTTTCTTGGCCTTTGTTGCGTTCTTGTTGGTTTTCTATGTGTAGGACATCTTTAAGAATCTTTTGCAGGGCTGGTTTGGTGGAGATGTATTGTTTCAATTTTTCTTTGCTATGGAAGGTTTTTATTTGGCCTTCAGTTATGAAGGAGAGTTTAGCTGGGTACAGTATTCTTGGTTGATAGTTGTTTGTTTTTAGGGCATGGCATACATCATTCCAGGCTCTTCTTGCTTTGATTGTCTCTGGTGAGAAATCTGAGGTAATTCTAATTGGTTTCCCTTTATAGGTGATTAACCTTTTCTCCTTGACAGCTTTAAGGATCTTTTCCTTGGTCTGGGTTGATCCTGTGTGGATTATAATGTGACGGTGGGATGTCCTATTCTGGTCTGGTCTATTTGGGGTTCTAAAAGCTTCTTGTATCTGAATAGGCCTATCTTTTTGTATGTTTGGGAAGTTCTCTGCTAGGATCCTGTTAAACAAATTTCCTAGACCATTAACTTCTGTTTCTAGGTGCTCCTCTACACCCATTATCCTTAGATTGGGCCTTCTGATGGTGTCTTCCAGGTGTTGGATAGACCTATCATATTTCTTGGACTTGTCTTGGATGGTTGTATGTTCTTTCTCTATAATATCTAGGCTGTCTTCAATCCCTGAGATTCGATCTTCTGCATGGTCTAACCTGCTGTCAAGACTCTCTACTTTGTTTTTTATCTCTTTTCCTTCTAATTGGTCAGCTTTGATGGCTTCAAGTTCTTTGTTGAAGCTCTGTTTTAGGTCTTGTATGAATTTCTTTACTTCCTTAATTTGGTGTTCAGTGTTTGTTCTCAAATCACTTAGTTGATTGGTTATGGTTTCTTTGGACTCCCATTCCTTCTGTTGGGTTCCATTCAGCCTTCCCTTTGTGGTCTCCCTGACTTCCTTCAGCTCTTTGTTAATGGATTCCATGAATGTCTTTAGTGATCTTTGTGTATTCTCTACCTGGTCTCTTAATTCGTGAATTACTCTTTGATTAGTTTCCTCCCTTCTGTGGGATTCCTGCAGTTCTCTTTGAGTGTTCTCTGCCTGCTCACGCCATTCCTCCCTTTCTCTTTGAGTATTCTCAAGTTGTTCACGCAAATCCTGTATCAGTTTTTGAGAAGCTTCCTCACGCTTATGATGTTCCTGTATAAACTTCTGGGATGCCTCCTCTCTCTCCCTATCACGCTCATACAGAGTCCTTTGTACATTGTCAAACTTCTCATTTATCATGTTTGCTATTAGTGTTTGTAGAGCTATTTGGGAACTCTCCTCTGGATTATTCTTTATCTGTTCTAATCCCTGATTATCAAGGTTGGGAATTGAGATACCCGAATTTGCCATTTTTCTTGTGTTTTTCCGGCTTACTCGGCCCATTTGAGATACAGATTGCACCAGTTTTGTGCTAGAACACTATCTTAAGGCAACCATCAACCAAAGTTTGCATTTGTACAGTCAATAGTCTACAGATACAATCTAGTTCAACAGATACATCTATTCAACATCAAATGACTATATGTTAAAGGACTTCGAACCGCAGAAAAGAATTTGGAAAACCAGAAATTATTAGGATTAGGGAGAGATGTGGGTAAAAAATAGGAATAGATTGGTGTGGGGAGGCACAGGGAGAGTTAACTATGTCCTAATCACAGTGCAGGAAATGGGTTGGGTAGGATGCAAGTAGAGAGAGAGAGAAAAAGAAGAGACGGAAAGGGGAATAAAGAGAGACCAGAAAAAGAATAGAAACGTAAAAATTAATGTTATTATAGAGGTTAAAAGACCGTCTATTTAGAGAGGAATGTGAATATGTTCAGAGAAGGGGAGGGACATAGAGGAGATGTGGAAAGCTTTAAGGATGGGAAAGGGAGAAGAAAAGATCAGAAGTTCAGTAGAGCTAGATAAAAAACAAAAAGATAATTAAGAATGAAAGAAAAAGAGAAAGAAGACAAGAAAAGAAAGGAAAACTCTCATTCACGTATTCCTAAAATAAAAATTATAAGATGAGAAAAAAAAATTACTGGAAAACAATTATTTTTTCAGAAGAGGCAAAAATTAAAGATTAATAAAAGTTTTAGAAGGGAAAAAATTTATATATATATATATATATATATATATATATATATATAAGGTAACAAAAAACAAAAAACAAGCAAAAAAAAGAAAAGAAGAAGAAGAAAAAAAAAAAAAAAAAAAGAAAAAAAGAAAAAAAAGTCTTTTGATTTTTTTTTTTTGGGGGGGGGGAGGAGTGGGAGGAATCCTGTATCTCCCTTTTGTCTGCGACCAGTCTCTTGTTGTAGTCTCTGGTCAGCTTGAGGTCCTGTGGCTTGATTGGTTTCTTAAGTCGGTTGGTTGGAAGAGGCAGAAAAATGCTCTGCTTTACCCAAGATTTTGAGATCCCCCTCCCAGGTTAGTTTTCTGGGAGGGTGGTCTGCTTTGAGAGTCACAAAAGAGGGGGATGTGGTTATGAGGCTAGGTTCTGGGTAGGGTTGAGGCCTTTCAACAAACAGTAGCTTTTCCCTGGGGCTATTTTGTGATAGAGCTCACAGCGCCCAGCCTAGAGCCATTCTCAGGGTTTCTGTTTTTCAATTGATTGTGGTGGCTGCTAGAGGGAGGGGCAGCCTCTGGCTCTGGTTACCCAGTGACGCTAGGCACTCCGATGGCTGGCGCCTGAGCTGGGTGACTTTTCCCTGGATGGAGCTGAGTCTGGCAGGTCACTTCGGCGTTAAGTTCTTGTGACCTGCTAAATGACTCGTTTTATTCCAAGGCCTGAGCTGGAGCTAGCAGCAACTCCGAGCTTTGTCGGTATCCAAGATGGAGATCACCGGTGCTGGGGGGGAGGGGTGGCCTTCCCTCCTCTGCTCCCTGAGGAGTGAGGATGTCGGGCTTGTACTCACGCCGAGTCTTGGATCCTGGGTCGTCTCTGGTCTGCAAACAGCAGGATGAAGATGTTCGCTCCTTGTCGGTTCTTGTTGGTGTTGAGTAGAATCCGCTCGTCCGCTGCGTTTGGCTCCTTCGTCCCCGACTCTCTGTGTCTCAGGTATGACTCCCGCGGCGGTGGTCGCCGCCGCGACCCCGCCGCCGGAGCGGCAGCTGGTGCGTTTCCTTGGCTTCCCCTCTCTTGTCTAACTCTCTGTCCTGTGATGGTACACTTGGTGTGATTCTCTGGCTTAGGACTATTCACTGGAACTCTAAACCTACTTTCTATGCGAGAGCTTGTTCAGATTCCAGCTTCTCCTCCGCCATCTTCCCGGAACCCCCTAAAGTTTGTTTTTCGACATAACGTCTTATACATCTCATTGTTGTAATGGGTCCACCTGTATCCCTATTTAAATGATTTGTTTTTTCCCTTCCCCTTCACAAATTATACCAATATCAAATGCAGTGAAAGCAGGGGTTATTTCTTTTTGAACAGTATTGTCTCTTCCCTCACTTTCTCCCAATTTTGCTCCCTCACTGCCCACCACCCCACAAATTCTATAGTTCATTTTCAACGTAGTGTTTAGTAAGTATCACTGCTCAATTATTCCTTCTGGCTTCATTGGTCTTTTTCAGAACCCTTCCCCTGAGGCAAATCCGTTTGTAGTGTTGGGCATACAAAGCTCTGTAAGGCATATTTGCCTTTTGATATTAGTATCTATTAGTCCAAAGGGTTGGGGTACACAGTCATTCATTTCATTCTCTTGGTCTTCACTCTGCTGGCCTTGTGGGTAAGGATGGCTGTAGGAAGTGTGCATCAGAGCAGGGCATATAGAACCTCAGCTTTCTGTCTAAAATGAAAGCCTGATTAAAAACAAAAAGTAGGGGAGAATCCCAGGCAGGGATTTGAACTCATTGACTCCCAGAAACTATAATAAATAGACAATTGGTTGCCATTTGGTTTGTAAGGACAACTGTTTCCAAAATCCTACCAATATAAAATATCATAAATATTTGTATATCAAAGCATAGCATTCAAAATGTTCTGAATATGATCTCACATTGTGCACAGAATCAAGAACATCTTGACTTACAGTGAAAAATTCAGTGAATTAAGTCAGAATCCAAGGATGAGATGGCTTGGGTGGTAGAACTGCATGATTACCAGTTTTAATGAGCTGCTATAAAATGCTTCAACAAACAATCACAGATACAATTGAAATGAACTGAATGGTAGAAGATAACAACATTGAAATTGAATATGTGAAGTAGATCCAAATGGAAATTTTAGAATTGAGTGATAAAACAGCAGCAACAAAATCATAACCTCATGAGATAGTACTGGTATTTCAAATTTAGAGCTAACACATGGAGTCCTAAAGGTACAGAAGGGGCTGTGAAATCACTGAAGTGAAACTGTTTGTGTATTAGATGAGGACTTTTTTAAGCAATGTGGGTGCACTATGGAAAATTCTGATGTCTATCTAGGCCACAAGCTCACAGCTTATGAGGAAGGGGAATTTGTTTTTATACAACTACTTGCACTTTTTCCCATGCCCTCCTGTGTGGGTAGGAACCATCAGATTGGTAAAATCCAATTTGTTTTCAGAAGAGAAGATTTGGATGCCACACATTTCTTCCAACATCTCTGGACCACCAAGACAGTGAACACAACTTACTATCAGTTATTCTCTAAATATGCCAGCATGGTGGCCCAACTTCTCCTCTTAACTGCTCTCTATCTCTTATTCCTCAGAAAGATCATTCTTAGTTGTATATTCATTTTTCAGGAACATCTCCAATATTCAAATGATTTTTTTAATTTGATTAAAATATTTAGAGGTGTGTGAAATGTTTGTTTTGGGCATGGTGCTTGAGGAGGTAAACTAGTTTACAAGATCAAGATAAATAGTATGTTGGCTTCTTTTATGTTTAATAACCATGGTGATTTATTTTAAAGATGAAGCTGGTGGCTCACATTTGTAATCCTAGCTACTCAAGAGGCTGAGACCTGAGGATCTTGTTTCAAAGCAAGCTCAGTAAAGAAAGTTCATGAGATCCTTATCACAAATTAACCACCAAAAAGCCAAAAGTGTAGATATGATCAAGTGGTAGACCACTGGCCTTGAGCAAAAAAGCTTGAGGACTGGGCCCATGCCCTTAGTTCAAGCCACAGGACACACACACACACACACACACACACACACACACACACACACACACACACACACACACACACACACCAAAAAAACCCCACAACAAACCAGAAGTGGAAGTGTGAGGTGTGGTTCTAGCAGTAGAGTGCCAGCTTAGAGTGAAAAAGCTAACTAAGAAAATCAGGCCCTAAATTCAAGCCCCATCAATATACAGAAAGAGACCCAGAGAGCAAGAAAGCAAGAGGGAAACTTTTGAGTGAAGTTCACATCAACACATGTATAAAATAACATGTGTGTTGGTAGCATTAGAGACTTAAAAAGAGGTTAATCTCTAAAGCCAAATACTTCATTAAAAATATATAAACCCTGTTTCTGTCAGTGGTAACAACAGAAAGAAAATGAGAAGACACCCAATTTGAACAAATTCTGCAAGAGCATGACATATTCAACACCAGCCTACTTAGAGTTCTCAGTATCTCATGGAAGCCCACAGACTTGGTAAAATTTCCAAAATTAATTCCAGTAACACTAGACAGTTCTCATAGTTCATTTGCTTTTATTAAAGTATAGAATCAGGACTGTGTGGACTGTGCTATATTTCTTAAATGTTTTTCTTCTAGGCAGTAAGATGATCAATATTCCTTTTCTAATAAGGAAAATTGTCAAAAAACTAGAAATTAGGCAAATATATAGCCTGTCCTTTTGAACTCCTATGACAATTTGGTAGGCTTGTCCTGTGCACTGCATTTTCTTCTACAAATTGGGTATTAGGCCTCAGGGTTTCTTGACTGAAAGGGGTTAAGTTGTAGATTTTTTTGTTTCTTTATTTCTTTTGTGTTTGTTTATTTTTGTTTCTTTTTTCATTTGGGAGGCATTTAGAGAATATATGCAAAAGTATCCACAATTTCTATTGTCCTAGTCCTTCAGGATATTAGTTTTGTATCTACTGAAGTGTTATTTTAAACAAAACCTTTTAGAATTCCCAATAAAATTTTATCTCATGAATCCTTCTTGTACAGTTCTTAATATTATATTAATTCCCCCATTAACTAATGAACTGAGTAAAATATTTGACATATATTTATTCAAATACAGCTTAAGTTAGTTTAATGAAAAAATGAAAATTGCATAGAGAAAAAATCACAACTTTAAAGGTAGTTTAAAGTTTAACAACCTATAAAAATATTATGAAAACGAGACAAAATATAAATAGTGCTGAAGGATCTGAAATATTCTAGCAAAGACATAACATTATGTTGCTAGACTTTTAGAAATAAATAAAAAATATAGTACCAAACAAATAATTAATAACTAAATAGTTAACAAGCTAAATACCTACCTTACTAAATAAAGCAGTAAGCATCCAAGACTCTCTAAAGCCATGAATGCAGCCACTACTATCACTGAAGGTCAAACAGAATAAACACATAAAGCAACTCATGCTTAGTCATGTATACTTAGAATTCTAGAAGTTAATGACAATAATCTTGAAAGCATATACAGAGGAAAAAATATTAGCTGGAATGGAATAATACTACAACTGCCTAAGCCTAAAGATATCTTTAATATCCTTCATTATCATAATAAACAAAATGGATCAAATTACATAGAGTCAAGGCAGACACCCTGAAAACATTACAGGACGGAATTCATATGCATTTTTGGAATGCTTCTTCCCTATTTCCTTGAAGAATGAGATTGGGATATTGATGGTTATTACATTGAATTTATAGATATCCTTTGGCAATATTGCCATTTTTGTGGTGTTAATTCTCCCAATCCAGGAGCATGAAGGTTTTTCCAGTTCCTTTTTCAGATTTTTAAATTTTCTTCACTTCTTTAGTTAATTTAACTCTTAGGTATTTTATTTTAGTTTTTTTGGAGCTATTACAAAAAGAGGTTTGTTTTTTTTTTTTCTGATTTCAGCTGCATTTTTCTCGTTATTGGCATACCATGATACTTATACCTTGCTACTTTGCCAAAGTTTTGGATACTTGATTTTTTTTATAATTAAAATAGCCTAATATTCCTGGAATCCTGGCTGCTCATTCATGGTAACTCATCTGTTCAATATCATATTGATCTGATAATACTTTGTAAGACTTACTGTGTCTTTGTTTTTGAGGGAATTTGTCTGAAATTTTCACTACTCTACAACCTTTGTCAGGTTTCCATATCATAAAATGAGTTGTAAAGAAGTCTTTACTCATTTTTTAAGTGTTTGGAGATGATTTCAGATATTGTTTTCTTAAATATTTGAGGAAATAAGAATGGCCAATAGACACATGAAGAAATATTCAACTTCTCTGGCCATAAATTTCACTGTATTTGATGTTGGTATAATTTGGGGAAGGGAAGGAAAAAAACAAATTTTTTAAATAGGGATACAGGTGGACCCATTGCAACAATGAGATGTATAAAATGCTATGTTGGAAAACGAACTTTACAACTTTGGCGGGAGGGAGGGTGTTGGGGGAGGAGGAATGTAGTCATGGAGATGGGAGGGCAGGAATGGTGGGGGAAAAACAAAGGAGGAGGCAGCAATGCTTGAGAAGAAATGTACTTAATACCTTGTTCATGTAATTGTAACCCCTCTGTACAGTATTGTCACAATAAAAAAAACTTATTAAAAGAAATGTAAATCAAAACAACATTGAGATTCCACCTCACCCCAGTTAGAATGGCTGTAAGCAAGAAATCTATTAACAACAGATGCTGGAGGGGATGTGGCCAAATGGGAACCCTACTGCACTGTTGGTGGGAGTCTAAACTGTTCAAGCACTCTGGAAAGCAGTACGGAGGTTCCTCAAAAGACTCCACATAAAGCTCCCCTATGACCCAATTCCATTTTTGGGCATTTACCCAAATGATTACAAACAAAGTCATACTAAAGCTACCAGGACAACTATATTTATTGCAGCATTATTCACCATAGCGAAGATATGGAACCAACACAGTGTGAACAAATATAGCCATGATATTCACTAGACACCATGTTGAAAATGAACTAGACAACTTGTGGTGTGGAAGGGGTTCAGAGGGAAAAGGAGGAAAGAAGCTTTAACTTTTGTGTACATCACCTTTACAATAACAATAACAAATACTTTTATAAAAAGATGCCATATAAATAAATAGAAAGTATCCACAGTAATTTCAATAATAATGATGTTTTAGTAGATTATTACAAAATATCTAAAGTAGGGAAGATAAATAAATGATTCTATAATAAATCTCTAGAATGTTAGAAGCAGGGAAAATGACTTAACCGTTATACAAAACATAATGATAGGGAAAAGTAATATTTTGATGCAAAAAAATTTACATACTCTTGGATTTACTTCTCTTTCAAAATCAAGGAAGTATAACAGATGTTATGAGTATTAGTGGTGGGTAGAACCAGGGTGCTAGGACTTCTTTGTTCTGTTTTCTTTTAAACTTGGGTAGTGTCTACATAAGTGTACTTTGTGATGGCTTTTTGAGTAGTATACCCAAACTTTTGTGTTTGTGTCACATTCAAGATAGTGTCAACTGGAAAGCAAAGTAATGTGTCAAGTCTCTATGCTAGTCCTTGCTACTATGAAGAAACATAAAATTGATAGTTACTTAAAATTAAAATTATTTAAAATTACTTAAAATTACAAAAAACTACAAATTTAATATATTCAATTCAGGTACATAATACTTAAACATCCATAATGTAATATTTTATTGTTTCCTGACCTTACTCCCACTGATTAATTTTTATGTTTTTACTTTTTATTTCTTTCAGCACTCATGAAGAGTTTCAATAAAGGAAAGCAAGTACATATGCTAATCTTGATCTGGGACACTATGTAGGATCTAGAATTTCTTCTAACACTAGCATATTATTTATATGGAAAATAAGTATTTCTATGATCTCCTATTTCTTGGTAATTGTGATATTGCTGGCCAAACTAGATTATAATATCAACTTGTTTTCAAAACTTTTTTTTAAGTTCTGAATACAACAGTTGCCACTCGTTCAAGAACTTCAAGCCCAAGCCTACACAATCCTCTCTTTTGAAGATTCCTGTCTTCTCTCTCTGCCTATTGGACATTTCAACTTCCATAGTTTATTTAATGAGATGGGTCTGTGCAATAGGTTCTTGTTGTATCCTAACTACCACACTGACAATTTTCCTATTAATAGATACTACCAAAATGCTTCTAAAGTGAGAAATAATTTTTAATAATCATTACAAAAACAGAGGCCAGCAAATTATCTTGCTTTTAGTGTCTGCTCAAATATTTGTTGAATAAATGAATGTTAAGGAAGGTTATCAGTGAAGACAGTCCATACTTATGTGTAATAAAAACTGAATTGTGAATGCTGTCACAGCAAATGTGTGAGGAGATCAGGCGTTGCCTGTCATTTCAAGGAATGTAAGATTCTCAAGGGACTGGTTCTCAATAGAGTCACTCTCTGCCAAAACTTTGACTCCTGGATTTTATACTTCATAGGCCCTTTCACATGATTTGCAAAGATATTTTCCACACACACACACACATACATACACAGTCTGATTTCTACAGAAAGAGGGTGCTTAGAACCAAGAGTAAAATAATTTCTACAAATTCATAGAAAAATCAATTGTCTCAGTCACGTAATTGCCCCTGGCTGCAAATAGAATGACAAAGTCAATATCTCCATCTTCTATTCCTTATGGTAGGAGAGTCAAAAGGAAATAGGAAGTGGGAATACATTCCAGTAAACCAGTTACCTTTGTCCTCTACAAAGTCCCAAAATGTAGATTTTCATACATGAATGTGGACATATAGTAAAGTTTACCACATAATTATCTGTGTATTGATGGATTTTTAGTGTGTCTAGTAATGTATACTAAAATAAGAATGAAGTATAACACAATTCCAATTCCTTTCATGAATATATCTCAAACCATGACCCATGAAGGGAGGATTATCAAGTCTCTGCAAAAACATAAAATAAACAAAAGAAATAGAGCAGAGTATACCAAATTATCATATGAGAGTTGTCTGGCTTTCATCAACCTTCATAATTTCTTTTTGCTCTGGCATAGACTTTGTTCATTTTTCATTCAGCACAGACAAATTGAGCTAGCGGATATTAGATAACAAACGTAATTTAAAATCATATGAGAGTTCACAACTTCAGGGGGCAGGTTATGACAGAATCAAATTAATCTGTCTGGTGTTTTTAATATAATAAACTAATTTATTTGTAGCTTTGTATATGGCAAGACATATATTCCTAATATTGGTAATATCCTGAATCAAAAAATGTCATCTTACATGGAGTTTGTCTCTTATTCTGGAATTCAAGGTTAGACAAATCATTAAATAATTTGAGAAATTTCTGCATATTATGCCACAGGAATCCAATATGATTTTCTTTTTGACATTGGAAGACCTATTCCACTTAGAATCCTTGTAACTAATGCATTAGTTTAATAATTTAAAATTACACTATTGAATGACTCACTAATTTTATCCTTGTCATCATAAGTCTTCCATAAGAACAGAATATCATGAAAAAAAATCAAGGTTTTTATATAGAATGAATTCACTGCTTAGAGAGTACTAGATTGCTAATGAGTAGTGACCTTGCCTATCTGGATACATAAATATGGTTATATTTTCAACACACAATAAACAATCCCTCTGTACGGTATTTTCACAATAAAAAAAAGAAAATCAGCAAGTACAATTTGATACAAAATATAAAGATGAAGTTTGACAAATTTAATTAATATTTTGGCAATATTGCATAAAATAGGTCTTCAAAAAATAAAATAAAATGGAAAATAAGTTCTCCAAGTTTTACAATATATTACACAGAGCTTATTTAAGAAAACCTTGAAGGTTCACTGACTATATATTCTATATATCTTATGAAATTAATGAATCCTCACAGATGATGAATTTAATAGCGCACTACACACTACAATTTGTCACCATCCTAACCCAATGAATTCATCCAGAACTATTTGCTGGTTTGAGAATTTTGTTTGAGAGACAGTATGCGGTGTGTATGTGTGTGTGTGTATGTTAAGATCATGGCCAATTTCTTATTAATTTTTTAATGTTTATTTCTATTTTAAAAAATAAGCATAGAGATTTGGGAGGTATTAATTTGTTGTTAATTGATGGCATGAGGGATTGCTTCACACTTAATACTCGCTTTCTAACAACTGGAGCCACACCTCCACTCAAGAATAAATTTGTTACATCAATGGCCAGATGCTATAGGCAACTCATCATATTTTAAATTTCAAATATTATAAGTTCTAGGTAAGTAATCATTTTTGATCAAGATCAAAGTATTTACAATGAAGAAATAAAGCAAAGGAACAAAAAAATGTTCTAATTGAATACTTTTTCCACAAATAATTTTCCTTCTAAAATGTAATGTCTCTTCAGTTCAGTTATAATATATTTATGTTCTCAAAAGCAAAAGTACAGACTTCATCTATTTGCAAGTCAACTTGCTGTTTTCTTAGTAAATAACAAATCCTGGACATTGAAAATCTAACTTGTTTCAACTTGGACATTTACTTTATTGGCTTCAAGTTGGCATCTATTTCCTGATCTTCTCCACATGCACAAAATATGTCAACCATTTATTTTCTTTCTGAATTATTGTTAATATTCAAAATTCATTATCAGACAAAAGAATCACTCTATTTTTTGCTAGAAAAAATCTTTCCAGAAGGTGATAAGAAAAGAGAAGCCAATTTTCATTATATTAATGACTTTACTGAGGTGCCTCAATACTAGTAGTGTGGGTTTGAAACAAGATGTCGATATAAAGATTGGTTCTAGATCAAGATGAAGTATAGTTCAATCGAAAAACTATTAAAAATACCATACACCTGTGGAGCCAGATGCCAATGCACGAATGCTGGCCTAACCATTCTTAAAGCCTATTCCAACAGTGAACATATTGTATATCTTACAGTTATAGTATGAACTGAATTTGTGCAGACAGGACATTTTTTAAATTTCTGCTCAATACATCGTACTCATATTAGTAACTGTGTCCCATCATGGAAGAATGATGTCCAGAATATTATGTATTTTCACCTCTGTGTGTGTGTGTGTGTGTGTGTGTGTGTGTGTGTGTGTGTGCATGGAGAAGTAAGCATAAAAACCTTAGAATCAGCGTTCAGGAAACCTCGCCAAAAGATACTGTTTTACTGAGAACTTAAGTGAAGCATCTGAAGAGAGCTCCATAGATGGAAAAAGCAGCAGGCTGCCAACTTCTGAGCTAGTAAAGAGCAGAATTGCTCAAGAAGCAGAAATGAGACTGTGGAAGAAGCCCACTGGGCCCAGGAGCAGATATAATAGATTGGATCAGGAAAGGCTCTTAGGCCACAGCAGGAAAAAATGTATTTTATCTTTAGTGCCATGGGAAACTGCCAAAGGATTTTAAGCAGGGTTGTGAGGTTATTTAATTAAGGCTATATAAGGTCACTTTGGCAGCTTTGTGGAAAACACATTACAGAAGGGCCACTATGGGCTCAACAAAATGAGGGGTAAAGCTAATGATTAAGATTCAGCCAGGTTTGAGGCAAAGGGGTTGTTAAGGCCAGCTAGGACTATTTTAACCTTGGCATCTGGATGTGTTCAATAAAACAGATGTATATACATTGTTTTCAGGTGAGCCTATGTGCAAGGTATAAAATAGATAAACTATAGAATAAAGATAATTTCTAAAATTATAGAACTGAATGATGTCACTTAGGAGAACAGTACCACTGTAGAATAAGAAAGATCCCTATGCAGAGAAGAAGCATGGTGAGAAGAGTAGAGAAAGAGACAGAGAAGGTGGGTCAGGATAGTCAGGTTCAACACAGTGATATCACAGCGACATGAGAAAAGGGTTCAACCAGAGACTTGAGCTGCTTCATGCTCTGCATTAGATCAACAAGTCAACTTTTGTTTCACAGATTAAAATGGGTAAAACTGGTTTTTGACCCTATCATTCTGTTTCTGAGTCTCTTGAGCAGATTTACGTTTACCTGAAAATACATCCTGAATCCAATGGCCATCTCTTTACACCATGCTGTCAAACATGGTGAGTAGTGATCACCACTTTCCTTTGAACCAATTGATGCTATCTTCCATGATGATTCCTTGTGTCTTCCTAGATTCGAAAGGTTTTTGGTTATATCTCAAACTCCTCCCAAAATAACTGCTTAATGGTTTAAAAAGTATTCTGAAATATGATTGCAATGAGGAGCAAACCTGGCAAGTTGATTCATATGTCCATTGCCTTCAATAACTAGATAAATCTACATGTGTGAATAATGCATCAGAATTCTGTAATGCTGCTGTGTTTGAGGCTCATAGAAACAAGCACCCAAATCCCATACTCTTCTACAACACACCAGTGAATCTCCTCCAATTTACCAATACCATCTCTCCTCTATGAGCCAACCTGATTATTTTTCTGAAACTGAAGCCACATAGGTTCTGCCCTCTTGTTACCAGATCATTAATATTGTGGATAACGCCTATGTCACTTGTTCCTGTCTGAGTCCACAGATATGCCCATCTACACTCCCCAGATAGTACTCTGTGAGCAGGGGTGTTGGATGATTTCTAAAGTTTCTTCATTCTATGTTGTTCTGAGTGCAATTAGAGCACTGTGCTGTGATCTATCTATAAATACATCAGAGGCTCAAAAGGGTCAGAATAATTGAAAAAAGAAAAGTTCCTAGAGGAAGTGTGGAGATTGAATGGGACATTGAGTAATGGGGAAAATTTAAACAGGCAAAAAGATAGTGCCAGGTTGAAGAAACTGTGCAGTTCAGAGCAGAGAGGTGGCAAGAAAAGATGTATGCCTGCTGACTGATGTGAGATAAATTTGATTGGTAATAGTGTGGGCAGATGGCTGGATAGTGAAAAATAAGTGAGAATCAAAAGCAAATAATAACAAATAGGAAACAAACCAGCACCTGAAGGTGACTGAAATGAAATCTGAGCTTACTAATGGCAACAATATTCTGCCTTAGACTGTTCAAAAGGGCTTGGAAAGCAAAGTCAAAATTGAGAAATTTAAAATGAATTTGTAACTCTACTATAAACTCATTTTTATGGCAGTGAAGAATTATGTTAGTGGGTTTCAATATACCCAACTATGCAGCATCGATAAAATCATCTATATGAATTGTTTTTAGGGCTTGACCCATAGCTACAGGAGGATTTTCAGCTAGATAATGTTACACCAGCAAAAATAGAATAGTGACACTATTATCCTTTTATCTGTGTTGTGTTCAAGTTGGAAACAAGGAGGCTTGGACCACAGTTCAATTCTTTATCCAGACATACAGAAGGAAAGGAAAGTTGGAAGGATGGGGTGAGGGAAAGAAGAGAAAATGAGAGGGAGGTGGAAAAAAAGAAAAGTCTTTCTTAGCCACACTATACCTCTAAATCTACAATTCACAAAATTATATCCCAGGTGATGCTGAAGGTAGCTAACATCACACCTTTATTCAGTAAAACAAATTTCAATTTGACATAGGCATGATTTTCATGAATAAGAAAATAATGGCTGAAGAACTTTATTTTTATGTGACACTTCTAACCCCTCTCTGCATTTCAAGGTAGGGATTCACTTAGTGATTGGGCCAGCCTGGATTGTGATTTTTTTAAAGAATACCAGGTTTTTTCTTTTTTTCTGTAAGTACTTATAAGAAAAAAAGAGGTGCCATTTAACAAAGCAGTTCATCAATACAATGTATCTTGATCAGTGTTACACCCTTCATCTCCTATTTGCATTTCCCCATGTAACAAAGGCTGGCAGGAACATGCTGCTGGGCCTAGCCATTGTGCTTCCCCCTTAGCTGGCATAACAGATACATAATATCATGTCTAACTATTGGTTGAAATGGAGTATCATGAACTCTTTGGTTTCTATGCTGTTCTGGAATGGTTGTATTCCTATCTCTGCCTTCCAATTAGCTAAGATTAGAATTATAGGCTTCAACCATTATGCTAGCTCAAATTTCTCTCCCCCCCCCAACTTTTTCAGTGCTGAGGATCAAATTTTTGCAGGCTAGGCAAGTATTGTCTTGAGCTACATTCCTAGTCTGAACTTTTGTTGACTATTTGAATGGTTTCTAGTTTGAATTTATTATGAACAATGATGATAGGAACAATCCAGTAAACATCTCTATATAAATATGTTTTAATTTCTCTTGAGAAAATAAATGGAATTGCTTTCTTTTATGATAGGTGTATTATCACTTGCCAGAAGATTGCCAAACTGCTTTCCAAAATGATTGCACAATTTGACAATCTAATCAGCAATGTATGGAAATCCTTATACATTCACATTAGCACTTGTCATCATTGATGTTTAACAATTTCTCTTTGTAGAGTTAATTTTAATATGTTTAGTATTTCCATGGCAGTTAATGATGGTGAATATGTGTTTATTGCCCATTCATTTATTCCTTTTTCAGAAATATCTGTTCAAAAGAGTTTTCCACTACTCAAGAGATCTGAGGATCATGGTTCAAAGCCATCCCAGGTAGGAAGATCCATGAGATTCTTATCTCCAATTAACCACCAGAAAACTGGAAGTGGCACTGTGGCTCAAGTGGTAGAGAGCTAGCCTGGAGCTAAAGAACTGAGGGACAGCACCCAGGCCCAGAGTTCAGGCCCCACAACTGAAAAAAAAGTTCTCCATTTTAAAATTATATTATCTTCTAATTAATTAAATGATTTAAATCTGAAAATCTGCTTATAACTTTCTAGTTCTGAAAAGTTTGGTACTGGCACAAAAACAAGCCCAAGGAAAAGAAGACTCAGAGATAAACTCACAAACCAAGAGTCATCTAATATTTGATAAGGGAAACTAAAGCATAGGCTGGAAAAATGGCAGCCTCTTCAACAAATCCTGCTGGGCAAACTTGATGTCCACATGCAGGAAGATGAACCTGGATCCCTATCTATAACCTTGCACCAGCAGCAATTCTAGTGAACCAAAGATGTAAATATAAGACCTGAAATCTTGAAACTACTACAAGAAGGAGAAGCATTATAAATTATTTTTAAGATGCTTATTGTAAAGGTAGATACAGAGAGACATTACAGTAACATAAGTCAGGTAATGAGTACATTTTTTTTTTTGCTTTACCAGTGTCACCTCTTCCCTCATTTTCTCCCAGATTTTCCCTCTCAACCCCACTCCCCCACAAGTTGTAGAGTTCATTTTCAACACGGTGTCTAGTGAGTATTACTGTTGTATTTGTTCACTCTGTGGCTCATCATTTCTGTGCTCCCAGTTTTGGGTAACTACCCAAAACAGATAAATTTACATATACAACAAAAGGTACAGAAATAAAAAAGAGAGACAAAGGAGAAAAGAAAACTGAAACAATTACATAAAAAAGCAAAATCACAAAAACCTCTTGCTGCCATTTTTTGGATTTCACTTTGATAAACAAACATCATTTTATATGATCATATGCCACATAGTAATTGATCCTTTTTAACCTTCTCCTAAGTACATTCTTTCATCTCCCTATGTGAATACCTAGAGTACTGTATAATTTATCATGTCCATTTGGCTTTTTTGTCTTTTACCATCCAGTGTGTTTACTTGTAGATTTATCGGCACCTTTTACAAAAAATGAGGGAAAATATGAAACCTGTTTCTTTAGGTGAAGCTTACTTTGCTTAATATACTTTTTACAAGTCTTTCCATTTCCTGTGAATGGTTAATATAATTTTTTCTGATGAAGCATAGAATTCCATTGTGTATATATGACACATTTTTTGATCCATTCATCCATTGAGTGGTATTATCTATGGTAATTCCATATCTTGGAAATAGCAAATAATGCTGCTGCAATGACCATAGCTGTGCAGATAGCTTCAGTGTGGTCTTGTTTATGGTCTATTTTATAAGTGCCAAGGAGTGGAATCGTTGGGTATAGGAAATATTAGAAATCCTTGACACAGGCAAAAACTTTCTAAATAAAGTTACAGGAATTTAGCAAATCACAGAATTGAAAAACAGGATTACAATAAACAAAGAAAATTCTGCATGGAAAGGACATAGTTAACAAGCTAAAAAGACAGCATACAGAATAGAAGATCTTTGCTAGCTCTATATGGGACAATGGTCTAAAATCAAGAATATACAAAGATCTAAAGAAACTACACCTTCAAAGAACCAACAATCCAATTAATAAATGGGTAAATCAACTCGAAGCCTATTAGGAGAAGTAAAAATGCCCTGTATATATGAAGATATGTGAAGAAATGCTTAACATCTCTGGCCATAAAGAAAAAGCAAATCAAAACAACACTAAGATTCCATGTCATCTAATTAGAATAGCTATCATCAAAACTATAAACAACAACTGGCATGGATGTGGGGGGAAATGAACCCTAATACACTGTTATTAGGAATGCATACTTGTATGGGAGAAACTCAGAGATTTATCAAAAAAGTAAACATAGAACTACCCTAGGTTCCACCAATCCCATTCTTGGGCACTTATTAAAAATTTACAATTTTGTATACATTCAAGCCATTTATACAATCAAATTCATTGCTGCACTATTCATCATAGCCTAAGTATGGAAACATCCCAGATGCCCACGAATGTACAAATAGATCAAGAAAATGTGGTATTTGCACAATGATATTTTACCCATTCATTAAGAAGCATAATATACATTAGTTGCAAAAAATTAGTAGACCTGGAAAAAATATGTTAAGTGAAGTAAGTAAGGTCCAGAGAAAGAAAGAACACATATTTTTCTCTCACATATGGAAGTTAGAACTAGTTAGTTCTAATTGATAAATGTTTAAGCAAACACATATTATAGGTTGTATGTAAGTGTATGTGAATGTATTAACCAGGGAAAGGTGGTAGGAGACAGGGGAACTTAGAGGTAGGAGGATAAAGGATAAACAGAGGAAAGAGTGGGGAACAGCCATATCAATGTACATCATATGAAACTAGGAAAATTGAGGGGAGGTTTGGAATTGAGATTGGAACAGAATAATGAGAGGGCTGTCATCAATCTGGAAGTGTTGTACTTCAATTAATTCAGAGAATAGTAATCTCTTTATGTAGCTACTTAATGATAATAAAAATATAATTTTAAAAAGTCTACTTGTGACATTTTCCCCATTATCATTTTCCTAGGCAATTTTTTTCATTGCTAAATAATGCCTTTAAAAGCTAGGATTTTAATTTTATAATCCCAATTTATCAATTATTTATGAGTCTTATTGGCCTGTACCAATTGGTTGTAAATTTTGCCTATGCATTTTTTTTCCAGAATGTTATTGTTTTAGTGTTTGTACTTATGTCTAGACTATGAATTAAAGGTCACTTTCTTCTACACATATAACCAATTGTTCAGAATCGGTGTTTGAAATGCCCTGGAATTTCTTTAACACACCTGTAAAAAATAAGTATTAAAAATGGATATGTAAGAGGAACTCTTGATATTGTTATCTTCCATTGATCTGAAGGTCTAAATGACAAAATACCCTTGCCTTGTTTAGTGTAGATTTATATCAGTTAATGCAAATCTTCTGGTCCAAAATCCTTTTGGCTATTCTATTTTTTTGTCCCATTTTATTAAGTGTTAGAAAAATCTTTAGAAAATAGCTAATGGAATTCTGGGTTAACCTGAATTGTGGTTCTACATTTGTTTGGGAAGAATCAACACCCAATATTATTGAGACTTCCAGTACATAAAAAATTAGTCTCTATGTTTATTTGTGTCTTCTCAACAAAGATTTGTGACTTAAGTGGGAATATTTTGCAAAGATTTAAATAAATTAGTGCTAAGTACATCATATTTCAAGTGCATTGTAAATTATATTGTTTCTCTCCAATACTTGTTAATAGTATGCAGAAATATAAATCATGCCTAATTGTTATAGACATACTCAGTGATTAATCCCAATACCATTTGGGTTCACATTAGAATTTCGTAGGTAGTAATATTGTCTGAAAATACAGATGATTTTGCTATTTTGTCTTCAATCTGTGTGTAACTACATGTCTTTTCCTTTCATTATCCTTCCAGAGATCAATCCAATGCAGTATTAACTAGAAGTAGTAAGAGTAGTTGACATTGCTATGTTCTCAGGAATATTATAGTATTTCAGCATTTAAGTGAACAATGGCACCAGGAGGGTGGCCCATGTCACCAATTATAAAGTTTGTTTTTCAATGTAGAGTCTTGTATATCTAATTGTTACAATGGGTCAACCTGTATCCCTATGTAAGCATTTTGGGTTTTTTTTTAATTGTGAACATACTGTACAGAGGGGTTACAATTACATGGGCAAGATAATGAGTACATTTCTTTTCAAGCATTGCAGCCTCCTCCTTTGTTTACCCTTCACATCCCTTCCCAGCTTCCTCCCCTCCCTCCTCCCCCCATCCAAATCTCTCCCCCCCCCCACCTAAGTTGTAAAGTTCGTTTTCGACAGGACAACTTGTACTTCTCATTTTTTTTAATTGTATTTTATTTTATTTGAGAACATACTGTACAGAGGGGCTACAATTACATGGGCAGGATAATGCATACATTTCTTACCAAGCATTGCAGCCTCCTCCTTTGTTTACCCTTCACTTCCCTTCCCCGCCTCCCCCCTCCCCCCACCCAATTTTACCCCCCTCCATCCCCCCAATTATACCCCCCTCCCCCCCCACACCAAAATTGTAAAGCTGGTTTTGACATGACGTTTTGTACTTCTCATTGTTGCAACAGGTCCACCTGAATCCTTAAACGACTTGTTTGTCCCCATCTCCTCCACATGTTATACTGACATCAAATATAGTGAAAGCGGGGGTTACACTGTGGGGGAGGGACATACAAAGCAACAAAGAAATAATCTTATAAATGCATTAGAAACACATGCATGAAAGAAACGAAAACATTAAAATACATATTTAAGGGTTCATTTTCCTAACATCACATTATCTGGCCTTTTCCGCTTGACTCATACCTATACTAGATATTGCAAATAAGGGAAACCATGGGACCTATGCTTCTTTGGGCCTGGCTTACTTCACTTAATATAATTTTTTCCAAACCTTTCCATTTCCTAACAAATGGGGAAATGTCATTCTTTCTGATGGAGGCATAGAATTCCATTGTGTATATATACCACATTTTCTTGATCCATTCATCTACTGAGGGGCATCTGGGTTGGTTCCATATCTTAGCTATGCTAAATAATGCTGCAATAAACATAGTTGTGCTGATAGCTTTAGTGTGGTCTTGTTTGTGAACATTTGGGTAAATGCCCAAAAGTGGGATTGCTGGATCATAGGGGAGATCTATGTGAAGTCTTTTGAGGAACCTCCATACTGCTTTCCAAAGTGGTTGAACAAGTTTACATTCCCACCAACAATGAAGTAAGGTTCCTTTCTGTCCACATCCCCTCCAGCATCTGTTGTTATTAGAGTTCTTGATTTTTGCTGTTCTAACTGGAGTGAGGTGATATCTCAATGTTGTTTTGATTTGCATTTCTTTTATGGCTAGGGATGTTGAACATTTCTTCATGTGTCTATTGGCCATCCTTCTTTCTTCTTCAGAGAAGCTTCTCTTTAAGTCTTTCGCCCACTTATTTATTGGGCAGTTGTTTCTTTGAGGATTTGTTGTTGGGTGGTTTAATTTTTTGAGTTCCAAGTATATTTTAGATATGAGACCCTTGTCCGTTGTATGGCTAGTAAAGATCTTCTCCCAATCGGTGGGCTTTCTATTGATCTTGCCAGCTATGTCATTTGCCCTGCAGAAGCTCTGCAATCTTATGCAATCCCATTTGTCCAACCTTTCTTTGATTTGTTGTGCTTCCGTGTCTCTATTCAGAAAATTTCGACCTGAGCCAAGGAGACCTAGGGTTTCTCCTATTCCATCCTGTAATGTTTTCAGAGTGTCTGCTTTGAGTTCAAGGTCTTTGATCCATTTGGAGTTGATTCTGGTGCAGGGTGATATATAAGGATCTAGCTTTAGTTTTCTACATGTAGTTAACCAATTTTGCCAGCACCATTTACTGAAGAGGCTGTCTTTCTTCCATTCTATTGTTTTAGCTTCCTTATCGAAGATTAGATGGCTATAGGTCTGTAGGTTCATTTCTGGGTTTTCAATTCTATTCCATTGGTCCTGAGGTCTGTTCTTATGCCAATACCAAGCTGTTTTGATTACTATGGCTTTATAGTAGAGTTTGAAATTTGGTATTGATATTCCTCCAGCAGTGTTCTTTCCGTTGAGGAGCGTTTTTGCTATTCGGGGTCTTTTATTGTTCCATATGAATTTTTGGATTGCCTCCTCTATTTCCTTGAAGAATGAGGGTGGAATTTTGATAGGTATCGCGTTGAATTTGTAGATAGCCTTGGGAAGTATTGCCATTTTTTCACAGCCCCCAAGAAGGTGGATAACATGGCAGGAACTCCCAAATACCTCTCAGTCCTATCTCTTAACGTTAACGGACTGAACTCTCCAATTAAGCGACATAGACTGTCTAGTTGGATTAAAAAACAAGACCCTTCTATCTGCTGCCTGCAGGAGTCACATCTTGCCCGTAAAAACAAACATATTTTCAAGGTTAAAGGCTGGAACAAAATCTACCAAGCAAACGGCCCTCATAAACAGGCGGGAGTTGCAATCCTAATATCAGATAAAATAGACTTCAAACTAAAATTCGTGAGAAGAGATAAAGAAGGTTGCTACATACTAATTAAAGGATCTCTCCTTCAGGAGGATATTACAATTCTAAATATCTATTCGCCAAACAATGGAGCACCCAAATTTATCAAAGAAACACTACTTTCCCTCAAATCCCAGATAGATCCAAAGACATTAATCGTTGGGGATTTTAACACACCACTCTCCCCACTAGATAGATCAACTCGGCAAAAACTCAACAGAGAAACCGCAGATCTAAACAGCTGCATAGATCAACTAGACTTAACAGACATTTACCGAACATTTCACCCAGCAGCATCAGAATACACGTTCTTCTCAGCAGCACATGGAACGTTTTCTAAAATAGACCACATTTTAGGCCACAAAGCAAACTTGTCTAAATTCAGAAACATTGAAGTTATACCTTGCATTCTCTCTGACCACAAGGGACTAAAATTAGAACTCAACACCAAAAGCCACCAAAGAAAGTCCGGTATCACATGGAGGCTGAACAACACACTGCTGAATCATGAGTGGGTCATGGAAGAGATTAGAAAGGAAATTCAAATGTTCATGCTATTCAACAAAAATGAACACACAAATTACCAGCTCCTCTGGGACACAGCAAAGGCAGTACTCAGAGGCAAGTTTATAGCTCTGAGCTCCTACATCAACAAATTGGAGAGATCGGAAACTAACAATTTAATGACACATCTAAACCTCCTTGAAAAAGAGCAGCAAGATAAACCCCAATCCAGTAGACGGAAAGAAATAATCAAAATTAAATCAGAATTAAATGAATTAGAATCCAAAAAAACTATAGAAAGAATCAACAAAACAAAGAGTTGGTTCTTCGAAAAACTTAACAAAATTGACAGACCCTTAGCAAACCTTATCAGAAAAAGGAGAGAGCACACCCAAATTAATAAACTCAGAGATGAGAATGGAAACATCACCACGGAAACAACCAAGATTCAGAACATTATAAGGGAATACTTCTCAAAACTTTATGCTAATAAGTTTGAGAACTTGACAGAAATGGACCTTTTCCTAGCAAATATTGTACTTCTCATTGTTGCAACGGGTCCACCAGTATCCTTAAACGACTTGTTTTTCCCCTTCTTCTCCACAAATTATACCGACATCAAATATAGTGAAAGCAGGGGTTATACTGTGGGGGAGGGACATACAAAGCAACAAAGAGATAATCTTATAAATGTGTTAGAAACAAATGCATGAAAGAAAATATTTAAATACATATCTAAGGGTTCATTTTCCTAACATCACATTATCTGACCTTTTCTGCTTGGGAAACCATGGGACCTATGTTTTTTTGGGCTTGACTTACTTCACTTAATATAATTTTTTCCAAGCCTTTCCATTTCCTAACAAATAGGGCAATGTCATTCTTTCTGATGGAGGCATAGAATTCCATTGTGTATATATATACCACATTTTCTTGATTCATTCATCTACTGAGGGACATCTGGGTTGGTTCCATATCTTAGCTATAGTAAATAGTGCTGCAACAAACATAGTCGTGCTGGTAGCTTTAGTGTGTTCTTGTTTGTAAACATTTGGGTAAATGCCCAAAAGTGGGATTGCTGGGTCAATAGGGGAGCTCTATGTGGAATCTTTTAATGAACCTCCAAACTGTTTTCTAAAGTAGTTGAACAAGTTTACACTCACACCAAAAATGCAATAGGATTCCCTTTTGGCTACATCCCCTCTAGCATCTATTGCTATTAGATTTCTGGATTATTGCCATGCTAATTGGAGTGAGGTGGAATCTCAAGGTTGTTTTAATTTTAATTTCTTTTATGGGTTGGTTCCATATCTTAGCTATGGTAAATAATGCTGCAATAAACATAGCTGTGATGGTAGCTTTAGTGTGGTCTTGTTTGTAAACATTTTGGTAAATGCCCAAAAGTGGGATTGCTGGGTCATACCTTCTGCTACACAAATTAGAGAACTGTATATAGAAGATGCAGGGTACTGACATCAAATATAGTGAGAACAGGCATAGGGGAAGAACATACAAAAAAACAAAAAAATAATCACATGGTATGTTATAAATATGTTAGAAACAATAGCAAGAAAGAAAAAAAACCACTTGTGTCCCTAGCTTAGGGTTCATTTCGCTTAACATCATCTTATCTGCTCATATGTACATACCTTTTGACTTTTTCTGCTTGTCCAAGACATATACTAGTAATTGCAAATAAGGGCAAGCATGGGACCTATGTTTCTTTGGGCCTGGCTTACTTCACTTAATATAATTTTTTCCCATCTTTCCATTTCCTAACAAATGGGGTGATGTCATTCTTTCTAATGAAGGCATAGAATTCCATTGTTCATATATACCACATTTTCTTGATCCATTCATCTACTGAGGGACATCTGGGTTGGTTCCTTATCTTAGCTTTGGTGAATAATGCTGCAATAACTATAGTTGTGCTGGTAGCTTTAGTATAGTCTTGTTTGTGATCATTTGGGTAAATAACCAAAATGGGATTGCTGGGTCATAGGGGAGCTCTATGTGGAGTCTTTTGAGAAACCTCCATACTACTTTCCAGAGTGGTTGAACAAGTTTACATTCCCACCAACAATGCAATAGGGTTCCCTTGTGGCCTCATCCACACCAGCATCTGTTGTTATTTGATTTCTTGATTATAACCAACCTAACTGGGGTAAGGTGGAATCTCAATGATGTTTTGATTTGAATTTCTTTTATGGCTAGAGAGGTTGAGCATTTCTTCATGTGTCTATTGGCTATTCTTATTTCCTCTTCAGAGAAGTTTCTCTTTAAGTCTTTAGCCCACTTATTTATCAGGCAGTTGTTGTTTTTTTTTTTTGAGGATTTCTTGTTGGAGGATTTAATTTTTTGAGTTCCAAGTATATTTTAGATATGAGACCCTTGTCCGTTGTATGGCTAATGAAGATCTCCCAATCCATGTGCTTTCTGTTGACCTTGCTAGCTATGTCCTTTGCCATGCAGAAGCTCTGTACTTCATGCAATCCCATTTGTCCAGCCTTTCTGTAGTTTGTTGTGTTTCTGGGTCTCTATTAAGAAAATTTACGCCTGTGCCAAGGAGAATTAATGTTTTTCTTATTTTATCCTGTAATGTTTTCAGGGTGTTTGCTTTGTTCTGAGTCTTTGATCCATTTAGAGTTGACTCTGCTGCAGGGTGATATATAAGGATCTAGCTTACTTTTCTACAGGTGATTTACCAACTTTTCCAGCACCATTTACTGAAGAATCTTTTTTCCATTCTATTATTTTTGGATCCCTTATCAAAAATTAGGTGGCTATAGGTCCGTGGGTTCATTCTGTATCTATTATTCCATTGGTCCTCCGGTCTGTTCTTGTGCCAATTCCAAGCTGTTTTGATTACTATGGCTTTGTAGTAAAGTGTGAAATTTGGTATTGATATTCCTCCAGCACTGTTTTTTCTGCTAAGAATTTTTTATGTTCTTCAGGGTCTTTTACTATTCTTATGAATTTTTCAACTGCTTATTCTATTTCCTTGGAGAATGAGGTTGGGATATTGATAGGTATTGCAATGAATTTGTAGATAGCCTTTTTACAATATTGCCAATTTCACTAATCCTCTCAATCCAGGGGCATTGGAGGTTTTTCCACTTCCTTAGATCTGCTTTTATTTCCTTTTTCAAATTTTTAAAATTTTCATCACAGAAGTCCTCAGTTCTTTGGTGAAGTTAACCAAAGAAATTTTATTTACTTATTTATTTATTTATTTAGGCAGGTCCTGGGACTTGAACTCTGGGCCTGCCTGCAATCTGCCACTTGAGCCACAGCACCACTTCAGTTTTCTGGTGGTTTTTTGGAGATAAAAGTGTTACAGATTTTCCTGACTGGGTTGGCTTTGAATTGCAATCTTCAGATCTCAGCCTCCTGAGTAGCTAGAATTACAGATGTGAGCCACCAGCTCCTGGGTAGGTATTTAATTTTTTGTGAAGCTGTTATAAAAGGAGTTGCTTTCTTGAATTCAGCTGTTTTTCTCATTATTGGCATATAGAAAAGCTTTTGAGGGTTAATTTTATACCCTGCCACTTTGTCAAAGTTTTGAACCAGCTTGAGTAACTTGGGAGTGGAGTCAAGGGATTCTTCAAATACAAGATCTTGTCATCTGCAAAGAGGAAGAATTTTACTTCATCTTTCCCTATTTGGATTCCCTTTATATTTGCATCTTGTCTTATTGTTCTTGCTAGGCCTTTTAATATTAAATTGAAGCAGAGTAGAGAGAGCAGACATCCTTGTCTAATTTCTGAATTTAGAGGAAATGACTTTAGCTCTTCACCATTTAAAATAATACTGGCTGTAGGTTTGTCATATACAGCCTTTTATATATTGAGGATTGTTCCTTGGATTCCTAGTTTTTCCAGAGCTTTCATCGTGAAGGGGTGTTGGATCCTGTCAAATGCTTTTTCCCCATCTTTTGAGATAATCATGTGGTTCTTATCCCTACTCTTGTTGATGTGATGAATTACATTAATTGATTTGCATATATTGAACCAGTTTTGCATCCCTGCAATGAATCCTGTTTGATGACAGTGTATGAATTTTTTTGATGAGTTGCTAAAGTTGGTTGGCCAGAATTTAGTTGAGATGTTTTGCATTGATGTTCATCAAAGAAATAGATTTATAGTTCTTTTTCTTTGATCAGTCTCTGCCTGGTTTTGGGACGAGGGTTAAGATGGCTTCATAGAAAGTGTTTGGTAGTGAACTTTTACTTTCAATTTCATTGAAGAGTTGGAGGAGTATTGTTTGTGAGTTCTGCTTTGAAGGCCTTATAGAATTCAGTTCTGAATCCATCTGGTCCTGGGCTTTATTTGGGTTGGAGGCCTCTTGTTGCTATGTCCACTTCAATGTTTGACATGGCTCTGTTTAGTTGGTTTAAACCTTCTTGTTTGGGTTTGGGCATATCAGTATTTGCTAGAAATTATTTCATTTCTTCCAGATTCTCAAATTTGTTAACCTAAACGTTTGAGAATTATTTCCTATGATTCTTGGTGATTTCTATGATGATGTTTGCGTTCTCTTCTCTGATTTTGTTTATTTGGGTGTGTTCTCTTCTTTTTATGGTAAGATTTGCTAGGGCTCTGTCCATTTTTAATTTTTTCAAGAACCAACTCTTTGTTTTGTTGATTCTTTGCATGGAGTTTTGGACTCTAACTCACTTCTTTTGTCATTGTTTATAAGTCATTTGCATCATTTTGTTTTAATTTTTAAATTTTGAGTATTCTATTTTCTCCTATTGATTGTTTCTATTTTAGTGGTTTTCCTATTGATAACATAAAATCCTTAGTTCATCAAAATTCAATATGAGCTATCAATTTACAATTTTGAAATGATTGTTCAGTTCTTTAACCACATTTGTTTAAGTCTTAGCTTTTGGTCTATTCTCTTGGTTGTTGTTGGTGGTTTTTGGTCCATATATTTTCAGTTTAACGAGGTAGCAGCATTATTGTTTATATACCCAGTATCCACTTTGACTTACCTGATATTCACCCTAATCATATTTTTCTCTCTCCTTTTCTCTTCTTTCCTCTCTTCTTCTCTGCTCTACTATTCTTTCTTCTCTCTTTTCCTCCCCAGACCTTCTAGCCCTCCTCCCTTTCACTCTTCTTTCCTCTCTTTTCTCCTTTTTATTCTTTCTCTTTCCCTCCCTCCCTTCTTCCCTTCCTTCCTCATCCCCTTTCCTCCCCTCTTCATCCCTCCTTCCTTTCAATATACTTTCATGCATTCCTTTCTTTCTTTTCCTTTTTCTCCTTTTCATCACAGCAGAATAATCTGAGATCATTTTCCATTAGCCTGAAAAATTCATAAGTATGTTCTTCAGTTTTTATGGCTTTTTTTTATGGTTTTTTTTTTAAACTTACAACAAAAAAGATAGAAACTAAACAGTGGGATTGTGGCTCAAGCACAAGCCTTGGGGAAAAAGAAGCTTGGAATAGCTTCCAGAGCCTGAGATCAAGCCCCAGGACTGGAACAAAAAATAAAAGAAAAGATATACTTCATAGTAATCAAATAGTTAGAGACATGGGGAATCAAGATACAACTCCTGAATAAAATTTAAATTTGAGTTTGGAATAATCGTAGTTTAAGTCTCTTAGAAGATTTGCACTTCTGAGTGTTCATCCAAAAGAACTGAAGAAGGAATTGCAACAGATATTTCTATAATTACATTTACAAAGGCCAAAGGTGGAAGCAAAGTAATGAGAAATGAATGGATATATAAATCATTTATATCTATACCATCTTCAGGAGCAAAGTCATGTTACATATGTTACTACTAGATGACCATTGAAAAATCATGGTAATATAAAACAGACATGGCAGGAAATATCTGGTAACACTGCTTTCATGATGTACTAAATATAATTCAACACATAGAGTGGGATGGTGGTAGGGAGCAGAAGAGGTAGCAGGGAGCTACTGTTTAATGGCTATGGATTTCAATTTTGAAAGTGAAAGGCACCTAGATATTGGCATAGTGAAGGTGATTCATGTGAATGCTCTGAATCATAAATTTAAAGATAATAAAATACTAATGCAATATAGTGTGTATTTTACCACAGTTGTTAAAAAGTGACTGATATTTTTACAAAAAATATTAAGCCATGGATAATACTCACAGCATATTGTTATTTCAAGAAGCAAATGACTTTCTGAGTTCAGGACAACTATCAAAGATATAAGAAGATAAAATTTCCAATTCTAGTTAGCTGTCTCCAACCATCCAAAACCCTTTAGCATAAAGGAGTTGTTTTGCTTTGTTTCCTAAAATGTTACTTAGACTATGAATTAAAAAATGAAAAATAGTTAAAGCCAATTAAAAATTTTCAAGTCTGAATATAATAAAAATGACTAATTGAAGAAATATCTAAATATTTCTTGAATATAAACTAGGTTGTAATACCAAACATAAAGAAACAAGACAGCTTTCAAGGAGGAAAAACAAAATTATCTGCACAGACAGGATTAGACATCATTGGACCAAAGTTGTACAACTTAAAAAATATCAATGGAACATAGCCTTCTAATTTTTGAAAATATTATACCTGAAATTCTATACTTGCCCATAATTGCAAAAACAAAATGAAAGCTTTTCAGAATCACAGAAACTTTATTTCCCTATAGTCTATCAGGGAAAAGCAAAGAAAACATATTTTGAATCATAAAGAAAAACTGCAAAAGCAATCTGCTATGGGAGAGGTCAAGAAATAAAAGATCAAAAGGAATAAATCAAAGCTCACAAAGAAAAAAAATCAAAGAGTCCCAGATGGTTAATGAAGTACCTACTTTGTAAATTGTTTGATAAGTAGCATATTTGAACAGGTCAAAGAGAAAGGATTAATATATTTCTTTGGAGCATAAAAAAATCAGAATGATCAATCAGAACAGGAATCAAACAAAATGTGGCTTGATTCAGAGCATTTGAGGGACTTTATTTGATTTTGATGTTTGAAATACTGTCCTTTTCATGCCAGAAAGTTAGTAACTTTAAGATGATACTATCTTATTTATAGATTCACTCAGACAGTCTGGCTTTGTGAAAATGCTTCCATTATCCTAGCACTGTAAATGTTACTTAGTAGTAGTATTAAGGGAAACTGGCATTTTACAAAGGAAAGCAGACACTTTGAGAAAGAGCATAGAAGAACAGAGGAATCAAGGGAAATGTAGTATTATTTTTTTTGTACACAACAATGTTAGTTGAAGAATAAAGTTTAAGTACTATACTAAATCTGTTTGTATATCTTTATATCTATCTACCTATCATCTATCTATCCAGCACTCTACCTATCATATAGAATTTGATAATAGAAGAGAATGGAGATTATTTATAGATAGATTTCCCTTTTGTTCTTAGAATGCTATCATTAAAGATATCATGTAAGAAACAAAGCTATATATTAATAAACATAATACAAAGATAAAAATTAACCTTAAAACAGAAAAAATACTTCAAACGATACCCTTAAATCCTATGAATATATCTAATTTGAAACCATGAACAGAATTTTATCTTAGTGTACCAGAGTACAAGAAAATTGTATTAATGATTGAATATAGTTTATACTACTGTTTCAACTGTAAAATTTAAAGAAACTCTCAAGAAAAGGAAATCAAAATTTAAAACATAAGTATTAATGAAAAAATATTTTGAAGGACTATTATCATTTGCAATAATTGCTTTTGACAAGAGAAAACACTTGAGCTTAATGTGATATTTTCAGGGAAAGAACAATGTGAAATATGTTCATTCTCTTCCATTAATTCTGTCTTCCAATTAACTTGTAATAATGTGTTTTAGAAAAGGTAGAGAAGTCAAGTGTATTTTTAATATAAGCAGATACAAAAGCACAAAAGAAAGAAGCTACATGTTACTTCCTCTCATTATAGTTTCTCTTTGGCACAGCAAGATAACTAGCCAAAAAGAGAAAAGAAAGAAAAAATAATAAACCTTCATATAGAATAAAGAGTATAATTTAGTTTAACAATTAAAAGGATTCTTTGTTAAGGATCTTAAAGACCAATTTATGTTTTTGTCAAAATTATGTTCAGAAGTTATTCATTTACCCAAAGGAATACTGCTCAAGTATTAGGATAAGGACCCTTCTTATGCAATATATTGTGATTTTTAATATTAAGGATATTTTACTTACCAAGGATTCATTGGGCAGGGAAAACTGTTTTTAATAATTTTCATTATTTCAAGTGTCAGTACCCATTGTCTTCACATGGTTACAGAATTATGTATTTGAAGATGTTAATCACCTTCACAAAAAAATTCTCTTAGAAAATGATAGGAAAATTACTGTGCATTCACTAAGAAGATACTTTGTTCAGTGTTCTGTTGTTAATGACGTTTTCATCTTATATTTGTCTGGATCCCTTTAAACTGAAAGTTGTTTTATTCTTTTTAAAATATAGCTAGCAGTTTTAATTATACAATTTTTCTTGTGAATTTAAAAATACCACGTGCATAGAACATTCTGCATTTGCAATAAACACATGATTAAGCTTTATATTTTAAGATCCCTCTCTAGAACATTGACCTTGCTGATGTGAGAAAATACTTTCCTTCCCACTCCCTGAGTGGAAACTCCTCTTCCTCTTCCTGCCCCTCCTCCTCCTGTCTCCACCCTCCCCTCCCCATCTCTTCCCCTCACTTTCCTTTCTAGCCCCTCCCCTTCTCTCTTCCTCTGTCCCTTTCCCCCTCCCTCCTTCACCTCCCCTCCCCCCTTCCCCCTGACTCTCTCCCTTTCTTCCCCTCCCCTCCCCCTTCTCCTCTCCTTCCTTTCTGCCCCCCTCTCTTTCCCTCCCTCCTCTCTCTCCTCTCTCTCTTTCTCTCTCTCTCTCTCTCCCTCTCTCCCTCCCTCCTTCCCTCCCTCCCCCCTCTCTCTCCCCCCCTCCTTTCTCCTCTCCCTCTCTCTCTTTTTCTTGGGGAGGCTTCTTTCTGGGTCTTGAACAAGTGGACAAAGTGCCATTCCCTGTGCCCCTCAACTCTGCCGCAGGTTTTTCTTTGGCTCACTCCTCACTTCTCTCCATCAGAGAGATTTTTCCTGATCACTCTTCATGAGCTAGCCCTACCGTTGGGACACATGTTCTCAGCCCCTACTACTCCATCTTCCTTTACTTGATTTAGTTTTCTTTACATTTCCCCTGGTATTACCTATTTGTTTTATTCACTGTTATTTTCCTCCCTGTGTCAAGTGAACTTTGTAAGATCAGTTGTTGCAATGGGTTCAGTGCTCTGTGAAATAACCCAAACTAAGGATCTTCAGTTTCTTTCTGTTATCTTTACTCCTTGCCCTTTCCCCCCTCACCCCCCAGCCACATTCTTATCATTTCCCCTCCTATTCCTTTTCTTAGTGATGTTTTACATCTGAAATCCCAGACAAAATATGAACAGAGGAAATTTAGATAACAAAAACAACTTCTGTAGCTCCAAACCACAGGATAGCAGTGGCCTTCCCTGAACATATTGATCTTGTATTTATCTGAAACTTATCTGGTCACTGGATACACCTTGGTAAGCATTCCTGTACAATGTTTTTAACTTCAAGGTTAAGGTTTTAAAAAATAATTTCCTTTTGACAGCTCTGTGGTTTGTACTTTGCACAGAACCAGGCATATAATAAGGGCTCAATAAATATTTATTGAAGAAATATTTGCTTCTGTACTTCCTGATCTAATCACAATGTCCATGCAGCTTAAATAGGGTTTTTATTCTTTATGTTGGGTCATACCATTACATCTTTTTCTTCTGCAGAAAATTCATTTCTTTACTTGTGAATTTATAATTTCTTCACCCAATTTCATTCATTAGATATTTTTGCTATGGTAATGAGTCCTCTTGCTATAATTCTCACACTGCTAACATCTTGTATGCAACTTTGGTTCCCATTAGTGAGGCCCAGGTGGTCTTGGATCATGCCACTTGCTGAGTGTGTGCTTGCTTATGCATGTGTACATGTGTGCATATGTGTGTGTGTGTGCCTTGTAGTGTGGCACACACACTGATGTCAATGGCTATGAAAGGGCTGGAGAAATTCTAGGTCATTCAGTTATACATATGGGAAAAAAATAAAATTAGTTTTGGGATTTAGACATTACAAAAAAGAATTATCAAGTGGAATAAATATTGCAATGCATCTACCTGTGTGTTTGTGTCTACCCCATCTCTTAAGGCACTTAAACTTAATACTCCTTAAATACAATCTATAGGGTAACTTAGAATTTGAATATTTTACTAATCTTCTGTGTTTTATGTGTAATATAGAACAGGAGTCTCACTACCTGGGTCAGGGAAAATCAATGGAAAAGGTGCAATTCGTTGGGGAGCAATGAGAGTTCCCTTATAACTCCCCTTTCACTTTTTAATTCACAATGTTTGTGTCTGTTATTATTTTTTCTTAGCTTATTAGTAGAATTAAAGTGTTAGTTCATGAAACACCAATATTTTAAAAATAAATCGCTAGGAATGTAATAACTTAAGGAATGCAATATGGAAAAAATTGACAAAATTATTTCTCAAAATTTCTGAATTGTACATCTCAAGACGTTATGTCAAAACCGAACTTTACAACTTTGGTGTGGGGGGGGGGGGTCAGGAGGGGAGTGTTGAGAAGTGATGGGAAGGGGAAACAAAGGAGAAGGTAACAATGCTTGATAAGAAATGTACTCATTACCTTGCTCATCTAATTGTAACCCCTCTGTACGGTATTTTCACAATAAAACAAAAAAGAACAAATTCTACAACAGTAAAAAAAATTCTGAATTGTTTCTCCTGTATGTATGTTATGTAACACCCATTTTATATCATCAGATAAAAAGACTTAATGGGGTTACTGTATTATTTTAATTATGTATTTAATTATTTTCAAGGTGAGCCACTGTTACACATGCTGGTTGGATGCTTGTCAGTCTTTCAGAAATTATTTCTTTTAAGCTCTTTTTTTTCAACCAGGCTCATTTTGTCTGTCTCGCAGCATATCAATCAGGAGCAATGAGAGTCTTGCCAAAGTTCAAGTTTTATATATAAAGCGCATACGCATGTGGATATGGAACAATAAGTCTGTTTTTTTGTTTGGTTGGTTTTTTTTGTCGGTCACGGGGCCTGAATTTTGGGCCTGGGCACTGTCCCCAGCTCTTCAGCTCAAGGCAAGTGCTCTACCACTTGAGCCACAGTAGCACCTCCGTTTTTTTCTGCTTACGTGGTGCTGAGGATTCGAACCCAGGGCCACATACATGCAAGGCAACCATTTTACCACTGAGCCACATTTACAGACCAGGACAATAAGTCTTAAATCTGCTTCCCCAGGGACATGGTTGGGGGATGTTTATGAAATAATGAAAAGGTGGTCCAAAGTGTGGGAAATCATAATAGGATGTAAGAATAAAGTTGTCTGTCCTGTAAATGCTTAGCCAAATATCATAGGCATGATTACATATTCATATTCAGAAGATGGTAGCTTTACTATGATCTATAGCTTCATGTGGTTTTGCTCACTGAAAGCTAAAGGACACACGTGGATCCAAATAAATAGATCAGTAGTTTTGACCCACTTGTCTAAGACCGATGTATTCTAACTTCTGAAGATCAATGTACAAATCATTAATTCCCATAATCATAACTCTAGAGTTGTTATCTATTTAGAAAAAAATATTTGGGGTCAAATATTTTACTATTTAGCTAAGTGATATTAAAAATGGGTGATATCAAGCATGTAACTGGTGGCAAGTGAAACTAAGGGACTTAGTCAGATTTCCTTTCATTTTAACCCTTACAGAGTACATCCTTTTAAAAACTTTGAAATACCGTAAAATGAGTTGTAAATAATTTCATTTTTTTGTTTGTTTGTTTTATTGTTTCTCTGTTCAACTTCCCATTCGGTGTAATCTGGCTGCTTATTTTGTGACTCCATCACTACCTATCTTCTCTTTTCACAATGTTGGCATGTTTGGTGGTATTCTCAATAGAGTGCTACCAAGGCAATGAATGGATTAATCAGCAGCACCTCATAAGTGTGGAAGATGGTAACACAAGATCTAAGTGAAAAATGTGTGGGTTTCTGGTGAGACCTCTTTTCCTGCCTCACAGAGGGATTCACCTTCAGTGTCCACACAAATAGTCTGTGTACTCCTGGAGGCAAAAATCCCTGTTTGTTTTTCTCCTGAGGACACCTGTTCTATCAGATTATGGCCCACCGTTAAGACTTCATTTAATCTTAATTCAAGTTGATTCTCTTAAAATCTTAATTCCAAGTAGAGTTACATGCTTTAACTTGAATTTGGGGGCAGGTATAGAATACAAATATTTATTCATTCAAATGGCAATTTAGTTCTCAATGTCTTAAATTTCAGTATTTCTGCGACCAGGAATCCTCTTTTCTAATACTTTCAGTCCAAAAGTAATTTTAATTTATTATAGTAGCTGCAATTGAATAAATAGGAATTTCTCTACTTTCTTTTCGAGTTCTGGCCAAACTCAAGGCCATGAACTTGCTAGATAAGCTAAATCCATATTCCTCATCACTTCTATAAAATCTTCTAACCACAAATTTTTTTTCTCATACACACATCTATTTGTTTTTTTTCTTTCACTTAATGGATGTGTTGATGATGCACACAGAAATTATATCTTGTTTTAATCATTATAGTGTAGTTCTTTAAAGTGCTCTTGTTAATATTTTCTAAAATTATTGACTTTCACCATTCTCGTTCATATTCCTTATTGTTCCAGATGAGCACTTGAATTTAATTACATTCCTCTAAGCACATTACAATTAAAATTGACTTCTGTTTTGGGAAAGTAACACTGACTAATTATGAAAATATGAAAGATAAAGGAAAATGAGGAAAGGAAAGGGATACATTTTCCTCATTCTACATGTATCTCTTTATCAATATTTCCAAATTGAACTTTTGTTTAAAACTCCTATGTAAGGAAAAGAAATAGACAAAGTTTCTTATGTGCCTAAGCACAGGAGTTACATACTTAAGCAAGACACTAAAAAGGGCATACAGTGTCCTGAACCTTACAGGAGCTAAATAAGAGAGGAGGGCAGATGGTGTCAGGTTCGAAAGTCTGGTGGGAGAAGGCACTCAATGAGAAAGCTTTGTTTTGTTATACAGAGGAAATTTCTCAAGTGACAGCCATGGGTGGTGGTGGTAGTGTCTACTGGGCCAGATGTTAGACTTTTCTGGACACTATCCACTGAAACTCTGATATGTCAGTATCAATTTCATCACCAGGGCCAGTTGCAACCTTTCATCTTATCCTTACAGTGTGGCAATCTGTAATCTAATGTTTTATGTATATTAAATTTTATCAGTTTGTCCATTGAAGGACATCAGGGCTGACTCCATCACTTGGCTATGGGAATATTGCTTCAATGAACATGATTGTGCTGGTAGCTTTACTGTATCCTGGTTTGTGATCTTTTGGATAAATGACCGGGAGTGGAATTGTTGGGTGATAGGGAAGATTTTATTTTACTGTAAGGATGCTGTACAGAGGGGTTACAGTTCCATGAGTAAAGCAATGAGTACATTTCTTGTTGTGCACTGTTACCCCTTCCCTTGTTGTTCTCCCACTATCCCTTCCCTCCCTCACCTCTCTCATTCCTCCACTCCCCCCCCCCCCCAACCCCGTCTGAAGTTGTAAAGTTCATTTACAATATACTGTCTTCTGTCTTGGGGATATGCTTGTTGCAGTGGGTCATCCTGTGTCCTTGTTTCAGCTTTTTGTTATTCACTTTCCTCTGCCTGAATTAGACATATGTATATACGAGATACAAGGTACCAAAATCAAGTACAGTGACAACAGGAGATATACTATGGGGGAAGAACATACAAAGGAAACAAAAAAATCACATAGTACTTTAAAAAACAACAATAACAAAGACCTTTTGTGTCCATTTCTTGGCTTCATTTCACGTTTAGTTTTATGATGAACCTCCATACTGCTTTCCAGAATGGCCAAACAAGTTTACATTCACACGAGTAGTGTAACACTGTTCCCTTTTGGCCACATCCTCACAACCATCATTTGTTTTCTTAACAGTCATTCTAACTGGAGTGAGGTTGAATCTCATTATTGTTCTGATTCATATTTCCCTTATGATCAAAGAGATATTGAACATTTCTTCATTTGTCTATTGGCCATTTTTACTTCTTCTGAGAGGTCTCTCTTACCTCATTAGCCCATTTATTAACTGGTTTGTTGGGGTTTTTTTTGACATTTTAATTTTTAAGCTCTCTGTATATTCTAGATATTAGTCATTGTCTGATGTATAGCTGACACAAATCTTCTGCTATTCTGTTGGCTGTCTTTTTAACATATTGGCTATGTTCTTTGCCATGCAGAAAAATTCAATTCTGATGCAATCCCATTTATCATGTCTTTGACATGTGCTTCTAGATCTGTATTCAGAAAGTTTCTACCTGTGTCTAAGAGTCCTACTGTTTCTCCTACAATGGAATTTTACTCATTCATTAGAATGAGTGATATAGTACAAATAGTAAATAAAGGAAAATACTTCAAAAATTATATTAAGTGAAGCAAGTCAGGCCAAAAGAAACAAAGGTTGCATGTTTTCTCTCATATGAGTAAGGTAGAATTAGCCTATAAACCTATAAGTAAACATGTTTGATGATTTGCAATTCTTTACAAATGTATTAGCTGAAGTATGGTAGATTCAAATGACAACTCAAATAGTGTAATTCCTTAGAAAGGCAAAGTCAAAGTCCAATAGAATAGGCACCAGGAATCTGGTACTTGAAATAAGTGTGGTAAGGCCAAGAAGAGAGCAGTATACAAATGAAGAGGAGAAGGGAGGTGGAGAATATAGTCAATAACTTAGTATATAGTATATATACATATATATGTATACTACAAAATTAAGAAACATAAGGAGAGGAATGGGTGAGAATGTTGGAAAGCATGCATTGATCAAGATGAATTGTATTATAAAATGCTTTGTTAAATGTCAACTCTTTTGTACAACTACTTAATGATAATAAATAATTTAAAAAATAACTTCACATATACTTCCATTGTAGATACATTATTATATATTTTTACCCCAGGCAGTCTGACTCTGTAGTCCATATTCTTTTTTTTTTTTTTTTTCAGCTGTGGGGCCTAAACTCTGGGCCTGGGTGCTGTCCCTCAGTTCTTCAGCTCAAGGCTAGTCCTCTGCCACTTGAGCCATAGCACCACTTCCAGCTTTTTCTGTTTATGTGGTGCTGAGGAATCGAACCCAGGGCCTCATGCATGCAAGTAAGGCACTCTACCACTGAGCCACCTTCCCAACCCCTGTAGTCCATGTTCTTAACTATTAAATATTTATATCTATTTCTTTTCTGTTCATTGTAGAAAATAAAGTTGAACATCCTTCTTTACTGTCTTGGTTTGTTTTATGTGTCAGTAATTATCCAAACACTAAGCCAAGTAGCCATGGGAAGGTGTTTTGCAGACAGAATTAACATATATAATAAGTTCACTCTGAGGAAAGGTAAGTGTCCTTTATAACGTATTGGGTCTGGTTCAGTATAAGATCTTAAAAGCAGAACTGAGATTTCCCTAATGAAGAAAAATAAAATAATCTTATGTAATGAGTTGTTAACCTGCTTTTCCTGCTAGCCTGTCCTACATAGTTGAAACATGTCTAGCCAGTTGCAACAATTGCATTAAAACAAATACTTACTCTAAGTGCTTGTGTGTCTCTCTTTTGTCTCTTTGTGTCTGAACTGCTTCGTCTCTCTCTCTAGTTCTGTTTCTAAGTGAAATTTGGACTGACACATCATTCTAAAGAGATGCTTGTAGATGATAGGTATAATTTAGGTAATTAAATTTAAATGTACTGGATTTAAAATACTAATGATACTCTAGAAGAAACTATAAAAGATTTTTAAATTATTTTATTTATTGTCATTGTAAAGATGTATACAGGGGTTATGGTTATATAAATCAGAAAAAGAATACATTACTTTTTCTTTCTTTCTTTAATTGTTATTGTATAAGTGATGTACAAAGGGGTTACAGTTACATACGTCAGGTAATGAGTACATTTCTTTTTATTTTTTATTGTCAAGGTGATGTACAGAGGGGTTAGAGTTACATAAATAAGGTAATAAGTATATTTCTTGTCAAACTTGTTACCTGTTTCCTCATTTGTCTCTTGCTTTCCCTTCCTTCTAAACCACCCCCCCCAAGTTGTACACATCATTTCCAACATATTTTTCTTGTGTATATCGCTATTGCATTGGTTGCTCCCTTGTCCTTTGTCTCACCATTTTGTTATTCCCCTTCCCTTCCCTAATTCAAATAAACATATATACAATTCCAGGGTACCAAAATCAAGTACAGTGACAACAGAGGATATACTATAGAGGGAAGAACATACAAAGAAACAAAAAAATCACATAGTATGTAATAGACAATGTAGGCTACAAAAATGCAGGTCCAAGTGCCAAAAAAAATTGAAAAAATAAAGAAAAATATTAATTGCCCTTAATTTTCCCTAGAAAGGAAAATGCAATTCTGAAAATGAAAGAATAATGAAAAAATCTTGGAAAGTAAAATCCTAGTATAAAATACATATTCAGAAAAGAATGTTTTGAATATTTGAAGAAATCATCTATGCTATGGTAAGAAAATGAGGTCTTGACATAGGAGAAAAGAGCTATAAAGTAAAAATCAATCCAGGAGGTCTAATTTCATACTGAGTAATACAAAGAACTGAGTAGAGATAATAATACAAAAGATACAATTAATGACAAAATGCAAGTAATTTCCTGAAGCTGAGGACATAGAGTTAAAATCAAAAGGTCCAGTAAGTGTTTAACATACTGGCCCCCAAAGACAAACAGCTAGTTATACAACTGTGAGCATTAAATATGAAAAAAATCTAAAAAGAAAAAAATTGAAAGATAACTAGGGAAAATAAAGAAACTTGTTACTTTATCAGAGGGAAATTATTATTATTATTATTATTATAAATAATAAAACATGTACTAGAAGAATTGGAATAAAGCTTTTAAGTGTTATGGGGTTACTTCTAAGTATGATTTTGTAGTTTGTCAATAATTTATAAATACATTTAGGCAAAGAAGAGAGGGAGAATAGGTACTATGAATTCCATGGGAATATTCTCAGTTCTATGCTCTAATAAAATGCAGGAGAATAGTTAAGAAAGAAAATAATAATGACTGAGAAAAGATATCACTCACTGTGGAGACAGTGAGTCTGGGAACTCAGGCTATGATGTTGGAAAATCTTAATGCTTACACAATATTGTTAGAATTCCAGCCAGGAAGCGATATGTTTGATATTTGAAGCCATATTTTATAATATCAGGCGTGGATAAAGAACATTTCTTCTTTCGTTTCTTTTAGTACTCTAGGTTGCAGATACAACAGAGAGCTCCACCTCATATCTTACATTTACCACAAACTTTAGAGAAACCTTCTGGAAACCCCAAGCAACAACCTGTAATGAATCTTCTTCCTTTTAAGGTCATTATTTCCCTCAATCTGGATTTATAAAATTTCAGAGAGAAAATTCTCAACTTAGTAATAATAACATTCTTGGATTTTTAATGGTTTTGACAGACATTTTCCTTTCCCATTTCCTTAATAAATTCAATGAAAAAGTGAAAAACTATTTAAATATTAAATAAATTGAATTTGATTTATTAACTTAAGGAACTAATATAGTGTGATGGGCCAGTGAAACTGACAAAAGCTAATTTATAGGCATGTGCTTTGAATATTTGTTTAATTTTCTTATATATATTATTGTAAAGACACTGTTCAGTTATATGAGTAAGGAAATGAGTACTCCTTTGTTTTTCCCCTACCATCCATCCCTTCCCTCTCCACTTCCCCAACTTTTCCCTCCCACCCCTCCAAGTTGTAAAGTTCATTTTCAACATAGTGACTTGTACCCATTGTTACAATGTGTCAACCTGTATCCTTTTTTCAGCATTTTGTTATTTCCTTTCCCCTCTCCAAATTAGAAAAATGAATATTCACCATAGCTAAGATATGGAACCAACCCAGATGCCCATCAGTAGACGAAAGGATCAAGAAAATGTGGTATATATACAGAATAGAATTCTATGCCTCCATCAGAAAGAATAACATTGCACAATCTTTTAGGAAATGGAAAGACTTAGAAAAAATTATATTAAGTGAAGTAAGCCAGACCCAAAGAAACACAGGTCCCATGGTTTCCCTTATTTGCAATAACTAGTATATATATAGGAATATCTTACCAGACAAGCAGAGAAGGTCAAAAGCTCTGTACATATGACCATATGAGATGAATATTTGTTTAATTTCTTAAGTATATTTTTTCCAGCTGAAAAAATAATTGTCTTATGAGATGTACAAGATGCTATGTTGAAAAACGAACGTTACAATTTCGGCTGGGTTGGAGGGGGGGTAGGGGTTGTGGGGTGTAGTTGAAGAGGTGGGAAGGAAGAGATGGCAGGGGGAAAACAAAGGAGGAGGCAACAATGCTGGATAAGAAATGTACTCGTTACCTTGCTCATGTAATTGTAACCCCACTGTGCAGTATTTTCACAATAAAAAACTTTTTAAAAAATAATTGTCTTCTCACAACAGATAGATAACACAAAATGATTTTTTCTCTTTAAAGAGACCTTAGTTCTTTGGATATAATATGTTCAACAAAAGCTTTGCTCAATGGAGATGAAAGATAGCCTTTTACTTTCCTATTCAGCAAAGCTAATACTTTATTGTGCATGTCATTTTGTGTTAAAATTTGTTCTCATTATTGAACAAAGTTCTTCATTCTCTTATAAATGCACAAGTTATCTATGTTTTTGCTACAAGTCAGATATATAAATTATAGTTCTTAGCCTTTAAAAATAAAGTACTTAAAACCAGAAAGGAAGGACCAAATTTTAAGAAAAAAATAAGTAGATTTGAAATTAAGCACACATTTGGGTATAATGAACCATATAATTAATCTAAGAACAAAATGATAAAGTCCTTAGTCATACATATATCCAACTGGTTCTTTGACGATTTGGTTACTAACTCAAGTGTTTCATTTAATACTCTGAGTTAATGAGGGATCTCATTCAAACAAGATGAACATAACAGGATTTCTGCCTTCAGCCCAAGGTTCTCTAAAGCCTTTATAGTAAGTACAAATAGTGATTAGAAGTTTATGTGTATAGGGGTATGAAGATTCATGAAGGTTTGTATGTGTATATATATCATATTACAATGTAATATAAACAAGTACATGTTGTATACATGTTTTGTATGATGCATATATTACATACTACATATAGTTATAGGAAACACATTCATCCATCATATACAACACATAGCATATATTGCCACGTGTATTATACATGTATGTATGTATTGTATATTTAAATAAAGATCTAGTACATAATGGCAATAAAATACTACACTATTTACATTTCATTTTTCTTTTTTTCTTTTTTTAATTAAGTTTTTTATTGTGAAAATACTGTACAAAGGGGTTACATTTACATGAGCAAGGTAATGAGTACATTTCTTGTTGAGCATTGTTTCCTCCTCCTGTGTTTTTCTCCTATAATCCCTTCTCTCCCACCTCCTCAACTTCACCCCCTACCCTCCCACTCCTGCCTAAATTGTAAAGGAAAGTGGTGATAGGTTAATGAGTCTATCATATAACAAAATAGCATCTAAGAAATGTGGCACAGCAACAAGGGGTCAAATATATGTATAATGAGAATTTTAGAAAAGGGGATACAGGCAACAAAAGAAACATTTGAAGAAATAATCACTGATTTTTTCCAAAATCAATGACAGACATTAAACCAAAATGCCAATTAGAAAGTCAAAAAATACTACACTAAGTGTGATATTTGGTGCTTTATTTCTATCATAAGATTGACAAAATTATATATGTACGTTTATATATATATAATTGGAACAGGAAACTGTCAAGGGCAGCATGAAAAAATGTTTTTAAAATACTGAAAGTTTGCATAAAAAGCATCTCATGAGAAAGATTTATGGAAAAAAGCTATAGGTCTCAATGCTGTCTATTAATCATTTATATCTATCTACTTATTATGTATCTACCTAATCATCTATCATCTAATCATGCATGCATAGTTTTTTGGGGAAGGAAAAGATGCTAAAAATTGAACGCAGGGCCTCATACATGTTAAGTGCTAGACACCCTCATTGCCAGGCAGGGTTACTTGATAAAGGATACGACAAGTATAGAGCCTTAATGCCATGTTTACTGAGGTCAATGGAATGGTAAAACAAAGTACAAACTAACACCTGGACACATTATAGTTTTATGTGAAAATTTCACTTAAATGTAAAATAACACAAAATTGGAGAAAAATAATGGAAAAAAATTTTAGTAAAGGATGATCAGAACCACAGTAGTATTAAAGGACTCAGGATTCCAGGGGGATATATAAGAGAATGATGTTTGGAGATTCATTAGCAATATCACAATAGCCTACATGTGCAAATTAGTGTTATAATTCTTTTATTGACAACTAAAATTGTAGCAAAACACTGCTTAATGGGAGAATGAAAATGAACTGAAAAAAGTATGTGCTATTTTTGTCATAGGACATGAAGAAGAGAGAAAATCAAAGACATAATGAAGCATCTAAGCCAGGTAAAATACAGGTTGTGAGATTATTAAGAGAATACAGAAGCCAGGAATAGAATCTATTTTTCCAGGGAAGAGGAAGAGATACATGAGGAACTGGAAAACTATGCCATGGCATATTATAATTCTACAGAGATTTTGCTCAAAATTGTCATTTGTTTTATAACATTTATTTCCTGAAGTTTGTACAAAACTACTCTGCATTGTTGCTAATCACCTAAATATCAATGAGAATGCTTAAAAATGAGAAACAAATAAGACTGGAATGTTATTGACAGCTGTATCTGTACCCTGTTATTACTTGACAGTGTTCTACAACTTCATTAGTTCAACTGAATAGATATTTTGAAATGAAGTGATTTAATGGTTCAGCTAAATATATAGCAATTTGCATAAATTACACAAAATCCATTTATGTAATAGTGTACTGGAAATAGTAGAGTAGTGTCATTGTTAATTTATCTATATTACTGCCAACAAGATGTATCCTTATGTCATGAGTCATGAATGAATCAGTTTGACTGGAAAGAATGAGCTTTATTCTTATTTTCTCTTTCTAAATATTTTTCAAACATTCAGAAGACAGGAAAGGGAATTCTGAATGACTTCAAAGGGAGAAGTTTGGCTGTAGTGTCACATAAGTAGATTGCATTTCCAGTTTGCAAAAGGGATGGCTGTGATGCATGGACAAGTGAATCTTCATGCATTTCTGTTACTTCAAATATATCCATAGGACAGACCAGGAAATCAATACTTCCATGAAAAAAAATTCTCTTAGACAGAAGTGTCATTTCAATGATGTCCTCTAGTTGGCATCAATATGTTTCAATAGCACAGTCATGCATAGCATAATGATGGGGGTGCTTTCTGAGAAATGTATCATGAGGTGAATTCACATTATGTTAGCAGTCCACAGCATTCTTCCTAGCCTCCTTGGTACTCTCTGCCATATACCTGGCTTAGGTCATAGATCCCCTATCTTCTATTCTCCAAACTTGTATATTCCTGTTTCCCTTCATCTGAGAATTTAAAACATTACAAAATGGCACTAGAAGCATGGCTCAAGCAATAGAATGAAGCAATGAGTTCAAACCACAGTTCTGTCTAGACTGGTTTTCAACAATCCTCTAGGTCTCATCCTTCTGTATACCTAACATCTAAGATGGCAGAGTGTCTTATTAGTTTATAATTTATAATACTAAATTGAAAATTAAAAGAACTATAAAATAGTGCTTTGGTGTAGGAATGGTTTTCTGGAAGATCCTCGTATTTTTTTTCAATACATTTTTGTATGGCTTTCTTATTATAATTATTATCAGACATGTCACTATTCCTCACAAATAGAAACAAAATGGTAAAAGCAATATTTTTGAGATTCTTCAAATATTATCAGTTAATTTGTTTTTTAATAAGTTTTTATTGTGAGAATACTGTACAGAGGAGGGGTTACAGTTACATGACCAAGGTAATGAGTACATTTCTTATCCAGCATTGTTGTCTCCTCCTTTGTGTTTCCCCTACCATCCCTTCCCTCCCACCTCCACAACTATACTCCCCTACCCACCTCCCCCACCGCCTAAATTGTAAAGTTCGTTAGCGTCTTGTACATCTCATTGTTGCAATGGGTCAACCTGTATCCCTGTTTAAACAATTTGTTTTTTTCCCTTCCCTTCCCCAAATTATACCAACATCAAATACAGTGAAAACAGGGGTTATACCATGGGGGAGCGACATACAAAGTAACAAAAAAAAATCACACGGCACCTTATAAATACATTAGAAGCAATAGCAAGAAAGGAAAAACCACTTGTGTCTTTATCTTGGGGTTCATTTCGCTTAACATCATCTTATCTGACCTGTACTGCTTGTCTCAGACATATGCTAGTTATTGCAAATAAGTGAAACCATGGGACCTATGTTTCTTTGGGCCTGGCTTACTTCACTTAATATAATTTTTCCAAGTCTTTCCATTTCCTAACAAATGGGGCAATGCCATTCTTTCTGATGGAGGCACAGAATTCCATTGTGTATATATACCACAGTTTCTTGATCCATTCATCTCCTGATGGGCATCGTTACTTCCATATCTTAGCTATGGTAAATAATGCTGCAATAAACATAGTTGTTTTGGTAGCTTTAGAATGGTCTTGATTGTGATCATTGGTGTAAATGCCCAAAATTGGATTGCTGGGTTATAGGGGAGCTCTATGTGGAGTCTTTTGAAGAACCTCCACACTACTTTCCAAAGTGGTTGAACAAGTTTACACTCCCACCAACAATGCAGTAGGGTTCCCTTCTGTCCACATCCCTTCCAGCATCTGTTGTTATTGTAATTCTTGATTATGATTGGGAGATCTTCACAAGCCATATAATGGACAAGGGACTCATGTACAAAATATGCTTGGAACTCAAAAAATTAAATCCCCCAACAACAAATCCTCAAAGAAACAACTGCCCAATAAATAAGTGGGCTAAAGACTTAAAGAAAACTTTTTTGAAGAGGAAATAAGAATGGCCAATAGATACATGAAGAAATGCTCAACCTCTCTAGCCATAAAAGAAATGCAAATCAAAACAACATTGAGATACCACCTAACTCTAGTTAGAATGGTTATAGTTAATTTGTTTTAAAACTAACATTTAAGTGGATTTCCTGAGTACCTTCAAAATCAAGATGCTGTCAACTTTGTCACATTGCCATGAAAATGATATTTTCCTATTATGAATAAAAAGCATAGTGTATACTGTTGGATTCAGATGATCTAAATGCTCTTTAGTGTGTCTGTAAAGTCTTTCAGACACAGAAAATTATTCCAAAGCCTCTCTCTCCATTACAGAAAACTCCTCTTATCAATAAGAAAGGAGTACAAATTTCACAGCTTATTTTTCTATCTTCTGTAAAAGTTTGGTTCTTCTTATTGCTATGTTTGAATCAAAAATGTTCTTCCTTGGCATTTACTGCAGCATATTTAATGATGCTGAGATTTGCAATCTAAATTACTAATTTTCATATTTCAGCATCTGTGCCACTTGTCTCTGTCATATATGCTTTAGATACTTATGGAAAAATCAGCTTATTAGGTAGCGTATAGAAAAGTATAGTTTAATATTATGTTCTCACAAAGCAACTACTCCATGATTATTTTGATGAGAAATGGTCCTTTATTATCTAACCTTTAAACCTTAAATGAGTTTATTCTGTACACACACACACATACACACACACACACACACACACACACACACACACACACACAGGACAGTCTCCAACAATAAGACTGTATACACTTCAATTTTATCAAGAATTAATTTAAGAATATAAGAAGTATGTTAATACATACAAACCAAAGATTTATGTAAATATGATATTGTAATGATAAGTAAAACAGAAACTTAACTGGAGCGTAAGATGCATGGGAAGTCTTGCTTTCTTCCATCCACAGACTGACTTTGAATTTGAAAATATCTCTATTGTTTTCTTTTTTTCCTTTTCTTTGTTTCTGGTTCACGGTTGAACTTAAGCCCTTGTGTTTGGTCAACTTAATTGGCTGGCACACTATTACTTGAGGCATATCACCAGCTCAAATTTTAGCAAGTCATTTTGGAGATAAAATCCAGACTTTTTGTCCAGGCTGGCTTTCAACAACAAGCTTCTGGATCTCATCCTTCTGTGTAGCTAGGATTACATACATGAGCCACTTGCACCTGACTTCATTTTTAGTCTTAGTATCACAGATTTCCTTGAAACACAGTGCATATACAACCTCTGAGATGTCATGAGATTCAGATATAATGTCATATTGTCTTTTTAGAAATGATTGTTTCAGGGATGTGTCTGGGAAGTGATAAGAATTGTGACTGAATTTATGGGTAAACTTGAAACAGGTAGATTTGCTCTTTCATTCTCTTGAATGTAGAGCATAGTCATTTGATAATCATAATTAATTGATCCCTGAGAATGAAATACATGCAATAAAGAAGTGAGTAGATGCTGATCAAGACAAGGACAAAACCAGGTCCTTGTGACATTGAACCTAAAACAGTTCTAATATACACAAACCAACAAGTGTACATTAATCAACAAAATCCAGAAGTCTCTTTTCTAAAACTAAAGTTTAGTTTGGAATTGGGTAGAGATTTTGAATCTTCAAGTACCTGAGTCAAAGTCAAGGAGTTTAAGCAAATACAATGATATTTTTCCTATTACTTTTATTAGGAATTGCATCTCTGAAAGATACTCTAAAGATGAATTTAAAGATGGCCTTGAGGCTACATAGCAGTATAGGATGTAGAAGGGTATAGACCTGTACTATGAGCCAGGAAAGGGTTAAGTGTATAGTGTAAGGATGTTTCCAGCAGATGAAATTCAACTCAAATCATAATTTGGGCATACATTTGACACTGTTAGACTGAAGTTTTCTTGCTTATAAAATAAAGAGGGAGTAATGATAGCTATGTAAGTCAGTTGGCATTAACATAAGTAATACAAAGTTCCTTGCAGAAACACCTAACAATAGGAAGTTCATGCTAACTTGTTAATAATAATTATTGTTGTTACAGTCCAAATTTGATTGTCACTTATGAAATGCTAACAATAGACTGAATTCATTTTTGCAAATTTATGTCTTCAGCTTCTTAAGTAGAAGTGACAATTTTTACTCTATATATTCCACATAATTGTCTTCAAATCAGAAAATAGGAAAGCCACTGGGAAGCCATTGTAGAAGTGAGGCAGAATTAAGGTGTTAGACATTGAAAACCAGTGACACCAAAGTATCTTCCCAAAACACCTAATATAAATTTTCCTGATCTATTGAACTAGTCTTCTAAGGTCCACAGGGAGGCATACAAAACTGGAAATACCTCCACAGGTATGTCTGAGGCTTATGAAATTTGAAGGACAGAGCTTTGATATGGTTTGGGAACTACTGATTGCAGTCACCTTGGGAGTGTTACAAATTACATATACCCAACATCTAGCCCTGAGCAACTTGATCAGTATTTTGGTCAGTAAGTCTCAGATGATCTGTATTGATGAAATTCCCTTGGGGTAATTCTAATGCACAACCATGACTGAGAAATGTTGTGTTAGAGAAATGTGAATGCAAATATATTTTTGAGGTACCATATGGAATTGGGCAATTTGCATATACTATCTTCACTCTTACTTGAAATGAATAATATTGTCTATGGCCATACCACTCTGAATGCGCCTGATCCCATCTGAAATGGATGATATACAAAAGGTTTCTGTAACTGCACCCTATAGTTAGATGCTAAGGCTCACAGAGTCAGATGATATGTACAAGAAAATGTCATGATAAAGCCAACACATGGCTCATGATAGCAATCATTTTCATTTCTCTCTTAACTCCAAAGGGTCTTTTTTTTTTACTCTTGGTTCTATCTATCTGTCTATCTGTCTGACTATCTATCTGTCTGTCTATATGTCTGTCTATCTATGTATCTGTCCATCTATCTATTATTCATCATTTTTCCAGTGGCTTTGATGGCCATAACTCAAAGTCTGCAAAGGGCATTCAATTCATTTGTTTGCTTGTATTTCCTTTCATAACATCATTTTCTTTCTTAAATATATATTTTTATTGTAAAGATACTGTACAGAGTGGTTACAGTTGCATAAGTAAGATAATGAGTACATTTCCTCTCCCTTTCTTTGTTTAACATCAAGTTTTCTTATATAAAAAAGTAAGTAGAGAATGTTCAGGGGATTTCAAAGTGATCTGTAATCACAAAAATGTAAGCATTCCATTGACACTTGGTATCTCTGTATTCCAATGAGAAACAGAAGTTTGGGGAAAAGTTTTCAAACAATCATTAAAAGAAACCTTCAAAAATTAAGCCCTTTAGGAATATTGTGAACTATTCTAACAGCGTTAAAATAGGTTGGCTCTTGTCATTTATTTGACAATGCACATAAAATTATTATTTCTTAGGAACAAAATTAAGAATTTAGAAAGTGAATGATAAACCACTGCATCACCTTAGGGAAAGGAAAATATGTTTTTTAACTTTATGGTTCCCTAAAGGAAACTCTGTATCAGATGATATTTCAAAAGGCACCACTACTTGAATGTCTTAGGAAAGTAAAAGAAAGTTTTATAAAGGTTTAACAATAGATTCCTACAAATTTTTAAACACAATAATAAAAAAAAAACCCAGTGGGAATAGGAGTCAGGTAGAAGAGGAAGTCAGTTTTGAAAACCTGAGTAAAAGTTCATACTGTGAGGAGTTACAGAAAGTTTCACATACATTTTGCCATTTTTTTAAACCGGTGGGTTCAAACTTCACATTAACCCAGCTTCAACACTAACTGCGTGCCTATTAATAATGTCTGCTGACCTCAAAGACTGCAGTTGGCAGCCTGAGCTGATACCTATAATGCAAGAAAATTGAAACCATAGAATTCACACATTAAATTTCTGAGAAGATGTTTCCTAAGCAGAGTGTTAGAGGTCAGAGTCATCTCAGCTCTCTCAATATGTTGATAACTACTTACAGGTATAGGCCCAAAGATATATTCTGACTGTGGTCAAAACAATGAAATGAAAAATATATCTAAAAAAAAAATCCCAAAAAACTAGAATCAATTGAGAGTGTCATGGAAGAATTCTAAACTATGGCCTACAACAGAAATACAGGTAGACAAAGAGTATAATAGAGGCTATTTATGTAAAACAATGGAGTGTGTTGCTAGGACTATAAGTATGCTGAGAATTATCATTTTAATGTTTTGAAAAATGTCAATTATTAGCATACTTTGCTAAGTAATACTGTCATACATATATTATCATACCTATATTATCTGTAAGGAAATGAAAGATAAATTCTTTATACCTATATTTATTTTGTCATGTGTAACTGCCATGATGATATTTAGTTGTATTTTAGTTTAGACCCCATAGAGTTATTGACAATTGCATACTAGCAAATGGTCTGATGTAAACTAGTAAGGCTCAAATTTGGACAAGCATCATCATCATTGGCAACATTTATTAAGTCATGTATTTCTGGGTTCCCAAACTTCTGATTTGGTGCCTCAAGTTGAGAGTCAGCAAATATGTACTTCCTACAATCTTCAGATGATGTAGTTTGGGTTTTAAACACCATGCTATTTTCTGAGCATAAGGAATATTTGTAGGAAAACTGGCAGAATGATATATAAAAAATAGTTTCTACTTGTTGAGCAGTGGATCTCATTAAATTTTACCCAGGTAACGCTGGGAACTGGTGGCTCATACCTGTAAGCCTAGCTACTTCGGAGGCTGAGATCTGAGAATCATGGTTCAAAACCAAGCAATACAGGAAAGTCTGTGAGATTCTTATCTCCAATTAACCACCAGAAAACTAGAGATGGAGTTGTGGCTCAAAGTGGTAGAGCACTATTCTTGAGCAAAAAAGAGCTCAGGGACAGCTCCCAGGCTCCAAGTTCTAGCCCCACAGCTAACAAAAGAACAAAACAAAACAAAACAACAACAAAAGAACAAACAAATTTACCAGATGTGGAAGTTCAAAGTTAAAACCAGAGGAATTAGACTTTTTCAATGTGATATCAATAATAAAGGCTTATGGTGGTATTTAAATACATTTTTTCTAGTTTCAAAAAGCTTGGAACAATTGTTTAAAAATATATTTCTATTTCGGTGTTCTACTAATACAGAGTTATTTTTCTTTTCTAAAATTAAGAAAGTATGAAACATCCAATGGCTATAACACATCAAACTCTATTCCATTCAGAGAAAGTGAATCAGGATGCTATTAGAATTGAGAAGCTGCTAAATCCTTGATAGTAACAGACCTTTAGAGATTTTACTCAAATTTTTACAATAATATTCAAATACTCATTATAGAGTTGGGTGATAGAAAGTGGCAACAGCCATAACAGTTGACACAAAAACTAAGTGAAATGAACTAAATCCGATGATTGAATAGTGGTATCTGGGGAAAATATTGTGGGTGAGGTAGACCAGGGCTCAGAAGTAAGAAATGGAATTATTTGTTTTTCACATCATTTTCCTCAAACTGACTTAAGGAAATAGAAAACTGAGGAAACAATGTAGCAATTTCCTATGTCATTTCCTCACTTCCTTTTCCCTGACTCATGGGAATAGAGGAAATCACAGTGAAAAACAAACTGTGTTTCTTCTCTAGCCTCTCAGCAGCCCCTCTGAGAAGGGATTTGGGAGTTCTTCCTGCTCCCCCTTCCTCCCACCCTGCCCACTCTCAGGATCATCGTGGGAACAATTCATTCTAGATGATTTAGTTTTCTTAAAACCTATGTTTTGAAAAATTCAGAAAGAATAAAAAGACCCTGAAGAAGCATTATACACTCTGTATTGATTTATATCTAACATGACTATCAAGTCACCACAAGATAGGAACAGTGGCCTATACCAATGACCTCTCACTTGTCAAATCTGCTAAAAATAACCACAGCCACTGAACACAGCAGATGTTTTCTCAATCTAATAGGAAAGCAATTCTGACATACGGAAGAGGGAAGCTTATTTACTAACTCCTAAACTCATGCTTTTGCTTTTAATATTGCTGATTCCTGAAGTCAGTACACAAAAATCTATACTATGTTATAAATAGTTTAGCTAAATACTTGGCCAAAAAATCATATTGGTCTCATATGACACTAATATAGATGATAGATGAATGAGATATTTGAAAATGATCAAACAAAAAATATTATGAAAAATAAAATCACTTAATTAGGAGACAAACTTTAGTACATAATATAAAGAACTGGTGGGAATAATTTGGTAGACATTTTATTTGCAAGATGACTTTTAGAGCAATAAATCAAAATAACAGATGTTAAAAGTGAAAAAATTCATAAAAATCTTACAAAAAATAAAAATGATATAATTGCTATCTTTCAAAGATACTTATATTTAAAGTCAATCAAAATAATAGTATACACCATTATATATATATAAAACTTAATGAATGATATTTACCCATTTTGTTTCAAATAACAAGATTTCAAATAACAAGATTTTCAAATAACAAGATTTATTATTACTGAATAGTATTGCATTGTGTATGTGCACCACATTTTCCTTATCCATCCATCACTAACCTCCTTTTCCTAAGTTATTTTCAATTAATGTTCACTTACATCAATTGTGAAAATTAGATAGTGATTAGACTATATTAGCTTTTACTAATTAAGAAAAGAAGAAAACTTTTGGACACTTGTACAGATTTGGTCTTCTTTTTTAAGAATTTAGTTTTGGCAAAGAATGAGATAAAAACCAATTTAAATTAATTAGCCTCATTTAACATATCGACTAACCATCTTAACATTAAAACTCTTCTTAAACTATGGTATATTCAGGACTAATGCAAAGCCAATTGGGAACAATGATGGAGCCACAAACCTGTGTGGTTAGGGTAGTCAATTGAACCATCTAAAACATCTAAATAAAGCAACCAGAAAAAAATCTGGTATACTTTTCTTTGTGTTTGCCACAGTTTTCTGATCCTCTGAACTTACATGTCAAATTTAGAAACATGTCAGATTCAGTTAGGCCTTCATTATTCATTTGGACCTGATGTTGCTTTTCAATCCTCATCCTTGGCACTTTATTTTTCTTCCTTACATATGATTCTTTCACAAAACACTAGCTGAGTGAGGGGGGCAAGATGGCGATGGGGCAGTAAGGAAATATCACAGCTCTCTTCAACAAAACAGGGGTTAGAATTCTAATGCTCAATTTCCCCGAGACCAAAACAGCAAAAAGCTGAACACCCAGAGAAAAACAGGAGGTTTTGTTTTTTGTTTTTTGTTTTTTTTTTTAAAGAAAGAAATGGAAGAATTTCAGAACAGAAAACCCTGAACACCTTTCTCCCTACCCTTGCTGGCTGGGCAACTCTGCACCAAACTGTGGTTGGCCCTGCCTGGCACATGGCTGCCAGAGACCCCAGAGCCACAGTGGGTCATCTGCAAAACACCAGCGCAGAAGATGCCCAAGGTACTGGTTCCAGACCCACTGATCGCAACAGAGAAACCTTTGAGCTCAGAACCTGCACAAAGACCTTTTCCCCACCCTTCACTGGTGGAGGGGCAACAGTCCATCCCCCAAAGCCACTTGCCCTAACAGCCAAGGGGGGAACCCCAAAACTACAGGGGTCCATCCCCAGAACACCAGTGAAGACTCCCAAGGTTCCAGTGCTGACCCAGAGAGAGCAAACAGACAGAAATCTCAGAGCTCAGAACCTGCATGAAGACCTCTCTCCCACCCCTTGGCTGGCAGCTAGCACATAAAACATCCATAGCACCAGCCCAGACAGCATCAACAAAGGCAGAGATGGGGAGAAAAACAGACACAGAGCCACCACTACCACCCAGCCAAGCCCACAGCTTCTCAACTGAAGGCAAGCAAAGTGGCTACCAGCGACCTACATCGCACAGAAACAGTGATGTGCCACGGTAGAGTTCCCAACTAGCTCCAGGATAAGTGAGTACCCCACAAGGGACAGTTTCCCCCCCAAGGGAGACCACCTCCAGAGCTTGACCTGGACCCTTTCCCCTACTACCTGGACTATATGTCCCACTAAAACTGGAAACTGTGCAAATGCTCTACCAGCCTGTGGAACATCCAGCCCTCCACTATTGATCAAGAATGCCCTGGGAGGGAGCTTAAAATACCAAGCTGGAAACAGCACACATGGGCCACAGCAGCCAGCAGCAGAATAAATCCAAACTGTGTAGGCCAGGCTGCACACCACATTTGGGATACCCAGCAGCACAGGACCAACTGGCGTACCCTAGGCTGGGGACCAGGAGCCAGGGTCAGGTCTGGGGATTGGGTGCCTGAGCTGCACAACCCACCCATCCAGATTGAAGTCAGAAGCTGAACACATGCCTCAGCAGAGGAGCGAAAGCAGGGAACCATGCCAATAGTGGCAAAAGACCTGTGTGTCCAGGGAAGGAGAACCAGAAGCCCAAATCCCACCAGAGCCTGATCTCTAATCCCGGGCTGGGGATTGGACAACTCAGGCCACCAGCACCTGGCTATCGTAAGGGACTCATAGTAGACTCCAGCAACTGAGAATACAGTGTACTCAGTCTCACCAAAACACCAATAGGAGGAAATACAAGCAGGAACTGCCTGTGATCTCAGACAGCTGAGAGCCCTAATTGGATCAGACTAGCAGCAGGAGGTTGGCCTCTCCCCCAAAAAACTGAGACCAGTTACAGACACCCTCAGCCAACCCAGGGACAAGAGTGAGCTTTATCAATTGATCCAGGAACCAACCCAGAACCAAAGTCAGCCACCTATTGACCAAAACAGTCAGGGTTTGAGATTAGTCTCATAATAATCCCTGAATCCCCATGCAAAAATCACAGAGAAAAATTACAAGATTAATCAATAGCTAGTATAGCAAGCTACCCCCAAAAGCCAGCAGCCACCCAGGGGAGAGCCCCAGTGGAAGCAAAGCAGGGATGGGAGACAAAAACTACATCTGAGAGATGCTGGAGGCAATGACTCAAGAATTAAAGCAAGAAATAGATCAGAAATTTAAAGAACACAGAAATATAAAAAGAAATGTAGGATTTCAAACAGGGGATACATGCAAAATTACATGCAATACATACCTGGCTAAAAAATGAGATTAATACTGTGAGAAGCAACATAGAGGCCATAAATGGCTCAATTTCCATAAATGGCTCAATTTCCTCCATGCAAAGCACATTGGAAGCCATAGTTAACAGAGTGAATGAATGAAATGGAAATTAGAATATCAGATACAGAAGACAAAATGCAGCAACTGGAAGAAAAAGTTACAGATATGGAAAACAAAATCACTTAAATTATGCCAAAGGGAAATCCAAGAACAAGCAGACCGTGCCAAGAAATTCAACCATCATATAAATGGAGTGGATGAAGGTGAGGAATACCAGAACAAGGGAATGCAACATCTATTCAGTAAGATTAACAATGAAAACTTCCCCTATCATAAAAGATTACACCTTACCTACATAACAGAAGCATACAGAATACCTAACAAGCAGGATCCTAGGAGAAACACTTTTAGGCACATTATAGTAAAAATGATAGATCTGAATAATAAAGAAAAATCTTACATACAGTAAAAACAAAGAAGCTGCTATGCTATAATGGAAAAAAATCAGAATCTCTACATATCTCTCCATACAGACACTGAATGGAAGGAAATCCTGGGAAAGTGCTATCTGAGCCCTGAGAACCAATAACTGCCAGCCCAGAGTCATATACTCAGCAAAGCTAGCATTCACATTCAATGGAGAAATTTAAATAGTAAAGAAAAACTAAATGAATTCATTAACAATAAGCCAGAACTTTTAAGACTATTAAGATCTGGGATCCATATCAGACAGATATGACTAAAAGCCCAACTTAGTAAGCACAGGAGGAAAGGAAAGAAGAAAAACTTAGGAAAGCAAGAAAATAACAGGAAACACAATGCATCTCTCTATAAAACCATAAATATTAATGGGCTCAATTCACCAATCAGAAGAAAAAGAACTGCAAATTAGATCAGAAAACAAGACCCATCCATCTGATTCCTTCAAAAGACTCACCTCACAGCCAAACATAAAAACAAACTCTGAGTGAAGAAAGATCTACCATGCAAGTGCTCCCAAAACGAAGGCAAGAGTTGCCATCCTGATACCTGCCAAAAAAAACTTTTCATTAAAATAGATACAAAAAGACAAAAAGGACACTATATATTAATACAGGGAACAAGCCAAGAAGAGGATATTACCATTATCAACTTATACTCCCCAAACATTGGTGCCCCCAAATATGTTAAGTAAGTAGTCTCAAACTTACAAAATAAAATAGATCCAAATACAATAATATCAGGTGACTTTAATACTCCACTCTCACCAAAGAATAGGTCTACCAACCAGAGGATTAGCAAAGAAGTCACTGAATTAAGTGATGCCATATTTCAAGCAGAATTAATTGACATCAACCAAGTTTTCCACCCTAAAATAACCCAGTATACATTCTTCTCAACAGCCCATGTATCTTTCTCCTAAATAGACCATATCATAATTCATACAAGGAATTTAAGCAAATACAAGGTGATTGACATAATCCCCTGTATTCTTTCCAACCACAGTGGAATCCAGCTAGTTCTTAATAACAAAGCATACCAGAGAAATTACTCAAATACATGCAAATTGAAAAGCACAATTCTGACCAACACCTGAATTGCAGAAGAAATTAAAGAAGACATTCAATAAAAATAAATACACATCACAGAGAAACCTGTGGGACATGGCAAAAGCAGTCCTGAGGGGCAAATTTATCACTCTCAGTGCACACATCAAGAAAATAGAGACAGACCAAGTAAATAATGTCATGTTGTAACTAAAACTGCTAGAAAAGCATGAAAAAATTGAACATAATGTTACTAGACAGAGCTAGATAAGCAAAATAAGAGCTGAAATTAATGAGATAGAGACTAAGAAAACTATAAAACAAATTTAATAAAACAAAAAGCTGGTTTTTTTTGAAAAAATAAATAAAAATTGATGGACCTTTGGCAAGATTAACTAAAAAAAGAAGAGCAGAAACCCAAATCAATAAGATCATCGACACCATGGGAAAAATTAGAACAAATACCTAAGACATCCAAACAATTATAATCATTTCCAGAAACTATACTCACTAAGGAAAGAAAACCTAGCAGAAATGGATGAGTTTTTAGAGAAATACAAATTGCCCAAACTGAACCAAGAAGAAATAAATCAATTAAATAAGCCATTATCTTACAATGACATAGAGGAAGCAATTAGTAGTCTTCAACAAGGAAAAGTCCAGGTGTATTCACTATAGAATTCTATAAGATCTTTAAAGAGGAACTAATACCCATACTCCCCAGATTCTTCCAAACTCATTCTATGAAGCCAATATCACACTCATCCCAAAACTAGGCAAAGACCCAACCAAAAAGAGGACTACAGATCAATCTCCTTGATGAACACAGATGCAAATATCCTTAATAAAATTCTAGCCAACAGAATCCAGAAACATAAAAAAAATACATTACGACCAAGTATGCTTCATTCCAGAGATGCAGGGATGGTTTAACATACATAAATCAATAAATATAATCCATCACATCAATAGATCCATGGTCAATAACCACATGATTATCTCCATTGACTCAAAAAGGCTTTTGATAAGATACTACATTCATTCATGTTAAAACTTCTGGAGAAAATAGGAATAGAAGGAACATTCCTTAAAACAATAAAAGTCATATAAGAAAGACCAATATCCAATATTATACTTAATAGAGAAAAACTACTAACAATTTCCTAAAATCAGGAACAAGACAAGGACGCACACTTTTACCACTCCTCTTCAGTATAGTTTTGGAATCCTTAGGTAGAGCAAATAGGCAAGAAAAAGACATTAAAGGGATACACATAGAGAAGGAAGAAGTTAAACTATCCCTTTTTGCAGATGACAGAATACTATATCTCCATGATCCCCAAATCTCCACTCCCAAACTCTTAGAGCTTATAAACCACTTCGCCAAAGTAGCAGGATACAAAATTAACCCACAAAAATCAGTTGTCTTTCTGTACACCAGCAATGTACAAGCAGAAAGGGAAATCAAGAAAAACAAAACCATTCACAATAACCTCAAAAAAATAAAATATTTAGGAACTAAGTTAACCAAAATATAAAGGAACTGTTTAAGGAAAGCTATAAAAACTTAAAGAAATAAATTATAGAGGACACCAGGAAATGGAAAGACCTTCCATGTTCTTGGATAGACAGACTTAATAAAGTGAACAATGGCCATACTGCAAAAATTAATAGACAATTCAACGCAATTCCTATTCAAATTCCAATGATGTTCATTACTGAAATAGAGAAATCAGTCCAAAAATTCAGATGGAACAACAAAAGACCTTGAATAGCCAAAACAATTCTAGGCAAAAAAGACAACATGGGAGGGATGTCAATGCCAGCTTCAAACTCTAATATAGAGCCATAATAAAAAAGACAGGAACAAAAACAGAACTGAAGATGAATGGAATAGATTAGAAGTTCCAGAAATAAAACCACATGCTTACAATCAGCTGATACTTGACAAAGGAGCCAGAGACATACAGTGGAAGAAATACAGCCTCTTCAAATACTGGTGGTGGGAAAACTGGGTAGCACATGCAGAAAAATAAAAGTGGACCCTAGCTTGTGATCATGTACTAACATCAACTCAAAATGGATTAAAGACCTTAACATCAAACCTGAAACTCTGAAACTACTGCAGGACAGAGTAGGAGAGACACTTGAACTTATAGGCACAGGCAGGAACTTCCTGAACAGAGTTCCACGGTAACAACAAATTGGGGAGAGACTGGACAAATGGGATTACATTAAAATAAATTTCTGCCCAGTTAAAGACATAGCAACCAAAATAGAAAGACAGTCAACTAATTTGGAAAAATTATTTACCAGCAATATATCAGATAAGGGGCTAATATCCAGTATATGCAGGGAATTCAAGAAACTAATCCCTCCTAAACATAACAAATCAATTACTAAATGGGCAAGGGAACTAAAGAGAGACTTCTCAGAAGAAGAGATAAAAATGGCAAAGAAAGACTTGAGGAAATGTTCACCATCCCTGGTTGTAAAGGAAATGCAAATAAACTTAATCCTTACCCCAGTCAGAATGGCCAGCATCCTCAAGTCAGCCAATGACAAATGCTGGAGGGGATGCAGAGAAAGAGGAACCCTATTACACTGCTGGTGGGAATGTACACTAATACAACCACTTTGGAATGCAGTCTAGATATACCTCAGAGAGCTAAATATAGACCTTCCCTATGACCCAGCCATACCACTGCTAGACATCTACCCTGAAAAATAGGAACCAGAATACAAGGACACATGCATCTTCATGTTCATTGCAGCACTGTTTACAATAGCCAGGATATGGAAACAACCCAGATGCTCCACTATAGATGAATGGATCAAAAAATTGTGGTACCTATATACAATGGAATATTATGGAGCCATTAGAAAGGACAAAATAATGGCATTTGCAGGAAAATGGATGGAACTAGAAGAAATCATGTTGAGTAAGGTAAGCCAAGAGCAAAGGAACAAACGGCACATGCTATCCCTGATAAGTGGATGTTAAATCCAAAATGTATGGAGATACGACAAAGTAAACAAGACTCAAGAAACAAAGAACCTCCACTCATCTAGTTGTATCATTATTTCATGATCCCATCCTACTGATCACATATATTCTATATATGTGCACATCAGAGGGAAACTAGGAGGAGGACAGAGAAACAAAGGGAAACAGGGGAAAACATACAACATCAGGACCCATCAGCGGCACTGGTCATTGATCAAAATGAACTAAGCAACTCAATGGCAGCAATGGGAGGGAGGGAATGAGTGGGAAAGAGGGAACAGCTGACACTAAGCAAAAGGAAATAAATGTATATATAATCTGATGTGGAAGAAATAACTGTATCGTCAAAGTTAATAAAATTCATAAACCTTATAGACCACAATAAAGACAATTTACCCCTTGAAAGTTAGAATGTGTTTGTGACTTTATTACTATATCACAATACTGTGAAATTTATGTAATCACTTAATCACCATTAAAATTGCTATAAAAACCACTAGCTGAGGGTTTTTAAACTTTATTTAAGTAAAAATACACAAAATTCCTGTTTATCAGTAAGGATACACTACCTTGCTTTAGTCCATGAAGAAGAATACAGTATTTTCTAATTGGGTGAACAAGATATTCTCTATCACAAAATAGAATAACTCAGAAAATTTTACACAGAATTATGTGCAACCACTTGCCATCAGTTTTCTCTTCAGTATAACAATATTCCAGAAGGTAGTTAATTTGGAAACAATATATTGCATGGTCAATGACTTCTCAATTTTTTTCTCAATGATGATCCATTGTGATAGTGATCCATTCTCATTTACCCTCTTCTCCATTCCTTGGAACTTAAGTTCTACTCCCCATTCTGCAATTTTGTTTTTTATTTAGAATACTGTCATGAAAGCCTAGGAGTAGCAATTCAAATGCCAAGCCTGTGCTCTGCTGAGATTCATAGAACAATGAGACTCCTAAACCTCATAGATCTTCAATATCCAGAACAGTTTTTCCAGAGGTTATATCATGTCTTCTGTCAGCTGCTTATATTTAAAGTAAGTTCACTTTTTAAAAATCAAGCCAAAATTTCATCCTTTTTACCTAGATATGAGATTGAAGATTACAGCATATTAGACTTGAAAAGAATTTGGGACTTCCGTGGGTTCTATAACACCAAGTGACATCATGACTTCCATGGCTGGACAGAAAGGCCATTCAGTTTTGCATTCTTCACTGGATCTTGGAACATAGAGCTGCCATGTGGAAGCTGGGTTAGCCTGATATCACTGTGCTAATGGCAGCCTACTGACAGTGCACTGAAACTATTCTTTACCCACCCAGCCCAGACACCAGGTCTGTTAATAAATAAGCTTTATTGCACAGGGTCTCCCTTGATGGGTTTCTCTATAATCCAGTCATCTAAAACACTCTTAGCTGTTATAAAGAAGGGCTATCACTTCTCTGCTTTTCCTTAATCTTAATGTGAAACATCCATATGTGCAATAAAATGCTTGTTGTCTTACTCAGCTAAGATTCAGGGTGGATTATTATGATGTCATAGATGTTTGCTACAGGTCAGTAGAAGCTATCTTGTTTCCCATCTGATTTTCTAGAAGAGGAAGTAGATATTTACCTTAAGTTTCTCTAATTCCGTGGCTATTCCTCATGCCTCCTGTAAAACTTGGCCCATAATTTTTGTGCAAATTCTCTTTTCACTTACATGGATGGTGTGTGATGAGTAACAAATATAATAATTGACTGTCACCTTCCTTCTTCTGGACCCTTCTCCTCTATTAATGAGTAGGACTTTGTTTTTAGGTTACTATACAATTGTTTCATTAGAATAATTAATTAACTCTATGAATTGGATAATTCACCAAATCTAGGCCTTGAGATTTAATTTCACTTTTATTTAGCCTGTGGTACAATTTATAGAATATACTTGACAATTCAGAATTTTAGTGTTACCTACACATTAAAAAGAGTATCATAACATTTCTGTCTGTTTTCATAGCTGTTTGTTTGCTTGACACTGTATTCATGAATTCTCTATTTTACTTATTTTTTTGTGGGGGGTTGAATATTTATTTATAAGGTTTTCACCTAATGTGACTGTTTTTAAAAATACATTGAAAATCATTTATTAATATCGGAAACAGCACATACATATTATAAAAAGAAGCTATAATCACTTAAACTATTAATGCAGATAACTGAAAAATGCCCAACAAGGCAATATTTGCAGTATCTCATAGGAAATCAAAAACACATATGTTACTAGAAGCTTGATTATTTTGTATTATTGACTACAAAAATACTATTGGAAATAGTAACATCAGGTTTTGAAAAATTCAACAGCAAATTTCTAACATTACATTTACTGTTAAGACCACAATAAATTGTTACCACATATGTATATCTATGTACTTCACAGCAGATCATAAAGCTAATGGCAAATTTGGAACAATTTCATAAAGAAATAAATAATCTTTACCACAATTTTCCATGATCTTATCCTTGAAATGAAGTCCAATATAGTTTGGAACACAAATATAAGCATAGTTAACAGATAAGTGTATGTTTAAAATCTGTGCCTAAAATTTTCTCCTAAATTATTTCATTTCTTCTTTTGCAGCAACATGATGAGGAAGGGATTATTTCAGACAGAGAAACTAAGGCTCAAGGAACTATACTAGATGCTGGAATGCCATGATTTACACACACACACAAAATGAGTCTTCCTCCCATATCTACACCTTTTCCTTTGTGTAGCACCAGGAGACAGAGTGATGACTATGGTACCTCAGTCAATAAATCAAGATCCAACAATGGTAATTGTCTTGTGCATTCTCTGGAAACTGGCTGTACATTTTCTCTTGAAAACTGCCAAGAAGGTTTAGAATAAAAGTTATTTCCAGTCATGACAACAAAGCTAAACACATTCTATATAAATAACTCAGGAAGACTTACGCTAGGAAAATATATTTGACAAGGAAAATAACTCATCCTTAAAGAATGACATTCTACTTAATTATGAAAGAATGGCTGTGACATGTGGTTAGGATAAGAAACAATGCAAAAGCTACTGAAATCGTCACAGCTGTATACTGTAGAGTATAGTGAGAAACGTTACCCAGGCCACAGATACTTGCATGCTTGGAAATAGGACATAAGATATGTAGTGTTAAAAGTCATTATCCTTATTCTCCAAGTTTGCTTTTACACTTGATCCTGATTAATTTCATCCCAAATCACATAATTGTATGAAAAGAACTGTAGTTTAAAACATCATTTTTTTATGTCGGTGATGGGGCTTGAATCTGGGTCTGGGCACTGTCCCTGACCTCTTCAGCTCAATGTAAGCATTCTACCACTTGAGCTACAGTGCCACTTCCAGTTTTCTGGTGGTAAATTGGATATGAGTCTCATGGACTGTCCTGCCTGGGCTGGCTTTGAACTATGATCCTCAGATTTCAGTCTCCTGAGTAGGTAGGATTATAGGAGTGAACCACCAGCTCCTGGCACCCTCCTTAGCTTTTTTACTAGTCACCAGTAGTTATGACTCAACTTCCTAAAACACTCAAATCTTTTGCCTTCTTACTACTTCCCACTCCTTGTCTTACCCTAGGCCCTCCTGAGTAGTAATAATTCCAAATTTTGCTTCCATTTCCCATCTCTGCTTTGATCTAGGGAATAAGTTATCACGGTAATTCATAGAAATAAATAAAAATACCTTCACTCATGATAACTATAAATGATCTCCTTCTAGTCAATATAAAATAGTGTTTGTTTGTTTTTTTGTATTCTTCCTCCAGCAGGGATTTAAACTAAAGGCATCAATTCAGCCTCCAGCTATTTAATTTTTAATTTATTTTTATTTTCTTTTTACTTTTCAATTTTGATTACTAGAGGAGGTGAGATCTTAGGTTATTATATCAAGTTTTGAAAGTGACAGCTTAGTGTTCACCATTACTTAACTCATTCTCCCAAGGTGAGTGATCTGAATGTATTGAACTTTATTATGTATGTCACTTATTGATGAGACCTTAAATGTAACCAAGAAAGGGAAGTACTCCAATTTATTTTTAATTTAATTTAATTTTATTTGAGAACATACTGTACAGAGGGGTTACAATTACATGGGCAGGATAATGCATACATTTCTTACCAAGCATTGCAGCCTCCTCCTTAGTTTACCCTTCACCTCCCTTCCCAGCCTCCCCCCTCCCCCCACCCAATCATACCCCCTTCCCCCCCCACACCGACATTGTAAAGCTGGTTTTGACATGACATTTTGTACTTCTCATTGTTGCAACAGGTCCACCTGAATCCTTAAACGACTTGTTTGTCCCCATCTCCTCCACATGTTATACTGACATCAAATATAGTAAAAGCGGGGGTTGCACTGTGGGGGAGGGACATACAAAGCAACAAAGAAATAATCTTATAAATGATTAGAAACACATGCATGAAAGAAATGAAAACATTAAAATACATATTTAAGGGTTCATTTTCCTAACATCACATTAACTGACCTTTTCCGCTTGACTCATACCTATACTAGATATTGCAAATAAGGGAAACCATGGGACCTATGTTTCTTTGGGCCTGGCTTACTTCACTTAATATAATTTTTTCCAACTCTTTCCATTTCCTAACAAATGGGGAAATGTCATTCTTTCTGATGGAGGCATAGAATTCCATTGTGTATATATACCACATTTTCTTGATCCATTCATCTACTGAGGGGCATCTGGGTTGGTTCCATGTCTTAGCTATGGTAAATAATGCTGCAATAAACATAGTTGTGCTGGTAGCTTTAGTGTGGTCTTGTTTGTAAACATTTGGGTAAATGCCCAAAAGTGGGATTGCTGGATCATAGGGGAGATCTATGTGAAGTCTTTGAGGAACCTCCATACTGCTTTCCAAAGTGGTTGAACAAGTTTACATTCCCACCAACAATGAAGTAAGGTTCCTTTCTGTCCACATCCCCTCCAGCATCTGTTGTTGTTAGAGTTCTTGATTTTTGCCGTTCTAACTGGAGTGAGGTGATATCTCAATGTTGTTTTGATTTGCATTTCTTTTATGGCTAGGGATGTTGAACATTTCTTCATGTGTCTATTGGCCATCCTTCTTTCTTCTTCAGAGAAGCTTCTCTTTAAGTCTTTCGCCCACTTATTTATTGGGCAGTTGTTTCTTTGAGGATTTGTTGTTGGGTGGTTTAATTTTTTTTTTTTTTTCAGGTAAGGGGTAGGTTTATTCATTGTTCAGGCTGGCACCAGGCCATCTTGGTCCTCCACGTGGTGGGGAAAGGCCTGGGAAAGAGAGAGATCTGGGAGATCTGGGAAAGAGAAAGATCTGGGAAAGAGAGAGAGAGAGAGAGAGATGGGGAAAAGAGCTGAGAGAGAGCTAGAAAAGAGAGAAAATAGCTAGAAAAGAGCAGAGCTAGAGAAGAGCAGAGAGAGAGCTAGAAAAGAGAAGGGAGCTGGGAAAGAGAAGAGAAGGAAAAAGCTGAAAGCTAGAAAAGAGCAGAGAGAGAGCAAAGAGGAGGGTGGTTTAATTTTTTGAGTTCCAAGTATATTTTAGATATGAGACCCTTGTCCATTGTATGGCTAGTAAAGATCTTCTCCCAATCCGTGGGCTTTCTTTTGATCTTGCTAGCTATGTCATTTGCCCTGCAGAAGCTCTGCAACCTTATGCAATCCCATTTGTCCAACCTTTCTTTGATTTGTTGTGCTTCCTGTTGGGTCTCTATTCAGAAAATTTCGGCCTGAGCCAAGGAGACCTAGGGTTTCTCCTATTCCATCCTGTAATGTTTTCAGAGTGTCTGCTTTGAGTTCAAGGTCTTTGATCCATTTGGAGTTGATTCTGGTGCAGGGTGATATATAAGGATCTAGCTTTAGTTTTCTACATGTAGTTAACCGATTTTGCCAGCACCATTTACTGAAGAGGCTGTCTTTCTTCCATTCTATTGTTTTAGCTTCCTTATCGAAGATTAGATGGCTATAGGTCTGTAAGTTCATTTCTGGGTTTTCAATTCTATTCTATTGGTCCTGAGGTCTGTTCTTATGCCAATACCAAGCTGTTTTGATTACTATGGCTTTATAGTAGAGTTTGAAATTTGGTATTGATATTCCTCCAGCAGTGTTCTTTCCGTTGAGGAGCGTTTTTGCTATTCGGGGTCTTTTATTGTTCCATATGAATTTTTGGATTGCCTCTTCTATTTCCTTGAAGAATGAGGGTGGAATTTTGATAGGTATCGTGTTGAATTTGTAGATAGCCTTGGGAAATATTGCCATTTTCACGATGTTAATCTTGCCAATCCAAGAGCATGGGAGGTTTTGCCATTTTTTAAGTTCTGTGTTGGTTTCCTTTTTCAAGATTTTAAAGTTTTCATCATAGAGGTCCTTCACTTCTTTGGTTAAGTTAATTCCTAGGTATTTTATTTTTTGTGGGGCTATTACAAATGGAGTTGCTTTCCTAATTTCAGCCACACTTTTCTCATTGTTGGCATACAGAAGAGCCATTGATTTTTGGGGGTTAATTTTATAACCTGCTACTTTGCCAAAGTTTTGAATCAGCTTGAGTAATTTGGGAGTGGAGTCTATGGGATTCTTTAAATACAAGATCATGTCATCTGCAAAGAGGGAGAAATTTATTTCTTCTTTCCCTATTTGGATCCCCTTTATGTCTTCATCTTGTCTTATTGCTGTAGCTAGGCATTCTAATACTAGATTGAAGAGAAGTGGAGAGAGTGGGCATCCTTGTCTTGTTCCTGAGTTAAGAGGAAATGGCTTTAGTTTTTCACCATTGAGTATAATGCTGGCTGTAGGTTTGTCATATACAGCCTTTATTGTATTGAGGAATGTTCCATGGATTCCTAATTTTTCCAAGACCTTCATCATAAAGGGGTGTTGGATCTTGTCGAATGCTTTTTCTGCATCTATTGAGATAACCATGTGGTTCTTATTCTTGCTCCTGTTGATGTGATGAATAATATTAATTGATTTGCGTATATTGAACCAGCTTTGCATCCCTGAAATGAATCCTGTTTGATCATGGTGTATGATTTTTTGGATGAATTGTTGAAGTTGATTGGCCAAAATTGTGTTGAGAAGTTTTGCATCAATGTTCATCAAAGAAATGGATCTATAGTTCTCTTTCTTTGATGAGTCCCTGCCTGGTTTTGGGATGAGGGTTATGATGGCTTCATAGAACGTGTTCTGTAGTGAGCTTTCTCTTTCAATTTCATTGAAGAGTTGGAGGAGTATTGGTGTGAGCTCTGCTTTGAAGGCCTTGTAAAATTCCGCTGTAAAACCATCTCTTCCTGGACTTTTCTTAGCTGGGAGGTCTCTTATTGCTGTTTCTATTTCAATGCTTGATATGAGCCTGTTAAGCTGGTTTAACTCATCTTGGTGTAGTTTTGGCATGTCAATATTTGCTAGGAAAAGGTCCATTTCTGTCAAGTTGTCAAACTTATTAGCATAAAGTTTTGAGAAGTATTCCCTTATAATGTTCTGAATCTTGGTTGTTTCCGTGGTGATGTTTCCGTTCTCATCTCTTAGTTTATTAATTTGGGTGTGTTCTCTCCTTTTTCTGATAAGGTTTGCTAAGGGTCTGTCAATTTTGTTAAGTTTTTCGAAGAACCAACTCTTTGTTTTGTTGATTCTTTCTATAGTTTTTTTGGATTCTAATTCATTTAATTCTGATTTAATTTTGATTATTTCTTTCCGTCTACTGGATTGGGGTTTATCTTGCTGCTCTTTTTCAAGGAGGTTTAGATGTGTCATTAAATTGCTAGTTTCCGATCTCTCCAATTTGTTGATGTAGGAGCTCAGAGCTATAAACTTGCCTCTGAGTACTGCCTTTGCTGTGTCCCAGAGGAGCTGGTAATTTGTGTGTTCATTTTTGTTGAATAGCATGAACATTTGAATTTCCTTTCTAATCTCTTCCATGACCCACTCATGATTCAGCAGTGTGTTGTTCAGCCTCCATGTGATACCGGACTTTCTTTGGTGGCTTTTGGTGTTGAGTTCTAATTTTAGTCCCTTGTGGTCAGAGAGAATGCAAGGTATAACTTCAATGTTTCTGAATTTAGACAAGTTTGCTTTGTGGCCTAGAATGTGGTCTATTTTAGAAAACGTTCCATGTGCTGCTGAGAAGAACATGTATTCTGATGCTGCTGGGTGAAATGTTCGGTAAATGTCTGTTAAGTCTAGTTGATCTATGCAGCTGTTTAGATCTGCGGTTTCTCTGTTGAGTATTCTCAAGTTGTTCACGCAAATCCTGTATCAGTTTTTGAGTAGCTTCCTCATGCTTATGATATTCCTATATAAACTTCTGGGATGCCTCCTCTCTCTCCCTATCACACTCATACAGAGTGCTTTGTACATTTTCAAACTTCTCATTTATCATGTTTGCTAGTAGTGATTGTAGAGCTATTTGGGAACTCTCCTCTGGATTATTCTTTATCTGTTCTAATCACTGATTATCAAGATTGGGAATTGAGATACCCGAATTTGCCATTTTTATTGTGTTTTTCCGGCTTACTCTGCCCATTTGAGATGAAGATAGCACCAGTTTTGTGCTAGAACACTATCTTAAGGCAACCATCAACCAAAGTTTGCGTTTGTACAGTCAATAGTCTACAGATACAATCTAGTTCAACAGATACATCTATTCAACATCAAACAACTATATGTTAAAGGACTTCGAACCACAGAAAAGAATTTGGAAAACCAGAATTTATTAGGATTAGGGAGAGATGTGGGTAAAAAATAGGAATAGATTGGTGTGGGGAGGCACAGGGAGAGTTAACTATGTCCTAATCACAGTGCAGGAAATGGGTTGGGTAGGATGCAAGTAGAGAGAGAGAGAGAAAGAAGAGATGCAAAGGGGAATGAAAAGAGACCAGAAAAAAAATAGAAACGTAAAAATTAATGTTATTATATTGATTAAAAGACCGTCTATTTAGAGAGGAATGTGAATATGTTTAGAGAAAGGGAGGGACATAGAGGAGATGTGAAAAACTTTAAGGATGGGAAAGGGAGAAGAAAAGATCAGAAGTTCAGTAGAGCTAGACAATAAACAAAAAGATAATTAAGAAAGAAAGAAAAAGAGAAAGAAGACAAGAAAAGAAAGGAAAACGCTCATTCACATATTCCTAAAATAAAAATTATAAGAGGAGAAAAAAAAGTTTCTGGAAAACAATTATTTTTTCAGAAGAGGCAAAAATTAAAGATTAATAAAAGTTTTAGAAGAAAAAAAATTTATATATATATATATATATAAGGTAACAAAAAACAAAAAACAAACAAAAAAAAGAAAAGAAGAAGAAAAAAAAAAAGAAAAAAAAGTCTTTTGATTTTTTTTGGGGGGGGGGAGAGGTGGGAAGAATCCTGTATCTCCCTTTTGTCTGTAACCAGTCTCTTGTTGGAGTCTCTGGTCAGCTTGAGGTCCTGTGGCTTGACTGGTTTCTTAAGTCGATTGGTTGGAAGAGGCAGAAAAATGCTCTGCTTTACCCAAGATTTTGAGATCCCCCTCCCAGGTTAGTTTTCTGGGAGGGTGATCTGCTTTGAGAATCACAAAAGAGGGGGATGCAGTGATGAGGCTAGGTTCTGGGTAGAGTTGAGGCCTTTCAACAAACAATAGCTTTTCCCTGGGGCTATTTTGTGATAAAGCTCACAGCGCCCAGCCTGGAGCCATTCTCAGGGTTTCTGTTTTTCAATTGATTGTGGTGGTTGCTAGAGGGAGGGGCAGCCTCTGGCTCTGGTTACTCAGTGAGGAAAGCCACTCCAATGGCTGGCGCCTGAGCTGGGTGACTTTTCCCTGGCTGGAGCTGAGTCTGGCAGGTCACTTCACCGTTAAGTTCTTGTGACCTGCTAAATGACTCGTTTTATTCCAAGGCCTGAGCTGGAGCTAGCAGCTCCTCCTAGCTTTGTTGGTATCCAAGATGGAGATTACCGGTGCTGGGGGGGGAGGGGTGGCCTTCCCTCCTCTGCTCCCTGAGAAGGAGTGAGGACGTCGGGCTTGTACTCACGCCGAGTCTTGGATCCTGGGTCGTCTCTGGTCTGCAAACTGCAGGATGAAGATGTCCGCTCCTTGTCGGTTCTTGTTGGTGTTGAGTAGAATCCGCTCGTCCGCTGCGTCTGGCTCCTTCGTCCCAGACTCTCTGTGTCTCAGGTATGACCCCGGGGTGGTGGTCATGGCCGCGACTCTGCCGCCGCAGCGGCAGCTGCTGTCAGGTGCTCAGATGTGTCTCCTTGGCTTCCCCTCTCTTGACTAACTCTCTGTCCTGTGATGGCACACTTGGTGTGATTCTCTGGCTTAGGACTGTTCACTGGAACTCTAAAACTGCTTTCCATGCGAGAGCTTGTTCAGATTCCAGCTTCTCCTCCGCCATCTTCCTGGAACTCTCTCCCCATATTTTTTAAGGCTCTATTGTATTTGTCTTCACTCAAAAATTTCCCTTAGGTTTTCATTAATCCCCTTCTACATCAGGATTGTCTTTCCACTCTGATTTGACAATTTTGTCATAAAGTAAATCTCCTTTCTATTTAAAACAGAAGAAAAGGCATATTTGAAAATACTTTCATGAAGAAAGATTGTCTCTATTCTATCTTTGACACAAGTGAACTTCCTTCCTGCTGTGCAAAGATGAGTCTGTAGAGACAAACAAGTTTCTTTTCTACAGCCACTGACTTGTGACCCTGGCCCTCTTTGCTTGTCCTAAGTTTGTATTATTTTGAATGATAATACACTACCACTCTGAAAGACGTGAAGCATTTTTCAAATGCAAATTTCTGGTAGTCCACTATATTATAGACTCTCCAACATAGGAAGCTACAACTAACTATAAAAGAAAATATTTGGGGGATTCCAGGAAGATGGCAATGTTCTTACAGATAGTCCCACTATGTGTCTCTAACCAAACAAAGATCTAGGATCACAGCCACACTTTATCTTAAGAAACCCACTCCAATCAATCTCTACATATCAAAAGACTTTTCCTATTACAAGAGGACTATCCTAGCAGCCAAAAAGGGAAAGCAAAATGAGAAACCGTGAACAGGATTCCTGTGGAGCAGCTGCACCAGGTGGCTTTTTGTGCCATGCTGGGAGTTTCTGTAGACTTTAAGCAGAGATGTACCCAAAAACTGAAGAAAGAGCTCAACACCAGACCTGCGGAAAGTTAGCAGGAAATCTGGTGAAGACCTCTGAGTCGGTGAATGTCTCCCCCTCCAGGCCACACCCCTGGGCAGCTTTGGAGAAGGAGCTAATCCAGCAATCACTGCCATTATAACCAGAAACCAGCCACATTGGGTAAACCCTCAAGTTCATCCCATGTCTCCAGCACTGACAGGACCCCTGAGGATCACCTCCGCATATGGCCACCAGGAAACCACAGCCGCAGCCAATCCCTTGCTCCAAGGGCTGACTGCCCTGCCTACTGGTCACTTTGCTGGGACCTATTCCTTCCCTGCCGCCACCGAGCGCCAACCCCAGGCTCCGACCCTGGGCTCCCACAGCCACTGAGACATCATGCTGCTGCTTCTGCTACACCGCTGACATAGTCTGTACTCACTGACAGCTGCCCCCAAGGCTGCCTGCTGCCTGCCACCATTGCTGCTGTAGCCCAGCATGGCCACCACAACCCACTGTAATGCACCAAACCAAGCTCCATCTGGTCCTCCCAGTGCCTGGATTCCACATGCCTCAGAGCAAGATCCTTCAGCTGCTGAAGACTCCACCCCCACCTGGTCCTGCCAACACCCAGACCCTCCTACTGAGAATCAGCCAACAACTTCCTGGCCTCCACAACATAGGCTCTGTGGTCCAGCACACCACCAGCTACAGGCCTTGTGAGTAACCCAATTGGGTTCACTCCCTGGAGGTTGCAACTCTGTGCGATCCCAGCCCCAAGGCCCCTTCCAAAAGGGAGGGATCACATCAGAGGTGAACATAGACTTAATGGTCCTGTGGCTACCTGGGAAAGCCTGGGAACACAACTCCAGGCCTGTGATAGCAGACTACAAACCTGAAACCCCCAAACGCCACGCCATCAGGCCTGAGAGTGGGATTCTATGTAGCAGTCACCTTCCCTTGTCAAAAGGCTGTCTGAACCCAACCATGCCACAAGGAAAGTGGACTATTGCAAGGCATACAAGGTTTTATCAGGAATTGGATTACAGGACTATGTGGAGATCTAAGTTCCTTCAAACAACCCCAAAAAAAACCCACTCTTTAGATTTTTTTTTTAAGTTTTTATGTCTGGTCATTTGTTGTTTGTTTTTGTTTCTGAGTGTTACTTTTGTGCATTGTTTATTAGGATTTGCTATTTCACTTAAGTCTTCTATTTTCACTATTATTTAGTTTTTTCTTCCACTTTAATTTTTTGTTTCCTCCCCCTCTCCCCTTTTCATTTCTCCCCATATTATACTACTACTCTGTCAGAGCTACCCTGTCTAGTTCTATACACAAAGTAAGGCCTCATTCCATGTGTGTAAACGATAATTACAGGAGTTATCTTAGATTAAGCAACATTCTAATATCTTTGAATAAAACTTTTTCTAATCTCAGCAATTCTCCCAAACATATATATATATATATATATATATATATATATATATGTATATATACACACACACACACACACACACACATATATATATATTCTTATCTTCATCTAGATCTCTAAGCTATTCCTTACATAACCTTTCTTCAAATTCTTTTCTACCTCTTACAGTCTGAAACAGGTCTCTGTTCTCTTCCTACTACATATACCTCTCCTCTAAGCTGTTTTTACCCCTCTACTATCATTATACCCAATTTTTCTTCTGAACTTAAGTTTATATGTCTCCAATCCTAACCCTTTTCTTCTCCATTTTCCCCAGTCCATTAATCTCTAATGGCTTATATCTGACCCAGCTTATGGTTGGTTCCATTTTGACTGAGTACAAGGGATCCATCTTGTTAACGCTAAGGTGCAGAATACTTATCAGCCAAACCCACATCATCTCACAGGTTACAACTATACATAATCTCTACCCTGGAACCAAAACATCCCTCTCCAAGCAAAGAAAAAGAGAGCTAAATAGGGAAACACTTACCCATAATTCTGAAACTCTAAGATCTATGCATGTACATGACACTAGGTTGGCTCCATCCCTAAAAGGCTATCCTACTGTTGTACTAGTGTGGTTCTTGTCTCCAAATGGGTAGAACTAACTGCAGAAACACAAGTAACATGGAAAATCAACTAACCCTTCCACATAAACAAGATACAGGTCTGTCCCAGAATGACCTAGAGGAAAATGCTTAAGATATTTTAAAAGCATAGCTGGTAAATCTGCTGAATGAAAAATTGGACATCCTGCATAGGGCTATACAAGAACGTGAGGAGGCCAACCAGAAGTTACTAGACAACTTCATGGCCTCTACAAATAAAAGGATAATGGAAGTCCAACAGAAGAAGAAAGAGTCCAAGGAAAAGATAGAGACCCAGATAAAGGAGTGGAAAGAGAAGTCTGAAAACCAACTCCAGTGGGATGGGGGTGGGGAGAGTGTAGTTGAGGAGGTCGGAGGGAAGGGATGGTAGAGGAAAAACAAAGGGGGAGGCAACAATGTTTGATAAGAAATGTACTCATTAGCTTGCTCATGTAATAGTAACCTCTCTGTACAGTATTTTCACAACTAAAACTTATTTAAAAAAAACTCCAGGAGGTAAGGCACTCTTTTCAAGAGTTAAAAGAAAACTTCAATAAAGAGTTGGCCACCACTAAGAAAGACCAGCAAGAAGGAAGGGAGATAAACAGCAAAGTAAAAAGCCTTGAAAGCAGAATGGAAAAGGCAGAAGAAAGAACTCGGAGGCATAACACAGTTTAGACTCCATAGAGAAAGAGCACACAGATATGCATAATGAAACCAAGAAGCATGACAGATCACTGCGGAAATAAAGGATACATTCAGGAAGCATAATAGGTGTACAGGAGGGCCTGGAGAGGGAAGCCAGTCGGTTAGGAAATATATTCAGCAGAATCCTAGCAGAGAACTTCCCAAATATGCAAAAGGACAGGTCCATCCATATATAAGAAGCTTTTAGAACCCCAAATAGACCAGACAAAAACAGGCCATCCCACTGCCACATTATAGTCCATATAGGATCAACAGCCACTAAAGGGCATAATTCTTAAAGCTTCCAGGGAGAAGAGAACAATCACATATAAAGGTAAGCCTATCAGAATTATCTCAGACTTCTCAGCAGAGACCATAACACCAAGGATGGTCTGGAAAGAGGTATTCCATGACATGAAGACAAATAACTACCAACCAAGAATAATCTACCTAACTAAGCTCTCATTCATAGCAGAAGGACAAATAAAAACCTTGCACAGCAAGGAAAAACTGAAACAATATATTGCTACCAAACAAGCTCTACAAAATTATCCTCAAAGACATTCTACACATAGAAAACCAACAATAACAGAATATTGGCAATGAAATGGTCCACAAACAGAGAACTATAATTACAACAAGAACAGCCAAGGCACAGCTCCCTCCAACCCCCCAAAAATGGATAAATGGCAGGGACAGACAAAGACCTCTCAGTCTTAACTCTCAATATTAATGGACTTAACTCTCCAATTAAGTGACATAGATTAGTTGGATCAAAAAACAAGATCCTTCTATCTGCTGTCTTCAAGAGACACACCTTGCCCACAAAAATAAGCATATTCTAAAAGTGAAATTCTAGAATAAAATCTACCAAGCAAATGGCTCCCATAAGCAGGCCGGAGTTGCAATCCAAATATCAGATAAAATAGACTTCAAAATAATATCAATGAGAAGAGATAAAGAAGGTCACTATATACTAATTAAGGGACCTCTCCTTCAGGAGGATATTATGATTCTAAATATCTACTCACCAAACAACGGAGCACCCAAATTTATTCAAGAAATCCTACTTTTCCTCAAATCACACAGAGATCCAAAGACATTAATTGTTGTGGACTATAACACACCACTATCTCCACTGGATAGATCAACCTGGAAAAAACTCAACAGAGAAACCTCGGATCTTAACATCTGCATAGATCAACTAGACTTAACAGATGTTTACTGAATATTTCACTCAGTAGCATCAGATTACACCTTCTACTCAGCAGCACTTAGAACATTCTTGAAATTAGACTACATTCTAGGTCACAAAGCAAATTTGTCCAAATTCAGAAACATTGAAATTATGCCCTTCAATCTCTCAGATCACTAGGGAATAAAATTAGAATTCAACATCAAAAACATCAAAGGAAATCCTGTAACACATGGAGGCCGAACAACACAATGGAAGAAATTAGAAAGTAAATTCAAATGTTCATGATACTTAACAAAAATGAACAAACTATCAGCTCCTCTGGGACACAGCAAAGGCGTACTCAGAAGCAAGTTTATAGCTCTGAGTTCCTACATTAACAAATTAGAGAGATCTGAAACCAATAATTTAATGAGGAACCTAAAGTTCCTTGAAAAAGACTTAACAAGTTAAACCCCAATCCAGTGGACAGAAACAAACAATTAAAATTAAATCAAAATTAAATGAATTAGAGTTCCAAAAAAGTATTGAAAGAATCAACAAAAAAAGAGTTGGTTCTTTGAAAAAAAATTAATAAAATTGACAGACCCTTATCAGAAAAAAGAGAACACACCCAAATAAACAAACTCAGAGATAAGAATGGAAACATCACTACAGAAACAATCAAAATTCAGAACATAATAAAGGGATACTTCTCAAACCTTTATGCTAATAAGTTTGAGAATCAGAAAAATATGGATGAATATCTAGCAAATAATGACATGCCCAAACTAAACAAAGATGATTTAAACCAATATAACAGACCCATATCAAGCATCAAAGTAGAAACAGCAATAAGAGACTTCCCACCCCAAAAAAGCCCAGGATCCGATGGATTTCCAGCTGAATTTTACAAGGCTATCAAAGCAGAACTCATATCAATACTCCTCCAACTCCTGAATGAAATTGAAAGAGAAAGATCACCACCAAACTCTTTCTATGAAGCCAGCATTATACTCATCCCCAAAGCAGGCAGTGACACATCAAAGAAAGAGAACTTATAGACCTATTTCTTTGATGAACATCAATGCAAAACTTCTCAACAAAATTTTGGCCAATCAACTTCAACAACTCATCAAAAAATCATATACCATGATCAAATATGATTCATTTCAGGGATGCAAAGCTGGTTCAATATATACACAAATCAATTAATGTAATTAATCACATCAACAAGAGTAAGGATAAGAACCACATGGTTATCTCAATAGATGCAGAAAAAGTATTTGACAAGATCCACCACCTCTTTATGATGAAAGCTCTGGAAAAACTAGGAATCCATGGAACATTCCTCAATATAATAAAGGCTGTGTATGACAAACCTACAGCCAGCATTATACTTAATGGTGAAAAACTAAAGCCATTTCCACTAAATTCAGGAACAAGACAAGGACGTCTGCTCTCTCTACTCCTCTTCAACTTAGTATTAAATGCCTAACTACAGCAATAAGACAAAATGCAAGCATAAAGGGAATCCAAATAGGAAATATGAAGGAAAACTCTCCCTCTTTGCAGATGACATGACCTTGTATTTAAAGAACCCCATGGACTGAACTTCCAATTTACTGAGCTGATAGGAACCTTTGGCAAAGTAGCAGGGTATAAAATGAACCCTCAGAAATCAATGGCTTTCCTGTATGCCAATAATGAGAAGAGTGTGGATGAAATTAGGAAAGCAACACGTTTTGAAGTAAGCCAGGCCCAAAGAAACATAGGTCCCAGTGTTTCCCTCATTTGCAATAACTAGTATGTGTCTAGAACAAGCAGAGAAGTCAAAAGCTATGTACATATAACCATATAACCTGATGTTAAATGAACCATACGATAGGGACACAAGTGCTTTTATCTTTCTTGCTATGTTTTTTAACATATTTATAATGTACTGCATATTTTTTGTTTCTTTGGTATGTTCCTTCCCCACAGTATAATCTCTGTTTTCACTGAATTTGATTCTCATGCCCTGCTTCTTGTATATACATTTTTCTAATTTGGGTTGGGGAAGGGACAAAACAAAATGCTTAAATAAGGATACAGGTTGACCCATTTTAGCAATGAGATGTACAAGACACTATGTTGAAAACAAACTTTACAATTTCGGGCGTGAGAGGGTGTGGCAGGGGTAGGAGAGAAGAACTGGGGAGGTGAGGAGGAAAGAGATGGTAGGGGAAAAACAAAGGTGGGGGTAACAATGCTCCATAGGAAATTTACTCATTACCTTACTCATGTAACTGTAACCGCTCTGTACAATATCTTTACAATAAAAAAAAATTAAAAAAAGTGAAGTAAGCCAGGCCCAAAGATCCCATGGCTTCTCCTATTTGCCATAACTAGTACATATCTAGGACAAGTAGAAAAGGTCAAAATCTATGTACATATGACCATATATGATGATGTTACACAAAATAAACCCCAAGATAGTGACACAAGTGTTTTTTTTTCTTTCTTGCTGTTGTTTTTAATGTACTTATGATGCACTATGTGATTCTTTTATTTCTTTTGTGTGTTCTTCCCCCACAGTATAAACCCTATTTTCACTGTATTTGATTCCAGGGTCCTGCATCTTGTATACGTTTTTATAATTTGGGGAGGGGAAGGGATATAACAAAATGCTTAAATAGGGATACAGGTTTACCCATTATAGCAATGAGATGTACAAGACACTATGTTGAAAATGAACTTTACAATTCTGGGGTGGGGGAAGGAGGAGTTGGAGATGTGAGGAGGAATGGGAAGATAGGGGAAAAACAAAGGAGGAGGTAACAATGTTCAATAGGAAATGTACTCATTACCTTACTCATGTAACTGTAACCCCTCTGTACAGTATTCTTTATATATATATATATATGTATATATATATACATATATATATATATATGTATATATATATACCTTAAGTTCTTTTTAAAGAAATGGAATGGGGCCAGGAGTATGAGCTAAGGCATGCTGACTATCACTAGTCTGAGAGAAAAAAAAAGATAAATTTGCATGAATCACAAGTATCTGACTTCAAATGTACTACTAAACACATCATAGTATTGAATTTAAAACAGACTAAGGGAACAAAATATAGAAGAAAGAATGTAAGTTTAGAATTTTACCATCTACTGATTCCCAGCAAATCCTTCTTGGCAAGAATTTTAAGTCAATGTGACAAGAATTCTCAAACTCTTAGTGGGCAACTCCTAGAATTTTTTTTAACCCCAATCCCTAATTTGTTCATTGGCCAGAAATCTCCAACTGCCTTTGCTATATTTGAAATGGAGCCCAATATTGCTCCCTTATTGTAAGTCTTGAATAAAATCTTACTACAGTTTAAAAAAAAGAAAATATTTAAGCTCTGCTCTCTAATTTTACATTTCCATATATAAGTGATTAATATCTTAACAGATTATTTTCCAAGTATATTTTTAAGCAAAAATAACATTTACATCTCCTTGGATTTGGGTTTGCAGTCACTTTGGAGGAAGACACAGGAGGAGCAAAAGGTGCAATGGGAACTTGACAAAAAATCAATGTAAAGTTGACAACCTAGCAAACTCAAACAAATATCTATACTACTAAATTCTCTAGTGATAGATATACAGTTCCTGTCTCATCTGGTTGTTTATTTTGTTTACATTTGTTTTGTTGTTGCTAGTCTCTTTCAACAGAAAGATAATATAACACTTTAGGTACACCACTATTCTATGTTAATATAGAATATTTTAGACCATTAATACCTATTTGCTATTCAAGAATATATTCACATCCAGTAGCTACAAAACTACTTGAGGTAGATAAAAATAAACTTCCTTAAATTTCCCTCCATTTTTTCTTTTCCATTTTTGTTATGATTGTTTTGCCTTGGGTTAGCCCTGAGCTTGTGTCCATTATAGATTTAATTCCCACATGGAAATTATATATATATATATATATATATATATATATATATATATATATATGCATTTTCCCTAAAAAACAGATAATGATTCTGCCAGGAGCATCAGAATTCGATATAGTACTAGAATAGTCTATTAATGGAATGGTATACATAGCATAATCTTGTTGACAACATAGATCTTCTACAGGCATTTGTTGAACAAATGCTTTTAAGTTTGTTCATTTTAAGAGTATCTTCGATTTATCCCATCTTTCTGTCAACTCCTCCTCTAAATTCCCTTATAAGATACATTTGAAATCTGGCTCGTAGATGGTTAGCATACTCCAACTGCCTTCTACTTTTATGAATCTCTGATTTATGGTCAACTGTTCTTTTTTTGATTGTCTGTTCTAATCTTATTATCTTGACACTGCAAAATCCTACAGACAAACAGATTTAGTACATTTATTAGTCTTCCTGTATCCTGTGTTATAATCATTGTCTTGATCAACTTCCCTAGAATATAAACTGCTAGCCTCACATTCGTTCTCATCCACTGGTTGAGAATTTGTGTGTTTCTGTGCCAAGCTGCTCCATTTGTAATGGTTAAGGGTTACCTGACATAGTTTTTAAAAATAAATCTCAGGATGTTAATGCAATTCTGGAATCAACAAATTGTGCATGAGGGAATCTATCTGATGAATAATGTTCAATTATGCTTGTTTTAAAGATAAAAATGATTGCTCATGTAATTGTATATTTACTTGCCAATTATGCATTGTGGGAAAATTTTCATGCTATCTCTTGTTATTATTAAAATCTGTTTACTTGCTTGTAATTAGGTCCCTCAAATATTCTGTTCAACTTCAAAATATTTATTGACTATCCAGAACCATGTGCAAAGTCCTATGCTTAGTCCTATTCTTTCTAGAAATATGACACCTAAACTTTGATGTAATGACATTTTTCTTCCCGAAAACATATGGTATTGACTTTCAAAGGTCCTTGCCCTTTATGTAATTGTATAGAATTGACAGTTAGCCTTCTTTATCTTTTTCCATCATAATAGGCATCAGTTAAACCATTGTTTGCAGTATTAGAATAACAACTGAATTAAATACTTCAGTACAGCATAATACTTTGCATTAGACTATTTCAAAAGGTTTTATAGACTGTTTTTCTTCTCAAACTTACTGTTTAGTCTCTTATGCACAAAGTAATCTAAACCAAATTGAGAGAAAAAAATCTATTTTTTAATGTGTCCTGAAGAAACATGCCTTCAGAAGAGGAGAAATAACAACTGTATAGTAAAGTGTTAGGCAGACTTTCTTCTTTTTTGTTAGAAGGTTATGGTGGCATGGCATCATTAGGTAGTGAACTCACCTTGTTGGGTATGTGTTATCTTTTGATTCCCTCTGTGGATCTTTTTTTAACTTTGTTTTATCCATATGACATCTGCTGTTGAGATTGAAGGAGAATGAAAAAAGATGAGATTGTCACTCTTTGGATTTTTCTTTCTACAGCTCAGTCAGTAATGTGATTCTATCATGCCTCGCCCAATAGCCAACTAGCTCATACACCAAAGAATAAAAATAAGCACACAGAAGCACAGAAATTTATCCAGATTTCAGCAGACTCTTACTAGTAAAATGTGACTTAAACTGCCATTAAAAAAAATGGTCTCTGAAAGTTTTTACAAGAAAAAACCCAGTACTGGGAAGGTGGCTCAGTGGTAGAGTGTTTGCCTACTTAAGCAGTAAAAGCCAGCAGTGGTGCTATGGCTCAATGGTAGAGTGCTAACCTTGAGATGAAGAGCTGAGGGACAGCACACAGGCCCAGAGTTCAGGCTCTACCACTGCCAAAAAAAATCCAAACATTTGTCATTTTTCACAAAAAGATTCAAATAGTTTTTGTTTTTGAAATTTTATTTACTTTTCCAAGTAACTTTCAATTCCAATTACTTAGGTGATATAGAAAAAATTGAAGACTTGAATGTTTTAGAAAACCAGTTATTTCTTAAAATTCTTAGAGAATGGGTAGCATTATTCAATATCTTTCCAAAATTATTGATCATAAAGCCACTAAGATCTTCTAGTTACACAGTTTATTGTATATAACAAACAATAATGAGTAATAAAAGAATAGGAATATAGTAACTTCATTTTGTAAATCTTTACATAAGTTTGAATTTTAGTAGAAGCAATAATTAACAAATCAGACCCCTCAAAGTATATTGAATCAATAACTTGGAGTAAAAAAAATTAAGATAAGTTCGAGAAAAAATAAATAAATTAGGTCTACAAAATGTAAAAATGATAGGCATAGCAAGTTTATCTGTAGAATTATTTTTATTATGGCAAATCTGGTTTGTTATAATAGGCTTTTAGTTGGTTTCTGTTATTGTTATCACACCCAATACTTTATTCTTTTTTTTTCAAGCAGGTAGAAAACTCATTTATTAACAGAGAACAGCCCTTTTTAAAGCCAAAAAGAGTGGGTGGCATGGCAGGGGAGGAAGAGGAACCAATCACTGTCAAGGTCACACCCTATCATGTACCTAAGCTTCCACGGGCTGGTCATGCACTGAATATAAGGTAAATTGGGCTCTGCCCACTCTACTCTCTCTTAGCACCATCTTTGCTGTAGAGCACTTGCCTTGCCAATACTTTATTGTTTATCAGCATGTTATATTTAGTTGTATAAAGGTTTCAATTCAACTTATCAATTTATCAAAACTTGATCAACATTATTTCTTCCATCATTCTTGCCTCTCAATTTTATATACATATATATATATATATGTTATATATGTTATATATGTATACATGTGTTTTGGTGCTGATGCTGGGGCTTGAACTCAGGGCCTGAGTTCTGTCCTCCAGCTTTTTCATTCAAGGCTGAAGTTGTAGTTATTGAGCCACCCTTACCTCTATGTCTTGTTTTTGGATGATTAAATGTAGATAAGGGTCTCACATCCTTTCCTGACCTTGATGGCTTCCAACTTGATCCTGGAATCTCAAGCCTCTGGATTATAAACATGAGCCACTGAAGGCAGGTCCAGTAGTCCATTCTTAACCAAGCATCTAAAATGGATTTTATGATCCAGGGTGATTACCACACTGGTAGGTATTATGTTTGTATTCCAGGCAGGAAGAATAGAGGATTTATGGTATGCTGCATATGCAGCATGAGTTTTCTTTGGTTATCAGCAAAGTAACACAATTCCTGAAAGTCCTACTTGGTCCAGTTTTTACAGTGCATTTGTCTTAATTATGTCATTGTGTCATAGGACCACCAGTATTTCCAAAAGATCTTTGGAAATTCACCTGTAAACTAGGGTTTATGACTACTTTAAATGATATCTGGTAATAATAATGATTGATAATAAAACACATTGGCTCTGGAGTAGAAAACCAGAAGCATTAACTATGAGAGTCTATATGTACTATAATAAAATAATACCAACTCTAAGCAAATGAAGCATTGGGTGTTGCTATAGATTAAACTAAGTGAGAACAGAAATGAATATGTTTTAAAGTGTAAAGTTCAATAGATCTGGCTTTTTAGCTATCTCTAGAAATCATTTGTTATGATGTTCTTGAGAAGGTCACTTGCTGTCTGGAGGGGTCACAAATTATATCTGCCAGTGATAATGACATATGTTATATGACTTGATAGAACTGAGAAATTGTGAAAATCAGTTGGTTTCCTAAGGCATATGGAAAGGTGGGTGAATTAAATTAAGTATTAATGTTAAGTATTTCATGTTCTCTTTGTTTGGTATGAACACACATTATTCCCCTTGCATTATGCTGTAGTAGGAAACTTTTATTTAGCTAGCATGTTATTAAATTACCTTCTTAAAACATTTGGTATGTAATCTAATGGTCCTCAGTTTTATGTATATCAAAGCAAAATTCTTAATTATGCAGTAAAACAGCAAATATTATCTTTACCTATTTCTTCACAGTGATATTTTCAGTGATAGCATTTATATAATTTGAGTAATTAAGGCAAGAATGTTGCTTCCTTGCAAATTGTACCAAGAGAAAATGCCTTCATAACAGCCACCGCATGGAGTTGGCTAGATGTCCTACGTATACAAATGCATAAATGGAAGACAGATGTACTCAGCCAGATAGAAGAATGAGTTCCACAAAGACAAATATCACACATATAGAATGTAGTCCCAATAGAGGACCATCAAGCTTGTAGAAGGCTAACAGAAAGCAGGAAGAGGGAATGAGAAACAGTAATAGAGGGGGTATATATGATCAAAGTATATTATATCCATGGATGGAAAGGTCAAAACGAAGCCTATTACTTAAGAAAGAAAGAAAGAAAAGAAACACATTTTGATACTAAAACAAAAACTCGGGGATATTATCATAAAAGCCCACTGGGGAAAATAAGGAAAAGGTATTGGCTTTGCATCAGAAAACTATTTCAAAGGCAGCCTGTTCACAAAGTGGAATATTCATGAATAAAAATAGATCTACTAGCTGTGACTTTTTGTGTAAACAAAACTTTGCCCCATGAATGAAAAATATCCTCCGAACAACAGAGTTCTGCAATGAACTTAGTGTTCCTTCATTATATTTGGGCTTGTGTTTCAGTGATATTTCTAAAATCAATTGTAATTCTGTTATTTTCTTTTGTCATATTATGTCTCTGTGAACACACACGTAGAAAGATTTTACCTCTTTCCTCTGGGCTCAATCTTTTTTGTCTATTTTTTATACATTTTTTATTGAAAAATGGTGTACAGAGGGGCTACAGTTCCATGAGCAAGGTAATGAGTATATTTCCTACTGAGCATTGTTGCTTCCTCCTTTGTTTTCCCATTACCATCCCTTCCCTTCCACCTACAACTACCCCCCCATCCCTGCCGAAGTTATAAAGTTCGTTTTCAACATAGTGTTTTGTATATCTCATTGTTACAATAGGTCAACCTGTATCCTCATTTAAGCATTTTGTTTTTTCCCTTCCCCTCCCCGACTTAGAGGAGTGTATATACAAGATGCATGGCACTGACACCATGGGATCCCTTATGTGCAATAGCTAGTACATGTGTAGGACAAGCAGAAAAGGCCAAAAACTATGTATATATGACCATATAAGATGATGTTAAGCAAAATGAGCCCCAAGATAGGGACACAAATATCTTTTTTCTTTCTTGCTATTGTTTATAATGTATTTATAATGTACCATGTGATTTTTTTTGTTGCTTTGTATGTTCCTCCCCCATGGGCTTAATTGTTTTTTTGTATCTAAAGATTGAATATGAAGGATAAACTCCTGCCTTATTCCCCCAATCAAGTAAAACATCACGTGCATGCTCACATGCTTGTCTGAAGCCAGGTCATTCCAACCTTGGCTTAGCTGACAGCCCCTCATCCAGGAGCATCCCATTCTAGACCTGGCTAAGAATACCACCTTTAGCCCCCAAGAGACCATAGCCTATTTTTTAATTTTCTGTCTCCTTTAAGACCCATATAAACCAGATCCCAAATCTACTCCCTTACACAACCTCCATATCTACAGGAGGGTCTGTACTCCTTGCTGGCAATAAACAGTCCTAGGCTAGTGAAGATCACATCCTGTCTATTCCTTTCCCATTCGCCTCCATTTTCCTAACACATGTCACTTCCCTTTTCACATCACCTTAATCAGGAACATCTGAATATTAATTAGCTTTTGAGGTTAAACAATTTTTTACCATTTAAGATTTTCTCATACATTAAGAGACTCTCTAGGCCATTTTGTATGCATGTGAAGAGACTCACAGATTATAATCAATTCTCACTTGTAGTAAACCTTTTGGCATAAGCTCATATAACACCCTCAGCATAAACTTATGTACTATCTCTGCATGTGTAGGCTTGATAAAGTATCTCTTCATGGGACACTAAAGGCTGCTTCAAGAAGACTATCTTTCTATCTTCGAAAACATGTTGCATAATTTTCATGCTGGTCCAATAAGGTGGAAAAAATTATCATTTTGTTTGTTTGGAACCTACATTTCTATATTTAATAGCACAAGTTCAGTGATTGCCTGGACTAATGAATCTCAACCAGTACAGCTAAGCACTCATATTCTTTTCCCCCATTGTTCAGTCATTTCTGAGGGTATCCTACTTACCTTTATGGGTAATTGGGTATGTTACAGTCTATAGCATTCAAACCTAGGAGAGAAAGTTGGTAAAAGTCCTGGCCAACCTCTTTCCTTTTAAGTATGTAGACTAGAAGTTTTGAGCATTGTTTCAGTCTTTTGGACCAAGTCTGGAGGATGAATTTTCTGACAAGGAATATTAGGAATTATTTCACAGTCTCTGCAACACAATGGATTGCTTACAACCTAGAATCAGCCACTATAGTTCTAACATTAGCCTTCTGATTTTAAGTATCTTTGTTCTGCAATATTTTAAAAGATTCATTTATTTGAAGACTTTATATGGTCATGAAATTATTCATTGAAAAGAGGTTGTACCATACATTCAACTATATGTAGTTAATAAAAACAATGAATGGAAATGGTACTGTGGCTCAAATGGTAGAGTGCTAACCTTGAGCTGAAGAAGTGAGTGACAGCACCCAGGCCCAGAGTTCAAGCCCCACGACCAACAAAAAAAGTAGTTCTTGTAACTAAAAACAAGTAATTATGGGAAACGGTTGACTGATAACCTATGGACATAATTGTTTTGTAGTCCAGATGTTAGCTACCAGCTTCTCCACAAAAACTTCCTTTAGACAGGAATGGATGAGAAAAATCATTTTGCCCTTGCTTCTTGATCATCCTCTAGTTTTTGCTAGTTTAGTACCTTAGGGCTACAGTCATTACCTTACTAAATCCTGGTTAAAGTGTTATTAACTCACATCAGACTTTCTATTTTTTAAGTAATTTGATGCATAATTTATATTAATTTCCTTTATTTTGCTTTTGGTTCAGAGTCTATGCTTTGGAAAGCAAAATCTTTATCAATTGAATTTTCATACTTACAATTATTTTGATTTCAAATAACTTACAATGATATGAATATAAAGTCAAAGACTTTCAGAAATATGAGTATGTTCTTGTTAGAAGTATTTTTCTTTTTTTTGTTATTTCAGAAAAATTCACTTTTGAAAAGTTTGGATGTTAAGAACAATTTCATGTCTAGGATCTCTATCCTTTATAGTTTTGCTTCCTTTAAACCAACGTTTCTTAGAGCTAGAGGTATGGGTCAAATCAAATTCACAAATGTAAAATCCTTACATTCAAATCCCAGTAATGCCAACAACTTGTAATAAAAGAAATAACAACTAATATTTCATGGCTTACAACATCCTTGTGGGAAACACTTCATATACTATTTAATATGTTCTTAAAACTATGTGTTATAATAATAATGTGAATGAATACACTGAATAAGTGTACCTATTTCAGAAAAATAGAAAGATGGAGATACTATTAAATACTATATAACCTATTTTACAATATATGGTATGTGTATGTGTGCAGGTGAACGTGTATTTTCAAGGTACACATATACACATGCACCCACTGTATTCCAAAGCACAGCCATTGTGTTGTTGAAAGAGGGAATTATAGATATAATGAAGGATTGTTTTCAAAGAAACTAAAGAAAAGTAGAAGGTAATGTGTATATTTTGAGAGGTTCTTCATTATGAAGAATAGTTTAATGAGCTATATACACAAGGGCACCACCATGGAAATTCTTCTGCAATTGTCTTCTATCATTTGAGACAGATGATTAGATAGCTCAGAGACCTTTACATAACTCCTGGAAAATACATTGTTCTCTAGCTAAAGGGAACAGAAACTCAGCAAGCAACTTAAGAAACATGTTAGCAACCTTAACTATTTAATGTGCTGGAATGAACAGCAAACCCACAGGATGAACTTGTATGAAACCTAAATACAGTATCTGTAGATACTGCATTGTGCAGCAAAGTTAAAACTGTATTCTTCATAAGGCTGATGCACCCAAGTACAAATCAAAAATCAGTAAATGAGGCTGCTCCTCTGAGACACAGTCTGGACTAAGTCTCTTCCTGACATTACCTGCTGTGCCACAGAATCCAGCATGTTTTGGCCAAGTAGGTTATGGTGTCCCTGAGAATAGCATCCTGGCATTTAATCCAGTCAATGATTATTTTCTCCGGATTTAGAAAAACAGCTGTGGCACTTTACTTGACAAACTAGATGAAAATCCCCAAGAGGTCTTTATCATTTCCTCTGACTTCTGTACCCTTAAAAAAGCTTATTTATCAACTGAAAACTCCCTGCAATTTGTTGAACCTTTGAGTACTATTTCATTGTTCCAATTATTTTTAATTGAACATGTTCTCACTTTTTGTGCATTATACACATTCGTGTTTTCATATTCATGGTGGCACATTTCTTTGTAAAGTTGATAAACAATTTTGAACTCAAAATTGTCCTACATGTCACAATGCCACAGCTGTAAGCTGCAGTAATAAAATATGAGTGGCAAGTCTACATCAGAACAAACAAGGTCATAACCAAATGACTGCTAAGATTAGATTTGTCTTTATCATTTGCTAATTGCTTGTTTTTAGAGTGTCACAGCCTATGTATTGTAGCTATGTTAACATATTTACATCACTGCTTTTTTAAAAAAAGGTAATGAATGCAACTCTCAGTGTGTTTTATATGTAAGAAGCAACAATAACAAATGTGTCAGGCAATGTTCTATGTATTAGGGAAAGATAGGAATAAATGATTAGTCCTATCTTAAAATGTTTTCAGCCCACTTAGAGATATGGATAAGTAGTATACACATACAAGTTTATGAATGAATGAAAGCATAAACATGAGTATCAAGCTTTAAAAAGTAAAAAATGTAATCATTTTTTGTGGCTATTGGTCATTTGCAATATAAAACCATCTTCCAGGATATCATAAAAACATTCATTATTATTTGTAACATTCACCAAGGAAATAAAGAATAATAAGAATGAAGTGTTTATGTTGATAATAATAATATTGGATGCATGATTTCTGGTCTTTGATAAATTTTCTTCATCTTTCTCATTATAGTCTCTTTATGGTTACTCTGATTGGTAACTTTTACTGGGGAACCAGAAATATAAAGCAGATTTTCCCCCAGGTTGTAATACATGTGTGTGAATGAAGTATCTAAGTAATTTACCTATGCCTTCCAAAAAATTCCTTTTTCTATTATAGACCATATCTGTTTTACCAAAGCCTTGATTTATATAATAAAATGATAAGAATAAGGTCATACTTAAACTGACACATAAATGTTTTACATATAATGAACACTGCGAGACATATCAAAACAGATTTGAGTTAACATTTTTTTGTTTGGGTGGGGGTGCTCAGTCCTCTAGTGTTTGTTGAAATGGAGTTTTGAACTATAAATTAGATATACAATTTAATTATTCTTTCACTCCTAATTTTCCTTTAGATATTTTTGTAACATAGACATCATACTAGTTTGTTTTCTGTGCACATTTCTGAGCAAACACTTTACGAAGTTGTAAAATATCTTTTTTTGAAGAGTGTCGAATACACTTATTTTCTCTAATCACCTAATGGGAAGCATTAATTGGATCTCAGTGCTCATTAGAAGGCTTGGTGGTGGGCAACAAAGTTGGAAAAGTAAAACTCTTACTACTGCTGAGTACCACATAATCTCTTTATGGAAAGGGGAAGGGGGACTTTTCAATGAAACCACATCTATAAAAGGAGAAATTTACTAGTGCTGTTCCAACAATTATTCAATTGCATATGCATAAAATGATCATTCAAATATAGGATTCTAGGAAATATTTGATCTAAAAGACACAGAGTATCTACTCTAAATTACCATTACTCAATGGATTGCCATTCAGAAAGTATGCATAGGCACTTGGAATGCAAGACAAAGATGCAAATACATAGTAAAATTCTTTGTTAATGAACAAACATTTACTATTTTAACATAATTACATATTAAATATTACATATTACCTCACACAATCACTTAATCACAACCAGGTGCTTGTTTTAATGGGTCACCCATAATCTTAAATGTGGTATATTAAGATAATTTCATCCCTATTTCAGATACCAAAGGAATAAGGATGTCAATCAATTTTCTTATTACTTCAAGAAGTGATGGAGAAATTATAGACTAGGCTGAATGAGCCTAAAGTTTTTAGATCTTCCTCAATAATATGGCTATTTTCATGTTAATTATGAAGAAAAGCTACTTCTCTTTGGACTTTGGAAAGGGCTGTTGTGAAAGAGAAAGTTTCAAGTTCTGAGCCTGAAAACAGCCAGTACTTCATCCTGTAGTTTTCCTCTTGCTTTTTGAAATCCTCCATTTTATGTTCACCACCTCTCTACCTGCCATGGTCAGACCTTTGACTATAACAAACAGATCTGTCAACTCACCTTTTCAGCTTACCTTTGTACCTATCTCCAAACATTTGCTGGATTTCTACTTTTAGTAAAATCTCTTTACAAGTAGTTTTAAAGCCCGTCATAAAGTGCTTGACAAGGCTTTGTAATTCTCTGAGAATTCAAGTTCACAAAGATGGAATTTCATATATTCTCACCTATTTCCCCTTCCTTGTGACTAGCCATTTTCTTATCACTACTGAAAACTTTGTATAAAATGTCAGTTGTATTTCTCAGAAATTTCATGTACCAGGAACTCCATTTTGTTTTTTCTTATTGTTAGTTACTTTTTCTTAATAAGTTTTTTATTGTGAAAATACTGTACAGAGGGGTTACAGTTACATGAGGAAGGTAATAAGTACATTTCTTATCCAGCATTGTTGCCTCCTCCTTTGTTTTTCCCCTATCATACCTTCCTTCCCACCTCTACAACTACACTTCCCCCACCTAAATTGTAAAGTTCGTTTTTCTACATAGTGTCTTGTACATCTCATTGTTACAAGGCAAGTGCTCTACCACTGAGCCACCTTGCCAGCCCCCATCTCATTGTTACAATGGGTCAACCTGTATCCCTCATTAAACATTTTGTTTTTTCCCTTCCCCTCCCCAAATTATACCAACATCAAATGCAGTGAAAATGGGTTATACCGTGGGGGAGGAACATACAAAGCAACAACAACAAAAAAATGACATGGTACCTTATAAATACATTAGAAGCAATAGCAAGAAAGAAAAAAAACACTTGTGTCCCTATCTTGGGGTTCATTTTGCTTAACTTCAGCTTATCTGGTCATACCTACATAGCTTTTGACTTTTTCTACTTGTCCCATACATATACTAGCTATTGCAAATAAGGGAAACCATGGGACTTGTGTTTTTTTGGGCTTGGCTTACTTCATTTAATATAATTTTTTCCAAGTCTTTCCATTTCCTAACAAATGGGGCAATGTCATTCTTTATGATGGAGGCATAGAATTCCACCTGTAGAAAACTAAAGCTAGATCTTTATATATCACCCTGCACAAGAATCAACTCCAAGTGGATCAAAGACCTCGGAGTCAAAGCAGACATCCTGCAAACATTACAGGATGGAATAGGAGAAACCCTAGGTCTCCTTGGCATAGGCCAAAATTTTCTTAAAAGAGACCCAGAAACACAACAAATCAAAGAAAGCTTGGACAAATGGGATTGCATGAAGCTGTAGCGTGTCTGCATGGCAAAGGACATAGCTAGCAAGATCAATAGAAAGCTCACGGATTGGGAGAAGATCTTCACTATGGCTAATTTGACATTATATTTTGTTTATTTGAATCTTTGTAGTGAACCATTAATAATGACCAGTTTTGTCTTCTCTATTATTGGAGGTATATTTTCCTTGAGAATGGATTTCTTTTGTGAAAGTCTCTATTACCAAGCCGGACTACACTGGGTAGTCGGGTGCCTAAAAGTCCAGTGCCAAGCTTGGCCTCATGGATCCTTTTTTAAAATTTATTTATTTATTTATTTATTTATTTATTTATTTATTTATTTATTTTTATTTTATTTTGTTCATTTATTTATTTATATTTATTTATTTATTTTTGGGTCCGGTCGTGAGGCCTGAACTCTGGGCCTGGGCACTGTCCCTCAGCTCTTCAGCTCAAGGCTAGAGCTCTACCACTTGAGCCACAGTGCCACTTCTGGCTTTTTTTCTTTTTGCATATGTGGTGCTGAGGAATCGAACCCAGGGTCTCAGGCATGCAAGGCAAGCACTCTACCACTGAGCCACCTTCCCAGCCCCCTCATGGATTCTTTTAAAGAAGAAAACCCATCTCCTTGTTTGCTCAGGGGTGGAAAATCCCTAAGGTTTCTTTCCTGCAGGTGCAAGCCAGGTGTGGAATTACAGAAGCTTAGCCAATGCTGTAAGCAAGCATTGAGCAAGGGCAGTATAACCCATTACCATGATCATTTCTATGACCTATTACTATGACTATTCCCTAGGAACAGAAATGGAACAGTTGGCAGTGGATGCACACATATATCTTTAAATGTCAAATGAAAAGGAACTAGTCTCATGAGTGGGAGGGTATAGTTCTCTCTTTAAGACTAAGACATAAAAGCAAAATTGAGTTATAGAAACTAAGAGTAAACTCTAAGACAGTCAGGTGTGATAAGCCCTATTACAATATGTAGGGAGGTGGGATGCTTTTCATTTAGGCCCACAATGGAATGTTTACAGGTAGGCTTAGGAGGATTGCCCTGTCTGCTCAGTCTGTGTATATCTGGTGGCTTCCTGATGTCTGTATGCACCTGGGGAAAAAGGGTGAGGGTCAATCCTTCATGTTCTATCTTTGGATACATAGGAAATACGGGCCAAAGGGAAGAAGCAAGCCTTCATATAGGGTCTGTTGTAAAGTGAATTATCCCAGAAGCCACATTTAGGTAGATGGAATATTGGAGTCTTTATTACACAGTTAGCAGGGCCACAGACAGCCAGTTGTTACAAATACATGAAATATGGCTAGGAAACTATCCAGAGAAGAAAGGAAGAACAAAAACAATACTAACAAACCAATTCAGCTCTGATGGAGACCTGAATTGGGATACTATGATGACCAGATACCAACCAGGATCCAGGAGACAGGGAACAGACACAGAGACACACATGGCATGGCATCATGGCGTTTGTGCTGGTCTGGGCCTAAATAGGGTCAGATCAGGGGCAGGAACACAGGAAATTCCCAGTCTCAGGCACTGGACTGACAGGTTCAGTAACCTATCAGCCATATGCCCTTCCTCTAGGGATCTGGGCAAGCCTATTACCTGGAAGTGGGTAGAGAGGCGTTTCCTTCCCCCAGCGTGAAGACAAGATGCCAGAACCTTCATCCACCATGTGGTCAATATGGCACCAGCCAGTACTGACCTCCTTACTTCAGATCTTTGGATACATAAAAAGATTGGGCCGAGAGAGGAGAGGCAAGTCCTTCACTAACCAGTAGCATCTGCCGGTTATTCCGGCTACCTGGAAATTGTAAATAGGAGTATTTTAGTGCAGGCCTGAGTCCAGTACCACTCTCAGAAAGGGGGAGGGGGAGGAAGACATAAAATTAGAGTCACAAATTTCTCCAAGCCCTTAGAGTAGTGTTGGCATGATGGCTATGCTTTCAGCATTGCTGTTGAAAGAATTAATTGTTCTTTTTTTAAAACATAGAATAATTGTGGACGTTTCTTATCTATTGATATCTAAGAATCAGGTCTATGTGTATAAGAGGTATAATTATACAGTTTGAAAAGAAAAGGATTTGGAACATAATCTGGAATGAAATTTCAATCAAATATTAATAAACTTGTTTCTTTTTTCTTTCTAAATATCAGAATTCCTAGCAATATTGCTATGGCAACTGGACAAGGAATCCTCTAGGCTGACAAGACACATGTCTCTGACCAGAAAGAATTACTTAGTGACTTTTAATAATTGCAACATTTATAATTATGGTGGGCATCTGCTTTCAATTGATTGAATTACTAGGACTGCAGTGTCAACTTTCATTTACTTACTAGAGAGTTTTATGTAAACTGACCACGAATCACTGGGGCCAACCTGAAATATGTCATGTACTAGAAAAATTCAGGGGACCATGTGAGTTTTCTCTATCTACCCAGACAGAAGCAATGCTGGTGCAGTTAAGCTAAAGTGACTTCCAGGGATTCAGGATAAATGGCTGAGTACAGGGTAGATAACCAGTGTTCTGAGAGGGCTGTTCAAAAACAAGTCTATACCAAATATTAGACAAGCACAAGTATGAAGTCCAGGCATGCACTCTGAGTATATGGATTGGGAAAAGAAGGAAGCAGGACTGGAAAATACATAACAAAATCAACCCAGTCATCTAAGCAAGAGAATAGAACTCTAGGAGTTGCTGTGGGATTTAATACAAGAAATATTTTTTCCAGTCCTATCTTCGCTGCTGTAGAGATTAGGCACCCCATATCCTGACTCGTAGAGAATAACCTAGCTGGACAATAGCCAGGTCATCTTCACCAGAGCAGAACTTCAGAATTCACTGTGATTTCTGGAGTCTAAATTTAGATAGCCGATAAATTAATCACTAGCCTCTTTCTATGTTAAAAGTTTTTTATATTTTTTTATATCTTCATTCATGATCATCTCACATCTCCATCATTGGAGTTCAATTGCACTGATTTTATGATGAGATAAGACTTCTAATTCCCTTTCAACTTAAACTCATTTTTTTTTCTTTTAGCATGAAGATCTGAAAATAGCCAATTAATTATTTAATTACAAGAACTTTTGAGCCAGTTTGTGGTTTGACTCTCAGCTTGTCACCCAGCATGCACCTGACTGAGATGTTGTGGAGAGAGCATGTCCATCTGCACTTTCATTCCAGGTAGGATGGCAGGTGTCTATTCAATGTTTGGTCTGACTGCGGAGGCCAGTAAGCAGAAGACACATAATCTAACCAAAGCACATCGCTAAAACACCTGTGTTTGTCCCCACTTTGGCTCATGGCAAAGTGAGCATTTCATTTCTTTTTTTAATTTTTATTTTTAATTGAAAGTGTGATGAGCTTGGGGGTTACAGTTACATAGGTAAGGCAATAAGTACATTTGTTTTAAATCATCATAACTCATCCCTCTTTTTCTCCCACTTACCCCTCCCTATCCCCCCCACGTTGTAATATTCATATCCAACATAGTGTTAAGAGAGTATTAATGTTGCTGTGGTTCATAAATCGGTCTATTTCTGTGATTCCCTTTCCCTTCATATATTACATATATTACATTGTCTATTATGTACAACACAAGGTACAAAAAGAAATGAAGAAAGAATACAAAACAATAGAGAAAAAAGAATGAACGAACTATGTACAGAATCTAATGAAAACCTCTTGTTTCCATAAGTTGGAGTTAATGTTAATGTGCTTCATTATATATAGTCCTTTGCACTAAGCACTTGGGTTATTGAGATCCCCTGTTAAGAATACCATATACAGGGGCTGGGAAGGTGGCTCAGTGGTAGAGTCCTTGCCTTGCATTCATGAGGCCCTGGGTTCAATTTCTCAGCACCACATAAGCAGAAAAGGCCAGAAGTAGTGCCATGGCTCAAGAGGTAGAGTGCTAGCCTTGAGCTGAAGAGCTGAGGGATAGTGTCCAGGCCCAGAGTTCAGGCTCTGCGACTGACAAAAAAAAAAAAAAAAGAATATCATAAACATATTCTATTTCTTATCTTACAAATGAAGGAGATCATGTGACCTGATATTCTTTGGGCCTGGCTTACTTAATATAATTCATTTTTAAAGCCAATATTTTTAAAAAGAAATTTAACAGAGAAAAGAAAACAAAAAATGATTCTGATCTTGTTCTTTTTGGAAATAAGGTTTTCTTTTTTTATTTAATATTTATTTATTTTTTATTGTGAAAATACTGTACAAAGGGGTTAAAATTACATGGGCAAGATAATGAGTACATTTCTTATTAAGCGTTGTAGCCTCCTCCTTTGTTTCCCCTTCCCATCCCTTCCCAGCCTCCCCCCACCCCCCCACCAAATCCTCCCCCCCCCACCAAAGTTGTAAAGCTCGTTTTCGACATGACAACTTATACTTCTCATTGTTGCAACGGGTCCACATGTATCCTTATTTAAACGACTAGTTCTTCCCCTTCCCCTCCACAAATTATACCGACATCAAATACAGTGAAAGCAGGGGTTATACTGTGGGGGAGGGACATACAAAGCAACAAAGAAATAATCTTATAAATGCATTAGAAACAAATGCATGAAAGAAAAAAATCATTTAAATACATATCTTAGGGTTCATTTTCCTAACATCACCTTATCTGAACTTTTCTGCTTGACTTGTACATATACTAGATATTGCAAATAAGGGAAACCATGGGACCTATGTTTCTTTGGGCCTGCCTTACTTCACGTAATATAATTTTTTCCAAGTCTTTCCATTTCCTAACAAATGGAGCAATATCATTCTTTCTGATGGAGGCACAGAATTCCATTGTGTATATATACCACATTTTCTTGATCCATTCATATACTGAGGGGCATCTGGGTTGGTTCCATAGCTTAGCTATAGTAAATAATGCTGCAATAAACATAGTTGTGCTGGTAGCTTTAGTGTGGTCTCCTTTGTAAACATTTGGGTAAATGCCCAAAAGTGGGATTGCTGGGTCATAGGGGAGCTCCATGTGGAGTCTTTTGAGGAACCTCCATACTGCTTTCCAAAGTGGTTGAACAAGTTTACACTCCCACCAACAATACAGTAAGGTTCCCTTCTGTCCACATCCCCTCCAACATCTGTTGTTATTAGAGTTCTTGATTTTTGCCATTCTAACTGGGGTGAGGTCGTATCTTAATGTTGTTTTTATTTGCATTACTTTTATGGCTAGGGAGGTTGAACATTTCTTCATGTGTCTATTGGCCATCCTTCTTTCTTCTTCAGAGAAGTTTCTAACTCTCCCTCTTCGCAGATGACATGATCTTGTATTTAAAGAATCCCATAGACTCCACTCCCAAATTACTCAAGCTGATTCAAAACTGAGCAAAATCTTAGGCTTCTTAGGAAATTCTGATATTTTTAAGTAAGTTTTTTATTGTGCAAATACTGTACAGAGGGGTTACAATCACATGAACAAGGTAATGAGTACATTTCTTATCAAGCATTGTTGCCTCCTCCTTTGTTTTTCCCCTATCATCCCTTCCCTCCCATCTCCACAACTACATTCCCCACCCCCCAACCCTGTCTAAGTTGTAAAGTTCATTTTTTGACATATCATCTTGTACATTTCATTTTTGCAATGGGTCAATCTGTATCCGTATTTAAACAATTTGTTTTTCCCCTTATGCTCCCCAAATTATACCAGCATCAAACAGAGTGAAAACAGGGTTTATACCATGGGGGGAGGGACATACAAAACAACAAAAAGAAATCACGTCGTGCCTTATAAATACTATGTTAGGTACAATAGCAAGAAAGAAAAAGCCACTTGTGTCCATGGGACCTATGTTTCTTTGGGCCTGGATTATTCACTTAATTTTTCACTTAATAATTTTCTCCAAGTCTTTCCATTCACTAACAAATGGGGTGATGTCATTCTTTCTGATGGAAGCATAGAATTCCATTGTGTATATGTAGCACATTTTTAAAAAATCTATTCATCTACTGAGGGACATCTGGGTTGGTTCCATATCTTAGCTATGGTAAATAATGCTGCAATAAATATAGTTGTGTTGGTAGCTTTCATATGGCCTTGTTTGTGATCATTTGGGTAAATGCTAAAAAGTGGGATTACTGCGTCATAGGGGAGCTGTATGTGTAGTCTTTTGAGGAACCTCCATAGTACTTTCCAAAGTGGTTGAACAAGATTACACTCCTACTAACAATGAAGTAGGGTTCCCTTGTGTCTGAAATTCTGGTATTTTAATGGGATGTAAGAATACCTGCCTAAACTTTTCCCTGAGGGAAGATATTATGTTTCATATCTTAGTATGCTAATATCCTACATTGTACCAGGAGGGAGACAATATCTCTTATTGCCAAGGTTATGTGGTATTTCTAGATTTTTATTCTAGAATTTTAGATATTCTAGATAGTCTAGAATTTTTAAAAAAGATACCACACATCCAGAAACTATGAATGGACCCATGGACAATTTTATCTAATTATTTTCAATGTGACTATTCATAAGATGTTCTTTCCCCACACAGATTCACACCATACTTGCATCCACATAAACAATATTGTATAAAAATCTGTGGATGCACACAAGATATCCACAAGTTTAGTTCTATAATCATGATTGGGGATAGAAATGTTAGGGTGAGATGAACAAATGGACAGGAGAACAAGAGAGGGATGATAGGTGACTAAACTTACTCCAATCATTTTCATAATCTAATCCCCTTAAATTTGGTTGTAGGCTCTAGACCCAGGCAGAGATGTTTCAGGGTGGATGTCACAATGGTGCATTTGGGCAGAGACATAGCAGCTTCTCTCCATTGCACTAAACCAAACTTCACTATTCCAACCCACTGGTTCACCATGAGGGTATCTGTGGACTCAACACCCTCCTCAGAGTGGATGTCACTCTTCCAACAACGAGTGTGTGGCTGTCAATGGTTCTTCATCCTCAGTCACAGTAGCAGATGAGAAAAAAAATGAAAAAGGATTGGTTAAACACCTGTAGAAAACTAAAGTTAGACCTTTATATATCATCCTGCACCAGAATAAACTCCAAATGGATCAAAAAAGTTAAAACAGACACCCTGAAAACATTACAAAAAGAATAGGAGAAAATCTAAGGCTCAGGCAAAAATTTTCTTAATAAAGACCTAGAAACAACAAATCAAAGAAAGGTTGGACAAATGGGATTGCATGAAGCTGCAGACCTTCTGCATGGCAAAGGACATAGCTAGCTAGATCAATAGAAAACTCACAGATTGGGAGAAGCTCTTCTAGCCATATAACAGACAACGGCCTCCTATATTCTCCAAAAACAAATCCTCAAAAAACACCTGCTCCATTAATAAGTGGGCTAAAAACATAAAGAGAGACTTCTCCAAAGTGAAAATAAGAATGGCCAATAGACACATGGGGGAGTGAAAGGATGGTAGGGGAAAAGCAAAGGAGTAGGTAACAATGCTCAATAGGAAATGTACTTATTACCTTACTCATGTAACTGTAACCCCTCAGTACAGTATTTTTAAAGTAAAAAAAAAACATAAAAAGCAAAAAAAGAAATGTAAATCAAAACAACATCGAGACTCCACCTCACCCCAATTAGAATGACTATAAGCAAGAACTCTAATAACGGATGCTTTAGGAGATGTGCCCAAAAGGGGACCCTCCTGCATTGTTGGTGGGAACTCTAAACTTGTTCTAGAACTCTGGAAAGCAATGTGGAGATTTCTAAAAAGACTACACATAGAACTCCCCTATTATCCAGCAATCCCACTTTTGGGCATTTACCCAAGTGATCACAGATAATGTCATATCAAAGCTACCAGAACAACTATGTATATCACAGCATTATTCACCATAGCTAAGTTATGGAACCAACCAAGATGCCCCTCAGTAGATTAATGGATCAAGAATATAACAAAGGCAGCATGGTACTGGTACAAAAACAGACCCAAAGACCAATGGAATAGAATAGAAGATCCAGAAATAAAACCACACACATACAATCAGCAGATATTTGACAAAGGAGCTAAAAACATACAGTGGAGGAAATACAGCCTCTTCAACTACTAGTGCTGGGAATACTGGGAGGCCACATGCAGAAAGCAAAGTGGACCTCAGCCTATCACCATGCACCAACATCAACTCAAAATGGATTAAAGATGTTAACATCAAATTGAATTACTGAAACTACTGCGGGACAGAGTAGGAGAGATACTTGAACTAATAGGCACTGGAAGGAACTTCCAGGGTCACAACAAATTGGAGAGAGACTCAACAAATGGGGCTACCTTAAAATAAAAAGTTTCTGCACAGCTAAAGTTGTAGCAGCCAAGCTAGAAAGACAAATAACTAACTGGGAAAAAATATTTACCAGCAATATGTCAGAAAAGAGGTTAATATCAAGTATATACAGGGAACTCAAGAAACTAATCTCTCCCAAACTTAACAAATCAATTACTAAGTGGGCAAGAGAACTAAAGAGAGACTTCTCAGAAGAAGAGAGAAAAATGGCAAAGAAACACATGAGGAAATGTTCACCATCCCTGGTTGTAAAGGAAATGCAAATAAAGTCAACTCTATGATAACACCTTACCCCAATCAGAATGGCCCACATCCTCAAGTCAGCCAACGACAAATGCTGGAGGGGATGCGGAGAAAGAGGAACCCTATTACACTGCTGGTGGGAATGTACACTTCTACAACCACTTTGGAAAGCAGTCTGGAGGGTCCTCAGAAAGCTAAATATTGACTTCTCCTATGACCCAGCCATACCACTTCTAGGCATCTATACTGAACAATAGGAACCAGTGTACAAGGACACATGCACCTCCATGTTTATTACACCACTGTTCACAATGGCCAGGATATGGAAACAACCCAGATGTCCCCCCCCATCTGAATAGATCCAAAAATTGTGGTACACATGGAATATATACACAATGGAATATTATGCAGCCATTAGAAAGGACAAAATAATGGCATTTGCAGGGAAATGGATGGAGCTAGAAGAAATCATGTTGAGTGAGGTAAGCCAAGAGCAAAGAGACAAACAGTATATGGTCTCCCTGATAAGTTGATGTTAAATCCAAAACATAGGTGATACAAAATTAACAAGGCTTAAAAAACAAACAACTTTCACTCATATGGTTGAATTACTACTAAATAACCCCATGCTGCTGATCACATATATGGTATATATGTGTACACTGGAGGGAAACCAGGAGGAGGACACAGAACTGGAGGGAGTGATGGGAAGACATACAACAGTGGGACCCATCAGCTGCACTAGACATTGATCAAAACGATCTAAGCAACTCAATGGCAGCAATAGGTAGGAGAGAATGAGTGGGAAAGCGAGCAGCCAACGCTATGCATAACAAATGAAATGTACATATCACCTGATGTGAAAGAAATAACTGTATTGTCAAACCTCATAGAAATCATAAATGTTATAGACCATGATAGACAATTTGCTCCATGAAAGTAAGAATGTGTTTGTGACTTTAACAAAGTATCACTATCTCACAATACTGTGAAATTTGAGAAATTATGTAATCACTTAATCACAATAAAGAATTTGAAAAAAAAATAAAATGTGGTATATGACACTGGCCCATTTGTTAGGAAATGGAAAGACTTGTAAGAAATTATATTAAGTGAAGTAAGCCAGGCACAAAGAAACATAGGTCCTATGGTTTCCCTTATTTGCAATAACTAGTATGCATCTAGGTCAAGCAGGAAAGGTCAAAAGCTGTGTACATAAGACTCTATAAGCTGATGCTAAGTGAAAGGAACCATAAGATTGGGATACAAGAGGTTTTATCTTTCTTGCTGTTGTTTTTAATGTACTATGTGATTTTTTTGTTTGTTTTGTATGTTCTTCCACCTTGTATAACCCCTGTTGTCACTGTATTTGATTCCAGTGCCCTGCATCTTGTGTATACATTTTTCTAATTTGGGGAGGGAAAGGGAAATAGCAAAATGCTTAAACAGGATACAGGTTGACCCATTGTAACAATGAGATGTACAAGACACTATGTTGAAAATGAACTTTACAACCTGGGTGGGGGGAGGGAGGAGTTGGGGAAGTGAGGAGGGAGGGGATGGTAGAGGAAAAACAAAGGAGGAGGTAACAATGCTTCATAGGAAATGTACTCATTACCTTACTCATGTAACTGTAACCCCCTGTACAGTATCTTTACAATATATTAAAAAATAAGTTAAATAAATTTAGTGGGAAAATACAAATACATGGTTTTGATGTGAAATGCAACATGTTTTATATTACACTTTTTATTAATCTTATTTATTTATCTTTTTTGTTTGTGGTGGGGCTTGAACTCAGGGCCTGGGCACAGTTCCTGAGCTCTTTTGCTCAAGGGAATACTCTATTACAGGGCCGTTTCCAAATTTTTAGTGTTTAATTGGGGTTAAGAGTCTCATGAAGACTTTTCTGCCTAGGGTGGCTTCAAGCTGTAATCCTCAGATCACTGCCTCCTGAGTCGCTAGGATTACAGGCTTGAGCCACTGGCACCTGGCCCAACCATAGTTTTTTTGTACAGTGTGAATTAGAGCATTCAAGCTTACTTTTATCTCTCACTTCTGAATTTTGTAGTTCTCTTTCTTTTCCATAAAATTAAAGCTTTTTAAAACTACTTGATTAAAAAAGGGTAAGCTTGGAAGAATATTTTCTCACTACAAAGCTGTAGATCAAACTTTGTGTCATAACACTTTCTCTGTGACTATTCTAGCTAATAGAGGTGTCTTTCAAGACACTTCAATTTTAGAGAATGTTGCTATATCCTTTGATTCTAATTTCAGAAGGTTTGAAATTCTGATCTGAGGTTGTTAAATATTTATGATGTATTGGGAATAAGTTGATGTCTCTGTTTCTTGGTTTCTTGAAGGTGTGGCCTATTGTGCAGCTGTGAAGGGCTTAGAATAACACACAGACACACGCGTGCGCGCGCGCGCACACACACACACACACACACGAACCAAACAAACAAAAAACTTTCTAAGGCCCACTGGCTGTAGGCCTTCTTCACATTAGGACAAAGCTCTCCCATCTTTAAAGCTCATTGCATTTAACGTGTCAGGCAAGATTATTTTGGCATTTGTCCATTGTATCATGTTCATGCTACTACTGGCTAATAGCACCTGAAATTATTTTTGCTCTAGACCTTTTCTATTCTCTTCCAACTATCACTAGCCTTTCTAGGATTGAAATCTTAAAGACACTCAGGCAGCTCAGGTGGGATCAGGACTGTTGAGGGAAGATCCCATGCTCTCAAGTTACTGTTGCTTCAAGTTTTTGGGAAGGTTGAGACTTCACATCCTCAAAAATACTTGTGTGCTATTCTGAAACCAACTGAAGGTCAATATTAATCACTTTTCCATATTCATCAAAGAAAAAATGCACTCAAATGTAACACTCCTAGTCTTTAATTTAGAGTGCCTAGCATTAAATTAGTAAAAATTAAATGATATAAAAGACGTTTAAATTACCTACAAGCAAAATGTGGAATTTTGTTTTCTCATTTATTTTTAGAGCATGCTGAATGCTTTTATTTAAGACATTTACTGAAGTTGAATTGAAAAGAGAGAATTGAAATATACCTGGAAAGCTTTTGATGTGAACTATTTGGGTAGTGATACAAAGAAGAAGAAGGAGGAGGAGAAGGAGGAGGAGAAGAAGGAGGAGGAAGAGGAGGAGGAGGAGGAGATGAGGGAGGAGGAGGAAGAGGAGGAGGAGGAGGAGTAAGAAGAGGAGATGAAAAGAAGGAGAAGAAAAGAAGAAAAGATGAAGAAGAAGAAGAAGAAGAGGAGGAGGAGGAGGAAGAGGAGGAGGAGGAGGAGGAGGAAGAAGAGGAAGATGAAAAGAAGGAGAAGAAAAGAAGAAAAGATGAAGAAGAAGAAGAAGAAGAAGAGGAGGAGGAGGAGGAAGAGGTGGAGGAGGAGGAGGAGGAGGAGGAAGAGGAGGAGGAAGAGGAGGAAGAAGAGGAAGAGGCATAGGAAGAAGAGGCATAGGAGGAGGAGGAGGAAGAGGAAGAGAAGGAGGAGGAAGAGGAGGAGGAAGAAGAGGAGGAGGAAAAGGAGGAAGAGGAAGAGGAAGAGGAAGAGGAGGAGGAAGAGGAGGAGAAAAGGAGGAAGAGGAGGAGGAAGAGGAAGAGGAGGAGGAGGAGGAGGAAGAGGAGGAGGAGGAAGAGGAAGAGGAGGAGGAGGAGGAAGAAGAAACATGGAGAAATCACTTTTGCTTTAGGAGTAGGAAGCAAGAGAAAGGTTAATTTTTATCTCTTACACACACATACATAGACAGAGAGAGAAAGAGAGAGAAAGAGAGAGAGAGAGAGAGAGAGAGAGACAGACAGACAGACAGACAGACAGACAGACAGACAGACAGACAGACAGACAGAGAGACGGGGGAGGGAGTGTGTGTAAAAGTAAGTGCTCTAGAATTTAACTGAAAGCCTGAAAGGACCCCGAAAACAACAGCTCCCTGCCTAGTCATTTGCAACAATTCATTTCCAAACATATGTGGCTCTGATACAAAAATATTGGTTGAAAAGATACATTAAAACTGTCTTTCTTCTTTGATACTGGATTTAGATAAAGTGTAAATTAGGGGTACTTACAACATGTTGTCTAATGAATATAATAATTAAACATCTAGATTTCATTTACTTAAATAACTTCATCTGTTCTGCAAAACCCCATTCAGGATAGTAAAAGTTATGTAACTATGCACATATTTGCAATTTCTAGGTAATTAAATCATGTATAAACAGTTAATTGTGTAGTAACAACATATTTTAATATACTTCAAGTGTAAGTAATCCATAATATTTCCAATAGAATTGTATCCAACATTTTTAAAATGTTGCTACTTGAGTAAAACAATCACATTCTTAAATCTACTGGACAGAAACATTTTTATTAAATTGTTGTAGCTATAAAATGCTAATTATGTTCATGCATGGGTTGTTCCAAAAGATATACATGGTTTTATATTTGTAGAAAACTGAATTTACAATTGCATGGTAGTTAAAAAATATCACCATAAACACTGGGTTAATGAGTCGTACATGTGTGCATAAAGCAACCTCAAGAGTATGAAGTACATTTGTTGAAATTATCTGCTTATATATATATATATGTTTGTCTATCAGAACAAAACTACCATAAGAATGAATTCTGCTTGTATGTGTGTGTGCAATTGTGTATCTCTTGTGCTGATAGTCAAGTCTTGTCATGTAAGTCATACATATATGTTCATATATCTATAAACATACATCTATATGAACTTATAAATTCATACATGCATATCTATTCACACAGAGAAAAATACACCTTTTAAAGTTTATCTCAGGATTTGAAACTGTGAATGATCTATATATTTATAGTGTTAGATTTTTCATAATCGTGAATAAGTACTCGAAAGCAACAAACAGATAAAGAAGGGTTTGTTTTGACTCATGGGTTTCAGAGATTTAGTCCACAGTTTGGCTCCACTGATTCTTGGCTCATGGTGAGGCAGAACTTCATGGTGAAGGATGCATGTGAAGAAGAAGGTTCTTCACTTTATGGTAGATAGAAAGGAGAGCAGAGACTGTAACAGGAAGTGACTAGATAGAATGTGGCCTTCAAGCACAGTCCTCCAGCGAGCCATTCATTCTACCAAGCAGCCCTGTCATCCACAGTTCCCCCACTTCTCAAAAGTCTATTTCATTTTAATATCCTAGGCATTTCTCAATCCAATTACCAATCATGATGAACACTAATGAGACCATTTCTTTTTAACTTGATACCCAAATATATCTCCTTAAATCATAAGATCTTATACCTACCCTTTAAAAGAATCATATCAGTCTCATGATAAAAAATGCATTCAGTCTCCATGAATCCCTACAGTCTTAAAAGTTGTAAACTGTTCAAAAGCCAAAGATCAAAGACTCAAGATAATTCTTTAAAACTCCAATCAAGTTATATACTTCCAACATATACAATGCACAAAATAAAAATTCACATTCCAATCAAGAGAAACAGGAGAAAAGTAGTAAATGATTAGGTCAAAGCAGGACCAAATGAGACCAAAACCCAACAGAGAAAACATTAATTTCAAAAGCTCCAGGACTGGCAACAGCATGCTGCCATTAGCTACTATGTAGTGGTTATAAGATACGGTCTCCTCAGATATATTCTAGTTATTGCAAATAAGGGAAACCATGGGACCTATGTTTCTTTGGTCCTGGCTTACTTCACTTAATATAATTTTTTCCAAGTCTTTCCATTTCCTAACAAATGGGGCAATGTCATTCTTTCTGATGGAGGCATAGAATTCCATTGTATATATATATATATATATATATATATATATATATATATATATATATATATATATACCACAGTTTCTTGATCCATTCTACTGAGGGGCATCTGGGTTGGTTCCATATCTTAGCTATGGTAAATAATGATGCAGTAAACATAGTTGTGCTGGTAGCTTTAGTATGGTCTTGTTAAAAGATATAATCTCCTGAGACTCTAGATAGCTCCAATTGGATGCCATTACTATTTGCAGCTTTCCTGGCCCTTCTCTTGGGGTGGGTCTCTTCTCTACCTATGCTTTGCTTAGGAAATGTTTGCTCTGCAACATACTGGAGTCTCCATTACAACTTATGTGTCAACCTAAGAACTTCATACATTGTCCTTGCAGAAGCTGTCTGCAGGGATCCTGATTCTGTGTGTCTGGCCTTTCAAAATTTCCTTTGAAATCTAGTTGAAAGTTTTCATTTCTCCAAACTCTTGCTTTCTGCTTGCTGCAAATCCAGCATCACATTGAGATTGCAAAGGTCTGATAACATCTCAAGCAGGAATCATGCCTCTTGGGAACATGGCCCCCTTGATCTCTGAGTGGCCTGGGGAGCTATAGGCACAGAACTGAATCCTAAAGAAACAACTTCCTAGGTGACTCTGTGGAAGGAAGTTACCGCAGAAGGGCTAACTTCCTAAGGCAAAGTCTTTCAATGAGTATACTTTCATCCCCTTGAGCTTGTTATAGTTGGGGTCTTATTAATTTCTGAAATGCCCTTCAGGTATCTTTTCTATTATCAGGTTTTTTTTAAATTTAATTTTATTTTATTTGTGTACATACTGTACAGAGGAGTTACAATTACATGGGCAGGATAATGCGTACATTTCATACTTAGCTTGTTTATTATGGTTTTTATCTCTTTAGAAACCATGCTTTCCTTAGCCCCAATTCTATGTTTCTTTTTTTTTTTTGAAACAAACTGAATTCTTTTAGTATTTTTTTTAATTTACCGTGGATTGAATACTTTCTTTAAATCTAGCTAAAAAGCTAGTAACAATTATGTGAGCTGAAATGAGGGGCTGTTTTAAATTTCTTTTATCAGATCAGTCAGTTAGCCTGAAATAGTTTCATTTAAAGTCTCAGGCTGTGGACAAAATGAGGACACATTCTTTGTCAGAATATGAATGACCTCTAGTAGTGTTCCTGACAGTGTTTTTCCCATCTGAAACCTCATGAGGCTAACATCACTGCATTTCTGTAGGTCTTTGAAGCTCCAACCAGAACCATGGGTTAATTTATACTTATAGTGTTTTGGGGATTCTCTAGCCTGCTTCTCCAAGCTATTCTAAATTCCTTCCCCAACCCTTTCCACAGACATCTGAACCATGTCAACCTGACTACAGAAAACTCTCACTTATCTTGTATCAGTTGTTATACTTTCCCCCAAATTTGCAAATTTTCTATGACAAACAAGTACCAAGTTTGTTTTTTTTTTTTTTTTTTTTTTTGGGGGTCCAGTCGTGGGGCCTGAACTCTGGGCCTGGGCGCTGTCCCTCAGCTCTTCAGCTCAAGGCTAGCGCTCTACCACTTGAGCCACAGCGCCACTTCCGGCTTTTTTCTTTTTGCTTATATGGTGCTGAGGAATCGAACCCAGGGCCTCAGGCTTACAAGGCAAGCGCTCTACCACTGAGCCACCTTCCCAGCCCACAAGTACCAAGTTTTAAATCAGATTACAAACCACAATTCTGTTAAGAAGAATATAATCATATGCATAATAAAAAATAAAAATTCATGTTTTCTTTCATATGTACGAGGTATTTTAATCTTTAGGAAAATATCTAAAATTAAAATTCATTGAAATTCTTTTTTAATGTAATGTGGAAACTGCATAGACCATTATCCAGTTTAATGGCCATTTGATAATTTCTTCAAGATCTTCCAGAGGGGATTAATATATGAATAACCGCTTATAGGCTATTTTGTTACCCATTTTCCTATGTCTGGTATCATTTGAGAGCTAGTGAGCTTTAGAGTGGCAATAAGGTCTTAATTTTTTACTGAAACAATTGGTGATCTTTTGACATCCAATTCCAGTATAAACTGGAGAAGGACACATTTTCAGAAAGGATCTCTATTACCTTCTTCAGAAGAAAAATTAAAAAGCCTATTTCACAATGACTGAGATTTGTTTATTGCTTCTGGTGTGTCAAGTACCTCTGTAAACACACTCTATGCAAAGCTTTCATTTCATCTCATAGTTCCTGACATGTAACTATTTGACAAATGAGGAAATAGAATTGTAGAAGGGTGTACTACAAGCTGAGCTTGTCCCCCTGACCACAGGGATACACTGCCTATCAGCCTTGCATAGTAGGAGCTTCACCGTGGCCTGATAGAATGAGGGTTGCCCAGGGAAAGCAAATGGGGGTGTTTTAATTTTCTACTCATTAGTACTACCTATACTTTGGCAAACACCTTTCATCCTTGATTGTTGATGAGCTCAAATGCAAAATATGGAACACTTTTAAACTGTTTTTTCCTGGAAGCATTTTCATGACCTTTGTCATGTTTTACAGTCCCATTCTACTTCTAACATATATAATTATATGATTATGTGATTATTCTATTTCCCACTACATTGAAAAACCTTGAAGGTGTAAAATACCAGGAAGTTATATTTGCTAAAGTAATATTTAAATGATGAAAAAGTGAAGGAAATTTTATGTCAATAAAATAGGAATGAGGTTTAGATACAATTATCAGTAAAAGATCTGCTGCCTCATTATTGAAGCTTAGACATTAGCACATACCTATTTTAAAGTAAGCCATGTGATTGGTAACCTATTTCACATGAATGTCTTCAATTCATCTGACAAATATATAATAGAGCTGATATCAAAATCTGGAAAATATAGGGCAGAAAAAGTGTAAATCTATTCCATTTTCCTTGTGGGAAAATAAAATTATAGTGATTGTAATATAACTTTATTATGAAAGAGTTACTTGAACAAGCAGAAAAAGGAAAAAAATTTAAAAGAAATAAGTAATATTAAACCCTGAAGCCATCGATCATACATTAAGGTATTGGTCATTTTATATCAATTAAATGCCTATGCCTGGCAAACAAAACAAAACCCAAAAAGAACAAAATTAACTAGAGTGAGTCATGTAAATCTTTTTTTTTCTACCCAGAAATGTGTTTATGTTTGTGTTTTTGTGTGTGTTTGTTTCTGAATTAAATGAGCCAACAGTGTCTTGACAGAGATATATAGTCATTAGCTATTATTAGCTACTATTTCTCATCACTACATACATACATAGTATTATATGTATATAAACTATAAATATAGTTTAATATATATACACATATATAGTTTCATACAAATATTGAAAACAGAATTCCCAAATGAAGCAGTGGTACTCTCTAGACATCACATTGAAAATGAACTATACAACTTTGAAGATGGGGATGGGAAGGAAAAACTGGGAGAGAGAACACAAGAGAAGGGGTTACATTGTCCAAAAAGAAATGAACTCATTACCTGACTTATGTAACTGTAAACCCTCTGCCCATCGCCTTTATAATAACAAAAAAATTAAAATTAAAAAAATTAAAACAAACTTCATTAATATAAGTAATCATAAAAAGTAAACAACGGGACTAAAATCTGAAAAAATTATCATATGAAATTCTTCATCCTTTTGGATGTAGAAGAAAATTGATAACACTAGTCTAAACATGATTATATGAAACTAACAGTTGCTATTTCCCAGACATGTTTGTTTTCAACGTAAACAGGGAGAAAATAACCCAGTGTCCTTTAGTAATGCTTTCTAGAGGAATGCATAAGAAAATGAAAAGAAAAGAGATCTTAGCAGTAGAAATAAAGATCCTATGTTAACATTATTTCCAGTTAATATGATTACATATAACATTTTAAAGTGTCAGCTTCATTTGGCCTACTTATATTTCACAAGGTTCTCTTGCTTATATTTCCAGTTTTTTTTTAAATCTATAAAAGAATTTTTACTCTTGTTTATAGTCTTGGCTGTATTGCCCAAGATGGTCTCAAAATCCTGGGCTCTGTCTCTCACCCTGTTTCTGCCTCCCTAGGAGCTGGAACTCAAGTATCACATCATAATTTGGTCCCAAGAAAGACTTTATTACAAATACAGAAGGTGGCCTTGAATTATCAGACATTTTGTAACTCACATGTTGTGATTTGTCTCCTGCCTCATTTTGTGTGCTGTGGTTGACCTACTTCTCTGACCAGCTTCCCTGATGCCTGGCCCTGGAGCAATGATGACAAATTTTGGTTACATCAGGACAGTGTATCAGTAAGGTCAGAGACAACAAAAACTAAGAAAAATCTCTATCTGTGTATACACATGCCCCATGCATTTGGGCATTAGCCTGTTCTTCAATTCTGCATTATGAGGCTATCTTCCTTTCTCAACCTCTTGCCCACTGGATTTCAGGCTCAGACCTTAAAACATTGTCATGCATGGAAAGCCCCCAGAGTTCCCATAGTTGTTAAGGTTAAATTAATGATATAATGTCTAATTGTAAAGATTATTATCGTCAACTAACTAAACAACTCAAGAAGTTCATTTGTCAGCTGTGAAACATGCTATAGAACATAGGGTATTCATTCACTAGAATGGAAAAACAAAGATAACCAATGAGACTTTGATCCAGTTCAGAATAGGAACAAGAGCAGAATCATCTGGGAGTATCAAGTAAACACCTACATGAAAACAATTGTCTTTTTGAAAGTTGTAAGCAGATTAAAAAATTGTAGATAAGAAATATAGTATTGAAATAACTTTAAATATTTCTTTACAGATTTAAAACTATAGAATTTCATGCTATATTTTTATCAAAGTATAACTAAAGAAAATGATATTTGAGATGATTAGGAAAAATAAAAATAGTCAAGAACATCTGATAGTATAGAACTAATGATGTTCTTATTCTCTTGGATAATGTAAAGTAATGAATGCTACTCTCTTTGAGGCATCATATAAGCCCTTATCAAATGGGTCCACAGTGATGAGTCAAATATCCACAGGTAAATAAGCATTTAATAAAGGCAAATCTCTAGTCACTGAGAATAATGAATTGAGGAAAAATAATAAAAATGACAGATTTTAACTCAAATAAATCCTATGCCTACATGACACGTGTAAATTAAATTTCTTAATAAAGAAGCAAATGAAACTTAAAAATTTTGTTGCTTTGGGTAAATGCCCAAAAGTGGGATTGCTGGATCATAGGGGAGATCTATGTGAAGTCTTTTGAGGAACCTCCATACTGCTTTCCAAAGTGGTTGAACAAGTTTACATTCCCACCAACAATGAAGTAAGGTTCCTTTCTGTCCACATCCCCTCCAGCATCTGTTGTTATTAGAGTTCTTGATTTTTGCTGTTCTAACTGGAGTGAGGTGATATCTCAATGTTGTTTTGATTTGCACTTCAAGACCACACTAAAGCTACCAGCACAACTATGTTTATTGCAGCATTATTTACCATAGCTAAGATATGGAACCAACCCAGATGCCCCTCAGTAGATGAATGGATCAAGAAAATGTGGTATATATACACAATGGAATTCTATGCCTCCATCAGAAAGAATGACATTTCCCCATTTGTTAGGAAATGGAAAGGTTTGGAAAAAATTATATTAAGTGAAGTAAGCCAGGCCCAAAGAAGCATAGGTCCCATGGTTTCCCTTATTTGCAATATCTAGTATAGGTATGAGTCAAGCAGAAAAGGCCAGCTAATGTGATGTTAGGAAAATGAACCTTTAAATATGTATTTTAATGTTTGCGTTTCTTTCATGCATGTGTTTCTAATGCATTTATAAGATTATTTCTTTGTTGCTTTGTATGTCCCTCCCCCACAGTGTAACCCCTGCTTTCACTATATTTGATGTCAGTATATCATGTGGAGGAGATAGGGACAAACAAGTCGTTTAAGGATTCAGGTGGACCTGTTGCAACAATGAGAAGTACAAAATGTCATGTCAAAACCAGCTTTACAATTTCGGTGTGGGGGGGGGGGAGGGGGGTATAATTGGGTGGGGGGAGGGGGGTAAAATTGGGTGGGGGGAGGGGGGAGGCAGGGAAGGGAAGTGAAGTGTAAACAAAGGAGGAGGCTGCAATGCTTGGTAAGAAATGTATGCATTATCCTGCCCATGTAATTGTAGCCCCTCTGTACAGTATGTTGTCAAATAAAATAAAATACAATTTAAAAAAAAAAAAATTTGTTGCTTTGTATGTCCCTCCCCCATGGTATAACCCCTGGTTTCACTGTATTTGATGTTGGTATAATTTGGGGGAGTGGATGGGAAAAACCAACTTGTTTAAATAGGGATACAGGTGGACCCATTGCAACAATGAGATGTACAAGATGCTATGTCAAAAAAGGAATTTTTTTTTTTTTACAATTTAGGTGGGGTGGGGATGGGGGTGTGGGGGGGGTGAGAGTGTAGTTGTGGAGAAGGGGGGAAGGGATGGTAGGAAGAAAACCAAAGGAGGAGGCCACAATGCTTGATAAGAAATGTACTCATTACCTTGCTCATGTACTGTACCCTCTGGTACAGTATTTTCACAATAAAAACTTATTTATAAAGTATATGCTATATCACTGTCTGATTGCAGAGTCTTCTGTAACACAAGCTCAAAACAGACTAGTACATTAAAAACACTAAAAGTGAAAAGAAAAAGGAAAACGCTAAAATGTTTCAAAATGATAAGGAAGCTTTTACCATCCCACATGACAAAGGATAGAAGACTTGTTTTCTTGGTGATTGATGAGCTTTCACCTAAGTTAAATAAATGATCTCAATAATTCAAACATGTAATTAGAAAATTAAATAGCACCTATATAACTAAATGACAAAACTTACACACTTGTGACAAATAAAATTAGTTGACCTCACTCTAAGAAATGAAAGTTGTTTTGTCCATGATGTATATATTCTTATCAAATCAACAGAAACATAAAAGAGAAGACAAAGTAAACAAAATGCTGGATGTGAATCTCTAATTCCCATAATTCAAATCAAAACTTAAATGCAAAACAAGAAAATGAGGCCTATTTATCAAAAACGGAGACATTTACCTGGCTTTTCACCAAATAATTTATTTTTGGAATATTTTGAGTGAATAGAAATCACTAATGTGAAAGGTAAAGTCAACTTTCCATGGCTTCACAGGATACAGCAAAGAAAATTTATATGTCCAGCATTATGGAAATAGTTAAATCAATTAGAATATATCAAAAGAACATAGCCTTTGACTAACCAATGTCACAGAAGATAAACTCGCATGGATACTTAAGATTCACTTGTACATGAATAAATAACAAAATACCAAAAATAATGTGTATATTGACACATATATATAAATATATATACAGATGCATATATATATATAAATCAACTAATATATGAGATAGTATAATGCTTTCCTACAGGCTATTTACTATTTTTTTTTTAATTTTGATAGTAATGCGGTTTGAACTCAAGGTTTCTGAGTACCAGGCAGGTGCTTTAACACTTAGGCCACACCTTCATTCCTAATATTGTCATTCTTTAGGTAGGACAGAGAGAATAAGCGAAGGCCTTTTATCACAGAGACACTACCTATTGGAGCAGGGCATCAATCAGTAAGTTTCAGACTTTTGTATGATGTGAATACTTTAAATTATAATTTCCTTTCAATATCTCTTTTTAGCTTCTGGTGTCAATGTTAAACTATTATACAAATGAAGACTCAACATTTTAAACTCTCAGGAATATAATGTGATCATATATTTTCCTGACAGGTTAAATGAAATAACATAGAAAACGTTCTATATTATCTTTTCAGGAATGGGTTTTCCAATATTTCCTTTGATTTCTTCCAGTTTTTATTTTTTTATTTATAAGCAGTATTTTAACTTTAACTTTATTTCAGTGAGGATTGAGAATTTATTTTTGCTAATAATATTTTTGTATCATCTGATCTTTGTTTCACCTATTAGGCTTTAAAAGTTCCTCTGTGTTTTTTTTGTTTTCGTTTTAGCTTCTGGTGCTTGAATTCAGTGCCTGGGTGCTGTCCCTGCTCACAGCTAGCAGTCTTTCACTTGAACCACAGCTCTACATCTGCCTCTTTTGGGTAGTTACTTAGAGATAAGAGTCTTAGAAATATTTCATCCTGGCTGGCTTTGAACTAAAATCCTCAGATCTCAGCTTCCTGATTAGACAGGATTATAGTTGTTAGACATCAGTTTCTGGCCTAAGCTTTGAAAAACATATTCTCTCTCTCTCTCTCTCTCTCTCTCTCTCTCTCTCTCTCTCTCTCTCTCTCTCTCTCTCTCTCTCTCTCTCTCTCTCTCTCTTTCTCTCTCTCTCTCTTTCTTTCTCTCTCCATGTATGTTGTATGTTGTATGTCCCCCTGCCACCCCCCTCCCCCGCTGTGTATGTTGTATGTTTGTCTGAATAACTAATTGTGACTGAGAACTTTTTCCAGCTAGGTCTCTGTACATATTTCTTAGAAAGAAACATCCCAGAATACTGCGAAAAAATTTTTATAAGGCAAGCATAGTTTCCATATATTTCTTGATCTAAAATTATTCCAGGTTGCTGTTATTACTAATAAACTTGCTAATAAATCTGATGGCACTCCTATCACATCTGTCTTTACAAAGGTGATATTGTGGATGCTGGTGCTATTGAAGAGGCTGATGGCTTGTTTATTTCTTTAAAACAGCAGTGCATAAAGAACTCGAGGCATCAGCTGGTTTTTAAAATGACAGGCCCATATAGGTAAATTTTCCATGTTCAAATTGCTCCTCAAAAATACAGGTGGACCCATTGCAACAATGAGATATACAAGACATTATGTCAAAAAAACGAACTTTACAACTTTGGGCAGGGGGGGAGGGGAGAGATGGGAAGGGATGGGAAGGGTAAACAAAGGAGGAGTCAACAATGCTTGATAAGAAATGTACTCAGGAACTTGCCCATGTAATTGTAACCCCTCTGTTACAAAAAAAAATTGTATATTTGGACTGATTTTAAGTTTCACACTTACGTGATCTCACAGGCAGAGATCCAGACTTCTGAGGATGTTTCTGAATATGTTGAAATACTGTGAAAGCCAATTATGTCCCGTCCCTAGAATCAGCATTGGCTTTAGTGACCAGCAACAAAATAGATGCTGCATTACTTCTGAGGAGGAGCAGCTGAGCATGCACCTGTTGAACATGCAACTCCCAGGTAATCCAGTTGCCATGTTTGAAGAGTAATTACTCAAGAGACTACCATGATTGAGATGACAGGGGCTCTGGTGGCGCTCTCAGCAGATCTCCCAATGACTGCCAAGGCCATCTGTTCATCATGGGACAGAGCCATCTGGACACACAGTTGCCTGGGCAAGTTCAGGTGATTGCACCCCCTGGGACATCTGACTGCATGGAAGGATCCATGTTTTCATACTGCCACCAGGCCCTTCCCAAATTCCTAATAGGACTCAGTATTGTGAATAAAGTAAAGCAATGACTTCTCATGAGTAAGTATTAAGCAGATTCTTATGCAGCAATAATCAAAATAGTTATTTGTGATAGAGTAAATAGGGATAAATGGATTAAAGACTTAAATGCTGGGCCTGAAACTATCAAAGTACTAAGAAAAAATATAAAGGAAGACCTCTAAACATGTAATTGATTTTTAAACTTATCATTAATTGTACAAAGGTAGTTCAATTCAATTATGTCAATTTATTGATATTGGACTCACTGTGTAAAAATTTTTACTTTGAATTTAGCTCCCAATGTAAAACAATAGCCTATAAACATAAATGATTATGTCAAACCCATGAGTGCATCTACAGCAAAGAAAACAAACCACAGAGTAAAGAGAAAATCTAAAGAATGGAAGTAAAATTAACAACCATATATCTGATAAGGAATTAATATCTAAAATATTAAAAGCATGCAAATGATTCAATATTAATTAACCAAAAGGTAAATAACCTGAATATTTTTCAAAATAAGACAAAAAGTGGCTAACTGTGCTGGATGCTGGTAGCTTATACCTGTAATTATACCTACTCAGGAGTCTGAGATCTGAGGATTGAGGTTGAAAGCCAGCTTTGGCAGGGAAGTCTATGAGACTCATATCTTCAGTTAAGAACTGCAAAAGCCAAGAGTGGAGCTATAGCTCAAGTGGTAGCATGTTAGCCTTGTGCAGAAAAGCTCAGGGAAAATGTCCAGGCCCAGTCTGTCACACACAGATTCTGTACCCATGCAAGCAAACACATACACACACACACACACACACACACACACACACACACACACACACACACACACACACACACACACACACACACACACACACACACACACACTGGTTAACCAGTATTGAAAAAAATAATGCTTAGTAAGTATCACTAACAAATAGAAAAATAAAAATTAAGTCCAATATGACATATCATCTCAAACGTTTTAGGTGATAAAGCAAGAGATCCCAATACTGCCATGGATGTTAAACAAAAAGGTTATCTTTACACTATCTGATTTTGTGCAAGTGAATTAACTACAGCCACTATCAAAAACAGAAAAAGCCTCTCTTTTAGCAATCACACATCTAGGTATACAACCAAGACAAATAAAATTAGTATGTCACATACATACCTTCATTCCCATAATCATTGTAGCATTATTCATAACAATCAATATATAGAAACAACCTGAAAGCCAATCAACTCATGTATGGATCAAGGGAAGGTGGTTAGTGTAAATAATAAAGTATGAATCAGCTTTACAAAGAAGAAAATGCTGTCACTTATAACCAGAAAATAACACAAAAGAGCAGAAATAAAAACAAACACAAATGCCCATAAATTAACCTGTAGGGCATTGTATTATGTGAAACAAGCCAGGAACATGAAAACAAATGCTGCTTGGTTTTCCTTGAATGATGATTCTGGAAATCAAAAAGGTAAATTCATGTAAAAATCGAACAAAACAGTAGTTACTGGGAGCTGAGTGTGGGGAGGAGTTGAAATATGTAAATCAAAGGTCATGAAATTTCAATTAGAAGGAAAAGTCCCAACTGAACTGTTGAATAAGATGACTATAGTACATAAAAGCATATTTGCATACATTGAGATTACTGAGTGTAGAATTGTAAAGTTCTCAAAACAGGGATATATATGTTCAATAGAAGTTATGTTAATTTGTATAATTTATGTAATTAGGTATAGACAGATTTTGTCAATTAAAAAGAATCTTAGTGGATTTTTCCATAATTAGGTCTCTTGAAATATCTTTCTCTTCTCTTTCTTTCTAAAAAAAAAATAAATCAACCTAGCTTCAAACATTTTGAATATTTTATTTTAGTAACCACTTAGGATGACTGATTTTACAATTTCGTATTTTGTTTCATATAATCATCTATCCAGTAATTGTCTAATCTCTGTATTTGTAGTTTAATCACCTTGCCATTCCTACTATGTATTTATCATTTTTATACTTTATGCTTGATTAAATAATGCATAATATTCCTTTTCTTTTTACCTCTTTTGGATTCCTTATGAATTAAAAATTTCAGTTTTAGTTTATCAGTTTTTGATTTTTCTATATTAGCATAATTTGCAAATGTCAATCTGCTATCCATTGTTTATAATCGTGCATATTTAAGTTGAATGCTACTTTCTCATTTACTTTTTAATAAAAACAAAGTACTAATTTATTAGTTGGCAAAGAATAAAATACATTAAAAATACTGGTAATTATAAATTGTCTTCTTTAATCTGAATTGATGTTTTATTCTGATACATTCTTATTTTTCTAAATTAATGTTTATTTATAGAGTACTTTTTGGTTTACAAAAAGAAAGGCTCTGGTAGAGAGTTTGTTTTCCCCCAAGTTATTAACATCTTCCATTAGTAAATTTTTATGACTGAAGAATTGATATTAACATGTTATGAATAACTAAAGTACATAGTCTATTCTAAGGATTGAGTTTATGCTGTGGGTATTTTACAAAGGCAAAATATCCTAATGGAATAGATTCATGGTCCTGTACATCCCCTGTCTTCACCTGCTGCTCTTTTTCCTCCAGCTTCCCCTTCACCACCATTTACCTTTCCCTTATTATTTCATTAGTTTTGTTTCTTTTAGTATGCTACAAAACCTGTAGGCATTCTAGCTGGTTTCTATCACTTGGTAATATTTACTTAAGTGTTTTGGTGATTTTCATTGTTTTTATAGCTCATTTATTTTCATCATAGGATAACACTCCATTGTGGAGATAGGCTTCACTTAGTTTCTTCACTCACCTAAAAGGATATTATGGTCGTTTCCAGTTTGTAGCAATTACAAATAAAGCCATTCTAATGATTCATGCACAGAGTTTTGTGTGGATATAAGCTTTCCATTCATTTGTGTAAATGTGTAAAAGGATTAATGCTGGATTTTATAGTAAGATCATGTTTAGCTTTGAAAGAAAGTGCTCAATAGTCTCACCAAATGTCTGTGCTGTTGTACAATACTGCTAGCAATGAGTAACATTCCCTTTGTTGTGCATCTTTGCCTGTAAAAGATACTGTTTGGTATTTTTAGGGGTTATATTGAGTGTATAATGACATTTAATTGTTTCAATTAGCAATTTGTTCATGATCGCAGATGTAAAGATCTCTCACCATGCTTATTTGCTACATATATTAGTCTTTCTCAACACTACACAAAAACACCTGCAGCTGGAAATTTAATAAGGAAAATAAGTTTCTAGTTATCTGTTTTCAAATTTCAGAACACAGTAGCATTTGTAGATTATGGTGAGGAGACCAGTCACAATATGGTTAAAAAAAAAAAAAAAGCAATCACCTAGCGAGACAGAAAGCCAGAGATTGGGGACTTCATGTACTTTTATAGCAATCCACCCTGTGGGAACTCACTGGCCTGGGCTACTAGCATTGTATATCCCAAAAGCCCCACACCAATTACCTAATACCCTTTCCCAAGTCCCCAATTATTAGAGACCCAACTACTAATCCACCAGGTCTCATATCAACCTGTTAGGGACCAATATTTTAATGTATGAAACCTTGGGCAACAAACCACATTCAAATGATGCACCATCTGTATAGATCTTTTGATGGCATGTCTGTTCAGATTTTTTGCCCATTTTTAATTCGATTATTTGTTTCCTTATTGTTGAGTTTTAAGTGTTCTATGTTTTCAACACAAGCATTTTAGAAAATATGTTTTCCACATATTTGCTTCCAATCTGTGATTTGACTTTTCTTTTCTCTTAACAGTGTCTGTCACAGTGCAGAAGGTTGTTTTATTTTAAAATGTAATGCATTCTTACATCAATTTTAAGCCAGCTTTTTAGTTAACATAATTAATTACACAAAGGAGTTTCATTGTAGTATTTCATGCATATGTAAAATGAACTTTGAATAAATTCACCCCCTCTTTTATATTGTTTATCTCCCATCTTCGGGCCCAGATTTTTAAGCATGGTTTAGTGGATTTTATTAAGTTATTTTTTATCTATTTATATTTATATAGTTAAATATATCTATTTATATATAAAACTGTTTAGATAGGTGTGTGTTTGTCTACAAGCACACTCTCATTTCCCCCCATATCATGTAACTTTTACACTGTCTTACTATTATCATCATGCTCATCATCAACCACATAATTTTAGGTCTAGATTCCATTTATGAACAAAACCACATGATATTTAGCTTTTGGGGCACTGCTTTTCTAGCAACATGATATTCTTCAGCTCTATGCAATTTCCTGCAATTTCATTCTTAACAGAGAGTACTTCATTATATATATTTATCACATTTCCTTATTTATTCATTTACTGTTGGGTTACTAGGCTGATTCCCTAACTTATTTATTGTGAATGGTGTGAACATGGCTATACAGTACAGGTGCTACTATTGTTTGTTGATTTATACACCTTCAGATGTATGCCTAAGTAATATGGCAGGGTCATATGGTAGTTCTACAGCTGTTACTCTGAGGAACCTCCATACTGATTTCCCCAGTGTCAGTATTAGTTTACATTCCCACCAACAATGTGTAAAGTGTCCTTATCTTGCATCTCTATCAGAATTTGTTTGTATTTTCTTAATGATGGTCTTTCTGAGTGGGTTGAAGTGGAATCTCAGTGTAATTTTGATTTGTATTTGAAGGTATCTTTATGTATTTATTGGTGATTTGTACTTTTAAGAACAGTTCAGTTCATTTCCCCATTTATATATGAGATCATTGTTGGGTTGGGGTTTGCTATTTGGATCACTTTATTCTGGATATTAGTCCCTTGTGTGAGAAATAGCTTGCAAGTATTTTCCATTCTGTATATTGTCTCTTGATTCTGATAATTGTTTCCATGTCTGTGAAGAAACATTTTTTAAAAAAAAATATTGTTATGGGAAAGGTGAGTTTCAGAGAAGTTATAGTTATATAAGTGAGGTAATGAGTACATTTCTTTTTAAGCATTGTCAACTCTTCTCTTGTTTTCTCTCAGTTTGTCCCTCCCCACCCCCCTCACAAATTGTATAGTTCATTTTCAAAGTAATGTCTAGTAAATAGCACTGTTGCATTTGTTCACCCTTTGTCTCACTATTTCTGTGCTCCCAATTACCCTCCCCATACTGGAGAAACTTGCATACAAGATAAAAAGTATAGAAAACACAAACAGCAACAAAAGAGTGAAAAATTCAAAAAATAAAATAACAAAAGACTTCTTGTGTCCATTTCTTGGAGTTCATTTCTATAAACATTATATTATATGATCTTATTTACATAGCTATTCAACCTTTGTGATCCATTCCTGACAGTATCCTCCTTTGGTCTCACTGTGTAAATGTTTAGAATCCACTATAATTTATCATGTCCAAATGAATCTTTTTGTTTTTTAGCATTCAGTTTGTTCACTTGTAGATGAATAGGTGCATTCTAATTATAACAAATGAGGGAAAAATGCAACCTATGTTTCTTTGGGTATGGCTTACTTTGCTTAATTTAATTTTTTCCCAAGTCTTTCCAGTAGACACATGAAGAAATGTTCAACATCTCTGGCCATAAAAGAAATACAAATCGAAACAGCATTGAATTTCTACTTCACCAGAATGGCCATTATTAAGAAAACAGTAACATGCGGGTGGGGATGTGGCCAAAAAGAAAATCTACTACACTGTTAGTGGGAATGTAAACTTGTTTGACCACTCTGAAAAGAAATATGGAGGTCCCTCAAAAGATTAAATATAGAGCTTCCCTCTGACGCAGCAATCCCACTCCTGGGCATTTATCTAATAAACCACAAACCATGCCACACTAAAGCTGCCATCACAACCATGTTCATGGCAATATTGTTTACCATAGCCAAGATATGGAATCAATCCAGATGCCCTTCAATGGACAAATGCATAAAGAAAATGTGGTAGATAGACACAGTGGAGTTCTATGATCCCTCAGGTACTTAGAAGTAAGATAGTGAATTATTTGTAAGGAAATAGAAAGACTTGAGGAAACTTTTTAATTTGGTATAGCCCTATTTTTCAATATTTGGTCTTATTGGAAAATTAGGATCATATTCAGAGAGTTACCTACACCTTTATCTTCAAATGTTTTCCTTGTTTACTTGCAATCCTTCACAAATTTCAGATCTTATATTAAGATCATCGATCCACTTTTACCTGATAGGACCTGCCCTGAGAGAAAAGGGTCTAGTTTCAGTCTTCTACAGGTAGATTTCCAGTTTTCCCAGTACTGTTAGTGAGACTGTCTTTTCTCCAACATATTTTTGTCTTCTTTGTCAAAAAAATCAGGAAAGTATAGTTTTATGAGTTATTTCTGGGCTATCTACGATTGTGCTGGTCTGTGTATATTTGAGGGAGTGCTATGGTGTTTTGTTACTAAGGCTCAAAAGAATATATTTTTTTATCTTGTATCATAATTTTGATGTTGTACCAAAAAACTTATTACCAAGCTCAAAATCATCTATTCTGTCTTCTATTTTATTTTTAAAGTTTTTTTTGTGGCAGAGGTAATATCAAGGAATAGATTAAAATTTCAAATGTAGTATTCAGTTATTCCTACACTATTTGTTAAAATACAATACCTTATTCTTTGTTCAGTATCTGTTGAATATTTTTATGTCTTTTTCTGTATTGTTAGTGATGTTCTATTGTAATATTTTGGTGTATTCTATGAATGCCTCATTTCCAGTAAAATTGTGAAATAAAAATTTTTTTACTCACTAGTTTATTATGGGCAAAAATTTTTAGAAGTGATTCATTGAGATAAGAATAAAATAGATTGTAAGTCTAAGTGATTACCAAGAATGAGAAGAGAAAATTGAGGGAAACAAGGTATAAAGAAAATAATTTCAAGATGCATTGCAACTATATATGAAAACAGCATGAAGAACCTCAAAGAGAGTTGTAGAAGGGGGACAGAAAAGAGAAAAAAGCTGTTGGGATGGTGACAATGAGAAGAAGTTTGGCTAAAAAGGATGAAACAAGATGTGTATTGTCAAAAGAATTGGTTGGCAAGTACAAAATTGAACAATGAAGCCTCTTGAAGTTGTTTCATGAAGGGGTGGCAAAGTGAATAGAGAGTATGGGTAGAAGGAATTGATTAGAATACATTGTGTGCATGACTAGATATGTCATAATGAAAACCTTCCTTGTGTAGCTAGTGTATGCTAATAAAAATTAAATATAAATACAACAATGTAAGCAAAGAGAATTGATTGAGACTTGTTTTATAGCTTATATTATGGGGGTAATTGTGTCACACCAAAAAATAGGCTAAAGCTCTGATCCCTCAGATACTTAGAAGTTAATGTGCTCTCGACATAAGAACTTCTCAAGTGCCCCAAAATCCTAACCTAATTTCACCTTTCACTTGTGAGAAAGGTTCCCTAACATTTCTAGTTCCCCCACCATTTGATCCAGCCATGTTCCAAAGGGCTTTCAAACTAAAGGTGATGCAATACCAGCAGGGCCATGGGCTTATACAACCAAATAGATACTATCAATATACAGAATACAGACTCAACATGCTCTCTGGTTACTCTGAAAGCTGCATCTCACTGCCCTTAATGATTTCTCAAAATCCCCGTGATTTCCTTGAGAAGCATATAACATTACTTCTGTGTAGGTTGCATGTGCATGACTAATAAATGCTGTAAATCTTGTGTGTGTGTGCATGTGTGTGTGCCCATGCACACAGGGTGTATATATGTGCTAAGTATTTAGACATCCTGTACTGTTCAATGTGGTGGAAACCCTTCTTCACAAGTAGGAAATATGGTAGATGACTAGAATCCTCCAGACACCTATGATGATATCTTGTTTGATAAAATGTTATTAAGGTAGAGTCTCACATAGGAATGAGAAGCATGTGATGGATTTTGGATGGAAAGTGATACTAGTTATAAAGCCTACTTATAAGCATTGGCTATTGTTAACTTCTGTTGGAAAGAAATTAAATTTTTATACCAGTATTCCTCTCTGTTCAGCTAAAAAGACACTATGCAATGGAAAAATACTTTCTAATTTCTCCTACTGCTTAGATTAAAAAGTGAGAGAAAAGCTAACTTGAGGACTTAAGCTAATTTAGGCGATAAAGAACCAGTCCTGGGTGATTTGGAAAATCCTGTTTATTCAGATTGGCAAAGGGGCAAGTTACAGTACAAATGGACAGATTTTGCTGGATAATTAGTTGTGCTACTTGTTGGTCTAATAAAATATTCCCTGCTAATTTAGGACAGAGAAGACAGGTAAGAGAGGAGAATGATATATAAACACTGGAATAGTTATAGTAATTAAATGGCCATAAGTTAAAGAAGGCTCAGGATTTCTGTTAATGACAAGCAAGAAAAGAAACCAAAAAGTAAATAATTTTGCAGAAGTGTTCAACTTCTAGCCTCAAAACTCTAGGAACTTCTGTTAGGTCATTTTTACTTATACAGCAATATTATGAAGAGTGGGATATAAATCATATGTTATCAATCTATCAAAGATGAGCAGGCCTGAGTTCAAATCACACAATTATTGAAATAACCATTTTCTACAAAATTCTGATGGGATTGTTTTGTTTATGTCTTTCTTAGTTTTTTTTTATGACATTGTTGATTTCTTCTCTTTTTGAAACCTTTATTTAGTTCTCTTTCAGGTGCTTTAGAAATTTTATTGTTATGTTTGCTTGATAGGTTTATGTTTCATTGAACATGTGGCTTACACATGGGCCTTTCAATGTAGAACTCCTATTTATCTTGCAAGGCTGAAAAAGATTCAGGAAGTATAGTTGATTTTTTAATTATTATTGTAGAGGTAATAACTGAGGAGGTTACAGTTACATGAGGCAGATAATGAGTACAATTCTTTTTGAACCACGCCACTCTTTCTTTCACTCTCCCCCAATTTTTCCCTCTCTTCCCCATCTACAAGATGTGCAATTCATCTTCAACATAGTGTCTAGTGAGTACCACTGTTGGACTTGTTTATCCTTTATTCCACCTTTTAATTTCACCTTTTTTGTGCTCCCCCCCCAACCCTTCAAACTGCAAACAAACTATAAAACAATGCAAGAGGACAAGAAAACAAAACTTTTCTTGGAGTTCATTTAATAAAACATTATGTTTATGGTCATCTGCACAAACCTATGTCCTTCTATTCCTATGTATATACTCTTTGGGCTTCAATATGTGAATATCTAGAGTTCAATATAACTTATCATGTCCCAATGCGTATATATGACATATATATATATATATATATATATATATAATTCAATGTGTTTACTTGTAGATTCATAAAACATTGGGCATTATAGTACTTGATAAGTCTCTCTTCATTCTCTGTTCTCTTTTTTAAAATGTTATATGTTGAATTTTTACATTAAAAAGAAAGAATGAGTTAAATATATCTTTCCATATATCTTTTTTATGTGTGGTCCCATCCTAGGGCTCCATATCCATCTTTTGTTTTATTTTGTTTTGCTTTGTTTTGTTTTTTAAAGCTCTGGGGCTTGAACTCTGGGTCTGGACCCTGTGTCTGAGCCTGTTTGTGCTCTCAAGACTAGTGCTCTACCACTTGAACCACAGTGCCACTTAAGGCTTTTTATGAGTAGTTTATTAGAGATAAGAGTTTCAGGGACATTCCTGCCTTGGCTGGCTTTGAACCACCATCTTCAGTTCTCATCCTTCTGAGTAGCTAGGATGACAGGCTTGAGCCACCCATGCCTGGCCATATCCGTGTTTTAAATGGATGTTTTTTAAAATATGATATATGACAATTTTGCCCCATCTTTATATAATTACTTTAAAAATCTTATTTATAAGTTGGATACTGGTGGTTTACACACGTAATTTGAGCGACTCAGGAGGCTGAGATCTGAGGATTGTGGTTAAAAGCCAGTCTGGAGCCGGGCGCTGGTGGCTCACGCCTGTAATCCTAGCTACTCAGGAGGCTGAGATCTGAGGATCGCGGTTCAAAGCCAGCCCGGGCAGGAGAGACCGTGAGACTCCTATCTCCAATAAACCACCAGAAAACCGGAAGTGGCGCTGTAGCTCAAGTGGTAGAGCGCTCGCCTTGAGCTGAAGAGCTGAGGGACAACGCCCAGGCCCAGAGTTCAAGCCCCATGACCGACAAAAAAAAAAAAAAAAGCCAGTCTGGGCAGGAAAATCCTCAAACTTTAAACATTACAGTTTTAGGTAATTTGTCACTGCTTGATTCAGACTCAATAACTGAGAAATCTAAAGCACACTTATAAGAAAGCATTGAGGAAATCATAAATACAGAGAAAAGTTGCTTTCTCTCCATCATTCCTTTTCTATGCTTCATGACTCCATTTTGCCTTGCTAAGGAATCCATTGTACACAAAGGTAAATGTAATTATTTCTCTAAGTTCCTGGCATTTGGGTAGGATGTGCTTTTAAGAAATTGGTCTTCCTAGATTATAAATAGCAGATAAGCACAAAATACAGAGTCTTGTTTATATATTTTAAGTCATATTCTATTTTGTTTGGTTCTTAATGTTATATTGCAAGATTAGTCCCACCATATAAGCATAGAACAGGAGCTGTAGACCTATTTATCTGGCCCAGAAAGCTTTTAAGTGTATGCTTGTTTGCCAAATTTTCAGCTGGCAGTGCACCTCTCTACAGAAGGAAACTTTGCCTTGGTGCATTATCTATCTATCTATCTATCTACCTATCTATCTATCTATCTATCTATCTATCTATCTATCTATCTATCTATCCATCTATATTTATTCTGGTCCTGGGGCTTGAACTCAGGCCAGGGTGCTGTCCCTGAGCTTTATTGTTCAAGGCTAGTGCTCTGCCACTTGATCAACAGTGCCACTTCCAGTGTTTTTGAGTAGTTTATTGGAGATAAGAGTCTCACAGACTTTCCTGCGTGGGTTGGCTTTGAGCTGCAGTCATCAAATCTCTGCCTCCTGAGTAGCTAGGTGTGAGCCACCAGAACCTGGCCATTGTTTCCTTTTTAAATTCAGTTTGAAATTTCTTCTTCTTTACTATCTGTAGAGATTTACCTATATGATATATAAAAATAAAGGTTTGTTTTTTTCTTGTTTGGGAGTCTTTAACTCAGGGCCTATTTACTGTCCCTGCATGCTCTTTGCTGAAGGCTAAGTGCTCTACCACTCTGAGCCACAGCTCCACTTCTGGATTTCTGGTGGTTAATTGGAGATACAAGTCTCTCAAACTTTCCAGCCCAGGCTGGCTTTGAACTGTGATCTTCAGATCTTAGCCTCGCGAGTATCTAGGATTATACGCGTGAGCCACAGGTGCCCGGATTTCACTTAAGTTCTTTATTGTGGAGTTGTTGAATTTGAGGAAGACATGTTGCCTTGTTTATTCATAAATTCTAGTTACCAGGTAAGAGTGTACATACTGAGAAAGGTTAAGAATGGAAAGAGTGGAGGAAGAAGAAAATACAAGCAAAAGAGTAGTTATAAATAAGAGGGAAGTTTAGATTGGAAAATGCCATAGAAAGGGAAAAGAAAATTTAAAAAAACAACTAAGAGCTTTTAAAGATGAGGAAGTAAAAATCAGAGTGAGAAATTTAGAGCAGAGACACTGAGCTTTGGGCTAAGATGGAAGATTTATTTTGAAGCCACTAATATATTTAATTAATATAATTATATGCTTTGCAGAAAGTAAAGATTTATAGCTAAATAATTTGTTTTGTTGAAAAATACTCAGTTATTTTGTAGAGAGGTTCATAATTACCTTCCAATCAGCATGTGGAAAAAAGGAGCTTATTTTTAACATAAAATATCTGTGGTTGAAGCACAGTTATTTAAACTATGTGGCTGTCTCCATCCACCTTCATAACACAGAAGCAGCACTAACCAAGTGTTGGTAATATTTTGTGGTTTATTTAAAAGATAAAAAAGAAACAAACATTTAGCCAAATGTGATGAGAAAGTCAGATGTATGGTACAAGGACAATATTGAACGAAACCTAATGAGTGGTTTTTTTAAGGGTTAGTGACAGAAATCATTTGCCTGCATTTCACAACACCAGTCAAGGAGCCAGGAAGATTCAATGGATTTCTCAGAAAATCATCAATGTTTCTCTGCTAACTGTTGATTGAGTTGAGATATTATTAGCATCCATTACATTCCAGACAAAGCATATACAGATGACAGATGTAATATTTCAGATTTTAATGAATAATTTAAAATAGATCATATACTGATAGGGTAATACAAATAATTCTAACACAGGTATATATATATATATATATATATATAAAATCATCACACACATACCCATACATGTCAAAATAACTGTGAAATTTTACAATTAGAAGTTATAAACACAAGACTGGCATTGACATAGATGTCATGTTAATTTTTAGCCTAATGATTTAATTTTAGTTGTACTGTAATTTTAGAGACAGTTTTCCTCACAAGTATACTCAAGCAAATAACATGGATATACAGACTAATGTTTTAAGTAATAAGTCATATAAATACATGTATTTCAACATCCATCTTTTTATATGAACATATTTAGATATCAATATTATAGCCAAAGCTATCACGCCAATTCATCTTCTTCCTAGTTATATTTGAGCCCATGAGACAGGAAATGTATGCTAGCTGAGAAAAGGATTGGAATTTCAGAAAAACATAGAAAGAAAGGAATCTTCTGGCATTTTGAGTTTTGAGAGCTAAAAAAATAAATGGGTAAGAAGATGTCATGGGAAGGCTAAATTTGAGTTAAGCAAACATAAAACTGTCATTCTTGATCTCTTTTTTCCCACCCTCAAAATGGAAAATCACTTCCAAGTCTAGAGACAGGGACAACATAATACATGTGGGGAGAGTTCTGGTTCTTTGAAAGGCACCTTGAAGTCGTCTTCTTTGGTTTAGAATAGGTTTGCAAGAATAGATTTCAGAGGGACTCTGGGTTTCTATCTCTGGTTAACTGCTAAGAAGAAAAATTTTCAGAAAATAAAAGGTTACATCAAATATTTATAAAACAGAGAGACTTGGTAAAGTAGCACAAGTGTACTTTAACACTGCATGCTACAAGAGTAGCAGAATCATTTCAATAGGTCTCACAGTGCCACAGAATTTACAGTCACTGATCTTGAAATGATACCAGATGCTTGCATACTGGAACATCCATGAGTGTCCTGTGTGAAATCAAAATTAACTTAAATAACAAATGACACAGTAGCTATATTAATGAATGCCAAAATGTAATGTGATCCCAGGAATCAGATGCTTGCCCCTGACAGCTTGGCCTTGTCATACACTCACAAGTTGTGGATACGATGTCAAGCCCCAGGAGAATTTGACACATTGTTGGGAAAAGGTAGGAGACGTCATAAAAGAATTCTATCATCATTTAAGAATGGATTTTTGAAATTTTAAATAAATAGGAAAGCAGAATCAAGGCAAACCCCACTCCATCTTTTAGATTGTGGACTGTTGTAATAAATCACCTCATTAAAGATTACACATTTGATAGTATTCTGAACCAGGAATGATTGTCATGTCTTTGAATACCCATGCACTGCTCTCTTTGAAATGTTATAGTCTCATTCATCTGTCCCATCCATCCCTTTATCAGCTACAAATAAAAAAGAAAGGATGCCACATTTTACAATGTATTTTTAAACAACCTTCAAAGAGGGAGTGGTTAGTTATGCTTCAAAAGCTGTTGTCCTCTCTCTTTTTATGAGATCAGTATCATTTTCTTTATTGAACATTTCATAGAGGAGTTCTATTGTAGCAGCAACTCCCATTTGCTGCTTAGCACTATCAAAGGAGTTGGAGGAGGAGTGTAATTACCAAATAGTTCTGGCCTGGTGAAGTGGATAATGAGAAGCACAGTAACATGGATTTGGAATGTGGTGTGTGTGTGTGTGTGTGTGTGTGTGTGTGTGTGTGTGTGTGTGTGTGTGTGTGTGTGTGTGTGTGTGTGTGTGTGTGTGTGTGTGTGTGTGTGTGTGTGTGTGTGTGGTGTTTGTGAATCAGCATATTAATTTGCTTTATTATTCCAATGATTCACAAATAAATCTGTTTTCATCAGTACTACAGAGATCTTTTCTAAGAGGGGAAAATATTCCTGCCAGAACAAAAATAGGAGGAGAATCGCTCCTTTATATCTAAGGCAGTCATCAAATCATGGGAATTTTGAGAGCTTAGTAATCAGTATTATCAAGCACACAAGACATAGTCAATGTATTTCTATTTCATGATGGCACTGGATTTCAGATCTTTCCTACTCAAAAATGCTTTCAAATTTTAAGAAGTAGCATTTATCTTTGGTACTTTATACACTAATATTAGGTAGAAACAATTTTCTTTTATCTGTCATTAATTTACGCCTTTTAGTAGAAGACATAAAGGCAACTAGAATAGAATTTTACTTAGCTGAGTGACACAAATTGCATATGTTACATTCTCTTTCCTGAGTTCTTCTAAAGTTCTAAGGGTTTAATCAACACTTGAAAGCTGAGATATTTCAAAGAGATTTGAGCAAATTCATTTATACTAGTTTGCTTGTTAATAATTTTCTCCACATATCACTTATTTATAAAAAAGTTATTACATATGAGAAAGTTATTGAAGATCACTGAAGTTCTTCGTTGATCCCAAAGTATATTTTCTGACTCAGAAACATCAAGTTTTCCAGAAGATCAAACCAGAAGTTTGAGTATGCATTTGTCCATCCCTATTTAAAGATTAAAAATAGCTTCTCTTTGTTGTACATAGTGTGCATGAATGAATGTACACATATTCCTTGTGGGTGCTAGTACAGAAGTAATTCAAACAGAACTACCTGTAAGGCAAATAGCTTTAGAAAATGGAAAAAATCACACGAAGAATAGGAGGAAACAATCAGCTCAAAACAAAGAAGCTTAAAGGACTGAAATTGTTTCAAGAAGATAAATGAACTAAAGGTTGCCAAAAAAGAGCTTAATCTTGTAGATCAGTTGCACGTGTCTAGAAACATGGGGCCTCTGCTTGTTCCTACTAATTTTAATTAAAATCTCAATAAAGGGCAATTAAAATAAATAGCAAACTGAAGTAGCAAGCTACCAATAAAGCTTTATAATACATATAATTAAGACTTACTAGGTATTTTCGGAGAGTCTTCATGTAAACCAGTTCAAACCTCAACCTCAGACCACACACCAATTGATTAGTTGGTGCCATCATTATCTTTATCTTACAAATAAAGTAACCCAGTCAGACAAAAGTTGCAGTAGATGAATGGATTACGAAAATGTGGTATATATATGCAATGGAATTCTATGTCTCCATCAGAAAGAATGACATTGCCCCATTTGTTAGGAAATGGAAAGACTTGGAAAAGATTATATTATGTGAAGTTAAGCCAGGCCCAAAGAAACATAGGTCCCATGGTTTCCCTTATTTGAAATAACTAGTATATGTCTGGGACAAGTATATATATGACCATATAAGATGAAGTTAAGTGAAATGAACCCCAAGATAGGGACACAAGTGGTTTTTTCTTTCTTGCTGTTGTTTCTAATGTATTTATAATATACCATGTGATTTTTTTGTTGCTGTGTATGTCCCTCCCCCACGGTATAACCCCTGTTTTCACTGTATTTAATGTTTTATAATTTGAGGAGGGGAAGGGAAAAAACAAAATATTTAAATAGGGATGCAGTTGGACCCATTGCAACAATGAGATGTATAAGACACAATGTTGAAAAAGGAACTTTATAATTTAGGCAGGGTTGGGGGGAGTATAGTTGAGGAGGTGGGAAGGAAGGAATGGTAGGGAAAAATCAAAGGAGGAGGCAACAGTGCTTGATAAGAAATGTACTCATTACCTTGCTCATGTAACTGTGAACCCTATGTACAGTATTTTCACAATAAAAAAAACTTATTTAAAAGAGTTGTCCAAAGTTTTATAACAAATGGAAGGATATGAAATCAGACAGTCTGACCTGAGAGCCCACCTGTCCTAACCTACACCACTGAGAAGTTATTATTTCTGTGTAGCAATAAACCTGATACCAAGAAGAAGATGGATTGACAATTAAGCCACAGTCTTATGGGCAAAGCACATTTTCTGCTTGTGAACTGGATACTTTGTAGAGGATACACTGAAATACACTAGATTAAAATTTATTTGAAAATTAGGAACATGTCAATGATACCATGTATCTAGTTATAAATTGTATTCAGTCAGAAATTACCAAACTCGTGGAGATTATAGAAATCTAGGGGAAAATAAACATTTGAAAATTTTTTGTCATGTTTTGAAAGGAATTATAGAAACTAAACCCGACTATTTGAGTTGTCATGAAGCATACAAGAATTGTCATTTTAAAGGATCAATTTATTTCATTATTCCTAATTCTAGATATTTCCTAATGTTGTGTGGTTTAGGTGGGAGGAAATGTTGGTTGCTGGTCATTTGCTTTCATGGCCAGTCAGAAACTCTTCTCAGAATGTGGTTCCTTGTCAGTCCACTTATCAATGGCACCTGACATATGGCAATTGTACTTTGTCTTTGGTTCTCAGAAGCTTTGTTGGCTCATGCTTATTTTCCAATCTTGCCTTTCAGCTTCTCAAAGATTTGACTTCTCATTACAATATTTTATCTTAAGTAGAGATAGTTATTATGCATAGTAGAAGGCAGTGTGATTAATTTGGTGGCCAATTCACTTTATCTCTATTTAACATGGGATGGTCTTGCCTAGCAGGGCTGAAGAAACATTTTACCACTAAAGGGCATTTTGATGTTTATAACACCATTCATGAGCCATACAAAAATTTTCCATAGAGCCAGGCTGCTGGCTGTGGATAATGAGCGTATAAGAAGCATATGTGCCTCCAATCATGTACAAAATGATTTTGAAAGCTTTGTATGGCACACAGCCACCAGGATCCATTGGTGCATGTTGAGAGTAAAATATCATCATACGATTCTGTTTGTGATTAAAGGAAGTATTCTTTAAAAGATGGATATTTTCTTTGAATATTTAACTACCAACCATGTAATAAATAACTTGTTTAATTGGTAATCATCATTAAAAAGTACTCTTACCACCATTTATCAGATGAAGAAAGAAAAATTTTGAGAAGTAATTTGCTAAAGTGAAGGTTGGTAGTAAGTGATGAAGCAGGACTTAACCCCTGGTTTCAAGCTGCTTGAAGGTTTGAGTCTAGAACCCAGCTCTCTCTCTCTCATAAGAGAAATAAGAGAAAGACCCTGGAAATCATTTGCCTGTTGGACTAGATTTGTTAAGCTTAATGTAGACTTAAGGTAGGCCATTGTAGTTCAAGTCCAGCTGTCTGAGGAGGAACTCTTTAATAATCACTCCTACCACCATCCCATGGAAATTTCTGTTAGAATTTAGGGTTCACGGTCTTTGAAGATCCAAGTGTGAAAGACGTAGTTGGGCTGATAAAAATCTGTGTCCTAACAAAGAATCCTTTACTTGTCCCATTCCTAAAACCAAGGTCAGAAGTACTGTAAGTTGCACACAAAGTTCAAAGGATCCCTATGTGCTTCCTCTAGCTCAGACTTATGTTAGCTCATTTTGAAATGATATAATCTACATCCCAGTATTAGTGGACCAGTCTTTTGGAACAAATTATATACTATACTACTCCTTACCAAGCTCAACCTTGAGGGAGAGAACCCTGACAGCTCCCTACATGCTTAGATTTCATCATTGAGACCAGAGGAAGAACCAGGTAGAGGCTTTCTGATGCTGTTCTGAGGAACTTACATCTAATGGATCATTAAGATTACTCAAACGTGTCTTTTACATATTTTTTAATTATATGAAAATTTCTCTATTTTTTTTAAAGCATTGACTGCCTGGAGTCATGAGATTATTCCAACTAGGAAATCTCAAATTACCTTGTGGTTTTTGATCACATAACACAGATATCTATTTGTAAATATTTATGCTGAAAGGTTTCAGATATGATGTTCAGAGTAGATGTCCAAGAGTAGTATGGCTGGCTCATAGGGAAGGTATATTTTTAGTTTTTTTGAGGAACCTCCAGACTGTTGTCCAGAGTGATTAATTTAATATATATTGCCACCAACAGAGCAGTAAGATTCCTCCCCCCACACACACATCTCCCCACCAACAAATGTTGTTCAAATTCACAATGTTGACCAGTCTTTCTGGGGTGAGATGGAATCCCAGAGTTGTTTTGGTTTGCATTTCTTTTATGGCCAGGGATGAAGAGCATTTCCTTATGGATTTCTTTGTCATTCTTACTTCTTCTTCTGAGAAGTCTCTCAGCTCCCTTGCCCATTTAGTGATTGGTTTGTTAGGCTTGGGTAGAGTTAGTTTCTTGAGCTCCAAATATATATATATATGTATATATATATATATATATATATATATATATATATGTGCATATGTATATATATATGTGTGTAAATATATGCATACATATATATATATAATTAGGAATTTGTCTGATATATTGCTGGTAAAGATCTTTCCCTAGTTGGTCAACTGTCTTTCTAGTTCAGTTAACTGTCCTTAGTTGTGCAGAAACTTTTTATTTTGATATAGTTCTGCTTGTCAAATTTCTCTCCTATCTGCTGTGCCTCTGGGATTCTATTCAAGAAGTTTCTATTTATATGTATAAGTGCTAATGTTTCTCTCTCTCTCATAGTAGTTTCAAAATTTTGGGTCTAACATTGAGTTTTTTAATGCACTTTGAAATAATATTAGTGCATGATGACAAATACGAATCTACTATTAGTTTCCTTCATATGGATGCACAGTTTTCCCTACACCAATTATTGAAGAAGCTCTTTTTTTCCCTACTGTATGTCTTTGGCTCCCTTATCAAACAGCAGATAGAATGTAAACTAGGACAACTACTCTGGACATCAGTCTGGAGGGTCTTCAAAAATCTAAACATAGATCTTCCCTGCTATCCAGCCATACTACTCCTGGGCATCTACCCTAAACATCATGAACCAGGATATGATAAGGACAACTTCATATCAATGTTCATTGCTGCACTATTCATAATTGCCAAGACAGAGAAATAGTCCCAGATGCTGCACAATAGATGGGTGGATCCAAAAAATATGATACCTATACCCAGTGGAATATTATAAAGACATTAGAAAGAATAAAATAATATCATGTTCAGGAAATGGATAAAACTAGAACAAATCATGTTAAGTGAGTTATATAAGCCAAGCACAGAGAGACAAATGGTACACATTGTCTCTGAAATTTGATCTAAAATGCACTGTGATATGACAAATTATACAGGATTCTAGATACTCACACATAGTGAGACCAAAAGAGGATACTCTTAGGAAAGAAACATAAAGGCTCAATACCTAATTGCCTCTTCATGTTTATTATATACAATAAACTCCAAGGTATGGAGAATTCTTTGTGTGTGTATGTTTCTTTTTAAATTTTTAGTGTTTGATGATTCTCTCTACTCTACCTTATGCAGGGTGTACTCATGTATATCTTTGGGAGGGCCAGGGAGGGCATAGAACTTGAGGCAAAAAGGGTGAAAAAATTTAGCAGTGGAGTGCACTGGACACTGATAAAGTGAACTATACAACTTGTGGGTAGAGACTGGAGGAATGGACTGGGAACAAGTGAGGGAATAGAAGACACTATTTGAAAGGAAATGTTCTCATTACCTGACTAATGTAAATGTAATCCCTCTGTGTATCACCTCTATATAACAATAAAGTAAAACAATTAAAAATTATACATAATGGTTGTTTAAATCATATTATACTTTGTATTCACTTATTAAACAATTTTAAATTTTTGTCAAGAATTTTGCAATGTATCATGTAAAATTTCTTTTAATGAATTCTATCACACATTAAGGAAGCAGTAGAAATCGGTAGAAATTATATTTTCCTTTCTTGAGAGTTGGATCTTGGGACATACTGTATTATAAACAACACTTACAGTAGTGCTTAAAATTAAATATATATATATATATTATACCTAGTATTTAAAATGATTTTTTATTACATTGGCTTCAATACTCAAGTGATATACTATGTACTCTTGCATGTAAAAATTTGTCTTTGCCAGGGGCTTATGGCTCATGCCTGTAATCCTAGCTACCAAGAAGGATGAAATCTGAGGATTGCTGTTTAAAGCCAGCCAGGAAAGTCCATGAGACAGCTATCTCCAATTAACTTCCAAGAAAAAGCAACCAGAAGTGAAGCTGTGGCAGAAGTGGTAGAACAATAGCCTTGAGCAAAGAAAATCAGTGGCACCCAGGCCCTGAGTTCAAGCCTTAGGACTACTACAATTCAAACAAAAAACCCAAAACCTTATCTGTACATATAAAGAGATATTTCTCTGACTATCATAATATTCTGTTATAATCAAGTTCTTTTAGAATGCTCTAAATGTTTTCCTAATAATGTTAGGAATTTATGTGATAGGATTAGGAACAAAGGTTGACTGATGGACAGCCTGTGTTCATTATAATTAATTCAGTTTTGTTTCAACTTAGATTTGTATAGATTGTCTATTATACCCTCATAATCTATGTCTTCAGATTTAAGAATCTTCTGTTCTCGTCTCCAACTGAAGAAAATCATTGGTGCACAAATTTGTCTTAGTTTCTGGTTCCTTAGTTGTCATTGCTTTAATTTTTGAAAGGAAGTTTACAATGAATTTAGAATATCTATATATGTATCTATGTATCAATATATACATATATATATGTATATATGTTTGGTTGGCCAAAATAGGTTTATATAACTAAGCTATTTCTCACTATCTTGGCTTCCAACAACACTGCCACCATAACTTTTAACGAACTCTTCCCCAATCTGTGACATGAAAATGGCAATGAGAAATTGACAATAAATGGAATCAATTCAAGAAATTTCTAAATTTAGCCATTGTCTAAGGAAATTTGAAATGCTTTGACATCTTATGGCTAACACATAAAGCAAAAAAAGCCTTGATGTGCTCCTAATTGACAGCTGATATGAGACTTTATATAGCATCGTCATAAAAACTGTGTTGATGAAACACACAGCTCTATGGTATCAAATTTCAGTCAACCCTATTATAAAAAGATAAGTTTAACCTACTGTTCTATTTATGAAGAATTTGAAATTATTGTCATCTGAAAAGATAATCAGAGAATAACTAGCCAAAATATAAGAAATTTTTATAGATATCCATCCTTACATTGTCTGTCTGGGACCAGTAAATTTGGGGGCGTTAGATTTTTTAAAATAAGCTTACAATGTTTTTTTTTTAACCTCATTACAAATATATACAATATGTTAAGGAACATTGTATTTTATTTATTCACTTGTGTTTATTTTTTAAAAGAATCTTTCTGTTACAAAGAAAATCATTGTCGAGATGATAAATTAATTATATCCACATCTCAATCCAGATTTATTCTAATAAATTTAAATAAAATGATATAACGTACAAAATGTTAGTATTTAAATAATGTGCATACAGTATTATTGAATGTTATTAAATGCCACTTCAAAGATGTGCCTCATCAAAAGATGATGATATAAAAATAAATATTGACAGCTTTATTTATTTAATGATTAATTTTCTTTCACATTTAAGAAACGATAGCTTCATATATCTGTCATTAATTCTTTCCCTCCCTCTACAAAATTTATATGCCAGGAATTTGAATGAAACAATGAACTTCAAGTATCTTAGTGCTGCAGACATGGAAGCAATATTTCCCAAAATAAACAAATCAGTGCATTGCACACAATAGACATTTATCAGATCTGGTTCCCCAGCAAGGTAAAATAAGGTGCTTTGCTTCAGGTAGGAAAGATAATTTCAGCTCTCCTTGTCCTATATTTAAGCAGCATTGCTTTATGTGGTGAATCAGATAATGTTGTACCTATTATAACTTTTATTTTTATCAGGTCATTATAGTAAAACAAAAGCCTCAAGCAACAAAGATTCTATTTTCATGCAAATCTTCCTAGTAATAAAAGATGAGCAAAGAAAAACTAAAGAGTATCTATAAAGAGCGGCCTCCTCCTTATTTAAATTAAATAGCATTTACACAATTCTCATTAACTCTAAAATCATTTTTGCTTTTGTTCGTAATTGTGCTCAGGCAAGGATTCTCCGAGCTATCTGGGGGTGCTCTTTCCTTCAGCTACTCTCCTGTTTTAGAAATAATTTCATATTTGAAGTCAAAGAAATTCATTAAAATTGTAAACAAAGTTTACAATTTTAATTATGATGTTGGCAATTATCTAACTCATTTATATCTCATTTCCTATCTTAGCTGGTTTTAACATTGCGTATGTCTCCAAATTACCTTTCTAAGGCAAAAACTTCCATGCTTTCCTATTGAATTATATTATTACCACTCAGGAAATTATGTTAGTTGGGTGAAATAGTTTTCCATTATAACTGGAAAGAAATCTTCCTCACACCACAGGAGAACTCAATTTTTAGTTGTAAAGATTAGAGAAATAATCCATTTCTTACCAAAGAATGATTTGGGGTGTTTTGTTAGAATGATAGCATATCTTCTGCTTGTCCCAGATGTATACTAGTTATTGCAAATAAGGGAAACCATGGGACCTATGTTTCTCTGGGCCTGGCTTACTTCACTTAATATAATTTTCTCCAAGTCTTTCTATTTCCTAACAAATGGGCAATGTCATTCTTTCTGATGGAGGCATAGAATTCCATTGTGTATATATAGCACATTTTCTTGATCCATTCATCTACTGAGGGGCATCTGGGTTGGTTCCATATCTTAGCTATGGTAAATAATGCTGCAATCAACATAGATGTGCTGGTAGTTTTAGTATGGTCTTGTTTGTGATCAGGTTGACCCATTGTAACAATCAGATGCACAAGAAACTATGTTGAAAAATGAACATTACAATTTAGGCGGGAGTGGGGCGGGGAGTGGGGAAGGGATAGGGGAGTTGTGGAGGTTGGAGGGAAGGGATGGTAGGGGGAAAACAAAGGAAGAGGTAACAATGCTTGATAGGAAACATACTCATTACCTTACTCATGTAACTCTAACCCCTCTGTACAGTATTCTTACAATAAAAAACATATTTAAAAAAGAATTATACATAGCTGTTGTCCAAACCTCTTCTTAACAGAAAAATAATACCAGCAACTTTATGATGTTCAAGGGATGAAAGTTATTGAAATAGAGGAAAATCACTTCCAATGAAAGAAGTACCTTTTCCAGTTCTGCTACCAGATCAGCCCAGTATTTACTGATCTTTCTCATGAGCTCCCTGTGATCATTTTATCCATTTACCTGATGGAGCCCAGGTTTCACCACTTTGGATAATCGTGGAATGTCCTGCTTCCCATAATTTCTAGGTATTGTGGGTAGGATTAAAAGAACACAGGATGAGCTTGAGAGAAAATCTGTACCATGCTCCAGACAACTTTAGCAGTGGATTGTTACTGAAATATATGAGTGATCAGTTTAAACCTCTGATAGGCCTGAATATTTCAAAAAAGAAACATGAAGTAAACAAAATAGTGTTTGATTGCTTAAGCATTCCACCCAACATTGATATGCCAGACCACTGCCCTTCCCCAGAGTGTTCTTTTTGTTTTTGTGTTAGATTTCTGTGCTTTTTTTTTCTGATTCTCAACACCATCATTTTCTTGGCATATGTTGCAACACTGTTCTATATATACTCTACGAGTTGACTTTTTACAACTTAGAAAAGGGAGTAAAAATGATAGTCTTTGTAGTTGAGTAAGAAAATAGTTTAAGGCTTTAAACATTAAATTTCAGTAGATTACATATATCAGGAATGTTGGGAGATTTAAATTCAGGTATGTGGGTGCCAGAAGTCTGAGCTGTTTCTACTACACAAATGCCAAATACTAAAAGGTTTTGTAACAAACTCTTTTGTTTGGAGCCAGAGAGAGATTTGATATTAAAAAAAAAAGAACTTGAATTTTTCTTTTTTTGTGGTATTTAATTTGAATTCAAAGCATTATTCTTGCTAGGCAGGTGCTCTATCATTTGGCCCACATCTCTAGCCCTTTTGGCTCTGGTTATTTTTGAGATAGGATTTCACTTTTTGCTCTGTCCAGCCTGGACTACAATCCTCCTATTTATGATTCCCCCTGTAACTGAAACGAAAGGTGCACAATATGTCAAATAGTTTTTCTGTTTCATATTTCTTTTCTGTTGAGATTGGCTCTCATGAATTTTTTTTGTCTGAATTGGCCTGCAAAACTATCTTTCCAATTTTACTCCTGCATAGGTTGGATCAAGATTATCCTACCTACATTTCCTATGTAGCTTGGATTATAGGCATATGCTACCAGGCCCAGATTTGTTCTTTGCTAACTATTTTGTCAGGTTGGCTTCAAATTACCATACTTGTATGTATTCCTTCCAAGTACCTGGGATTACAGGTGCGAGGCACTGTGGTTGGGCCAGTCCAGTAACAGTCATTCTTTGATTTTGTCAATAGCAATGGCATGAATTCTCTTTTATTAGCTACCCTATAATATTCATAAGGTTGAAAAATTGGCAAGAGAATGTACATAGCAGCTCACAAGAGAATTGAGAATATTATTTCTACTCTGGTAAGCTCAAGTAAAAGGAATATCGATACTTCCTTCTCTGTGTAGTATAAACAAGTGAGGTGTTTTCCTCTATTTCGTAAAAAAATGTCAGTGGACATGACGGAATATAAAGCTAAAAAACAGATACATTTTGTGGAAATTGGAAATACTTAGCTTTTAGAAATTTGAGAACACTAGATAAGAAGCAAGGAAAAGTATACACAATGAAACAGTAAGAAAGTCTTCAAAATTACTATCACAATCATTCTTGGGATTTTAGCATGACAAACTCAGAGAGAAAAGTGTTGATTTAAATGGTGCCTGAGGTGGAAATTCAATGAGACTTTTGATAAGTAGAAAGGAAAAGAGGAAAAGACTCCAATTAAAGTAAATGTCTATAAATGATAGAAAAGAAACAGGGCCAGGCACCAGTGGCCCACTCCTGTAATCCTAGCTACTCAGGAGGCTTAGATCTGAGGATCACGGTTCATAACCACCCTGGGCAAGAAAAGTCCGTGAGACTCTTTTCTCCAATAAACCACTAGGAAAGTGGAGGTAGTGCTGTGACTCAAGCGGTAGAGCGCTTGTCTTGAGCTGAAGAGCGCAGGGATAGCGCCCAGGCCCAGAGTTCAAGCCCCACGACCGACCAAAAAAAAAAAAAATAGGATGAATGTGAAATAGTTTTTAGGTGACAATAAAAATTGGAATAAGCCACAAAATAAGGAACAGTAGAATGACATACTTCCCTCCAGTAGAATTTAAAGCCAGCTAAAGTGGAATTTGGGGAGGGATCATACGGCCAATGCTGCCCTTTTCTAAGAGTTCCTTGGGGATGCATCTCTTCAATGCCAACAGTCCCCATTTGGCAATCTTTTCAGATGGATTTTCTAACAAGAGAAACTTGGATAGTAAGAAGACAATTGGTCAGTAGGCATCATGCCCAAAGTGAAGGAATTCTAGAACGATAAGCAGATATATGCTTCTCCTCTAAGGAGAAACATGCTGGCACAGAGTAGAGAAAGTACTGGGATCTATCTAAGATGAAAAACCACCAAGATAAGGGCCGGAAAGGAATGTAGTGCATTGAATATCACATTTGCTTGGGAAACTGCCTGAGATTATCATGAGAGACCCCTTCTGCACAGAGATCTGAGGTCATCTTTGAAGTCAAGGCTTGTTTCTCAAGGCATAGGAAACAGGAACGAACTGGAAGTTTCAAAACGAAGTGGAGCATGTTGAGCATTACATTTTCGGTACCGATGTGGAAAGAAAGGAGCAAACCTCCAACATTATTATGGACTATAAAACCCATTTTAATTATGAAACTTAAATATAATATGAAAGCAAAACAATTAAACCAATATAGTTGTGATATAATTTTTATATTAGAGAGAAGAGACATCCAAAATGCATATTCTCCCTTGTCACACTTTAGGATTTTTGAAACATGACAAATTTTTCTTGAGTTTTTAGCTAACCTGGCATGGATTTGTTTAAATGCTCTTCTTTTCTTTTCTTTTTCTACCATTTTATCCCAAATAACACTAGCATTTCCTATGACGTGGTAAAACTGGTATTTTTCTATATTTTAGTAGATTGGAACTTAGGCGTTTATGTTTAGACAGGAGAAATGGTGTTTAAGGGCTGGTGTAAGCAGTAATTACTCAGGATCTTTAGAAAATTGGAATGCTTTTAAAAGATGTACACAGGTTGCTGAAGAGGGCAGTCCTGGAAAGCCATTCTCATACTTGTACAGTAAGTGCACTGATACTCTCAACGGATGCACTTTATATAACCCTTTCTGCAGAGAACTATTGAACAGAAGTATACTCATTATTTGGACAGAAGTTACTCTCTTCAGAGTGTGTGCTTTGGATAAATTGAATAATCATACTGATAGATTGTAGCACCTCAGCAGAACCAAAAAGGTGCTCTTGAGAATCTTGAAGGATATGATTATTTATTATCTTGGTTAAAAAGTACAGAGCAGTTGAGAGTGTACCCACAAAGACATCACAAATTTAAAAAATATATTTAACTGATTATCCTTTTAATTAGTAGAAGTGAACCCTGGAATGAGCAATGAAGCCTATATTCTTATTGCTTTAGGTCCAAAGATGACTCAGTATTTCTCTATGTTCCTATTACTTCTAAAGAGTAATGGGATAATGATGTGCACTTGGCCAAAACAGGAGAGTGACTAATTGTTTGGTAGTCATTTGCTTTTGCTTTTATACCCCTCTATTATTTCAAATAGTTTGTATAGATCTATATTGTAATGCGATGTAGATGTCAATAGTTGTTTCTCAGAAGATGAAGCCTAGGATGAAGATCTTTAATTGCCACTGCATTATTGACTTTCCAGATTTACTAAATAAAATGCAGAGTAAAATCTGGGTGCTGGTGACTCATGCCTTTAGGACTGAGGTTCAAAGCCAGCCGGGGCAGGAAAGACAATGAGACTCTTATCTCCAACTAATCATCAAAAACCCAGAAATGGAGCTGTGGCATAAATTAGGGAGTGTTAGCCTTAAGGGGACAAACGAGCTCAGGGAGAGCACCCAGGCTCTAAATTTACCCCAGGACTAGTAACACACATACAAATACAGTTTTTTTCTTTTCCTATTACTTCTAATAAATAAAACTTAAATCCTTGGCAATGAGTTATCAAACAACCATAATGTGATGAGAAAGGGATCTAGTACCGAGGGAATGGTATTGATATAAACTGCCTGATATTCTTGTATTCTTGTTCTTTCCTATGTGTTTGACTCATAGCTGAAGAATCTGGTAACCAGCAATGCCACTGTGTGAATACAAAGAGGAGAGATAGAGAGAAAGAGAGAGACAGAGACAGACAGAGACAGAGACAGACAGACAGACAGATTCATACACAGACAGACAGACAAACAGAGACAGAGACAGAGACAGAGAGGGAGGGGGTTGTTAGAATTGGAAGGGAGAGAGAGAGAGACTCTATTCTCACTGAAGCCAGCCAGGCCATCTCAAAGCACCCAGTTTACTGCTGGTGTGCTGTCAGAGAGTCAGTTAGGGACATAGGACTTTGTTTCTTATCAGTTATCAGTGAATCTCCCATCCTTACAATGCCACTGAAAATCACACAGGTGTATGCCATTCACCTTCACATAAAAGTAAAGAGATGTCTTCCATCACTATAACTTTCTCTCTATAACTTTTTTCTATTACAATTATAGAGAATAGTAAAGAATTTTTCCTTTGGAAAAATTAATAAAATATATATACCCCAGTGATACTGATGGGAAGAAGAGATACCAAATTAGTAACATTGCTAATGAAATAGAACTAATCACCATGTACTGTTATTAAATCATACAAAAAGAAGAGGAGATTATGAATAAATACACACATAAATTTGAAGACCTACTTGAAATTAGCAATTAAATAAAGACCATAGAATTTATCAAATACAAAAGTTTTAAAAATAAAACTAACAAGAGAAAGAAAAAGAAAGAAAGAAAGGAAAAAGAAAGAAGGAAGAAAGGTGTCTTCAGAATCAGTTGGTTTCACTGAACTATTATTCAAGAAAAATTAATATAAAGTCAAAATAATTTTTATGGAAAAATTGAACTCGTTGCAAATGACATAGCTAGCAAGATCAATAGAAAGCCCACGGATTGGGAGAAGATCTTCACTAGCCATACAACGGACAAGGGTCTCATATCTAAAATATACTTGGAACTCAAAAAATTAAACCCCCCAACAACAAATCCGCAAAGAAACAACTGCCCAATAAATAAGTGGGTGAAAGACTTAAAGAGAAACTTCTCTGAAGAAGAAAGAAGGATGGCCAATAGACACATGAAGAAATGTTCAACATCCCTAGCCATAAAAGAAATGCAAATCAAAACAACATTGAGATATCACCTCACTCCAGTTAGAACGGCAAAAATCAAGAACTCTAACAACAACAGATGCTGGAGGGGATGTGGACAGAAAGGAACCTTACTTCATTGTTGGTGAGAATGTAAACTTGTTCAACTACTTTGGAAAGCAGTATGGAGGTTCCTCAAAAGACTTCACATAGAACTCCCCTATGACCCAGCAATCCCACTTTTGGGCATTTACCCAAATGTTTACAAACAAGACCACACTAAAGCTACCAGCACAACTATGTTTGTTGCAGCATTATTTACCATAGCTAAGATATGGAACCAACCCAGATGCCCCTCAGTAGATGAATGGATCAAGAAAATGTGGTATATATACACAATGGAATTCTATGCCTCCATCAGAAAGAATGACATTGTCCCATTTGTTAGGAAATGGAAAAACTAGGAAAAAATTATATTAAGTGAAGTAAGCCAGGCCCAAAGAAACATAGGTCCCATGGTTTCCCTTATTTGCAATATCTAGTATATGTATGAGTCAAGCAGAAAAGGTCAGATAATGTGATGTCAGGAAAATGAACCCTTAGATATGTATTTTAATGTTTTTTTCTTTCATGCATGTGTTTCTAATGCATCTATAAGATTATTTCTTTGTTGCTTTGTATGTCCCTCCCCCACAGTATAACCCCTGCTTTCACTATATTTGATGTCAGTATAACTTGTGGAGGAGATGGGGAAAAACCAGTTGTTTAAGGATACAGGTGGACCTGTTGCAACAATGAGAAGTACAAGTTGTCATGTCCAAAATGAGCTTTACAACGTCGGTGCGGGGGGGGGGGGGGGAAGGAGAAGGATGGGGATTGGGGGGAGGAGGGGGGAAGCTGGGAAGTGATGTGAAGGGTAAACAAAGGAGGAGGCTGCAGTGCTTGGTAAGAAATGTACGCATTATCCTGCCCATGCAATTGTAACTCCTCTGTACAGTATGTACACAAATAAAATAAAATAAAATTTAAAAAAAATTCTAAAAAAAAAAAGAAAAATTGAACTCGTTCTATGAAATTACTATTACCCTTGTTTTATGAACTGGAGGACCAAACATAATAAATATTGTTATCCATTTAATACCAATACTCAAGTTTAGGGCAATTTGCACAGTGTGCCTTTTAGTATAGACAGGATTACTCTAAATTTTATATGAAAAAAAAACCTATGATATGAAAAACAATTTTGAAAAACAAAATGAATAAACAAGAGCCGGTCTTCCCATATGAAGATTTACTATAGAAACATATTATTTTGACTTAATGGCACTGATGAAGAGAAAACCACATTGATCAGCAGAATAAACGACTAAACTCATTTTAAACAAACATGCTTAAAAGACTTTAGGTATTCCCCATGCACACATACCCAAACACATGGTGAATATGAAAGGTGTTGTGTAGATTAATTTACTCCAGTAAACAAATTATTTCACTAAGGACATGCATATATGTGCATACTGTTATACACATTAGATATATATATTACAACATAAAACCTCGAACTGAATGCTAGAAGCTCAAACTTAATTCTAGCTGATTAGACATATGAAATCTTGAGGATCATAGTTCTAAGACAGCCAGATCAGGAAAGGCCAGGAGACTCTACCTTCAAAGTAATTAGCAAAAATCCTGGCTGATGTGTGTCTTGAGGGGTAGAACACCAGTTGAGCAAGTCAAGTCAAGTCTGGATCATAAGCAAACAGTAAGAACTTAAGTTAGCTTCAAGCCACCCAAGAAATTATTATTAGATTATTTTTGGTTCTCTTTCAGAGTCAGGGTTTTGCTTTGTAGCCTAGGTTAGCTTCACACTAACAATTTTCCTGTTTTCATACACTAAATGTTAATATTACAGACACATGCCACATGCTCAGTTTATTGTGGGCATTTGTTGTAAGTAGCTCTCTGAGTTTATTGATGGGAGGTAGTGTGTGTGTGTGTGTGTGTGTGTGTGTGTGTGTGTGTGTGTGTGTGTCTACCTGCCATTTGTGAATGTGAATTGTGTGTGAATGATGAAAGCATTGCAGTTATTCTTATCAAGCCCTTGAAATGTATCCTCTCTCATATCTAAGAAAAGTTGAGCTACAAGGACATATTTACAGAGAATATTTACAGAGTTAAAGGAAAAGGTTTTGGCCAGGCCACTCAATCTAGTTTTATTCTAGGGTTTGTGGTCTAACTTAAATCACCAGAAAACTATTTTCTGATTATACTATGTGCGTTAAACGAGGTGATATTACCCACAAGGGGACAACAACTGCTTCTTTCAGGCAAAAAAGGTTGTCCACTTGTATGATATATAAAACATAGTTATACATACTCTACATAAATAGATACACTGTGTATCCGGTAACAAATTTAGTAGGAGCGCCATTAGGGGAAAAAAGGCTTCTTGAGGAATGTGATAAAAAACATTGAACAATCCTACTCTATAGCAATAAACAGAATGAAATGACTCCTTTGTATATCTTTCTTAGAATCTATTGTGGCAATAAGTGGTTGCCTAAGGATTTGTGAATACAATATGCAGACCTACTAAAATTTTATGTAATCCTAGCAACAACTGTCTTGATGTTAGCAAATTATGCACTGAAAAATGACTAACACAGAGCCACTTAGCCTCAATAAAATCTACTGCCATAATGATTATCCTTGTGGTTAGAGCAGGAGGTCGTGGTTGCTGATGGGGGGGAAAAGAGAAATATTGAGAAGGGGGGGAGAAGAGTTGCTATTACTTTAAAAATTATCAAGTAAGTTTCTTTTATGTTCTGTGTTTTCCCTCTGTCACACTGGAGATAATGTTCTCCCAGAAAGTACTGTTTATTTTTGTTTTGTTGGCTTTGTAGTTACTATCTTTTCATAATTCTTTTTCAATAGAGACTTGAAAAGGATAAGAAGATTCTGCAATAACATATTTGTGTGACAAACTCAGAAGTTTAGTGAGAATAACAAATAGATCGAATGCTGTGGCTTAATAGGTAAGATCTAGCTCACAGTGGACATTATTCCCTAATGATAAATGCTATAGGATCCTGGTGTCTTTTGTCATTGGCAAGCTCATAAAGAATATTCTATGTAAGTCATTAGCTTAGAATAATAACTTCACAGACTTTAATTACTGCAAGTACTTATAAAAAAGGAAGGTGAAAGTAACTGTTCTTAATACAAATGGACACTAATGTTTTAGAATAGAACTCATGTGAGTAAGAATAAGTATGCTCTTCTAAGCAATCTATAACTCATTACGAATGGCAGCCTGCTTCACATGGAAGGTATTTATCCACCGAGCTAATAGGCAATCAAGGCTGTGAGAAAAATAGATATCAGAGTGAGGAGGGACAAATTCAAGGAACCATAATTACATTTACATTAAACAATCAAGTAAAGCAAATCCCAGCAGAGATTCAGAATAGAGGAACAACCCCATGTATAGGCAGAGTAAATGAGAAGTAATTTCTTTAAAACTCTAAAGTTCCGTCTCCTTTGAAATAACCTCTGTACAAAATGTAGAATGTAAACTGTGCATGTATCAAGCATGGCGCTCTAGCCAGAGTGGATAAATATATGCTAAAGTCCTAAGACCAGCAGGAAGGATAATGTTATAAAATCATAAATGCTTAATCATAATTTAATTTGATATGTATTTTGATTTCTGGACTCTAATACTTTATTGACAGTGATAAAGATGTGCTATGTGCACATAATATCATTATAGTAGCAAAGTAAATACTGGGTAGTTGTCAGGATGTAAAGTCATAGTCCAAATAGCTAGTATAATATTTGATAAGCATTATGGCCTATGGTGGGATCCAGAAAGTTTATTATAAAAGTCAAGACAGTGCTGGTAGTGCATATTTGTAAACACTGCTACTAAGGAAGTAGATATCTGAGAATCACATTCAAAACCAGCCAGAACAGACAGGAAACAAGGAAAGTCTGTGAGATTTTTTTAATATATATTTTTATTGTAAAGATACTGTACAGAGGGGTTATAGTTACATGGACAGGATAATGAGTCCATTTCCTATTGAGCATTGTTACCCCCTCCTTTGTTTTTCTCCTACCATCCCTTTCTACCACACCTACCCAACTCCTCCCTCCCCCAAAGCTGTAAAGTTATTTTCAACATAGTGCCTGTACATCTTCTTGTTACAATGGGTCATTCTGTATCCTTGTTTCAGCATTTTGTTATTTCTCTTCCCCTCCCCAAATCAGAAAAATGTATATACAAGATGCAGGACACCAGATACAGTGACAAGGGTTGCACCATGGGGGAAGAACACACAAAGAAACAAAAAAATCACATAGTACATTCTAAGTACTGACAAGAAAGATAAAATCTCTTGTGTCCCTATCTTGGAGCTCATTTAGCTTAGCATCAGGTTATATGGTCCTATGTATATAGCTTTTGACCTCTTCTTCTTGTCCTAGACATATACTAGTTATTGTAGATAAGGGACACCATGGGACGTAGGTTACTTTGGGTCTGGCTTACTTCACATAATATAATTGTTTTCCAAGACTTTCCTTTTCCTAACAAATGGGGCAGTATCATTCTTTCTGATGGAGGCATAGAATTCATATATATATATATATATATATATATATATATATATATACACATACATACATACATATATATGTATATATATATATATATATATATATATCACATTTTCTTGATCCATTCATCTACTGAGGGGCATCTGGATTGGTTCCATTTAGCTATGGTGAATAATGCTGTGATAAACCTAGCAAGCATAGCCTTGTTTGTGATTGTTTGGGTAAATGCCCCAAATGGGATTTCTGGGTCATAGGGGAGCTCTATGTAGATTCTTTTGAGGAACCTCCATACTGCTTTCCAGAGTGTTTGAACAAGTTTACACTCCCACCAACAATGCAGTAGGGTTCCCTTCTGGCCACATCCCCTCCAGTATCAGTTGTTATTAGAGTTCTTGATTATAGCCATTCTAACTGGGATGAGGTGCAATCTCAATGTTGTTTTAATTTGCATTTCTTTTATGGCTAGAGAAGTTGAGCATTTCATGTGTCTATTGGCCATTCTTATTTCTTCTTCAGAGAATTCTTTAAATCTTTAGCCCACTTATGAATCAGGCAGTTGTTTCTTTGAGGATTTGTTGTTGGGGGATTTAATTTTTTGAGTTCTACGTATATTTTAGAAATGAAACACTTGTCTGTTGTATGGCTAGTGAAGATCTTTTCCCAATCTGTGGGCTTTCTTTTGATCTTGCTAGCTATGTCCTTTGCAATGCAGAAGTTCTGCAGTTTCATGCAATCGTATTTGTCCACCCTTTCTTTGATTTGTTGTGTTTCTGGGTCTTTATTAAGAAAATTTCGGCCTATGCCAAAGAGACCTAGAGTTTCTCCTATTCCTTCTATTCCTTCTTGTGAGATACTTATCTGCAATTAACTACCAAAAAGTAGATAAATAAAACAGAAGTGGAGCTGTCACTCAGGTGATAGAGGGCTAACCTTGAACAAACAATCTCAGGGATATTGTACAGGCTCTGAGTTCAAGCCCCAGGACTGGCACCAAAAACAAAACAAAACAAAACCAAAAACAAACCATCTCCCGACTATAATAGGAGCCATTTTGAGCTTATGAGCATGTGGTCTCTATCACATATTCTTGACATTTGTTTTTATTCCCCACCTCCAACCCCTGGTCGGTCGTGGGGCTTGAACTCTGGGCCTGGGTGCTGTCCCTCAGATCTTCAGCTCAAGGCTAGTACCCTACAACTTGAGCCACAGCACCACTTATGTTTTTTTCTGCTTATGTGGTGCTGAGGAATGGAACCCAGGGCCTCATGAATGTAAGGCAAGCACTCTACCACTGAGCCAACTTCCCAGCCCTGTTTTTATTATTCTTTAATATATGTAATTCCCAGCCTGTATTAAAGCGGGCCCTGTGATATATACAGGTGGTAATTGTCCTGTCTCTATGCCAAGACACACTCTTCATCCTCAATGTGCCTCAATTGACTCATACTTAAAGTGGGACTTGTACTTCCCTCTGTAAGCTGTATTAAATATTAATAAGCAATTATTGCACAGAATGTTAAGTATGGTAGGTATTGAATAAGCAATGGTAGCCATTATAGAATGGCTTTTTAGGTAGCTTCTTTTTTTTTTACAGTGATCTGGAGGATCTAGAGATTCATGGTTTGGAGCCAGCTAAGGCAGGAAAGTTTGTGTGAATTTTATCTGTTATAAACTAGTAAAAAGGTGGAAGTCCATGGAGCTTTGGTTTGAGATGTAGTGCACTAACCTTGAGGAAAAATGTTGTGGGACAGTAGCATTTAGGCCCTGAGTTCAAGACCCAGCACACACAAAAAACATTAGTAGTAACATTATTACCATATATAATATTTTGTTATTTTTATGATACAAGCTGTTGGTTCTTTCTTCTCTAGAATGTTGTTACTTGCTACAGTGGGGAAGATCAATAATGATGTGACATTTAGAAACACATGTTCAGGGTGGGTGACATGTCATATAGTGTTAACAGTGCCTGTGTTCCATGGAGTGTTGCATGTGGGTTATGGAGGTTCAGATGATAGAGCACTTCGTAAACACAATACAGCAGAGGATCTACTGGGAACCAGCGAGTACACAGGAGATTTGGGATGGGCTACTTTACGCAAATGTGGAGAGATCACTTAGCTAAGGACAAAATGTCAGTTTAGATGAAAGTAAACAATGAATTATGCTAGAGCCAAGCTGCAAATGCTGAAGTCAGTTAGGAACTGTTCAAGTAAAAATTTGTGAGTATTTGAAATGTAAACACAAACAAAGATGTTAATGTGAAAACAATTTAGAAATATTGTTAAGTATTGCATTCGATTTTAACTGTGATTTCTAGAAAGACACCTTGGATGGGTTATGAGTTAGATGCTGGCTTAGATGCTGTTCAAATGACAACACATTAGTAGTAATTACAATTGTAGGAGTAGTTATAGATTACACAGAGATGAACTTAATTTTGAGCGTATTACCTTTGATATCTACTTAAATTACTATTGTCTCTTAACAATACATACCCAGCAAGCAGTTATATACCCATACTTGAAGTTCAAGAATTATTATGTTGTTTCAAGTGCATTAATTAACATGACATTTTAAACTAAGAACATGTATGCATTTGATAAGGAAACTAGTGGCAATGAAAGAAGTATTTGCCAAAGGAATACAGATCAACACATGAAGAAAGGTTTGTACAAAACCTTTTGTACAATTGTACAATTGCACAATTGTAGTTAAATAAATCACAATAAGGACAAAAATGGTGAAAAGATACAAATCTATGCAAAATATTAAAAAAATTAACCTATTACAGCTCCTCTCAATAGTACCACTAAAAATAGACACACAATATATGGCGGGGGGTTGCAATTTTGTGACTCTTATGAATAACTAATTTACACAACAAAATAAATACCAGTAAGCTGAAAACTGTATTGTTAGGAAGATTGAAGTCAAGGGGGCCTGGAAGGAGAAGACAAAGAGAGAAAGGAATGATAGATGAAAAAACATGATATTTAATATACAAATATGAAAATGGTACTAGCTGATTTAAGGGACTGTTCAGCGTTGGGTGAATGATAGAAGGGGTGACATTGTTCAAGAGGCATTATAACCATAAACTGACACGTTTAATTAAAACCTCTTTATATAACTATTTAAAGACAATAATTCTTCCTAATATAGCAAGTAAATATTAACAGTAAAAAATCAGTATCATGCAGAATTTCACAAAATATTATCCCAATGTATATTAAAGTTAATTCCATCCAAGTATACTGAGAAGAACCAAAGAGAAACATGGGTCAAGAAAAAAATAGGAAAGTGAGCATGGCAGGATCCATTGCTATTTTACCTGGTGCTCTGTAGACTGACCTTTCTTTACTAATTATCTCACATTGTTTAAAATGACTAGACCAATTAAATGCAGATCTATTTGCTGAAGCAATTGCAGACAAGCATTGTCCTTTTTTCTGATCACGGCATCTTATTGGTCTTTGAAATAGCATAGAACAAGGAGGCTGTTGGATCTGTTTATCCCTGTCAACATCAATTACAGCAAAATCAGAAGGGTAGTATTTACCATCAGGAATTGATCCTTATTAAATAATTCTACACAACAGGATGATGCTCTCAGAAAATAATGGTGCTACATGAGCCAGAGGCAGCTATTTCCAGGTGTGCTGCAGGGTGCTTGCATCTTTCCAACCAATAACACTTACTTCCAGCACTCTTAGATAAATACAGCAAATATTAGGTCAAACTGACAAGAATAGTATACTATTTTCTTTCCCTCAAAATCTGTAGAAGGGATATATGTAACTTAAACATTGTCTATATATGGTTTGACTTTGGTTCAATGGATATAATTGATACCAACCAGTATGAAAGCAATCATTATCTCCATTATTAACATTTATTGAGGTCTTATTATGATATGCAATCATTTCAAATCTTTGTATGAGTTTATTGAGTTAATACTTACCACCACACCATTCCTTTTATTTTTTATTATCTCTAATAAGTGTACTAAAGAATTGTCATTCTACAAAGTATTTTATAAATAGAATTTAATGCATCTTCATCAATGTTACTCCTTTCATCTTTCTCCCTCAATCCCTCTCAATGCTCACTTTTCTTAATTTTGTAAGATGTGCATTGAAATATTCTCTTTTCATTCTCTTTGTTAGTCTAATTTCCTCTCCTTGATCTCAGTCTCCTTTGAAAACAACATTGTTTATATAAGATTATAACCACCTTTTTCAATGATGGACATGCATAGAAATTCTAAGTAATTCACCTGAGGATTTGCCAAATATCACTATCTGGTAATTGGTAGAAGTGGGTTTTACATATAGCTGGTATGGTTCTGAAGTCTGTGTTTTTTAACTATACCTGATGCTTTCCTGTTTCATTTCCTGTCCATAAATAAAGATTCATGGTCAGAAAAGAGAAGTGAGAACTGGAACATTCCAAGACCTAAAGAACTTGTGAAAATAACAATAATTGGAATATTATTCATCTGTTAAAGAACAGGAATCTGTCTGCTCCCTACACCTTGCCAACTTTCCCTTTTGGTGGTGTTTACATGTTGGTGGTGCTGGAGATCCAAACATGGTCCTTGCATATGCTAGACATGTGCTCGACCACTGAGAGATATCCTCAGCCCTCTCCTATCTGCAGGGATATCCTTTATCAGGATATTTAAAGCAATTAATTTAATTCTTGCCTCTGAGTGAATAAAATATTGCAACTATTACCATTTCAAAAGTCTATGTATAATACTAATGGCCACACTGGGGCAAGTGCGCTTCACAATAGTATCTCAGAGTGATAAGGAAGATGTTGTAGTCTTCAAGTAATGAGACTTTCAATTTTCCATGACTTTTTCTATGTTCGAGGCAAGTAATAAAACTCACTGATTTATCTACAGACATGGCACTTAGTGATTGTTTATGAAGGCCTAGAAATAAATGAAGTCAACGTAAAGCGAATTATACAGAGGCTATTTATTCAGAACTTGCTGTAGCAGGGGAGCCAGCAACTATCACTTGTGCTTACTTGTGTTTGGCAGAAACTCAAAGGCAGACAGAGGAGTGGGAAAGCTTTAGAAGCAAGACAAGACTGTGCCGAGTTGTGAGCAAAGGGATAATGGAGAAAGACTAGATTCCATAGGATTGGTTTGGCAAAAAGGATTCATTTTTCTTTCTGGTTTGCCGTAAGCTGGTATCTGGGGGCAAAACAAAATAAAGCATTGATCAAGTCCACATTCTTCTTGACATATTGGTACTGAAGTTGCAGTTCATGGTCCAATCACTGTTCATTTGCATATTCAATGTTTGATACATACATTTTAAGACTAAAATAGGCTGATTTCAAGCCAATATAAAAAATTTCTTCAGGGGCACACACTGCTCTCATGGAGATATAAAGAAGAAAAGGTAAGGGTTATCATGAGAAAGCACAAAATGCAAGTCCTCAGATTAGTTTTAATTGTGTGTTTGCAAAAACAAGGTTATCAATTTATCAATTGATTTAAATGTTACCAAATTCCCCATCGTAACAAAATATTGAGCCCCCAGTGATTGCTGCTACCCTCCATAAGAGATGAGTCCGGGGTGTTGATTTTTTCTGCACAGGGCCAAAGAAATGATAATAACAATATGTCCATGAATTCAATGATTATATAGTTAGAGGGTGACAAAAATCCTACTAACTAGATGAGTAAGAGAGAAGGATGTAAAGGAAATAATACTGGAATGAGGAATTTTGAGGGGTGACAGAAAACTTTGTGGAATTAAATTATCAAATGGCCACACAAACTAAGAATACTGTAGGGACTAAGACATGCTGAAGAAACTGACAGTAATGCCCACATGTTTGTGTGGAATGCATAGATGGAATTACATAAAATGAAGAAGATATTTAAAGGGGACAACCCAGTATAAACAGCTCTGTTCAGAGTAACAACACACATTAAAAATGCAAGCATTTTAAAATATCTATTTTCATTTTTTAAATTAAAATCCAGACAATGAGAAACAATCAGAAATCATTCTAGTTTTCTAAAAACCTCAGGAAGGGCAGCTGGGTGCCGGTGGCTCACGTCTGTAATCCTAGCTACTCAGGAGGCTGAGAGCTGAGGATCATGATTCAAAGCCAACCTGGGCAGGAAAGTCCATGAAATTCTTATCTCCAATTAACCACCAGAAAATGGAAAGTGGTGTTGTGGCTCAAGTGGTAGAGCTCTAGCCTTATGCTGAAGAGCTGAGGGACAGTGTCTAGGCCCAGAGTTCAAGCACCATGACCAAAAAACAAACAAAAATGATTGGGAAGCACACATTAGTGGCTAATGAATGCTAAAATAAATAATAAGAACACCAATCACTCACTGAATTGTATATTAATTTATAAAAGTAGAATCCATATAAGCTTTTCCTTCTTTTTGTATGTATGTGTGTGCCTGTTCGAGTCAACATTTTTCTATGTAGTATAAGCTGTTTTCCATCTCCAATCCTCTAGTAAGCTTTGATAATCGAAGAAAAGAGAAAGGAAGACAACAAACACAAGACAAAAAGTTCTAACAAAGGAATCTAATGAATTAGAAAGAGAATAACAATTACCACATAGCCTTAGTGCTAGGATTAAGATTATACACAATGTACTATGAGAACATAGTAGAAAAAGTTACTTCTGGAAATATAAGCCCTGGAATTAGGTTATCCACTGAAATAATTTGTTATGTTAATGTCATAGTTTCTTGGGGGTAGGCATACTATTCTTGTTTGATTTCAGGGATTTATACATAGTAGGTAGAGACTAGATCATATGACTCACACTCACGGCCATATGGGATGTCCATTGGTTACAATAGGAATTTGCTTTTTTCCCATTCCAGCCTGGAGTCTGAATCTCCTATTTGTGCTTTTCAATGAGCTTGAAGGACCTCTGAGTGCCAAACAGGCGCACCCTATTTTTTTTTTTAAGAGATGAATCTTTCACGATTTTTGCACAGCCAGACTTCACCTTCAATCTTCATAAACTTTTGTCCCCTGCGGAGCTTGGATTAGAGGATTGAGCCTCTATCTTCAGCTGTAAGGTTGTTTTTCTGTTGTAATATAAAGTTATTGGAAGGAAATTGATTAAATTTGAGCTGGGTAAACTTGCAAAGAAATTAATTGTGAATTAAGAGATTAATGAAGGATTTACTTTATAAAAATTTCTAATTTAGGAGCTCTTTAATTTCATAATTTAACTCAAGCTACTTTAAATTGATACCTGTCTCCACAGGGCTAATAAGTGTTAATTGAATACTCACATATGTAATTTCACAATTACTTCCAAGATGTAAAAATTATATGACTCACTTACTGCTCATGTGGATAGAGTTAAGAGAGAACAAAAATATTGCTCTTCATTAATCACAAATATGTTATGCCAACCCCCAATTACTCAATATTGCAAAATTACCACCAAGTCTATTTAACAAAATCAGAAATTTCCTAACAAGAGGTTGAGTAGCTGAAAAATATTTACCTTGAAATCCAGTGACACCTAACTCTGAAGATAAAATTTGGCATTTACTAAAAACCCATTCTATTTTCTGAAACATAACCATGAAAAATTATCTAAATCAATACTATTAAATACCAGTAAGAATCTTACAACATCAAGATATATTCACACAACTTAAGTTTGAGGCCAGTGGAGAAAAAGTTTTATAAGACTCCATTTCTTTTTTTTGGGTCCAGTCGTGGGGCCTAAACTCTGGGCAAAAGTTTTATAAGACTCCATTTCTTTTTTTTGGGTCCAGTCGTGGGGCCTAAACTCTGGGTCTGGGCCCTGTCCCTCAGCTGTTCAGCTCAAGGCTAGCACTCTACCACTTGAGCCACAGCACCACTTCTGGCTTTTTTTTTTGCTTATGTGATGCTGAGGAATCGAACCCAGGGCCTCATGCTTGCAAGGCAAGTGCTCTACCACTGAGCCACCTTCCCAGCTCCAAGACTCCATTTATTTCAGTGAAAAATAAAAGGCTGTATGTGTAGTACACAGATGCCCTTCCAGCTCTTTGGGATACACAAAGAGGAGGTTCATAGACCAGTGTATCCTGTACACATATACACACACATGTACACTCATCCTGTGTATAACTTAACAAAATTAGAAAATGTACTAGAATTTAAAAAATCATGATCCATAACCCATCAACATTGATCTGGGAAAACATCATGTATCTTTAAATGGGTTAAAATTTATTTGTTCAAAAATATCTCTGAATGTTTTTGGCAAAATGAAGTATGACTTAAAATATAAGTAGCCAGACAGTGATGGAGTGAATGCATAGGAGGAGGGTCAGATTAGCAATCCTTACATCAAATGGGACAAATTAAATCAATCATCTTAATAATGTAAAAATATTTCAATAAAACTGAACACTAGCTTTTGCTTGGTTTTTGTTTTTATTTGCAGTGGTACGCTTTGAACTCAGGTCCTCACAGTTGCTAGGCAGGAGCCCTACCACCTATCACACTCAGCTAGCCCATTATTATTGTTTGAGACAGGGTCTTGCTTTATGCCTGAGCTTATCTGAACTTCAATCCTCCTGTGTAGCTGGAATAACACCTCCATGTCACCACATTCAGCCATTGTGCTGAAGCCTCATCAACTTGTTACCCAGTCTGACCTAGACCAATGATCCCCTGATCTATGCTTCTTTATTGCCTAGTGTTGCTGTTTTGAGTTATCATGGAAACTTAACATCAATTTCTTTTATTTTTGGTCTTGGGATCTGAACTCTGGGCTTTCTCCTTGCTAGGCAGGTCTTTATCATGTGGATCATTCTTCCATCCCTTTTGCTCTATTTGTAAAATAGAGTCTCACTTTTTGCCACATTCTCCCTGGACACTATACTTAACTTTTCTCTCTGTTGTCATATGGTCTTCTGAATGTTTTTAACCTGAGTAATTCAAAGATGTGATTGTTCTGATCTCAGACTACCACATAGCTAAGCTGACAAGAAAATACAATTTCATCAACCTAGTAGTTGGGTTTTGTGAACTTTCCACTAAAGCTGGCCTCAAATCACAATTTTCTACCTCCCAAGTAGTTAAGATAGCAGGGGTAAGTCACAGGTACCTAGCATAAATGTAAATTCTCAATGAAAATTTAATCAACTAAGAATAGAACACAATTTCATTTGCCTGATATACTATAATTATCATAACCAATAGCAAATACATATTTAATGTAAAAGGAATATTCTCCCTTAAGTAAAGAATAAGGCAAGAATGATATTATTACTTTCCATTAAGTTTTCTTATGAAATCTAGGCAAGAATGATGTTATTACTTTCCATTAAACTTTCTTCTAAGATCTAGTAGTTATATATCAAACACTTGCTGTGATGTGTGTTTTGGTTGTTCTTGGATTGAACCCAGAGCCTTGAGTATATAAGACAAGTACTCTTTGAGTTATAACTCTATCCCAGATTGTTTAAGAGAAAGTTATCATGACAAATGATAAAATGATGCCTATATCACGAATGTATTGGTTATCTCCAAATTAAAATATTAAATACATTTTAATGAGAATTATAATTATGTTTTCATGGTGCACAATCAGCTGTTTTTAAATTTATATTGTACAACAGAAATGTATGTAGAATTTTGTACAGAAGCCATAGAGTTCCATGGATGAGACAAATGCAATTCAGTGACTAGAAGCTCAGCATGTATTACTATGATATGTAAACATGTATGTGCTTTTGGAAGCATGGAATGTAGTAGTAGTATATTTAATACTAGAGAAGCAATTGCAATGTTCCTTGACATAAAAGATAACAAATAAGAATGTCTTTTATATCTAAGTACAGACAAAATGTGTATGAAGACATTTACAAAATACACAGATTGGCTTGTTTCATGAAAATAAAATACACAATGTTAACCTGAATGCAGGAGTATGTCAAAAAACTCTAGTAATGTTACTGACTAGTTGGTATAAAAAACTTAAGCCTAAAAATAGGAATCATCATCATGTGTAGTGAAAAGAAAACTATCCATTAATTTTTTAAAAGGAGTAAATATTGCAGGTCAGTTGAGAATAAGTATTTCAGGCAAAAAGATAAAAATATCAATAAAGATTGAAATACATAAAATAATACTAGAATTTAGGAAACCCACAGTAGAACCATGTGAACACTGCATTTTGTATATGCTCTACTGGCAAAAATTAAAAGGTCACTAAGATTTAGAGAGGGCGTAGAACTCTGACCTGCTTCTGGAGGATATGTAAATTTTATGATACCTATCGAAAAGGGGCCTATTTAGTGCAGTTAAAGTCTGGCCCTATCATAATATCTCAATATTTCTCTTCCTCCGAATACAGTCCAGAGAGAGTCCTTCAAATGTGTGCAAAGGAACATTCACAGGAGGGAAATCTTGTAGCCATGCTTCAACAGAGCAAATCTGGGAACAATGCAAATAGCCACCAAACAGGAAAACATATTAACTGCCTTTCATTAGGGGACACCACAATATGTATTTATTGAAGTCAGAAATAAAAATATGCATAAAGCAAATCACAGAGTAAATATGTAAAATGTAGCTTTAAAAATAAGTAATATGTAGTAGTTGACAGTGCATATGTGTGTGTGTGCACTCATATAGAAAAATAGAAGCAAAATTTCTAGAAAGTCTGATTTCTAGAGATGAAAGCATTATGGAATTTGGATTTAGAAATATCTAGATATTTTAGTTTTATTAATATCATTCAGGTTCTTATTCTGTGGTCTTGGTTGCACATTTTACTATTCTCTATATATTTAATATATCCTACTTTATATTTTTCTATTATCTTCCTTTTTATGCATTAAATAATTTAAAGGTGCTACCTTTTAAGAAATCATGTCTAAAATATATAGTTAAGTACAAAATTTTAAAAAGACATGAATAAAGTGTTCAAACCTGAATAAAATGCTACCATATTATATGATGTGTGAAAACACCACACAGGAATATTTCTTCACATTTTAAAATAAATTAACTTTAGAAGTAATTGGTGGGCTGGGAAGGTAGCGCAGTGGTAGCGTGCTTGCCTCCCATTCATGAGGCTCTGGGTTCGATTTCTCAGCACCACATAAACAGAAAAGCCAGAAGAGGCTCTGTGGCCCAAGTGGTAGAGTGCTAGCCTTAAGCTGAAGAGCTGAGGGACAGCACCCAGGCCCAGAGTTCAAGCCCCATGACACATGCACACACACACACACACACACACACACACAAACACACACACACACACAAACACACACACACACACACACACACACACACACTCACACACACACACACACACACACACACACGTAACTGGTAAAGTTTATCCCTATGTTTCCAGACAGAAACTAAGAAGCAAAATGAGAGTGTGAGGGAGAATTTCCACACTCTGTGTGTGTGTGTGTGATGTTTAAAACTATTGTAATGTATAAAATATTAGATTATAAGTAAATTCTAGCTGGGGAAATAAGAATAAAATAAAATAAAATATATAAATGACAACAATAACAAAAACATGTTAGAATGTCATAAATGCCAAAGTCGTGATGATGGTAGAATACTGTAAGGAAACAGGCCTAGTAAAGTGAGTTCAGGATTACTTAGCAACATCAAACAGAGGAGAAGGGCCAAGAGGCCTCCTTTTGCAAGTTCAGAAGGACAGAAAGCTAGAGAAAGGACACTCCAGGCCACCTAGAGAAGGTCCTATGGGTTATACTTGTCATCTAAACTCACAATTAGGTCTGCTAATTCAAAGGAACATGGCTGTCATCACTGGGCCTACCCAGGCTAGTGGAGAAGCATAAAAGAAATATCATAGGAAAATAAGCAAAAATGATACACAGAATCTGGAAATTTTCCTATCTTTCATGTCATATCATCTGGAATGTGGTCCAAGTTCATGGGAACCATTAAAACTTACTTGTTTGCGGTAACTGGATGTATTGATTACACTATTAAAGTAGAAAAGAAATAGTACCTATACTAGTTTCAACATGTTAAAATAAAAACAAAAATGTAGGCAAGAAGCTTTCCCTTAAACTTTCTACTTTCAAGGGGAATTGTTTAAAAAAAAAGTATGTGGGTTTTCTTTTGTTGTTGTTTTGTTTCTGTTAAAAGAAAGAAAATAAGGAAGAGATGTCAGCAGATAATGAGGAAACAAAACTGTCAATATTAAAAATATAATGTGCTGTTTCAGCACACAGCTGAATCAGCTCACAGTTCTACCTAGTGAGGATCTGTAAAGTATAAAGAGTGAAGAAAACAAGACTTGCAACATTTCCAAACATTCTGCTGTAGGGGCTTAAATTCTCTTATGTACTGCTGGTTTCCTTGACCTTGCAAGAGTTATTTAGTGTCCATTGATGATCTGGAAACAAGGGCAATAATGTCTTTCCTCTATGGATCCTTTGTGGTAATTCAGTGACTTTAATATCTAACACCAACTCCTCTGACCACTGCCTTTGTTCTTCAAGCTCACACTACTGACCTAATAATGGACAAAGTGACAGCCATGTCCATAGCCACTAACAACAAAAGACTCTCCCTAGACTCATACTGCAAGATAATGAAGAGAAATTACAAGTGGTTAGAGCTGAAACTACCCAGAGAGACTCCAGGGAAGAAATGAAAGGAACAGTCCAGCCAGTGTCCTCACAAAGGTGCCACTTGCCTAAAGGGAGAGAAGGCATGCTTCCTAGTTAATTTTCCATATTAGTGTAATGAAAAGAAATAGACAAACTGCCAGCAGGTTCATTTGGCTAATGTATCAGAAAGCAGACATGGCACAGTTCCTACTAAAAGGGGTTAAAGGTGTTATATCTTTATCTATATATTTCTAAGCTGCTTCTGTTGGCTTCACAAAATAGTAGGGTCCTCACGGATAGTGGTTTGGGGAAGACAAGTTCACTTTACTTCATTTCTCCTACCATAGTCTGATTTTTGGAAAGACTTCATTTTAATAAAACTCTGCTCTATGAAATACACCTTGTATTCTGCTTCCTATTGCTATGAATAGCTCCCTGGACACTCAAATAAATATCCATTTTTGTGAACACTCATTCCACCTGTTTTCAAAACGCAATAGTGAGTATTCATTTTTCAAGCTAAATAGCACCTATTCAACCTAAGGACTTACTTCCCATAGAATTCTGACAAGGAACAAATGAACATAATAGAAATATGCAGTAAATACTTGTCTTTGCTTATACACTGGAAAAACTGCTGATTCCCAGCACAAATGCTCAATAGTGTGACCAACGGAATGACTGGTAAAGGATTGTACTTATTAGGGCTAAGCACTACAGATCCACTGGCAATGCAAGACTGGTTATAAAGTATTTATAAGACATATATTTCTAAAATGGTTTATAGTCATTAGCTATTCCTCACAATGGCTTGATAAGAATTGTGAAATGAGTATCTATGTGTTAGGGACTGCACTGGAGAGGCAGTTATACGGATAATGCTGGAGCATACTTTATTAGCACAGTGAAAGTTTATGACAGGAAGTGGCCTAAGATAAAGATACACACTAAGTAAATCCAAAGCCACATCAGTTCACTGACTGAGCTCTATAGTTGAGAAAATACCTTTCTTGGAAACTATTTTCACTGATGTGATTGAAATTCTGGTTCTATTTTATATCTCCTTATTTCAATTATTATACAAATTTGAAGATATCAGTTATCCATAAGTGGATTAAAAGTGGTCCTCCATGACACTGAGCAAAATGCATGGTAAGAAGACAGGCCTGAGAATCGGGTCCACATCTGCTATTAATAAGGAGACAGACAAATAACTAATTTTATTCATCTAAAAATAAGAAATTCTTTTTTTCAATAATTCTTTTTTTGTTTTGTTTTCTTTTTTATTGTGAAAATACTGTACAGAGGGGTTACAATTACATGGGCAAGATAATGAGTACATTTCTTATCAAGCATTGTACCCTCCTCCTTTGTTTCCCCTTCCCACCCCTTCCCATCCTCTCCCCCACCCCCCCCACCGAATCCTCCTCCTCCCCCCCCCCAACCAAAGTTGTAAAGCTCGTTTTTCAACATAACGTCTTGTACATCTCATTGTTGTAATGGGTCCACCTGTATCCCTGCTTTAACGATTTGTTTTTTCTCTTCCCCTCCACAAATTATACCAACATCATATACAGTGAAAGCAGGGGTTATATCATGGAATTTCTAAAGTTCTTTGTGAAATTTAAAGACTGCAACTTTAGATTTCTTCACAGTCATACAATGTAAGTTCAAATATTTAATAATCTTTGCCCCTTATTATCTTCTAGGATAACAAATGAACATATCTTATGGCTTAACTTATAGTGATGTGTTTTTTGGACAATATGATTATATGTGAGCTGAATGAACTCCCCTAGTATAGATTTTCATTGATTTACTCTAACAAATTTATTTTTAAAAGGAAGAGAGGAAGAAAGGAAGGAAGGAAAAGAAAAGAAAGAAAGAGAAAGAAAGAAAGAAAGAAAGAGAGAAAGAGAAAAGAAAAAAGAAAGAGAAAGAAAGAAGGAAAGAAAGAAAGAAAGAAAGAAAGAAAGAAAGAAAGAAAGAAAGAAAGAAAGAAAGAGGAAGGAAGAAAAAAGGAAAAAAGAAAGATGAAGATAGAGGTAGTTGATAAGGAATTACAATTACAAGGAAATACATGACTTTGACAAATTAATGAATTTGAGCAAATCTAATTAAAGATTATTTGGGAAATATTGTTACATTAAGGATATTTTAAATTATTGTGTATATCCCAAATTATCTTCAATAGACTTCATGTAGCATATAACGGGCAAGAAAAGATAAATATCCTTTAGCAAGATATATTGGGAGTTTCAATTGTTAACCAATACATGAGTAAGATTTCTATGATTTATGAATCCAAGAGGAAAGAATTAAAGCTACAGCTAGAGTTTTTTTTTTTAAGGAGGATAGGCTTTAATAAATGGAAGAGTGAATTCTGCTAGTGATAAATGATTCTAGAATCCTACAATTAATGCAGAGTGATGAAAGTATCATAGATGAACACAATGACTTTCAGAGCTTTAATGCTTTTGGTTTGACTTAGATACAGGTATATCATATATGGATATAGCCTGAGCCTCAAGGTTCCTATGTTAAGATTTAACTCTTATTGTGAGAAACTAGGAAATGAATTAGATTATCATGTTTAGATGTAGGAGTTGGGAACTTGATTAGAATTCAGCAAATTCATCAGGTAGAGTCCCCAGTATTTAAATACTAATTAAATGGTATGGTGTAATATGTCATATCAGGACTCTATCAACATCACAAACCAGCTGACTGGTGTTATTGGGCTGTGTATGGATGGAAATTTCAGGGAGGTGAAAAACTCACCTAGTTATTATAGACCTTTGACAAGTTTCTATAATCATAATAATCACTGTCAGTGGATACTATCAGGCAACAGCAAGAGCTACTTGTTAGTTTTACATCTCTTTTATCTCATGGATCCGGCCTAAAAGTAGAATGCCAGTGGCTTTTTTACCTTGAGGGCCAGATCTTGGGGCTATCAATAGCTCTTTCACCCTCAGGTTTGTGTTGAGAATATATGACAGCCTGTGTCAGCATAAGTGATACAGTTCTCCTGCTCCTACTGCCAGAGGACTCAAGTC